>NC_139220.1:199015758-200420758 GCF_055691185.1 Crinia signifera
ATCCATACTGCATTAGTTAAAAGGAAGTGGGGATACAATGTACTTGGACTGTCCCAAAATGGTTTTGTACAGATATAGTTTGCAGTCACATCGCTTCCAAAGTAGTTTCTTTATTTTTTGGGGTACTGTAAAAATGTTCAAATAGAAATGTTTTTAAACTTTCAGTTAAATTGAACAAAACATCCATCAAATCGTTACTTTTGGTAACCAGGCTTATTGGGCAGATTTTATGTCATGTGCCTTTTGTCTGAGTGGTACAAACCTTTTAGTGACATTGTGTGGAGGCCGTGCACACGGAAATGTGGAAAATGTTTCGAAAGTTGTTAGGGAATTAAACGGTTAGCTTCCAAGGCTTCAATTGTGAAGTTTACCCTTTTAGTATATGGTGGTCATTGAAGCACAAAAGTTACTGAATATGAGATGTGTGGTCAGCATACTGGCGATTGAAGTCCTGTGCACTTCTAATGGACATTTGTTTGAAAGGACCAGGTTTGTTTATGTGAATAAGCTTTACTTATGGTCAAAGTAGATTTCCTTATATGAAGCAGTACTTTTCCATTTGCTTTAGAACATACTTGCAATGCTAATTGCCCCTGACAGACCCACATGGGAATAAGTCATGAAAATAATGGCTTCTGACCAATGCACACCAGGCTGCCAAACTCAGGAAGTCTTGGTGCCATAGTGAGGGAGAGAAATTCACATTTCATTTCCTATACAGGCCGTTAGGTCCAGCTCCACTGGTATAGTAACTCATATGGGATGTGGCATTACACTCTCAAGACCTGTGTAACCGTTTATCTCAGCAGGCGATTGGCAGCTCAGACTCATGGGTCCAAGCGGCTTCTGGATCTCCTTTCACTTTCCCTTTGTGAAATAACTTTTTTTTTTCCTATTTAACCCCTTTGATGCCTAAACATTCCTAGGATTGTAATTGAGCTTTGGGAGCAAGTGGAGGGTGTGTGATGAAAGACATAGTCCAGCTAGAAAAGAAAACCGCCAACATAGCAATCATTAACTTATGACAGGTTTAGTCTGTTAATGTGTTGCACATCCCATACGTATAGGTGGGTATATTCCTGGTCCTGTTATTGCTTTTTCATCTCCAGTTATGTGTGTGTGTGTGTGTGTGTGTGTGTGTGTGTGTGTGTGTGTGTGTGTGTGTGTGTGTGTGGATCATTCACTCAATCACATGTACACACATACTCTACAACTAACTCGGTTAAATATGCATGGAATATTAACATTTTTTTTGTTTGCCTGTAATTGTAAGCTGTTAATTCTCTGAAATCATTCCCACTTCTAAGCTGTGTAGTAAGTAGAGTATTGCAAAGAACTGTTGTGTATATGTTAATAAAGCGAATAACTTAAAGAAAAAATGATCCTTATAGGGATAAAATTGGGTTTTCAATATATGCTTGTCGTAGGCACTGTTACAAATAGTTGTTATTCAGTTAGGAGTGAAGGTGTGTCTGCCATTTCTCCCGCACCTTGCTTTTAGCATTGCAAGGTTTCCTCACTGTCTTTAGCCAGAAAATCTGCGAAGGCGTCTCACTGTAGTTAACTATGTGCACTGTTAATTGAATACTCCTAATTTATGGGACAATTTTCTGTTGACGTGGTGTTTTACTTTTTCAGAAATAATCTTTGAGTGCGGCAGTGTGAAAAATCCATATTGGGCTTAGTATTATGTTTTGTTTCCTTATTTCTTAAGTTGTATTCTGTTCAGATATTGGGCCTAATTCATACATTGATTGCTGCGGGCAAATTTTTTTTTTTTTCAGCAAGGCCCTCAGGTTATATAGCCACCACCCAGACAGTGAAAACCCACCCTATGGAAGTCTCTGAATGGCTTGCAAAAATCAAACCTATTGGCATATAGCTTCTAATCTATTTGCAACTCACTAGCAATTGAATGATTTTTCCATTGTGGGCAGTCTGTGCGTGACACAGAGCTGACGTCACACATCCTCCCTGAAAACGGTTGAGCAAGCCTGTGTTTTTACTGACCTTCCCAGGAAACTGCCATATGACACCCATATATGGAGTTTTCCTGTCAATCCACTTGAGCATGGCTTATGATCAGACAAGACATTGGATTTTTTGACTGAATGACCTTGCGCATGATTCGTTTGATAATCAGCCGCCTTTGTGAAATCGTATGGCTGTGATCATGTCTGAATAACCCCTAATGTTCCTTACTGTGTATGCCTTCCACATGAAGGTTGCCATGATAGATGTGTCATTGATGTTGCTGAATACACTGCACAGCATAGAGAACACTCCTTTACATCAGGGCTCGGCAGAACCTGGTAGTCATGGTGACCAGATTTTGCTTCCTGACGACCAGTTTTGCCAGGAAGCAGCACTGCCCGGGCAGAGTGACTTTAATCACCGTAGCGGGCCCCATGGAGGATTATACTGTTAACTATAACATCCAGCCGGCAGAGCGGTGCACAACTCACCCGGCTGCTGCTGTATCGGAGCAGGTCTGCGGTGCGGCTATTTAAAAGTTGAGCACAGAGCTACAGTGGTAGCTCCTGATTGGCTCGGGAGCCGTCTTGGCTTTTCAAATAGTTGCGCTGCGGACCTGGTGTGTGCTCTGATACAGCAGCAGCCGAGTGAGTTGTGCGCGGCTCTGCTGGCTGCTGCGGTGCTGGATGTTATAGCTAACAGTATAACCCACCGCAGGGCTGCTGCTCACGTGGTCTGATGACAAGGGCACCAGAGGCTGCTGCAACTGCTCCTGGATGGAGTCCTGCTATGATTATCCGCCACAGGGACCCGATGCTTACGTGTCTGATAGCAAAGACACCAGAGGCTGCTGCCTGCACCCCTGGCGGAATAAACTCTGCCAGGATTTGCTGCTCTAGGTACAGTAAACAGCAGTGCTTCTATTGGGAATGAGTGTGTGGGGAAATGGAGAGGGGTATAAATAGTGATGCCTGTGTCACCCTCTACTTCTCTCAAACTGCCACTCACTACCTCTCCCTTTCACATTTCCATCAGTCTCCCTGTCACTCACTGCTTATCCTCTCTGTCACACTCTATCTATCCCTTTCACCCACTCTTGGTCACCCTCTGCCTCTCCCTGTTACTCACGGATTCTTTCTGTCAGTCACCCCCTGTTTGTCATCCTTTTTCTCTGCAACACCCCCTGCCTCTCCCTGTCCACCTCTACCTTCTCATCCACTATCCTGTAATGGTGCACAGCCCCCCCCCCCCCCCCCCTTGTAATTTCCTTGACCTGCCCCTGCCTGGTATCAATGTGCATAATATGAAATGGACATTGTCATGTGGTATTATATATAATGGGCATCACAGTGTGTGGCATAAGGTGCAATAGGCATTATGGTGTTTGGAATACCATGTAATGGGCATTATGGCATGAAGTATAATATGCAATAGGTATTACGGCATGTGGTATAATGTGTAATGGGCATTGCGGCATGTGGTATAATATCGAATGTTTTTTTTTTTAATTATCGAGCCCTGCTTTACATACCCATGCTTCAGTTTACATTTTAATTTTGTCTTTGTCGCTGTCATATTTGCATGTTTTTTTTTTTTTTGGGGGGGGGGGGGGGGGGGGGGGTGGGGGGGTGTTTGACGGGTAGTTGTGTTATTATTATTTTGTCAATTTAAAGAAAAGCTTTGATTTGCCAGTGTATGGCTTTAATAAATCCTTTTCATATGATTACAATGCAAAGGTGACAGTGGCTCATGTTGCAGTTATGCACAGTAGAGTGTGCCTCTTAACCTCTGCCCTCCCAGCTCCCTGCTCACAGCTGGATAGTCTAACACATCTTCCTCTTGCATGGATCCTAGACAGCTGATTTAGCAAGTCTCTGAGTCTAAATTTGTCAAAGAAGATAGTGAATTATTGCACATTTTCTTTTTTTTTCAGTGAGTATAGCTTTGTATAATGTTGTGTACATTAAAAATAAGAAACCTCCCAGTATTTAAGTGCCTAGACATTGGGAGTAGCCGGTTGTCTTGTGCATAGGCCTTCATACATAATACCCCAAGAATTGCGAGCCCTGCAAGAGCTTTGCTCCAAAACTAGTGTAGCACGGTGTGCTGGCCAAACTCCAACCAGCATCTGTACGCAATGCACATTGGTTTTCTATGCTCTTTTCCATGCAATTGTTTATTTTCTTTTTTTCAGGGTGTTCTTTTGCATAATAAACCTTTCTACTATAAGTAATAATAGGACTGGTCTTATTTGAAGGTCTTGCCATAATCATGATTGGACATTAAGCATGGAATTACCTATTGTGAGGTTTACTGATGGGAGTAATAGACCATTTGTATATATTTTTGTAAAATAAATGTTTTAGAACAATGACTACATAGGACTGTTGGGTTTTGTGTTCCAGGGTTCTATGCTGGGACTGCAACTGAGATGTGTGCTGTGTATGGGAAACTGGGAGGTCTATGTAGTTCCTTCATGTGAGATGTTTAAGGAGACTTCAGGAGCCTAGGCTGGATAGGCAGTAAGAGCATAGACCTATAGTAGTAGGCAGGATTGATACTTTCTAAATTGTAAACTGGTTTGACTAGATGGCAGGCTGGTACTGGCTAGGTTGTACAATGGGCTGAAACTGCAGTCTGTGGCATTATAGTCTGGATTGGTGTGGACATTGTGAACTGTCAAACAAGCTGGATTCCTGGCTTCTGAGCTGGGATTTGTAGTGCTGCGTAAAGGATTGCCACTAGTAATTGGAGCAGATGGGCAGATGCAGTATCTGATTAGTGATCGGGAAGCAAAAGAGCTGCAGACCAGATCAGCTGCTATCAGGTGACGGTAGTACAGAATCTGTGTAGGCACCACAAACTATAAACTGGTGATCAGTTGTTCTCTTCAGATCTCAGAAAAGAGACTGAAGTGGAGATGCGCCAAGCGATCATTGTATTAAAATTCTATGAAATTAAGGAAATAAGCAGATTGGTTGTTGTTGGTAACTCCACTGCTCATATCCTCCGGTGGAGACCGGGGATGGTCGCATGCACCTGGAGCTTCCGATCCCCCATCCGTGGCGTGGCGGAGGGGAGCTGAAGGTGGAGGATGCTGAGGCGAGCGAAGGGGATGTGGCGACAACTGGCCAGAGGAAGAGGGAGGCTACTGAGGCCGGCACCAGGGACTCTGTGACACCGGCCGCTTGGAGATAGGGCTGGCCGTAGGAAGTTAGATCACCTCTGGCCCGGGCAGGATCCAGGACACACTGCTGTGCACTCTGCCATCTCTGCCATATGTAACCCCGTGTCTTCTCTGTGATAACTGTACTGTCTCTGCTTAAGTGTTACCTACCTGGCCGCTGATGTCTGCCTAGGCGCTGTGCAGCTCAGTGGGTATGTGCCCCCTGCGTCTATTCCCAGAGTTACTTCTAGTGCAGGGCTGGGCAACACCGGCCATCCAGATGTTAATGAACTACACATCCCAGGATGCTTTGCATTAGTTTTGCTATGTGGCCATGCTGAAACTGATGCAAGGCATCCTGGGATGTGTAGTTCATTAACATCTGAAGGGCCGGTGTTGCCCAGCCCTGTTCTAGCGTATACCTGTATGTGTATATCTGTCACTGTTTAACTGTACCTAACTGGCTGTTGCACAGCAATCCAAGTCAAATTCTTAGAATATGCAAGTATACATGGCCAATAAAGTTGAATCTGATTCTTATTATCTCTTAGAAGCTGTGCTATGTCTCTCCCCTGTGGTTATAATGATAGCCCTGAGGTGATTGGTGAAAGTGGCAACATTTAAAATGTCAACATGTCAAAGTTGCCTTTTTTTATTGACATTTGTGTGTCAATATGGACACTGTGTAAGTGTACGACATCACCTCGATACGCTTGCCATGCTTCGGGCACTGTTATAATTGATCTCTATGTCCACTTGTATCGCAAAGTAAGAACACATTGTTTCAAAGGAAAAAAATCATGAAAATACATATCGGCACTTTGAATGTGTCTATTTTGACAGTCAAAATTTGTCGCCATTCATATAAACAGGTCAGCTTGGCTATAGTCAACACGATCAGCTAATTATTCATGCTATAACAATTATTTGCAGAGAAAGTGATGTCAGAGATTGAACCCTAGGATCACAATTTAGTTAGGGGCCAAAGGGCTCAGTTGTGGTTGCTGTGCTGTATAAATACTGGCACCAGAACTTGCCTGATCGTAACTAGGACTTTTTTTTTTTTTATTATTATTAATTTATTTTTTTATACCATTTTAGTGTTTATGTGGGTGCAAACAAAAATCAATGACAACAGTGCAACTTTTAAGTGTTGCTTACACTGTGGACCACCCACTTCTGCAAAATCCTTCCCTCCCTACTTTCACTAACTGTAGGGGTCTCCCATGGTTCTGTTTTTCATCCACACTCTCTCTATATCCTCTTTAGATGAGCTCTTTTTTACATCTTCTATGCTGATAACAAAATCAACCTTTTCTTCCTCTGGACTCTCCTTCCTTGTATCTCCAACGGTCTCTCTATAGATGGCCATACATCAGAAAGATATTGTACCCAATCATACAATCTCAATTGATTGTAAGATGGATTGTGTGCACATCTTGTGTACACGATCATGCAGCAGATGGATTGTGAGTAGATTGCCAGGGATTTCAAGGGAAATTGTACACAATCATGAGCGCAATCGATCTTTCTGATGTTTGGCCAGCTTATCTCTTCTTGGATATTCTTAAACTAAACATGTCTAAGGGGGGGTATTCAATCACCGGTGAGCATCTCAGTCGGGGAGATACCCTGCTCAATGCTGTTGGGCCCGGCGGGCATCTCGGCAGAACAAGCCCGACATCACAAGCTGTCGGGCTCGTTATGCCGGGAAGTGACGAGCTGCCGGCTGCAGTTTGCCTCTTCCCGGCCGCAACTTGTGGCCACGCCCCCTTCTCTCTCCCCAGCAGGCGGGACATTGAATACCGCCTGCATTTTCTCAGTCGAGCTGACCGAGAATGGGACTGGGTCACTGCGGTCGAGCAAGCTCGACTGCCATGACCCTCTCACATTGAATACCCCCCTTAGACTGAGTTGATCATCTTTCTACCCTCGAGCACAACCTACCTCCCGCAATTTCATAATCTGTCGATGACACTACTATCTCCTGTAGACCCCAAGTTTGCTGTCTTCACCAGACTGGTCTTCTTTAATCTCCTATCTGGAGTGGAGAGAGGCATTTGTCAGGGATGCCAATCTGTTCTCAATGATGCAGCCCTGCGCATCTTTCTCTAGCGCACTTCATCCACCTGCCTCTCCTACAAGCTCTTCACTGGCAACCGAACCCTTTCAGAATCCGATTTCAGAACTCCTCTCCCATTTACGTCTCTGACCTTCTCACTTCATACTCACACCCATCCGATTTGCTCCGTTAATGCACATTGCCTCCCCAATTTTGTTAGTGGGTGTGGCTGCATTGTAACCCATTAAAGTAGTCAATCAGTTAGCAAACCTGACTTTAGTCTTACACACGGGGCCCAGACTGGAAATGAGTTCCCGGACCCAAAATTCCTGATGGCAGTTCTGGATGGCATAACTTCTTTCTAGAATATGATTTTCACTGTCTCTTATAAATGTGGCCTTCTTTCGGAACTCACCACTTACTAGTTTTCTGTAAAGTCCAACTAAAGTATGGCTAGTATTGGGACAACCTTCACAATGAAGGTTGTAGACAAAGACTAAAGACTCCTAAACACTAGACGACACACATTGCGGCCGAATTGTGCATGTACACTGAACAATATCAGATCAGTGAGTGATGTCATCACGTGGGCCAAAAGCGACCTGCATGCTCAGCCAACGGCAGTGGGGTCGTTAATGAAGAAAGGGAGGGAGCGCTCATTATTAACTATATTGAGTTCCCTACTGAGCGATCTCTTTTTTTAAAAAGTTGTCTAGTTTGTATGGGGCTTAACGAGAGTTTATTTGCCCAGTATAGCAGTTATTAGATTGTAGACGTTTTATCGTCTTCCTTAACTAACTATAGTACTGGTGAATTTGAATGCAAAACAAACTAAATATGTATTTTTTGTACTTTTTAAGGCCCCATACACTATGTAACTTCTCCCCTTGAGCTGCCCTACATATCGCATGCAGTCCCCGCTTCTTGCCACGAGGAGGGGTCTGACCTTGCGATCTTACTTGCAGCACGTATGATCTTCGGAACCAATGCACATGGTAAAGCACATTGGGTTGGATGTCATACACTTGCTATCTGGGCTGATTTCCACCCAATTTCTCGTCCATATACACCGGAATTTGGTGAAATTGGGCCCAAATTGCATAGTGTATGGGACCTTTTAAAAGCAAAAATTCTTCATATAAAATTCTTCTATAACATTTTAAGTTTGTTATATAATTAACCATTAAAACAAATGTGAATATCTCCAATAATGTTTGCATAGAGAAGTGGCATAACACACATGCTTGATTTTAGAAGTATGAATTGTCAAAGTATTTTCTATAAAACTTCTTTGGTTTTGAGAATCCTTTGTTCATCTGGGTATTGTGCTTTATAGGCTACCTTTGATTGCCAATAGAAGAGTTAACTATATTGCAGCAGACCTTGGCAATGGTAAAACTGCCTTTAAAAACATTTGTAAAATGAAACCTTTGGTTGTTAATCACATTAATAAAAATGTGTGGCTGTATAGTAGTAATAAATATATGTACCTGCCTTTTAGAGGTTTCATTCTATTACACCATAATTTGATGCAGTTGTATTTTGCATAACTGCCAGTAGGTGGCGTCATTGTCCTACAGAAACATACTAAAACAAATAAGTGCTGCTTTAAATTAACATTGTAGTAATCTATGTGCCAATGTGAGTTAAGAAAGATTGAAAGCACTAGGGGGATTAATGACATGCTTACTGTATGTATAGAAGAAATGTATACATACACTGGCAATTCAGACAAATATATTAATGCAACAGTAATGCAGATTAGGTTTCAGTGTTGTGATGTTGAGTAAATGTTTTTTTTTCCTTTCCATAGTAATTACAAATGTTAAGTAAAATGGAAGGTCTATTCCAGCTGTAAGGAATAGTACATTTTGGGTACGAATTCATTTGCACAGTCTCTTGACAGTAGTATAATGCATGTTAAATGTATATTAATACTATAGTTTTAATGAGTTTTTTTTTTTTTTATTTCAGAACATTTTTGTGTACTTTAAAGTGGACCCCAAACAATTATTTTAGTGAGACTGTAATAATTTGAAACTGATATCCTTGAAAATATATAAAATACTGTAAAGTATAGTGTCTATTGATCTATAGCAGTGATGGCTAAACTTGACACTACAGCTGTTGTTGAACTACACAACCCAGCATGCCCTGCTACAGTTTTACTATTTGGCCATGCTAAAACTGATGCAGGGCATGCTGGGATGTGTATTTCAACAACAGCTGGAGTGTCAAGGTTAGCCATCACTGACTTATAACAATGTGTGTGAAGCTGTTCTATTGAATAATTGAATCTTTTTAGATATTTAACATGTCTTTTTAGAGTTACATTAAAAAAATTCTAGTATCTGTTAATTGCGCACCTTGGAATTCGAGGCGGGGTGTAGCATTGAGCAAGTTTGAGGAGTTTTGTGACTAAGTTCTGTACACTGCAATTCCTATTCTTCTGACCTGTATTCGGAAAATGTATTGCTAAACACCAAACCTCGTTTTTAGATGGTTTTTATTAACAATTTTGTTTGTTTTCTGTCTGATGCGGCTTAGCATTATATTGTATTCTCAATTTTGCGCTTTAGATTTGTCGTTGATGAATCTAGCACCAGCACAGCTGGTTTGTGTGTTCAGGGTTACTGTGCATTATAGATTTTTCTATGCAATTTTCATCCCAAATGAACCAACTATTTATATTCGAGACAAACTCTGGAGGAGTTTAAAGTGTTTCCTGAACTTCCTAAAGAAAAGGAAGTATTTTTTCAGCACTAACTCTGTTTCATGATGTTCGTAAGCAGTGAGGCAAGAGGCCTAATTCAGCAGAAAGTGGGAGTCCTAGGTGTGTGGAAAGAAGGACATTTACAAATACCACCCTGCCTATTATATTATATCACACACACAGTTGGTCTTAACGCCCTTGGCTTTTGTACATAAACTGCAGATATTAAGCAAAATTGGTACGTGTGGGAGAATGTTCTTTTTTCAGTCATTACTTTGGATCGGACTATTCATGAATTGCTATTTTAAACTGTTATTTTGCGCACTTTTGCGGCATTATTATTTGCGGACTTTTTGGTTCATGGTTTATTGATGAAAGAACTGTTGGGTCACACCATGAAAATTGTGTGTGTATATAGGTAATCCCCACAAATTGGAAACTTTTTATAGTCCAGGGGATTGGTACTAAATCTCGGCGTTCGGAATCCCGCGTTCAAAATCCCGACCACTGACATCATGACAAGGGGGAAACATGGATCGTCCCCCCTTGCGTGCTTGCTGCGCTTGCCATGCAGCGGGCCCGGTGCCTCGCTACGCTCGGCATACTAATTTATTCTCCTGCTATGGTTGTCGTGGACACCCATAGAGGGAGAAAGTGTAGGTATTTCGTCAGTCGGGATTTTGACCGCCGGGATTGTAACTGCATCCCTAGTCCAGTTGTGTTCCCTAGTGTCCAGAAAATATATTGTCATTGTATTAAGGCTAATGGGAATGATACAGTCCATAGGCCATTACTATTTATTCCACATTGTTCTCTTCTTTTCCTGTAAGTGGACTTCAGACTGTTAACTGTAACCTGGGAATAGCCTTAAATAAAAACTAGCTGTTGTAACTGAAACTATAGCATTGAGACAGAACAGGCTCTATAGTAAAGGATTTCTTAGATGTGAATTTATTTGGTAAGTGTGAAGGTCATCAGGTTGTTCTATGTTTTAGTTTCGTCTTACAGAGTTATGAACTGTTATGAAATTGATGTAATGCGATTAAAGTAAATGCTTGCATGAACCTAAACAGGCATAAAAGGTCAGCCCCTTTAATCTACTGTTTTCAACAGATATTCTCACTTTTGGGCGCACTTTTTTGCTGTAAGCATTGCAGTAGTAACCCCTGGTGGGGGGTTCTATAATAGGGAGCAGTTGCCTTTAGCGCCAAGGGAGAAGTGTAAAATCATACAACGGTATATTGCAAATACTTAATGAGTGTCTGCAGTAGAAACTTTACCCTGCCGTCCATGCTCAGAATTCCCACAGTGATCTATTTAACTGGTAATTGTCCATGATACGCATTAACAAGCCTGGTAGGGTTATTTCTTGGCCACCAACAATCTGTTTAGAGACCCTGTTAAGGGATTCTCGGCATACAAGAGACCTCTTTTTTTTTTTTTTTTTTTTTTTTTATAATGCGTATAGACCACACAATTTTTTTATTTTATTATATTGTAAATCCAAATGTTTGATACAATTATTCATCTAAGGGGAATACATATAGCTGGGCGGTGGTCAGTATGCTGGAGGTCAGGAGACAGACAGTGGAGTTACAGTATAAATGGAAGACAATGTTTAGGTCGATCACTAATGGTAGACACTGACTAGGTCGATACCTTGAAATGGTTGACATTTACAAAATGTCAGCACAAGTCTATGGTCAACATATACATGGTTGACATGAATAGGGTCGACATGAGTTTTTTCACTTATTTTTATGTCTGTTGACATGGACACCGTATAGTTGTGCCGCATACCCTCGCTGCGCTTGCCATGCTTTCATGGATGGTGCCTTACTGCTCTCGACAGGAGGGGGGGGGGGGGGGGGCGTGAGAGAATGTGAAACTTAAGTCTACCTTTTTTTTTTCTATGTCTATCACATGCGCGTTGACATTGGGTCAGACAAAGGAGTGGACAAGGGCTGCAGCATGGCCCCCATTCGTGGTTCTCCGCCTTGGACTTGTGTTTGTGCACTTGCTGATACCGTAACCCCACCGGCTCCCCGTGACCGCCGATTTATTTGCAGCCTCGGGTATCGCTAGGTGTATATGCAGCTTTACTGTCCAACTAGTGCCTAACCCTTCCCACTGGTCGATGCATCATTTTGCAAAATGGTAACTTTTCACATGTTGATACTCTGCTTATGCCTAAATGTCAATTGACATTGTGATCTTTGTACCAATTAAATGCAGTGTTCTACTCCTAGTAACCTAGATACTTGTATTAAGAAAACAAATCTTCCTAAAGGTTACTTATACTAGAATGCAAGGCATAACTTTAGGGATTGCCAATTCCTGTCAATACTACTCCTCACCCTCCTATTGCTATGTGCCAACTAACCCATGATGTACCTTCTGGTAAATTTTACTGGAGTAATAACCACCAATGATAACTCTCCATTTCAGATACAATTTATAGCCATCTGTAGAATGTTGATGCAAAGATATATACCGTAACTTCTTTAATTTGTTCTTGTATTTTACCCTGTGGATTCCTTGTCAGATCTCCTGGCTTATTACTTGGAGAAATATTAAACAAAATGGGACCTACTACTGAGCTTGTTACCACAAGCTTATACCTTTTGCAAACTATTGGCAATTCTATTATTTATTTAACCAATGAATTATGCACTTTGTGTTGTAAGAATATCTTTATGAAATCTAGATAAACTATGTTGGCAATCATTAAATCTGAGGGGGGGGAATGTACACAGATTTCTAAATCCCTTATGGCTCCTTCACACGTAGCGATTGTGTCCTTTTCAAAGAGATCTGACCTAATTTGACTAGATCGCTTAAAAAATGACCCTATGGCGCTCAGTGTGTAGGGGCAATAGTGATGCGTGGCCCCACGCAACACTGTTGCCAGGCGGTGTAGATCATGCATGCATGATAAATCTAGTCTGATCGCCAGTGATCTCACCAGACAACACTGGCCCTGACTGATCGCTAAGTGCTTTGCAGCACTGTGTGCTGAGCGATCTAGCATCACTCAGATCGTTCTGCAACATCTCCATATGTGTGGGCCCCAACTGAACTGAGAGTGCTGCAGTCTAGCATAGGGAGGTACACTTGCTAACCAACGGTTCTTTGAACTATAGTTCATAGAGATTCCTAGTGATATTTTTTGTCTACTCTGCCTATAAAAGCATGTATGATTTGAATGTATATATGTTTTTAGTATATAGCTCTGCAAAAAAATGGTTGTAAATGCGAATAGTTTTTCAGTACTAACATTACTTTATATTGTGACTGCTAGTTGTAGTGGCAGCAACCCCAGAATTAAAGTCTGTTGCTTACATTGCTAAAATGTGTGGTAGTATCTCCAGCAAAACTTCCCATTACAAAGGGAAGAAAAAAACAATACTCCTTGACGCTTAATAATAAAAAGCAGTGATGTTTTTTTGAACCACATTGAGTGTAGTAAAACATGTCAAAGGAGATCTATTGTATATTCAGGACCTTGACTGATACTACTCCCGTCCCCCTGAGTCCATCCCTCAGTGCACCCCAGCAATTACTGACATCAAGTTTGGTTGACATTTGAGGGGACGGAGGAGCACCCAGTTGCCACTGACCCTGTTGTCCACCCTTGTATTCGGACATTACAGGCAGCAAGGTACAGCTCCCCGGGCTTCTTGAACCAACATCAGCGTGATGTGCACCAGTGAGTACCATTGGCTGCTACAGTTTGGTCCTGATCAAATCCTTTTTTCATTCATAGGAAATATTTAAACTTGGATTAAGGACTATGGGGGTTATTCTGGTTTACTCACAAAGGCAAATTCCTTCTCAAATGGACAAAACCATGTGCACTGCATGGGGGGGCAGACATAACTTGTGCAGAGAGAATTAGATTTGGATGCATTATTTTGTTTATGTGCAGGGAAAATACTGACTACTTTATTTTTACACTGCAATATAGATGTTACTCTGAAGTAAAACCCCACCCAAATCTAATTCTCTCCAAGTTACATTTGCCCCACCTGCAGTGCACATGGTTTTGTCCATTTGAGAAGGAATTTGCCTTTGCAAGTGAACCAGAATAAGGGCCTATAGGAGGACTGCAAATCATAAGGTGAGCCAGATTGACTGGAAACCTTCCTTCCACAACAAGTTTATACTCCCTGGGAGGTTATTGATTTTGTTTGTATTTTTTGTGTATTTACTCTTTTTTTTTTTTTTTTTTTTTTATTGAGCAACTAGGTGATTCATTCTTCACACAGTCGTAAGGGGCTGCGCCCCCTTAATTTGTGAACTTTTGGATTGTGTGAAATATGGTTAGAATTGTATGAAAGATGGCCTGTATTGCAACTTGAGTTATAAGTGAAATGTAAAATCGAGAGCATATGATTTGGAACAGGGTGTGTTTCTTTGTTTAATATCGCTTGAGGAGGGGTTGCGGGGGGTGCCTTGAATCGCGGGAAGGGAGGTCCGCGAATTTCGGGAAGGGGGGTTGTGGGGGTCCATGAATCGCGGGAGGGGGGTGCCGCTCACGTACACCATGGTGGATGGTGGGTGTGTACTGTAGCCCTGGCTGGGCGGGGGGAGGTGATGTCAAGGGGGTGGTGGTGTGTATAACACTGGTCTTTAACCTATGGGGGGGGGGGCGGGTTTGTGTATTATGCTGGGTGGGAACATTGTGTCTATAACGCTGTCAATCAGACTTGTAACCCCGCCCAGCGTTATATACACACAGGGGATGAGTGACAAATCTGGCTAAATATGAGATCATATATAAGAATTAACTTTTATTATTTTGTCAAGTTTTTTTATATATTATTGAGTCCTACTTGAATGTTGGGCCAATTCTGGATCTTTTATATTGATCCGAATTCAGCCTCTGCCCTGACGGTCGGGGTTTGCGCATTTCTGCGCATGTGCAAACCCTGAGTGTGAAAGTCCACAGCGAGTTACTTACTCACAGGGACATTTTGCAGTGAAGATCAATGAGGGCGGTGGCAGCGCCAGGCCATGGGAATGCCTAGTGTTTTACAAACCTCTCCATGAAAAAAGGGTACCCGTGGTTATGTGGGCAAGCCGATGCCTGTCTGGGGTGGGCGGCTGACATAGCACTCACGAAGTCAGTTGAGACTGACTTTTATTTGCAAAGGCAGGAGAAATCATTTGATGGTCGTCGATTTTTTGTGGGGATAAATCACAATAAAGTGTCAAATTTGCATGTATTTCACAGCCGATTTGATGCACTGCACATCAGAGCTTGAGGATCGCACAGGCTGCAGGAGCGATGTGTCTCATCGCAGCCAGGCTCTTTTCAGTGGAAAGGACCACATACGGTCTATCGTATATGATCCTGTCGCCCGTGTAGATTCCGGGTGGCTCAAGGGGGATCGCATGTGACTTCTCCCCTCGAAGAAGTTGCAGAAAAGTATGACAAACAATTGGAATTTAAAAATGTGGTTCATGTTGTAAAAGTTTGGTTATTATGTTGGCTAGTAACATTAACCTATTTGAACTGATTAAGATTAATCTTTAAGTTTTACATGGTAGTGTCAGTCAGTCCTTAATTGAATAAACCTTTAATTTCTGTAACTTCCATTATATGCATAGTTTTATGCATGGCTAAATCTTTTTCCTTTGCATAATACTACCCATGCACACCCCTTGATTCTGCAGGTTGAACTGGGGGCTCGGGCATATTCACTACCCAAACGTGGCATAAGTCAGCACTAAAAAAAAAAATTAATTCAAAAGGGTGCATTTAGATTGCCTTTGGGGTACCCCAAACTGCTGGGCCTAATAACAGCTGCAACCTATATAGCTTCACCACTGCCTAAACCTACCACTGCCTAATCTTGCTTACCTTACGAAGTGGTTAGTATTTTGAACCATTGGAAGCTTGCCGCCGTTGTTGTGAGAGTTGAGATGCTGACTATATGCCCATTCACCATTACTATTCAACTGAAATATTCTACCATCTTCAGATGTAATTTGTTCCTGAAGCCCCTCTTTCCCATAAAGATGTGTGCTGGATTGCATTGTGTTCACTGTAGCTTGGTTAGATCAGCTACTGTTTTAGCAATGGATGTATTGTCATCGGGCACGTGGGGTCCTTCAATTTTAAAGTTCTATGCTGTTGGTTTGCAGACTTTCCCCTAAATCTCTGGAAATTGAGGCGGTTGGTTAGTTTGCCACTTTTATCTTCTATCTTCTTATTTGCTCTGGGTCTGTGATTGCTTTTGCTGTTCGGTAGTTAGATTTAATAACTTACTAGTAACCAAATGAGCAAGGTTTGATAATTTTGTATAGATCCAATGTGTGTCCTTATACTATACATACACTTTTTTTTACTTTCATTTATTTTATGTCACAGCTTATTGGGAAGTCAGTGAGCTTTTTTGATTGGCTACATTCAGAAGTTGCCAAAAATGTTTTTCTTTGACTGACTGTAGACTGCACTCTGCAATCTGAGCTTTAACTTCAGTCTTCCCATCTTTGTACGCTGGAAAATATTCTCTATTTTTTTGTAATTCTCCCATTACCCTGGGTGGCCTGACCTCTTTTGTGCAGGTCAGTAACCCGTAGAGCTTCTGTCTGCAGACGCTGTACGATAGGCAGTGTAAGCCCAGAGGTGTAGTGTTTATGACTTCAGACTTGCAGTGGCACTTTGCTAGACAATGTGGACTTGCTGTATACAATAAGCACTTGCCAATGTTACTTTTTTTTTTTTACTTACACAAACATTTGACTTAATGGTTCTCACTTTTAGATGTGCAACGTTTTTACTTCCAAACTATAATTTAAGAAATGTTTAGTAGCCAAATTAGTTAACTGTCTCACTTAATGCTTCTGACCTTTATGTATGGATATTACAACTGCTAAGCTTACCTAAATGTTTATACACTAAAACATGCTTATATAAAGCCGCAGTAGCCTAGTTACAAGTACAAAGTAAATCATTTGTTATAACAAGCAGTCTTTAAAAAACTTAATTTTTTTTAAAGTTCTGTATATTGATGGTATTAGATTTATGTTTACTCTTCGGTTTTTCTTCTCAATATCAAGACTTTTTGCTTATTTTATGTCAGTTGGCCATGGGTGCCAAGCAATTGATGTTGAGCCTAGCAGGCAGTTACTAGTTGCATTGCCTCAAAAACATTCACTTTAACATTCTCAACCCCTGGATTACATAGAGATTGTGTAGCACTTTGTGAACAGCATGCGGTTTGGCTTCACTATACTGCGTGGTGAATGCCATTTGGCAGTACCTGTATTGGTTAATAGTGGTAGTCGTGTGGTTTAGATTCATTGTTTCCCCACTAGTAATCTGGCTGTGGTGTGCTCCAGAGACCAGTTTACAATTCCTCGATCCTATAAAGGTGCCCATACACGTTACAATGGTGCTGTGCGATGCGTGCTCCCACACACAGCACATAGTAGCCCTGTTTGAATTAGGTCCTGATCGCATGGCATGCACTGTGATCTAGTTCAAAACGCACAGGAATATTTGACAGTGTATGGGCACCGTAAGATATTTTTTGTTTAATTTGTTACATTTTCTTTCATTGTACATTAGTGCAACACCAGTCTAGCACAGGGGTAAAATTGTAAGTGTTTTTTTTTTTAACCTGTTTATCTCACTAGATTTGATTACAATGAGTGAAGATCGCCCATGTAGCTCTAACCTAAGTCACCCAATGTCAGAAGTCTTCCATGAATGAACCTAATTACCCTCAGGGCTGCATGCATTGATCACCGTTTCGTGTTTTTTTTTTTTTTTTTTATTAAAACAAAGAAATTAATTATCCCATTAGAATAGGAGTCCTGCATCTGTTGGCAAACATTCAATTAACTTTTTAGTGTTTGCCACTTAATGTTGTGTTTGACCAACAGACCATGGAGAACGAGTTTCCTTTGAAATCCAGCAGCAGATGCACATAGCACTGCAGTGTTCTCTGCACAGTCTGCTTTTGTGGCTCATCAACATATTTCCCATGGTCTAACCATCTAGTGGCCATTTCTGTAGCTAAGGGGGGGAGTGACATGCATACAAAGTCAGCGAGTCATTTAACCCCTTAATGTAGTGTTTACATAAAGTAGTAGAAATAAACCAGTTCCAGCTCCTGTATTTTCTGAAAATTTTCCATTCAAATTTACTTAAGTTATTTTAATTGTCATTTTGAGTAATGCATCGGGTTACTAAACCGGATGGAGTCTTAGTGCACCAGGATTGTTTTTCGCATTAAAGGTTTTATACAAGTAAGCTAATACCTAGAGGTCCGGAGAAGAAGCATTCAAACAAATTCCTATTTACCTGCAACAGTTTTTATTTTCATTTTTAAATATGCTTTGTATAGATTTGGTTGTTTTCTATACTACTTTAATTAGTATTCACGCCTACAAGTACCATTATGCGGTGTGCCACACCACCATTTATCATACTAGCATACAACCTGTTCACTTAACAATTATTTATCTAGCTGGTGTTGCTGAGAGACATGATGTGGGGCTAAAGGAGCCTACACACAGGGAAATGAGCATCCTGAGTGATGCCAGATTGCTCAGCACGTGCTGAACAATTGGTCAGGCCAGTGTTCTCTGTGAGGACACTGGCCTTGACACCGGCAATTATGTATTTATTCAGCCTGGTGGATATGAATTACCATGGTGATGGCCCTTTTCATGCAATTTTGACAGATCAGGCCGAGAAATCAGATGAGTGATCGATTCCGATCTGATGTGTGGTCCTGTACAGGTCAGAGCCGTAGAGTGCACTTGCTGCACCAAGGATCTATCAGATCCCCATAGCCATGACTGAGATTGCTTACTATACATCATATGCAAACCTGCCTCCCGGGAGCGGCCAGGTGAGTTTTTATTTTATTTTTTTAAGTAAGTGTATAAATAATTAATATTGTTGTGTGTACACCCCGTAGCAATGGTGCCCATCGCCCACTCAGATTTTTTAGCACATGCAAAATCTAGATGGCCTGGCATGTGCATAAAGAACACTGGTTGGCACGGATCACTCAGTATACATCACTATATCTGTATGGGTGAACTTGTCACTGGGAAACTCAAGGGAAATCTCCTACACAAGATTACTTGGCTCACATCTCTAAGCAGAAATCACCCCTTGTGTATGGGGCTTTAAACTCATGCCATCTGGTAGGGATGTTCAGCAAAATGGTCACTGATAGAGATACTCATTGCCCACCCCTTCTGTGGCAAATTGATAGCATCTAGTCTGTTATGATAAATATTAGTGATGGAAAGACTTTGGTGCGTATCAGTGCTCAGTGCTTTCTCTGGTAGGTAGGGCTAATGCCATTCTAAAGAGGTGCAATACTGAATAGAGCTGAAGCCTTTTTTTTTTTTTTTGCAGTGTCCTTACTTTAGTTACTAACAAAGAATTTATATTATTTTACATATTAAAAATGAAAATTCTGATAATTTTTTAAATAAGGAAATTGCAGTAACTTATGTGTAATGATTAGGTCCTGAAATATTGTTAACATTAAACTGCAGTAGTGAGCAGTTTATTTGCATGAAAGGCTCTTTGAGTACCACATTTACCCGGTATACCTTTAATCACCTTTTGGGGGAAGGCACTGAGGCATATTGGAGGATTGTTTGGGGAGAGTGCCTGATTTTCTGGACTTGTGTATGGATGGATGGATGGATGGATGTACTGCAAAGAGTGAGTGATTTGGCTTGGTGAGTGCACATCCTTCCTATGTTTTATATATTATAATATAGTACTCCCAACTAGAGACTGTTGGCGTGCTCAAGGTCAGAGCCCAGTAACTGTTTCCAGGGGCGGATTGGCCCACCGGGAAACCGGGCCGTTTCCCGGTGGGCCGGCACATTTTATAGCCGAAGTGGCCGCCCTCCTTATCAGGGCCGCGGCCCGCCGAACAGCTGTCTCCGTGCTGTCCGCTGCCGCAGCACTATTCCCTTATTAAAGATGGCCGCGGCCGGCCTTGGAAGCTCCCAAACTTAAAATGGCCGCGGGAGGGCTGGTGCGCATGCGCGAGCGCACACAGCTGCTCCCGCGGTCTGGATGAAGTGCTGCCTAGCCGCCCGTGACGCTCCCCAGCTGCAGCAGCGTGAAGGAGTCGGACTGTTTTGCACGCTGGGCTGGGGAGCCGGATTTGATGGGCAGCATCAAATATGCTGCTGACTCTGAGGGCAGCCACAGGAGACGCGGGTAAAGTGCCACAAATAATAATAATAATAATAAATAATGCAGCCTGCCTCATAATATATATGTATGTATGTATGTATGTATGTGTGTGTATATATGTATGTGTATATGTATATATGTATGTATATGTATATATGTGTGTGTGTGTGTGTGTATATAGATAGATATATAGATATATATAATCTCTATCACCATGTGCCCCTGCCAGTACCATTTATTTTTCTGCTCTCATGGTTGTGCCGCCGAGCGCATTGGTATATAACCATGTCTGTTAGCAGTCCTGTTCCCTGATTGTGTCCCACCCAGAGGCGGATTGGCCGGACCAGATTTCACTCTGGCTGGGCCACTTACCTTCGTTAGAAACGGCCGCAGCCCAGCCTGGTCACAAACGGCAGCATTGCCCGAAACAAATATGGCCGTCGCATATATGCATATATTAAATGCTCATATGCGGCGGCCATATTTGTTTTGGGCAATGCCGCTGGATGTCGACGGAGGCGGTGGTGAGTAGTGTCCGCAACCCCGCCGACCCGCCCCCACCGGCTGTGGCGACAGCAACAAAACCCCCCCCCCTGCCGTAGCGGCAGCAACCCCCGCGCCGCCCCGAGGGCTTCACTGTGTGCGGCATATGTTGTAATGGGCATCAAGGTGTGAGGCATATGTATAATGAGCATCACGGTGTGAGGCATATGTATAATGGGCATCACGGTGTGAGGCATATGTATAATGAGCATCACGGTGTGGCATATGTATAATGACATCACGGTGTGCGGTATATGTATAATTGACATCATGGTGTGCGGTATATGTAGAATGGGCATCATGGTGTGTGGCATATGTATAATGGGCATCACGGTGTGTGGCATATGTATAATGGGCATCACGGTGTGTGGCATATGTATAATGGGCATCACGGTGTGTGGCATATGTATAATGGGCATCACTGTCTCCCCTCCTTGCATCTTCCACCACTTTGTGACTCCCCTCCCTGCATCCCCTGCCACTCTGCATTCCCCCTCCTACCCTGCATCCTGTGCCACCATGCTCCCCTCACACTCTGCGTCCTGTGCCACCCTGCGTAAGTCCTCACTCCCTTCGTTCTCAGCCTGCATCTCCCCTCCCAGCATTCTACGCCACCCTCCATCCCCCCTACCTCCCTGCATCCTCTTCCACCCTGCCACTCTACTGTGTTGCGAGACCCCCTGTCACCCCCCCCCCCCCCCCTGTCTCTATCTCCCCAGCCCCACAGGCTGCAGAATAAACGCTGTACGCATACGCCTATTCTGCAGCCTGAGGGGCTGGGGACATAGCCAGCAGCTCGTTGAAATAGGCCATATTGATAGGCCACGCCCCCCAAAAAATTGGCACGCAACAACGCTACCACGCCGCCGCCCTCTCCCCCCCCCCCCCCCCATTAGGGCTGCTTCAAGATATTTCCCGGGCTGGTTTTAATTCCCAATCCGCCCCTGACTGTTTCGGTGGCGCTCGCTTAATAAAATAATCTTCACATGCAAATGTATGTTGTGTAGCTGCAGAAAAGGACTAAAGGTGTGTACACAGTTAGATTTGGCAAAAGATCTGGGTGGTTTCCGACCAATTGAAATGTCCAATCACTGAAATCATTCCTTGTGTTTGAACGATATCGATGCTGATGCGCGTACCCACCGGTCGTTATTGGAGGTCGATGATCTTTCCTGCATGCAGAAAGATCATAGACCAATCGCAGATTTATTAAGCTCGGTGAAGTGATGAAGTGTCTGGTTTTTATCACCAGCCAATCAGCTCCTAACTGTGAGGTTACAGACTTGGTTTGAAAAATTACAGGTAGGAGCGGATTGAGTGGTGATAAAAACCAGACACTTTATCACTTCACCGAGCTTAATAAATCTACCCCTAAATCGTCAAATCGCTCCGTGTGTATGCAACTTATTTTGTTACATGAGTGCTGCCAAACTGGTTACTGTGTGTATAATGAATTTCATTTCTTTTTATAATTATAATATGTAAGTAGTTGCTGGGTCACACAAATTTGTTTTTCAATTTGCTGGTTTTTTAACACACCTGTAAGCATGTGAAAGCACAAGAAATAAGGACGATATAGAGGGCACAAGAGTGATTACTTTGCAAAGTAGGTAGGAGTTCTTGTGAAAAACAGAGAAATTATCAGAGCCCAGCATAGAATGCAAAGGTTGGTCTGCTGAATACAAATAAAGCATTGAGCATGCAGTTCTGCCTCAGAGAGCTGGCGCGGTTAGTAATGCTGTGATAAATGCACTGATAATTTTCAGCCTGAGAGTGCTATTGCAGACATTTGAAGAAGGCTAAAAAGTGTCCAGTTAGTAGGAATTGCATTGCTTGGTTGGGTTCATCAGAATTGACAATAAAATAACCCTTACCTTGCCAGAGAAGACTGCACACTGCTAAAACTGTTTATTTTTTATTTGTAGTCTCCTTGACCAATTTGATGTCCAAGAGTTTGCAGATAACCATTTTAGTTTTCTGCCTGGCATTAGTTCTGACGCGTTCACATGTGTACCAGTATGTATTCTTTAGGTAATTTTAATTAAGGCAGTTTGGGTTAATACCATTCGTGTAATTTGGTAAGATACAAGATCTCATAGTCCACAAATACTCTCTAGGCCCATACTTGTGGGGTAACTGTGCAGGAATCCATGCCTTATTTTTGATCTATGGTTGCTTCATTTAAATGACGTTGGAGGAAACCAGCAACACACAAGGGCCCTTATTCTGGTTCACTCTCAAAGGAATTCTCTACACGTTACATCTGCCCCACCTGCAGTGCACATGGTTTTGTCAATTTGAGAAGGAATTTGCCTTTGCGAGTGAAACAGAATAAGGGCCAATGTTTTCCAAATTTTCCAACTATTTATTTTTCTGGGACATGAGTGATTGTGTTTAGCTAGTAGAACTAATATTAGATAGAATTTGTTGGTCAGTCCATACAAGGGTTGGATCAAGTAAAAGGATTACTGTACAGTTCTATAGTCCCCCATCCATATGCGTAGAACGCTTAAGCGCTGAAGATGCTAATGTAGCCCTATGAAAATCCACTGTTAAGAACCTTCTCCATGGTTTGCTTTGTTTTGTGTTACGAGTTTCACACCAAACCGTCTATATTGTTGACTATTACAGTTTTCTATTACAGTGTCTATTAATTCTCCATGTTTAACAAGTTTCCATTTTTATGTTCATTCATTTGAGCCCTTAACCTTTGAGTCCATAGGAACAAGGATGTTGCTGGAGGCAATAACTGGTCTGGTATAATGGGAGAAAAATGTCTGGGCTCTTACACTTCTGTTTATAGTTTGTTTTATAGCTTCATCATCATTTAAGCTACTTCATCCTATAAGCGTTTTTTTTCTCCCTAATAACTTTTTCTCTTAGCAGGGACCAATTCAAACCCTGCATCAACAAAAGAAAGGTGGTATTTATTATATTCGTGACTGCAGTAGCAGGTTGCCACGGGCATTTCAGTAATCTTGGCTTTTAAAAACATTAAGACCTTTCCACCTCTCTTTACTGGGTTCAAAATTGGGTTTGTAAAGTCATCAAAGGGTTTTGTTTTAATAGGAAAGCTTAATATTGCTGATAAAGCAGCATCAAAATGGGCAGCTGCTTGATCAGCTTTTTTGAGGGAGTTTAAAATAACAAAAACCTTTCCGACCCATGTTTTAATGTTTGTTAGAAATATTTGTTTTTTAGTTGCATATTGGGACAGTGTTGGTTAACCTTGACACTCCAGCTGTTGTTAAACTACACATAGCAGCATGCTCTGCTACTTTTACTCTTTGGCCATGATAATACTGATGCAGGGCATGTTGGGATGTGTAGTTCAACAACAGCTGGAGTGTCAAGGTTAGCCATCACTGTATTAGGATATGCTTTATAGGAGGACTGCAACTATTCACCTGATCAAAGGCAAAATTTCTGCTCACTGGGACATATATAGGCTTTGGAGCCTGGTGGCTGAATGGAAAATAAACAAATATTTGTATGAAATGGAGTTTATTATTTATTATATATTGTTATCATTGATTTATTGGTAGCCCAAATGGCTGATTACTGAAACCTATTCCAGCTTTGTTATTTTGTCTTTAACCAAATCCAAAATAGATTCTGAAAATTGTCAAGAAAGTATCCCTATAGATGTGACATGGTTTTGCTCATGGCTTTTTTTTTTTTATATTACAAAAATAATGGATGATCAGGCAAGCCTTTCTTGAGATCACAAATGAAAGGTTTTTTTTTTTAAGCCTTGATTACTATTTTATTAGCACTATTTTTGTTGCTTGTGCAGCCTTGGAAATATTTAGAATAAACATCCATAAAGCATTGGGTCTCCACTCAGCGAGAATCTAAGCTGTATATGTATTCTCTCCAGGTTGCAAAACCTAGTCTGTGCCTGTACATGCAGATAAGAAACCTGCAGGGACAATAAACCAATTAAACCATCTTTATTGATTGATTGCCAGGAATCCTCTCTTGAGCATCCATCTTCCAGATGTGCTTAGATGTGTCACCTTCACCCACCAAGCCAGTGGCTGACTAGATCGAATATATACCTGATCTTTTTCTTTATATTTTCACCTATATTCACTTCACTCTGTTTATAAAAATAATGTATATCTATTCAACATAGGTATTGAAATATTAAATGGCAAGTGATAATTGGGTTCTAGAGGAGGGTTACATTAAAACAACTGCACTTTGCTCTTTAACGTTCTTGGTGTTGAACTGATCCAAGCACACTCTTTAAAAATAGATCATTCAGCAATAAATTCTGGTTGATTAATGCAAACGGACGCTAAAGTTGCTACTACAATATATTATGTGTTTCTGGGTAGCTCTTCATTTTACTCATTAACAAATTAAACAGTCATACAGTACATTGGCACTATCCATGTGAGATCATTGATCGTGGGTGATGGTCTTGTCCAGGATCATCCGGCGCTGCGTCTAACAGGCAAAGTAAAATCATCGAAAACAGGCCCATCTTCGAAAGAAAATAGAACTTTGGCATCCAAAAAGATGTTTCACTGAACCAGTGTTTTTTTTTTTTTTTGGGGGGGGTGGTGGGGGGGGGGGGGGTGGATTTCCAATCCATCAGGTTATGTCCTATATTGCAGATTCTATATATTCAACCCACTACAGAGGCAAATCTTTTTGTGGAACATACATTTAAATTGGGATAGAAAAAATAAAACCCAGTGTACAGCTCATATGCAGTTAATCTGCTTACTGTTGTTTCTGGATCTTGGATGGCCTTATTCTAGTCTGTGTAGACAATGTGTTTTTTTTTTTTTTTTTTTTTATACTGTACTTTTTTGTTAGAAGCATAGGCTTGGTCATTTCACGGTCTTTTGTCTCCCATGACCCATGGGCAGGTCTAAACTTAGAAAATATACTCTGTATATTCATATATTTTAGATTGTGTTATCTTTTTGTTTAGTATGGTCCTCATTCGACATCCATTATTCTTTAGCAATATGTGCTAATATATATAATTAATATAATATTAATAACAATATAATTAATAAGTGAACAAAGAGCTTTGAATTTTTTTGTGAAACTACAATTAGGACATGGGAAGATTCATAAAATCAAAATAGAGTATTGCATAAATTGGTGATGCATGGGGACAGCTACTCAAATTCCCGCCCTACTTCTCCAAAATAGCAAGATTAAGTTATAGGGTATAAGGCATTGCTACTAAGCAATTAAGTTTTCATATAACCATTTCTTAACAGATTTATTCTATGTGACACTCGCAGGTGTTTTGGCACATTGTGGTATTTATTTCTGAATGGGTGCACTTGGAGAGCGCTATATAGTTGTACAATTCCCATTATTCACGTTGTCATTTTGGATATGATTTTATGCTGCACTGTTTATATATATATATATATATATATATATATATATATATATATATATATATATATATATATATATATATATATATATATATATATATATATATATATATATATATATATATATGCAAAGAAGCAGACAGCGGCACTCTGGGAATTTTCAAAAACGTATATTAGTGCAAAAATAGCATACCAACGTTTCGGGGCATAAGGTACCCCTTTTGTCAAGGTGAACAGTGCAGTAACTGCAAAAAAGTTATATCTCACAAATTGGGGAAAAAAGCATAATAAATAACTTGAAAGATCTTTCTATATAACCTTTTTATTAGCAAAATGCATAGCCCAATATCTGATTAGTGGGGTGACTTGGCAAGCAGACTTTTTACGTGCATAATTTCTAATAAAATAAATGCTGAGCCCTGTATGAGAGGTTAATGAGCATTGCAGATGGGGGATTTCATTGTACAATATAGAATCAACTGCCTCAGAAATCGGACCTAAATATTTAATTGGAACATCCTAATCCTAAATTTTAAATTCAGATTTATATATGCATGCCAGCTTTTTACTTGGGCCTGACCCAGTGATATTGCAGTGTCAAGTTCAGTTTGACAGGAAGGGGAGGGAGGTCTGCATCACCTCCATATTGTGTAATCACAGCCTTAGTGCTACTTTACTATGCTGAAAATTGAGTTATGAAGTTATTCCTACTTCCCCAAAGTATTTGGGAGGCTGGTCTACTGTCTTGGGGATTTGAGATGTTCCCCTCAAAGTTAAGCAGTTCCTTAGATATTTCTATAGGGTAAGAAAGTGTACATTTCTAGCATTCTATGTGAGCATGAGGTGTGTAATATTACAGTAACACTGGTTCATACATTACTATGGGACTCTTCCACCTTAATAGGTTATTATTGTTATCTAACAAATACTCCCCACATGATCAGCAAGCATCCAGAATATGAACCATTGTAATGGAATTTAAAGAGTATATTTTCTGTTGTGTGACATAAGTAGTATGCCGCAATTATTATTCTTCGTTCAGTCACACTTTTAAGCCCTACAAGTGTTTTGATAGTTGCCCTATTTTTGTGTGTTTGATCTGGTATTTGTGTTTTAAAACCTGCATGAAAACAAATTTCCCACACAAGAGTTTTCTTCAGATGTCTGTTCTTTTGATTTTTTTTAGTTTTTTTTTTTTTTTCTGCTTAGCCCTCATAGTTATTCTCTTCTTACATTCACCCCTTCCCCTGACACTCCTTTTTACCCTCTGTTACATGGAGGTACATGCAGGTCTTTTTTTCTCTCTGTGGAATACATGTCTGTACTGCCGCCACCCCCTACTCACATCTTCAGAGCTTTCTGAAAAGTCCAGCTTTAGAGACTAAACAGTCTCCCACATCCTGTGTCAAGTTGAGTAAAAGTCTCACATATCACACGTAGCAAAACTTTCTGGCAGTACAGGATTGGAGATTTCCATAACCATAATGCCCAGTAATACAGCTACTTTGTACCATTCATCTATCATGAGCACTTCACATTTTTTGTCTATAAAAAATGCAGCTTCAATTAGTTTTATTTATGGGTTGTTTTTGTTTTTCACATTTTAAATCCCTAATTCACTAAAATAAAAAATAAAAATGTGTGTATACACTGTTCAAATGATTTTCAGCAATCGGAGGGGTCGTTGGACCTCTAGTTCAAAAAAGTTTGGGCAACACATACTTAATGTGCTGTGCTATGGGATGTGAACAGTGCATGGGCACCATTAGGCATTAAGTCCCTGGTAGACACACAGGCATGGAAGGCTAGGAGAGCAAAAGCTAAAACATTTTCCAAAGGCACCAAATTTGGAAAACACAGCCCTGTTTACATGCATAACTTATAGTATATCTAGTACCTCTATGAGGAGTTAGCAAGCATTTCTTTGACCACAACATAGTCCATAATTTCCATGTGTAGGTTGAAGCTGCCATGTTGCTTGAATTGAAGACTACCAATTTAGATTGTTAATATAATGCTACTGCCACCTGGTGGGCTTCCTAATTAATATCTTCTTTTGCAGATCATTTGACTTTACCATGCGGGGGAAATAAACCCTGGCAAGATTGAATTGGTATTACTCCTCAGGCAGGAGTTCAACTTGCCATTGTTATTTACTGTTGGCTCATTGGCAAAGCCCTGACTATCCAATTAACGCTAAACTGCAGACAGTAGTAACATTAATAAGATTATAAAAATATTTGGAGCTTATTGAATTCTCCTCCATATACTTTTTACACTACAGGGCATTTTGGGGATTTTGCTGCTAGATTTGAATCTGCAGTTAGTGATGACTGCACTGCACTGTACAGAAGTGTTCCCTATTTTACCCACTGCCGTCTTTTTGTAAATGTAAAATAATGAAAAATGTGTGAAGGTAGTTGGAAGTTATAAAGTGGTTCCAAGGAAGCTATATTCCAGCAAGGAGAGGCACATTTTATTGGTTTTATTTATACTGTCTTTAGTGTTGCCATCGCTGTTCTGCTTTGGATAGATTATCAGTTTATTTGCTGGCAATACCAGCAGCTACTGTTGCGTCTGCTGTTAATATAAGTGTTCTGTGAAATGCGTGCGTTGTTTATAATGTGGGCAGGTATTTGGGGGAACAGCAGTCTGTTTTATTTGTGGATAGATATTTTCCTATATATTTCAGTCATGTATTTACCATTGATACCATTTGATTGCGTGACCAATATTGAGATAAATGAAATGCACAGACTTTTATTGACAAGTTATATTTAATCTTGAGATAGTTTTAGAATTTGTTTGCTATTATTTGATGGAAATGGATGGAATAACCTTCTGCTATGTTTTCCTCTTTTTATATAAAAAGTGACTCTGTGCTCTAAATTTGCTACCCTAACCATCTTGAGTGCACTTTTGTATTCTCTAGTATCCTGTGGAGTAGTTTTGTCATTTCAGCAGGAAACCACCTGCCTGCTTTAAGTTGTCTGCTTGTATCCTGTGGTCGCCAGAATAGAGAAATTCTATTTTGATGTGGAGCCAAGTGTCTCCAAGCCCATGCCCTCTGCCACCTTCCAATTGAAGACTGAACTGCAATGAGGGTCCAGAAACAAAATGGCAATGCTGTATACCCTGCAGTGAGCAGTTCCAGGTGTCTGAGCCTGGGAGAACTAGGTGCAGGTGCCAGTACAAGGGCCTTATAGAAGTATTTCCAGAGCTGATGTAGGAGTCTAGTGGTGACAGCAAGTTATCCACACATGGCAAACAATTCTGCAAAAGGCAGTTATGGTCAGTGAGTGAGTTCATTTATAAGTGGTAGGTAAACCAACTCACGTTACATAGAGCCATAGTGGGGAATTTAATAAGATGAGAGTTATATTTCACATGGGATGTTGCTATGGGCAACCTATCAGATACCATCTATCTTCTAGAAGGTGCTAAATAAGTAGATTCTGATTGGTTGCCCATAGCAACATCTAATAGTAAATTTCCCTCAGAATTTGACAGCAGATAAGAACCACTTGTCTCATCTAGACTTTTTTTTTCATATAAATAAACTTTTTAAGGTAAATTGAACCCTATTTGATAGTTTTTTGTGCATATATTCATATGCTTATTCCAAGCATGTTTAAATGACTGACTAGCCTTTCTATGAAGTAGTTTTTCCCCTTAGCCTACCACACTCCAATGTTAAAACCCATGATCTATTTCAAAGTTGTATGTCCCACCTTTCCCTTCTCTAATCCAAACTTATACATGTTAAGATCTTTTAGTCTTACCGGTTAAGTTTTTTTTTTGTGAGGTAGGCCATGTACCACTTCAGTTGTCCTTTTTTGTACGCTCTCCAATGTATTTGTATCCTTCTGGCTATGTGCGTCAGGATGCAATACGTTAAAATTTTGATGAGGTGAGGGATGCCGGATGAATTCCGGACTTTTTTATTTTGCCATGTTAAAAAAAAAAAAAAATCCTGAATTTGTCCAACATTTCGCCCATTTTTTTTCCTTGTACTGATTCCTTTCATAATAAAACCACACATCCAAGTTGCCGTTTTCAATAAAATGCATATGAGTTGCTTTTCTCATTACTTAGATACCTTTCCTCCTCAATAGTTTCCATTGCAGGTTGTTCAAGGAGGAGTAACCTCATCTTTGTTAAGCAAATCTGTGATTACTTGTTGGAGCAAGGTCGTTGGTTCAGACAATAGATCAAAACTTTAGTTAGTAAATGAGTCAACACCATATGGTTGACACTTATTTTATCATCAATGTCAAAATGGCTGACAAGTTGATGGTTTTTTGTGGGGGGTGGTTCACATTTTCAACTTTTGCATGGATTAGCATCCATGTGGACAACAATTGGGATTCATAACTTGAGCAGAGTGTGGCACCTTGCCCAAAGCTCAGTGAGCAATAAATACCCCTTTCACACTAGAATGCACTTGCAAGCCAGGTCCAAAATCCCTGGTGAGACCCGCCTTGCAAGAGCTTCCACACTAGCCGTCCGGCTCGGGAGGCAGGGTCGGGATGGCGCTGGGAGATAGCATCTTCCAGTGGTGCCTGTTCAGTGAATGGGACCCGGGTTACCTGTTTGCACTGCCCCTGGACCCACAAGCATCCTGGGCCCAACCCCAGTTGAAATGCCGGAATGTTGGACCCGGGACAATCTTTCGGGACCCTTTCACACTGACCAACTTCCCAGGTTGTTACGTGTTCCTGTGCAATAACTCAGGAAATATTTGTCAGTGTGAAAGGGGTATTAGTTACCACAAATTGGAGTCACTGGATTGAAACACAAAATGACACACGTGTTAACTTTTTTCAACCATTTCCATTTTGACCTTTTTATACTGTCTACGTTTTACTGGAGAGTCATATGTTTTAACCAATTATGGTAACTTGTTCAGTATTTTTATACTGTTATGTAGATGTTAAAAATTTCAAGTATACATATATGTAATTAAAACTAGCTGGGGTATGTGATATGCTGCTAAGTATTCATACAGCATTCACCACCATTCAGTGCCGTTGCTTATTTTTTTTTATTTTTATAATCTCTATCTTTATAATCCCTATCTATGCTCTAGTAGTGACAGTTACTTTGTGGTGCCATAATGTGACAACAGTTGTGTGTTGTCAGCAGAAACAAGCATCAGAACTGTGAATAGACCTTTTGGTGTCCTATGCCAGAAAAAATTGCCACCCCCACCCCATATTTGAAATAGGGATAGCATAACTCTGGGGAAGAGGCATGGCCACAGAATACTAGCAATTCACATTATCCAACACTGGAGCCCAATCTTCCCAAAGCATGTGTGCTCTGTGTACTGCACCTAATACCACACTAGCTTATGGCCTGGCAAGCACATCTTCATTTTGGGGTATGGCCATTGCATGAGACTAGATCCTGTACTTGGAGTAGGCACACTTCCTAGTGCTTTCTTTTGATTTTCATTGTGAATGACCTAAAACAATCTCCAGAAAATACAATCTGCATGGCATTTACTGCTCTGTGCACATGTCAAAGTACTATAGCTCTTGGTTGGACTCTGTATTTGTGCACTAGTTTCATACACCTTTTTGTGATCTTTGTGTGCTTGAAGTCCATTAGATGCCAAGACTTAACTGGATCGAGAGAGAGGAATAAAACCCCATTAAATATATCCGGGATCATTCTAATCTGACTTTTTTCATGTTGTGCTAATCAGACCTACTATCCCATGTAGTGATGTGTTTGGCTATATTTTACTTATCAGCAGATACATTAATGCAATGGGGAGCACTCGGTTGCCTTCAACCTCTTTGTCTTTTTTTGTGTGTGTGTTTTTTTTTTTTTGGTGTGTAATATTATCCTAAGCTCCTCTTATCAGTTCAGTGATGGAACTGATAAATGATTGAACCTTTAGCTGTGTAACCCACAAAGCATCTATCTGATTGCATTGATTTCTTGTGTGGTTCTAGTAATGAAATGGAAAACAGTCTGGCTTTCAAATCTCCCCAGTGGGTTAATTCATTTCCTTTAAGAGCAAAGCTTGGCTACATTAAGTGCGTGTGTATTTATATTCATTATGAAGGGCTGGTTAACCCCTTTTTAATACAGACTCTTGATTTCTCTCAAACATTGGCCTGTCACCTGCCTTTTGGAGGAGTGGGGTGTAACACATTGATAACTTAATATTCTTGTGCACACCATTAAATAATTGGATTGAAAGGGGAGGGGGTGTATCAATTGAAAGCTTGAACTGATGTTCTTCATTGAATTGTTAATTATAACATTTTGTTTTATGAAGTGATTTTGATCTCTTCGGTTTCAAATGGCATGTTAATTCACTAACCTGACCTTGCCTTTTGCTTGACCACTGTGACCTTTGTTGGCGGTTTGATTTAACGACGACTGACCCTGCCCACACTTTGGTTTATCAAGCTCCAGTTTGTAAGTAGCCTATGCCACCTTCATATAAATCTGAAATATGAGATTAGAGATAAGCAAGTACACATAATGCTCATATTTTAGTATCATTTATATCTTGCATTCTTATGATGCAATTGTGCATTGTGTTCTTTCTTCACTTAGGACAAAAGGGTGAAAGTTTAAATCTGCAATTTTTCCTCTAATAAAAAATAATATAGTGAAGCAATATTGTAGAAAAATATTTTTATTGCGATTCTTATCTGTTTTTTTAATCTTGGACAGGAAAGTCCGATTCTCAGCCATCCTCATGTTTACATAATTTATAAATGAGACCTGTACTGCGCAGTGGTACAGTACTAAGGTGATTTCGTAATAAACTGTTTGCATTGTTTTTCTGTAAGGTTCCGCTCTCATATGTTTGGGTGGGGGGTATGTGAAAGCTAGATCTGCGGTGTATTGGTGGTCAGTATGTTGAGAATCAAGTCTTCAGGTACATAAGGTCTACAGGGATGAAAGTTTGACATGACGATGTCCTGTTTTTTTGGTGGTTGTGGGTTTTTTTTTTTTACGATTTTAACCTGACATTCTACCTAGAGAATGTAGATCTTCTGTACAAAACCCATTTGGAGCTGGTAAAGCATATGGGTAATTTTCCATTATAGGGAGAAAGTTAAGAGATGACTAAAGAGAACCCGACAAGGTTTTTTGGGGCACACTTGTTAATGATGTATGAATGATATGATGTTTATACTTTAAAATTTAACTTGAATTGGTTACCATTTAAAATAATTTCGACGTGTGAAGGTGGGTTTGATACATACACCTTGGTACATAATTGACTCCTCCACATGAGGGTAATAGATCTCAGTCCAGGTGATTGGTACAAAAAACCTGCCGGAATCTTCGTGTCCCTTGCAGAGGTCTCAGGAAACACAGCAGCTCCATCAGAGGGCGGCTGCTGGTGGCGGCTGTCTTCACTGAAAGGGTGCGGGGTCGGGACGGGTGCGTGGCATCTGGAAATACACAATGCACATGTCTGCACACAGTCCCGCCTGCCCCAGCCACTGCACATCCACCTCTGCCGTGCAAAGGGACTAGTGCTGAAGGGTTTTTTTTTTTTTACACAGCATTAACAGACGGGCCACTCAAAAAAAAAAAAAAAACTCCGCGAGCCACGGGTTGAAGACCCCTGGAGTAGAAGGTGGAACAGAGGATTAGGGTTAAGTAAAAGCTTTACCCTCATAGAGATCTTTTTTTTCTTCCTCTTATTGTGCACCCATGGTCATTATTCTTATCTGGTGTTCAAACAGGTATGAAGAAGACTGTTTCCCTAACAAACATTTATAATAATTCTCTCCCTCCTGTTGCTGAGTGTAGTGCAAGCACTTTGGGTCCCATCATTTCATGCAATGTATGACCACATATTTCACGGAGAGGTTAGAGATGTTGTGCCATGCACATACAGTATCTCCCATAAATATAGTAAACTAATATTGTTCCACCAATACGGGTATGCACAAAATGTGTGATGTAGGCAGCTGGCATTTACACATCTTTCCATAGTACCTGCTTTGCACCAACATACATACATTAGAGAGTCTTTTGTTGGAGTCACCTTATTTAATGTGTCCATGATTCTCCATGTCTACTGTCCATTCCATGTATAATCCCCGACTGGGCCATAATAACAAGGGCATCCTGTGACCCCAAGGTGAATATTGGTTTAAAACTGTAAATAATAAACTTCAGGAGTTGCAAAAAAGGCATATTTTTAATTCATATTTTGTTTATGTTCTTATTTGTCCCCCAGCTTACTAACAACATTCACAGTTGAATGTTGAATTTTATCAAAATATCATAGGAGCGTAGTGTAGAGATGCTCAGCTGATGCTTCTTTAACTTACCTGTTACTATAGGACATTGTGTTTAGCAGTCTTGTCGACTTGATGCCTAATGTAATCGGGTGCAAGATTCTGGAAGTTACAAGATTTTGTCGAGTGAGCAGATGATGAATTTAAAGTGGTTTTCACCTTTCTAAACATTAGCACTTTATATTCAGCTGCTCACTTGCCAAAATCTCAGCATTTTTAGGATCCCGCACCCTATTACTATTGCCCACTGGTATTCATTTTCAGTGTTTCTTTTCTAGGCATTTGCTTGGCCTGACCTTCCATGTGAACCCTGCTTGAATGTAAACACTTTCTGGGGATATTTTGATGCAGACCAAGCAAATCTGGAGAGTATTAGTGGTGCAATGTTGGAGGGAAGCCGGATTCTCTACATAATTGTCAGAAGCTGCTTTCCGACCCCAGATCTTGAATTTGTTTAAAGTTTTCTAGGGTTCAATGATAATGTTTTACTTATCTCTTTTTGAGATATAATTGGTAAAAAAACATAATTGGTTTGATTTTGAAAGGAAAATCAATGAGAGTCTAAAAATAAAATATAGGCAAGTTTACGCTCTCCCAGCTCTGTATACTTCATTCAGAAATCTATTGTTGCCACAGATCGTTAATGTTTTCACAAAATACCACAATGCCATTCAATATTTAAGTGGAACCTTGCCTAAAACAATGTTTTGATGTGTTGTAGCAGATGGCTCTGGTCTTACTATATTCTAAATGTTAACTGAAAAAAGGCACATTGGGGCAGATGTATTAAGCCATGTAAAGTGATAACATTGAAGATAACGCTCAGCCAATCAACTTCTAATTATCATTGGCTGATTATAACTTTCTGCTTTATCACTTTACCAGGCATATTACTTTATTGTGAGATGTTCTAGCTCACACACATTGGTATTTGTACAACTCATCCTTAAGGGGTGATTTTGTCTAAGCCGATATTGTATTAGTCAAAATAGACTGTGACAAGCGACTTAGTCAAAATTGCCTTGCCTTCCGACCAGAGAACACTGGCCCTGACATCTCGCTCAGCACACAGCGCTGACACATTGCTATTTGCTGAGGAGTCTAGCATCGCTCAGCATATCTCCCTGTATGTAGGCCCCCATTAGAAGTTATCCTCATTTCATTGTATTCCTAACAGGGCACAGTGCAGTATGACTGGGAAACACATCCTAAAGGAGAATATTATTTTCAAATAGTAAAATATCTGTCATTCCTTGTTCCATCTATTTTTTTTCCAAATGTGCAAAATTGGTAAAATGATGTGGGGCATATATAATGACAGTGGCAAAGTGCTTATTAATTTAATGCAGGACTTCATATTTTATTAGTTGCCGCTTATTGAATTTGGCCCATAGTGTTAACACACTGCATGTCCTGTACCGTTACCACCATTCCAAGGACTGCATGTAATTGCCTGCAAGAAGAAAAAGGTGCGAGATTTAGCACAGTCTGGCTTCCTTTCACCCCTTGAGTGCCAAAGTTGCTGTGAGAGATCACAATGGGATCGGTATGAAATCTCGGCGGTCGGTATCCACCATGGCAATACAGACAAGGATCTGTGGATCCCCCCTTGCGGGCTCGCTGGGCTCGCCAAGCATCGGGCCTTGTGCCTCGCTACGCTTGGCACTTTATTTTATTCTCCCTCTATGGGTGTCGTGGACACCCATAGAGGGACAAAGTGCCGGCATTGCAGCCAGGATTTTGACCGCATCCCCTCCAAATATCTGCTAACCGTCACTCACACTTCCTGCTTCTCACAGGCTATTACATTTAGCTGCAAATATGACTTGGAAGAGGCCTTATGGCAATATTCCAGTTCATTAGTGTATAGTTTAAGTTGTAGAGGATTATGTCCAACTAGGCATATTGCTGACATAAGTAGACTGCTGAAACGTTTCTTAACTCGATGCTGAAACGCTGCTTAATTTCCCCTTGTGCCAAATGCTTGCCAGAGCAATCCGTTAGCCCGTCTAGATTACACCTTATGATAAAGCACTTTTATCAAGTTTTTGAGTACTGAGGAATCTAGCAAGGATGTGTTCTCCACCTGTACTGTAGCTTCACTACTGACATGACCACTCAAAGAGGACCTGTTATAAGGTTTTTTTTTTTTTTGTTTTAGTTTTCATCAGGGTCCAAAACAAACAAAAAAACTACATTGGTGAACCGAAAAATTTACTCTTATGTATTGGCATAATTGAGCGAGCCAGTCTAGTGTGTGCATAGTGTTGTACCCATGTATGATTGATAACCTTTCACCTGAATTTAGTGTTTTATATCTATTTTTAGTGATACTTTTGCTAACGGCTTTTTATATTAACTGGATGGGGGCTGTGTTTATACTGGCGTTTTAGCTTGCATATCTTAAACTAGAAAGTCTGCATTGTTAGAGCAAGCAGACAACACAACCAGAGGATCTAATGTGGTAGAACACTGCATCACCTGTGCATCCAAATTCCACACATAAAAAGCAGAGGGCATATGAAAGTCATGTCGTTAGTAGATCTGCAGTTCATTCCATAGCCAAAAGTTTGTTATTTACGGTGTTCAGCTGGCGCCAGGCTTTGACAAGGGCAGAAAATATAAAAAATAAATAAATAGAGCTAGAAGCCAGTAGTATGTAAGGATTTTCTTTTTTTTTTTAGTGTATGAATTGCATGTCATTTTAAATCTTCAGGATCAAAAGGTACCAAGCCAGAAGTTTGTGGGGTGCGGCAGTCTTTTTTTTTATTGTATTTTTGCATTGTAGATTATACAAAATCATTCATGTCAGAAAGACTTGGCTGTAAAGGGCTTTTGCACTTTAAAGAATAATTAAAATCACCCATATATATGTGGAATCTTTCTTTCTCATATTTTAACATAGAAATGCTACATATTGGTCAAAGCAAAATGACCAGGTGTATTGCCATGTGGTAAACTTGTTGTGTTTTGTGTGACATCCTATGTTTGCGGACTGTTTGATTTGACAGGGTGAACCTCTGTTCTCCAATATCGGGCAAAACATCTGCGAAGGCTATTGACATATTACTGTTCCATATAATAAGTACATACAAGAAAAGTCATCTAGATGGAAAACCATGTAATAAAAAAACTTGGTACTAACAACACGTGGTACAGAAACTGGACATATTCATATTTGGGATATGGGTCATCAATCCAGACATTAAATAAATTAGGTCTATCTTTCCTATTTAGTCAGACTTGTAGAGGAAGGAATGGGTTTGATGGTTATTTATCTGTTTGTTCGTTTTTTTTAATTTTTATTATGCTCAACTCCCAGTAAAGCAGGGGTGGGGAACCTTTTTTGTGTCAAGGGCCGTTTGTATGGGAAAAAAATCCTTCGGGGGCCATATGTTAAAATGTCTCTTACAAATTGTCCTGCTGCAGCCGTCCCACACTTCGGCGGCTGCCGCTGAATAGGACTGACAGTCTCCAGTTGCTGTTGATCAAGAGGAATCTTGCGAGAACTACCGACCACTCGCGAGAATTCCCCTTTACTTGACTCCCGGCAAAGCCGCCTGGTGGGTGGGAGGGCCACTCAGACGGCTACAGGGGCCGCATACGGCCCCAGGGCCTGAGGTTCCCCACCCCTGCAGTAAAGCAAGAATATTATCTTTGTAGTGCCACAGTGGTTATATTAATCAGATTAAAGTGAACCAAGAATTACATACATACATACATACATACATACATACATGTAAAATTGTCATTTTTAGACTACACAGAGGTTACTACTGGGACCTCTTTTTTAATTAACAATTCTAATTCAGTAAATGTAACTTAATCTACAATGAAAAACCAAGTGTAAGATTTTGGTTACTTAAAGATCTAATTTATTTTCAGGCGTTTCTGCAGGAACATATTCATGTCGCCTTGTGCACATGCTAAAGATCTCCCTTTTTTTTCCCTTTAACCCATTCTGTGGGCAGCATTGTGCAGGCACCGTTCCCATTTAAGTTTATGATTTATAAAACAAGTGATTGTTTCAAGACAAAATAATACAAAAGAAAGAAAAGTCGCATTCCAGACCACTGTAGTGGAGCCAGTCTGTCCGGCCCAAACATGCAGGTATTTTCACAGCCTTGTCTAATTATTGGAGTCTCTGTCATTTTTTTTTTCCACCCCTTGTAACCACTTTTACAAAGTATTTGAAGTGAAGGGAGAACAAGTATAAAATGATTTGTATTACATTTTTTTTAGAAATCTTTTCACCAGAACTGTTTGATTCATGAGGAAGTAATACTGTTTGGTAATAGGCTGCTAACATGGCTAAATATTTAGGTTTTAAACCTGTTTGTGATTTTAGATTTGGATTTTATCATTTTGCGATGTGGAAGCAGCAAGTTGAAATCTTTAACGTGTGTGTGTATGTTTGTACATTTTTTATAAGTTGATCTATGTTTTATTGTTAACTTCTTCTTCTCCTCTAATAAAGTATGCTTGCTTTCTCCACATTGGTATCTGAATCAAGGGTTCCCAATCTTTTTCAAATCACGGCACCCTAGAGTATCAAAATTTTTCCGCGGCACCCCTAGACCCAAAACTATATATATCTATCCATCTCATTAAGTATGTTGTATTAGTACTGATGTAGCCTGCTACATCTTTGCAGGGGCTGGCGATTCGCGCGCGCCCCGTGGCAACTGAGCCTGCTGCCGGTCCCCGCCGCCTCCCCCACCTTCGCCGCTGGTCCCCCTCACTGACCCGACACCCCCCTCCCCCTCCCCAAACTGGGCAGCACCTATCTCCATGAAGTGGAGACGGGCAGGGAGACTCCCAGCCGCCGTGATACTGAGACGCGCCTGAGACATACTTGCGGCCCAGTCCCTATCACCAACGCTCGCCAGTGAAAGGGATCTGGCGGGCGCCGGGAACAGATGGAGCCGGCCCCATCTGTATGTGCTTCTTAGGGTCAGTTATATGGTGACGGGCATGATTTGCTTCTGATTGTACGCATATTCTATGATTGGCAGCCACCAGCACTGGTTTTGTCCATACATAATTGATCATAAATAATTTGAATTTGTCCTGGACCCCTGCAAGTGTCCCGAGGCAGCCCAGGGAGCACCCCAGGGAGCCACGGCACACAGTTTGGGAACCACTGATCTGAATTGTTCATAAGATATCATGGTGTTTGCATTCTGTCTGTATATAGATTTTCCCACAGCTTCATGTTCTCTATAACGTTACAGCTGGTGCCTTATACGCGTTGCCAGATTGTGTCAAGTGGTATGGTTAGAACCATGATGCACATAGCTAATCACCTTCCTTTAATCACATAATTGTCCCTTCCTCATTTTCTTATATGAAGTATGTGCTTTATTTAGTTGACTCCTAAATAAAATAAAATTACACAAAGCTACTAACTTTGTTTTGTTAACATGCAACAATTTCTATCCATAACGTTTACGTTTAACTTTAAAAAACATTCCTGAAAATGGAAAGTTTTTAAATAATTAACTAGCCTAAAGATGTAGAAGCACATTAATCAAACAATATTTGCATCAATATCTGCAGCTTATACCCGAAAACAGAAATAAAGTGTTATTAGGTCACCCAGGATGCAATCCCCTTTTTAAAGGTTATTTTAATTCACTGGACCATATTCTGACCAATCATAAGCGTGACTCCTCATATTAATAAACACATTTTGTTATACTTTTGGTCAACATAAATATTATATGCAAGAAATTTACCATTTTGAAACGCACAAGAATACAGACTGAGGCACGCATGGAGAGTCTTAGGAAAACATTGAGGCACCTGCACAGGAGGTGCTGCTGCATGGTATGTTCGGGAAGCTGTGGGTGAAGCAGGACACGATTGCACAAGTGAGCAATACAGCCGCTTGCTTCTTCGGAATCTGCAATTTGCGGGTCAGTGCAATTGAAGCAGCTTGCTTTGAGCAGTGTGCATGTGCTGGGATTAATTTATTGAAAGAGGAGCAACAGTCTGAATGATTTGCTGGTTCATATTCGTCTTTAATAAGAAGTCTGCATCTCCACAAAATGAATAACAGCTTATTATATGTATGTGTGTATGTAAGATATGGCATTGCATGGCACTCCTCCAGGGACTTCACACAAGGAAGGTGACAAGTTGTATTTTCTTGCAACGTTTCGAGGCTCTCCGGTCCCGTCGTCAGGCTAACAGTGACTGTTCACTGTTAGCCTGACGACGGGGCCTGAGAGCCTCGAAACGTTGCAAGAAAATACAACTTGTCACCTTCCTTGTGTGAAGTCCCTGGAGGAGTGCCATGCAATGCCATATCTCTAATAAGGGCTCTATGTGCATCTAAGTACCATACATCGCCATTTGCAATGGCACCCGGGCAGCTGATTCTCTGACACACTCCCCTATCTCTTGTCCACTGTTTTAGGTAGTTTTTACAATAACCATTTACAGTAACACCATTGCTCTCTAAAACCCTACCTAGTTTTTCATTTAAACCCACTAGTTCCTACCAATATCTATATTATGAATAGATCATATAGAGCAGGGGTAGGCAAGTAATTTTTGATGGAGTCCGGAAGTTTGAAATGATTTTGGTCGAGGTCCATACGGGCACAATGCTGGCAATACAATGACAAATGCTGGCAATACGGGCACAATGCTGGCAATACAATGACAATGCTGGCAATACAATGACAATGCTGGCAATATGGGCACAATGCTGGCAATATGGGCACAATGCTGGCAATATGGGCACAATGCTGGCAATATGGGCACAATGCTGGCAATACGGGCACAATGCTGGCAATACGGGCACAATGCTGGCAATATGGGCACAATGCTGGCAATATGGGCACAATGCTGGCAATACAATGACAATGCTGGCAATACGGGCACAATGCTGGCAATACAATGACAATACTGGCAATACGGGCACAATGCTGGCAATACGGGCACAATGCTGGCAATACAATGACAATGCTGGCAATATGGGCACAATGCTGGCAATACAATGACAATGCTGGCAATACAATGACAATGCTGGCAATACAATGACAATGCTGGCAATATGGGCACAATGCTGGCAATACAATGACAATACGGGCACAATGCTGGCAATACGGGCACAATGCTGACAATGCTGGCAATATGGGCACAATGCTGGCAATACGGGCACAATGCTGGCAATGCTGGCAATACGGGCACAATGCTGGCAATACGGGCACAATGCTGGCAATACAATGGCAATACGGGGACAATGCTGGCAATACGGGCACAATGCTGGCAATACAATGACAATGCTGGCAATACGGGCACAATGCTGGCAATGCGGGCACAATGCTGGCAATACGGGCACAATGCTGGCAATACGGGCACAATGCTGGCAATACGGGCACAATGCTGGCAATACAGGGACAATGCTGGCAATACAGGGACAATGCTGGTAATACGGGCACAATGCTGGCAATACGGGCACAATGCTGGCAATACGGGCACAATGCTGGCAATACTGGGACAATGCTGCCAATACAGGGACAATGCTGCCAATACAGGGACAATGCTGGCCATACAGGGACAATGCTGGCCATACAGGGACAATGCTGCCAATACAGGGACAATGCTGGCCATACAGGGACAATGCTGGCCATACAGGCCAGCATTGTCCCTGTATTGGCAGCATTGTCCCTGTATTGAATACAGGGACAATGCTGGCAATACAGGGACAATGAAGGCACATTCTGCTCACCTTTTTTAAAAATGCAAACTCTGCATACTGTACTTAGGGGACAGGCAGGCCGCAACCCGCAGAGGCACTTAAAAGTGCCTCCCGGCTCCGCTGCCTGCACCCCTCTCCAGAGTCTGGACTCTCTCCAGGGACAGCCATTGCTCGACAGCCCCTGCTCAGGCGTGGGGTGTGGCGTCAGGCAGCTCCTTCACTCAGCGGGCGGGAGGGCAGGCAGCTCCTTCATTCAGCGGGAGGGAGGGCGGTCGGGCAGCTCTTTCACTTGGCTGGCTGGCTGGCTGGAGGGAGGGTGGGCGGGCTTGGAGCGCGCGGCGTCTCCAGATGATCACGCTGGCCACGTCTTCAGCCCCCGCCCACGTGAGGCGCCGCGATAGGACGCTCGCTCGTCAGGGGAAGGAGACGTCATGTCTCACTTCCCCTGGCATATTTACACTACAGAATTACTGTGAGGTCCGGAGCTCTGGCTTCTGCGGTCCGGAGATGGACCGCGGTCCGCCAGTTGCCGGTCCCTGATATAGAGAATTACAGTACTGAATCCTGCCCTGCAGCCTTAAACCTGTAATTACTATAGGCAGCAGCAGCCAGCAGGCCTCACCTCAGTTAGTAGGGAATATCTGCATCATCCAAGAATGGCTGGGCTGCTTCATGATGCAGTGAATGGTGGCCATGATGTCACATGCTGTGACATGAGGCACCTGTCTTATGTGTGTATGCAGCGCAGGGAGGGCTGGGGTAGTCTTCCTCTGTGCCTCCATATTAAGTAAGCTATCAATGCTGGCTGCAGTGTTTTGATATACCGGCTGGGGTGGGGTTGATCAATGCGGCCAGAGAGGAAGGGCTCTGAACAGCCGTAAGCAGATTGCTTTAGAAGGAAGCTATATGCAGCTGTTGTGGGCCTATTTGATAGTGAACCTGGAGCTGCAGCTCCGTCAGCCCCATTGTTGTTCCTGCTCTGTGTTCCAGGCATATGTCTGCCCCAGTAGTGTATGTGCCAAGCTTATATCTGCACTAGCAGTGGGGTTGGGTCCAAAATCCCAGCAGTCTCCAACCTGACAATCAAAATACGGATAGTCAAAAAAAAAATCATGGTAAAGTCAGGAAGCTGTCAAAACAAAAACAAATAGGAAATAGTGAGCTGCTTGTAAAAATAAGCAACGGAAAGTCACGCCAAGTCCATGTATACTCCAATTATATGATTGATGTACATTCACAGTTCACTCTGATAAAAGTGGTATATAAGAAACCTAGTGATGAGGGAGACGTGTGAGTGGGTACACTTCTGAAGCGCACTGATGCTGTGTATATTGACACCGCATCCTACTCAATACAGCTCCCAGTTGCTGTATGAGAAATTCACTCAATACGCTTGTTACTTGTATGATGAAAGCCATTGTAGAAAAGGATTGCTTAGGCTTTTCGCTCAGCTTGTCAGAGTAGAGCAGAATTTCTTCCTCACTCTGTGGCCAATTTAGTGGAGTAGTATACAGCTGCTGTGGCACGTGAAGATGTAACCCCATTATTAATCCAGCCTGGTGTTTTAGGCTTATATCTCCCAGTAGTTTGTGTGCCAGGCTTATATCTGCCCAAGTAGTCGATATCCACTTAATGGAAACTATAGAGTATATTGCTCCATGTTGCCACTGCTGTTTTGTAATTTCCGTTATACTTTCAAGCCACGTTGCAAGGACTTCCACATATACACAGTTATGCAAAGCGATAAAGGGGTTCCTTAAAACATACTTGCTTTGGTGCAAGCTTCTGACCAACAAAAGTATTTTTTTGTATTTTTTTTTTAAGGTCTATGTTTTTCTTTATCAATAAAACGTGTGTGTATACATACATACAATTCATGAACCAAATCTCCACTATTTATTATCAGTTAATTTAGTGTGTGCAGAGCCCCTACAATGTCTGTTTAAACAATGTGGTCACAAGCCATAGGGCACCCCAAAACTAGGAAAGGTGAGTGCCGATGTTTAGTGTGTGTGTGTGTGTGTGTGTGTGTGTGTGTGTGTGTGTGTGTGTGTGTGTGTATATATATATATATATATATATATATATATATATATATATATATATATATATATATATATATATATATATATATTTAAAAAACAAAATCCAAAGAGGGTGCGGCACTCATGGCTTCAAATAACTCTCACAAGTTAGGAGTGATCATATATATTTATTTTTATTATATATACATTTAATATAAATTTTATTTTATATATATATATATATATATATATATATGTGTGTGTTTGTATATATACATATAATATTTTAATTTTATATATGTGTGTGTGTATGTATGTATGTATATATGTGTATATGTATGTGTGTATATATATATATATATATATATATATATATATTGTGTATAGGACACTAGACAGCCGTGTCATTGTTGTCATTTCGTCTGAGAGTGCCGCCGCGTATGTATGTATGCAAATGTATCCGCCATACTGACGGGGACCTATCTGAGGGCACCGGGCAAGTGGTACACTGAGGCCAAGGGAGTGCCGGCCAAACGCGGAGTATATATATATATGTGTGTATATATACGTGTGTGTATGAGTATATGTATGTATGTATGTATATGTGTATATATATATGTGTGTGTGTGTATGTGTGTATATATAATTTTTTTTTTTTTTTTTTTTTTATAACCTTTGAACATGTAATAAAATGATGGTGGAGTGCAGGCAGTACTTTATAGCATCCTAAACACAACTATTATTGGTAAGTCTGCTTGCATTTTCCTGCAGGGGTTTGCAGTGGAAAGGTCATAAGAAGTTTACATAAACCTCACCGAATCATAGCAGCTAAGCGTAATTGTTAGCGGTACATTGTAATGTGATCGCTGGTTTACATTTATTTAAACACTATGTCCAAAATCCTGACAATCCCAATTAAGCCAGCTTTAATTATAACCTGTTGTTGCACTATGCAGAGCTTTCCTTAGTGATACATATTGACTTGACCTCAGTGCTTTAGTTAACCCCTTCATTTTTATCATGTTAACTATTGTTGTAGGCGCTATGTAGAGGTAGCTGGAAAACACAAATTCTTAGCACAACTAAAACTGCTTTGACGTGAGTTCAATAATTCAGGGGCATATTTATTAAGCTCGGTGATGTGATAGTGTCTGTTTTTTATCACCGGCCAATCGGCTCCTAACTGAAGTTACAGGCCTGCTTTTGAAAAATGACAGGTAGGAGCTGATTGGCCAGTGATAAAAACCAGACACTTTATCACTTCACCGAGCTTAATAAATCTACCCCTCAGTTATTTAAGGGGCAGATTCAAGTAACCACAGGTTTACCTGTTTAAACCCAGATTTTTACCCAATGGAGGATTTTAATCTGCCACTTGAACACTATAGATAATCTATCTAGGATTTAAACCGTGTTGGTAATGTGAAACCCTTTTTGTATCATATTAAATACAGACTTACGCTATAAAAGCACAGATTACATACAAATATCCATTAATTAAATACAAACTGCCCCTTTAAAAATGAAATAGGAAACTTCATAACTGCCACAGTTCAAATGAAATGATCAATTACGGTAAGTAAAACAGAGGCGTAGAAAGTCATATAATACAGCAGTCACTCTATGCAATCAGCCAACAAAGCCGTTACCATCGGTTTTACTCATTTGTGTATATTTTGCACAATCCTGACTTATTTGTGCTTAGAGTTGTAAACTTCAAATTACACTAATGGTGTGTATACAGGGGGCGATATGATTGCTGGCGGGGGGGGGGGAGGGGGAGAGACAGAGAGAGACATGAAGGGAGGAGCAGCGTCGTGGGGGGGGGTGGGGAGCAGCAGACACTGCTTCTGTCATTTGGAAGGGAGTAGGGAGTGAGCAGCGTCACAGGGCGGGGGGGGGAGCAGCAGACGCTGCTGCTGTGTGGCGCAGGGGATGGAGCAGCAGACGCTGCTGCTTTCACTTGGAAGGGAGGAGGGAGGGAGCAGCGTCTGGAAGGGGGGAGCAGCAGCAGAAGGGAGTCCTTCTGGTGCTGACGACCATTAGGAAGTACACACGGGAGCACGCAGCTGGCGATTTATCACCAGCAGCACTCCAAATCACTGGTAATGTGGTCGCTCAGCAACCATATTCCCAGCGATTTTAGCCAATATCGCCCCCGTGTGTACACACCTTAAGTCTACATGCAGGCACGAGTCATTTTTGTTTGTTTATGTATGAGCATAAAACCTGGCATACATTGATCTGTGCATCAGCATGTTCATGTTTAACCCTTTGAGGGCAAGATGTACTAAGCTTTGAAAAGTAATAAAATGGAGATTGATAGACCACCAACCAATCAGCTCCTACATGTCATTTTTCAAACACAGCCTGTAACATGGCAGTTGGGAGCTGATTGGCTGGTTTTTTATTACTCTCCGTTTTATCCCTTAAGCGTAGTACATCTGGCCTTGAGTGCCAAGTGAATTTGTCAAAATAGGTGTGAAAATTGCCAAGCAAACACATTTATTCATCAGAATAGCCTGTAATGTTTACCTTATATAGGAAATAGTCTTTTCTATGTTCTCACTCTATACCCACTTGTTTTTTTTTTGGGGGGGGAAACATGTCAACATTTTTTCAGACCTTTTCCACGTCGACATATTTCATGTGTTGACCTAGTGACTGACCTATAGTGGTAATGACTGTAGACCTAATGCTTGTAAGATTAGGACTTATTAAACATGTAAAATGACAGCTCTTAATCCCCGTGCACATGGGGCATCAGGAGCCGGAGTGCTTAAGAAAGATTACTTGGCACACCTGCGATGTGTGCTGAGCGTACTGCACTCTTCGGGGGTTTCGGTTATGCTTATGGGCAAAACCCCACAATCTTTGCAGGCAAGACAGCGCAAGCACTGTCTTTCCATGCAGGAAATGGCGATATGTGGGACCGAGCATCACCATCGCTGGGGGCATGCACATGGAACGATCCACGCTCCAAGTCATCTAGTCAGACCACTTTTACACCGTAAATACCAGGTCACACCCAGGATTAGGACACTGGTCGGTCCTAGGTGCATTTGCCGTAATTGCGGCTCTCAGCGACCCAAGCGGATTACTAGGTTGCTGACATCATCCGGGGACAGGGCAGCGCGTCAGGTGGGGGAGTAGGTAGCACTGAGTTGATGCTGCTGCCTCTTCCATAGAAGTGAACAGGACCCAGTTAGCTCTATCCGGTATTTTTCAAATGGCCCTTTACACCATACAGTGACCCGTGTTATTTGTGCAGTGTAAAAGGGGTATTAGAAATGGGTCTGAGATTGCCCCATGTGTATGCACCTTTATACTCATGCTCCTGTATGTACACTGAGCAATTGTGTCAGCACTGTTTTTTACTATCTGTTGCTTTTCAGCAATGTAATAAATGCATGCAACTTTTTGACATATTAACTTTAAGCACAGTAATGTTTAATGATATCTAATTTTGCATACCGTGTGTGTGATTTCTGTGCTGTTAAAGGATCAGTTCCTACACGTTTTGTAAGCCTTTTATACTTGTCTAATAAGCTTTTGAAAACAATTAGTGCATATTTCAAACTAAGTAAACTTGATTAAATAATTACACTAATAATAGGCAGAAATGGCATATGAAGGGTTATCTCAAAGCTAATCCTTAAGTAATGGAATTGGTGTATCTGATTTTCCTCCTTGCCATTTTCAGTGTACAGAGGAACGAGACAAGTGGTTATGGGAAATAAGGGGGAGCCACTGGAGGCCAGTGAAGAAAACGAGACCTTATCTGAAGCAATTAATCAAGAAACTCATATTGTGGGACAATTATTCAAAGCTAATTCTAAAATAGCTTTAGAGCCCCAGGTCCTGAGATATTTTTCCAGAATTTTGTCAAGGTCATTGAGAGCAGTGGGGCAAGTCCTGCATTAAAATGAAGGCATCGGTTGAGCTAGTAGTTAATAGTTTTATATCCATGTTTACTGCCAAACAGAGTGCTGAAAAAGATCTGTGAAATAGTTTTGTAGCTTATTTATTCTACAGAACTTTAAGTTAATTGATTACTATACAGTTATGTAGGTTTTTTTTTTTTTTCAAACCATGCCATATTGATTATTTACCTTTTCCAATGCCATCAATCATTTTATTTTTCTTATGCAGGGATATTTAACCCTTTGAGTGCCAAGTGAATGAATATGTCAAAATAGGCGTAATAATATAATGACCGTGTAGTAAAATATATTTCCTATATAAAAAGGGTAAACATTACGTTTACCCTTTTTATATAGGAAATATATTTTACTACACAAAATTTTTTATTTTATTTCTATATCAAATGTGAGCGACGCTGGCATTTCTAGGGGATATTTTAAACATTTCTCTGAAAAGTTGGCACTCGAAGTGTTAAGTAATAAATATTTGACATTTGTAGTAGTTTTGTCCCAAGATATTTTTGTTTTATTACATATAACCTTAAGCCCTGGGCTATAAACAATGACAGATTATAGATTAAACAATGTTGTTCAGTGTTGTCACCCGGATCTGCGCCAAACTTAGTTGCTAATGATATTGTCAGATTTGTCTGCATGTTCAAATGACAGGTGTTTATTGTTAACAATCTGCAGGAGCATGTATCATTTACCTTTATTGTGGGTACACACTGAATGATTTGCACAATAATATTAACAAGTTTGTCGTGCATATCGTTAACGCAAATCGAATAGTGTGTGCATAAAGAAGTACATTGGCCACATTAAAAAATACAAAATAGTTATGTTTAAGCTTAACTAATGTTTATAGCATATGTTGTGTGTGTGTGTGTGTGTGTGTGTGTGTATACTGAATATATATATATATATATATATATATATATATATATATATATATATATATATATATATATATATTAGTAAATTGTTCCACCATTAGGTATTGTCTGAGCTATATGTTTAAAGCAGGGCTAATATAAACAGACAAACGCTAATTAAAACAGGAATTTAAAAAGTAAGATATTTATTAATCAACTATAGGGATCGCATTTGAATTGCAATACATTTGCACATATACCAATGACAGTACAAAATTAAATAAGTATTAGGAGATTGATCTATGCTGAAAACTCAAAACTAGTAAAGTCCTTAAACGATAACAATTCCCCTTTATGTGTTGCGGTATTCGGTCTCCTAGTGACAGTAGGTGCAAAGTCTTTTGCTAATACAGCACCGTGTTATTGAGGCCTGCCATACTTAACTAAATGTTCACATGAGGGTTTGGGCCGACATAAGGATGTTACCTCTCCCAGGGCTGGAGTCACTAATTCAGTGTGCCCTCAGTTTGATGCTGTGTGGCTGTATTATGCAGCTGATTGGTGCGTGAGTCTCCTCGGCCGTACACTGCTGTGCAAGAGGTAAGTGCTGCTGTAGCGCTTTTTGTGTGTCCAAAAAATCGCACAGGAAATATCTGGGTCCACCTTCTGCCAATGTGTAAGTCTTGAGGAGACTAAGGTCTTCACATTGCAGTGTGTGGTGTCAAGGTCTTTGAGTCCTTGTAAAAGTAGTTTGTCACGTCATACGGGAGACATTTTGGGTCAGAAGAACAAAGACCAGCAACACTCAATTCCTAAAACTTAGGTTATTAAAAGGAACACCGAAACTCTAGCACACCAAATGCACCAAAATGATGCAATAATACGCTCAAACATGGAGGAAATCATGCTCTAAGACGTCCTCCCTTTTAAAATCTATGTTCTTCCTTTAGTGCTGCCCCTTCCCTTGCTTAAACAGTCATACTTCAAGAACCTAATCCAAAAATCCCTGGCTTCTCTTTGGCACTGTCAACTCCCTCCTCTGCCCACCTTCACCTCCACTACCCCATATCCTTTCCTCTTTCTCTGCACTTTGCCACTTCACATCCAAAATTGACTGGCATCCCACCAGACTATCAGCAACCAGCCACCTCCTCTCCATCATAATCCATTTTACCAACTCTGAAATCCTTCTCCCATGTATCATTTGAGAAAAGTATGGTCCTCATCAGTTCATCTACCCCACCACCTCCCCTTTTGTCCCTATCCCCTCCCGCTTCCTCCCCTTCCACTCTCCTTCTGCCTGTTCCCATCTAGTCTACCTCTTCAATCTATCCCTCTCATCAGGCACTGTCCACTCTGCCTTCAAGCGTGCTCTCGTCTCTCCTATACTTAAAAAAAAAAAATCCTCTCACTCTCTCTCTCACTCACACACACACACACACACACACATATTACCGACCCATTTCTCTCCTCCCATTTGCCTCCAAACTCCTTGAGCGTATTGTCTATAATCTTTCTTTCATCCCACTCCCTGCTTGTTTCCAGTCTAACTTATGTCCTCTTCTCTTCAATGAAATTGCTCTCACAAAAGTTTGCAATGATCTTCATGCTTCCAAATCTAAGGCCACTTCTCTCTGCTTATTCTTCTTGCCCTTTCTGCTGCTTTGAACACCGTGGACCATCCTCTCCTTCTCCAAATTGTTCACTTCCTTAGTCTATGTAAAACTGCTCTCTCCTGCCTATATTCCTTCCTCTCTGACTGCTCCTTCTCTGTTTCCTGTCATGACTCAATCTTCCCTTTACTTCCACTGAATGTAGTCTCTGTTCTTCGTCCTCTCCTTTTCTTTTTATATGTCCTCTCTAAGTGATCTCATTCGACTGCCAATATCACCTCTATGCTGATGACCCTCAAATCTACCTCTTCTCTCCTGAAGTCTCCTCTGCTTTCATCACTTGTGTCTCCCTCTTTCCTTGAATTTCCCAACGCTTTTGTTAAACTAAACATGTCTAAGACTGAGCTGATCATCTTCCCACCTTCCAGCAAAATTTTGCCTCCCACAATTTCACGATCTATTGATGGAAGAACGGTCTCCTATAGCCACCAAGCATGCTGCCTTGGCATTATTCTTTTTTCCTTCCTCTTTTAAACCACACATTCAACAACTCAGTCTGTTTCCACCTAAAAAATATTTCCACGATCAGACCCTTTCTGACCCAGGATGCTATATAGACTTTCACCCTACTACAAGTCATCTCCAGATAGAACTACTGTAATCCTCTTTCTGGCCTCCCTGTCAGATGCCTGTCCCAACTCCAATCTATCCTCTGTGCTGCTCCCTTATCCTCTTCCTCTCCAAACATATTATGTCCACCTCCCCTCTCTTACATACACTGGCTTCATTTCCCCTTCAGAATACAATACAAGCTCCTCACACTCACTTACAAAGCTAATACCCATTAATCTTCCACCTACATATCTGGCCTGATCTCTTTACCCTTCCACCCACTCTCTTCGCTCCACAAATGCACGCCGCCTCTCCTTTCAACGGGTTACTGCCTCCCTGCTTCTAAAGGGCTCTACACACAGAGCGATATTAAGCCACTTTCTGAGCGATTTTACATAATCGATCAGAAAGTGGCTGACTATCGCTGTGTCTGTAGCCCACACAGCGACAGGAATGCTGTTAGTATGTAACACACTAAAATAATTAGACGGCGTTTGGGTCAGAACAATTACCAATATGGCAGTGTTAATAGAGAAGAATACATCACAGTGTAATCATCTTAGTGAAATGCCAATATGAATATTGTAGACCGTAACGATTTTAAGCTATTCCAGTAATGTTTCTGGTATGTGGAATGTATTTTTTTTATTTAAATAACTGCATGCATTAAACATGCTCCTGTCCTGTAAGCACATGGATACCTTAAATGTCCTGCGTATACTTGTCCTGTAAACACATGGATATCTTAAATGTCCACCCGCCGACTCTCTTCCTTCTTCTATATGCTATGAATCATAGATATGTTATTATACCTCTTTTTTTTTTCTTAGCCCCTACATACTGCATACAGGATTGGCACAAACCTTGACAGTTGTGACAGATTTTAAATCTCTCATGCTGAATCTCCCACTATGAATTTCTGACACCAATCTCTCTGTATGTGGCTAATTATCTGAGAGAGTGAAATCTCTCATGCTGAATCTCCCGTTATGAATCTCTGGCACAAATCTCTGCGTATGTAGGGCCTAAGATTTTGTTTGTTGTGCTTCATATCTCTGGAAGTCTCTACCCCTCCCTATCAGAATCTTCACCTACCTACAAACTTTAAACAGGCTATAAAGAACCACAGAATTTAAATCTAACAGTATCTCATCCTAACATTACTGTTTATGCTCACTTCTACCCCTTGTGTGTCATCCCAGTCTTTCTGCCCCTCCCCTCTAGAATGTGGGCTCTCATGTGTTTTTCTTAGAATATTTCTCTGCCACCCTGATAATTGCATCAGTGTCCTGTCCGCTGCTGCAACTCTTTATTCTTGTCCCATTTAATTTTGTAACATAGAAACCTAGAATTTCACGGCAGATAACCATTTGGCCCATCTAGTCTGCCCCTTTTTATTATCCTTCAGGTAATCTCAACCCTTTTTATCCTTATTTCTTTTTAAGGATATTCATATGCCTATTCCAAGCATGTTTAAATTGTTCTACTGTCTTAGCCTCTACCACCTCTGATGGTAGGCTTTTCCACTTATCCACTACCCTACTTTTGTAACGCAGCGATTCAGCCGATTCTGGGACACAATGGAAGATGAGCACATGGTACAAGCGGCCATACGCAACTCCCATGGAACTGCATGCGGAGGGAACAGAGAGCCGGGCTGGAGGAGCGGGTAGCTGTAAAAAAAAAAAAAAAAGGCCCATACAAATGCATGGGAAGCCACTGAGAGATCTCTCAGCCAATCACTGGCTGCCCATTCATTTGTATTGCTGTTGTTGTTTTTTTCCCTTTCTTGCAGCTCCCTGCTCCTCCTGCCCAGCTCTCCGTTCCCTTTACCTGCGCCCCCCTCCCGCTGCCTCTGTCCCTGCACGCCTCTCTGGTCAGCTTGCATTGTCCCCCATGCACCGTTTCTCTGCGTCCCCCACCTGGAGGCTGCACATAAGATTTAGCAAATCTTATGTGCCCTTGGTCTGACCTCCCGACTCCGATACGATGCTCACAGGACCACGTATCGGGGTGGACGGGATGTCTACACAGTCTACTTGTAATATGGATATACTTAAGGTAAAATAGTGCTAAAATGTCACGTCTTTATATTCCAAGCTGTTGCTTAGTTCCTGTGTCTGTAATCAGATTTTCTGAGGGTTTTTTCACTGGAGTGTTCTATTTTCATGTAAAAAAAAAAAAAAAACTATATTAAAATCCAATTCTGTAGTTTTTTTTTAATTGGGATTCACTCTGATGAATTGTAGGGGTGTGTTTTACATTACCTGCTTGTTTAAAACACTACATTTTTTTTGTTTTAGTATCGAATGTTGTGTATTTGTTATGCATCGCTGGAATACGAATGTGTCCGTATTTTACATGTGTGAGCATTTCCTCCTAAAATCAATTTCCTCTAACTGTACTAGCAAGTAGTATGTTAACGTAATCGCAAATGACACAAAAGTGGTGATTTACGATTCCAATTTATTGTATCTGACAGGCAGAGAAAATAGGTGGATATGTCCTTATCATAAAGAATATCATAAATAACAAAGGCAAAGCACTAAGTATACTCGTGTGGTGTCAGCAGCAAGTCCTGTAAACAGACTGGTCTGGTATGTAGTCATAGAAACCCCAGAGTCCCACAGTTATCAGGGCCCTCTGCAGCTATGTGATACAACAGTATTACCATATATATTAGCCCATTTATAATATTCAGTGTCATTTCTGCTTTCCTTGTGTACCTAGCATTAGTTATCCTGTGGCTACATGCAAATATGACTGTTAGCTGTACTATGCACCAAATATGTCAGAAATGTCTAGAACAAACCTTTTATGGTTTGCTAATGCTTTTTTATAAAAACAAGGGGATACGGTCACTAGGTCGACATGGGGTTTTACAGTTTTTCTTTGAGCCGACGTGCCAACAGGTCGTATTTCATGCCCTACCATCCACTAGGGCGTGGTAGGAGAATTAAATTGTGTGCCAAGCATAGCGAGGCACCGTGCCTGAAAAGCCCCATGTTGACTTTCAGTCATGTCGACCTAGTTGCTGTCTATCCAATGATCCACACCCAAAACAAATGTAACCTGCTTATTGCAAACATAGTTATGTATGAATGTATGTATTTTTCATGTATTTGGTGTTACAAATCAATGTTTATTCCCCCAAAAATCAATTACACATTAAGAACGGTTACGGGTAGAAGTCAAGTACTTTACTAGTAATTCTAGGTGTCTGCTAGTTAATGATAGAGTATCCATTTCTTGCACAACTTTTTCAAGGTCCTGTTGCAGCATCAGAGGGGCTAAATTTTGGACTTGAAAACCTTTGTTTATAAAGTTGTAGTTTTTTTTTTTGTAAAATATTTTGTTAACATGAATTTGTGGTATGCTCAATTATTTTGAGGTCCAGGTTCTGCAAATTTAAAAGTAACTTGCCCATTCAGAAACTCTTTGATGGTTTGTATGATGCACCATGTTAGATTTTAATGTGACTGCTCCAGTTTCATCTGTTTGGACAATATGATGGTATGAGACATCTGAATGAACTAATAAGCTAAATGTAGGTACTTACTAGCCTCTGTAAAATTCCTGCACCCCCCCCCCCCCCCCCCCCCCGTGTATCTCCCAACTAATGCTTTTATACTTACCTTTTGCAGAGGAAGAAGAGGAGCAAGTGCCCACAGATGGTGGGACATCAGCAGAAGCTATGCAAATTCCTCTTGAAGAAGAAGGAGAAATGGAAGATGATGAAACTATTAATGATGAAAACTATTTAAGTAAAAGACCTCTGGATAGTCCTGAAACTTTAGATATGCCTTTTGCGAAACGACAGCGGTTAGCAAATATTAAAGGAGAGATTTTAGAGGGGACACTAGAACCACGTGAACCACTTAGTTCAATAAATGCTCAAAAGGTTCCTCCTATACTTTCACCTACTCACATACAGGACAATTCAGACTTGGCCCTTCCTCATTTAGAACCAATAATGTTGTCTCCTGTTTTAAAGCCCCAGACTCCCTCTTCCAAGCCATCAGAATCTAAAGCATTGACCTCCAAGACAAAATCAAAAGGTTCTCCAGGGCAAAAAACAAAATCTCCTAAATCTATACCACTGGCTACAGTACTTGGCAGCCCTATACGATCACCTAAAAGTGGGCCAAAGGAGAAAAAATCTCCTGGACGTGCAAAAAGTCCTAAGAGTCCCAAAAGCCCAAAGGTTCCTGCAGCCAGTACTCAGCCAACTGTAAAGTTAGAATCCCCAAGCAGTATACCCATACCTGCATTAAGTGAAAAGATTGTTAAAGACAATGTACAAATAAAGCAAAATCCAACATCACAGGATTCTGAAAAATTAAATACAGAAAACTCATCCAAGAAGCCATCAGTGGCTGATAATACCATTGAAGATTCTATTGATGCGGTAATTGCTCGTGCTTGTGCTGAGCAAGAACCTGATCCTTTCGAATTTGCTTCTGGTTCAGAATCTGAGGGTGAAGTTTTTACTAGTCCTAAAAGACTTACCATAGCAGAACCTGCTACTCCTAAGTTTTCATCTACTAACAGCAGTCTTGGTAAGACTTGTAGCACACCACTGCCTGCTTCAGGTGGCACCTCTAGCTCTGATATTTCATGGACAATGGACGACTCAATAAATGAGGTGATCCGAAAAGTCAATCAAGAAACTCCACCAAATGATCCAATCAGTCAACAATGCTTCTCCTCTCCTTCTGCTTCTCCTCCTACTCCAGAACCACTGGTCAAAGCCTATGAGGAGAAGGCAAAAATAGCTTCTCCAGTAGATTTGAAGAAAAAAGCGAAGAAAGAATTAAAAACAAAGATAAAGAAAAAGGACAAAGAAAAACAGAAGGATAAAGACAGGAGCAAGGACAAAAGCAAAGATAAAAACAAGGAGAAGGACAAAGATAAAGATGGTGGCAAAGATTCAAAACTTCAGTGGAAAGAAACTGCCAGAGATGATGATGCTGAAATGCATAGGTTTATGTTAAAAAATGTCAATGACTCTGATCAAAAACCAAAGCAGAAGGAGAATAGTGGAAAGAAAGAGAAAGAAAAACATAAAAAGAAAGATAAAGAAAAGGGAAAGAAGGATAAAGATAAAAAAGGGAAAGACAAAAGCAAAGAAGAAAAGCTGAAAACTGCACCCTCAACTCCTGTTTTATTAACACCTAAAGATATTCCACTGCCAATGATAAGTACTCCAAATGCAGTAAGACTACCATCTTTGTTGCCTTCCATGTCACCACTACTTCCAGAAAAGGTAGCTGAAGAGCGAGAGAAGCCTAAAGAGAAGGACAAGAAAAAGGAAAAGAAAGAGAAGAAGAAGAAAAAAGACAAAGAGAAAGTAAAGGAGAAAGAAAAGGAAAAGAAAGAAAAGGAGAAGAAAGACAAAGATAAGGAAAAACATAAGCATGAAAAAGTAAGATATTTAACATTGCTGGTCCTTTTGCATATCATACCTTGTGTCCAAGCTTTATTTCCCTTACAATAGATATATAGTATTTACAGTTCACTATCTGTACATGTTCACCTAAAGATACAGCCAGAACGGAAACTTGTAGTAGTTTTCTTGTTGTCAGTCTTGGCTTTATTAAGATTTAGAAAAGAGTGCAAAATTGAGAAAAGCAATAACAGATTAAATTGACAGGCCTGCCCAGTAGTCATCCGAAAGAACCTTTTTAAGAAGATAAACTGTAAAGCTTCCCAGCACAAAGGATTGCCATATTGAATTAAATTGTATAGCAATGGGCTAATAAGTGTTTCTTAAATACATCTCTCCTACAAGTCAGGGTTTTAAACTGGTTCCCCCTTTTAAATTGCAAGTAGGTTTCCATAGCTTTTGCAACTGTTCTGTGGTTTTGGGAACAATATGGAGTTAAAGTTTTTTTTTTATCATTTAGTGCCCGAGGTATATGGCAAAGCAGCTAAATCCATAAAGATTAGCAAAAAATGCTGCACATGGCAGTAAAGGGTTTATGAGACTACCAGCATTAGTTCAGGTGAAAGGAGTGTTGCTTATACATAAAACTAGACAAATCCAATCACAATGTATTTGAGGTACTTAGAAAATGGTGTGCCTTTATGGTGATTTTAGTAGCTTAGAACTGAAAATGCTCCTAGCCTGGGATTTCTAAGTTCCCAAATGGTTAGTTGTCCATTTTTAACCCAAAAATATTAAAATTACATGCACATGTGTCCTGGAAAGGAAATACAGCTTGTGATAAACTTTACAATTCTATCCGAGCCAAGTATTGATTGAATCTTAATGAAATGGAGATAACACATTAACACAACAGCAGTTCTAATGAAAATGTAAATTAGATTTTTGTTTTGTTGAAATGATTACATTGTGTTTTTTTTTTTTTTTAATATCCAGTCTACTAGCAGTGGAACAGACATGTGCCCTGCTGAGTAAATGGTGCAAGTCTTTCAGGCGGGGAGAAGTTTACTCAGCCAGTGGTCTGATTTTGTCTTTAGAGTAAACCAAATAAATTAAGACTTCTCCAGCTTATTTGGATCCATGTATATGTATACATTTTGTTTTATACAATGCTATATTAAACAGTAGCATAATACCTAGATTGTCATTGGATATGTAATTTAAAATGTGGTGAATACCTTGAATAAGTAATTTGCCCTATATCAGCTATTCTAAGATATTGGGAAAATTCTGAAGTTGTGAGGTATTATGCCAGTTGACAAAGTAACCACAAAGGGTGTAAATATCAGCAATTCGTCCCTCTACCCTCCTAACACTAACCCTCCCTACCTGATGCCTAACCACCTCACCCACCAGCCTAACCCTCTCCCCTTAGTGCCTTATTCTATTCCTCCCCCCCCCCCCCCCCCCACACACACACCCCTTTTAAAGTGCCGAACTCTGAACCCTCACCCTCTTATCTCACATTAAAGAGACCCCGGCATAATTACAATCAGAATTCCACTGATGTTCCAGTTCTGGTACTGGGATTTCTAATGCCAATTGCCATCAAGCTAAATGCACCCCCCAAATGACAGTTGTTTATTGGCCTGTGTTTTGTCACCCAGGGTTCCGGTTTTGCCAGATGGCATCTGGATGATAAAATTACAGTGCCTACATAAACAGTCAATAGGTCGACACCAAAAGGTTGACATGCACAAAGTTGACACCATAAAAAGGCTGACATGGCAATGGTTGTCATGAGTTTTTGACAATTTTTTTTATTTATTTTTTACTTTGTCATACTTTTCTATTGGGAATGAGTAACGTGTGCTGAGTGCACCCAGGCTCTTGGCCTGTAGCACGGCCAAAGAAGTGCTACACTAATTTGGAGTCCACATGCTCTGGTGTCAAAACCAAAAACATCTCTCATGTTGACCTTTGCAAAATTAAAAAAAATCTTGAAAATGCATGTCAAACTTTTCATGCGCTTGCAATTTTATTCAGAGACCAAAGTGGTATCATTGCTATGTTCTGTGATCAGGTAAGTAAGGCTTAGCTGCTATGTACATATTTAGCATGCACAACCCTAGATCTGGAGAACACTTCAGTTGTTAATGGTATTTGTTTTATTTTTATTTTTTTTAGTTTAATTAAAAAATAAAAATTCTGTCAATTTATCTTTAAACTCTAATTTTGTTTTACCAGGCCAAAGTGGAGTTATCTGTTCCAGCCCCTTCACCTGTAATCCCACGATTGACACTGAGAGTTGGTGCAGGCCAAGACACAATGTAAGTAATGAATGCTGTATGGACGGGTGTAGTATGCGTGTTCATCAGTCGGGAGTCTGACTGTCAATATACCGACATCGGAATCCCGACTGCTGGTACTCAGACAGGGGGGTGAGCGCAATGAAACCCCTCCTCTTGCAGATCGCTATGCTGTGGGCTCGGCGGCTCGCTGTGTGTGCCATAGGTTATATGCTCTCTATAGGGATTGTGGTCCCCCACAAGGGAGAATAGCCCCAGTCAGTTGGGATTCTGATGTCTTTGTACTGACCATCAGAATCCCGATGTTGCTTAGTCATTAAGCACTTGTAAGGACTGACTGCAAACCAATATTTGTTCAGGCATTTTTTTCTGTGCACACATTGGGAAAGTAGGTGTGACTTTGCCCTATCTAAGCATGCCAGCTGTGTAGCATGCTGGGAAATATGAGTCTGTTGGCCAAGCCTCTAGACATCTGGATGAATCTATCAGATGTTTGGACCTTCTGGCATATGCCAGAATTGTCAGATGGCCATTTCTGCCCATGCTGCTAAATAGAGATGAGCAGTTAGGGTGACTTTTATGGTTGTTTTCATGGTAATTTGTGCAGTTTACTAGATGTGCAAGTTTCCAGCAATACAGTCTTTAAAGTTTTGCGTATGTTGCATTCCTTGAAACACCCTTTCCATGCTATGGGGCAGATTCAGATAGACATATTTAGCATTTGCTACACATTTATTACCCAATTACAGTAGGCAAAGAAAGAACAAGGCCAGCTTTCAGTGCAGTATTATGTAAATCCAGCTTTCACACTTAATTGAATCTGCCCTAATTATAGAGGAAATGAACCTTAATTCAATCTGCTCCTTGTTGGACTTGTAGAATGACTCTAAAGGCCCCCATACACTGCGATTTTCGGCCGATTTCATCCGATTTCGGCCCTTTGGGCCAATAAATCGGGTGAAATCGGCCCAAAATCGCATGTGTTTGACATCTGATCTGATCTGATGCGCGGTCCCGCACGCATCGGATCAGATCACGGCGTCGGACCTGCAGAACATAAGATATATCGGAATCTGAGCCATCATGGGTGCTTTTTAGCACCCACGATGTTCAGATCCGATATATCTTTATATACAGCCCCCCTGTCTACTAGCAGTGCGCCCTCCCCCCCCCCCCCCCCCCCCCCGCATTGACAGCTCCCAGCGGAGGTAGTGCAGGCGGGGACCGCAGGCGTCGCAGAGCAGAGACCGTCGGCGTGGCGGGAGAATAGGAAGAAATCCTATTCAAAAGACCGGGCGGCCGCTGATTGGCTGAGCTCTCAGCCAATCAGCGGCCGCCCAGTCTTTTGAATAAGATTTCTTTCTATTCTCCCGCCGCGCAGACAGTCTCTGCTCTGCGACGCCTGCGGTCCTCGCCTGCACTACCTCCGCAGGGAGCCGTCAATGCGGGGGGCGCTGCTAGTAAGACAGTGGGGCGCTGCGGGGGACACAGAGTTGGCAGTAACAGAGCCGGGCAGGAAAAGCTGTCAGCGCTGGAAAAAAAAGCCCATACAATGAATGGGCAGCCTGTGATTTGCTGAGCGCTCTCTCAGCCAGTCAGCAATTGGCTGAGAGAGCGCTCAACCAATCACAGGTTGCCCATTCATTGTATGGGCTTTTTTTCCAGCACTGACAGCTCCTGCCTCCCCCTGCCCGGCTCTGTCACTGTCCCCCGCAGCGCCACCCACCATCAGCCCTGTTCTGCAGCCCCCCCCCCTGCTCCCCGGGTTTGCATGTGATAAATCGAGACGATTTATCACATATAAAAAACGGCACATCAAGTGCCAATCTTATCAAGCTCCCCCGGGGAGCTGCCGGGGAAGCTCAGGGGGAAGTCGGGGGCGACTTGTCCTCAGGACAAGTCGCCCTAGTGTATGGGGGCCTTTACCGCACATCTAGCGCTCATATCTACCTCCTAAGATGTGATCATATCCCAAATGCCTCAGTCCAGGCCATGGTATGTTAGTTTATATTTTAGGTCTGTTTCTGTGTACTGACGTTACAGTGCTTAGTTATAGTTTTCTGTAGTCTTCAGAACAAGTTCATAATCACCAGCAATCTGATTTGCTGACATAACAAGTCTAAAGACTGCTAGTTTACGGTTTCAGGGAAATTTACTGGTTTCACTTCTAATATAATTAGACCTAATTTGGTTCCCTAAATAAATAAAAGGTCAGTCTGCAAATTAAGCTTATCTCCCTACACAGCTTCCATAAATTGTGGTTTAAAGCTTTTTTAACAGATCTTATCCATAATGGTGTTAGTTGATTTAGATTTTAAATATTTAAGACTGCTTCTTAATGTATTATTTGAACAACGCATTACAGCACTTTCTCTGCAGTGTTATCAAATCACTGATCACTAATTGAGTTAATGCCAGTAGGTGCTTAAGATATGCCATATCGATATGGTGTCTACTGGTCACCAGTGTACTTAATGTACCAAATAAGTTTCACGTCACATCTAACACAAAATAGCTTTTACAAAGCCAGATTCAATTTGTTTATCCATAAGCAATCATTGACTAGTTTTCTATGCAAGGCAGCTGTTCCGGTGCACCTATTTATTACCAGTTTCTTATATAGCGCACACATTCCGCAGCACTTTACAGAGAATATTTGAACATTCACATCAGTCCCTGCCCCAGTGGAGCTTACAATCTATATTCCCTACCACATGTACACACACACACACACACACACACACACACACACACACACATTCATTCTAGGGTTAGTTTTGTTAGGAGCCAAATAACCTTCCAATTACTAACCATTACACCGTCCGTGGTTCCTTGGTGCAGTACGGATGGTGTAATGGTTTGCATTACTGCCTCACAGCACTGAGGTCATGGGTTCGATTCCCACCATGGCTATAACTGTGCGGAGTTTGTATATTCTCCCCGTATTTGCGTGGGTTTCCTCCCACAATCGAAAAATATACTGGTAGGTTCATTGGCTCCAAACAAATTAACCCTAGAATGTCTGTGTGCGCGCATGTACATGTGGTAGGGAACATAGATTGTAAGCTCCCCTGGGGCAAGGACTGATGTGAATGTTCAACTATACTCTGTAAAGCGCTGCGGAATATGTGTGCGCTATATAACAGACTGTTAATAAATAAATTACACCATCCGTACTGCCTCATATACTACATTCTGCTCTGTTAGGGCGAAGGGAAGCTGTAACAGTCTACAGCTGTTCACGCGCAGAGGTTTGCAATTCTCCTGTGATTACACACATCTATATAACTTATGTAAACTGTTTCCAATCTAACTTGTATACAAGCTTTATATGCTAGAATATAACGTATTTTAGGAAATAAAGTGCTGCTCTGTACATATTTTAATTCCTTTATTTTTCTTCCAACACTTCATCTGCCTGACGTCTATCTGATTTGTTCAATGTTCACCATACTTGGCACAAGCTCACTTAAATAGCAACCACCTTAGTGTTTGTGTGCAGTAAACAGAAGAACAGGGATCATTAAACTGCCCTCTATGGGCACATCCAAATTGTGTTGTCCTTAACCCTGTCTTTCTACTTATTTGGGTAAGGATGGGTGGCTTTTTATTGACTTGTCAAACTGTTGGTTTGCATTCTGGGCCAAGCATCTCATGACCCAATGCATTTATTTCACTGTTTTGTGGTGGGGAAACAGGTAAAGGAATCCTGCTGGAAATCCCTACTCTTGCACGTTTTTATGAATAAGGCCAGTGTCTGCAGCAGTTAGGGCAGCGTGACCAACTCCTCCAGAAAACGTAATGCTAGCAGCTTGGGGCTATTGTGAGACACAGCTGTGGGCGGTGTTGGTTACTCCACTAGCAATTGCTCATTCAACAAAAGCCTATGAAGGAGAACCAGTAGTGGAATTAATTCAGGAGGAAGAAATGATACTGCAGGGAGAAGAATGTAGAAGGGTAAACCACTGTTTGGGAAAAGTTAAACAATGGAGTGCTGGCAGTGACAGTCTGTGTTTATTGCTGTGCTAATGGGCCTCCAAATTATTTTACAATGTGGATTTTAGTGGTTTATTACTGAGAAATGAAAACTGTTAACAGCTGGACAGTCGCATTAAAGACTGTTGAGTGGCTGCATAAAGCAAAATTGGTAGCAATGAATAAGAGCGTAGGACGAGAATGCATTTTAACCCATTGATACAATGTCCTGTATAAATAGTACAGGGTTACTTGCTATAAATCTTATGCTACACTTGGCAAGTAGGCTTAGGAGAAAATAATTCAATGAGATTTCTCATTTCTGCTTTCAATTGAGAATTAAGCATAAGGTTTTTGTTTTGCTTAAAAAAACAAAAACCCAGAAGTTATTAATACTGTACATTAAACAAGGCAAGCGCCATACTGTAGGTACATTATTATTTCTGTGCATACATTTCTTAGCCAGCAGACCATAGTCATGTAGCTTCCTTAAGTCATGTTCCACATGCAGAACAAAGTGGTCTGCGCGCACACACACACAAACACACTAAAAATCGCTGTTCTCAACTTGATCATTTTAACTAATGCAGTAGTCATAGGCTTTCCAGTAGGTACAGTAGTTAAAGCAGGTAAATCATATGCTGCTCATGGTTTTAGAGAAGCCGCTCCATGTGTGACCTCAAAATGTAGAATTCAGCACCTGCTTGTGTGTATTCTTATTTTGACTAATTCCATTGAGTTCCCCCGTTATTTGAAAAAACCCATGTCGACCCTTTGACTGTCGACCTAATGCTTGTGTCGACTTTCCTGCTTGTTGACCTATTGACCATATCGCATTTATCTATTCATAGAGCTGCATTGCAGTAGTGCGGTTTTTGACTGAAGTAACCCAAGTTATGTATTACAATTATGTATGGTTTTATCACAGCCTTTGAATGTCTGCTTTTAAACCTGTCAGTGATGAACCTATTTATCACTGACATCATTGGCTACGAAAAAAACAGCAATCTATATTTAATATAAGGATTTGGGGCTTCATCCATCATACTCTTCCCTGCATGGAAGGATGGCGAGTTGCCATTGTGACGGTATCTAAATGCTGTTAATGGCATTGGTACTCACATCCCCCCTCATGTCCCAGCTTTGTGGATTTTATATGCAGCCCCATTGGATTGCCAAGACAAATCTTCAAATCCAGCGGTAGCATACGTAATGTATATAGCGGCAGTAGCACCATGCGTAAACTCTGGCCAATTCAGTCAACCCTATAGGTGGATTTGTTGACATTAAACTTATCTGCTCTGAGGAACTGCTACAAACGTCAACATTTGGTAGTGTAGTAATGCAGCTGTTCTGGTGGTAAGAACTCTAAGCTTAACCTAACCTGGGAGCTAATGTTCTTGCAATTGCAGATACTGGTATATTCAACTAATGTCCGATCTATTCCGACATTCATTTGTCAGAATTGATCATAGATGCCCTATTCAATGCAGACAAATTTAGCTTTCGGATTTGGCTGCTGCTGCTAACCCGGCCTGCGACAGGACTGAGTGAGTGACTGAGGCGGGATGGCGCCCTCTTTACTGGGTGAGCTGCTGCTGCTCACCCGGTGCTGTACTCCCTGCATCAATAAGATTATTTTTAAAACAGGATTGAGATTGCCGGAAACTAGGCCAAAACCTACCGGTTTTGGCTGCACTTCTGACAACAGCAGGTGGATTGGCGGCTATTCACCTGGTTTCCAACAGGTCGGAACAGTCCGACCTGTCAGAAGAAAACACCCCCTATTGAATAGATCGGAACCTAGCCAAGTCGGAAACTGACGTCTTTCCGACAAGATAACAGTTCCGACAGCAATTGAATATACCCCTAAGTAAGTTTTGTGTAATTAACCACAATCTGTGATTAGAGCAGCAGCCATTGTGCAGTATGCCCCTATCCTTTTAAACCTAATGTTGACAATTCACTTGATGACAATGTTGACATTTTACAAATGTTGACATGTTTGCCATCAACATTTCAAGAATTTTAACATTGAAAGTCATCATGGTGACAGTACAATGTGATGACAACATCGCAGATAGATTATTTTCAGTAAATATTTTGGGATCACTAAAGATTTCATACTGGCCGAGTGTATGTATACAGGCTTGGAGTGCATTGCCTTACACTTCAGCTAATCTCTTCTTGACACTACTAAGGAAGTTCGGAGGAAGCATTTAGCTGCTGAAGTTTGTGTTTATATGTTTGTCTCTCTGTGTGCCAGATATCTCTGATTCTAGAATCGTTTGAGGAAGGAAGTACAGAATTAGCTAATATTTGTAGTGTCTTTAATGTAAAGCTGAAAGTTAGACACCCCTTCATCTGTAAGATAAGTTATCAGGTCTCCATATGGGCTTCTATTCATGTTTATTTCAGTAGTTTCTGCATGCTAACATTCAGACTCCAGACTTCTTGTAAGAGTTTGATTTCCACATACATTTACATGCTCACAAATGTATAACCTTTCGTTTACTGTGTTTGTTTTGTATAGAACACTACTTCTCTTCTATAAAAGCTAGTGTTAATGCATTTATCCCTACCCACACTGTTGAAGCAGTAAAGGATAACTTGGCATATCAATCTATATTCTAATGCATGCATGCATATGAAGTATATGCCAAATTCCGCATATTCCACGGTAATGGCACCAGCATATATTTTTCCTCACCACAACGTTCTTATCATGTGTGACTGAAAGAGATCAATAATGGCTTTTTACAATTTTTTTTTTTTCCTTTTTATATGCAGCAGCACAGATTTAGAGTAAAGCCTTTGCACATACTTTCCTCATTTTGGAAACTTTTCCGAGTTGGTTTTTATGAGAATTCGGTGTGCAAAGCGTACTGTAGTGCCGACGGGGAATGTCCTGCCCAAAGGTGTCTGTGTCAGCTGGAGGAGACCCAATACCCCTTTCAGTCCGCAAATGCTGGTTGGCAGCCGGGATCGGGACACTGGTCCCTCCCGGGAGGAACCTGGCGTTTGTGGTCTGAAAGCTCCTGTAGCAACGCGACTTATTGGAGAGTCACCGACAACACACAGGGGGGTGGTGGGGACGCTGGAGCATCTGGAGCTATTTCTTTAAGCGACGCCTCCTCCATAGTGTGATCGGGACCCTGGTTGATAGACTTTAGTTACCCGTTCATTGTCCCTCGACCTGTGTCAGACACTGGTCGTGACCAGGTTTGAAATGCTGGAGTGCCCGACCAGGGAAATGGTGCTGTGGCGCTTTCAGATCAGACAAAAACCGGGTTAACACAACAATAACCCGGGTTGATTTGGCTGTCTGAAAGTGGTATTACTAATACCCCCTTTCACATTGCACAAATAACTCTGTTCTGACTCTGGTCGACGTGCGGTGCTAAAGGTCCATCTGAAATTACCCGGGTCCAGCAACCCATTATTCTGACCCAGTTGCTGTGCAGTGTGAACAGCTAACCCGGGTTGAGCGAAGCATGTGCACACACAGGTCAGTGCCAGCCCCAACATACTGGGAACAGATTGGTGTGTAAGCAATGCTGTGTGCAGAAAATGGACAGGCCCCCCTAAACCACACAGAAAATGTGCTTTCAGCAATGCTGCCTCATCTCATTGTAATAGGCAGGAGCAGAGTGTCGCTGCTATAGGGCGCCAATGCCATATGTGCAGGCATGAAATATGGGCTCCCACACAGTGCACAGGATGAAGCTCAGCCTGGCAACCCCTCGCGCTTCACCTGGATTCCAGTGCAGCGGAAGATTTTCCATTGAATAGGGAGTATAGCAGGCAATGAATTAGGAGTACCGTATATACTCGAATATAAGCCGAGTTTTTCAGCACATTTTTTTTGTGCTGAAAAGGCCCCCCTCGGCTTATATCCGAGTGAGGGTCACACTGCGGTGGAGACAGGCTTATATCCGAGTGAGGGTCACACTGCGGTGGAGACAGGAGGACGGAGCTGCCAGATGGAGGTGGGACCCAGCATGTGTGCAGGCTGTCACTCACACTGACAAGTCCTCCGACGCAGCCCAGCAGCTGCGTCCAGGAGCGCACAGTCCACCTCCGGGTCATACAGCACAAGGAGGAAGCCGCGCCCCTGACCACCTGCAGCCACCAGGAGAGGAGAGCGGACCAGGGCGGTTGCGGGAGGGTCGGCGTCTCGCATGGCGCTGCAGCACCACAGGCCCCAGCACACTTCAGGTACTCCGCAGCAGCGCAGGTAGAGCAGAGTGGGGGGAGAAGGGGAACCACAGATGCCAGCAGTGTTCCACCAGCAGGGGAGGGTGAGGTGGGCAGACTGAGTGGCCTGGAAGCACACACATTGTAGTGACTGTTAGCTGTCACTGTCAGCCGCAGGGAGCGTTGCCGGTGTGCAGACATCAGATTGCAGCTGCTGGCTGCTGTCAGTCAGTGGGCTGTCTCGTGCTGTCTCTTGTGGTGGGTCCTACTGTGCTGCTAGTCATCCTGCTCCAGCGCGGCCAGCCTCCGACGATTATCTGTGCTGCTATCTATTTTGCTGTATGTGCGTACAACTACTGGCTCTGGCACCTTTACCACTTTCCTCCGCTCCACCTAATCCTCTCTTCATCAATCCTCTCCCCCTCTCCTTTGGCTCCTAGGCTTATACTCGAGTCAATAAGTTTTCCCAGCTTTTTGGGGTTAAATTAGGTGCCTCAGCTTATACTCGGGTCGACTTATACTCAATTATATACGGTAGGCAACTATGCCTTTGTAACTGAATAAAGGGGGGTGTCTGCAAGGAGCAGACCAAAAGACAAATGTGCCTTTTTGGGCGCACTCTTGATAATATGAATTTGGTATGATTATTGCATTAAAACATAACTTTTAATCAACTTCTTATACTAAAATACTGTGAACATTCATCAGTTTACGTCAATCGTTTGATGGATTTTTAATTCAATTTATACGTCAAGAAACAAGACATCACATATAACATAGAGACAAGACATGGACAAACGAACAGTAAAAGACATGCTATATCGATGGCTATGTCTGATTATGCAACCTTATATTGGGTCACTCTCTGATATTAATTGCCTCAGCAAGATATCGTTTTTATCTGTATTGTTGTCAACAATTTTGTAAAATTAAATGCCTCAGCAAATTGTGAACTGATGGCTCAGCCGCTTAAACTCTGACCATCACCCATGCTCCTTAATTAAGATCTCCAATTATCTGTTGCCTCTTATGATCAGGTAAACAAGAGAGAATACAAAGGGAAATCCTCGTCTGGTAGTTGAGGGATAGGGAAAAATAATAAGAAAGGGAAAAGTAACCCCAGTGAATAGTACTCCTACAACCGGTGGCTCCTGAGTGTCTACTATTCAATCACCCGTCTGAGTTACCTACCAGTCAGGTCGCCAGGAGTCTCCTCTCTGGTTAGTGTACTGGCCCCTTCGAGGCACCGCTGGATTCTGGCCTGTATGGGGATATATGGGTAACCTATTGGACTGAGTGTTGAATGTGAGTACCAGGTTGGTTGTCATGTGGGAGTTAATTATAGTCCACTTCTGCTGTCCAATTCAGTTCCGTGAGTCACCTTGGTGCTTATTCAGTATTGCAAGGAGACATCGCAGGCTGAATGGATGAGAGAGTGTTACAGAAAGGGTGAATCCCAGTAACAAGTTGTCTGTTGGCCATTAAATGGGACTTCTGCTTTCAGAGATCTGCAAGCATCGAATCACTGATGAGAGAGCCCCAAATAAATGGATACCTAACCGACATTAGAAAAAGACATTTAGGATAAAGGATGGAAATATATAAAGAGAGAAAAAGTTGAGCGATAAAGATTTTATTGGACACACATAATCATCTAAAGATGTAATCTGTTAACATACACTGGGTGGCTGAAAACCAGCTCCACTCTGGGTATTCCCAGTGTGTACCAAATCGCAATCAATCTGTTAATGATCCTCTAATTAAATGGATTGTCTCCTGAAAAAGTGCAACAGATTTACTCCCTATTCTATAGAACAGTCAAATCACCATTATATTAAATAGCTACTTCAGTCTGCTGAGTGTTTTTTTTCTCAAAATGGATACAGTATGAATTATGAACTTTATACTCAAACGTATTGGCATTGACACATAATTGTTACAATTCTGTATTACTGGATAGGCACTCTATATATTTTGTTGAGCTGACTATTGAATTGAAGGTCAAAAGGTGCCCATAAATGTATCGACTGACAATAATGCAGGTTTATGCCCAGCATTTGTAAACTCAACTGTACCCACACAAATTTACATACATGAAGGAGACTTTTACTGATTTACTAGCAGCAAAATTGACAAATCAAGAGCTGTAAAATAAATGATGGTTAGCAAAATACAGGAGTGAGATTATGACAATGTCGGCTCACTTATTGAAGAACTACCTGCACTCTCCCCGGAACTGAAAAGCAAGTGACTGTAGATACAGGCATAAATCAAGTAAACCTCTATAGAGGTAGACGTTTTAATAACTGCTTACTAACAGGTGCATGCATCTACTATATAGACTCCATTGGAGCTGAAGCGCCTGTGGGATTAGACCTTTATGCAATTCACCCGGGGCTGTGTGAAAAATAGCTGTATAGGCACACAAACAGAAGGACTTTAGCATTAACCTATGCAACCCGCACAATTCATTCAAAGAGTACCTAAATACAGTTTACAATTGATTAGTACTCCAATAAGGGTATGTTAGATAGTGCTTGTGTAGCTCCGTGGAGCTATAGACTGACAGGTGTGTGAGCCTGCAGTGTCCTTCGCTCGCAAGCTCAGCTGGGCTGCGGCGAGAGTTACCTCCTCTGTACGCTGGTATCCCCCTGTCCGTGACAGCGTTTCAGGGGTGCGGCTGCCGGCGATAGTTCCTCTAGAGAGCAGGAGATGGTCAGAGTGCAAGCGGCTGAGCCATCTCCTGCTCTCTAGAGGAACTATCGCCGGCAGCCGCACCCCTGAAACGCTGTCACGGACAGGGGGATACCAGCGTACAGAGGAGGTAACTCTCGCCGCAGCCCAGCTGAGCTTGCGAGCGAAGGACACTGCAGGCTCACACACCTGTCAGTCTATAGCTCCACAGAGCTACACAAGCACTATCTAACATACCCTTATTGGAGTACTAATCAATTGTAAACTGTATTTAGGTACTCTTTGAATGAATTGTGCGGGTTGCATAGGTTAATGCTAAAGTCCTTCTGTTTGTGTGCCTATACAGCTATTTTTCACACAGCCCCGGGTGAATTGCATAAAGGTCTAATCCCACAGGCGCTTCAGCTCCAATGGAGTCTATATAGTAGATGCATGCACCTGTTAGTAAGCAGTTATTAAAACGTCTACCTCTATAGAGGTTTACTTGATTTATGCCTGTATCTACAGTCACTTGCTTTTCAGTTCCGGGGAGAGTGCAGGTAGTTCTTCAATAAGTGAGCCGACATTGTCATAATCTCACTCCTGTATTTTGCTAACCATCATTTATTTTACAGCTCTTGATTTGTCAATTTTGCTGCTAGTAAATCAGTAAAAGTCTCCTTCATGTATGTAAATTTGTGTGGGTACAGTTGAGTTTACAAATGCTGGGCATAAACCTGCATTATTGTCAGTCGATACATTTATGGGCACCTTTTGACCTTCAATTCAATAGTCAGCTCAACAAAATATATAGAGTGCCTATCCAGTAATACAGAATTGTAACAATTATGTGTCAATGCCAATACGTTTGAGTATAAAGTTCATAATTCATACTGTATCCATTTTGAGAAAAAAAACACTCAGCAGACTGAAGTAGCTATTTAATATAATGGTGATTTGACTGTTCTATAGAATAGGGAGTAAATCTGTTGCACTTTTTCAGGAGACAATCCATTTAATTAGAGGATCATTAACAGATTGATTGCGATTTGGTACACACTGGGAATACCCAGAGTGGAGCTGGTTTTCAGCCACCCAGTGTATGTTAACAGATTACATCTTTAGATGATTATGTGTGTCCAATAAAATCTTTATCGCTCAGCTTTTTCTCTCTTTATATATTTCCATCCTTTATCCTAAATGTCTTTTTCTAATGTCGGTTAGGTATCCATTTATTTGGGGCTCTCTCATCAGTGATTCGATGCTTGCAGATCTCTGAAAGCAGAAGTCCCATTTAATGGTCAACAGACAACTTGTTACTGGGATTCACCCTTTCTGTAACACTCTCTCATCCATTCAGCCCGCGATGTCTCCTTGCAATACTGAATAAGCACCAAGGTGACTCACGGAACTGAATTGGACAGCAGAAGTGGACTATAATTAACTCCCATATAACAACCAACCTGGTACTCACATTCAACACTCAGTCCAATAGGTTACCCATATATCCCCATACAGGCCAGAATCCAGCGGTGCCTCGAAGGGGCCAGTACACTAACCAGAGAGGAGACTCCTGGCGACCTGACTGGTAGGTAACTCAGACGGGTGATTGAATAGTAGACACTCAGGAGCCACCGGTTGTAGGAGTACTATTCACTGGGGTTACTTTTCCCTTTCTTATTATTTTTCCCTATCCCTCAACTACCAGACGAGGATTTCCCTTTGTATTCTCTCTTGTTTACCTGATCATAAGAGGCAACAGATAATTGGAGATCTTAATTAAGGAGCATGGGTGATGGTCAGAGTTTAAGCGGCTGAGCCATCAGTTCACAATTTGCTGAGGCATTTAATTTTACAAAATTGTTGACAACAATACAGATAAAAACGATATCTTGCTGAGGCAATTAATATCAGAGAGTGACCCAATATAAGGTTGCATAATCAGACATAGCCATCGATATAGCATGTCTTTTACTGTTCGTTTGTCCATGTCTTGTCTCTATGTTATATGTGATGTCTTGTTTCTTGACGTATAAATTGAATTAAAAATCCATCAAACGATTGACGTAAACTGATGAATGTTCACAGTATTTTAGTATAAGAAGTTGATTAAAAGTTATGTTTTAATGCAATAATCATACCAAATTCATATTATCAAGAGTGCGCCCAAAAAGGCACATTTGTCTTTTGGTCTGCTCCTTGCAGACACCCCCCTTTATTCAGTTACAAATACTGAATGTGTTGGGCGCACCACCAATCCATGACTACTCCAATCTTTTAGTAGTCCAGTATATTGGTTTTACTTATGTTTTTCAGATTTACATGAAATCAATGTATTAGTCTGTGCGGATCCTATACCCCTTTTCCCTTGGCAACTATGCCTTTGTGTAACTAGCAGATTTGATACCTGTATGTGCAAATGTCTTTAGCAGGTAGTTACATAACCTGAAGCCTTCATTCAGTTGGACTTGCAGAAAAAGATTTACTATGACAAGTTCTTAATTGGGCTGAAATTTTGAGTAAGGTATGCGCTGCCAGCTGGTAAAACGGGGTGGAGGTGTACAGTAACAATAAGGAGCCATTTGGTGCATTATGTAATATAAGAAATGTATTTAGCACCAGCATATTGCATTGCACTGTGTTTTTAAGATTTAATAATTTTGAAATAATTTTGTAGTAGGTCACCAGTTAACACATTGTTCCAAAATACCAAATAATTGATTTCGGAAATTATTTTCACACAATTTGTTTTTGATAAAGGCTAACCTTTTTTGTATTGTTTACTCTGTAGCTTATGTCTTTTGAAAATCAGAAAGAAATACTGTAGAATATATGGTAAATAGACACAATTCTCTGTAGGTACACATGATCTGTAGTGTTTTATTAATGTACAACTGTACATAGCTTTTTCCATTTGATGTTGCAATAATTCTGTTTAATCACTATATGACTCTAAAAACCCTGTTAAAATATTTAACCACAATAATGAACTAGTTTTGGAAGTTTCAGTTTGTTTCTAGTTTACGTTGCTGGTCACTTTGTACTCCATTTCCGTGTTTTGACGCAGTCCCTGGCTCAAGTCTTAAACTAACCATTGTGTTGCTATAGAAACCATCTAACTTTTTGTGTCACTTAGTGGACTGTTCTTTGCTTTTAACAACTTGATTCCTGATCCACACAAGGGAATTCCGACTTCTGACAATTAGAAGTCAATTGACCGTTTGAATCAGTTTCTTTTCTACAGCAAATACCCAGCTATGGCAGGAAAAAAAACATGTTTTGTATTTTTATTTTTTTTCCTCTAGAGTCATCAGCAAAGTTGTATCAACTCCAGATGCTAAGGTGGCTCCTACTCCATCGTTGCCTAAGTCGCCCCCACCTACTCCATCCCCAGCTCCTGCACCAGTACTTGTTGTTCCACCTCCTGTGCAACCACCTTCTGTTCCAGCAGCTGCATCTCCAACTCCAGCTCCAGCTCCTCCTACTCCTGGACCAAACGCTGGCAACTCTAAAACACCTTATAGAAGTGTTGTCACAGAGACGGTCAGTACTTATGTGGTGAGTACATCCCACTATCTTATTTATATTTTTTTCCTGTAACTTACATCAGAAACTATCTCATTGCTTAATAGGATTGTTTTCCACGGAATATACTCTATAATATAGATATTTTGGGCCTGCTGCTGTTGGAGATTAGTGGATTTATGTTTAATATTGTTAATTATTCTCAACATAACATTGAACAGTGTTTTCAGATGGTTTTTCAGATTAATTATTTGCTGTAAATATAATTTACACTAAAAAAAAAAGTTTTCCCAGAATTCACACTATTGTAACAATTGAAATGACCTTTTATGGTAGCCAATTCAATGCAACTGCTACTCATCTATGCAGCCTGAATGTTACTGCTTTACTAGTTTAGTTTCAACCGTGCTTCAGTTCAAAGTGAGAGATGTCCTAAAGTAAATGGAAAGTTACTGAGTAACAACATTTTATACCCTTGATCTTATCAGCAAGTTGAATAGTGTGTTCTTGGCTAATAAGTAAAAATGCAAAGTTAAGAATTTGGAAATCTCCTACAGAATAGTGAATTTTTTTAATTGCAGAGATTTGTGAGGCGTCTGACGTATGCTACTAAATTTTAAAATCTTAAGTGTTCTGAACTGTAAAATAATGCTTCACTGCAGTCTAGCACGTTTGTGACCGTTCTTCTATAACAGGAGTGGACAATTATTTCAGCTGGGGGGCCACTTAACACATAGTAAATATTTGAGGGCCGCTCTCAGGAAAAGGGGGGACACTCTAATGAATGGGGGGTCCTTGAGTGTAGTGTATTTTATAATGAACTGGCTTAAAATCTGATCAAAGTGATGAACTGTGTATCTTTTTCTACTATACAGATGGACAATGGAGGTTTCCATGTGTCAGCTCAGGGACATGCCATTCATGATGCACACCTATCCCAATTTGAGGGCTCTGCCTCACGGTCATGCATGGTCTGGTTTTTTCCTGATCCAGGGTAGTTGGAAAATGTGCCGTCAGTACTGCTGGTATTGGTGACAGGTGTGGGAATGTCCTAATCAGTGCCAGCTTTACCTTTTAGGCAGCTGCCTAGAGCACTGAGATCTGGTGGGTGTCACTGTGTCTACCGATCACAAAATGAAGGATGAGGATAGACATCCTTTATGTACTTAAGACAAGTGGTGACTGTAACCTCTAAAATACCACCTCCACACTTTTATTTGATGGACTGGAAAGTGAGTATTTGTGGCAGAGTAGGATTATAGGGAGGGGGACTGAAGTTTTTGCCTAGGTTGCTGAGAAGCTTAACAGCGGCCCTGTGCCTAACACCACCTGTGGAGTTACCACTCTAGGGAAATCTTGTTTGGTGCTATGCACCCATATATCTTATCAAAGCAATATTTTAACTTGCTGTTTTAGGTAAAATTCCTATACAATATGCCTTTAAGAGTTTTATTTGTTAAGGAGTTTTTTGTTTGCTTTTTTTTTGCAGATCCGTGATGAATGGGGCAATCAAATATGGATCTGCCCAGGTTGCAATAAAGCTGATGATGGGAGTCCAATGGTTGGGTGTGATGGATGTGATGACTGGTATCATTGGTAAGTTTTAGTCCATGCCTTTCATAACAAGTTAAGGATAATTAAAGGCTTTAAGGCAGTGCCAGATTAAGCCTTCCGGGGGCCCGGGGTACTTTAGACAGGGGGGCCCCCTTGCACTTCATTACTGGCCGCAAACTGCATGGGAGAATATTACACTGTCAAAACACAGAGTAAAGGCAGTATAAACTTGGTCAATGGGTAACTGCAGGGGATATATAGATATAGATAGATAGATACTGTAGATAGATAGATAGATAGATAGATACACACATACACACACACACATACACAAAAAACATACCACATGAAAAGCCTATGTTTGTCCCTCTGCCCCTTACTCTGTAGAAGACCTCACAGTCCCAGTACTGCCTCTGATTAAAAAATTAAAAACCCTCCCATGACTAGGCTACTGCTGCTGTTCTCCATGGGCCTGAGATGCATGTAATGAGCTCCACCAATCAGAGCTCAGCACAAACATCTCAGCCTCTGCCCTTTGGTGCAAAGTGTCATGGGAGGTAGTCAACTCCCAGTAATGCACTGCACACTTGTGCAGTCAGTGTGCCTTGGCTCCCGATGCTCAGCACCATTAATCATTGTCACATTGGCAGATAGATTTTTAAATACATGCCAACCACAGGGGGCCCCTAGCCAGAGGGGGCCCCAGGGGTACTGACCCCTTGTGCCCCCATTATAATCCGGCCCTGCTTTAAGGGTAGCATATTATGTAGCATTTACATGAATTGTACATTTTTTTTTAAATTCTCTATTATATAATATATATAGCAGTGAACCATTCACACCCCTTCCTGCTCCAAAAAAGTTATAACTGTAAGTTCCACAATAAAACAAGCAGTAACTTTAACCTACCAGTATTTTTTGGGAGCATAATATGCACCCAGAGGTGGCACATGCAAACACAAAGCATACAAACTCTGCACGGATGGTTCTCCTGTTGTGAACCCATGACTTCCAACGTTGCTAGTCAGAAATGCCAACCACTGACAACATGCTTCCCTAATATACTGCACATGTTTAATAAGCCAAGCAGGTTCCTTCCAGCTGCTAAACAGAACTACAGCTATTTTGTTTAGTATTTTTTTTAATTTCACAGGCCTCCATTTTATTGAATTTTCTGCAGTACTTTTGGAGATGAACAATCTTCAAGCAGTGAAAAATGGGTTTAAAGCAGAAGTGTTGCAGCGGCTCTTGATGGTTCCCCATTTATAAACATTGAGCTTATTCTATACCTTTTTATATTTACTGATAATAACAAAGAAGCTAAGAGGCTTTGTTTATCTGCACTGTGCATAAACGAAGTAATACTGATTGACAGGAAACTTAGGCTTGGAGAGATTGACCAGAGATCAGTAGTGTTGCATCCCAGTTTATCATTATACTTAGAACAGAAGAATATTATTTTTGTAGCGTATTTTGTTATCAACAATTAAAAGCTTATGAATAGAATTGTCATGTGAACTGGTATATGTATACGCGGCTTGTGAATTGAACCGTATTGAGTAAAAAGTTTGGTGGGGTTGAATAAAGTGTAGCAGTTGTCTGAGCACTCGGTGATATCACACACAATGGGCTTCATGCTAGTGAATAGTTTTTCATCATATAAAAGTACCTCCACTTTAACATAATACACTAGCCACAAAATGCAAACTTCTCAGCACCTAGACATCAAGTCACTGATCTGCACACACATCCACTTTTGTGAATGCTCATCCTCTTTTGTGATCTGTTAATTTGGGCAATTGTGACCGCTGTGAATTTGGGCAGTATGCTGGTGTTCAGTTTGTGCTTACTATTTAAAGGAGAAAATAATTTTTTTTTTTTAGGCAGACCAATTTACAATTCGTACCCTTTTTATTCTTAATTTTACATTTGGTTCCCTTTTAGGCCTTGCGTCGGGCTAGTTGCAGAGCCGGAAAGCGACAAGTGGTTTTGTAAGAAATGTGACGGGAAAAAGAAAGATAAGAAGCACAAGAAAAGGAAGCACAAAGCTCATTGAGACTTGGATCGGTACTTAGCTTGTTTTAGCTGTGCTTCTACTAGCCGAACAGTTGGTCTTACCCATGCTGATCTCTGTGGACTTTCGTCAGACAAGCACGCAGTAGGCCTTATACTGTAAGGACCTTTTGTCAGAATTATGGAAACGAGCACCAAACACCTAGAATTCCCAGAGGAAAGCTCATTAACAAAGTACTGATGTGAGCAGGAACTGCGTTGTGACTTCCATAACCGTGCTCTCTTCCTGTATAATAGCTGTAATTTCCTCCGATACAACGTGAACTTGTAAACTATTTGATAAATCCGTACAAAGATGTAAAATGTAGTGAATTATTTTAAAAAAACACTTTGGAGGGACTGTGCCCATATTGCTTTTGCCATCTTTGCTATACTTGTTGATAATCCATAAGGAAAGCTGTTCTTTACCAATTTATGTGTCAAGTACATATTTTGTTAAATATATACAAATCTTTATTTTCATTTTTGTGCTAATATAAATAAATGACTTCTGGCTTTGTGAAATATATATATATATTTTTAAAGAAATGGTTCTATTATATCCACTTATTTCCTAGCATTTTTTCATTGATATGTGTAATATATTTTAGATTTTTTTTTTAACCATTTGTCTAAATCTGGCGTGCACGTACTTGGCATATATTGGTTTATCAGTCCTTTAGATTTGGAACATATTGGGTTGCAGATGCCCAATTATACCATTCAAGAGTACCATGTATTTCTGTGTAAAACCAACCTTTATGTGCTGTTGTCAGCTTGTTTTACATTGCAGCTTAAAGCAGCATATTTGTTATCTTTCATCTGAAAGTATGTTTTGTATATATTAAAAGTGTGTCTCTGATATATAATGCCTGCTGTATAGTTCTGTTATCTTGTGTTAACTTTTTTATTTTTTTTGCATCAGATCGGGATGGAAAACCATCCTGGGGAATTTCTGCAGGCAGGGCCTGTTGATGGGGTGGGGTCTAATGAAGGGATGGGCTACTTCCTCATAAGGCCGGATTCTGAGTTGGACACAGTTGCAGCCCTCCTTGCCTCTTCCTGTAGTTTTCTGTGACTTTATGCCAGTGATGGCTAACCCTGACACTCCAGCTGTTGTTGAACTACACATCCCAGCATGGCCAAATAGTAAAACTGTAGCAGGGCATGCTGCGATGTGTAGTTCAACAGCTATAGATTCAATGTTAGCCATCACTGCTTTATAACAGTATTGGTATGTTAGCGCTCAAGGAACAGGATGGTATACCCAAAGGACAGTTTCGTTGAATTAAACGGAACTGTTCTAGAACACAAGACTTTGAGACACAGGCCAGAGAACTCAAAGACCAATTTCTTGTTAAACACTACGATGAGGACTTAGTGGACAAGGCTTACAATGAGATAGCCACACTTGACAGGGCCAAGACTCTCACCACCAATAACACCACGGACACACATCGATCACAAGAAGTTACATTTATTACGCTATTTAATCAATCATCACAACAACTCAGAAATATACTTCAAAGACACTGGCACATAATGAGACCAGATCACGAACTACGAGGACACATATCAGAAAAACCTAGATTCATTTTCAGGAAAGCACCTGGCCTTAGACAAAGACTGGTAAAAAATCATATAAAACCAAAGGACAGCCGACAGACCAGATTAGTTGACACAAAAGGTTTCTTTCACTGCGGTAAATGCGCAGGATGTAAGAACCTAGTAAGCACCACAACAAAAGAATGTCGCACCTGGATGTCAGTGACCACTAACAATACCTTCCACCACAAACAGCACCTCTCTTGTGAGACCAAGGGAGTTATTTACTTGTTAAAATGCCCTTGTGGATTGGAATATATGGGGTGGACAATAAGACCGTTTAAGAGTAGACTTGACGAACACATTCGCAACATAAAAATTGGCTATGAAAAACAGTGTTTCCATGCACTTTAACCCCTTCCCGACATTTGACGTACATTTACGTCATGGTCGGGATGTACTTCCCGACACATGGCATAAATGTACGTCATGCCATTAAACTGTCACCGCGTCTATAGACGCGGTGACAGAGGGACGATGGCTGCTGTCCCTGACAGCAGACATCTTCCCTCGTGGCCCATCGCTGCCCCCCCCCCCCCATCGGCGATCGCTGTGATTGGCTGTTCAAATGTGAACAGCCAATTACAGCGTTTTCTGTGTACCGGCGAATAACGTCGCTCGGTAACACAGGGATCGGTGGTGATTGGTGCTGTTAAGTACAGCACCAATCACCACCGGGTGTAAAGGGCTCACTGGTGGTCACCCCACCTGCCCCCAAGGCTGTGATTGGTTTGTCGGACCGACGGACCAATCACAGCCATTACACCTCACAGAAAATAACGGAGACAGCCCTGCAGCCGCCATTCCGGTCAGGAACAGCGTGCAGAGCGGTCTCCGTGCCCATCTGTCCCCTTATACTGACCTGATGAGCGTTGGTGGCATCCGTGCTGCCAGCTGCTGGTGCTTCCTGGTTGGCGTTGTTTACTGTTGCTTCCTGGTGCTTGCGCTGCTGCTGCTGCTGCAGCAGCGTCATTGTGTCAGAGATTATAATATTGTGTGATATAATTGTGTCTCTGCTGCCCCCTGCTGCCCCTCTTTTGTGCTGATCAGTATAAATTAACTAATCAGCAACTTTTTTGGGGTGCAGGTTTTTTTTTTTATATATATACCCTGTCAGGTTGCACCAAAAGTTGTGTGCCTGCTGCCCCTCACTGCTAATCAGTGTTGCATCACTGATCAGCAGTTTGTTTTTTTTGAGGGTGCTGTGGTTTTTTTTTTTTTTTTATTATTTTTTTTTACACCCACAGTGATTTTGTGGGTGTCCTGTGGTCGCTGAGCGCTGATCAGTGACGTACATCACTGATCAGCATTTTTGGCACAGGGTTGATTTATTTTTATTTTTTTTTGGATCAAATTCCTGTTGCCTTTTGACTCATCAGCAGTTTTTAAAAAAAAAAAATTTTTTGGAGGGTGCTGTGGAGTCTTTTTTTTTAATTTTTTTACACCCACGGTGCTTTTGTGGGTGTCCTGTGCCCGCTGATCAGTGACGGACGTTACTGACCAACATCTGTGCTCAATTTTTGGCGCAGGAGCTTTTTTTTTTTTTCTTTTAACTTACACGTGTTAAAGCACTACATACACACTACATACCCCCCGTGTTGAAATAAAGTTTGTACGCCCCCCCTACACTATACACGTGTTGAAACACTACACTTACACAAACACAAAAATAATAAAAATGTCCCAATCATCGCAAAGACGGTTTTCAGCGGAGGAGGCATATGCCCTTATTGCCACTGACACAGCCAGTGAAGTAAGCGATGAATTTGCATTCGTCTTAAGCTCCTCTTCCTCCTTTAGTGATGAGGGACCCCCTCAGACGCCCCTGTAGAGCAGCTGAGACCCCCCCCCCCCCACCAAATGATTGATCCCGTATGGACCCCACCACCAGACAATTTTGAGCCCCAGGTTCCTGAGTTTTTGGCCAACCCAGGAATCCAATTTGATACTACAGGCCTCAAAGAAATTGACCTTTTCAAAGTCTTTTTCTCTGATGATTTTATAAATTTAATGGTGGACCAAAGTAATTTATATGCCCAGCAGTTTATTGCCCAAAACCCCACGTCATCATTTGCTAGGTGGACCCCTGTAGATGCAGTAGAGATGATGACGTTTTGGGGTCTGGTGTTACATATGGGCATAGTTAAAAAGCCAGAAATTAGGCAATATTGGAGTACAGATGTTCTGTACAGCACCCCACTTCATCGTATGGCCATGACCCGGACTCGTTTTGAGACGATCCTTAAATTTTTGCATTACAACGATAATGCACAGTGCCCACCCAGAGATGATCCCACCTTTGACCGGCTATTCAAAGTCAGGCCGGTCATTGATCATTTCAGCGCCAAATTTGCTGAGATGTACATCCCCGAAAAATTCATTTGTGTAGACGAGTCACTTATACATTTTAAAGGAAGGGTTAAATTCCGCCAGTACCTTCCCAATAGGAGGGCAAGGTATGGCATAAAAATGTATAAGCTGTGCGAAAGTACCTCAGGGTACACCCACAGGTTTAGGGTATATGAAGGGAAGGACACAAGAATTGAACCGCCAGAATGCCCCCCCTCCCTCGTAGGTGTTAGTGGAAAGATTGTCTGGGATTTAGTGCACCCCTTCCTGGATAAGGGTTATCACCTCTATGTGGATAACTTTTACACCAGCATCCCCCTGTTTAAGGCCCTTGGTTCAAGAGGTACAGCAGCTTGCGGTACTGTGCGCAAGAACCAAAGAGGCCTCCCAAAAACGCACGTTGCCCAATTACTGAGAAAGGGTGAAAGCAGGGCACAATCCACCGAAAATATGTTGTTGGTCAAATATAAGGACAAGAGGGATGTCCTTATACTGACAACAATTCACGGAGACAGTACCACCTCCGTCCCTGTACCAGTACCCACACCTCAAAACCTATTTGTATCCTAGATTACAATAAGTACATGGGCGGAGTGGATCTTTCAGATCAGGTACTGAAGCCGTACAGTGCCCTGCGGAAAACAAAAATATGGTGTAAGAAGCTGGCCGTGTATATCATCCAGATGGCACTGTATAACGCTTACGTACTATTCCGTTCTACCAGCCAGACGGGGACATTTATGCACTTTCAAGAGGAAGTCATAAAGGGCCTAATATTTGGGAACCAGCAGGCAGAGGGCCCCAGTACTTCTAGTACTGGCCCCAGTACTTCTAGTACTGGCCCCAGTATTGTATCAGGGCAGCATTTTCCTAACGAAATCCCCTCCACTGGAAAAAAAGGGCAGGACACAAAAAAGGTGCAAAGTTTGCTATAAAAAGGGAATAAGAAAGCAAACTATTTTCCACTGTGAAACTTGCCCCGACAAACCCGGCCTATGTATGAAGGAGTGCTTTAAAATATACCACACATCTATGGATAATTAGGTTCATCATTTCACCGTGCTTCGGGGGTCTTGCTAATGCGACATAGCACCCACCATTCATTCCACCAGAATCTGTGCTGCAAAATCCAAATATCACTCCTTCCCTTCTGAGTCCTGCCATGCACCCAAATGGTATTTTTTGGTCACATATGAGGCATTGCCGTACTCGGGAGAAATTGCGGCACAGATTTTGGGGTGCTTTGTCTCCTTCATTTCTTGTGAAAATGAAAAATTTTGAGCCAGAACTGCATTTTTGTGTAAAAAAATTTAATTTTTCATTTTCACAGCCCAGTTGTACCAAAATTGGTGAAACCCCTGGGGGTTTGAAATGTACACTATACCCCTAGATGAATTCCCTGAGGGGTGTAGTTTGCAAAATGGGGTCACTTGTGGGGGGTTCCACTGTATTGGTGCTTCGGGGGTCTTGCTAATGCGACATAGCACCCACCATTCATTCCACCAGAATCTGTGCTGCAAAATCCAAATATCACTCCTTCCCTTCTGAGTCCTGCCATGCACCCAAATGGTATTTTTTGGTCACATATGAGGCATTACCGTACTCGGGAGAAATTGCGGCACAGATTTTGGGGTGCTTTGTCTCCTTCATTCCTTGTGAAAATGAAAAATTTTGAGCCAGAACTGCATTTTTGTGTAAAAAATGTAATTTTTCATTTTCACAGCCCAGTTGTACCAAAATTGGTGAAACCCCTGGGGGTTTGAAATGTACACTATACCCCTAGATGAATTCCCTGAGGGGTGTAGTTTGCAAAATGGGGTCACTTGTGGGGGGGTTCCTAACTTTTAGCATCTTATGGTGCCTAGAAACCTACATGGTGCCTAAAAAATAATCTCATAAAAAGGAGGCTCCAAAATCAAGTAGGTGCTCCTTCTATTATGAAGCCTGTGGTTTGGTCAACGTGCACACTAGGGCCACATATAGGATATTTATGAAAACAAAAGAATTGGGGGAATCAATTTTTAGTCACATTGCTCTAGTAAAATCTACTGTGTTCCTTAGAAAAATGTATTAAATTTGAAAATCTGCAAAAAAAATGAAATTTTGAAATTTCACCTACACTTTGATTTAATTCCTGTGAAACACCTAAAGGGTTAACAAACTTCAAAAATGCTGTTTTGAATACTGTGAGGGTGCAGTTTTTGAAATGGCATCATTTATGGGGGTGTCTCACATACAAGTCCCTCAAAGTCACATCAGAACTGAACTGGTCCCTAAAAAAATCAGTGTTTGAAATTTTCTTGAAAATTTGAGAATTTGCTATTCATATTTTAAGCCTCCTAGTGTCCAAAAAAATTAAAAGGAGGTTGAAATAATGACGGAAACATAAAGTAGACATATGGTCTTTGTTAGTTATTAACTATTTTGAGTGGTATGATTATTTATCTCACAAGCAGAAAATTTAACATTTTGCAAATTGCAAAATTTTAATTTTTTTACGACATTTTGGTATTTTTCACAAAAAACCACAGACTGTATCGACCAAAATTTACCACTAACTTGAAGTACAATGTGTCACGAGAAAACATTCTCAAAATCACTGGGATAAGTAAAAGCAAAAAAAAGTTATCCCCACATAAAGTGATACATGTCAGATTTAAAAAAAAAAAGGGCTCTGTCAGGAAGGCAAAAACAGGCTGCGGCGGTAAGGGGTTAAGAAGGTACATGGGTCCAATCCAATTGGGCTCACGTTCACAGCCATTGAAGCACCTACCTATAACTGGAGAAGGGGTGATCACAATGAGTCACTCAATAAGAGAGCTATATTGGATCTTCACCTTAAAAACTTTGCACCCAGGTGGTTTGAACATTGATTTTCACAATGGCAACCTGTATTAGCTACAGTTATCAGCTTCAGACATTCAGTGACTCCCTGTAAATAGCACAGCATTAGGTTTTACATCATCTTTATTATTACTATTATTATCCATCCACACAGTTCCCTCCCGTGCTGCCAATCACCTATAATACACACCAATCTGGAGCACGGTACTTCACTGAGTGAGCGGCCCTTCAACCAATCATGCTAAGAGGGGCGGGTCTATCCACTACAAAACCCGTCCTGACAATCATTGATTTCATCCTTGAGAAAGGCTGAAACGCGCAACCCGGAAGTCGGGTGCACGGTGTTGGAGCAGCGTGGTTCAACAACAGGCATCCTTGCCTGCAACGCAGATGTCAGCCACCACCTCAGGGTCCCGAGGGACCATCGGGATCGTTGCAAAGGGTTTCAGGTATGTGTAGTGTGTACCACCGGAGGTAAGGGACGACAGCCTCCGGTGCCATCCTAACGCCTACCTTGACCATCCTTTGACTCTGCCCCGCAGTGACAGAACCTTCTCACCTGCTGAATATCAGACGGTCTCATCCTCCCTTGTGCATTTCCCAAACACAGAGTGGAGTGACATTCTTTGTCCCATTTCCGTTGTCCCCCGCACCCCATATATAGCATTAGCCAGCAGTGGACACCACTCAGACAGAGTGGAAACTGCACAGCTCCTGCTGATTTTCTTGGACACATTCCACCCTTACACCACCCATATTAGTGTCCAGTGTCAGTTTATTCTTATTGTATTGTTCACAGAGAATAAAAATTGTTGACGACACAGCAAGTGTTTATCTCTCAATTCCAAACACCCAGCCATTGTATACTCCAATTCTTCCAAGGTGTTCAGTGGACACCATCACATTAAACACTTTGTCAATTTTCAATAGTGGATCTCTGTATCCATTCTTTTATTAGTCCATTGGTACTTAAACCTCACTGGGTACGCACAGTTACACCAACTTTTCAACACCGAAGAAGGAGAGCGCAGAGTCACTCTATTTTCTACATCACTGGTTTATGCTAGTTCCACTGCAATGTTCTTCCCTGATGTCATGGTCATGGATGGATTTCCTTTTGCTTATATCACCAATCTGCAGCCTTCTACTGCCAATCCACCACGGGCTTGTTCTAGAAATTAATAAAGATGATTTTGGTGATGCCACACAATTTAGACTAATTCTGTGCAAACACGGAGATGAAATGAGTGTCACTGACAGAATGAGTTTCATGACCATATATTTGTAGGTGATGTTTGGTTGATGAGCAGTGTTCTGGGCAAACCCATATACACAGTGCCCCAGGGAGGTGGGGGAGAGGATGGTGCTGGGCAGTTTTCTACATAAATACCCATGATGTCTCTCTCCCCTTTTGTAGTTGTGCTGAGGGCAGGGTTCTCATCTTCAGGTGAAGCCTTCCAGGCCCCAGCAGTGTGAACAGCCTGGCCATCCATTTTAACATGAGGGTTGCTCAGGTGGATAATTTTCATGTGAGTGACCAACACTGCATCCTCCGACACAGTGGATCACAGAAGACTGCAGGAGGCTTCAGTTAACACTGGGACTCCTCTTGCTGCAGTTGCATGATTTAGCAGTAAGAGCTGTGGCCGTCTCTGAATCCCCCCATTTGTTCCTTTTTTAATGTAAATGTACCAATATGTCTTTATTGAGAACTAGGCTCACATTAAAAATCATTGTTGTTTTTTAAACCGTATTGCACTGGAGATGACCGATTTTAAAAATGTATAGCTTAATTCTACATTTCAGTGTAAAAACAGATCTGCTCAGTATTTTGTCTTCACATGCAATAAGCATTTTGCCTGCATGGAAAAAAAATTAATGCATTTTCACCCATTGCAATTGTAGCATGGATTATTCCCAAAGTAAATTGATCCTTTGATTAGTTCCTTAATCTGAATAGGCCTGTTAAGTCATTTTTTCACTTCTTACTCCTCCACCAGCTTTAATAGTGCCCTAGGTCTTGTTTCCTATTTCAAGGACAAGATTGATACCATCCAACATGAAATGGCATGCTCTCTCAGCCATAAAACTTTAAGCATTTCTTTTCACTGTACCCCATAGCAAATAATTTAGGGTGTCGTGAATTCTGATTTGTCCATAATTACTGTTCCATCTCTTGGCTTCCCTTTCCCATTTAATTCAGGTTTTGATTTCAAACACTGCGTTGACTATGGCTGCTTTCTCTCTCGATCACTTAGTACTTTGGGGGTATAGATGGGGTCCAGAAGAGCCAGTGCACATAAAAACTTCAACCGGTGTGCTGGCTCCTCCTGCTATGCCCCCTCCCACAGCCCAGTTTAGAAAAATGTGCCCTCAGGAGAGGATGCACCACTGGAGCGCTAGAGTACTTTCTTCAATTTATCTCAAAAGTTTTATTTATTTGGGTATACAGCATTTTGCAGGGAAGCTTGGGGGGGGGGGGGGTATAACAACATCTTTAGGTGCTGCTCTGGTCCCTGCTGACGGAACACAGTTCTGGCAGGGTCAGTGTACCGACCGGCACGGCACTTGAGCACACGCCTGCAGTATGCCGCTCACCCCTACATGCCTGAAGGTCGTCAGAGTGGTGAGTAGATATTGGGTACCCTGGTTTTAAAGTGCAGCATTTACATACAGGTGGGCATATGGAGCCCTTCTGGGGGGATCCCATACCCCGCCTGCACACACTGGCAGCGATTGGGCTCTTTAGCTCTCATTTACCACTGTATAACAGTTTCTGCCAGTATAAATATATCCGGAGCTACCTCAGATCGGGAACTGCAGCTTCTCCGCACCATTACTGTTCAGGCTCCTCCAAGGCAGGCCAGTCGCAGGTTTTCACTGGTACAGGGGTGTAAACTGGGGGAGAGAGGCTGGAAAGCTCCTTTAGGGCTTTAGTGTAACTTTAATATAAATATTTATTTAAAAACAATTATATATTCTATCAAATATATATATATATATATATGTGTGTGTATATATATATATATATATGTATATATATATGTATATATGTATGTGTGTCTGTATATGCTTCACAGATTGTGCTATTACATTCCTACTGGGGCTGTTTGGCTGGTGTGCTTTCTCCCCTCTGGGTCTCCTACATGGTTTGGGCTGGGGCAGATTTGCTTTCTCCCATCTGTGTTAATCTTGTGTGTGTGTGTGTGTGTGTGTGTGTGTGTGTGATTTTATATATATATATATATATATATATATATATATATATATATATATATATAATGTGTGTGTGTGTGTGTCTCCTTCATCATGGGGAGAAATTGCACTGTATGTAGCACCAGGTTTACACCATCCCCCACTGACACTCTTATATGTGATCAGTGTAGCCAACTCTCACAGCAGCAAAGTGAGGCATCTGGGGTCATGTGGCAGAACTGCTTTGGCTGAGTTCTATGAAAAATATGATGTCACAAATGTCACAGTAGATAGTTGCTACGCAGCAACAGACACAACTGTTACAAGTATCTGTGAAAAATCGGATGCACAGGTTGCGCCCGCGCCCGTGCCCCCCCCAACATACACATATACTTCACCACGTAAGCGTGGTCTGTTAGTCGTGGGCTCCAACTCTGGGACGGAGGGGGAGGATTTGGAGCTTGCTGTGGAGTAAGCTCCCACACAGGGCCTTGAACCCCTTATTGTTGCCATTAGGGATGTATTACACCTCCATGCGGAGGAGATTGAGTCTCAGCAGTCCTTTACACACAAGAGCCCTAGTTTCACGTTCCTGGATTCCAAGATCTGGATGATTTGTTTAAACAAGCCTGGAAATCTCCAGAGAAAACATACCAGATCCCCAAGTATTTAGTGTCTGCATTTCCCTTCGCCTCAGAGGGCAGAAGTTAGGAACACCTGCCAGCGGTGTATACCTCAGTGTCTAAAAAGACTGTTTTGCTGTTCCCAGGGGCTAATTCCCTGGACGACCCGGCAGTTAGAAAGATCGAAGGCATGCTAAATGTTATTTATTCTGCTGCAGGGGTGTCCCGGAGACCCATTATTTCTGGGTGCTGGATGATGCACGCCTTACATTCATGGGCAGCCCAGCTTCAGGGGGGCTTGTCAGGTGATAAGTCCCTAGTTGAAATGACAATGTTAGTAAAGCACATTCAGGACACGGCAAGGGTCCTTTGTGATACTATTAAGGAGATGAGTGTTATTAACGCTAGGATCTCTTCCATGGCTGTTTTTTTCGTCACGCAGGTCCTTGTAGCTGCGTACTTGGGTTGCTGTATAGTTTGATACACTATATCAAAGTGTAGTGTTGAAGCCTTTCCCTTTACCGGAAACTGGCTGGCGGGAAAATGGATGCATGGGTTTTCAAGGCTATGGCCAGGAAGTCCACTTTCCTCCCACCTGTCAGGCATTCCTTTCAAACACCTCATCTGTAGTACATTCATGGGACCTGCTTTCAGGGTAAGCAGTTTTACAAATCAGGTCGGTCGAGGTCTCAGGACACCGAAGATACGCTGTTGGCAGCATTACAGAAGCTGGTTCGGACCAAAGTCATTGCCCTGGTCCCCTCGCAACAGACTGGGCAGGGTTACTACTCAAGCCTGTTTGTAGTCTTGAAGCCATACGGTTCTGTGGGACCCATCTTAAACATAAAATCGCTGAATCCTTACATGGTGCTCAAGTTCCTTAAGGAATCCCTTGCAAGCAGTGATTTAAGTTTTGGAGGGGGGAGTTTCTTGTATCTCTGGATATATAAGACACGTACCTCCGCGTTCCAATTTGGCCACCTCATCAAATATACCTCAGGTTTTCTCTCTGAGACGAGTATTACCAATTTCAGGCTCTGCCCTTCAGACTATCCAGGGCTCCGAGGGTATTCATGAAGGTGCTGGCGGAGATGATGTTGCTACTGTGTACAAAGGGAATCAATATTATTCTGTACCTCTTGATAAAAGCGAGGTCCAAGGAACTGCTTTTGGTCACCATAGATCGGTCTACCCAGCTATTGTCCCATCACAGATGTATTCTGAACTATCAGGAGTTCCATCTGGTGCCTACCCAGAGGCTCCTGTTTCTGGGACAGGGTGGCCCAAATGTTTTTTCTACTGCTAGACAAAGGGAAGTTTTGAGACTGGATGGTTGTGTCCTTCGAGGCAATTCAATACAGCTGCTTCCACGCCAGGGGGTTTCAGTTGGACATTTGCACAATTGGTCAGGTTCGCATGTATCCGTTGATACATCTTTCCTCTCAGGACAGGATAGCTCTGGTGTGGTGGCTACAACCATCACACCAGTTGCATGGGCGAAGGTTTGGGATCCAGGACTGCATTCTGCTTACAACAGAGGCAAGTCTGAGAGGTTGGGGTGTGGTTACCAAAGGGTTGCGATTTCAGGGCAAGTGGTCAAGCCATGAGTCCATTCTTTCAATAAATATCTTGGAAGTCAGAGCCATCCACAATGCCCTACTTCAAGCCTTCCATCTACTCCTGAACCAAGCTGTTCAGGGGAAGTCTGACAATGCTTGGGCTGTAGCATACATCAATAGTCAGGGAGGGATGAAGAACAGGGCCTGCATAATAGAGGTGTCCATGATTCTCATCTGGGCTGAAAGAAACCTAAGGGCTGTATTGGCTATCTTTATACTGGGCATGGAAAACTGGGAAGCTGACTTCCCCGTCGTCGAAGCATGCATCCGGAGGATTAGGGGCTACACCCTCAGGTGTTTTGACTGCTCATGAACGGTTGGGGCTGTCTTGAGAGCTGTTTTAGCTCAACAAGAAGCTTTGGCTCTGGCCCAGAAGGGCATGGTACACCAATCCTATGGCCAAGTCTGGGGATGACCCTTCACCTCTGTTGCTGAGAAGGGTCTCTTTGTTTATCCAAACTTACAATGGCTTTGTTTGTCAGCTTGGAGGTTGAGCGGCTAGGTTAGCCAGTAAAGGCACTCTGGGCAATGTGCTTTTAACCATGCTCTAGGCTGGGAAGCCATATACCAAACTCTACCATCTTATATGGTAGAGATGTGTCTTGATATGAGGGTAGACACTGTTCTCCGACTTTTTCGTCTCGGCTGGTTCCTACAATTTTTACAGGCTGGAGTGTATATGGGCCTGCTTTTGGGCTTCAAAAAGGTGCAGATCTCTGCCCTGTGTGTCTTTTTGAGATGACTAGCCTTGTTGCCGGAGGTTCAGGCTTTTGTACAAGGTGTGCCTTCTCATTTTGTACCCTCCACAGCTCCATGGGACCTATCTGTGGTTTTGAATTTTCTGCAGTCCTCCTGGTTTGAGCCATTGGACTCTGTGGAGGACAAGTTTCTTACTTGGAAGACAGTGATTCTTTTGGCTTTGGCCTCAGCTAGCAGGGTCTCCCAATTGGGGGCCTTGTAATGTAAGAGTCCCTATTTGGTCTTCTATGAAGACAGGGTAGAGCTCAGGACTCCTCCGCAGTTTCTACCTATGGTGGATTCGGCATTTCACCTAAACCAACACATTGTAGCTTCCAAAATCTTTGCCTGTTGTAAGGCCTTGAAGATTTATCTTAAGAGGACGGCAGGTGTCCGGAAGATGGATTTCATTTTCATTCTGTATGATGCTCATAAGGAGGGTTGTCCTAGTTCGAATCATTCTATTGCTCGATGGGTGCTCATACATTGGCGGTTTTGTCAGTTCCGCAGTCTAATCGAGCCCACTCCACTAGTTTTGTGGGTTCCTCCTGGGCGCGGCTACCCGTGGAGTTTCAGCAATGCAGCTCTGCCAAGCTGCTACTTGGTCTGGGAAGAAAATGTTTGTTCGCTTCTATAAGTTTGATACCCTGGCTAAAGAGAATACCCAGTTTGGGCTGATGGTGCTGCAGACGTCTCACCAAATTCCCGGAAGCTTTGGGACATCTCCATCGTACTAAATGAGCACCAGTATCCCTTATTGATGATAGAGAAAATTGTATTTCAAATACCTACCTGTAAATCCTTTTCTCGTAGTCCATAAGGGATACTGGGCACCCATCACATTACAGCTTGGACCTGGGTTATTCCTGAGCTGACCCGTCTCACACTAAAGCAATGTCAGCCCTACAAAACAACATAATCCTCAAATTGAATTTCATAGGTTGATGAGTCAGTGCTCCTGAGCCACCAAATGGCTCCATCCAAGCAAAAAAAATAAAACTTTCAGGCGGAAAGCAACACTTGCTGGACTCGGAAATAGCCATGATAGCCACCAGGGTCAAGACCCTGACGATTTAGACCCGGCAGACCCTTTTCACACAGAGAAAGGACACTGGTTGAACCAGTACGCCCCGTCATATTCTTGCTTCACATTCTGTCAGATATCTCATTCACACCAAAATCCTGGGTCAATAAGCATGAGTTTCAAACTGTGTCACAAAGACTTGAAGCCAATTACCACCACAGGCTGTTGGTTAATGCCAAGGTTTCTCTGCCGGCATTATTTCCATGCACAATTGAGCCAGCTCTCCACAGGTTGTTACCCATTTACACTACCCTGTACCCAGAACCAACCCTGCTTCAATGCTGGTTTCGATTCCAAGTCACTGGACCTGGGTTATTTCTTTTTAGGGACCCTTTCATGCTGAATCACTGCCCACGTTAACCCAGCAATAATCCCAGGTTATTGTGGTGTACGATAGGGAATAAGGTGGTAAACTGATATGATCACTGCAAAGTGTAAAGGCCTGAACTCATTTCTTATCCTTTTGGATCGTCTGCTGCATTTGAAATTGTTGAACTGTTGACCCTTCTCATACAAACACTACAATCCCTAGCTCTTCAGCATGCAGTCCTATACTGGTTCATGTCCTACTTATCAAATAGTTTCATCATTAATTTCTCTGAATCCATCTCCTATTCTCTACATTTATGAAGACTCATTCCTAGGTCCTCTGCTTGTCTCAATCTATACCACATCCCTTAGCAAAGTTATCAACTCTTTTAGAATGCAGTACCATCTGTACGTGGATGTTGGATTAATACAGCATTTTTCAACAACTGTTCTGTGGCACACTAGTGTGCCTTGAGCTGTTCTTAAGTGGGTCACCAGATATAGAGCTGTCAACATCATTTTTCCAGCCCCACCAGTTCAACTTTTATTCACAAATCTCTTGTGTTCATGTGAGGGCTTTTTAGATTTTATTTTTGTTACCTGTGGGGACCAGTGTGATTGTTTTCTCATATGAGGCAAATAGGTTTGTTTCTTTTTTCCTGTTGGTGACCATGTGTTTTTCCCTGTGGGGGGTTGATGGTGTTCTGTGGCAATTTTAAAATCTCGCTTAGTGTGTCGCAAGTTGAAAGGTCGAAAATCACTGGTCTAATCTCAGATTTGTCACCATTTGCATAGGTGCATGCCACAGAATGCCTTTCTGCCATTTCCTAATAATATTTCCATCGGACATTACTAGTTCCAATTCTAATCTCTATCACTGTTTATAATAAGTAATCAACCCTACCCCTCAACCTCAAAGTGCTTTTTTGCCTATATTATTTAATTACTTTTGCTATCAAGGTATATAAAAAATATTTATATATTCAGTGTGTGCAGAAATATGACCAAAAATACGGTATAGACCTAATTTATAAAACTTACATGTACTAATCGCTTACAGTTTAATCTCACTGTGTGAAAAACAGACAGGCAGGCAAAAGTACATTAAGTGCAGTCATGGCTGAGCAAAGGCAATTTTCACTTTGATTTGAAGAGATGCATTGACAGTCCAGGCCAAACAATATGGAGGTCCAAAGGTTCATTCATTGTGGGCTTATTGTATGGATTGTGCATGTAGGGGAGTGTTTTAATGGTATGAAGTAGACCAGGTGCCCATACTTTAACAGAAATTTTAATTTTAAGAATCTTTATTCAACAAATTGTTAATGTATAAAGTTCTTAAGGTTTGTTAAAAAGGATTCTATTCAAAATGGACAAAAAATTTAATCCTTAGCCCAGGAGACTAAATATTATTATTATTATTACTACTACTATTTATTTATAAAGCGCCACAAGTGGTTTTGCAGCGACGTACATAGGGCACACATTAGAACAATACAGGGTACACAACTAAACATAACAGTAACTGGAGAACTAAAATACAGCACAGGTAACAATTTGCAGCACAATTCTTAGTTTACAGTACAGCTGATATGTACAGAAGCAGAGTTGTCTGCATGCTACCGGGGAAAGGTTGTCTTTGGTTGAGTGAGTGAACCCAAGTGAGAAGAGACGTGGGTATAGATCAGGCATGTCCAAAATCAGGCCCAGGGGCCAAATGCGGCCCATGCTGTCATTTCAAGCGGCCCACAGCCTCCAGCTGGAAGCGGGCAGAGCATCAGATGTGGGAAGCACAGCACAGGACACTAAAGGTGGGGCCCCAGCGAGCGTGCCTTTACCTTGCTGTCTGCAGCAGTGAGGAGGTGCCGGCCGCTGTGAGGGGACAGGCGACGGGGGGCTGTGCTAGGGAGGGGACGGAGGAGGCTTACCTCCGTCTCCCTCCGGCTGGCTCCCCGTTGCGGCGTCGGCGGCGGCGAGATTGCGGCCTGGAAGAACTTAAGTCCGGGAGGATTCAAGTTCCTCCAATCAACCGCCGGTATTTCGAATGGCGCGCCTCGCGACGAGGCGGCCAATCAGCGCGGGACGCGGCGGACCAATCCGGGCTCACCGCGTCATAGCTCCGCCTCCTCCCAGCGTCTTATATTAGACGCGGGGGAGCGGCGGAGCGCAGTTCGTCGGCGGAGAGGGAGCGTGGAAGAGCTCCTGAAGCAGGAAGAGAGCAGCGGAGACGGCGGCGGAGACGACGGCGGCAGAGACGGCGGCAGCAGACCCAGGGACAGCAAGCACAGCAGCAGAGGCTACCGAAGAGCCCGAAGACTGAAGCTGAGGACCGGAGAGTGCTGCAGCAGTGGAGAGACAAAAGAGCTAACGAAGTCCCCTACTGCAGCCTCTCCCGCCGGATCGGGTAAGTGGCCCTGGTCGGCCACCACCTACCTATAGCCATCCCTAGACCACCGGTGTCAGGCCTCCTGCCTGTGCCTTACTGTCAGGCCTCCTGCCTGTGCCTTATTGTCAGGCCTCCTGCCTGTGCCTTACTGTCAGGCCTCCTGCCTGTGCCTTATTGTCAGGCCTCCTGCCTGTGCCTTACTGTCAGGCCTCCTGCCTGTGCCTTATTGTCAGGCCTTCTGCCTGTGCCTTACTGTCAGGCCTCCGGCCTGTGCCCTAATCTCAGGCCTCCGGCCTGTGCCTCATCCTCAGGCCTCCGGCCTGTGCCTCATCATCAGGCCTCCAGCCTGTGCCCTAACTCCAGGCCTCCTGCCTGTACGGAATCACCAGGCCTCTAGCCTGTGCCTAATCACCAGGCCTCCGGACTGTGCTTCATCCACAGACCTCCGGCCTGTGTCTCGTCAGCAGGTCTACTGTCTGTGTCTTATAGGCCTGCGGCATCCATCTTAGGTCTGTCGGCCATTTTGTATGTTAGTTAACTGTATAGGAAGGGAAGGGTGATCCAGCCATCCCACATCACAGGCCTTGAGCTGGGATAGACGGCTGTCTACCCAGGTTTCGGTGACTGTTCTAGGGGTGTACTGCAGTAGGCCGGGAGCACTTTACATCACAGAGGTTAGTACCTTTCACACACACCTGTTATAGTATAATCTGATCACATTATTGTTTGTTGTTTGATTGTCCTTATGTCTGCCTTGACTGTTAGTTAGAGGATATTGCTTGTTGTTTACTAGAGTAAGTTCAGCCGGCGAAGCTCGCAGCCACCCGTGGGTGTCCATAAGTGACCCCGTCTTACTATACAGCCCGGCTGTGGTTACAAGTATCCTTTTCCCCTCTAGTGATATTCCGGTCCTCGTTGGATACCTGAGGCGGACTCTTCGCGGAACCTGTGAGGGTTGAGGAGCTCACCTAACCGTAAGTGAATTACTATCAATTCACATTTGGCGTAGTCGGCAGGATGTCGGAGGCAGAGGAAACTTCTCCGAAGGGGGACCGAAAGTTTAACTTCGGCTCCGCCCTGTCCAGAGTGCCCCGGTACGATGGGCGGAATATGCCGCTGGGAGATTGGAAGAAGAGACTGGAGGGGATCATCCAGATGTACCAGGTGCCGGAAGAGCTCCAGCATCAACTTGCGGTTAATGCCTTAGACGGAGAGGCCTGGCGGTCCGTCATCCTTGTCGCCGAGGAAGACCGGGATACTTTAGACAACGTGTTTGAGATACTCGACGGAATCTATGGCAATACTTCCTCCGCCGGAAACCTGCGACAGCGATTGTTTACGCGTGTGCAGAGGGAGGACGAATCTATCCCGCAGTTTGCCAATGCCCTCCAAGAAATGCTGGGGGAAATTTGTCGTCGCGACCCGGAATGTTTGGGCAAGCTGGCCAACCCCAGCATTGTACTACGAGATCAGTTCGCACTGGGATTACGGAGCGTTCCCCTGCGGCAGATTTTGTTGGACAAGATTTCCGACAACAAAACGCTTACGTTTCACCAGACCCAAGTTGAGGCCATCGCCCGAGACCGGGATGCCAACTTCGGCCCCTACGCTATGGCCCCACAGTGTCTGACGCCTGTCTCGGCCCCAGTCGTTCGGGATGAACCCCACCCCCTTGAATCATGTATCAAGGATTTGAAGGAGGCCTTCTCAAAAGTCACCTTAGAAATGAGAGAAGAGATCTCCCAGTTGCGGGAAGAAGTCCCCCGACAGAGGGGCCATGGAAGCATAGAAGACCGTGCTCCCCGGCGAGTGCAAGGGGGATCACGAGGGGCCAACCACGGCGGGGCCCGCCCTAGAGAGAACAGGGGCCCCCGATGTTACAGCTGTGGCCGCTTCGGACATTTCGCCCGGGAGTGCGGGGCAGACCGGGGCCCTCCTTTAAACTAGAGTCCCTCGCGGTCACGGGACCACCCGCGGGGGAGATGGGCGGAGAGGCAGCTATAGTGGATTCAGCTGACCTAGTGGGAGAGTGTCCTGTTGTTGTGGGATGTTTTGCGGACAAGGAACAGAAATGCCTGTTGGACACCGGCTCTCAGGTGACCACCATGTCGGAGGACTGTTTCCTGGAACATTATTCCCACCTGAAGGAGGCAGTGTTTGAAAGCTGGGTTACCCTTACGGCTGCTAACAACCTTCCTATCCCAGTCGTGGGGGTGGTCTGGATGGAGATAGAGATTTGTGGCCAGAAGGTGGGGAAGAAGGGGATCCTGGTAGTTAAAGGTAAGGGGCTCAGTCATGGGCCGGTGATCGTCGGTATGAATGTATTGAAGGATCTTGATCGGATTTTATTCCAGGAGAGTGGCCCCCAATACTGGAAGAAGCTGGGTGTCCAGCGCCCGGTGCAACAGGCATTTCAACAAGTGGGGCAAATTTGCGAAACCGGAAGGTCGGAGGAGTCTATGGGAATTATCAAAACTAGTCATAGACAACAGATAGAGCTGCCTCCCCGTCAAGAGATCGTTCTTCCCCTCGAGGTAAGGACCCACCGGCGGTTGGATGGGTTTGAAGTGATGGTGGAACCCAACGGATATTTGGAAATTGACTCCGGCCTCATCCTGGCTCGAACCCTGGCAGTCGTAAGGGACGGCAAAGTATTGGTTCGGCTGTGCAACCTTCTGGATGAGCCCAGGAGAATTCCAGCCGGCGCCACCATAGCTACCGTGACTACTGTCCCCAGGGATAATATATGTGGGGGGCGGCCAATTTTGCTACGACCAGAGGAAAAAGAGGCATGGTCGATGGCGGTGAGTTTGGGAGAGGAGGAGTGCCCCAGTGCAGATTGGAATGGTCGAGTAATTCGGGAACAGATGGATGTTTCCCTAGATGAGTGTGATGCTGCGACAGTACAGAGGCTGGAGGATATGCTGTGGAAGAGGCGGAAGGTTTTTTCCCGGCATGAGGAGGATTTTGGGTATACTGAAGACTTGCAGCATGAGATCCGCACTGGGGATAGTCTTCCCGTTCGAGAGAACGGCCAATTCCTCCCAAACTTTACCAGGAGGTGAAAACAATGTTGCGGCAGATGCTGGAGAACAAGGTGATCCGTGAGAGTAAAAGTCCGTGGGCCGCCCCCATTGTTCTTGTGCGGAAGAAAGATGGTTCCATCCGATTCTGTGTGGATTACCGTCGGTTGAATAGCTGCACCGTCCGAGATGCGTACCCGTTGCCACGAATCGAGGAATCCCTAGCTGCCCTCGGGGACGCTCGGTATTTTTCCACACTGGATCTGGCCAGTGGGTACTGGCAAGTCGCCGTAGCTACGCAGAACCAAGAAAAGACTGCCTTTACGACACCGATGGGGTTGTTCGAATTTCTGCGTATGCCTTTTGGACTCACCAATGCGCCGGCGACATTCCAACGGATGATGGAGAGGTGTTTGGGGGACTTGAACTTTGAAGCGCTGTTGATTTACCTGGATGACATCATTGTCTTTGCTTCTACCCTGGATGAACATCTGGTGAGGCTGGACTTGGTGCTGCAGCGCCTGGAGAAGTACGGACTTAAGCTAAAGCCCCGCAAGTGCCATCTCCTTAAAGCCAGTCTCGAGTACCTGGGTCATGTGGTGTCCAGGGATGGAGTGTGCCCCACCCCGAGTAAGATTTCGGCTGTACAAGACTGGAAAACTCCGACCACCATTTCAGAGTTGCGAGCCTTCTTAGGATTGGTCGGCTACTACCGTCGGTTCATCAAGGACTTTGCCAAGGTGGCCGAGCCCCTGCAGGCCCTGCTGCGAGGTGTCGCCACTACCAACAAGAAACAGGCCGTGGCCTGGGGGGCTCCCCAGGAGATGGCGTTTGCCCACCTCAAGCGAATGCTCACGGAGGCGCCGGTACTGGGTTATGCCAACTTTGAAAAGCCTTTCATTCTTTATACGGACGGCAGCCTGCAGGGACTGGGGGCTGTACTATCCCAGGAGCAGGACGGCCAGGAGCGAGTGATTGCCTATGGCAGTCGGAGTTTGCGAGAGACCGAGAGGAACCCGGACAACTACAGTTCCTTCAAGTTAGAACTACTAGCAGTAGTCTGGGCCGTGACTGAGAAATTTGCGGAGTATCTGGCGGCAGCTCACGTGGAGATCTTCACCGACCACAATCCCCTGGCCTATTTGGACACTGCCAAGCTTGGAGCGCTGGAACAACGGTGGGTAGCGCGACTGGCGAAATATAGCCACAAGATCCGCTACCGGCCAGGAAAGAGTAACGGGAATGCTGATGCTTTATCTCGGTTTCCTCAACAGATACCCCTGGTCCCGGGGGACGAGGAACATGAAGCAGTAGAGATTCCCGACTTAACCAGGGTCACCTCCTCTGGGGTACAGGCACAACCCCAGGTAGAGGTGGAGACACGTTTGTGCCGAAACACAGAGCGGGATTGGGCCTCGTTACAACAGAATGATCCCGGGCTACATGCCATTCGCCAATGGAAGATCAGAGGACACTGGCCCAATCGCGAGGAGCGGAATCGACTGACCCCCTACTGCCAGAAACTCCTTCGGAGCTGGGATCGTCTAAAGGTCTGCGCTGGTACGTTACGCCGCCAGGTGTACTTGGAACAAGAATTTCGCATGGTGGATCAGGTTGTAGTGCCCAAAGCATTGATACTGAACTTGGTAGTTGATGCTCATGAGAATGGAGCCCACCTGGGGGCAACAAAAACTTACCAGTGGGTACAACGCCTGTTCTTTGCCCCCCAGTTGCTGGCGATTGTCGAGAGAGTGTGTCGGGAGTGTCGACGGTGCGGGGTAGTGAAGCCCTCGATGCAACATCCTCCTATACAGACCATCAAGACCAGTCGCACCTTGGAACTGCTGATGATTGACTACGTCCTCATTGGAGAATCTGTCAGTGGTCATCAATATGCCCTAGTCATGACGGATCACTTTACAAAGTTCACTGTGGTGGTGCCGACCCGGGATCAGACGGCGGAGTCCGCGACCAAAGCTATTGTGGAGCATTTCATTCTGCAATATGGGTGTCCTGAACGGATCCATTCAGATCAGGGTGCCTGTTTTCAAGGGAAACTCATGGAACAGCTTTGCCTGCTATATGGAGTGCAGAAGTCCCGCACCACGCCGTATCATCCCCAGGGCAATGGAGCTTGCGAATGGTTCAACCGGACGTTGCTTCAGATGTTGCGAACCTTAGAAGCAACCAAGAGGCGACGATGGCCCGAACATGTGCAAGAATTAGTGTGGATTTATAACAACAGGGTACACAGCACCACGGGATTCTCGCCATTTTTCTTGATGTTTGGGCGCCCCGGACGAGATGCCCAGGAATTACATCTGTCCGAATCGGGAGCAGGGGGGGACGCCTTGCCTGGGGATTGGATCACTGAACATCAACAGAGGTTGAAAGAGGCACACGACATAGCGAGAAGAAGAATAGCGGATCATGCTCACCCCCCTGTTAGTGGTCGAGGGGCGGAGCCCCTGCAGGTGGGTCAACGAGTACTTGTCCGCATGGTCCGTCCGGGGAACAAGCTGTCAGAAAGCTGGGAGGTGGTGCCATATGTGGTCCGGAGACGGTTGTCTGAGCAAGGTCCGGTTTATGAGATAGAAAGTACGGATGGGACGGGTCGGCTGAGGACAGGGCCGGCGCTACCCACTCAGCAGCTCCTGCAAAGCAGGGAGGCGCCATGCTGAAAAGGCGCAGTCTCCCTCCCTGCTCTGCTAAAGCTGCCTTAGCCCTCACTGTCACTGCCTCCTGCACGTCGCCCACAGGCGAGGGGCAGTATAAAGAGCTTCTCCCTGCACCGCGAGTGTACACAGCCTGCACGCCGCCCGCAGTGCCTGTCTGACAGCGGGTGGCAGTATGGAGAGGCTGAGCAGCTCCCTGCACCGCGCACACACTGTCCTCCTGCGACCTGCCCCCTCTTCCTCACGGACACTTGCGCTGAGGCATGTAGCGCTGTCTGTGAATGCCTGGATGACATGTCATGTCCGGATCCGCCCCTGTTCATCATTTGCTTGACAGCTGACAGGCGCAGGGAGCAATGGGTAGCATTGCTCCCTGCGCCTGTCAGCTGTCAATCAAATGATGAACAGGCAGCAGTGCCGCCTCCCCTTCCTTCCCTCTTCTCAGTGTGCTGTGCCAGTGCCACTGCCAGTCCTCAACACTCCGACCCCCTCTATCTCCTCTACTCTTCTTCCATCTCCTACTTCTCTCCCCTCCTTTCCCCCTCAGTCACGAGTGCTGCACATACTTTTTGTACTGCTTTCGGATCGCATCGCACACACATTGCATGCATGCCGTGCGATGCGACCTAGCCCATAATATATGCGATTCTCGCAGCGTGTATGGGCACCTTTAGTGCCTGCAACATTTTGCGGACACAGCACTGAGATGGTGTATGCATACATGTACATGCACCCGAGATCCTCCATAGGATCGCATGTTGCATACGCTCCCACAATCGGGCTGCAGTTTGTTGCAATGGCAATGTGAAAGGGCGCAAAATTTATGGTTTGCAGGAGGGCGCCGGACACCCTAGCACCGGCCCTGGCTGAGGATCCTCAATCGAGACAAGCTGTGTCCTTGCCCGTTTCCAGAAGACATCGAGGAGGAAGGACCTCCGGACACGCGACCTTTGCCACCACCAGTGCCCGGGGAAGATGATCTAAGCGAAGATTGGTGGGTGCCCATTGAACTGCCTAGGGACAGCGTGGCCCCTGATGATGGAACTCCTGGTCCTGGGATTGTTCCCCCAATGAGACGTTCACAGAGGACCAACCGTGGTGTTCCCGGTCCGCAATATGCTGACCCCAACTTTGTATGGTCCAGTCCTGTATTTGTCGGGACGACAAAGGAAAAAGGGGGGGGAAATGTGAGGGGACAGGCGACGGGGGGCTGTGCTGGGGAGGGGACGGAGGAGGCTTACCTCCGTCTCCCTCCGGCTGGCTCCCCGTTGCGGCGTCGGCGGCGGCGAGATTGCGGCCTGGAAGAACTTGAGTCCGGGAGGATTCAAGTTCCTCCAATCAACCGCCGGTATTTCGAATGGCGCGCCTCGCGCGAGCCAATAAGCGCTCGCGACGAGGCGGCCAATCAGCGCGGGACGCGGCGGAACAATCCGGGCACGCCGCGTCATAGCTCCGCCTCCTCCCAGCGTCTTATATTAGACGCGGGGGAGCGGCGGAGCGCAGTTCGTCGGCGGAGAGGGAGCGTGGAAGAGCTCTTGAAGCAGGAAGAGAGCAGCGGAGACGGCGGCGGAGACGACGGCGGCAGAGACGGCGGCAGCAGACCCAGGGACAGCAAGCACAGCAGCAGAGGCTACCGAAGAGCCCGAAGACTGAAGCTGAGGACCGGAGAGTGCTGCAGCAGTGGGGAGACAAAAGAGCTAACGAAGTCCCCTACTGCAGCCTCTCCCGCCGGATCGGGTAAGTGGCCCTGGTCGGCCACCACCTACCTATAGCCATCCCTAGACCACCGGTGTCAGGCCTCCTGCCTGTGCCTTACTGTCAGGCCTCCTGCCTGTGCCTTATTGTCAGGCCTCCTGCCTGTGCCTTACTGTCAGGCCTCCTGCCTGTGCCTTACTGTCAGGCCTCCTGCCTGTGCCTTATTGTCAGGCCTTCTGCCTGTGCCTTACTGTCAGGCCTCCGGCCTGTGCCCTAATCTCAGGCCTCCGGCCTGTGCCTCATCCTCAGGCCTCCGGCCTGTGCCTCATCATCAGGCCTCCAGCCTGTGCCCTAACTCCAGGCCTCCTGCCTGTACGGAATCACCAGGCCTCTAGCCTGTGCCTAATCACCAGGCCTCCGGACTGTGCTTCATCCACAGACCTCCGGCCTGTGTCTCGTCAGCAGGTCTACTGTCTGTGTCTTATAGGCCTGCGGCATCCATCTTAGGTCTGTCGGCCATTTTGTATGTTAGTTAACTGTATAGGAAGGGAAGGGTGATCCAGCCCTCCCACATCACAGGCCTTGAGCTGGGATAGACGGCTGTCTACCCAGGTTTCGGTGACTGTTCTAGGGGTGTACTGCAGTAGGCCGGGAGCACTTTACATCACAGAGGTTAGTACCTTTCACACACACCTGTTATAGTATAATCTGATCACGTTATTGTTTGTTGTTTGATTGTCCTTATGTCTGCCTTGACTGTTAGTTAGAGGATATTGCTTGTTGTTTACTAGTGTAAGTTCAGCCTAGTTACTCGTGTTACGTTAGGGACAGGTTAGTCCTAGTTAGATTAGTGAAGGATTGTAGAGAGGCTGTTTTCGTTCTTGTTCCCCCAGGTGCTGGGATCCTCAAGCAAGGTGACAAGGAATTACGTAGGTGAGTTTCATCCGTGTGTGTATTCGTCCCTGAGCGCCGGTCTGTGGCTCTCCCGTGAGAGAGTCACACCTACCACCTACGTGCGAAAGTGCGAATAGGTGAAGTTAGGGTGGCTGAGGCCTTTGGCCGATGATGACCTTCGCCTAACCGCCGAAGCTCGCAGCCACCCGTGGGTGTCCATAAGTGACCCCGTCTTACTATACAGCCCGGCTGTGGTTACAAGTATCCTTTTCCCCTCTAGTGATATTCCGGTCCTCGTTGGATACCTGAGGCGGACTCTTCGCGGAACCTGTGAGGGTTGAGGAGCTCACCTAACCGTAAGTGAATTACTATCAATTCACACCGCCACAGTCCTATGTGTTTGGCGTCCTACCCCTGCTGTTGCAATCATATATATATCACCCTACTCCACAATCACAGTGACAGCAGTGTTTGGGGAGGGGGGTAGCAAGGGGGAAGCTTGCTCCCGTAACATGCAGAGTGGAAGAGGGTGGCAGCAGGAGCCCAAGCATCTCCTGTCCTTGCAGTGTCTGCTTTGCCTCTCCTTCCTCTGGCTCACACAAGGGGCTGGGGAACATACAGAGAAGCGAGGGGGCAGAGTGGGGGACATACAGTGAAGGAGGGTCAGGCTGGGGGACATACAGTGAATGGAGGCAGTGATGGCCATTCAGATAAGGGGGGGCAGGGGCAGGCTGGGGGGACATACATTGAATGGGGGCAGAGTGGGGTACATAGTGAATGGGATTCATACAGTGGAGGAGGGTCAGGCTTGGGGACATACAATGAATGGAGGCCCTGATGGACATTAAGGGAAGGGGGCAGGCTGGGGGACAGAGTGAATGGGTGCAGAGTGGGGAACATACAATGAATGGGGGACATACAGTGAAGGAGGGGCAGGCTGGGGGGAAATACAGTGAATGGGGGCAGAGTGGGGGACCATTCTGATGTGATTAATGATTTAAAAAATGTCAGGCTGAATGGTCGGCCCACACATATTTCCACTTCACCAAATCTGGCCCTCGTCGCAAAAAAGTTTGGACACCCCTGGTATAGATAGTACAGTAGCTGATGAGAGTGCTGTAATTGAAATGCAAAAAGAGGGGCCTACTAAAAGTAGATTAATTACTTTGTCTGCACCTTATGTCATCTGCCTCTCTCCCCTTCCCTCTAGACCAGTGGTTCCCAAACTGTGTGCCGTGGCTCCCTGGGGTGCTTCGGGACACTTGCAGGGGTGCCATGGGTTGGTGTTCCAGGACCAATTCAAATTATTTATGATCAATTATTTATGGACAAAACCAGTGCTGGTGTCTGTCAATCATAAATATGTGTACAATCAGAAGCAAATCCTGCCCTTTACTATATAAATTAACTTAAGAAACGAATATAAACACAATCTACTTAATTTTCTATATATATTTTTGGGCCTAGGGGTGCCGTGGAAAAATTCTGATACTCTAGGGTGCCGTGATTCGAAAAAGATTGGGAACCCCTGCTCTAGACTCTAGGGGAGACAGGCAGGTAACATAAGGTGCAGAAAAAGTAACAAATCTACTTTTAGTAACCAATTACCTGAGCATTGGGAAATAGCAGCATTTGTAGTTTTAAGGGGAAGCATAACAGCTACTTTTCCCCCATTCCTACTTTGCCAGTGATCTCTCTAGTATTCTATTACTTCATAGAAATTATCTCAGTGACAAAATATGGCCCTTTTGTTCCTGTCAGAAATCTAAACTGCGGCAGTATGTCATTTCAAAATCAACATGTTTAGACAGGGTGTGTGGTATAGCTCACAGACCATGTCTAATTAGACAGTCTATAGGTCGACACCAAAATGTAGACATGCATTAGTCAGACATTGACAAAAGGTAGACAAGCATTAGTCAGACATTGACAAAAGGTAGACAAGCATTATTAAATATGTGTAAATGGACACTGTATAAGTGTACCGTGTCCCCTCGCATGGTTCACTGTACTCACAATGAATCAGGCATGGTGCCTCGCTGTGCTCTGCACACTATTCTATTCTCCCTCTATGCCCACAGGGATGGTAAAGTATGAACAAGTCGGTTTAAAATAAAAGTTGGTTGTCGGTATATTGAGTGCGTTGGCATTTCTAATTAATTCAAGTCTAATTTTTGTCAATGTCTGACTAATGAATGTCTAACTTTTGGTGTCGACCTATTGACTGTCTGGCTAGAAATTGTCAGCCTTCTAGAACCCCACAATGGCTGACTACTGGAGACTATTATGTTTTCAAATGCTCTCTTCTTATTGTGGAATGCAAAATATTACATACATTAGTGTAAGGAAATGACTATATAATAGCGTAAATCTGCATTATTCCCAAAGGTTTACTGAGCATACACAATCACTCTCATAGAGAAACCTCTTCTGGGGCCACATTACTTGCCCAGCAAGAGACTGTCAATTTTTGAAGGTCTTCAAAAGAGGTGAGAAAGCAGAAATGCACATTTTTAAAACGATTACATTTACATGTTATTGCAATTTATGCTGCAAGACTTTGTGAATAACATTTATGATTTACGTTTTTATCCAGTTTTACACAATGCATTACACCCCAGGCATGTCCAAACTATGGCCCTCCAGCTGTTGTGAAACCACACATCACAGCATGCCTTGCCATAGGTTTAGCATTCCCTAATAGCAAAACTGTGACAAGGCATGATGGGAATTGTAGTTTCACAACAGCTGGAGGGCCATAGTTTGGACATGCTTGCGCCTAATATGTTAATCTTTTTAATGATTTGCTCTATGGCCTGCTCCTAGTAGCAAAACACTAAGAGAAACCAATATTTATTTAAGGAGGGAGACACCTATTAGAATCTTTGGATCATAGTCTCTCTACACCAACCTGCTATTGCCATTTAGTACCTTGTTCTAGTTCCAAATTGCATGTAATCTGTATATGGTTATTTGGACTGGTAGCAATATACTCCATTCCTCTCACATCAAAGATATAATTATACTAATCTATGCCTTGAGGATCTTGTTGGTAGGAAGTGATCTAGCCCTTAGAAGCAGTTAAACTAATCCATCGATCTTTGATTTAGCAGGTGACCCAACAGCATATGTAATAGGGGAAATGGAATTTATATCCCTAGCACTTTCTGTATAAGGTCATGTACCATTAATTTAAGAGACAAAAGACTTCCATTTCCACAACACGTCATACAGTGACCACTCCTCTCCTCATCAGCATGGAAGAGGTAAGGGAACATGTATCCTGAATAGAGTACAACTGGAATATGTTTTGGATTACTATATTGATATGTTTTAATATTGTCATTATACAATAAGACTAGAAAGAGCATTTTCCAACCTTTTCCAATCTAATCTCTACTATAGTCAGTGTATCATATAGCTTTATTATCATACTCTTCTGGCAGGAATCCTGTCCATGTGGTGCAATTTCACAAAGTCATATCTATATACGATTGTCTCCGTTGCATGTACATTAAAGTAGTTGGCCATACACCTAAAGATGTATTGCCCGATCCAGCTGGTTGGAACATCTGGTAACTTATGGGAGCAAATAACAGTTGACCATTTGCTTTGAAATGCTGGAAAACTGGAACAAAAATCTGGTAATATCTGAACGACCGTTTTTGTCAACCAGCCTGATAAATACAATAAATCTTTAGGTGTATGGCCAGCTTAACTTGGTCCAATTAACTTGATACAAAGGTCCAATTGTTCCTTATAATAAAAGTGTAGCATGCTCTTAAAACATTGATCAAACTTCTTTCACTTCTTGAAATGTGTTGACAATAATGGGCCATATACAGATTTGGACACTATTGTAATTTTAAAGTTACTATAAACAAAACATTTTTGCAACCTATTTTCATGTTTGCAGCTGTGGCCCTCTCCCCATCTGAGTTTGAAGCCCTCTTTATTTATGTAAAGTCACTTTTTAACCACAAATGCAGCCGTTTTTATGGTTGAAAATGGGTGTGTTTTAACTGTTTGTGACCAATCAGGCATAGTCATCATCATCATCATCAGTGTGCAATTTACTACAACTTGCACTCGCAAATCCAACACTTTGCTGCAAAATACCAGTACAAGCCCACACAATAGACTTACTGTACTTTAAGAGGCCTATGTACTAAGCCCTGGGGAGAGGTAAAGTGTAAATATCCATCTGAGACTTTGATGCTTTTTTTTTGTCCATTCTGGTGCATGTCTGTTTTAAGATGGATTTGAGACTTCACATCAACAACCCCAAGTAAACTCAAAAGGGTAAATTTCCTAAGATGGGAGTTGAATACTCGTATTCACTATACAATGGAATACGTGTCCCGACCAAAATGACTGCAGTGATCCTTGAGAGGGAGAATGCTCCATTTAACAAAAATAAGTGGGTATGTTGCTAAAGATCTGTAGATTTCGCCTTAATTGTGTTACACAGGTTTTGCAATAGGTCTGTGGAGTCAAAATAATGGAGGGGAAGTACATACTACATCTTTCAAAACGATATTACTCATTGTGTGTGCCCAATCCTACATGCTTGGTCTTCTTGAAAATAAATACATTAAATAGAAAGTCCCTTAAAACAAAAGTCTGGTACATCTGGAGACATAGGTCCTTATTCGGATTGACTCAGACAGGTACACATTCGTTCGGATTGTGTATTCCTGCTGAGTGTGCGTGCGTAGCCTATGCATTGCGCATGTGCAACGGCGGCACAACACACTCGGATGGATCGCTACACAGAAAAAATGTCCACCGAACTGTTGGACAATATGGGCGTAATGTGGGCGTATCTATGGGCACGGTTTCACAAAGCTCACTTTAAATCTGTATTTAATGTTTTCTTTCCTGTTCATTTTCACAGGGTAAAGCATAATGGCAAACTAAAACATAAGTGAAAAAAAAAACACAGGCAGGACAAAATATAGCATCAGCAGAAACATCTCTCACACAACAGGTGTTTTCCCAAGTGATTTACCACACCACCACTGGCTGGGCATCAGCCAATAATCCTTGCAGCCAGGGTCAACATGAAGAAACAAATAAATAGCAACCTGGTACCTGCAATTTGGGTACCCTTTGCACAGAATTGGATAGAGATTACCAACAAGAAGCTGGGCCACACAACAAAGGACAAAAGTAGGGACAAAATAATGGAAGAGATCAATAGGGATGGCACCAAATTATTTTTTCTGGGCACTTTTGGCCTTGGTAGGCCCCTTTGCTGTGCCCACAGCTCTTCAGCCCCGTTGGGCTTGGGGGTCAGCTGCTGCGGAAGGGGGTGATGTTGTTCCCCTTCACCCAGCAAGGAGTGGTGCTGGAGGATTAGTGGCAGAAACGGCAGAGAGTAGGGCCCTATTGGTGGTGATAAGCTCTGCCACAAGCTCATTGTGGCGGAGGAGGAGGTAATTTTGCTGGATGGATCTAGGGAGGTGAGCTCCAGATGTTTTGGAATTCTGCCTGCCAGGTGGTGATAAGCTCTGCCACAAGCTCATTGTGGCGGAGGAGGAGGTAATTTTGCTGGATGGATCCAGGGAGGTGAGCTCCAGATTTTTTGGAATTCTGCCAGCCCCGGTGGTCTGGCTCTGCCTCCACCATCCTGCCAGCTTCTTCTTGAGGTTACTTTTGAAATCATGCCACCTAAAAAATAGAAATGACCACTGAATACAAAATATACCAATATGGCACAGTATTTGCTCCAGGGTCCGGTGCTCCAGGGTCCAGGAGCCGATAAATTCAGCTCCTGATTGGCCACTAGGCGGCCAATAGAATCACTGGGAGGCGAGGCGCTGAAGAGGATACTTCAGCGTCTCTCTGATTAGTCTGTGAGAGGGTACTGGCTGGGACAGTAGCTTTTTTTTAAAGAAGACCTGGACTACATCGGAAAGAAGAGGGCCGAATGATTCTATTGGCCGCCTAGCAGCCAATCAGGAGTCAAATTTCTCGGTTCCTGATCACATCCTGGCTACTGTCTTGTAGAGGGTGCTACATAAATAAGAAGGACACTCATATTGGTTGCCCATAGCAATATCATATGTGAAGGGTATTTTGCATCTAAGTCTATTTCAAACCATACTTCAGACACATATAACCATCATTGACCAACCTATTTGTGGGTGTTTAGTAAAAACAAGGGATGTTTCATTTATCCTGTATAGCTTGCTAAATATCCTATATCCAGAATGTTGTGATGGACACTACAATGCTCAGTACTGTAGCAGCATGCATGTGCACCACACAACTCAACATTTACCTACTCTATACCACCAGATACACATTTGTCAGGTACACGTGACATACTGCTGTTTTGATTTTTGACACTAACAAATACATAACTACAAACACACACTTGCCTTCGCTTCACACGATCCATATCACGATGCTGTGTACGGGGAGGGGCAACTTGCGGCTCCACCCACTCGGCACCAAAGGAGGCCAGGTCGTGCTAGAGTCTTCCGCTCATGGGTGACCCTCTTTGGGATGCCCGATGATGAGGTACTTACTAGGTACAGAATCTCTCTTTAATCAAGAGTGATCTGGAACCTCATCATAGGCTCAAGACAGCAATACCGCCACTCACCCAGGTGTTGGCGGTGTTGCATTTCTGCGCCTCAGGTTCATTCCAGCAAGTAGTGGCAGTACTTGCTGGGATATCCTAGCCTGCTTTCTGCAGAATCCTGAGGCATGTGATGTCTGCCATGTTTAGGCTCAAGGAGCACTTCATGGCCATGTCTTTTGCCCAAGAAATCCTTGATAGGAGTAAGCTGGCATTTCAACAACTTGGTTGCTTCCCTAATGTGATAGGAGCTGTGGATGGGACCCATGTACCATTTGTGCCACCATCACGGAGCGAGCGGATCTACCGGAACAGGAAGATGTTCCACTCGCTCAATGTGATGGTGGTATGTGGCCCATCCATGGAAATTCTTGCCTTCAATTCCAACTTTCCCGGAAGTGCCCAAGACTCTCATGTTATCCGACAAACCGGGATCTGGAAAAGATTCCAAGAACTGGAAGGCCATGATTGGTGGATTCTGGGAGACTCCGGTTACCCCTGCACGCCCTGGCTGCTTACTCCTTACAGTTCCCCAACACCGGGCCCACAGGAGTCATACAATGGGGCGCATGTCGCCACCAGGCAAGTGGTGGAGCACAAAATTGGCCTGTTAAAGGGCCGTATTCGTGTGCTCCACCGCACAGGTGGCGACCTGCAATATTACCCAGAAATGGTGGCAAGGATTGTGGGGGTGTGGTGCTTCCTGCACAATATCGTTGTGAGGCGTAATGTTCCCTTTGCTGAGTCGGAAGTAACAACATCTGAGCCACAAGACGTTGCCCTGCTCCCATCCTGCACCCCTGAAAGCATCCGGGGATACCAGCTGCAGGACTGTGTGGTGGCACACTACTTCAGGTATCTGTGTTAATGGACAATATACAATATAATCTCTTAAATTACTTGATGATGTTATAAATTCAGAAGCAATTAAAAATGTGTTAAAAAGGTGACATCACAGATTATTTGACATTGATAAACAATGCACCTGTAGGCTACATAATAATTGTGGTGTAATGGTTTGGGGGCCCAGTCATGTATGAACTGGGTGATGTATTGCATGTTTGGGAAATGTCCTAAACTATTTATTTTATCTCTATATAGCTGATGATTGACGCCATGTCAGGTGAGTTCATTTGTATGTGTATTATACTGTAACAGTCATGTTGGTATGTGTTTTGTGTGTTTGTTGAAGGTAGGTATTATATGGTGGTTAAGATTGTTGAAATGTCCAAACTACTAGTTGAGTGGGTATACAGTCAGGCAAGTATGGTCAGCAGTCTAAACAATAAAATCATGTAGGCAGGTGACATGCACATATTTGTATGGGTATATTTATGTAAATTGACGCATATACATACATGCATAGAGTAAGTATTGCGATCCGTTCCGATAGCCTTGGCGAGAGAAATTTCGCATACATACTGTTAATGTAAGTATTATCAATAAAGTTAATACCAAATAAGAATCAGAGAACAGCATTATTAATAAATGTTCCTGCATTTGTTCAATGCACCATTGCCAATATGTCTACACAGACGGCAGCACCCTTTTCCATGGCCGAGCTGATGGCCCTAGTGGCCATCATGGAGCGGAGGCTGGGGCGGGCAGGCCCCTATGTTTCACACAGAGACAAGCGCCGGGCCTACCTTGCGGCCCGGCGCCGCATATTCGCCCGCACAGGCGTGCGGAGGATCATCGCCCAATTGGAGCGGCGATGGTCCCACTTGAGGAGGTGCCAGCCGGACCTCCTCCAGCACCTGAGGCGCCGAATTAGACGCTGTGAGTATTTTTCCATTGAACACATATTCGCTGTTTATTGCTAATTTTTGCATGCAATTGTTCTTATTTGCCCATGTTAGGCCAAATGTTTGTATTAGTGTGAGTGTGAATGAGTGTGTGTTTTTTTTTATTTAAAAGCATTTTTACCTAACCTAGTATGCTAGTTTAAAAAGAGTCATGTCTATTGGTTTATAACTTCAGCAGTGAATTCCACCTACAAGAGCAAATCTTCAATTGGACAAAATATACACAGCACGACAAAGATCCAGAGTGGAACGGCGGCAGGCCCGGACCAGGAGGGCCACTCCCAATCCCCTACCCACTACCAATCCCCTACCCACTCCCAAACCCCTACCCGCTCCCAATCCCCTATCCGTTCCCAAACCCCTACCCGCTCTCAATCCCCTACCCCTTCCCAAATCCCTACCCGCTCCCAATCCCCTACCCGCTCCCAAACCGCTACCCACTCCCAATCCCCTACCCACTCCCAAACCCCTACCCGCTCCCAAACCCGTACCCACTCCCTGCCTTCACCACCCACCTACCCTTTCCCCAGCCAATCCCCTCTCCCACCACCTACCTACCCTCCCCCCACCACCCAGCATGCAGAAATGGGAGCACAAGATGGGGAGAGTGGTAATTACATAATATGCCTCATGTACTTGAAATCATGTATTTGGTATGTAGTGTACATGCCACATGTAAGGTACTATGGTGGCCATTGATCACACAATATTTGTGTCTAAAACCCATTAAACACCACTTTTTGGGGTTCAGGCACAAATATTACGTGAGCCCATAATGTATTAATGTGGGTGCTTAGCATGAATCTCTGATCCCTGCTGCAATCCCCCTTCACCACCGTCACCAGCATCCCCGATAGGTTTCTATGGGTTTATCAAACCTGGGCGATGTATCAACATTGGGGAGCCAACTTCATATCCCTGGCCTATTGCCATTCTGAAATGGAAATAGCCCATTGTAAGGTACGGCTACGGGATTGAACTGGGCGTCGGGCAGTGGGCTCAGCAGGGGTCAGCGCATAACCACACATGCGCACACCCCCCAGCTTCCGAGTCTGCGCTTCGCAGTGACAGGTTATTTTTGGAGTCCTGTCCCTGCACTGTCTTGGATCCATAGGAAATGATTACATTTCCAATGTGATCCTGGGTGGTAATATTCCTACAAGATTGCATTGTAAATGCACACACACCACTCCAGTTCAAACAACATTGGTATTTGGTGTGTGCCATCCCACACACACCAATGACTACTGTGTGCCTACCACAAAAAACACTTTAACCTTTGTTGAAGCTTGCCATTGAATCCATGCAGTAAACCTGCAAGGAGAGCCACACCTTACCCCCATTACATTGACTTACTGTATAGTTGGTGATGGTTGTAAATGGCAAGGACCTTACATTTTAGGACCTTATCAGTACATTGCTTACTACAGATAGTGGTCCTGTTTGACACATCCACAAGCATAGAAACATAGAATTTGACAGCAGATAAGAACCACTTGGCCCATCTAGTCTGCCCCTTTTTTTAAACATGTTACTGTACCTCAAACCATATTTGATCCTTAGGGCAGCTTTGTGCACATACATTGTTTTTTTATAGCACAATACATACAATGAATACACTAGACACCTGTGTGTCTCTCCATCAGCGTAGTTAGTAACATGTTGACAGCAGGACTCTCTTTCATCCTGTGTAGAAAGGTTGGTTATGTTCCTAGCTCAATGAAGAGAACTTTAGACACAAAATAATAACATGTGTAAATCATTCTCAACACTAATGTGAAACTTCATTTCCCATGCCAACAGATTACCTGACCCAAATTCCCCGGGCCGTGCAAGGAACCCTGGCAAGGCTGCGGCTTTTCCTGCTGGTGGCAGCCCAGCAGGTGGACCACCTATCCAATCTGTTAAAAAAAAAAAATTAATTTAAGTTTTTTGTTAAAATAAAAGTTTATGACAAGTTAGAAGTTGTGTGTGTATTATTTGTGTATTTTGCTATGGTAAGGGAAATAGGTACATAATGTATACACATTTGTGATTGCATTTTTCTGTGTGGTATAAAGTGAAGGGTAATAAATACATGTTGGTGAACGTGTGGTGGGGTGTGTGTGTTTTCAGAATAATGGGCATAAAGTGAAGGGTAATAAATACATGTTGGTGAACGTGTGGTGGGGTGTGTGTGTTTTCAGAATAATGGGCATAAATATGACCGTCACAATTAATGCATGAATGTATACAATGGTAACAGCAGACACTGGTTTGGCAAACACATGTACACATAGGCACACATTTGAGTCCAATTCAGAAATTGTGTTTTGCAATGCTATCATAGATAAGTGGTCAAAGAGACACGCGTACTGGGCCACATATGTATGGGAATGTAGTATATGGAAGTGACAGCATTGCATGACACAATATTTGTATACTGGAAAATGACAATAATTAATTTCTTATGTGTAATGTTTAGGAAAAATATTAGATGTAGATTAAATAATGGGTACTCAACTGTGGCAGTTATAGAAATGGAAGGGGTGTTGCTTAAACATTATATTGTAGTGGTGCAAAGGTCATTGCAGTATGCAAAATTGTTGGACACATAAATGCAGGTATAATTTGGAAACTGCCACATTCTAACAAATACATTGTAATGTTGTAAGGGTTAATGTAAAGTGCAATTTGGGTGTACAAGCATTTAATTGAAAGTAATAGAGACCATAGAGTTTGGCTAATTGTTTAATGGGTTTGAAGCACGAGTTCCTTGCGGATTTGTGGTGTGTTCAGTCGGCTGTCCGGCCGCTTGGACGCTGAAAGACTGTGTAAACTTGGTGAGTTCCATCCGCATAGTGTTGATGCAGAATCATGCCACTCCCTCTTATGTGGTAGTCCATCCAAACGGAGGCAGTGGCCTTACAGGCGTGTCTTCGCTCAGCGTGTTGGTGTGCCGTGTGTTCGGTACGATACGTCCGAACACACATCCGAACGAGTGAACCAAAATAAGGCCCATAATACCTTGTGTTCTCAAATTTTGATTCCTCTTTGTTTCAATGTTTCCTTTCACATATTTTAGAGATGACAAAAAATTGTTCTTCAAAATGACCAGATCAATACTGGCACAGCTGCTATGGAACCTTTATAGCTGTAGGCACTTTAACATCTGGAAGCACAATTGATACTACAACTGTTGCACCTCTCAGACAACTTACTTGCTCCACCTTTCAGCCTCCCCTTGCAATTATAGCTAAGGTTTGTAGTCACCAGAATACAGAGCAACTAACTTACATGGAGGCTATTGAAATTGAACAATTGAATCCAATTTTGTTGGACTTTTTTTTTTTACCCTCCAATTCATGGAATTATACAGTAAAAAAGTATTTATAGTTGTGTTCATTCTGAAGAACATTTTTCTGATTTATGTGGGATAAGTCGAGCTACAGTGACCTGTTTGCTTTTTATGAAACCAAGAAAAATACAATAAACCAATTTGGGTTTGCAAAAGGTTTTACCAATGTTGCACAATAGCAGGATAAATTAAACGGACATATAAACAAAAATAAACATACTTTTGGAAAATACAAATAGAAAGAGGGGAAAGATTTGTTATCTTTGGAATTTTTTCAAATTGTGTCCAATTTATAGTAAAAGATAAATGACTTCCAGACCTAAAATAGTCCCTTGACGTTAGCAAAAATATATGAAAATTTGCCAAGATACAGTAAGGTTTTGTTTAATCAAGTTTCCCTATTATCACAAGCATTGCATAATGTGCTATGTGCAATTCAATTAGATAAGCAATCATTTTGGCACTCCACATACATGGTCTATTTAATTAAAATCGTACTGGACTGTAAGTCCAAGATCCCTTGCACTGGCGAGCGCCGGCGATAGAGACTGGGATGGCTGCACACGTGCGTCCCAGTATCACGGCGGCTGGGCAGTGCCTCCCTGCCCGTCTCTGCTTCAGGGAGATGCTGCCCAGTTGGGGGGGGGGGGGGTCGGGGCGATGAGGGGGACCAGCGGGGGAGGCGGCGGGGACCGGCGGCTGGCTCCGTTTGCCAAAAGGCCTGCAAGCATCTGGCGGTAGCCGGCCGCTGGCGGGGCTGGCGATAAAATCACCATCCCCTGCAAAGTTAAAGCCGGCTCCATCTGTACAGTAGTGTATAGCCTCAGGTATTTCAGTGCTGAAGATGTGTGAGTTAAAATATCAAAGACATACTATAAGTGAACTTTCACATATGCAGTCTACATGTCAGTGCTTTATATAAGGCAATATTTATATGTTTTATTTATATGTTATTGGATTTAAATTTATTGTTTAAAATAATTATTTGCAACTAGTACTACTGAAAACTATGCTTAAATATTTGAAAGCAGTCAACAAGACCAAATTGAACAAGGAAGTATTATAAATTTATGACACATACTAAACAGCCAAGGTCTGATTGCTTAGGAATTGGTAAGGCAAGGAAGAAAACTTGATTGACCCAAAATCTCACTGCAAACCGTTAACAAGGGGAAGTTAGTGTGTTCCAACATATTAAATTACATCCTGACAAATATGGATATATATCTGCCTGGAACTGTGCAATCTTTACTGACATGCGTGTGTCCAAATTACTTTCAAGATGCATTACATTGCACCAGGGGTTAAAGTGTGTGTGTGTGGGGGGGGGGGGGGGGGGACTGGATGGAACGGAGTTCCACCACCTGTAATGGTAAGGGGAACTGAGTTCCACCACCCTAGCCCTGCACAGTAATTTCAACAGAAAAGCCCTTCCCAGTGGCTTCCTTTTCTGGTATAACGTAAGTGATGTCATGTGTCAAGTGAGGAAGAGCCAGCGAGAGCAGCAGGCCCTGTGCATGCTGAAGACAAGGTGGGAAGGGGATGGAGGGACACAGTGCATGAAGTGACAGAGACAGATGTGTGTATAAGGGGTATGAATGTGGACATTATTTATATAAAGGGCATTACTGTGGGAATTATGTGTAAGGAGTGCTACTGTGTAGCCTAAGTTAAATAAGGGGCACTACTGTGTGAATAAGGGTCACTACTATGTGGTGACATGAAAAACACACACAAAAACAGCACTGGTACTACATTGTACTTCTTTTTGTGTGTTTGTTTGTGATTTATTTATAGGGATTGACTACCCCTATACCCTAGCAGCTGCTTTCTGAGAATCAGCTCATATCTCAGGTGCCCCGATTTATTCTTTAATAGAATAAAGTTATTTTCTCTTTTTTAGTTACTATGTGATGCATTATGAATCAGGGGAACTACATAGAATCAACTTTATTGGCCATGTGTGCCAGTGCAGCATCAAGCAGGGATGAAAGGGGGGGTTGCATTACATACATTGCATTACATTGAGACACTGCATGCACGCTGAGCAGCACAGCGCCTAGGCAGCCATCAGCGGCACACTGGTTGCTGCAGCAGCCAGGTAGGTAACAATATAAACAGGGACAGTACAATTTCACACAGGGAACACATACCCGTTGAGCTGCATGTGGTGTAATGTGAATATGATTGTAATACTGCGTGATGTCATTTTACTTTTGCGTGACCACACCCCTTCCTCGTGGTACCACTATCCTTTTATAAAGTATGGAAGTTAGTGCAATTTATAGCTTACTGGGGGGAGGGGGTGGGGGATAAAACCCTCACTCAGGCTTGGGGTCAGGGAAGATGAGTTCCACCACCTCTCCAGGACCACTTTAAGCTCTGCATTGCACTGATCTAAACTGATAGACATAAAGTTATTTGAAGTATAGTACAGTATGTCAATGGCATTTAGACAGAAATTTCTATAGTGCATCAGTTGGGCACACAGGAAGGACTGTGTAGTGTTGGACTGGGGCATGAAGGGCCCACCAGGAAAATGCACTCACACGGGCCCACCAAGGGGCGCGGTCTTTTTAGAGGGATGTGGCCACCTGACCAGAGAGGAGTGGCTATACACTATGCGATTTTGGGCCATTTTCATCCGATTTTGGTACTTTGGGCCAATAATCGGGCGAAATCGGCCCAAAATCACAGGTGTGTGATATCTGATCTGTAAATCCCCCACCCTGATAATAATGCACATAGGTCCCACAGATAATAATACAGCAAATAGCCCCCCCCCAGATAATACAGCACATAGGTCCTCCACACACAGATAATAGTACAGCACATAGTTCCCCCACATATAATACAGCACATGGGCCCTTCCTCACACAGATAATAGTACAGCACATACAGTAGCCCCCCCAAATATAATACAACACATGGGTCCTCCCCACACAGATAATAGTACAGCACATAACCCCCCCCCCCATATAATACAGCACATAGGTCCTCCCCACCCAGATAATAGTACAGCACATAGGTCTTCCCCACCCAAATAATACTGCACATATGTACCACATATAATACATAACATATAATACAGCACATAGGTCCTCCCCACCCAGATAATAGTACAGCACATCGGCCCCCTCCAATATAATACATTACATAGGTCCCCCCCCCTCAGATAATAGTACAGCACATAGCTGCCCCACCCCATATACCACATTACATAAGTCCCCCCACTCAGATAATAGTAGAGCACATAGGTCCCCCCACATATAAAACAGCACATAGGTCCTCCCCACCAGGATAATACCACACATCTGTACCCCCACATATAATACATCACATAGGTCCTCCCCACCCAGATCATATGGCACATAGGTCCCCTCCCCCCACAAACAATACAGCACATACCCCCCCCTCAAAAAAAAAAAATATATAAAAAAGTTAATACAGCACATGGTTAGTTACCTACCAGTTTGCAGAGGGGAGGCCAAAAGCACCTCACTCTCCACCAGCTGGGAGGAGACCTCCCGGGACTTCTTCTTTTCCACTGCAGCCCCAGAGGCATCCTGCAGCCCCAGAGGCATCCTGCAGCCGGGGAAGGCAGTGGCCATGCGGGCGGGGATCTGTGGTTGGGGCCCCAGCGACGGCTGCTCCAGTCTTGTGCAGACTCCCATGTGCTGCGCCAGCGGGCCCACTGTGCAACATCATAATGCGTCAAATGTCATGACGCAGCGTGACAGCATCCCCTGCCTGTAGGGCTACTTTTCCTACTAGCTTGCAGCCGCCGGCTCAGCCAATAGCTATTGCTATTGTGGCGGCATCGGCGATAATGAGCGATAGCCTGCAAAGGCCCCACCCCCCTAAACAAGTGGGCGGGGTCAGAAATCACTTGGGCCTACCAGGGGATCCCCTGGTTCCCCACCGGGCCAGTCCCAGCCTTGGACTGCGTAATAACAATAGAAAACTTAGATGTCCCCTTCAAACAGAACCTAAAATTAATTTGCAGCAGAGAATTTAACAGAGGGTTCTTTATTTTGTTTTGGATTCTCTTCTATAGTGAATGTAAGCACTGAGCAGCAGCTGAGTATCCTGCTGTATACTGTGGTTCTTAATTATGCATTACCTTTTGCAATTTCATTCCATTTGAATTGTTAATATGTTCATTGTTTACAAATTGATAGAACACAATAGTGTTACATACTGTAGTAACAAAAAGAAATTACAATTTTATCTGAGAAAAAAAATATTTACAACCAGATTCCAAAATGTTGGATATCACTTTTCTGAACAAACTCTTCCATGTTTCATGTAAAGTATACCTGTGCAAAAAGTATATGGGTCTGCATAACCACATGTTTTCTTACTGAGCTTGTGCAGTCAAATTCACATAAGACTAGCGGATATGCCCATTCAACCAGCCAAAGGTTTGATGGGTGGAACATTTTACCACTTTTCACCCCCTTCAGAGTCGATACACCCCTTGGTATCCCTGCTTAGTGGGTGGCTGCACATCACTGGGACAGTTCTAAGGCCACCTGGCAGTTACATGTTCAAGGTCAACAACAGAATTGAAAAACTGTCACATTTTCAATAAGCTCAGTGGTGATGCATTGTGATTGGCTGGCAGACCGATTAAAGCACCAAGGGCCTGATTCTGGTTCACTTGCAAAATCAAATTCACTCTCTAATGGACAAAACCATGTGCACTGCAGGTGGGGCTGATGTATTTTATTTATTTACAGTTTCTTATATAGCGCAGCAGACTCCATTGCGCTGCTGCAAGCTTACAATCTATAGGGATATAGGAGGGAAACACAAGGACAGGCATCAGTAATAGCATAGCAGTCCCACAAAGTTACAAGTCCAGAAGGGAAGCTATATAATCAAATCAATTCAACTTTATTGGCCATGTGTGCTTGCGCACACTAGGAATTTTTTGTGGATTTACAGTGCAGCATCCAGCAGGGATGTGGGTGAGGTTGGTGAGGCATTACATACATTACATTGAGACATTACATGCGGGGAACACATGCCCGCCAAGCAGCACAGTGCCTAGGCAGCCATCAGCAGCGCCACTAGTCCCTGCAGCAGCCAGGTAGGTAACAGTATAAGCAGGGACAGTATAGTATCACACAGGGAACACATACCTGCTGAGCAGCACAGCGCCTAGGCAGCCATCAGCCAGTGCCACTGGTCACTGCAGCAGCCAGGTAGGTGACAATATAAGCAGGGACAGTATAATGGCACACAGGGAACATATAACCGCCAAGCTGCACATCGCCTAGACAGCCATCAGCGGTGCCACTGGTCGCTGCTGCAGCCAGGTAGGTAACAGTATGGGAAAGGACAGCACAGTTACAGCAGAGACAGTACAGTTATGATACAGGAGACACGGGGTTACATATAGCTGAGTGCACAGATCCTAGGCAGCCATTTGCGGCGCCAACTTCCTGTAGGAGAACCAGCATGGGGCGTGGGGGTGATTTGGTGGAATAGAGAGTCACTGAGGCCTGGGGAGAGTCAGTGAGGCCTGGGGCTGGAGTTGGGCCCTCCCTTGGCTGAGTTCCACGCCGCTGTCTCCTATAGTCTAATCATACCTCCTCCCTTGGGGGTGGGGGGGGGCACCGCCACAGCATAGAGGGCTCCCGCATCTGCTGATGCTGGGGGGACAGCAGCTGGGGCCTGCGGGCATGATCTTCCTCTTCCTTAAATACATAGGTGCCTCAGAGGGTTATGCATGTATAAATTAAATATGATAGGCTTGCCTTAAGAGGTGATTTTTCAGGGAACACTTGAAAGTTTGGAAGCTAGTGGAGAGTCTTACTGTGGGTGGAAAGGCATTCCATAGGGTGGGAGCAGCCTGACGAAAGTCCTGTAATAGTGAATGGGAGCTAGTGATCCGTGCCGAAGAGAGACGCAATGTCTGTCGTAATGTGCAGAGAGATTTACATTTGGGTGGTATTTTGTTTCTGTGAGTAAATACTGACTGCTTTATTTTTACACTGTAATATAGATATCCATTTGAAGTATAAACCCCACCCAAATCTAACTCTCTGTGCATATGTTACATCTGCCCCACCTGCAGTGCACATGGTTTTGTCCAGAGAATTTGCTTTTGCAGAATCAGGCCCCAAGAGCTTTAATTTGGCCTATGGGAATGACAAATTGCCACTTTTAACACCATTTCTGATCTACTTTAATGTATGCCAGTTTAGTACTCCTTTCTTCAGGGGCAAACGCAGGATTTTCAGAAGGGGGTTTCCAGAGGGGCGGAGCAAAGCACGGAGATGGACACTTAGGTGACCCAGTATATGCTGGGTCAGTTAAAGTATTACAGATAGACCAAATGTATATAAATAATAATAATAAATAAATATATATATATATATATATATATATATATATATATATATAAATATATATACATAACAGCAGTGTAGACCCCTGGGCATAGCAATGTATTAGGGCCCCCACCTATCCTCCAGTGGTAGGGGTGGGGGGTGCTATGAGCGGAAGCTTTGATGTCCCGCTGGTGGTAGGGGGTATTATATCAACCGCTAAGCATGTAGGGCTCAGTAATTTCCACTAATTACCCCTTTACTGCACAGAAGGTGGGAGATGGGGTGGGAGAAGGATGCATTGGGCTGAATGAAAGGGACCCAATACATAACTTCCAGGGTGGTAGAGGATGTTTAATACGCAGAAGAGGGGTGTATAGTGGAGTGGGCTTATTATTCATAATTTTCTGGTGGGAGGACAGCTTGCTTGACTGCAGATATCTCCAGTTACCGAAACTAGATTTCTTAGTTTTTGAATTTAATGGAATTAAAAACTAGAGAATCCCACCTACCAAATGGTACTGGGGACTAGGGGATCAGAGTTCAGGAGGCAGAGCAATCTTCCAATGAGTATATAAAACTACATACCAGGTGTGCGGAGGTGGAGCAGTAACCAGCTGCTTGAAGGCTGATATCTCTGGTTCTGGGCACAGTAGAGACAAGCTACTAGTGTCCCTCAGGGAGAGAGTCCCAGCTTTTGGAATATACCCTCAGAAAAACTCTAAGTCAGACAGAAACTGAAATATCTGACTGGGGAGAGCAATTAACAGGCTTGGATGGGGACCACTTTGAAGTCGGATATCTCCGGTTCCCCAGGGCCGATTTTTAAAATTCTTGTACCCATGGAAAGAGGGGACCCTCAGCTTTCAGACTAGTGTCCTCAGATTCCTGGGGGGGTTTCTGGGTACTCAGAAACCCCCCTGCGTGCGCTACTGTTCTTCATATATAAATATAAAATTAGGGTTAAGAAGGAAGAATGAACTTGCAGAAAAAGTACTATTTAATACTAAACATTAGTAAAGTAAACAAGGCAAGAAATTACATAATAGTTGCTGAAGAAGCATTTATCCATGTTTGGGAAAAATAGAATTATCACGCTCACTGATTTTATTTTGTTGTTATTAATAACACTGGTAAAATATTACTTGTCCTTTATGAAACCTTGCTTGGACAGGGTGTCTGGTTTGCACATACTCTTACTGATAATGAGTGTATTGTTATGTATACGTTTATTATTTACTTGTTTATCATCTTTATATACTGCCTACTCAATGGATGTTGCAGTCTACAGTATATTCAGTGACGTAACTATGCTGAGACAGACCGTGGCTGCTTGGGGGAGCCAGTGCTGGCGGGGTCTGCCGGGGACGCCAGGGGCGCCCGGTCCAGGATGCTGCTGCGGAAAGTGGCAGGCTCGGAAGCTACTGCCTGCCTGCTTAAGCAGCAGAGACCAGACTCTGTAGCACCTGCTTCCCTCTGCCTTCTCCCTCCAGAGTGCACCACGGGTGTAGGCGTGCGCACGGGATGTGCACACTCCCGTGCTATCCTATTGGCGCCGTATTTGTGTTTTTAATAAAAGTCAGTCATGTCAGCAGCTACTCCAGTTGGTTCTAACGGCTGTCCCCCAGCAGGAGCATGTGGGGGGATGAGAAAGGGGGGAAGCCCATGGAGGGAGACCATTTTAAAGGTTTAAATATTATTGTTAGAAATTTAGCGTGTAGTGTAGGGGTATAGTGCAGCGTGTAGGAAGATGTAGTGTAGCATATAGGGGAATGTAGTGTAGCATATAGTGTAGTGCAGGGCTGGGCAACAGCGGCCCGCCAGATGTTGTTGAACTACACATCCCAGCATGCCTTGCATCAGTTTCAGCATGGCCACATAGCAAAGCATCCTGGGATGTGTAGTTCATCAACATCTGGAGGGCCACTGTTGCCCAGCCCTGGTGTAGTGGTATAGTGCATGGGCAATGTGACTGAGATGATTGGCTCAAGAATCGGTACAACATTTCAAATGTCCAAGGCCTTGTAGATGAAGCTCCGTAAGTGCAGGAGGTACAGGCATGGTGTCTCCCCTTTGAAGTGTGACAGCAGCGGTAAAGGTCAGCCCAGAGTGGAGAGTCCACTGGGGACATTAATTCTAAGAGGAAATGGGGGGGGGGGGTCATTCATTGTAAAGGGAAATGATGGGGGCATTGGTGGAGCATTACAGTGTGTGGTATAACGTGTGGGTGGCAATATGCTGTGTGGCATAATATGAATAATCATTACGGTATGTGGCATAATGTGTGATGAGCATTCCAGTGTGGGGCAAGGCCACACGCCTGGCGACGAGGTCACACACCGTTTTTGGAATGGACACACCATAGGCATGCGCAAATACTTTTGTTCTATATGTTTAACCTTTTTTGGGGAGGGGCACATATTTTCATTGTTCGCATTGGTAGCCAAATTGCCAAGAATCAGCCCTGTTTGTATTACCAAAATGTGTGTGTGTGTGTGTGTGTGTGGGGGGGGGGGGGGCTAGAGACTTTTTGGGCAGGGAGGAGCAACATTTCTAGTTACACCACTGAGTATATTCGTGGTAGGCAATGAGCGGAAATGTAGTTGCTATGGACATGAACATTCAACTTGAAACACTCTTGCTGTTAGAACACTCTAAAACTTTGTCAGGAAACTCTGCGGTGAGTAGTTCTATAGAAACTGGAGTGCTGCAGTGCTGCATGTTTCCTGTCCCTTATCTTAACCCTTTGAGTGCCAACATCTCTGTGAGAGATGTGCAAAATATCTGCTAAAAATGCCAGCGTCGTTCACAATTAAAAAAATTGATTTAAAAAAATTGATTATTTAAGATTATAATTCCTTCATAAGGTAAATCTTACAGGTCATTATGATGAATAAAAATGTTGCTTGACAATTTTAACACCAATTTTGACAAATTCACTTGGCCCTAAAGAAGTTAACATACTTGCCGACATTGGCAAATCCCTTTTTTAGCAAAGGAGGCCATGGTAAGTGGGTTGCGGATGTTCTTTTTGACTCCACTCTATAACCATAGACAAGACGATAAAGAGGTTTTGTCTGCCAAATACGACCTCTTTATCTTCTTATCTATGGGTTCATTTTGTATGGTTGTTTAGGCTGCACCCCCTTGATTAAGACTAAAAAAATATGAAATAGTAGGGATATATATAAATAAGGAAGTAAAGGTCTTACTCTATTAGAGTTCAAGACAAGGGCGCCTATATATGAATATATATTCGAGAACAGCGCCTCTATACTACAATGTATGACACACAATCAATAAAATATAATAATATTTATGTAAAAAAAGCTGGCTTCGACTGTTTGCGACCACTTGGAGAAGTTCAGGGCCACTTGGGTGTTTCAGGTTCAGGAGCACTCGGGTGTTTAGGCACTCATCCGTAAGTCTGTTCAAGCATTCCCGTATTTGGACAACCGAACACACAAATTGTCGACCGCGACCAAACCTACCCAAGCAGGCCTGATCCTCCCCGAGCAGCAACAGGGAGGATCGATGAAGGGGGCGGTGACGGGGAGGATGAGCGGCTGGGGGGGATGGTGGTGCACCAGTGGTTCACCGCTGGAGTCATCACTGGTGCACCAATCCTTTATAGTGGCATGCATGGAAGTTTCTCTGGGTAGCCCCCCCCCCCTGCAGCGCAGCCCAAGAAATTTACGGACATACCACCAAAAGACTAAAAGAACCTATAAGGGTCCATTAAATTAAAAACATGTTTACTTTATAAAACTTTTGAACATTGCCTAAGCATAAACACACACTAACCCACACTAAGTCCCCACAGATGTCCATGAAAGAGGGATGTCCGGGGAGTCTGATGATGCAATTCACCCGGTAAACTTGATATTAAATAGTAGAGGGTGGGGGGCCCCATAGTAGAGGAGGCTCCACCCTTACTTAGACTGACTTGACTTAACCCTCCCAGATAGGGCAGCCAGGAAGTTGGTACGCATGTATTAAATGTTTAAACTTTCAAAAGGATATCTGTACTATTGCGCTTTTTGTGCACTTCATACCCATGGTGGTAATTTACAGGAGAAATGAAACACATTTAATTCTTAGATACAATAAAAAATAAAGGTGAAAAATCTTATTCCTATACATGTTGGATTGCAATAGATTGTAAACCATATCTAGCAGCTGTTGTTGTAATTTTAACCCCTGATGGATATCAGTGGATTTCTTCAGGATGATTAACCCCAATTCTATTTAGTGCTAAGGAGATTTTCTCACACAAGTAACTTGTGTGTGCATGGAAGTGCTTGTTTGTTGCATATAGATTTTTGCCTTGGTTGTGTATTTGGCATTTTGGATGAACACCTCTTTTTGCAATTGTTAGCTGAACGCCTCTATTTTATTCCACAAAATTCTAAGGTATTTATTTCTCTAAAAATGAAAACAGATTCAAAAGCTGTCTTTGATAAATTTACAGAATGTTATCAACAACTTTATGGCCGGGATGCCAATCCTGATCCATCAGATCATAAACTTTTGAAAATGTTGATTACATAACTGAAAGCAGACTACCAGGTACATCTAACAATATATTAATAATAGTACAGGTCGAGTATCCCGTATCCGAATATCCGTTATCCGAATTATTCCGAAAACCAGACATTCAAGAAAGTGAAAAAAAAAACCTGAAATGACTCAGACTTGCAGTCACAGGGCGGTTCACGACGCAGACCTTGGCATCACCGCGCCCTGGCAATGGGGTGACATGTTCTGTTTTCTCCAACACTAGGCCACCACGCCCATCCCTCCCATGAACTCCTCTGTCTACCAATCAGGTAGAGGCATTCACATTAAAGAGATCACAGGACCTGTCCTGCACATGCGCAGAATGGGTCCTGTGCATGCACAGTTTCCAAAACATCAGGAAACTGCACAGGGATCGCTTATGCTACACCTTCAATAGGACATTTAAACAAATAAACCAGTCAACAGAAATAAAAATTTATGAAACAGACACTTGACCAGGCTGAATTATGATACTAGACCAGTAAATGCAAGATTCTCTTCAGGTACTAAAGAGATTTCCAATAAAAAAAATGTAAAGAACACATGCTTTGTCCCTGACCTTAAAATGTGCTTGATAAGGAGTCAGGACCCAGGTTCTTAATGTGTGTGCGGAAGGGGATATCCAATTTTTATGATTAGTATAAACTAAGTGTAACAGGCTGTGTACACTGAGAGCTATATTGACAGAAAAATGTGTTTGAGGTACAGTTTTGATAGACTTTTTAATGTAAAACATTTGTATTTAAAACCTAAACCTCATGCAGAACCATGATCTGTCTTATATCAGTTTGCTTAAACTAAAAATCTCTTCCCCAAATATTTTCTTTCTTTCTTAATAATCTTTTTAGGAAATATCTTGGGATCTCTTTGGGAACTGGTATACAAGAAGAATTGCTGTAGAAAACACTATCACATATTTATGAAACACTTGCAGCACTATTACATGGTGGTTTCCACTTCACACGCACCTCCAGGCCTGGTAACAGTAAAGGAGGTGGGGTAGGCATATTACTGTCCCAGTTGTGCACATACACAGTCCTACCACTGGTTCCATCACTCACATACACATCATTTGAAGTTCACTCTATCAGGGTTTGACCCCTTTCTCTCTGCGTGTCACAGCTATCTATCTCCCACCTGGGCTTCCCAAACAACAATTTCTGGAAGATTTTTCTGCCTGGCTCCCACACTTCTAATCTTCTGACATCTCCCCTATCATCATGGGTGATTTCAATATCGCTATTTACGGGATGCGGTTAATTTCCCGGCGGTCGGGATCCCGGCGGTCGGAATCCCGACACTGGAATCCCGACCGCCGAAATCCCGAAACTTTCTCCCTCCGTGGGTGTCCACGACACCCATAGAGGGAGAATAAAATAGCGTGCCGAGCGTAGCGAGGCACCGGGCCCGCTGCGTGGCGAGCGCAGCGAGCCCGCAAGGGGGGGCGATCCATGTCCCCCCCTTGTCGGGATTTCGGCGGTCGGGATTCCAGTGTCGGGATTCCGACCGCCGGGATCCCGACCGCCGGCAAATCATATCGGATCCCTATTTACAGCCCACTTTCTCCTCATGCCTCTAAACTCCTCTGTCTAATCTCCCAAGGGTCTGACTCCTCTACTCACAACTGCCTTGAGCTTGTATTCACTAGGCTATGCTCTGTTTCTGAATTCACTAACGCCCCATTCCTTCTCTCGGATCACAACCTAATCACCTTCTCAACTTCCTCCATTTCTCCAAACTCTTAATACCTAAATCATGCAAGCCTCCTCTAACCCACAGAAATACTAATGCTATTGATTTTCAACAACTTTCTACCTCTCTGCAACAACTGCTCTCACCCATTTCTACACTTGCCTGTCCTGAGACAGCTGTAACCCACCTCAACCAGACTCTACAAACTGCCCTTGATGAAGCTGCTCCAGCTACTCCTTACAATCCACATAGGCTTAGATGCCAACTGTGGCACTCTAAATTAACTAGATACCTGCAAAAACTAAACGTAGATTTGAACGTCAGTGGCGTAAATCCCAAAGTCCAAGTGACTTTGTCACATTTAAGACTACCTACCACTCCTATTGTAATGCTCTAGACACTGCTAAACAAACATGTTTTCAATCTCTCATCTCTTCTCATGCCACTAACCCCAAGCGACTTTTTAAAACATTGAAATCACTTCTTTACCCTTCTTCACCCTCCCCACCTGCCATTATTAGTGCTTGCTTCCTTCTTCAAGGAAAAGATTGCTAAAATCCAAGATGAAATGGCATGATCTTCTTCAGTCAGTGACTGACTGACTTACTTCCTTTCCTGAGCCATTTGCCACTTTCTCCTCATTTGACCCCACAAATGAAGTATCTACACTCTTCTCATTATCCTACTCCACTAACTCTCCTCTTGATCCTATACCCTTACAAGTCTGTAAAGCTTTGTCTCCTGTGCCTATCCCAGGCTTAACTAAAATCTGTAACCTCTCTTTCTCTACTGGTATGTTTCCTTTTCTGGTCAAGCATGCACTTATTACTCCCATTCTAAAAAAAAAAAACAATTCTGGTCCAAACTGTCTAACTACCATCCTATCTCCCATGCCTCTCCAAGCTACTTGAGAGACTTGCCTACACTCGCCTCACACACTATCATAACTCCTACATCTTATTGGACCCACTTCAGTCAGGCTTTCGCTCTCAACACTCCACAGAGACAGCACTGACTAAAGTAGTCAACGATCTGGCCACTGCTAAATCTGAAGGCCATTTCTCACTTCTTATTCATCTAGATCTCTCAACTGCCTTTGACACTGTTGACCACTCTCTTCTAATACAAACACTACAATCTCTGGGTCTTCAGAAGACAACCTTTCTTGGTTCTCTTCCTACCTATCTAATCGCTCTTTCACTGTTCGCTCTTCTGATTCTACCTCCTCCTCACTACCTCTGTCAGTTGGAGTGCCACAAGGCTCAGTCTTAGGTCCTCTGCTTTTCTCAATCTATACCTCCTCACTTGGGAAACTAATCAACTCTTTTGGATTTTAGTGTCATCTGTATGCTGATGATACTCAAATCTATCTATCCTCCCTGGAATTATCACCATTAGTATTGCTCCGTATCTCTGAATGTCTTTCTGCCATTTCATCTTGGATGTCATCTCGCCACCTCAAACTCAACATTTCCAAAACAGAATTAATAATATTCCCACCAGCCAAGAGTAACTACCAACCTGATATCTCTATCACTGTTGAGAACACAACATATAATCCTAATCCACAAGCTCGCTACCTAGGGGTCATCCCCGACTCTGAGCTGTCCTTCATTCCTCACATTCAATCTGTATCTAAATCGTGTTACAGTATATGCATCTAAAAAAGAACCATAATTTGTCCATACCTTACACAAGACACTACGAAAACTCTAACCCAGTGGTAGCCAACCCTAGCCCTCGAGAGCTACCAACAGTGCACATTTTCCAGACAACCTAGCTGCTGCACAGCTGCAATCATTAATCATTGACACATTTTAAAAGATACACAGATGGAGCTAATTAGCTCACTTGTGATTCTGTGAGGAGACCTGCAAAACATGCACTGTTGGTAGCTCTCGAGGACTAGGGTTGGCTACCCCAGCTCTAGCCCATTCACTCATTATATCACACATTGATTATTACAATAGCCTCCTCACCATCTTCCTAAGAAAAGACTCTGACCACTACAATCCATTTTGAATGCAGCTGCAAGGCTGATATTCCTGGCTAGACGTTCATTGTCTGCTGATCCGCTCTGTCAGTCCCTCCATTGGTTGCCTGTGTATTACCGCATTCAATATAAAATACTTCTACTTACATACAAAGCCATTACTCTAATACAAGTTTGAGGGGTGCTGGTGCTCTGGGGTTGCAGTGAAGGGTGAGTAATGTCTAAAGTCTCTGGGTGTGTAGTCTGTGGCGGGGAGCAAAAACTGTAGGCTGGGTGTTGGGAAAGCTGTCCGAACTGCTTCGCTGTAGTTGGAAGTGTAGAATATGCTGTCCCACGAAGAGAGATGTTTGGCTCAGGGGGACTTATGGCTGGGAGTTCTGCAATGTGGGTCCCTTGCTTCTGAGATAGGGTGTCCGTACCTCAGATGTAAGAGCATGTATCAGGATAGGTCAAAATCAGAAGCAGGTGTTTGTAGTAACTTACCCTTAGGTTTTGCAGAGTCGGCATGCACTCCTTGCCTGGATTGTTCCATGTGTGGAAGTATGATGGCAGGAGGGGAGCGTAGAATAAGTAACTGGAAACTAGTAATTGGATAAAAAGCACAGTTTATTTAACAATATAAGCAATAGTACAAAATTACAAAGATGATAGGTGAAACTATGGGGTGAAAGGGGGGACAAGGACCCCCTTCAGGTGCAGGCTGCTAAAGGTTCAGCACCTCCCCCTTCTGAGCACCGTGCAAACACCATTTATCCATCAAAGCCATTACTCTGACTACAATGACTTATATCTCTTCACTTATCTCAAAATGTATCCCCACCCAACCTCTCCGCTCTGCACAAGATCTGCGTCTCTCATCCACACTCATTACTCGCTCCCACTTGTACTTGCAGGATTTTCATTGGGCAGGACCCACCTTATGGAATGCCCTTCCCTAGCCTGCAAACTTTCAAGTGTTCCCTGAAACCTCACCTCTTCAGGCAAGTTTATAATATTCAGGAACACCCACACAACCTCCAGTAGCATTCCTATCTAACTGCATCCCATCAGGACTGTCTTGTAATCTGATGGGACTGCCATGCTATGGAATTCTATCCTTATGTATACCTCCTATTATCCCTATATATATAGTAATCTTGCGAGCAAGGCCCTCCTACTTCCATTTTGGTTTGTTTCTACCCAGTTTTTTTAGTCACTGTTGTAAACGCAATGGAATATGCTGCGCTATATAAGTAACTGTAAATAAATAAATGTAAAAAATTAGAACCATTACTACCCAATCAGACTGATTGGGTACTGAGCGTTACAGAACCTCCTTGGCTAAGCACTACATGGCCCTGGGAAATTAGCAAAATAAATATTTTCCTAAACCTGTAGTTTTGTAGCATTCAATGGAAACAGTTAAAACACGAATGTCCAACCTCCTTTAACATTTGGAAAAGCTTGAAAATATATGAATCAATCAAAATGATATTGTATTTTATCAATTCAAAGGCCCAGATCATGACTGAGTTACAATCATCAGTAAACCCCAGTTTTATTTATGTTGCTCTTGTTCCCAATTTCCATTTAAGGTTTACTTTTTGTGCACATGACTATTGTTAAAATTAGTTTTTTGGGGGGGATCGGTATTAAGTCTGTTTTAAAACCAAGAGGTATCGTCATTTATTGACATCAGTCTGCAGTGTAAAAATACTGCATTTACTATTCGTCAGTTATGTCATTTAAAAGCAGATGCCAAAAGTTATGGGTTTGGAAACACCTATTTTGCAATAGATTTGAAGGAAAAGACACCATTAATCTGCTGTGGAGTGGAAGCCCTGCACAGATCACTATGATCTATGCAGGCTTCTAGGCACTAGGCTGCTTCCATGGAGCTGATACTATAGCACGGTGACACTCAGGTTTGGATCCCCATGCCATAATGGCACCCACCCAAAATTATACCCCTTTTACACCAAGGAAAAACCCAGGTTGGACCCAGGTCAGCTTTGGTGTAAAAGGGGCCAACCAAGGTCCAGTAACACTGGTCTCCTACCCAGGTCCTGACCAGGGTTGAACACTGGTTGGACCTGGGTCGTGGGCGGTGTAAATGATCCCAACCCAGGTTGGGACATCTGAGTAGTGCTGAAAGGATACCAGAAGTGCTGGACGCCTTTCCACAGTGCGCTGCAGTGGCAAAAGGCAGCAGCCAGGAAGGATACGGGCAGTGCACACAGAAATCATAATTGGGGGGGCTGGGGGGAGCACATGGGAGATTCGGTCTGCTGCTGCAGGGGAAGGGGCTGGGGAGAGCACATGGATGATGCTGCACTTTTATATGTGTGCTTGAGCACTGAATAAAACTTTTTGAAAAATATTTTACAAAATAAACAAACCAACATTTTTCAATGCTAACTAGTCAGGTCTTTTATTTTTTTATTTTAAATCATTGAAGGAAGGTTGGATGGCAGTTTATCAGTCCTAAAATGGACATTTTTAATGTCATCCATAGGGAAAAGCAGGGCTGACCCAGGTTCAGTGTAAATGGCACAGACCTAGGTAAGACCTGGGTCACAGTGCTGTGTAAATGGGGTAGGAAACTGGGTCCAACCCTGGAAACTCCTGTGTTCAAAGACCAGGGTCTGACCAGGGATTTTGGTGTAAAAGGGGTTTTAGCCTAGTGCTGGAATCCCTAAGGGAGGGGCACAAAATATTGTGGTGGCCCCAGCCCAAAGACATACCACACTGCCAGTATGCCTGAACATTAAGGGCCTGTTTTTATCTACAGTTGCTTGTAAAAAATAAAACCATAGACAAGATACGCACATTCAATGTATGTTTATTAAATAACACACCACCACACATGCCGCATTATTACCAATCTATTACTAACAATATGCACTGACCACACCTTTTTCATTCCATGTATGAATCTTAACACTTGGCAAACAGCAGAGTTCCATCGCAAAGGAGAGGTCAGTAGGGATAGATTGGGGCTCTGTAACAGCATTTGCAACGCAAGATGGTGCGATAATCACTCATTGGAGCATGTAGCTTTTTGTAAGCTACATTTTTAGCCATTGAAAACATGGGATGTCTACCTTACTGGCACTATATAAGAGTGTACAGGACAGATTAGTGTGTATTTCCAGCTGAGTATTCATTACTTGGGCCCTGTGGTGGCTCCAGAGGAGGGGCTACAGCACAGTGCAAAATTCAAATAAGGTAGTCGCACCAACTGCCAGTGAGTCCTGCCCAGTGATCTTTGCCAGTGTTTGGATCACCTATTTGAATTTTGGACTATGCTACAGCCCCACCTCTGGAGCTACCACTGCTTGTGCCTATTTAATTTGCTCATGGGCTCATTACACATGAGGAATTATTAACTGTATTCATTATTAAGAGCATTATTGAATTGTATTCAATTTAGAAATAGTTCTACATTTGGTGCAATACACATTTTTTGACAAGTAGGGTATTGCAAAACATGAGTTAATGGTACCATGTGTTCCAAAGAGAAGGATGCTGATAATAATAATAATAATAATAATTGTATTTATATTGCATTCCAATAGGACTGAAGGCGCTTTTGAAAGCTTATAAGCACAACAATTATTGGTAGCTGTAAGCATGCAACAAGCAGAAAAAATGGATAAATCCTACAATTTTCTATCCCTGATTATGTAACCCCAAAGTTTGATGATCCTTTTCTGTACTGTTATTTATCTCTTACTTGTAACCATCAGTCATGAAAACGTAACAAAGACGCTATTCAGTTTATCTATAGACAGCTAAACAAACGTATCTTGCTTGTCCGTTATCTTCTTGTTAACAAAACACTATCAGGATGTTCTAAACATCAGCATTTACTGCAGAAGGGCTCTAGTCTTTATCCATGATGATATATGGCAAGTCCCTCAATTAGTACAAAGGGCTCTGGATCTGAGCTATACATCCGGGCAAGACATTAGGCTATGACAATATATTGTATTAAAATATCCATTTTTTTTTTCATTTCCAATTAAATTACAGTTATATAAAACATTTAAAATCTTTTTTTCAGAGCTTTGTCCACATTGGATATGAATATAATCACATTTGTATTGCAAAATGTGCTGCTCTGACCCTGATATATTTCATTAAGGGCTCTTTTCACTACTCTATTATTACAAATAATGGTTAACATTCTGCCGCATGTGTTGCTAACACTGACAATGAGATTGATGCTGCTCCGCTTGTGACTCAATTGATTTTTTTTTTTAAACTAATATTCTATTTTTGCTGAAAACGCTCCACTGCGGTTTCAGGAGGGAGGTTGCGCCTTCCAGACACCTTGAATATTATCCAGGCCTGTGTATAGGGGATACGTAAACTAAAGGTTGATTTTCATCAATCTAAAATCGAAGCAAACAGAACTAAATTGATGTTGTTTTTCAGGGTCTAAATCACACATGTTCTCAAGTATAAAAATAAATGTAATTTTTTTTTATAAAAGTATTTCCTGTTAATTCTAAATTTTAACCCCTGAAATACAACATAGATCTATTTTGATTTCCATTGATTTGAAACAGATGAACATCAACAAAAATAGTCCTTCTATTAAATATACCCCTTAAGGCGCATACACATCTAGTGATCCCTGTAGCTGCCGATATCAGTGGGGTATCGGCATTGGCAAGTGCATACACACTTGCCGATGCCGGTTGTCCAAGAGCAATGATGTGGGATGGGGAGGCTGCAGCATGGCCCTCCTTAACGATCTGCTCCTTCATCTGTACACGCACAGACAATGGAGTGGGTTTTTAATGACCCACAGAAGCATGCAGTGATATCAATTACAAGGGCTAAACTCAGCGATATATCTCATTTTATTGCCCAGTGTGTAAGTATGGTCATCCCAGAAAATGTAAGACTTGACTTACTAACATCTTTACTTGCGTTTTAACATCATAATGTTGCACATGCTTCACTTCTGTACCACATTATGGGAGGTCCATAACAAGACAGTCAGGTCGGTACTCCACATCGTACACCAATTACCAGGGTACTAATCCCCAATGACCCCACACAGGTCCTCAATATCCAAATATACAAGCAGCACTTGTTAGCTTTCCAGACTCAGTAATCATACAGTCCACCAGTTACCATAAATAAAAATGTTTATTTATTAATAGTTATTTATAAAGTGCACCCATATTCCGCAGCACTTTGCAGAATATTTTGCTATTCATCAGTCTCTGCCGCAATGGCCTTTACAATCTATACTCCCTACCACATGCGCGCACACACACACACACACACGTTATTTATTTTTTTGGGGGGGGGGGGGAGCCAATTGACCTACTATATTATTTTTGGATTGTTAGTAAACCTGGAGGAAACCTAAGCAAGGAGGGGGGAATATGCAATCTCCACACAGTAAGGTCCTTGGTGGGTATTAACCCCCAAACCTCAGTTCTTTGCCTAATCATCACACCATCCATTAGTGTAAACATAGGTCACTTTATTATACTGTACAACTGTAAAAACATAACAGCACCGCTTAACCTTGGACAACAGTTTCCGGTCTTCCAATTCATTTGAACTGCTGTTTCGGAGAATGGAGTGAGTGATATGCAGGTGGAAAATGATGTGAAAAAGGTGGCAATGGGCCAGATGCACTAAAAGCTTCAAAAGTGAGAAAATGGAGAGTGATAAACAACCAACCAATCAGCTCCTGCCTGACATTTTTCAAACACAGCCTGTGACATGGCAGGTATGAGCTGATTGGCTCATTGTTTATCACTCTCCATTTTATCACTTTTTGAAGCTTAGTGCATCTGGCCCAATATCTTAACAGTAATAAGTTGAAATAAAATCAAGTCTACCATGAAAGTTTTGCAATGTAATGTACAATGTTCATTTATATTTACGAAAAAAAAATGTCACTACTCATAAATAATGCAATGTACAGCAACGAGTACATCCATTAAATATGTTCTTTATTATAACTTTAGTAGGAAATGTTTTTTCCCTCCTTGATTTCTGTACAGTTGTTAGAGTTTGGTCGATATGAGATGATGTGGTTCCATTAACAGGCAGGTTATCTGCAAGATCCTATCTTATATATTACATCTGGAAAAACTCAGTGTGGAGGGTCAAATGTTTAAAGGGAATTCATGAGGAATTTTAAACTACACTACTTGGATGTGAAGTTCTCTACAAACAATATTGTCGTTTATTATTAAGTTAAAATAAATATAAATTATGTGTTAATAAAGTATTAATGTTGCCTTTTTATTAATGGTGGAAACAGCATAGTATTATTTTTCTCTTGAATTTATTTTATACAAAAATTTAAATATAACAAAATACAACAATATATAAACTCAGTATATTCTACATAATCTCCATAAACACATTGAATATATATGCAATATTGTGCAAACATGTACACCAGTATAGATTATTGGTAGTAATATTCAGTATGGATGTGAAAGCAAAATACAATTTATGATGTAGTGCCTTATTTGACTGACTACTGTAGTGCCAGGGCCCAGCAGGTAAACTTTGGTGGGAACAGATGTACATGCATTCTCTGAGAGAAAGAAGAGGGAAGGCTATAGGTAGATTTATTAGGAGTTTGAGTTCCCCATAACTGTTATATTGCCCATCATACTGATTTCAAGAACCAATTTATTGTAACAAGGTTATACTATTCAAGGCTTTCAAGTCTTGACCTTGCCTGCAGTCAAGAGGAGGCAGAGTACAGAGCCTACACCGTAACTGTTGGGATAATGAGACAAGATAATCAGAGATCCTAGAGAGAGGAGTTTGAAGTATTTCAATACAGGGCATTCATTCTGTAATGCCACATTATGGCCAGCAACATTGCAAGTTTCTCCATAGAATTATATAATTTTATGGCAGATAAGAACCACTTGGACCATCTAGTATGCCCATGTGCATACTGTACATCACAGATATGTGCAGAAAATGTTGTGTTGTTTAGAATATCATATATGGTGTACTGTATATGTGTACAGCCAGGGCCTGATTAAGGGTTCCTGCCACCCTAGGCAATTCCAAAGGTTACAGCCAGGGCCTGATTAAGGGTTCCTGCCACCCTAGGCGATTCCAAAGGTTGCCACCCCTTCCCCACCACTGATTCTTTTCACATATTCAGCTAAAAACAGACATGAGCTTCAGATCTATTAATATTGCCACTTACCGCCTTAGCAGTGCTGGCAACTGTGGCAGTGGCATCAGTCATAGCCTTGGAAGTGGAATCAGCCACGGCTGTCACAGGATCTCCTACCAGTAGGCACCATTGCTCCCACAGTTCCTGGGGGAGATCTCATAAGATCTTGCTGAGCCCCAACTCCAGCAGCAACAGGAAGTGCTCCCATCCCAGTGCAATCTATTATGCTGGAGCTGTGCCACCCCACACAGTGACAGGGATTATGCAACAGTCAATGAACTATGCATCTAACCCATTGAACTATAACCAAACATTAAGTAGAGATTATACAGAATACTATAAGACTATAAATCAGATGTAGAGTGGATACTGAAATTTACTGCAGTTCCCTAAAGGCTCAATATAAAGTCTGTATTAAACATTGTTTTCACCTCTTGGAAAACTACAATTGGATCAGACAATCAATTAGTAACTATTTTTAGGTTTAAGCCACATGACCCCCAATACCTGGGCTCCTCCAGTTTCCCAGTAGAAATGCATACCCCAAAAGGGATGTGACGGCATGGACTAGCAGAAAGCTATTGGTCCACAAAGACACCTTAACCTACTCAAAACCATAGGTGCCGATTTCTGTTTTTGCTGGTGGGTGCTCAAGCCAACAATATAGAGGAGTGGCTTTATGGGGAAGTGGTGTGGCCACAAAATGATACCAATTTATATTACAGAGCACAGTTGTCTCCAATATTCAAATTACAGCAACAAAGTTCCACATTCATAAATGACCCCACAGTGCAGGTACATAAATGCCCCCACAGTGCAGGTACATAAATGACCCCACAGTGCAGGTACATAAATGCCCCCACAGTGCAGGTACTCCACGGACAGAATACACTCTTCCCGGCATACTGTTTCCCAGGTGGCGGGCCTGGCAATGTGGGTGCTGCAGCCGCAAATTAGCAAGTTAATATGGCGGCCCAGCAGGGGGACTCGGGCCCACAGAATCGGCACCTATGCTCATAACCCATTTTATCCGGGACATTGCAAGGACGTGCATTTAAATGCCACCAATGGGTCTCCAAGAGATACCCCTGCATGTATACTTTGTGCCCTTGATTGTAATAACAAGAAATAAAGGGTGACATTTAATAGGATGAGAGATTCAGAAAGTGAGAGATTTGGTAAGAAATCTTCAGTTTTTTACAGCGGCAATCATTTACACTGCAAAATTTACACTGCAGTTTAAATGAATGCCGCTTTTAAAAAAAAACGGCGATTTCTTACCAAATTTCTCACTTTCTGAATCTCTCATCCTATTAAATCTCCCTCAAACTGTTTGTGCAGTTGAATATTTAGAGGAATGACTTTGAGGATAATTTGTAACTGTTTCCCCAGGAAATATACCTTGGGCGAGATTTATTGTGTTGACCGTTTTGGTGAAAATGCGATTTAAACTCAAATCGCTGTGTATCGCCATTTTTTTATATCGCATTTTTTTCCAGAAATCGCGTATTGAATGGCTGGCGCAAAGCCGCCTGAAAAGTGTGATACATGGCGATAGACGGCGATAAGGTGCGAATTGAGTCGATGTAATACGCCATAAAAGTGCGATTTCCGGGTTAGGTCATGTGCGTATTTGCGGCCAACCGGAATGCGATTTACACCAATACACCTGAACAGCCCATACAACATGCTAACCTATTGGCCCACCTTAGTCCCTTGCAATACGCATCACACCCCCTATATAAAGGGGCGCAGACGCCATTTTACCCTTTGAAAGGTAGTAAGGCGTTTGAGATGGAGAGGAGGAGGTTTTGTTAGGTGCAGAGGAGGCAGAGGGACAGCCAGCTTGGGCCCAAACACCCCAACCACTGGGAGAGGTAGGGGAGTGAGAGCCAGCACTGCCAGAGGCAGGACAGGGAGAGCCAGCATGCTCCCAGCAAGAGCTGCGCCAGGGAGAGGCCACATGGTGGAAGCTGAGCAGGTGGCTATGGAGGATGAGGAGGAAGCAGGCACAAGCCAGGTGTCCTCACAGGAGGAACAGAGTGCCAGGCACACAGAGGAGGAGCTGCAAGAGGGGGATTTCTCAGAGGTGGACTGGCCTGTGCAGGAGGCAGAGGAAGCTGAATTGGAGGTGCTGGGTGAAGAACCAGGAAAGGAGGAGGAGGAAGAGGGTGAGGCTTGAAATGTGGAGGAGGATGATGCAGCTCGTACAGCTAGTGGGAGGAAAGTCAGGTTCTCATATGAGGAGAATATGGCCCTGGTGCGTGCACTCCTGCCCCTGTATGACCGCCTACTTGGTCCTCACCATCATCGCACAAGTGTGGCAAGGAAGAAGGGGATGTGGGACAGTATCACCTCCGCGGTAAATGCAGTTAGCACACACAAGAGGAGTGTGCGCAACGTCAAAAAGCGATACAATGACATCAAGCGCCTCCTCAAAGCCAAGCTTGCCCTGGAGAAGAAAGAGGCCTGTCGCACAGGAGGTGGCCCTAGGCAGGAGGTCCGCTTTAAGGCCTATGAGAGGCTGCTACGCCGAATCATCCCACCGGAGGTGCTTCCCGGCATCCACATTGCCGTCACAGACAGGCCCCCCACTCCACCGCCAACTGGTAAGTGTCCACACATGTCAATGTAACATTTTGCTATGTCATGTGCGCATGCTATTATGGTGCTATGCTTTATGTGTCCAAAAGATTTCTGTGTGTGGAACTACATATCCCAGCAAAATCACATTTTGCTACCTTGCATTGCTAAATAATGGACTCTGCATTTTGCTGGGTTATGTAGTTCCACAGATCCAATTAATGTGTGCTGTCCTAAACACTGTAGGCCTGCAGTGTACTTGATTGTTAATCCATATCAATCCTCTGGGTAGTTGGAAAAGCACTTTACAGTCACTTTTACAGGTCTAATCTGCTGGTCTTTCAAGTGGATGCAAAATATCGAACACAGTCATAATACTCAAATAACCACTTCAGTTCAAAGTCTTCAAATTCCTTATGTAATCATATCAGGGTCAAAAAGTTTGATTGAGGGAAAGTTTGTATCTGCATATTTCGAAAAGTGCCAGTTAGGTGCAAATGATAATAATGGAAAATGTCTTCTTCTTTCAAACAGCTCCAGCTCTGGAGTCCCAGCCTGCTGTTGACCAACATCAGCCACATCCGATTGGTCACACTGTCCAGTCTGCAGGTGAGATATCATAGTGTTACACACACACATTGCACAATTCACACATGGCTGTCCCCACCACAGTAGCCTGTGTCAATGCATAATGCATGAGCAACACCTAACCATTCCAACTAAGGTAACATGACCCACCATACACCAATCTGCATAGCATACTTACCACTCTTTTCTCATGTGTAGGTCCTTCACAACCGATGCCTGAACCAACGGATCCCATGCAAAATATGGACGACATGAGTGAAATCATCTTGGAGACGGTGACATCGTTGGAGCCTGCACAAAACCAAGCACACCCAGTCAATGAGGCCCCCTATACGCAGTCACATAGGCAGCAGGCCACAATCATTGCAGCCACCGACACCCCCACTAGTGCGGAGGAGTTGGCGCAATCCATCCATCTTTTTAAGGGGAAACAACTTGCTTTTATGGAGGTGCAGACCACCCAACTAGAAACGGTGAAGGGGTATGTGCGGAACATAGCTCTGCAAATGAGACAAATTTCTCAAAGTGTGCGGGCTAATGTAGGGACACAAATTCGTCTTGTCTCTACATTAGACACACGCTTAGCAGAAATTGGCCAAGCCATTCAGGGTCAAACTACTAATTTTAGAGGTCTAAATGCCAATATGGTTGAACAGACCCAAGCAATTAATGGGCAAACAACTGCGTTGATGTCCCTACAAACGCAAATCAGCCTCAGTGCAACTAGTTTGTTAGGTCAGCACCAAACCACATCTACCCAAAGCAGTAGTGTATCCTCCACACCCATGAGTGGGTCCCCCACTACTCCCCCACGGCGTAGTGTCCGTACTAGGGGTGGTGGTGCCACTAGTGGTAAGGGTGCTAATACCCGGGCTGTATTTAAACATGAATAATCTTCTTTGCATTTACATGTGTATCATGTTCATTCTTTTTTTCATTCACTCTTGCAGTGATTGTTCCTGCAAATGTTTGATATGCTATGGCCTATGGCTAAATTTTTCTGCAAGTAAAAATTATTTGTATCCAGCAAACTTGTTGTCATTCTTTACAAATGATTACCCACACTGTTCTATTATGTATTGTCAACTAGTCACATTTTAGCAGACACGGGACTTTGGGTTGTGTGTGCTTATTTGTAATGGGATTGTAAGGAAATAGTCACATTTGAAGGGGATAAGCATTGGGAATTGCATACTGTATGTAGCCGCCACTTGTTTTGCAACATTTCAACCACCTCAGATCAATGATCGATGTCACCTCCATCCATTAAGCCTATGTTAATTTGTATTTGCCAACATTTGTACACACAGAAAACTACAGTACTTACTTGACATTGTTATAGGTGTTATCATGTTGCCAGGCATAAAGTATGCTGTGGTGGGGTAGCTTGCAGGTGTTGCCCATTATTGTTGGTCTGCTTCTGGGCAATTAACATGGACAGGGAAAAATGTCATGTTACCAATGTATGTGTGTTACAGGTTCCCCATTACTATTCATTGTACACACACAAATTACCTGTGAAATGCTGCAGGATCATCCGTGTACGAACCAAATCCCCCCTCCGTGTACTTCGCACTACAACATCAGTAGTTTGAGCTTCCTGTACGACTGCTGCAGGGGCCACATCTACATAATTTGGTTGACCCAAAGCTATGTTATGCAGCATGCAGCAAGCCTGGACAACCAAAACCACTTTGGCAGGGTGGTATAGCAGTGTACCTGCTGACCTGTCCAAACACCTAAATCGGCTTTTCAGCACCCCAAAGGTGCGTTCCACTACATTGCGGGTAGCAATATGTGCAGCATTGTAGCGGTGCTGTGCAGGGCTTTGTGGGTTCCGCAGAGGTGTCATGAGCCACGAATGACACCCATATCCTGAGTCACCTAACATGTAAAGGGATTTGTGTGGTCACATATCATGTGGGTAATTGGTACATAATAGTAGCAGCCTATACTACATTGTTTGGCCTGGTATAAAGAATTACAGCAGAAATGACTCTTGATTAGAAGGTTACACACATGGATGTTAAAGGTAAAGACATAGGTAAGCAAACAGCATGTAAACAGTGGTAAGTGACTTACCAAGTAGCCAGCCCTCTGGCATGGTGTTGTTGTGGAAACGGTCCCAGAGAGCTGAGTGCTGCAGGATATAGGCATCATGGCAGTTCCCGGGGTAGCCTGCAACCACACTGAGAATTCGGAGGTTGGCATCGCAGACCACCTGCACATTGAGGGAATGTCTGCCCCTGCGATTGACATAGACATGCTCCCTCACGTGCGGGGCCCGAATCCCAATGTGGGTGCAATCTATGGCTCCCAGCACATTTGGAAATGCTGAGAGCTGATAGAATGCCACCTTCAGGTCCTGCCACTCGACTCACAACGTGGGAATGTGATATATGTGCACCACAGCTTCTTTAATGCATTTAACACTTGAGAAAAATGTTTAGAGAAAGTGGCTTGTGACACCCCCAAGGCCCATGAGCTCACAGACTGAGTGGAGCCTGTGGCAAACAAGTGGAGGGCGCACATTAATTTCTGCAGCCCAGACACTGCATAGTTGGCCCCCCCACAAGGGTCCAAATCATCTCTCACCTGCTCATATAAGTTCAACAGGTTCTGTCGGTTCAACCTAAACATGTCCACCACCTGTTGATCAGAGAGGGAGTCCAGGTACACCCTAGCACGGTACCGATGAGAAGCACGGAGTGGTCGGGGTACCTTGATCTGGTGGGCAGCAGCATCATCCCTCCTGCGGAGCTCCTCCAAATGCCCCAGCTCACACACTAGCACCTCCAGTCCACTCTGCAAAATGTCCATCTCAAACAGCCTCACAGGTGTCCATAATCATGTGGGAGTATATGTAGGGGAGTTAGTAAGTGCTATATGGGTCACCTGTGAGATATTTAACCGTTTCTACGCTCAAACGCTGGCGATTTTAAGCAAATCGCCACCCTGTACTTGGTCTGTTTTTTGGGGGGGCAAAAATCGCATTTTGCTGTCGATTTCCAAATGCGGCAGACATTAAATTAGCGATTTGTATCTTTTTCAATGGGAAAACATCTGGATGCGATGTTGTAAATCGGCACTTCAGAAAGTGCGAATTAGCGGCAAAAAGTGCGATTTATGCCGCAAATCGCCACCCATTAAGTAGTCGATTTGGGGGGGGAAAAAAAACCTGCCGTTTTTGCGATATAAATCGCCAAAAACACAACAACGATCTCTAATAAATGTCACCCCTTATGTAACATTTTAAAGAGTTTAAGTCTATAAAGTCATAGTCCAACCCTGGAATTGAGACAAAACACTAAGGGCCAGATGTATCAAGCTTCAAAAAGTGATAAAATGGAGAGTGAAAACAGCCAGCCAATCAGCTGCTAACTGACTTGGTACTTCCTGAGTTTGAAAAATGACAGGTGGGAGCTGATTGGCTGGTTGTTTATCACTCTATAATTTATCACTTTTGAAAGCTTGATACATCTGACCCTTAGGGCGGGATGCTATATAGCAGAAATGCGGTAAAAACCCCGTTTTCGGGGTTTCTACCGCATTTCTATATGCTATATGCCCCCTCCGCAGTGCCAGCGCTGCGGAGGGAATCGCCAGCTAAAGCTGGCGAATCCCTGCAGAAGCCTATGGGCTTCTTACCGCAGCGCTGTTTGAGGGATCCGTCACGGATCCCTCCCAGCGTGCCCTGCGGCCGGCGCCGGGGTCTGCGCATGCGCAGATGGACTCCCGGGTCACAGACCCGGAAGTCCAGCGCCGGCACCGCATCGCAAGGGACAGCTCTTACCGCAAGAGCTGTCCCTTGCATGAATAACGGCATATGTTACAGCATATGCCGTTACTAATAATGCGGTAGCCGGCGATAATGGGCGCGGATGTTACAACATCCCGCCCTTAGAGAGAAACCAAATTATGTCTGGTAATTGATTACTGGGCTGTTTGAGCCAGTGCTGGTTATAAAAATACAGGGAACAATTTGCATGAGGTTTGCATGTATTTAAAGAACCAGCACTGGGTTCTTGGACCGGTTCCAAACATATGGGGGAAAAATACTAGGTATTCCCACGTATGCACTATAATGCTTTGTTCGATCCACTGATATTTGGGGGATTGGTAAGATAATTATTATGGCATGTATGCCCAGCATTACTGTTCATCACACATTTTACTACTGAGCTTCAGGGGGAAGTCTAAGAGCAACGCAACAGGAGCTGCTAAACTTATGATTTAAACACATTATATAGCAATCTGTGGTTAACACATAACTGTATGCTTAATTATTTGACAATTTCCACAGAAGATTATAAAACAGACACAGAAAAGGGGGATGCACTCAGGATCTCAGCAGTCGGGATCCTGTCAGTAATAATACCGACAGTGGGAACCTGATGGTCAGAATCCCAATGGAGTACATAGGTTATGGTGAGGCACCAGGGAATGGGTTAGGGTTGGGCTGCGGGGGGTAATGCTTAGACAGGGGAGGGAACTGTAGGGGTTAGGCTGCTGGTGGGGACAGTTTGGGTTAGGGCTAGGGTTGAAATAACTACCATCGGCATAGTAACTGCTGGAATTTCATACACAACCAAAAGAAGGTATTTAATCCAAGAATGCGTAGGACTTGATAAGAACATCCTGTTGCCTAATTCAGCAAAGAGACTTATTTATATGTTATTTCCTAAATAAAGGCTTTCTCAAAAATACTACCATTACCTAAACTTCAGTTACTGCATTTACAATAATATACACCTAGCGTATACTGTACATATTAAATGCATGGGCTTAAAACATAACTGGGAATTTCTAGACACACTAGTAACATATAAAGCTGTTAGAAAGCTGCAGAGTAGTCCAATATAGGTCACAGAAGCCTGAACTGCCTCTAATACAGTAGTGGTAATAGCTTGTTCTACCCCTCATTAAACACCAGGTTTTCTAATGAACGTGATATTCGGCTATTATTTGATCACATTCATACATGTATTAGCATACTGACTGAACCCCTTCTACATAAAACCTCTTTCACTTTTGGCTACTTGACCACAAACATGGAAAATGTTAATGAGCTGAATGTGTGAAACTAGAAGTGGTGGCATCAGTTCCCTTTCTAATGGAAGGAATGGGTTCCTGTAAAGTTAGTGAGGTCATACCCAGGCCATTTGGAGTGAGGTTACCAACTGCCAACAGTGCCATATTACCATTAATATGTGAGCAATCTACTATATCTCCTAGTCCTCTTCACAAGGAATCCTGGTAAAACCCCATATGTGCGTCAGATTTCAGAAAATACATTATCTGTGTATAGGAGTTATTGCAGATGGTTGTAATGTGTTCTGCCACTTCAAAATATGTTTAGCACATTTGGTATTATAATCAGTGGCGTAACTATAGTACCGCAGCCCCCGCGACCGCGGGGGGGCGCTATGCATGTGCGGGCGCTGGGGGCTGCAGTGCTATAGTTACGTTACACCCGCCGCCCGCCGCACCAACCCCCGCAAACCCCCCCATCCCCAGTCTTTACCTGTGTTCAGTATGCGCTGGTCCCGGCTCCCTTCTTCTGCTGAGGACCACCACAAAATGGCCGCCCCCATATAGCACACAGTTCTCTGAAACTGTCTGCTGTATAGGGGTGGACATTTTGTGGTGGTCCTTATAGCAGAAGAAGGGAGCCGGGACCAGCGCGTACTGAACCTAGGTAAGACTGCGGGGGTTGGTGCGGCGGGCGGCGGCCGGCGGGCGGAGGGCGGGTGAGTGACTGGGCGCCCTCCCTTTAACGGCGGGGGGCGCCCAAAATGTAGTTACGCTGCTGATTATAATACAGAATTCTGGGTGTAAAAAGATAATTATTTATTTGTTGTGTACACGTGGCTCATTGCACCATCTATTAATTTACCTGGTCATACACTGTATACATCCCTAAACATTAACATCAGTGGAGCTCCAATAAATAGCTTTCTCTGTGGCTTCAGGATAGCACTGGGAAATAATGATGCAATGTTATGTTAGATGTACAAGGCTATAGTCCAACATTCCCTGTGTAATTACCTAGGCTTGGGTCTTGGGCATGGCAGGTTCCGAGGGACCTTGGCTGGGCACCATAAAAATCTGTCCCATCCATCACAACGGCTGGCTGCTAGTTGTACTTGTAATTGTGTTACACAGACCCAGTAATGATGCTCAGACTTGTATTTATGTCACTAATACTGGCACTAGGCTCCATTACTGTGCCTCCTATAGGAACACTATTGGACTCTGACTACCACATGACGTCACACAAACCCACTTCACAGTTCCACCCAGAGAGGGCCCGCCACCCAACCCCAACGTCCTGAGTACATCGCCGCTATGCTTGTCACTATTGGCTGGTTGCTTATGGTTGCTCACTTTATTTATTTATTTACAGTTTCTTATATTGCGCAGCATATTCCGTTGCGTTTTACAATTGGAGCTTAAGTGATAAATAAGTAATTGTTTATTTCTATTTCTATGTAATGCAATAAAATCTGAAGTGTAATAGTGTATTTCATAGCTAAAGTTAGTCAGGTACAAATTAGTTCTTATGTTACAATTTGGATAGATCCGCAATGTAGGTAAGTTTACAGAAAAGTTACTAAGCTTAGAATAACATTCACACTGGCCATGGGAGCTGCAGAGTGCAGACATGTTCCAATGATCTAATTAACACCACAGGTAGGTCTCTATTGTCATCTCATCTGTGGCTTGGATCATGTTTAATGACGGAACATCTGATATTTATTTATTTTTTAGAACTCGCTAAAGGGGCTATGAACTCCATTCATTAATTAGCAAACAGCAGTAAGCTGAAATGCCCTAGAGTTTTAATGAATTAATAAATCAATGAAAACTATATGAAGTCCAATCTTTTAAATACTGTTTTACAAACCTATATAAAAATTGAGAATGCAAGTGCATATTTACCTTAGGTACAGTGAGTGCAGCTGCTATGGGGCCCAGGACTGAGAGGGGCCTGCTTTCCTGTCAAGTTAAATGTGTTATATACTTTTTTAAGCATTGGGTGGTACATAGGGGCCCTTGCAAACTTTTGTTTTGGGGCAAAATTGTACATTTTAAATGTTGTTTAAAATGAAATGGAGGGAATTATGATGTTACATAATAGGAACAAGGCACCATAATGTGGTTCAATATTAAGTGGGTGTATAGTGTGCCATATCATGAACTGGGGACAGTGCATGACATACTGTAATGTGAATTGGGGATACTGTGTTGCATAATGTGTACTGCCAGCCATACAATGTAACATAATATGAACTAGGGAATTGCTAAGGTTTTTATGCAGCATAAAATGAACAATTGCAGCAGAGTTGTCTCTCTGGAAGAATTTTAATCGGGGTCATATCAAAATGTTGCTAAAGTTCTGGGTACACCCCTGGAGTGGAAGTATTTTGTAAATTATATACCAAGACATCTAAAGATTTAATTATGGAAAATGTACCCATACTTATTTTAAACAGAACAATACATTAAATTAAGAGTACAAATAAACTATAACTTATCTATAAAGCATTTCATAAAATCATGTTTTTCAATACATACATTGCACACTTTAATGCGTATTATAATAGTATTATCAGGTTACAATGCATGGAGTGTATTTTAAATATCTGGATAAATGAATAATTGCACAAATATTGTAAGGTTTTGGTTCTTTGGATTCTGTGCTGTGCATTTTTACAAACTGGTTGAGAAAAAACAAAGGCTTCCTTCATTTTTAACTTAAATTTTTTAAGGTGCCTTGAAATCTTGCCCAAGCATTTCCATTAATCCTATTAGCTCCTAGTGTATCTTTCTGGAAACTGCTGATGTAAAACGTTAGAAAGAATTTCAATACATATTTCAATAGGAGGAAAAAAAACAGAAGATATATGAATGTGTCAGTGTGGAAATGATCAAACACAGAAACGGTGTATTAACTTCAGACTCAGATTATTGCAAAGTTCCTGCATTCTTTATCTACCTGCAATGCCAAGGTTTCAAGCATGAATTTGTAATGCATTTTGGTAATTCAGATACATAAATTATTATTTAAAGATGAATACAGAACAATTAGAGACTGACTATCTGCTTCCTGGCTGCTAAATTGTTTACAGGTGGTAAGGACAATGATGCCTTTTTTAGCGGTGCACTCTACAGGCAGAGTGTATTTCTGGTACTCTGGTCAAATTAAACAATTTAGAGTTTAGTATGTCTACTCCTTTTCTCTGAATATTACAATACAATGTGAACCTGGCTGCAAGAAATTCCACAAGTGGTATGTGGACAGTAGTGAAAGTATTGTGGTCAATAGTGGTGGCTCCAGTGGTGGGGCTGCAGCACAGTCCAAATTCAAATAGGGGAGCATCACCAACGGGTATGGTATAACTCAACGAATGTTGGGATTTTGACGTCTCTACTGTCAGGAACCCAGCAGGGGGACAAGCACATTGAAGCCCCTTGCAGGCTTGGTGGTGAGCTGTGCTCGCCATGCTGCGGGCTCTGTGGCGAGATGCCCTCGCCACCTATTCTATTCTCCTTCTACTGGTGTTGTGGACCCCCACAAGGGAAAATAGTCCATGCAAGTTAGGATTCTGACTGTCAGGCTCCTGACAGTGGTGATTACCTTGTCGGGCAAATGACCATCGGAATCCCAACTGCAGGTAAATATTCTGAGACCCACACCAACTGTCAATGAGTTTGGAATGGTAGTTGGTGGCAGTTGCTATGCCTCCCCTATTTGAATTTTGAACTGCATGGCAGCCCCCCATGGAGCCTCCCCTTGTGGTCAAGAAAAGGATGGCCAGCTAATTAATGACCACTCGTTTTGCAGTTCAGATGTCAGCAACAAATTCTTCTTCACTACAGCAAGCAGCCTATGGTTTACTACAAGAAATAATCCTGGAGGTCCAAGATGCTATTGACATATCCTGGGCATACACACTATCATCTAATATGTTATTACAAAAATACAAGATCTTGGAAAAAAGATATAACATTTTAGGAGACTGGCTCCCAATGTTACTTTGATATTGGGCATAGCACATGAGATTGCTTACTATGGGCATTTCATTTTGCTGGCATGCCACACACGTACTGATATTATATGTGTTAGCAAGCTTTTTTTTTCATTTATTTAGTGAAATTCATTTAATGTATTTTTAACTGTGCTATTTAAATTGAAAACTAGTACTGTAGACAACAAGCCCTGAAGGGATATTTGCACCAAATTGAGGTCATGTATGTTTATGCATATCAGACATTATTTATAAAAAAAATATATTTATTTTATTCATTCACTGTATAATCTGATCCTTAACAGGTTATTGTTATGAATATGTAGATTGACATCCCATGACAATTTGACAGCAGTTTGTTTATTAGGGCTTTTTACAAGGATAATAAACCTGAAAGGATCTAATTAGGGAGATTACACTCCCCCAACACACCCTCGGTTCTCCAAACATACACACTAGATTTATTATTTTACCCTATTCTGCACCTTGCAGTCATCACTCATCATACACATTTAGTGATCATATGGACAGGAACGGCTGCCTTACACAACCACTTGTAGCTGTAACTTCCTAGGGAGCCAGGATTGGATTTTATCTCAATTCATTTACTCTTTTACCTTTTGTATTTTCTTAATGGACAACTAGAGCATACATTTCTCTGTATTGGTGGATAAAATATATTGTAACATGTGTTAATAATGATAATACAGGTCGAGTATCCCGTATCCGAATATCCGTTATCCGAATTATTCCGAAATACGGACATTCCAGAAAGTGAAAAAAAATTTTTTTTTTGCTAAAAACTCACTGGGGACATATGTAACAGCATCACTGGGGACATGATATGTAACTGGCACTATATATGTGCAAGACAATGATTGCTTGCCATTCAAATTCAGTGCTGAGATAGTACACACATTTTGTTTCACGTTTTGAAACCTTGTTTTTTGAACAATTAAAATATATTTGTGTGTATTTTATGTGGTAATAAAATATATTTGTGTGTATATTATGTGTTTATACAGCATAAATGCAAGATACTTCAAAATACATCATTGAAATATTAAAATATTCCGAAATACGGAATAATCCGTTATCCAAAATTCTCCTGGTCCCGAGCATTTTGGATACGGGATACTCAACCTGTAATAATAATAATAATAATAATAATAATAATAATAATAATAATAATAATTCTATGTAGTGCTCTTTCTCCAGTAGGACTCAAGGCACTTAACAGTTTGAACATAATACAGTACAGAAACTATGAACATAGGACACCACTAGTGGTGCTTATTGTGTGTAGTGCACATGGGGCAAAGAATCTAATAGGGTGCGATTTTTTAGGAAAATCGCACCATATCGCACATGTCACATTTTACATTTTCACCTAAAAATTGTAAATGTAATAGGGTGTGGTTTTTTTTAGACAAAGTCAGAAATGGTGTGGGGTCCCTCCTGGGCATAACCAGCCCCAGATCACAAAGTATGGTGGAAAAAATAGTGGGGATCCCCTGTATTTAAGAAATCAGCACTGGGCTCTTGGACCGGTCCTGGTCCCTAAAATACGGGGGACAAACAGAGTATGGGTCCCATGTATTTTGGAACCAGCACCTGGCTCCAGCAGCCAGCGCTGTCATGCCACAGCAAGGGGACACTTTTTACACCAGGTCCCCAGGCAGAAACATGACCCCTGTAGCTTCACCCATCCAGGGCTGAAGCCCGGCACTGTCCACTGCGTTCTTGGGCAGTGGACACAGGCTTATATTTTGTAGTAAAAAAATAGATTTAATAGATTTTTAACCTTGGGTTGTTCTGTAGAACTAAAAGTCTTAGCAAGCCTCCCCTGCATGCAGGGACTTCCAGAACCACAAGTCTCAGCATGCGGGCATGAAAGGGCCCTTTGTACTTGTAGTTCCAAAGCATGACCAAGATTAAAATAATTACACACACACACACACCATGGACAGTAAAACTTTATTACATACATGCATAGACACATTCATGCATGCAGACATACATACTCACCTTGCCACATGCTCCCCCGCTGGTCTGTCCAAAACAAAAAAGAGGTACAGGAACCCCAGGACTCAGAAAGCAGTCTGTGTGTATTATCCCAGGCTGCTCTTCTCCGCTGCTGACAAGCAAACCCAGTGAGGTCAGAGCTTCTCACATTCGTACAGACCATAAAATCCTTTCAATGGTTCGGGAATTGCATATGGCTTTGTGAGTGGATACCCTTTAGAGATCCATTAGCAATTCTGTCACAATTTAGCAGGGGGAGTTTTTCTGTTTCTGTCTGGGCAGCGGCTTACTCCTCGCTGTCCTCGGTGAAATCTCACATTAACAATCCATGCTGAATTAGCCCCTTTGTTTGCAACATTACTTTACAATCCAGTTCAGAGGCAGAACTACCATTGGTGCAGCAGGTGCATTGCACCAGGGCCCTTGAGGGCTAAGGGGTCACTTCTGCCCAGAACAACAATGAATGGGCCCCCCGCAGACCATTTTGAGCAATGTCAGATGAATGACCCAGAGTAGGGTGGACCCCAATGCATGATGGACCTGCTCCTTACCTTAGGGTGGCAGGGCTGATCTTTTCCATGCCAGCTGATTGAAGAGTCCTGCCACCTATCAGCACTATTGATCACAGCCATATGCTGCCTGTAGTTTCTGAATCGCTGTACATTTTTTCCCATTACCTGCTGACTGTGAATTAAAGGCAGCTAACACTGGGAAGCACTGAGGGCAGGGACATACTAGAGACCACTGTGTTCCTGCCCCCACCAAGGTACATTCCCCCTGTTCTCCACACCATACAGGACATTGTGCTTGTACACCTGTCACCCACTGCCTCTTCCTGTACCCCACTGCTTCCCAGCACCTTCTGCCTCCCCACTGCCCCCTGCCGCTGTCATCCTCTGCGTCTCATTGCCTTTTGACGTCACTGACTTCCTCTATGTTTACCTCTCCCTGCAATATGCTGTCACCCTCTGCCTCTCCCTGTCACCTGCCTTCCACTGCCTTATGCTATCACCCTCTGCCTCTCCCTGTCACCAGTGCTTGATTAAAAAATAGGCTGATTAAACTGCAGCCTAGGGTGCCAGGACGTGGGGTGGGGGTGACTTGCAGGTGATAGCCGAGGAATTAAATTAAGGCCTAATTTATCACATGCTTCTTAGCTATCAACCATCCCGATGTACTGTGTGGATTAAAGTACATAATGTGACTGCTGGATGGCTATGCCAATGTAACTTTTGGGGCCTACAAAAGGGGCGATTTCAGCCCATTTTCAAAGCAATCTGACTAGATCTCTCACAAAATTACCCTACATCACTCAGTGTAGTATGGGGCCATAGCGATACGATGCCCAGCCCTGCTCAACAATATCGACAGGTGATTAAGATCCTGCATGCAGGCCAAATCTAGTCAGATCACCAATCGCTGTGCAGCACTGTGAGCTGAGCAAACTTACTGAGTGTCACCAACTGGTTCCCTTGTCCTTCTTACACTCACTGTCAACCTCTGCCTCCCCACGCCTAATACTGTTACCCTCTGCCTCTCCCTGTCACCCACTGCTGTGTGGCATATTGTGAACTAGGGTTGTAGTGGAGGAGAGGGGCCCAAATGATATTTTTGCATCTGGGCCCCTCACCACTCCAAGTTCCACTGCTACTGGTCCCCACCTCTGGTGCCTGCTGGTCCCAGCCACCCTGCCTGCTGGTCCACACAGCCGTTCCCAACCCCCCATCGCATTCCCAGGATTGGCGCATGGGCAGTAGCTCCTTTGGTACTGCACATGCGCTGGTCACCAGTCTCGATAGGCTGCTTTGGCAGCAGTCCATAGAAGTTTATACAGGTATCCAGGACCAGCACATGCATAGTGTCGTCCTCTGTACTGCACATGCGCAGAACCCGTTTATTTGGGCTGCAGCCACAGCAGCCCATAGAGGCATCCTGAAGGAGTGAATCCTATCTTTGAGAAAGCGTTATATTAATATTGTTATTAATATTATTATTATTATTATTATTATTATTATTATTATTATTATCATCTTACAGTTACAATGGGTGTTATAGTGAAATTCCTCTTGCATGTAGCTTGGGTCAAAAAGCCTCCTGAGATCCACTGGCAAATAAGCTCTCATTACAGCCAACTGACAAAATATGCCTGAATCAATTCAATTAGTAGCTATTTGTATCATCCATGCATTGCGTTGGACACTGAACAACAACTGAACTATGATCTGATATGTATGGTTTAGTGACAATAAAAAGAACATCAACATTAAAAATAGAACAATCAATGATGTCTCCACGCTTCAGAGCAATATTAATAGACTAGAAGAGTGGGCACAAATTTAGAAAATGAGGTTCAATGTGGATAAATGCAATGTTATGCATCTTGTGAGACATAACCAGTGTGCTAGTTATAATCTAAGCGGGGTTCCTGTGGATATTTCAGAACTGGAAAAGGATCTAGGAGTCCAAATTTATAACAAACTGGGGTGTAGTGCTCAGTGTCATGTAGCAACAAATAAGGCAAACAAGAAGGGGTATGGAGACTTGGGACTCAAATGTAATTATGCCACTCTACAAAGCATTGGTTAGACCACATCTAAAATGTGGAGTTTAATTCTGGGCCCCACACTATAAAAAGGGCATCCTAGAACTGGAAAAAGTCCAAAGAAGAGCAGCAATGCGAATAATACCCCTTTCACACCAGAAATGCAGAGACAAACCCTGGAATTAAATTCCAGGGACAAGCAGGGACATTCCCGGGTTGGGACCCATTCACACATGCTTTTGAAGCAGGGACAACCCGGGTCGGCACCTTTCACACTGAACCCGGGATGACCCTGCATTTCTATTAGAATAGCATTGAAAATTACCTTTTTTAAGCTCACATTATATTATTGATTATTAATAATTAAGACACAAAAAATTTGTAGTGTTTCAGCCTTTGTTTACTTGTATAAAACAAAGTAAAAGGCATATGAAAGCATTTTCCCCTCTAATGATTAATAGCTCTCTCACCTCCTCATTTGTCCAAGACATGGCACACATTGCAGGCTTTCAGGGGTTAAAATGAACTTCTGGGGTCTGTGGTGCCACAGAACATGCACACTGTCTCCCTGCACGCTGTATGCTGTCTCTGGGCGTGTCTGTGAGTGTCTACCACAACAGGATGTTGCCCTGCTAGCAAATCAGCACTAGCAGAGGCAACACAAGAAGCAGGGACATGTCCCTGCACCTTTCACACCAGCCAGTAACCCTGGAAGGACCCGGGAGCAACCCTGCTACGTAGCAGGGTTGAATTGCCGGCAAATTAACCCGGGAATTTGTCCCTGGAACCTTTCACACCAGAGCTAGTCCCGGGTTGTTCCCGGACCCAACCCGGGAATTTAGGCTGGTGTGAAAGGGGTATAAAGGGGTTGGAGAATTTAAACTATTAAGACAGATTGAACAAATTGGGATTATTTAAAAAAGAGACATTTAAGGGGAGACATGCTAAACTTGTAAAAATATATTAAGGGCCCATATAAGGAACTGTCAGACAACCTTTTTGCTTTGAGGAAGGACTCTAGGACACGTGGGCATGATCTTAGACTAGAGGAAAAAAATGTTGTTCCCTTAGAAGGAACTATTTATTTACGGTCAGGGCAGCCAAATTGTCAAACTCTCTTCCTGGAGAGGTGGTGTCGGCAGACACAATGAAAACATTTCAAATAAGGTTGGACAAACATCTATTGGGTAAAAACATCCAGGGGTACAAACAACAGTCATAATCTGTCTTTAAATAAATCAGAATACACAACGCATAAAAAGGATGTAGCAAATGGATCATACACACTAACCAAGGTTGAACTCGATGGACGCATGTCTTTATCCGGCCTTAACTACTATGTAACTCTGTAACTATGTAACATGATGGTACTATTCAACAGTTGCATTAATTACTTGCATAGGCAAATGCAGAGGGGGTAGGGGGCAGAAGACCTTCTCTCCTTGGCAAGTGGCTCAAACTATAACATCAATAGAAATGGTATATAATATGACTACTAGAGCTGCTCCCATGTCATGCAGTTTAAGGGTCAGAGCAGTACTGCTGTACATGCACAGTGGTAAACGTCAAAGAAATATGGGGTTTAAAACCACTTTGCGCTGCTAGTGGATGGATGTTTATAGAATACCACCGGACAGAATGATACTGGACACACTGTTCAATATTTAAGTAAATTTATAGAGAAAAATATAAAAATGATACATATATCAAAAAAGGACATAAATTACAACATAGATTCATATAATAGTATACAATGTTAAAAGCATTAATCTATATGGCCATGTGTTAGTCACGTTTGCAAACTAATATTTGTAGAAATACTCCGGAGTATATTGGTAATGAGGATTAGTAGCAGTCATTCATAGTAGTTTGAATGCATAAGCAGGAGAGGGGAGGAGGAGAGGGGTGAGGATATGCGAAGCAGGTTAGCCAGCGGCACAATCAGATGTAGCTCAGTCAATTCAAGCTTAAACAGCAGGTTAGTGTGAAGCTGAAAGGTATGTGATATATCTCACCCTCCGTTGATATGTTTGAGGGGATACGTGTATCGGGGAGCTTCTGATGGTAATTGGCTCAACCCGACCACAGTGCAGAAATAATGCGGGGAGCTTGTTGGATCTTACCGCTCAACCCGGGATCCAGTAGTAGATATATATGCCCAGAAATCGTCCGGTACGGGCGGCTGTGATGGAAGCCAGATAGCGGAGGGGAGCGGGAGGGGAACCTCGACCGCCAGATGGTATTCACTCGCTGCTGCCAGATGACGGTGGATCACAAAAGATTTTCAAAGGACCGCGGCAGACCAGCTCGTGTGATGGGCGGTGGGAAGGGAGACACGGAGGTTTGCAGACGTGACGTGACGTGACGTGACCAGTGACGTCGACGCGTTTCGTCTCAGGAGGCGGAGACTTTTTCAAGACGGATTTCTTTCCGTCTTGAAAAAGTCTCCGCCTCCTGAGACGAAACGCGTCGACGTCACTGGTCACGTCACGTCTGCAAACCTCCGTGTCTCCCTTCCCACCGCCCATCACACGAGCTGGTCTGCCGCGGTCCTTTGAAAATCTTTTGTGATCCACCGTCATCTGGCAGCAGCGAGTGAATACCATCTGGCGGTCGAGGTTCCCCTCCCGCTCCCCTCCGCTATCTGGCTTCCATCACAGCCGCCCGTACCGGACGATTTCTGGGCATATATATCTACTACTGGATCCCGGGTTGAGCGGTAAGATCCAACAAGCTCCCCGCATTATTTCTGCACTGTGGTCGGGTTGAGCCAATTACCATCAGAAGCTCCCCGATACACGTATCCCCTCAAACATATCAACGGAGGGTGAGATATATCACATACCTTTCAGCTTCACACTAACCTGCTGTTTAAGCTTGAATTGACTGAGCTACATCTGATTGTGCCGCTGGCTAACCTGCTTCGCATATCCTCACCCCTCTCCTCCTCCCCTCTCCTGCTTATGCATTCAAACTACTATGAATGACTGCTACTAATCCTCATTACCAATATACTCCGGAGTATTTCTACAAATATTAGTTTGCAAACGTGACTAACACATGGCCATATAGATTAATGCTTTTAACATTGTATACTATTATATGAATCTATGTTGTAATTTATGTCCTTTTTTGATATATGTATCATTTTTATATTTTTCTCTATAAATTTACTTAAATATTGAACAGTGTGTCCAGTATCATTCTGTCCGGTGGTATTCTATAAACATCCATCCACTAGCAGCGCAAAGTGGTTTTAAACCCCATATTTCTTTGACGTTTTCCTTATGAGCTCTAGCTAACTCATATAAAACCATCTGCAGCAGCAGTGGATCAATTATATTGAACCACATTTGTGGTGTAATATATATTGCATATATTTTCTATATTTGATATATAACAGCGCCAGAATAACTGTGCAATACGAGTTGAATTTGTCCACTCATATTTGCGCATTCCCCCCCTTCTACATGCACAGTGGTAGCAGCATCTTTTACCAAGTTTGCTGTGTGTGTGTGTGGATCTGAGTACTCAATCAGTGCACTCGATCAAAGGGCAGCTAGCAGGAAGAAGAGACAGGTGCCTTACCATGAGTTGGGAGAACATGAGCTTAGAAAGTGCAGTATTGGTTCTATTATGAAGAGAGAAAAAAAGGGGTTGCGGAGCGCTTGGAGGTGGTTATTGGTGGGTTGAAGTTATGAATTATAATTCAAAATAACTAAAAGGTCAATTGGGTATCACAAATCATATACATTTATTAAGACACTGATAAAAAATGAGTAAGTGATAATGATACACTTAATCACATATAATAATTAAAAACCACACAAATATGGTGATAGATTATAAAAGAAATAGGACTGAGCCATATACTTAGAGCGTTCTCCCTTATGCCCAATAGCTGGATCTATCTGTCCTCCTTATTCACTGGAAGTTATTAGTATGGGTGTCCATGAACCATGCTGGGATATTGTTGCCACTGTGTTTTTAGGAATTGCTGTCTCTGTAGATGGAATGACAGGTTCCACAGGCTGGTGGTAGGCTTTCCCAATAATGAGATGGTGGTGGTGTCCCAAAGATTTTCTTCCAGTGTAGAAATCAGGTAGGATCACAAATTGGAGGTTGGTACCAGGCAAATGATGGTATAGGGAGTGTCCCGCAATATAGCTCAAGAGTCCAAGGTATTGGTGGGTATCCTGACGCGTTTCGTTACCCTCACTGGTAACTTTTTCAAAACGTCATGATACCCACCAATACCTTGGACTCTTGAGCTATATTGCGGGACACTCCCTATACCATCATTTTCCTGGTACCATCCTCCAATTTGTGATCCTACCTGATTTCTACACTGGAAGAAAATCTTTGGGACACCACCACCATCTCATTATTGGGAAAGCCTACCACCAGCTTGTGGAACCTGTCATTCCATCTACAGAGACAGCAATTCCTAAAAACACAGTGACAACAATATCCCAGCATGGTTCATGGACACCCATACTAATAACTTCCAGTGAATAAGGAGGACAGATAGATCCAGCTATAGGCAGGGGCTGGCTGGCAACTTTCAGCCCAGGGGGAAAACACCAGTAAATGGCCCGGCGACCCCCCGCCCAAGATGGTGGGAAAGTCTCCCGAATCACTGCTCCAGCCTCCATTCCCCCCTTCTCCTCTGCATGAAATCCCGAATTTTGTGGGTCCGCGGGGAGGACAAGGGGCTAAAATTATGCAAATCGCTACTTCACCTACTGCCACACAGCACCCCCTCAATCCCCTCAGTGTCCCCACTACACAGTGTTTTCCCAACCCATTCAATGTGTACACTTAAAGCATCCCCCCTGCACTCTCCCTGGGCCTCCAATATTCAACCCCCAGCGCACACAAATTTATTTACCTTTTCCCTAGTGAAGTGTGCAGGCGGACAGCATGCTCTCAGCTTCTAAGCGTCACTCACTTTACAGTGCAGATCGCCGGACAGGAAGTGTCCTCTGTGCCTGCAGCCTGTCTCCCTCACACAGCCGGCTGTGAGCAGTGTGACCTTTGAACCCCCTTGTTCCCGGTCCTGGCAGATTGCGCAGAAGACAGACAGCAGAGCTCAGCTGTCAGGAGGAGCGCAGGCTTTACCAGCAGTATCTGACAGCCTCCTGACTAGCTGCTGCTGCTCCCGGAGGCTCTTAGGGCTAGCACCGGCATTCTATACCCGGGAGCCACAAGCTGAGCTCTGCTGTCCATCTTCTGCATGCCCCGTTCGCCAGACACACAAAGCCTGGCCCAGGACACAGCAATACATACCAGCCCGGGGGGCATGTGGCACCCTGCCCCCCGGCCCAGCCCGCCACTGGTTATAGGGCATAAGGGAGAACGCTCTAAGTATATGGCTCAGTCCTATTTCTTTTATAATCTATCACCATATTTGTGTTGTTTTTAATTATTATATGTGATTAAGTGTATCATTATCACTTACTCATTTTTTATCAGTGTCTTAATAAATGTACATGATTTGTGATACCCAATTGACCTTTTAGTTATTTTGAATTATAGTTCATAACTTCAACCCACCAATAACCACCTCCAAGCGCTCCACAACCCCTTTTTTTCTCTTCTATATATATTCCTAGGAATTGACATTCCTTGGTGTGAGCTGGAATCACACACACCCCATTTTTGGCGCCCACTTCTTGCCTTCTGGTAAGAAACCCCCCTTTTTTCTCATTGGTTCTATTATGTTTGTGTATTATTTATTATTGTATGTTCAACCTTTTCCTGACCACTTATTTATAAAATACTTTGTCATTTTTTTCTTATACCTTATCTTTATTTTTTATTTTTTTATTTTTTTTGGGGGGGGGGGGGGGGGGGTTAAATGTTTTTCAGGAATCTTAGAAGCAAAAACAAGATTTTTAAATAATTTCACGATGTATACTCTGCTCTCAATATACACGAGGAAGGTGAAGGGATGCTCAACACAGATCACAAGAATAATGGGCACTAGGCCATCTTCTGAGGAAAATCAATTATTTACAGTGTAACTATGTACAGTCTCTGGATCTAACATAAATCTTTCAGTGCATGCAACCATGCTCTCAACATCCAACTCTCACATAGGTCAGGTTCATCTGCACCATGAACTCTTATAGTCAATATATCTGGGTGAATATTTCCAGGGCAGATTTCTTTGACCTGAGCATCTTTAGAACTGGTGCAGGTATAACTTGAATAGGAACTTCCATATTTGTTCCTCCTCTTTAGGAAACAACATGCACCTGATGATCTGTGGCCTGGTGCATTTTTTCTGAGCAATTTAGCAATTTAGGAGTTTGCCTTTTCATCACTTGCCTCCTCAGTTCCACAGATGGTGCTGGAGATGGACAGCATGACAGGTTGGCAGAGCCCAGACTGGTATTTGGCTCTAATTTGTCCTTGCAGGACTGACATATCCTCCTCAAAGCTTTACTTGAACTTGAAGGCATAGAACTAAGCAAACTTAGGGGTCTATGTACTAAACTTTGGCAAGAGATAAAGTAGATGGAGGTAAAGTACCAGGTATAATAATGAATGAATGTGTCATGTTCAGGGCCGGTGCAAAGCACCGGAGCGCCCCAGGCGAGTCGGGTGGGGGCGCCCCGGTGCCGGGGGGAGGGGGGGTGGTACCTGTGGAAAAAACTTGCGGCCCCGGCATCCCTGCAGTGCTGGGGTGGTCAGGGGTGTCCGTGCCGTAGGGGTACCTGAGGCGCCGTCATGTGTATAAAGCTGGCTGCGGCCGGCGGGGTCCCTGTAGTGCAGTGGTCTCCAACCTTTTTTGGGTCGGGAGCTACTCGCGACAAAATAAACCGCTCGAAGAGCTACTAAAGTAAAAAAAATTAAAAAATCTGCATAATATCCCAAAAAATGCCCTTTACACATAATGCCACAAACTGTAATGCCCCTGACACATTATGCCACACACTGCAATGCCCCAAAACATACCTCCCAACACTGGAGGCAGAGGAGAAGAGTTATCTGCGCGTGCCGTAGGCACGCGCCAAAAATTAGAAGTTTCAGCTACTACCGTGGAACTCCTGCGAGGCTACATTCCCCATTTTTTCCACACACACACACGATGCCCATTATACATATGCCCAACAACGTGATACTCCGTTATACAAATGCCCCACACCGTGATGCACCATTATACATATGCCCCACACCGTGATGCCCATTATACATATGTCACACACCGTGATGCCCATTATACATGTCACACACCGTGATGCACCATGTTACATATGCCACACACCGTGATGCACCATGTTACATATGCCACACACCGTGATGCTCCATTATACATATGCCCCACACCAGGATGCTCCATTATACATATGCCCCACACCGGGATACTCCATTATACATATGCCCCATACCGGGATGCACCATTATACATATGCCCCACACCGTGATGCACCATTATACATATGCCACACACCGTGATGCACCATGTTACATGTGCCACACACCGTGATGCACCATGTTACATGTGCCCCAGAACTTTGAACTCCATTATACAAATGCCCCACACCGTGATGCTCAATTAACCATATGCCACACACCGTGATGCACCATGTTACATATGCCACACACCGTGATGCACCATGTTACATATGCCACACACTGTGATGCACCATGTTACATGTGCCCCAGAACTTTGAACTCCATTATACAAATGCCACACCGTGATGCTCAATTAAACATGTGCCACACACCGTGATGCTCCATTATACATATGCCACACCGTGATGCTCCATTATACATATGCCCCACACTTTGATGCTCATTAATTAATAATCATCCAGGTGTGTGGGGCATATGTCACACACATGATGTCACACACATGATGCACATTATTCAAATGCCCCACAGCGTGAAGCTCATTATTAATGAGCATCAAGGTGTGGGTCATTTCTATAATGGGCATCATGTGTGTGGCATCATGTGTGTGACATATGCCCCACACACCTTGATGATTATTAATTAATGAGAATCAAGGTGTGGGCCGGGGCATATGTTTAATGGGCATCCTGTGTGTGGCATATGTTTAATGATCAAACATAAACATATGCCACACACATGATGCCCATTTTACCTCAAGGCTCAAGCAGTAAAATTATTTATTACCTGTCGCAGGACTGATTTTCATGCAGGGCAGGCGTCTGTAAAAGCTGTGGCGCAGGACTCTGTGCAGGGCTGCAGGCTATGCTGCAAAAAGAGCGCAAATTCCTGCGCTGGGGACGTGCTGGGGACGTTATTGGGCGGCTACCTCCGGACCTAAGACCTCCTGCCGCAAAGCGAGGAGGTTACACACTGCCGTGCCGTGAAGTCGGGTTCACACACTGCTGTCTGACCTCCTGCCGCCAAACAAGGAGGCGCATCGCGGCAGGAGGTCAGTGGGAATGAAAAGCTGCGCCGAGCTACCACATAACGGCAGGCGAGCTACCCGTCGCTCGCGAGCGACGGGTTGGCGATCGCTGCTGTAGTGAATAGAAAATAACTAGCGCTTCCCGCGCTGCCGCGCGCATAGCGCTAGTTATTTTCTATTTAATACAGGGACCCCGCCGGCCGCATCCAGCTTTATACACATGACGGCGCCGCAGGTACCCCTACGGCACGGACACCCCTGACCACCCCAGCACTGCAGTTCGCTGGGGGTGAGGGGAGAACTGCCGCCCTGCAGGTGCCGGCACCCTAGGCAAATGCCTAGAGCTGCCTAGTGGTGGCACCGGCCCTGGTCATGTTTTGGTGAGCAGCTCAATTGGAAGTGGTAAACATAACGAAGAATGGGGCAGATGTATTAAGTCTGGCGAAGAGAGAAAGTGGAGATAAAGTGTAAGGAGATAAAGCACCAGCCAATCAGAGTGATCAATGCATTTTGTGTCTTTAATTCACTTTTTTAAGATAAGAAAGTACCAGTCAACTAGCTCCTAATGACCATGTTACAGGCTGAGTTTTAAAAATGGCAGTTAGCTGCTGGTTGGTACTCCGTCCACTTTATTTCTCTCCACGGATTACTACTTAAACCCATTGGCCTATACATTGGGTAAATGGGTGTAGTGTGCGCAGTTCATGCATTCACCTCGACGTTCTATGGGGGACAAGCCAAACGCCTTTCACTAATTTTTTTTCAATATTTACACTGCAACCCTGCAGATGTCGCCCAGAAAATGGCAAGGTGAAAATGTACGCATTCAAATTAGTAATATCACTGGGACAATGGCTGCCATGCCATTTTCCTAGAGACTTGCACATGCGTACTAGACTCTGAGGCAGCACTAGGGTCACTAGGAGACCTTAGTGACCAGGGTCTATTGCTCTTCTGCCTAGAGGGGATGGGGTCATGAAGGAGTCTGCACATGGGTCTTCTCCTCTCATGATGCGCCCCTGCATAAACCCTATATCTCTTCAACTGGTTCATATTTACAAGAATCTAATGAGCCAGATTTTGCCACTCTCTCCACTAGGGCATGGCAACATCTATGTATTGCAGTCAATAACCAATTGGTGACATATGCTTCTTCTTGGGGAGAAGCAGATTTAAGTCATAGTGCTGGCACCAGGCTCCCTTAGCAAATGTATAGCAAATTCATCTGCTCAAATTTCTTCCCGTTGAAGAGGATCTATAGAAGCACTCCTGGATGGATGACCATTTCAATATCTAGCATACTTGCTTTCCACTGAGTAAGCTGCAAGAGCTCAGGGCACCGTAGGCAGTGCTTATCTGAGGCATTGTAACCCATTCTCGAGATCGACCTAGCACCCTAAACTCCTCAGACTAGAAGAGCTGCACTTAGGTGTAACATCATTGTCAAGCATAACACTCTTAGCCTATCACAGACTTTGAGGATCAGCAGCTGTGATGTAAGCCAGATAGGCACAGCGGATGGAGATGCAGTGGAGGTTGTGTGTGGCTCACTATAGGGGAGTGCATGTGACATGACCTAAAGTCAATGTAGGGGGTGCAGCTGCACATCTACCTAATTGTGGCTTGGGGTAGAGTTGGGGGGGGGGGGCCTGGCTTCAATAATGTGATTCACGAACTGCATACTTTAATGGAAGGCTTCTGGGGGGTTCCAAGGCTTGCAAGAACTCAACCATGGTCCAGGAGACTTGCCAACTCTTTCAAATGAATACGCAAGTAAGTATCAACTACCAGCGATCCATGTGTGGAAACTGTATGTACAGTGTTATAACTAGCACTGTGTCATGAACACAACCATCCTCAGCAAAATAACAATTATTATTATTTATATGATGGTACAAAGTTACACCTAGAAAGCAATGATACAAGCAGAGTACACATAGCAATAACATGTATTTGGTCAGCATCTCAGTAGTCAGGATACTGTTGTTCAATATACTGATGCCAGCAACCTGGCTGCTATCAGGACACAGGTGCCAGAACTTTGAAAAGGATCAGGATGCTGACATTGGAACTCCAACAGCCGGCATTCCTACCAAGCGGCCTGGTTAGGTTTAGGAGGTGAGGTACTGGGGTTAGGTTTAGGCACTAGCAGGGAGGGAGGGTTGGAGTCAGACTGTAGGAGAGGAGGGTTAGGGATAGGCTGCTGTAAGGGAGGGTTAGGGTGAGGGGGTAGGGTGAGTGGGGGGTTAGGGATAGGCTGCTGTAAGGGAGGAGTAGGGGGAGAGAGTAAGGTGACTCATAGAGCCACTATGAGGAGTTTCCTTATTAGGATGACATGGTTGGTCTTTTGACTGCCAGCATCCTGGCCGCCTAGATATTGTATGACTCACTGGCAGTAGGGTTTCTGACGGTCGTTTCTCCGACATTGGAATCCCAACTCTCAGGAGCCTGACAGTTGGAATTCTAATTTACATGGGCTGTTGTCCCTCATGGAGGCCCACAAACCCCCATTGAGGAAGAATAGAATTGATGGTGAGTGTAGGGGCTTGAGTGTGCTCGCCCCTCTGTCGGGCTCCTGACAGTCGGGATTCTGATGAGAAATGACTGTCGGAATCCTGACTGTCGGAGGGATATACCATACCAAATGGTAAAGTTTTAGAATCAGTATGGAGAGTGAGGAAACAAGAGAAGGAAGGGTACTACGTAAGAGTGCTTCTACTGTGAGTGGAGAGGGAAGAGTGGTCCTGTGATCACATTTACTATTTCTCCATCTTTCTCCCAGGCGAAGGGGTCAGCACTTTCTGTCAACTGTTACACAGGGCCATCTGAACTTTTTTTGAATCTCATTTTATGTATTTTTTACACCATTTACCCAATGTTTAGCCCTAATGTCATTTTTTTACACTATAAATGAAGAACATTTCCTGAATTAATAAAAATCTCCAATGTGAATACACAAAATTGTACATCTGAAATAAAATATAAGCCATAGAGTGTAATGATCCAGGAATATAATTAAACTAAGAGTTCAGCAAATACCTTCTTTCTGATAAATCCGAGGGCCACACTGTCTGCTTATTCTGGTTGACTTCTCTCTTTTCCTGCAAGTCCTTAACTTCCTCTGTCTGCGTGACTTTGCCCTCTGCTGGCTGTCCTTCTACTGCCTCTCTGTTCATTCCTTCTATGTCTCAACTTCTTCCCTATTCCCACTACCTGTACGTGTTCCCCAAAGGTTTTTCTTGGACATCTTCTATTCTCCATCTGTCCATCCTCTTTAGGGGGGTTATTCTCGTTCACTCTTTCTGACAAAGTCCTTCTTAGATGGACAAAACCATGTGCACTGCAGGGGAGCAGATGTAAAATGTGCAGAGAGAAATAGATTTGGGTGGGGTTTTACTTCAAAGTGAGATCTATATTGCAGTGTGAAAATAAAGCAGCCAATATTTACCCTTCACAGAAACAAAATAACTCACCCAAATCTAATTCTCTTTGCACATTTTACACCTGCCCCCCTGCAGTGCACATGATTTTGTCCATCTAAGAAGGATTTTGTCAGAAAGAGTGAACTAGAATAAGGCCCTTAGTGAGCTCATCAGCTCTTTTGGCCTCCTATATCATCTCTATGCAAATGATACTCCCATCTACCATTTCTCCGCTGTTCTCTCCTCATCTCTCCTCACTTGTTTATTCACCTGTCTGCCAGCTATTTCCTCCTGGGTATCCACTCACTTTCTTAAACTTAACATGTCTAAGAGTTGATCATCTTTCCACAATCCCAAATAAACTTGCCCCCTACAATTTTAATTTGATTGACCGCACAATAATTCCCTTTAGTACCAAGTGTGCTGTCCTTTAGTCATCCCTGGCTCCTCCCTTTTCTTCAAATAGCATATTCAGTACCTCTCGCAGTCCTGCCTTTTTTCAGCTTCAAAATATTTCCAGGGTCAATTTTGCTGATCATCTCCAAGCTGGACTAATGTAACCTCTACCTATCTGTCCTCCCTAACTCATCTTCCTCTTCAAACATGCTACTTCCTTTCCATTTCCTAACCCAATTCAAACTCTTCACACTCACTTACAGAGCCCTCACTCAGGGGGAGATTCTGATTAGCTGGGTAAGCTGCGAAGCTCATGTTGCAGCCCAGGTGTTGCAGCCGCGCCGTATACACTCCCCCCCACCACCATTTCCCCTCGCAACCATGCAAGGGTATGTGTAATGAAGACATCGCGGACCATCGAATGATTTCTCTTGCCATCTCAAATAAAAGTCAGTCTGAACTGGCTTTTATTTGCTGGCGCCAGGACAAAGACAGGGCTGGCGGCTGATGTTATGTGACATCAGTCTCCCGCCCCCCGGCAGGGATTGGCCCACCCACGTACCCAGGGCTATTTTTGTGCAGGCTCTAGCAGGAACTGTGGCCCTTATTCTAGTTCACTCTTTCTGACAAAATATTTCTTAGATGGACAAAATCATGAGCACTGCAGGTGAGGCAGGTGTAAAACCCCACCCAAATCTAATTATCTCTGCACAAGTAACACCTGCCTCACCTGCAGTGCTCATGGTTTTGTCCATCTAAGAAATATTTTGTCAGAAAGAGTGAACTAGAATAAGGGCCACAGTTCCTGCTAGAGCCTGCACAAAAATAGCCCTGCACGTACCCATGGGAATGCCCATAAAACGCTGGGTATTCTTACAGCCCAGCGCCTCCGCCCCGTCCACCCCATCTGCCCCCATCCCTCCCTCCCTGTGTGACTCGTGCGGCCATGCAGAAGTGCGCATGTGCAAGCCCAGACCTTCGGGGAGGGGCTTAATTTGGATCACTGCGAATTATCCACAATCAGAGCCTCAGTTCTCCCCTATATACCTCTCTGACCCTATCTCCCTTCTCACGAGGCCATGCCCATCGGTCCATGTCCACAAACACAGTGATGCTCACTCTCCCTCATCTGTATCACTTTTGTCTGCCTGCCCTTGCCTTTAGATTGAAAGCTCTCACAAGCAGGGCCCTCTTCCTTTATGTGTGTTTTACTTCCTTATACCATCATCTGCTGCCTACGGTGGCATCCAACCCTGCTGCTTATTTTAGTCGAGTAAAATCCCAGGTAGAGCCAGTCTACCATACCGTAGTCCTGGGATTATGCGAGTACACGTGAATAATTCCATGATTTTTGCGTATGTCTGAAAGTGGTATAATTCTGTTTCTTTTAATGTACTTTAAAAGGTGCTGAAGACACCTTGTGGTGCCATATAAGTACAGGTATATTTATTATTATTATTAATAATAATAATAATAATAAATAAGAAATTCTCTGATAAGGGGAATGGGGTGTCCCAAATGATAAAAGGCTGCAGGTTCAGTGCCTGTAAAAAAAGAATTCTATGCAAATAATGATCACTATTCAAATGACATAATGTGTAATAACACATTACAGCGAGACTGCCAGAGATATGTTTGATATGCCTAGCAAGCCTGCTGTGCAGTGCTTCTGTTTATATGGTTAGACTGGGCAATCTGTTTTGGAACAATAGCTTCCATCAGTGGTTTGAGATTAGAAACTGACCTGAATGGACGCATAGTGATGTGAAGAATATTTCCATCATCTGGTCCTTACAGACAAGTCAACATGGCAGTTCAAAAGTCAATTTACCTGGAACTGAATCACTTGTCAGATTTTGTCTTTTCTGTTTAGCAGAATTTCTGCTGACAAGCATTGCTGTCCTTGTGATTAGTGACACTAGGCATCTTTATAGGACAAGTGAGAGCTGTCTGAGGAAAACTCTACTTGCTATAAAACTATAAAATGCAATTGATACCTTTATTAGGGCTACATCAGGCAGTGAAACTTAACTGAAATTAACCTATTTATTGCTATTACAGTGTGCAGTGCATGGGGATAGTTCTGAGTTTCAATCCCTGCTGGCCTTCCCGGTGTTAATGACTAATACTGAACAGACGTTCTAGACAGTGGTGTAGCTAGGTGCCACGGCGCCCGGAGCAAGGGCATGTTTTGCACCCCCCCAAGTAGTACGTGAGGCTGCTGCGCAGTGAAAAGTGGGCACGGCCGAACATTATACCACACACCGTAATGCCCATTGCACATTTTAGCAAACTTTGTAATACCAATTACACATAAAGCCACATGCCATAATGTAAATTACAAATAAGGCCACACATGATGCCCATTGCATACTATGGGCCTTATTCTGGTTGGTGCGGCCGGGCCGTACGCGTACGTCCCGGGGTTTTTTATGATCTGCGCATGCGTACATTCGCTAATGCGCAGGCGCGAACACTCCACAACGCTTACGGACGGGGTCTTAACGTGCGAAAAAACCTATACGCGAGTGTACGGGCATTGGGGGCGGCATAGGGGCGTGATGAGGGGAGCGGCCAAAATAATGAGGGAAAATGGGCGTAAATATGGGCGTACATGGGGGTGTGCACCAAAAATGAGCGGTGCTACTACCGCACGATCGACTAAAGCACCGTTCATTTCGGACACAAAACAGGCGGCCGCCAACCGCCATCTCAAACCACCCCTACAGATACCGCATGCCAGCGTGCGCCTGGATTTGCTAATTTACGCTGATTACTACCAAACACATACACCTGAATGTAATAACCAATGCTGCAGTCTATTAAGTCCAAACCATGATTTCACTACCTGCAAGCCACACACAGCACTCAAACACATTGGAAGCTTATCTTTCTATACTTCTCTACATTTAAAGGTTTGTTTAATTTAAGGTAAGAATCTTTGTAAGACCTGCTTATATATGCTAAGGTAGGTATTTGTTAAACAGTTAGACACATTCACTACGTGCTTTCATAGACTTTACACAGTAGCACACTCAATCTACACAAGTCGACATGTGTCAACGTGTTCACTCTAATACAAACATAGGTTTTGTATTTAGGATACAATAACATAAACCACATCTAACACCTACAAAGGATGTTTCAGCAATGTTTTAAGCCCATGCCCACTATTTTGCACATTAATTAATTCAATCAATTAATTAATTTTCATAATTATAGTTGAAAGCCAAGATTTGCAGGTCCATATATGTGAAGGGTATGTCAGCGTACACGGACGTACGCTCACTCTCACGAGCGGTGACATAAGCTGACTTTTCTATTGAAAACAATAGGGACCCGTCCGTGCAAGCTGGCGTACGCTCAGATAGCCGCAAGAAGTCGGTGGGAAGACGGACGAGAGACGTCCGTAAACGGTGGTGTACGCTCAATTGTACGCCAGTTGTCGGAGTGTAAGGGCTGGCCCGTCCGTGTACGTTGGCGTACGCTCAATTGTACGCCACTCCCCTTTGACGTTGTTTCTGGCCGTACGTATGCGGCTGAGTTGTGGGTGGACTTAACCCCAACGGCCGCGTACGGATAGCGTACGTTAATAGCGAACGTACGCACGTTTGGCCGCTCCGATCAGAATAACCTCCTAAATAACACACAGTAATGCCCGTTGCATACTATATAACACACCATAATGCCCGTTGCATACTATATAACACACCGTAATGCCCATTGCATACTATATAACACACCGTGATGCCCATTGCATACTATATAACACACCGTAATGCCCATCACATACTATATAACACACTGTAATGCCCATTACATACTATATAACACCCTGTAATGCCCATTACATACTACATAACACACCGTAATGCCCATTACATACTATTTAACAAACCGTAATGCCCATTACACATTTAACACATAAGTGCCACTTACCTACATGCTCGATGCCAGGGGCTTCATGCTCAATGCCAAAGGGGACTGAAATTGCTCATAGCCAATAAGCGCTCGCAGTCCAGCAGCCACCAGTTGATTGGCTGCTGGACCGCAAGCACCTATTGGCTAGCGGTCCAGCGGGAGACGTGAATTTTAAATAGCAACACGTCTCCTGGACACAGCGTGGAGCCGGGAGCTGGCGGGGGAGACGGAGTGGGCAGACGAGAGTGCAGGGGTGCGGGTGAGCTGGCGGTGTCGGCACGGCTCCGGCACCCTGATAGCTTCCGGCACCTGGAGCTTGTGCTCCACCTGCTCCACCCTCGCTATGCCCCTGGTTCTAGACCACACACATTTCTGATTGCAAATATGTCAAGCTGACCCATTCCAAGCTGGAGATATTTGTCTTACAAACACAGAACAAACAGACAAGCTAGGCTACGATACAATATCACTTTAAAAAATCTTTTTAAGATATTATTAATGAAAACAGAACTGTATTAAGGTTTGTGGGGGCCCCAAGACAACTCACTTGTGGGGTCCACTACTGGTACAATTGTCAAAACTATATACTGACAGCTTGTACTATTCTTAATCCAGTACTGGTAACAGGGAAAGTTTAATATATTAATGCCCTGTTGTAAGAGATGTCCCCGTTCACAAAATTCTTGAAGTAAAAGCCATACTAGATGGAAATAAATATTTTATTGGTGATTGTTTTCTAAAAAAAGAAATCAGTAAAAAAAATGTATTATACAAATTGAAAATACTGAGACAAAGTTAAATGCAGAGTGCAAGTCACAATTCATTGTGTATTTCTCATTCCTATCTAATTTATTTAGATCAGTGGTTCTCAGTCTCGGTCCTCAAGGACACCCAACAGTGCACGTTTCCAGGTCTCCACACAGAATAGCAGGTGAAGTAATTAGCTCCACCTGTGGATCTTTTAAAATGTGTCAGTGACTATCGAGTGCACCTGTTCACCTGCCAGGTAACCTGGAAAACGTGAACTGTTGGGGGTCCTTGAGGACCAAGGTTGAGAACCACTGATTTAGATAATCTAAGAATCTTTTTATTGTATGATTTAATAAGGCATGGCTTCATGACCTGACCCCCTTTTTTGTCACTCTGGGACTCCAGGAGATGCATGCTGATCCCGGTGACAGTGCAGGATGCAGTGCCAGTTCTTCTAACACTGTTACAGGAGCCGGGAGCAGCACCTAATGTTACAGTGCAGCACCTAACTCCTATCACTGAGCATAAACCAGCATTTTAGTATCAGCCCAAGGTGGGTGACTCCTTCGTGTGGCCCGCATCCCCTCCAATCCACTGTAGCGATGCTACTGATATAAAGTAATATATTTATTATACGTTTTAATGTACACCCTACTGTATTATTGCTGTGGATGTTAGAAGCCATCTTGGATTTCTGTGACATTATTTATTTATTTACAGTTTCTTATATAGCGCTTTTTTCTTTTTTTTAAAGAAAACTGTATATAAGAGCTAATGCAGTCCATTCTATAAATGATTATAAATGTTAAATATTCACTTTGGAGAATTATGTTCTCTATAACATCACTGCACATACTTATGCATTTATCTAATCCTGAAACTCCTCAATGATGTCCAACTTTGTGATAGATTACAGTAGGGTAGTCACTATGCTATATATTACATAAGAATGGTTCTAAGAAAACATTGGAATGTTGTGACATTTAAAAGAGTGCACTGGGCCTAATTCAGACCGGATTACACAATTGCGAATTTGTAGGCTGAACGATAATTGATAGACTGTGCATGTGTACCGCCCATAGTATGCATGTGTGAGGCCATCCTGCGATGAAATCCTGCTATTTCTTTCATCACTGGCCATACGCAAGTTGATTGAAAGGAAGCCAGCGTTGGTAAGGGAAACAAAGGCATGCGAAAACATGGGGAATCAGTTTATTTTAATCTGATAAGAATTAATAGAGTGGAGAGGGTATGTGGTCACTGGGTCGACAATGTCTAGACCGACAGTGACTAGTTTGACCACTAATGATTGACAGTGAGTAGGTCGACACCTGAAAATAGTCAACATACCATAGGTCGGCAATGACAGAAGTTTGACACAAACTTAAGGTCAACATGGACATGGTCAAAATCATGCACTTGGGTCTCAGAAATCCAAAGACTCAATATAGTATAAATGGCACTATAATGGAAACTACTGAGGAAGAGAGGTCACTATTTCAGGGGACTTAAAAGCAGGTAGGCAATGTAACAAAGCAATAAAGAAGGCAAGTCAGATTCTTGGTTGCATAGGGAGAGGTATCAGCAGTAGAAAGAAAGAAGTAATAATGCCACTGTATAGGTCATTGGTACGACCTCACCTAGAGTATTTTGTTTAGTTCTGGAGGCCATATCTCCAGAAGGATATAAATACATTAGAGACTGTACAAAGAAGAGCAACTAAAATGGTGCATGGCCTACATCACAAAACGTACCAGGAGAGGAGAGGGGGCGTGACCACGGCAGGGCGGGAGTGAGGTGTAGCGAGGTGAGCTCCCTGGAAAGATCCTGTGAGCAAATAAGGCTGCCTAGCGCTGAGAGTTCCAGGAGCCTGAGCAGAGGTGCAGTAACCCGGCTGTTCCCGCTGTCCCGTTGACCCGCTAACTGTTCGAGTGGAAGCTGATATGCCCGACACGCCGTGGTGCGTGCGGCGACTACCGTGGTGGTGAAGTAAAGAGCTGTCCCCGCTGCCCCGCTAAACCGCGTGAGCGGTGACTGACCTTCCTGACACGCTGCAGCGTGTGTGGTGATTGCCGGGGACCGGACAGAGGAGAGATCCTTGGGCGCAGCGGCGGTGACGCGGCATCCTGTGAAGGAGGAAGTGTGCTGACGGGCAGAGACGTCTGCAGAGAAGCCGCGCGGCACTAGAGTGAAAGTATCGCTGCAAGCCCCCGGTGAAACAGACGGTCGGGTGACAGAGCCTACAGCCGAAGCGAGGGGCTGCGGGTCCGGTCCAGCAATAGACGGAGGAGAATAAACAGCACATAGAGTCTGGTCTAAGCTGGGGGAGAGCCATCTGACCAGAGGAGGTGCGTGTGTGGCCCGAAGAGAGGGGTAAAGGATTGCCTCGGTGGCGTGCAGACGGTGGAGCAGATGAGAAAATCGTTTTGGAGGCCTGTGGTCAGTAAAGAAATGGGAGAGTCTGCCCTGGTGGAAGCCAGCGTGCCCCAGCAGCAGTAAAGTCGACTACTATTGTTGCGCTGAACACCTGCATACAGACACCTGGAAAATACGTGTGGGGACAACCATTACTGCCGTTCAGACCTACTGTAAGCTCCAGTCTCCCTGATAACCTGTTAGGAAACAGCGACAACAGGTAATACAAGCCAACTCTTTATCTGTTTGCAGCGACTGTTTGTGATATACAGGGCCCAGTGTTGTATGCAAGAGAGAGATAACGAAGGCACAAGTGGACATATCTGCCCTGCACATTAAGCACACCTAAAGGCTAGCTCAAAACATACTGTGAGACAAATATTGCCTAGGACAAGGTCACTGCAAAGACTTATTGCTACAAACATGGGTAAAACTGGAAATACAAGTGCCGCGGCACGGTTGGAAAGGTACGCACGCACACAACCCAGTAACAGTTCAAAGGTGCAGACCCCAACTAATACCCCTATGTCAACCCCAGTAAAGGCCAGTACCCCTCCAGAAACACAAGATGTCACCCTACAACAGCTAATGGAAGCGATAACAGGCTCTGAACAGAGACTTATGGTAAAAATTTCAGACATCCAAACTGATGTGGCAAATATGAGACAGGACATTAAAATAGTTAAAGAACAACAAAAAGAGACAGAGTCCCGGGTCTCACAAATCGAGGACGGTAATAACATAATAGAGGCGAAAGTGGACAAATTAAATGCCCAAATGAAAGAGATGAAAATTAAAATATCTGATCTCGAGGGGAGGAGCCGGAGGAATAATTTAAGGAGGTACTTGTGGAGTATCACGGCTCCCACGACCTGCATCGTATGCAGATCGTATGCTAAAAATCGCATCGCATAGCATCGCATGTGGCATACGATGGCATACGATGCGATGCGATGTTTTACCGATTTTTGACTATATTAGCTCAAAAATCGTATGCCATCGCATAACATCGTATGCCATATGTAGTGGCATACGATGTCATACGATGCGATACGATGTTTTACCGATTTTTGAGCAAAAATGGTCAAAAATCGGTAAAACATCGGATAACATCGTATGCCATATGTAGTGGCATACGATGTCATACGATGCGATACGATGTTTTACCGATTTTTGAGCAAAAATGGTGAAAAATCGGTAAAACATCGGATAACATCGTATGCCATATGTAGTGGCATACGATGTCATATGATGCGATACGATGTTTTACCGATTTTTGAGCAAAAATGGTGAAAAATCGGTAAAACATCGCATGGCATCGTATGCCATCGATGCAATACGATGTTTTACTGATTTTTGAGCCATTTTAGCTCAAAAATCGTATGCGATCGCATCGGATGCCATACAATGGCATCCGATGCGATGCGATGGCACCCGATTTTGCACTGAAATGCATCAGAATGCATTGAAATGTGTATTAAAGTAGTGAAATGCCCCCAAATGCCATTTTTCATAGTGCACCACCCCCACTATCAACGTCAACCCGAAGCGTGGCGAGCGCAGCGAGCCCGCGAGGGGCGGCGGTACGCGTCCTACGACCTTTTCATACCCCCACTATCCACGTCGGCGTGGAGTTGAGAATAAAATAGTGTGGCGAGCGCAGCGAGCCACCGAGCCCGAAGCGTGGCGAGCGCAGCGAGCCCCGCGAGGGGACGCGGATACCTTCACAGCTATACGCGTCTCCTCGCGGGCTTTACAGGTATCCGCGTCCCCTCGCGGGGCTCGCTGCGCTCGCCACGCTTCGGGCTCGGTGGCTCGCTGCGCTCGCCACACTATTCTATTCTCAACTCCACGCCGACGTGGATAGTGGGGGTATGAAAAGGTCGTAGGACGCGTACCGCCGCCCCTCGCGGGCTCGCTGCGCTCGCCACGCTTCGGGTTGACGTTGATAGTGGGGGTGGTGCACTATGAAAAATGGCATTTGGGGGCATTTCACTACTTTAATACACATTTCAATGCATTCTGATGCATTTCAGTGCAAAATCGGGTGCCATCGCATCGCATCGGATGCCATCGTATGGCATCCGATGCGATCGCATACGATTTTTGAGCTAAAATGGCTCAAAAATCGGTAAAACATCGAATCGCATCGATGGCATACAATGCCATGCGATGTTTTACCGATTTTTCACCATTTTTGCTCAAAAATCGGTAAAACATCGTATCGCATCGTATGACATCGTATGCCACTACATATGGCATACGATGTTATCCGATGTTTTACCGATTTTTGACCATTTTTTCTCAAAAATCGGTAAAACATCGTATCGCATCGTATGACATCGTATGCCACTACATATGGCATACGATGCCATGCGATGGCATACGATTTTTGAGCAAAAATGCTCAAAAATCGGTAAAACATCGTATCGCATCGTATGACATCGTATGCCACTACATATGGCATACGATGCCATGCGATGGCATACGATTTTTGAGCAAAAATGCTCAAAAATCGGTAAAACATCGCATCGCATCGTATGCCATCGTATGCCACTACATATGGCATACGATGCCATACGATGGGAGCCGTGATACTCCACAAGTACCTTTAAGGATAGTAGGATTGCCCGAGAAGGAGGAAGGAGGGGACACAATAAAATACATGGAGCAATGGCTACGTGAAAAATTTGATGGAGAAATATTCTCGAGGTTTTTCTCAATAGAACGTGCACACAGAGTTCCCTTTAGACCCCTCCCTCCGGGGGCACCCCCGAGAACAATGATCATAAAGTTGCTACATTACCAGGATCGCGATGCCATAATCAGAATGGCCAGAGTAAAAAGCCCAATACTGCATAACGGGGCTAAAATATCAATCTTCCCCGACTATCCAACCGAGACACAGAAGGAAAGAGCGAGATACATAGAAATCAAAAGAAGATTAAGGGAAAAAGGACTTTCCTATTCCATGTTATATCTTGCTAAGTTGAGGGTGGTGGCGGGAGGAGAAACTGTATTTTTTACAAACCCAAAGGACGCAGCAAGTTGGATCGACAAATGGGCTCCGGGAAAACATCAGCTGGAAGGCAGTGGGACAATGACTGAGTAAAAAATCAGCAGGGGGCTCACCGCCCGTTGGTGGTCAGGAATAGTCTAGCCCCTAAGGGAAAAAATACAGGGATAGGGATCAAGTATACTCAGCCTGGGAGAACTGGTATATAGGGTGGGGGGGAAGGGGGGAGGGGGGGGGGACGGGTGTTTCTGTATTTGTTTTTGTATTTGTTATATGTAATGTCTGTCATAAAAGCGTGGTTTCTGAAAAATGTGGAGGCTTAAAATGCGAAAAATTGGTTCATTATAAGGGCAGATTAAGAAACTGGGAATCCATACCAAACTGTAAGAAATGGTTAAAATTCTAGCATGGAATACACGAGGCTTAAACGATGGGGTTAAGCGATCCCTTGTAATGAACCAATTGAAAAATTATGGAGTGGATATTATGTGTTTATCTGAAACACATTTAGCCAAAAATAAGCTACAGGTCTTAAAAAAACCTTGGATAGGTTATGCATACCATGAACCATTTACTTCATCATCTAGGGGAGTATCGGTTTTAATTCGAAAATCAACTGCTTTCTCCTGTAACAGAGTCGCTACTGATCCATATGGGTGTTATGTATTTATAGATTGCCTGATTAACTCAGTACAAATGATGATCTTAGCAGTATATGTGCCACCACCGTTTTCTTTTAGGGTCTTAAATAAGGCCATAGAATTTATGACAACTTCGCCAGATGTACCTGTACTGTGTCTTGGGGACTTTAATAATGTCCTGAACCCCCAGATAGACAGGCAGAACCGTGAGGGAATAGGAGGAGGTAGAAGTAATCATGGATTTGACAGATATATCGAAAACATTGGGTGGATTGATCCGTGGCGTTTGCGTAACCCAGATAATAAACAATTCTCATGTTTTTCGGCATCGCATATAACCCTATCAAGGATAGATATGATATTGATATCCAGAGAGTTTGCCCCAAAGGTCCGCAAGATAGAGTACAAGGCCCGAGGTATATCGGACCACTCTCAGATATATATGGAATTTGACTCTGACACCGAAGTGGGTCAGAGCTTTTGGAGGTTTAACCCCAACTGGCTGCATAAAATAGATCAAAATAACGATCTTGCGTCCCAATGGCGAGACTTCTGGGATATCAACGTGGGGTCAGTGGAGATAACGGTGGTATGGGATGCTCTGAAGGCATATATCAGAGGTACGCTACGGAAAAGAATAGCTGAAGAAAAAAGGAAAAGTAGAGAGAGTATAGCACAGCTGGAAAAAAAGTATACTGAAAAAGAAAAAGAATACTGTTTAAATAACTCGGAGTTGACATATACTGAGTGGCAGGAGGCTAAAGATAAATGGATGAAGGCCATTGAATTGGTTAACCAGACCATTATGAAACACAGGGCTAAGATGAAATACCAAAACGAGGATCGGTCAGGGAAATATCTGGCATACTTAGCTAAAAGTGAAAAGCCCCCCAACACAATATTAAAAATTAAAAACCAGGTTAATAATATAGTTCATACATCCCAGCAAATAGGAGAAGCTTTCGTAGACTATTTTAAAGATTTATACTCCAGTAAAATACAACATGACGGTGATAGTATAAAAAATTTCCTTAATAATGTTAACCTCCCTAAACTAGACGATAATAGTAAAAACGAGCTGGAGGCTCCCTTGTTAATTGAGGAAATTATAGAGGCTATTAAATCTATGCCCTCAGGGAAAGCGCCAGGTCTGGATGGCATACCAGTGGAGACGTATAAAAAATACTCCGAAACATTAGCACCTTTATTACTTCAAACACTCACTGAAGGGTTTAATGGGGGGAATATCCCAAAATCCATGACCGAAGCTAAAATAATACTGATCCCTAAACCAGGGAAGGACCCTCAGGAAATGGATTCGTACAGGCCTATTTCGCTTATATCGGTTGAGGCTAAGGTAACAGCTAAAATCTTTGCAAATAGATTAAATAGGATTATTACCGGGTTGATCCACCCCGATCAGACGGGATTTATGCCCGGTAAGGAGACTAGTATTAATATCCGAAGGCTTTTTTCGCATCTGCAGATAAAAGATTTAAGGGAGAACCAAGGAGCGGTGGTGTCTCTGGATGCGATAAAGGCCTTCGACGCAATAGAGTGGCCATATTTATGGGAGGTACTTAGGGCATATGGGTTTGGCCCAAATTTCATTAGATGGTTACAATTACTATACCATAACCCAACCGCACGTATATCTACGAATGGATGGACTTCCTTGCCATTCGGTCTCGCCAGGGGGACAAGGCAGGGATGTCCGTTGTCTCCTGTCTTGTTCGCCCTGGCGATAGAACCGCTGGCCTGTTTGATCAGGCAACATCCGGTGGATTTGGGCTATGTGGTTAAAGACCAGACAGAGAGAATCGCATTATATGCGGATGATCTCCTAATATTTTTGAAAAATTATAGTACCACTCTCCCGATAATATTGAATGTAATTGAAGAGTTCGGAGACTATACAGGTTTCAGAATAAATTGGACTAAGTCCAATATTCTTGCGGTGGGTGACATGGACAGCAGCTCACAAGCATTACCATCACGACTTAAGAGGGTATCAAATTTTAAATATCTCGGGATACAGATATCTGCTGACCCGAAAGAATTTATGGAATTAAACGTGCAACCCATGATGGAATGGTTAAAAAGTAAAATCAAAGTCTGGAGTAAGCTGCCCATGATACCCATCAGGAGGGTCAATTTGGTAAAATTGATTGTGCTTCCGAAGATATTATATATATTACAACAATCACCTATATATCTTCCCAAACCACTATTTAGGAAACTAAATAGCATAATAAGTTCCTTTATATGGAATGGGGCTCGCCCCAAGATTAAGCTTAACGACCTGATGAGGCCTAGAGCCAAGGGTGGGATGGCGCTCCCTGATTTCAGAAGCTATTACATAGCAGGACAGTTGGCACATCTCAAAGCCTGGGTAAGGGAAGAGGAAGAAAATAGTCATTTGGTAAAAAGATTAGTAGAAACATCCACGCCCAATATACCCCCTAAGTGCAGATTAATTCAGGGGAAGAAAAATCAAGGAGACCCTCCATTAATAGATCAGGCGCTAAAGGTCTGGAAAGAGGCCAATCGAATACTGGATAATGAACTGATAGATAAAGACTTTAGAATTATAGATATACTGACCCCTAAGGATACTAAGTTTTTACAACTAAACGAAGTATGGCACCCCCATTCTATAATACTTCTTTCCCAGGTCTATGGACCATGTGGGTTAAAGACATTCCAACAACTAAAAGAAGAATATAAACTTCCAAATACATATTTATTTAGATATTTACAACTTAGAAGTATATTGGAAACACGAGTAAAAATATCAGAGGCAGGTTTTGGTGAATCTGAAGTTAAAAGATTGATAAACACTCCCAATATTAAGAAATTAGTATCTAAAATATACGGTACCCTAATGGAGAATAAGTTTAAGGATAACCTGGATAAGGTGAGAGAAAAATGGGAAAATGAAGTCGGGGAAATAACTGAGGTAGAATGGGTAGCCGCAAAAGCGGGGGTTGTAAAAGCAACAAATTCCATTCGAATACAGCAGACGCAGTTATTCATCCTCCATAGGTCATATATGACTCCAGTAAGGATGATGAAGTTTGCGGGAAGAACTACCTCCACCTGCCCGAAATGTCCGGATATTTCTGGTACTTTTTTTCATTTAATATGGGAGTGCAATTATGTTTTTCAGTTTTGGGGAAAAGTCACGGCAATTATAGTAGAGACAGGTATCCCAAAGGAGATCTTGAACACTAAATGCTGTCTACTAGGAATAGTAGGGGGCAATATTGATAGAAATAGTAAAGAATATATAATAAATCTTGTATCAATTGCAAAAATTATTGTGGGTAGACAATGGATGTCTAATATAGCACCAAACACTGAGGTATGGAAGGCACGGGTAAATTATGTAATAAAACAAGAAAAACACATTGCACAAGAACGAAATTCGTTAAGTAAATTTAATGCAGTGTGGAAACACTGGACACAATCACACTATTATGAAATTTAAGACAATACAGAACATAGAACTGAGCGAAGAAATTTGGTTGGCAAAAGACACAGTTCACAAATAATCACGGTAACATATAGAAAAAAATTTATTTTTTTTTTTCTCTCTTCTTTCCTCTCCACTCATTGTAGGACACAAGATAGGAAGGGTGATGGGGAAGGAGGGAGTGGGGAGAGGGAAGGAAAAAAAACTGCCAAAATAAAACCGTGTTAAGAAATGAAAAGATAGGGAGCGGGAAGAAGGAAGAGATAGAAGGGGAAAGTAAAGAATTTATTTATATACCTAGTTGCTTCGAAGGGGGAGGGGGGAGGGAGGGAGAGAAGGGAAGGAAAAAGAAAAGAAAAAGTGATTAAAGTCTGATTTACTTCAGAATTCAAGACACCATCTAAGCCATTATAGAGGAAAAGATATATTAAACCTCCACAGTAGCAAAATATTAAGTATATGAAAATTGAATAGTCAAAATAACACGCAATGTATGTATGTGAAGTTAGTCTGTAAATGTTATGTAAATGTTTGTAATTGTTTTTTTTTAATGTGGATATTTGTATTTACTAAATGAAATTTAATAAAAGAAATGAAATTCAAAAAAAAAAACGTACCAGGAAAGACTAAAATATCTTAATATGTATACTTTAGAGCAGAGAAGGGAAAGGGGGGACATGATAGAAACTTTCAAATATATCAAGGGCTTTAACAAGGTACAGGTGGGAAACATTCTTCACAGGAAGAGGAGCAACAGAACACGAGGACATGCACTGAAGCTAGAGGGAGGAAGATTCAGGGGAAATGTGAGGAAGAATTTTTTCACAGAAAGAGTAGTAGATAAGTGGAATAGCCTCCCAACAGAGGTGGTAGACGCAAATACAGTAGTACAATTTAAACATGCTTGGGATAAGCATATTGATATCCTTACAAAAAAATAAGGATCAAATATGGTTTGAGGTAACATGTTTAAAAAAGGGGCAGACTAGATGGGCCAAGTGGTTCTTATCTGCCGTCAAATTCTATGTTTCTATGTTTCTATAAAAACCACAAGGTCAATACGCATTTTTTGCTTTTTTGGTGTAGACCAATTTTGTTTATACTTTACTATTCAAGTGGTCATAGAGTGAGAACATAATAGTGTTCGAGCACAGCGAAGAGTTCTAGATTACTTTAAACCATTTTATGTTTTAGGGTTTGTAATTTTTCAAAGGGGAGGGGGAGGTACTGAGAAGACCAGGCTACATCCAGAAGCAACGTGTTATTGATAATATCTTCTGATTCCTGTGCATTATAGGCCAATCAGAAGACACAATGGACAATGTGCGGGAGTGTGCCATAGTCTGTACACACTGGCTGGATGCGCATGATATATCGGTCCCATCTGCCGGATTGGACAATATATTATGTATGCTGAGTACACCCTGAAGTGACCAATAATCATTCTGACATTACTGACGATTTCCCTTGAGCCCAGAACCAGCCAAATTGAGTGTACACGCAGAGGCGAGGAGGGTGGCTCTGATGGAGCTCAAGCTCCAGGAGCTGAAGAGGAGAGAGGGTGCGCTACTGACCCTCTATCCTCCCTCCCCCACTGGGTCGTGAGACTCAGGAAGGGATATTGGCGTAGAAGAGTCTTGTTCCACATTCAGTCAGAAACCCTGCACTCGTCCAAAAATGGTGTCAGCCATAAAGGAGAGAGATAGGTGCTAAAGGTCTTCCTGCACCTCTAGCATCAGTCAGGGGAGGGCAGGGTGGCCAGCGCTACCTGGAAGTGCAGATTCTGGGATGCTTTGCCCCTGAAACTTGTACCATGGAGCCACTGACCCAAATGCCTGCAATGCAACCCCTGGCAATGAGCATTTAATCCCCCATGGCAAGGAGCATATAATTTCCCCTAGCAACGAGCATGTAACCGTCTCTGGCAATGAGCATTTAACCCCCTTGGCAATGAGCATTTAATCCCCCATGGAAATGAGCATATAACTTCCCCTAGCAATGAGCATGTAACCTTCCCTGGCAATAAGCATTTAAACCCCCTGGCAATGAGCATGTCATTTCCCCAAGCAACGAGCATGTAATCCCCCTGCAACAAACATTTAACCCTCCCTGGCAATGAACATGTTACCCCTGGCATTAAGCATGTATCCCTGTCAAGAAGCATTAAACTGATGGCAACAAGCAAGAAACCCCTGGCAACAATCATGTAACTTCTGACATGAAAATGTAACCCTGGTAATGAGCATATAGGTAAGTGGCACTAGTGGGAGCATTATGTGTAAACAGAACTAGTGGTGGCATCACAGATTTTGTAATGGTTAGCATTACTGCCTCACAGCGCTGAGGTTATGGGTTCAATACCCACTATGGCCCTAACTGTGCGGAGTTTGTATATTCTCCCCGTGTTTGCGTGGGTTTACTCCGGGTACTCCGGTTTCCTCCCACAATCCAAAAATATACTGGTAGGTCAATTGGCTTCCAACAAAATTAATCCTAGAATGTCTGTGTGTGCGTGTACATGTGGTAGGGAATATAGATTGTAAGCTCCACTGGGGCAGGGACTGATGTGAATGTTCAACTATACTCTGTAAAGCACTGCGTAATATGTATAAATGCGCTATATAAGAAACTGTTAATAAATAATAAATAAATAAATTATGTGTGTAAGTGGCACTACAGGGGGCATTATGTGTAAGTGGCACTAAAATGCCATGGTGTGCAAAACTTATAATTATGTCATTGCATATATAGCGCTACCTGGAAGTGCCGGGAACGCTGACACGACCAAGAGAAGATGCAGAAAGCTGCATATATTGCCATGAAACACCTAGCAATGAGTAATGGCCCATCTAGTCTGCCCATTTTACTTATTGAGCATTCACATCTATTTATCTATCTATCTATTTGGCTTTGGGTGAGTGATTATCTTTTGAAAATAAACACATACTCGTGTAGAAGCCTTACTGTGGGACATCATTTGTAAGGGGCATTTTTATGTGTGTGACATAATTTGGTGTCTGTGGCATAACTGTGTGTGACATATTATGCAATAAGCATTACTGTGTGTGATATTATATGTAATATACATTATGGTGTGTAATATAAGATGAAAAAGGCATTACGGTGTGTGGCATCAAGTGAAAAAGCATTACAATGAAAGACATTATGTGCAATAGGCTTTATGGTGTGTGGCATAAGTTGAAAAAGCATTGCATTGTGTGGCATAATGTCTAATGGGCATTACAGTGTGTGATATAGTGTGTAACAGGCATTATGGTGTGTGGCATACGATTACATATTGTGTAGCATAATGTGTAATAGGCATTATGTATTGTGTGGCATAATGTGTAATGAGCATTACAGACTGTGTGGCATAATGTGTACGAGGCATTACTATAAGAAGGAAAAATTATTTGGAGGGGGGGGGCTAAAACATACCGTTGCTCCGGGTACCTTCACACCTAGCTACTCCTCTGTGTACACACACTGCAATCTTGCTGATCTATAATTTGGTTGGGTGCAATATATCATTGCTCCTGTACACACTAGAAAAATCTTCATGCCACTCTGTTTTAAGGAATGGCATGAATGTGAAGTCAAATCAGTTTTATTTGTCATACAGTTTGACATACACATACAAGATAAGCTCAAAATTGCTAGCAATATTGTCTGTGCAGCTCATCCAACCTGACGATGTTGTATGAGACTGTGGGAGCGTCCATAAAATTTGACGGCAGATATCTGCGGCCATGGGGACCAGGCAGGGTGACAGCATTGAAAAGTATACACACATGCCGATGCCGGTGGGCAACAAGCAATGACGGAGGTAGAGAGCGGTGCTCATTAACAATCCACTCCCTCATTTGTACATGCATAGACGACAGAGAGGATCGTTAACGACCAACAAACCGGGTCATTAACGTGCATTGTCCATTGGCAGGTGTGTACACACTGGGCAATATAATGGGGCAGATGTATTATCGTGCCCATAATGTTTTAGAAGTAACGGATCCCGCTTCTCCTGCACAACGAGGAGAAGCGGGCCCCCATTACCAGGGCAGCCGAGAGGAATGCCGGGCCCCGGTAAACCGGCACCTCCTGCACTTAGGCCACGCACCCAAATGTTTAGAGAAGGGTGAAAGAAAACTGTAAAAACTGTAATCTCAGCAGCAGCACACACCTACAGCATGTGCTGTGCTGACAGCAGGCTCAGCATGACCTCTCACTCTGTCAGTGAGACACTCATGCTGAGCCTGCCATCAGCACAGAACATGCTGTAGAAGTGTGTGCTGCTGTTGCTACCTGGGAGGGATGGGGGGGGGGGGCCGGGTAATTAGTACCCACTCTCCCCCCATCTCGGCTGCCCTGCCCATTACAGCCTGATGTATTAAGCCCTTCTTGCCGATAAGGAGAGCTATTATTGTCTGCCTCCTCAGCTCTCCTTATTGACGCCCGCTTCAAACTGCGCATGCGCATTATAAAAAAAACCCTGGCCTGCTCTCGAGTGCAGCCCGGAGCCCAGCAGCAGGGCTAGCGTTTACCTTGCAGTGGGGATAGGACAACGCTAGCGCTGGGCTGGCGAAGAGGCTCGGGCGATTGAACCCTTGAAGGCTGTTAAAACATCATCCCGGCCGTTAATTACTGGGGGAGGGATTGTAGGGGACAGCCCGCCAAGCGTTACTTGGCAGGCTGTCCCAAGCGCACATTAGGTGCGCTGTTAGTATATTTGTTAAAATATAATCCCCCCAGTTAACTAGCGTTAAGTGCAGATATGCCCTTATCGCTAGTTGATACATCTGCCACAATGAGTGATATTGCTTAAAAGGGCTAAAAAATTATCACTCATTTATCACCCAGTGTGTACAGGGCTTAACCCTATAATTAGCTATATTATAGTAATAACCATAGACCACTTAGCTCCTTTACACGAGTGCTGAATGCTCTCAAGCTCTCAGTCACATGTAACACACTTCTCACACCTTGCAATAAACTAATAAGGGGAACGTGGGACCTAGTTTTGTGGAGAAAGAGGTAAAGTTAGTGAAAGGCGTGCTGTGTTGTGGATGACTTTGTGTCGACCTTTGTTGGAAATGGCCTATGCATGCAGAATAATGGTCTCCTTGCAGAGAAGGAAATGGCTTAGTGCTATCACCATCACCATGGCAACCATCGGAGTCCCCATCTAGCAGAGAGAAATGAGTTATGAAAAGGCTTGAGTGAAGAAGGGATTAAAACATGATCCCAGGGACAGCATGTCAATCAAAATCAGTGCAGAAATTACACTTGTTCAGGTTAGAATTTCTCTCCTGTTTATTATAGCAGCACCTTACTAGAAAGTTATCAAATTAGGGGGATTCTTATAATTCAGCTGCACCCCATCCCTATTCCTCTCTCTCTCACACATACATACACACACACACACACACACACACACACACACACACACACACACACACACACACACACACACACACACACACACACACAATGCACATTTCTAGCAACAATGGTTCCTGTCAACACTAATATTTCTGGCTAATAAGTAACACATTTAGATATTTACCCATTTTTCCTTTGCTACATCCTATTAGAATCAACGTCTGTCCACATTAACCTGGAGTAAATTGCATTATGTCCTTGCTTAACTCTCATCTTTTTCTTTAATCCTCCAGCCTTCTACAGCCCTACACAGGCTACATTAACTCATAGGAGCACAGAATAGTTAACCAAATTGCCTTGACCCCTCTGCTATTTGATAGTTGCCTCTTTGACACTCATTTAGAAGTTCGTAGCAGTAGAGCAGACACAGGACAAGTCCAGCCTGAAACTGAAGCCCTATGAAAGAAGGAGATCAGGAGAACTTGATAGCTGGAAACTTGCTCTCTCCAAAGGCTTTTTGGACATTTTAGCTCGGCTCAGGAGCCCTTGGAGCGCCAGCAAGTCTCCAGCCAGGGTGTAAACTTTAAATGTTAGCTATTTGTTCCAGAGATTGCAATAAAATTGAACCTTTCTTTTGTTACATTTTAACTTTTTTTTTTAAAGCCATTCATTAAGCAGCACAATACCCCCACTAAATGTAGGCAAACAAAACTGAAGCATGGCTCTGAGTATCTGAGTATTTGTAGTTATGTGAAATCATTCATGGATTGAGAATTGGAGTATACAGTAAAGGGTGCATTCCCTGTTTTACCTTGTAAACAAAATATGAGTTTAGAATTGGTAGGTTCATCCATATGTATTTAGTTGTACATCTACAGAGCTAAATATTCATAGTTATTATGTTCTATCAATTGATTACAATTATTTGGATTCAAATCACTAGTGATCGGGTGCCTATTTATTAGAGGCTCTTATTATAACCTAGGTTACACACACACACACACACGTATATATATGTATGCAAATATATATATATATATATATATATATATATATATATATATATATAGCAAAGTGACGTCATGTATAGCAAAGATACCCTTATCACTAACAATCAATCACAGTCCAAAGCTACTGATCACGTGACTTGTCAAAATAGTAGTTACAAAACTGAGGCAATGGGGCAGATGTATTAAGCTTTAACAAGAGCTAAATGCAAGGGCGATAAAGAGAGATAAATGTCCAGCCAATCATCTGCTAACTGCTATGTTACAGGCTGTGTTTGAAAAAAGTCAGTAAGGAGCTGATTGGCTGCTCGTTTATCTCTCTTTATCACCCTTGAATGTATCTCTTCAGGCTTAATACATCTGCCCCAGTATGAGATAATAACGATATCATTAATGATGGTGATGTCAGCATCATGTATTTAATCTCAAGACCTCTACCTTGAAGCTTAGAATGTGCTTATATTGATGATTATGTCCTGTACAGCAAGAATTTATAATAGGCAACAATCACCTGTATTTTGTGATAATACAATGTATACATTAGTTCTAAATGCATTCATTTATTCATACATCTGTCTGTACAGCAGATCTCTTGCGTACAGTACTTGCTCTATCTATCTATCTATCTATCTATCTATCTATCTATCTATCTATCTATCTATCTATCTATCTATCTATCGTGTGATATGTCCTGTGCCTGGCATCAGTTATAAAATACACTACTGTGTGTTTTTGGTAAGAACCTCTTGTGAGACTACTTGCAATCTTCCCATAGAGATGACATTGTGTAGGCAGCACAGTCTCCAGCCGACCCAGTTTGACCAGAGATAAGATTCTGAAAGGACTACATAAGCAGACTGTCATATTATAGATCAAATGTGACATCAATGATATCCAAAATGGCTGGAAAACAAAGGAGGACTTGGAGATGTGAATCTGCTAATTACAGCTGCAAATATTATGCAAATGTTTCTTGGCACACACAAAGCAGAAGCAAGTTTAAGTATGGAGATAATTCTGCAAAATCCAATGCTCATCTGAGAATGGGAAATGGGCCAATACGTCCCGGTTGTGTGTTTCATTTTATAGGCAGAGTTTTTATTCTATATCAGCTGCAGATTTCTATCTCTATTCACATCACTATCCGGACTGCTGAATATGAGCATCATTTATCTTATATATTAAATGTCCCAGAACAGTTCACTCCTAATTGATGTGACTTGTACATGTGTTACTCACACAATGTTCCTATATACAACGCCTCTACACCCAAATCACATACACTCAAGTGAATCCACGAGCGATAAATCGTGCTGTATGTAGGTGTATTCATATGCACACGTTCCATATTGTACAGTTTGATTGTGGAAACGAGCAGTTTAGATTCATGAATTAATATTTCAAATGCTCATTTTCAAAACATAACTGTCCAATAAGATGATTTTCTCTTCTGCCATAGAAGAACTGAGAAGTGTACCTTAAGAATATCGAGAGAGGGTAAGGTAGCCCAGCTAATGATGTCAGTCATTCTTTGGAATACACAAGCCTTTGTTAGATAAGAAGGAATATTCCATCTGCATTCACATGTCTCTGCTAGCCACTAGAAAGACAACACTGAATGTAAATGGAACTAGATCAAGATTATCTGGCAAGGGGTAAAAGTGATGAATCTGAAGTTTATTGAAAGGAAAGAAAAGTGCATTTCACATAATGATACAGTATTCAGGCACCAGCAAGAAGGATTTCGCTCTCCCCTGTCTCCAAAACGATTCCCCTAAAACCATCAAGATATACAATTACCAACTGGACAAAAATACTAATCTCTACTCGGCAACTAAAGAAAGACATTTTATCCCCTGAAGTATATTTAGACGAGATATTTCGAATCAGCACTTGCAATTCTACTAACCATTGGACAAAATAAAGGTGTTATATCATTCTTTATATACATAAATGAATTAATTAATGAATTACATTTTCTTGCACAAACCCACATCATTTACAATGAAAATAATGATAATCTGATTACATTTGTTTGTACGCAGTTACACGCACACACACATAAATATATATATATATATATATATATATATATATATATATATATATATATATATACACACCATATATACCACATATATACACACAAATAGATATACACAAACACACACAAAAATAAATATATGTGTGTGTATATATGTATATATATATATATATGTATATATATATGTATATATATATATATATATATATATATATACACACACACACATACACACACACACACACACACACACACACACACATAACTGCACACATACACACACCCCATACATAAACATACCTATGTACAAATCCCATGAGAACAAGTGCTGAATCGACACTATACATGAGCATAGAAATATGGAATATTTATTACGTTTATAATTAGCCATATTTGAGGAGAGATTAATGGCGAGTGTTTAATCGATTTAGCAGGCGTTTACTAATCTATTTAGCGGGCGCAATGTGGGGAGTGTGCAATCCCCCAATCTGTGATAAATAATGCCGAGTTCATCCCAAAGAAACGAGGGGAGAATTAAGAATCTGCAGATGCAGCAGCGGTTTGAGGTCGATCTTGTTAATTTCATCTTGAAATTGACACACTAATTACACAGCACTATGGTAAACCTGCAAAAAAGCGAGATTATAGCCAGACCTTTATCAGATGTGCCTGTTATTTTCCCAGTTAAAACTCTAAAGGCAATTTCGGTGCCCCCGGATAAAAAGAAACCCCCCTCCCTCCCCTATATTTTTACAACGTTGGCCATCACTTTCCTACCATCAGATTCATTGTGATGTATTAGATGCAATAAATTATCCCATGTAACAAAACATTGGGAGCTGAAAGGCTGATAATCTGGAAAGCACAGATAAGAATTCATTATTCCAAATCATTATGAATCCGACGTTGCCTGTGACTTCTTCCTTAATCAGCTTCTCTGATCCTGGTTATGTGAGCAGCGCAGATAAGGACACAGTCATTTATAATTCTCCACCTCGCCTAATATTTTAAAATAAAGTCAGAGGCAAGGAAATGGTATAAAACACCATCGAGCAGGAAGGCACCGAATGAAAAATCACTTCCATGTTATTATATCCACTGGAAGATTTAATTAATTTTTTTTTTTTACTGAACGTGTTTTATTATTTTTCATATACTTTGCATTATGCATAATTGATATAAATGTGCAAACTGGGAGCAGGATCAGACATGTTATTTAGAGCTTTGTACTGCTGGCTGTATCATTTTTGTGTCTTCCCAATGACACTAGGAAAAGAAAGCTGGCTCTGGGTTTTCTGAATGATGAACACAGAAAACTGAAATGAGACAATGAATGGTCTTTTCTGTAACCCTTCTAAGCACGGAATACTCAAATATCTTCATCAACAGTTATACACAATTATGTCTGCATCACTGTACACTAGAAGTCGACAAAACTGCTAGAGAATCACGGTACCTAGTACGCTATGTACCTATATACATTACGTACCTATATTATATATAATGTGTATTTTGCCAGTCGTATGCCGTAGAAAAAAAATACACTGTAACACGGCGTAGTGTGGCACTACTACTACTACTACTACTACTACTACTACTACTACTACTACTACTACTACTATTACCACTACTACTACTACTACACCTACTACTACTACTACTACTACTACTATCACTACTACTACACATACTATTACTACTACTACACCACCATTACTACTACTACTACTACTACTACTACTACTACTACTACTACTACCATACTACTACTACACCTACTACAACTACTACTATTACCTCTACTACCACTACTATTACTACTACTACTACTACTACTAGTACCGTACTACTACTACTACTACACCTACTACAACTACTACTATTACCTCTATCACCACTACTATTACTACTACTACCACTACTACTACTACTACCTCTACCACCATTACTACTACTATTACTACTACTAGTACCGTACTACTACTACTACTACACCTACTACAACTACTACTATTACCTCTATCACCACTACTATTACTACTACTACTACCACTACTACTACTACCTCTACCACCATTACTACTACTATTACTACTACTAGTACCGTACTACTACTACTACACCTACTACAACTACTACTACTACCTCTACCACCACTACTATTACTACTACTACTACTACTACTACTACCGTACTACTACTACCACTAGTACTACTACCTCTACCACCATTACTACTACTAGTACCGTACTACTACTACTACTACACCTACTACAACTACTACTACTACCTCTACCACCACTACTATTACTACTACCACTACTACCACTACTATTACTGCCACTACTACCACCCACCACCACCACTACTACCACTACTACTACCACCACTACTACTACCACCACTACTACCACTACTACCACTACTACTACCACCACTACTACTACTACTACTACCGCTACTACTACTACTACTACTACTACCACTACTACTACTACTACTAATTTTAGCATGACTATCTTCTACTCTATTAAAATTGACCAAATAACTGCATTAAGTATTCCTATACCGAATTATACCCCCCCCCCCATGCCTTCTATGCAGATGTTGCCAGATGTGAAACTGTTTTGTGATTTAAAACAAACAAAACAATACTTTTTACATAGAATGGAGGATGCAATTACATAGGATTGCATGTGAATTGGGGTTTAGGGAGCCAAGTGCGATAGATGATATTGAAAAATACTATCAGTGGGCAACCCATAGATAAGAGCAGTACTATATTGCTGTTAATTGGTAGCATTTTATAGGATGAGTTTGTTTTCACGGTTTTAAATCTAAAGGGATGATTGTGTATAAACCCACTTAGGAAACAATTTTAAAATATGTTTCCATAGAAAGGTAGCATGACTCTGTTGGTCCCACTATATTTTCACATAAACATGATGGTCTTATGTTCTGAGATATCCTTTCATGAGAAATCAACCTGCCTATCTCTCATCAGTAGTCACACGCTGGAAAATGGAGATTGTCTACAATCGGAGTACAATGTGCAGGGCGCCTGGTAAACTCCTCACCCCAGTCATCTGGTACGCTTCTATCCCAAATTTCTTAAGAGCATTTTATACAGGGTATAAATGATCATACTATCTTGGCATCAGGTGATACCGCTGTATGTCTGGGTTACGTTATTCACTTTATAGACTCGTTTGCAGCCTAATTATCTTTAATTTATTACCTTAATTGAATTTGTTTTCTAAAGATAGAATTGGTGCGATCAGATTACATTTCACTACACAGAGTCACATTAGAAAGTGAGAGATGTGCCCCAAACGTCAGCAGAAAGCAGGCGTTTAACGTGCACCATACTGATCCATTACACTGATTTATTAAACATCGTGGCCAGTGGCAGATCGCTTCTTTTCCTATACACTGTGCAGGGCTTAGCTGTCACTTGCCAGTGTATCAGTGTTTTAAATGGTAATTTGCATGATCCATATCATTACTATCATTACTATCATGGTAAGATCATCGTTTAACAATAGTGAGTGCTCACTGCTGAATATGACCATTAGCTATAACGTTTTTTTCCCCTTTTTACAATACTATTAGTAGAAGTGAGTTTATTGCAATATTATTTACTATCATTGTTATGAAGATCATGATTTTGTCATTATAATTACCCTAAGCTGTAGTTATGAAATGATATTAAGTATTTAACCACTATTTATAAGACACAGTTGTATACAATGGTGATTATTACTATATTTATTATTATCATTATTATTAATCTGTTTAATTCTAACAATCATCATAATAATTCGTACTGGCAACTGTAATATCTTTCTCCCCCGATAATCATTACAAATATACCTGTCACGAAATAGTCGTTATTAATTTAGGAGTCACGAGAAGTGATATTGATCTCGGAATAAGAATAATCAATTATTTCTGGCAATCATATTTCCTGTGACAGCAATGGTAATGTTGCTGCACTGACAGTATATATGAGAGTTCTGTGCATTTCAATGCGCCAGGTGATGTTATAAATGGATGCTGGGCACATTAACATCCTTGGTTTTCTGTTGTGTTTTCAGTTTAAGCCTATTTTGGATACATTTGCTATTCTAAGCTGGTCCTGAGTCCAGCAATCCTTTCCAAGTTCCCCAGTGTCCTCGTCCATTTCTATTTTCTGTATACCTGTGACATTTGTACTAGTCAGGCTGAGCATCAGTCTGTTGGTGGAGTGAATGCCATCTGGGTGGGTTGGACCAATAACAAATAGACCCCAAAACTGATTAAGTGCACAGCATTCCACGTAAGGATTGGCTAAACCTGTGAATGAATGTGGACATATTTACATTATACTGAGCCTGGGAGGTTTGGGTAACAATTTCTTGTGATTTGAGAAATGTGTCGCTCTATCCTGAAGGTGGGGATGTTGTATACAGTATGTGTTGTAATGCAGTGGCTGAATGGAGAGAACTCGCTCAAAACCTCTACAGTCCTTTGGGCATGATCTCCTATATATTTGCACCGGAGCAATAAATCACCTCTCCTGCTGGACAGAACTGTATGTTGCGGTATGTGGAATCTCTAGGCGCTAGACGGAACCCAGGACAACCAGAACCTGAAGGTACAGCGTCTACTGTATATCGTGTGCCCCTAAATGAACTACTGATTGCTTTCAGGTACATTACTCCTTCTTCCTCATGTATTGCTCCTACACAACTCATATTCTCACTTCCAGGTAGCAAGTGATCAGGAACGCCGTGTTCTTTCCAATTATATATATCTGAAGCCTAACAAAACAAATAATTATAATTACAATAGTGGAAAATGCAATTTACAGATTAACCAATCCCAAATGATACTCAAAGAAATATGTATACTTCTTTATAAAGCATCTTATATTGACTCATATTAATATTTATTAATAAAAAGGCAGTGATAGTGATTGTGATTGTGATAGTATGGCAGTGATAGTGAATTTTGGTGGTGGTAGTGCATTTATGTATGTGTATGTCAGTAATAGTGAATGTAATAGTATGGAAATGGTAGTAAATGTAAAGGTATAGCAGTGGTAGTGAATGTAATAATGTGGTAGTGGTAATGTTATAGTATGGTATGGTAGTGAATGTAATAGTATGGTATGTTAGTGAATGTAATAATGTGGTAGTGGTTATGTAATAGTATGGTATGTTAGTGAATGTAATAGTATGGTATGTTAGTGAAAGTAATAGTATGGTAGTGGTAGTGAATGTAATAATGTGGTAGCGGTAATAGTATGGTAGTGGTAGTGAATGTAATAATGTGGTAGCGGTAATAGTATGGTAGTGGTAGTGGTAATGTAATAATGTGGTAGTGGTAATGTAATTGTATGGTAGTGGTAGTTAATGTAATAATGTAGTAGCGGTAATAGTATGATAGTGGTAGTGAATGTTTGGACTGAATGTAATAGTATGGTAATGGTAGTGATTGAAAACTGGTAGTAGTAGTTAATGTAACAGTATGTTAGTAATAGTATGGTAGTAGTAATGTAATAAGATAGTGGTGCTAGTGAATGTAAGGTAGTGTGGTAGTATGGTTATTGTAGTGAATAAAGCTAGTGGTAATAGTATGGCAGTGATAGTGAATATAGTGATATTTTGTAATCCACATTTACATTTGTAAATTTGTAAAATTGAAAGCAAAAAAATATTTTTGTACATGAAGAACATTTCTAAACGAGCGATATATTAAATTATCTATGATATGCCATAGATAGTACTATCTTGCAAACTGTATTTGTAATGTGTGCACATATACTTCTATTCCACTCAGTTCCATAATTATTAGGTTGATATTTTCAAACTTCCCATCAAAGTATAGGTGTGTGATGTTACTTGTGTTATTAGCCTCTAATTATTAGAGGGCTGTAAGGGGATGGGTAGAGGATGAGCCACAACTAGCTCAGCTTGCCTATCTACCCCCATTATTTCGTGTGATTTCATGGAATGTGGTAGATATATACACCAACGTGGTGTCTGGGTTTCCTTCCCTCTACCTTCCTGATAGCTCTAGTTAACGCGGTGAAATGGCATTACCATGGTTTAATAGCACATCACCAGTCTGTGATTTGGGTGTAATTTGCCACAGCATGGGTGAATGATTATATTACCATTACATATCTGACTTCACCCATTTCCAGAACCCGTCCGAGTTGGGATCCTCTCCTCCAGTAGAAGGTCAGATCTCTGGGTGGGTAGGAGAAGGTAGATCCCCCAGCTTTGTATTTCTCATTTCAGCTTAATGCCATAACCACTGCAATCTGTCTGTCATTTCTGCCTCAGATCTTGAAGAGATCAGAGAAAGAAGAGAAAAAAAAACACGAAGCAGCTGCCAAGCCCTAGCTTTGCAGGTCAGTGAATATATCATTTTTTCCCCTCTCTGTACATTTTTTTGCAGCCTTTCCTTCCACGTGGAGAGAATTAGAATGGGATCTTTGCCTTAAAGGGATAGCATGTGTCTGTTGTAACCTTAGCCTCGGCTGTTATTGTTCTCTAGTCAGTTTAGTCATTTTAAGATTTTTTTTCTCCTTGCAATGACCTGGCAATGGCTTTGCCCTGAGATCTGATTTCTACAGCTGTAGGAATAGTACAAGAGGGACGTGTATTAAGCAACCCCTGTGTTCTGCACTAAACTCACCTTGTCCAGCACCCTGCACCATTCACACTCATCACCCCTTGCTGTACGTCCTAACACCAGTATTGTACTCAATGTTTTATTAAAGTAGACATAAACAGTGCCACTCCTGTGTGGCCTTCCTTCTTAGTAATGTCATTCCTCCATGCTTGGGGCACTACTTGTCATGTTAAGGAAGCCAAACGTTGCGAGTCTCGTTTGAAGAAATCAAATCGTAGAGATCAGTCTATGCTGGGGGTTTGGCTTCAATTTACAATGATGTACATTGGTTAAGTGGAAAATGTTACTGCATTGCTCAGTAATAGCCTTGTCCGTCATAGGGGCTAAAGCAAGGGATTGGGATATTAGATTTGGGAAATACAAGCAGGATTCGCTCATACACAAGTCCAGCTGTAGGAATGAGGTGATCGGGGGCTGTCACGTTATTAAATCAACACTGAGGTTTTTGTGAGCTAGCCTTGTAATAAACACAAAACAATAAACGCCCCCCTCGAATTAGAAAAAATACTACGAATTCATTGACTCAATACACTATATTCAGCTCTTAGTTATGCCAATCGGTTTATCAAGGGAACAGAGAAAATCGCGTTGTTAACCCCCCCCCCTTCACCCCCCATTTATCAAATTATTTAAATCAACTTTAAACTTTAATTTTACAGATATAGACTTGAAAAAATATATGATTGACTTTGATAGTTTCATAATATGAATACGAAGTTATTAATTTAATAGGCTAACTGGAAGGAACACATTTTATAATTGCTAATAAAGTAAATGACATACCAAAATCTTGTCCCCACAATAATATTTTTATTCTATCTATCTATCTATCTATCTATCTATCTATCTATCTATCTATCTATCTATCTATCTATCTATCTATCATCTATCGAACTTTACAATTCCATTACATGCGCGCACATCATATCAATCTTTTCCCAATTAATGCAATTAACCTTCTTCAAATGTAAAGAAGTATTTTCTGCTTTGATGTTATTTGCTGCGTTTATAATTATTTCCCCATCCACTGCCTTTGGATATCACGCTATGAGATCTGTGGTTTGAAACACATATCTAGATATACAGTAATTGCGTGGGACTAGAACCCCTTCCGTTCTGCCCCTTCAGTGAAATAGATAATTTTATCTTTCTTGTTTAATCTAAGGAGCGTCAGCAACCAATGACACGAGATTCTGAGAAAGATCGTCGTTCTCTTTATGACAAAACTGTAATAACAAAACTCAAGGTTCATGTTAATGTACATTAGTCAGCACAGATATTCCGAAATCCGTAATATATCTATCTATATGTGCGTGTATATGTATGTATGTATTTATGTATGTATGTATATATATATATATATATATATATATATAGATATCTATAGATATCTAACTATATATATATATATATATATATAGTTAAATGTAGATATGTATATATACACATATACACACACACACACACACACACACACACACACACACACACACACACACACACACACACACATATACACTAATGTACTGTGTCATCTATATATTAAACATAACAGGTTATGGTAAAACGTCCGCAAATTTTTGTTTTCCGTATGATGAGATTTGTTGTTGTCTAGTTGTGCCATCCGGAATATATATTTATATTACTGCTCAATTTGCCTTGTATTATACAATATTGTTTATAGATCTGCGGCAGTTACGATTATCTGTACATATATCCGCAGTCACATGGATCTGCTGGCAACAATCTCTGCATTTCGTGGATTATATTATTCTCGGAAAATTTACATTGCAAATAATCTCATCGCAAACAAGTACACATTCACACTGTATGTATGGCTGTTTGCCACATCTAATAATCTATATTTCATTATGCCTTCTCTGTCTATGGTTACTATGGAATGGGAGATTAAAATATCCCCATCTGCTTTGTTCTTACATCATCAAAACATAACGCTGTCAATGCACTGACTGAAACCCAGAGTGCCAATCACTAATAGCAGCAGGGATTGTGCAGAACTAGGGGACGGCAGCCCTTCCTCTGCTGCCAAATCCCCCAGCCAGTAGAGCGAGAACCGGTCTCAGGACAGAGACTAGAGTGGGAGACAATCAGCCCTTGCTGTCACCTGCAGCAGCAGCAGCATACTCCCGCACTGCTCTCCGTCTGTCCGGCTCTAGATAGAGGTATGTGATAGTGGAGGGCTTGGATGTTAAATGTTTACACTGAAGAGGAGAAATGTGTCAGTTGAACTGTTCTCAATTGCCTCTGGAGACATTTAACTAAAACACATCTAGTCTGAGCTAGAGGCAGACAAAATACCTGTAATCCATTTTCCATTCGTGTCATAAATAACCATCTAAACTGAGCTGGAATAATGGATGGTGCTCTTCATATTATAATCATTATTATTATGATGATTATTATTTACTCATTACCTATAGTAATTATCTAAAACAAATATAACAATTCTGTATCTACGGTACACCTAGGAACTCATGTGACTTGTAATAGAAAGGGTCACTGGAATTCACTTAATAATGCATTATACTGTGTGTGTGTGTGTGTGTGTGTGTGTGTGTGTGTATATATATATATATATATATATATATATATATATATATATATATATATAAACACATGTTGAAAGTAGCCTCTGATCTGAGACCCAGCGGACAAGAGCAGATTTGGTAAGGTTGTATCACACCCCACTCCGGCCAGTTACCCACATGCACAATTATCCTCTATTTTCACATGTAGGCTGAACAGAAGTTGTTTTACATAGGAAAGTATTGTGAGCTGTGCCCTGGGCCGTGTCCTCTGTATAACCCTCCGATATTCAGCCCAGGGCTGTTTATACAGCTTTACCTGTACTACTATAGGACCCTGTTAAATCAAACCCCAAGCAAACGTAACCTAATCCTGCTCCGATCGCTTTAACCCGGTGCTATTGAGGAGGCTTCTTCTCCAGCCCCCAACCAGAGGACGCAGAGAAATTCGGACCAGGTGTAGCAGGAACCTCCAGTTCAGGAAAGTCATTCACTTCAAAAGAGAATGGAACTAAAACAATTCACTCAAGATCTGGAGGGGGCTCTATTGTTTTCCATTAACATTTCTGTTGATTTCCTGTTGCCTGATGACCCCTGATATGTAACCTTCCTATAATCCAACTACTGCACTTCATTATTACCATAGCGTGTTAGATTTATGGGCTTGGGAGTTATCAGTAGGAATCGGGATACGTTTCTTAAGAATACATGGCGTATGAGTGATGTCATGCTCATTTCCTGAGAGCAAGATAACCGTTTGGATGCTGGGGAAGTCAATGGGCACCTTATCGATCGCTGCTTTTGTATGGTAGATCAGCAGCACTGAGTGTGTGTGTGCGCGTGTGAGAGAGAGAGAGAGAGAGAGAGAGAGAGGGAGGGAGAGAGACAGACAGACAGAGAGAGAGGGAGAGAGATGGTGGTGGGTGTATAGGGCTATTGGGATTATTTGTCTCACAGTAGTATGACTTCATCACTTCAATGCGGCTATAAAAGTTGGCCTAGCTGACCAATAAAATACCTAGTAATTATCCTAATTTTTTTCTCTCTTACACAAGCATTAATGCACCCTGGTGTAGGTATCGCTTGTCAGGAGTCAGGACTCCCATTATCCCAACCAGCAGGTATCCCCATGGTCACATTTATACAGTAGGATTGTGGTCTATACCTGAGCTACTGGAAAGAGGATTTGGAGAATGTCCCTTTCATTCAAAGTGACGTGTGAGCTAAATATTCTGGTCTGGAGGCACGCCTGGCTCCTTGGGTGGTATATCAGAATGATCTGTATGACATGCAGACCCTGTTCCACCCTGTCTCTGCCTCACTATGCTGCCCTTAGGTCTTACAGATACTTTCTGCACTCTTTCTATAGTTCTCAGCATGAAAAGATACACAACCTATTGAGATCTCAGTGCCAGGTCCCTTACCTTCAAACCAAATTAAGCGCCTTTTCTACACTATTGTTTTTGTTAATTGGACAAACAAAGGCGGCTATTAGTGCTGAGCTGTCAATTAAGAGTGGGAGTTCAGTGGTCACCCTGCCCAGCGGGGAGACAGCTCTCTGCATGCACGGCTAGCTCTGTCCGGTCCCTGCTTTCCGAGATCCTTCCTGCTGCCAGGTTCCCCCTCTCAGGTTTGTTCCAGCCATCCCACTCTGTTCTTCTGTTTATAGACTCATCTATATTTAATCCACTTCACTGACCCATATGCCAACACTTCATGCCATCCTCTAAGAAGGCTCCACCAATCTCCTCTATTATCCTATTCTGAACAAGATATTTGTATTTAATATATGAAAACGGTTACTGCTTATGGATTGATCCCTCTGTCATGGGCTTTTTTCCCCAAATGCAAGAGCTTAACTTCCGTTCATTCTACAAATCTGTTTCAACGTGTTTCTGTCAATTAATAAATGCACCTTGAAAGAAGTACCAGACAGCCAAATGTATCTCCAGATGTACTAACTGTTCTCACAGCTAGAATTCTAGCTCCGATTGTCAATATCCTGACATCTGCTGAGGAATGATGATAAAGTGAAATATTTGTCATAATATTATTAGGTGTTCTTACCTAAACAATTCCACTGATGGCCCAAGGTGGAGTGAAGACTGACACGTTACTATGGGGTTTAAAGGGATCTTTACTGTAAGCATCAGAGTACATCACAAAGCTGCAATGACTCACAGGTCTATTAGCCCTGCCACAAATACATATATACGGTAGCAGCATGCAGTAAGAGGACAGCTACCTACACTGACCAACATGATGCATGTACCCATCAGCAGAACTTCCCTTCAGAATAGACCTGGAAGTATTTGCAGATCATGACGTGCAATGTCAGTGGTAGTACTAGCAGGTTAGTGTCCATGCTTTGCAGTACTCTCTCATGTCCTGGCTGGTTAGCTGGGACGTGACGTCACAGCTGCTGGCGTCGGCCAGGCTGGCAGGTCAATGCAAAACCTCATACAGCAATATCCCAAATCCCAATGACACCCTGGTAATCTGGCAGATGACGGGGATCAAACTAGGGACAGGACAGGAATCATTGGTACTTTTGTAATAAATAGGTTTTACCCCCCCCCCCCCCCCTCCTCATGTGTACAGGGATAACCATTTGTAGAGGCCTTAGTTTCACTGGACACGGAATGCTTTAGCCCAAGATTTTTATTCACACCAATTGCAATTCCCACTGGTAGCTTCCCTCTAACAAATGTATTTTTTTCTTATGCAATCAACTCCTTGTACCTGCCATGATGACGGACACAAATGTGTTATATATAATACTTTTCAAAACCTCTGACATATTATATTCAAAATAAACATGTAGTGCAATGCTGGCTAATACTCTGATGCTTCCATGACATTGTTTGCTTTGTGCCACATGTACTTAATCCTTTCATGTTTCTTCCCATTGTGTAAAGTTGTGTGTACTCGGGGCTCTGTGTAAACACGTATGTGTACCTGTGGATGAGTAAAGGGACTCATGTGTCTCTTATCGAGAATATCAGATGTCCAGGTAGCAAAGTGGGGTTTTCTCAGCGCATTTTTGTTCAGGATATAAGGACAAATCTGCCTGGTTAACATCCCACCATCATTCCTAATATTCTCTGCGACGATTTTTTTACGATTTCAAATAAAATAATATCTATGATATGAATATCTATGGCATATTTTATATATATATACTGTAGAAGAAAGGTTTTGCAATGCGTTACACGTAAACTATGAATAATTCTTCTGATGTTAATTTATTAACAAAAGCTTAAAAAAAAAAAAGTTTTATTTTTGTAAATAGGATACATTTTGCCAATGAGTTTCCCCGATCTGATACAGGAGGATAGCTGCGCGAAACAACTCGGATTTGTGACATTAATAATAGAAATGTTTTCAACAACTTTAGGTTACATAAATTCATTTTCAATGATAGGATTAAAAACGACTATTGGAATAAATTGGAGAATATCCTTACTATTGAATATACATTATCCATGGAGTATTTTTAGGCATTCTAGTACATGCGTTGTTTACTATCTATCTATCTATCTATCTATCTATCTATCTATCTATCTATCTATCTATCTATCTACATATTTAGATAGATAGATAATTAGATATATAGATAATTAGATAGATAGATAATTAGATAGATAGATAGATAGATAGATAGATAGATAGATAGATAGATAGATAGATAGATAGATAGATAGAACACTAAAGCTCAGCTGTACTGCTGTACTGTACTGATGTGAGTGCAGGTGGGTAAAATAGCAGTGCATGAAGTTGCAGCTTGGTGTGTGCCTGCCGCTAGGGGATGCAGCGACTCAAGTAAAGAGCAACAGGAGGTCTCCGGAGTAGAACAGGAAAAAACAGTCACAAACCCTCAGCCTTACCAAAACTGGTTCCTTTATTAGTTAGTTTGTCTTGCGTCCTATCTACCGCAGCCACACTCACTATTTAGATCATTATGTAGGAAACATTTTTTTCTTTGAGTATTTGGATTATAGTCAGATAAATAAATCATTGCACCATACAAGTTTACACACCTGCAGTTATTAAAAAAGTGTCCTCAAACCTGGCATTACTGTACACCAAGTCTCTCTCTCTCCCTCTTTCTCTCTCTCTCTATCCGTCTTGTTTTTATTGTCCCTGACTTACACAATGCATATTTCCCACTGATCAGTTCCAGTATATAGATATAAAAGTTGCGCAGCGCATGTGCGCTCTCTCCTGCCTAGCGCATACATTAATAACATTGCTTCTAATGCAGGATGTGTAGTTGAAGGGCTTATTAGCTGGCAGGCACAGTGTATGGGCGTGAGAGACGATAAGGAGGGGAGTGACTGATGCTGTGTAAATTTGGGTGTCCTGTTCACTCCCTCCTCTGTGACAGTCCCCTCCCTCCCCGCTGATGACAGTGGAACCTCCTTAAGTTGCGTCTCGCCACAGCTGTCTGCGATCATTGAGCCGCCTGGCGCCATCCTGCTACTTTCAGAAAGAATGCCTCCACTGTAAAAAAAAAAAAAAAAAAAAAAGTAGAGAGCGAGAGGGAGAGAGAGAGAGAGAGAGAGAGAGGGAGAGAGAGCACACGAGATCCGATCAGCCAGTTCCAACTTCTTTCTGTGGGATCACATAGCTCTCCCTTCCTGCTTTGTAGTCTGAAAGGTTTGTGCTGACTTTATTCTCTGACCCCAGGAGGTCCTCCTGAGCTTAGCTGCTTCTTGTGAGCATTGAGCAACATTTATGGGACAATCGGCTTCCGCAGTGTCAGGACTCCGGGTCTCTGATGCACAGCACCTGAGTTACCTGTTGGTCATTGCTCCATTTAACTCTTTGCATTTGTGTAACTGTGCATCCTAAGTTGCTGTTTTCTTTTCGTCGCAGGTGACCTAGTTCTGTGGATTGATTATTTTTTTGTTTTATTATTATTTTTTTCTTCTCGCAAATAAATATTTGGACTTGCGTTTGCGTCAGTGGAGCACCCTCCCAAGTCCTTGTAGTAAAGGTCCCAGGTGTCGCTGGAAATGGAGGTCTCTCCAGCAGACCAGCCACGCTGCTTCAGTCATCACCACCACCCGGCTTTTCTCAATGGACAACATCCTGAATCACATCACCCTGGGCTGAGTCATTCATACATGGACCCCTCTCAGTACCCTCTGCCGGAGGAGGTGGATGTACTTTTCAATATCGATGGGCAGGGAAACCACGTCCCTTCCTATTATGGCAACTCCGTACGAACAGTGCAGAGGTACCCATCTAACCACGGTGAGTGCACAGATGCTTATCTCGTAGATACCACAAAATAGCACAATATATTCCATTTACTTGCACTTATATATTTTGCTTTACTTCTTGCAATAACAAGAAAAAAACTATAATAAAACAATATCAATCCCAAAACCAAATAGATATATATTTAGCTATACAATGAACATTTTTAAACATGGGGTATATATATATATATATATATATATATATATATATATATATATATATTAACGCTGCTTGATAAATAAAGTTGAAAGGTAGGACAGCCTTTTGCTCAGATTGTTTAAAGCCACTTCTGTCCGTATGCTTTATTCCCTGTCAAAAAAGAATCCAAAAGAGTCATTTCATTACACAAGATCTGACAATTCATAGAGCTATTTGTACACAATAAAACTTGATAATACCTTATCTGACTTTTCACTGGTGCATTACTGGTCCATTACTGGTGCATTACTGGTGCAAGTGTGCTCTGTGAGTGGACTTCAGTAAACAATGCGTGATCATTATTTTTTTAAAACAACATGTGATCTAGTATTTTCACACTTATGTCTAACCTATTTCCTGCGCTATTCTCTATTTGAAGAGCTAACCACCTCCTCTTCCTTTACTGTTTATCATACCCTTTCTAGTGTGTATCTATCTATGTGTATGCATATATATATATATATATATATATACACACACGCACACAGTTTAGTACATTATTCACAATCACAATGTAAATATTATACAATCGATTTATATAAAACTATTGTATAGACTATGCGTTTGTGTTAGAATCTGGTTTCACATACACTTCATACACCACCTACTAATGACTAATGATATCTACTTGTGTTCCCTCCTATGATATATAATGTATTTTAACGCAAAACGTAAGATAGCATCAGCATTGTGGATCTTTCGTTATAAATGTATAACTGTACTGCTTATGTGGTCCACGTGTACTTAATACACTAAATACATCCCCTTTAAATACTATTGTTAAATCTCTCTCTCTCTCTCAAAAATGTGTTTAAGATAATTATTCCTACAACTGCAAAACTGGAAGCAGCATAGTCGTTTTAACATAATTCTCATATCTTATCTCCTTACTGTGCACTTTCCTATAGATTTACAGCATTTTCTAATTATCCATCTTAATTTATCATTCCTTATTTTAGTAGGTCCTGAAAATGTTTCAACAATTAATAATAATAATTAAACCTGCAGTATCATACCTGTTGGTTATTCAGGACATACGACGCACACACGCAAGAAAGGAGAGAGAGAGAGCGAGAGAGAGCGAGAGAGAGAGAGAGAGAGAGAGAACGCGAGAGAGCGAGAGAGAGAGTTGGATTTGGCACCAGGACCTTAGCAATGTTTTAGTTTTTTTTAAAATTCAAGGTCAAGTTGTGTGTCATATATATATATATATATATATATATATATATATATATATATATATATATATATATATATATATATATATATATATATATACATGTAACAGTCGGCGGGATTTCATAATATAATAGTATAGTTTGCGCCAAATAGGTGAATTGGTGGAATAAGTGGATGTCTTATTGGCTGCTATGTTGCCTTTTTGAATTGAGATATTAAGCAATCTCCATAGTTATGTGTGCCATATAATCTTACAATATTGATGTATTTATTTAGGCCCAGTATGCCGCCCACCTCTTCTTCACCACTGGTTGGACCATGGGAGCAAGGCTACAGGAGGCCACCCTGCAGCATCACCTTGGAACCTTCCTCCCTTCTCCAAGACCCACAGTCCCCCCGGACCTCTTAACGTCTACCCCCCAGCCTCCTCCTCATCCCTGGTTACGGGACACTCCAGCCCCCACATATTCGCCTTCCCCCCTACTCCACCCAAAGATGTCTCCCCGGACCCCTCTATTTCCACCACTGGATCCAGCATCTCTAACCGGCAGGAAGAGAAGGAATGCATCAAGTACCATGTATCCCCCGAGTCCATGAAACTGGAGTCCTCCCACCCCAGAAGCCTCGGGGGAGCCTCGTCTTCTGCCCACCATGCCATCTCCAACTACCAGTCCTATGTCCAAGAGTACAGCCCGGGTCTCTTCCCACCCAACATCATTGGGGGGTCGCCCACCAGCTTCCCCTGCAAGGCAAGGCCTAAGCAGCGCTCCAGCACAGGTAGGATTCTTATACACCTTCTATGTACGTGTATAGCAGCATACTGTATGTGTCACAGTGACCTTGCCCACACGCCCCATGTCCTTGTCTGTATATTAAGGCTGTTTTATAAGGCAAATCTGGCTGGCCTTACATATAGATGTGGCAGGCATACTTATCTCTGGGACAGCTGGTAGAGCTGTGCCCCAATTTCTCTCTTTCCCTATCTCTCTCTCTCTGAGACACACACACACACACACACACACACACACACACACACACACACACACACACACACACACACACACACACACACACACACACACACACACACACACACACACACACACTAGCAACAAAGAAGCTTTTGACATTATCATCATCATCATTATTAACATGGATACAATGCAGTTTTATGCATAGCATGCACCCAGCAGTGGGCATAGTATGAACGATTAGTGGCACAGGGGTGACATTGCACTGGTACAGCACCAGTACAGTGTGCAGTGCAGAGGATGGATGGCAATGTCCTGTGCTGTGTGACATGGGAGAGAGAGTGACAGCGTCAGGGTCTGGCGATGTGTTTTCAGGGGGGTTTTCCAGGGTGACATTTGCTTTGCTTGTCTGGGCTGTGACTGTCTCTATTTAGTTGCTATGTTTGAGCTAATCCCATTATGATCAGACTGCTGCACGCGACAGTAGCATTGTGTCCCCAGCGCCCGGCAGGGTGGCAGGGCCGGATGTGGTCGGCATGGCCAGAACAGACAGTATTAGCAGCGCTGCACTCAGGCGACTGACACTGTACACATACTCCTCACCGTACCCTGCCATGCACTTCCTCCTGCCTGTGGGCAGGCTTCATATAACCACAGCAAGAAGGCGACAGGGATCAGAGCATTTCGTTTCCCTTATGCTCAAATATAAGTGGCGATGTCAATTCTTTGACCATATATAACGGGCTTAAGCAATCAGCAGCTTCCATTCCTCTTGTGGAACTAAAAGTTGCAGCAAGCCCTGCCATAGGTAGCAGAAAGCCAAGGGCAAAATACAGTCTTGGGTCATCAACAGAGAACTGGCCAGTTCGTCTGCTTTTTACTCCCAATAGTTATACATTACATTACTCAGATTTATTGGCCATATCGTTCGTGCACCTCTCAGATCTTCGCCACTATTTATGTATGCCCGATTATCGCCCAACACCTGCGCTCCCGGACATGACCAGGCTCTGGTGGATGGAGAAATAGGTCAGCCCGGGGAACAACGTGGATTTCTGCACCCACATATACTGTGGTTAATAAACCTCGAGATAAAACGGTTTGCCGTAAACATTTCAAGTCAGAACCTTTAGCAATAATCATAAATAGGATATAGAATTCCAGTACTCTCAATGTCCTGACATATTCCAGCAACACCACAGAGAGAGAGGGGATAGAGTTTAAACAATCAATATAAAACATAAAATAACCTGTTAATAAATAAATTAAATAAAAGTCACATAGGTGAAGTGGTGAACTGATTGCAGCTTTGAGGAGGTGTGAATGGTGTTGGCTGTGTTGGGAGATATTCACTGTTACTGTGTGACATATCAGGGGTACAAAGCCAAGCTCCTAAAACTGTGGCTGTGGTGCAGTGCAGTGTGTACAGTACAGGATCCAGGCTTTGCATGAACTGGGTATTTTTTTAAACGACTTCCCACATCAACACTAATGAGCAAACTGTCAGCTGTTAGGTACAGGGGCTTGGTGCCTGCTTGTAGTGCATTGTAGCAGCATGACACATTTGATTGACATGCAGTTATTGAAGCCTGGCCTACATAAACCTTCAACTAAGTACTTTATTGCTGTGAGACCCATTATGTCGGTAGATAAGGAAAGACAGACATATACAGTATATGAAATAGGTTATAGATGAGAAGTGCTTTTTTAAAGAAGGTTTTATTCTAGTTCCATGTTATGCTGAATAAAGAGTAGATGCATACATACATACATACATACATACATACATACATACATACATACAGTATATATACAACGCAGCTCAGATGCTTGGACAAGCTTGTATTTACACAGTAACTGAAAGCACAATTTAGCCTTTCACCTTAATGTTAAGCCCTGCCCTACCTATCCTTTGTAAGGCTTTGTAACCCACAGTTTACATGATCTCTTGTATTCCATACAAACACTTATTCCTTTCAATAGTGTTACTTCTCTTCAAAGACAAGTGCAATAGCTCTTGTGACATGTATCAATATTTTGTCACACATTGCTTAGCAAGAAAGCATGCATTTCTAATGGCAAACATTAGCAGATATGACCACGCCATAAAAGTAAGATGCCTACTAGCCTTTGATAATAATCTCTCCAAACCCACCTAGAAAATGAAAAATGACATTCAAAGCATTGTAAAAGACTTGTTGAATGTGGATGGAGGAGGGTGGGGCATGTATAAAAACACACAGTGATATGTGTGGCAAAAACCTGTAAATGCTTGAGTAAAACATATTATGTGCCACTGAGCTTAAGAAATATTGAAGTCACATGTTACCACCTTGCACTACTGCTATAGACACACACACACACACACACACACACACACACACACACACACACACACACACACACACACACACACACTCTCTCTCTCTCTCTCTCTCTCTCTCTCTCTCTCTCTCTCTCTCTCTCTCTCTCTCTCTCTCTCTCAAACCTCTCTCTCTCTCTCCCCCAAGTCCTGGAGTGTATTCTGCTAATAGTTCCTGTGCTGTCACATACATTATCCCCTTGTTCTTCCCCCAAATAGATTGTGAGCTGCACCTCTAGAGCGAATAAAACACATTTGCAAATTGAGACCTCTGCTATTATGTATATGTACTGGTGCAGCAATGGCTTTGCCTATTTTAGAAATATTACAATTACAAAAAAAAAACACCCTTATGTAACAAAATAAACACATCAATTGAATGTGTTGTACTCTATTAACAATACTAACATGTAACTTTGCTTGGAAACAGTAATTATGTTCTAGCAGATGACAAAAGATTCAATGTTGAATTGTTACACATTTGTAATTTTTTCCCCATGTAACACTCACATAAATTAATATATATATATATATATATATATATATATATATATATATATATACGTAAAATATAGCAAATATCTAGCGTAATGGGGAAAGCATATGATGTTTAACTCCTCAAATATAGTTCATAATAATGGGCATTTATAGCTGAACAGATAGACACTTTGTTTTTCTGCAATTCATCGCACAGCATAGTGAAAAAAATGTTTTTCAATTTCCATCTAATAGAATGAATTTGCAATAACATTCATATTTCAAGAATTATTGCCTGCTCCTCACTATTTTTCTTAGGAACTAACAGATAACCTAGCAAAACATTTAACTGTAATCAGAACAATGTATTAAAACATAAAGAGCTCGAAAAATGTCAAGAGACTACTCTTGCTCTATTGCCAGATAATATTTAAAAAAATAAAAATAAAAAAAGCTGAAACCTTGGAAAGTGAATAGTTATAATATTAGCTGTCAATTATTTTCCTGAGGTAACTCATAACATAGAACCCTGTACTGCAGTAACATATAGTATATAACGACTGCATCAATTGTAGAGCATATGACTGCATTTTAGTGTTTTTTTGGCCAGTATTGTTGTTATTACTCTCTGAAACATGCAGCTAGTGAGAGGTTTTCCTGTTTAATGTGTAATTTTACTAGTATTTACCACAAGAAGGTAGAGTCAGCAATACTGTGTTTTCACTTTTGAAAAATGTGATCTAATCTAATCAAACCCTAGTAAAGCTGTAAATTGACATACAGTAGGTGCACGCTGTCCTTATTTTGTAAAGAAAATTTCCAGATTTGAACATTTTTCCTCTAGTAAAAAAAAAAACCATGGCAGAAGTTACTGACCGCAGATCATTGAAGTCAAGTTTTCCACATGTTAAAGCATTATAACCCTCCTGTATAATTCTGGAGGAAGCACCAAAATGTCTCATTAATTATTATAAATCACAAGAAATAGGGAAAAAAATAATATTGTAATAAAACAGCGAACCCGTTCAATCGTTGATGAGTTATAGAGCGATGCATAGAGAAAATATATTTAAAACAAACAAAAACCTAATTTATGGAAAATGACCATATACAGGTGTGGAAGAAAGGAATACGTCTAATCCCCCGTCAGGCCTACAGTTTATTCTTTTTGATTTATCCCAGACTCAAAAAGTCATGAAAACCTATATTTGTTACCATATGCACTTTGTTCAGGAATCCCTGCTGTGTATAAATATACGTAGCACAGGAATTAGGGAATGTCACGCACTATTCTTCCAAAGAGATAAATCAGAATGTACAGATTCTATTTTATTTTTTACGCCTATGATTATCGAATGGGGCTGTCTAAAGCTTTCTTATGAAGCAAAAGACTGACAAACCTTATCCTTCGGTATTCTGCTACTGGTGCTTGTTATATAAGCCTGTAAACAGTACAACACATAACCTAATGTTTCTCATTCTGAATGAACACATATTACAAATCAGCAGAGAAATGCCCCAAACCAACTGCCATTTAAAAATTCAAGGAACAGCCCCACACCTCCATATTTGCAAATATTGGGGCAGCTGTATTAAGCCTTAAGATAAACGCAAGGGTGATAGAGGGATATACATCCAGCCAGTCAGCCCATAACTGCCATTTAAAGCACTGGCTGCAATGTAACCGTTAGGAGCTGATTAGCTGGATGTTTATCACTCTTTATTACCCTCACGTTTATCTCTTTTAAGGCTTAAAACATCTGCCCCATTGCATTTTACAGGCAGTGATATGCACCGTTTGCTGGCCCTGCTGGCACGGAATTGTGTAGTAAAAAATCAAAACAGTCCTACATGTTTCTCTTACTAGATGGCTTTTTTTTTACTTTTGATCTCATATCTATCTATCTATCTATCTATCTATCTATCTATCTATCTATCTATCTATCTATCTATCTATCTATCTATCTATCTATCTATCACATTGTAAGGCAGACATTACATACATTTTTCTAAAATGAAATCAGAATACACAATTTATATACAGAGATGCAACAAACAGATCACACACCCTAACCAAAGCTTGAACTTGATGGACGTATATGTCTTTATTCAGCCATAACTACTATGTAACTTTGTATCTATGTAACATGTATCAATAGTATTCTAAATCTTGACTTATAAAGATTTATATTTTATCCTTTTGTTGTCCGCATCTTGCAAACAATCTGATATCAGATTCAAGCGCTCTAGAACACAAGTTGTTAAGTGTGACTTTCTATAAACAGTAGCGAGTAGCAAACTAATAGACTGAGCAGTGCTTGCTGTTAGGTAACTCATGATCCCATGTAGCTGACATGGTCACTGTCTCACTAACCTCAACACATTCTCCTTACATTGGAGGATTATCAGAAACCAGTTCCCAACACCCTTCTTAATCCATGTGTTGTTAATAATGCCTTGTTTTAACCCAGTCATAAATATGTGATTTTACAGATAAAAGTACACATTTAAACCACATCTATCATTTTTGACAGATCAGTAAGACTTACATAAACACCATTACAGTTTATAAAAAAATTTAACCTGATACATTTTTTTATATTCACAAGCTATGTAACTAAATACATAGGAATTTACCACAGCTTGTATCACATCAGTGCTATTACCATTACGTCTCACTTTACTTTATCTATTTGCATTTTATGCACCATCTTTGTACATAATACAACGGGGGAAATTGACTAAGATGGGATTTCTATTTCACATGGGATGTTGCTATGGGGAACCAATCAGATACTATCTAGTATCCTCTAGAAGGTGCTAAATAAGTGAGAAATAGATTTTGATTGGTTGCCCATCCCATGTGAAATAGGACTCCCATTTTAGTAAATTTCCCCCAACATGTCAGTCTACGTTTGTACCGTGTATGTTACCATGTGTCTGTGGAAGACGCAGTATTTTGAAGTTAGTACTATTATTGGTAATGCTGTACTGTTTTAAAGTTTGATAAAAATACTTTAGATATATCTTTGTGTGGTAGTTAAATCAGAACTTTGGGCCTTATTTTGGTTCATTCTTTCTGACAAAATCCTTCTTAGATGGGCAAAACCATGTGCACTGCAGGTGGGGCAGATGTAACATGTGCAGAGATAATTAGATTTGGGTGGGGTTTTACTTCAAAGTGAGATCTATATTGCAGTGTAAAAATAAAGCAGTGAGTATTTTCCCTGCACAGAAACAAAATTACTCACCCAAATCTAATTCTCTCTGCACATGTTACATCTGCCCCCCCTGCAGTGCACATGGTTTTGTCCATCTAAGAAGGATTTTGTCAGAAAGAATGAACCAAAATAAGGCCCTTTGTTTGAAGTGCAATCTCTATGGTTGACTTTGATTTAGCAATGTAACTGAGTAAAGTTAAGAGCCCCTACCAAAGTTTTTATGTGTGCTCAGTAATTTATAGTTAAAACCCTCTCCATATGCTGTATTAATCCATAATCTAAAATAATCTAAATAAAATCTCAGATATTGCATATTAGCACATATTTTTTTAGGTTTTTAAATCAGGTCAAAAAGTGACCATGCGGTAGAAGGATGGATTAAATTAACGTATTGCTTAGTCTGGTCAAATAAATGATTAAATCATATAAGATATTGACATGTACCTTCAGGCCGAATGGTTGGGTTACTTATCCTGTACGAATGGCTGTCTCACTTTCATGTTCTCTGTAGTTTGTGTGGTTAGAAAAGTGGTTCCCAAACTGTGTGCCGTGGCACCCTGGGGGTGCGTTGGGACACTTGCAGGGGTGCCTGTCTCTCACCACCTAACTTAACCTAAGGATGACCTATAAATACAATTTACTTAATATAATTTTTTTAAATTCTCAATAAGGAGCTTTTAGTCTATGGTGCCATGAAAAGAATTCTGATTTTCTAGGGTGCCATGATTCAAAATATTTGGGAACCACTGGGTTAGAAGGATGTCCAAGCATACAGACTGATACTAGCTCATGACTGACTATTGTGTCAAGAATTCATAGTTTTTGGGGCCTTTAATTTCTTTGGGAAACACCTTGGGGCAGATGTATTAAGCCTTAACAAGAGATAAATGCAAGGGTGATAAGGAGAGATAACTGTCCAGCCAATCAGCTCCTTACTGACTTTTTTCAAACTCTGCCTGTAACATGGCAGTAAGCAGGTGATTGGCTGGACGTTTATCTCTCCTTATCATCCTTGGATTTATCTCTTGTTAAGGCTTAATACATCTGCCCCCTTGGGAGCACTACTTCAGTACATACATACATTTAACAAACAGCACATGACATAAAAAATGTTTGTCAGACCCTATGCTTGCTTAGATTATAAATCTGGCTACAGAAACTCCCCCAAATTTTAATGCTGGTCTAATTTATATGCTTAAGGACAGTCTGCAAATTTCCGGGTTACAAAGGTCAATCATAAGAGATTTTAGGGTGTCTGAGATTGGCAGTACCATTAGCAATTCCCACTAGATATTACATATATTTTTCTCGAGGATTGTATTTAATAGTTGTGTGTCCATTGTAAACAATTTTGATATAAAGATAAAATATTTGTAAGTCAATCTTAAACCTTCTATTGCTTTGTAATTATGCTATTGCCAGGGGATTGAACTGATGCTTACTTAGGGGGTGATGTAAATTTTGGCTACTTAGTGCAATATTGATTTGACAAGAAATATCTTATTTATTGTCTCTGTATAAAGTGATATGTATTTATTTACTTTTGGTTTTGAATATTGGAGTTTTCTTGATGCAGTAAGTACAAATATTTTTTGAATTTTGGGCAGTAAATCTTGAAAAACAAGCTATATATACAGTAAATAACATAGTTGATGATTATAGGAACATCAATTTGGGAACTGATTATGATTTAGGGGCAAACCCAGCCACTGGGAGCAATATTTGCACCTAGAAATCCATTTTATACAACAATGGGAAAATGCAAGATGTACAATCTGATGTAGAGATGCCGGGGGGTGTTTGACCTAGGCCTAGTTTTAAATGCCGTGTGAGAATAGAGTTGGCTAGTAGTAGTCAGTATGTGCAGTATGCAGGAGCATGAAGTATTTGACTTGTATACAATAGATTTTGCACTTGCACCCCTAGCAGCACAACATGGTGCCTACAGCAAAATTTGCACCTACATCTGAACGAACCTCTATATTATTTATTTATTATTTCTTTATTACCAGTTATATAGTGCACACATATTCAGCAGTGCTGTACAGAGAATAGTTGAACATTCACATCAACCTCTGCACCAGTGGAGCTTACAATCTATATTTCTACCACAAGTACAAGCACACACAGACATTATATTTACAGTAATGGATGTATCTATATGTCTATCATAAGAAAAGAAGGATATTTGTTCAAGGTTTCATTATTTTTTTTTATCACCTACAGGGGTTTTTCCTTTCAAATTATGTTTTGTAAAACTGCTACAAAAAGTGTTATATATTAAGGGCATCCCAGCTTTATGTTACAGAAATGGAAAACATGCTCTAATACTAGGGGAAGGGGGGTGTAGGTGAGCTGTGCAGGAACCATATAAGACCTAGAGTCTCTCCTTTCTGCAGTGAGGACTATATCTCAGATAGTGCATGCAGTGACCCAGGACAGGGCGATTCCATAGAGGTCACCCTTTTTTTTTTGGGGGGGGGGGGGGGATTCTGGTTGGTTTCTTTGATGGAATAAACCATGTACACTGCTGGTGGGGCTGATGTAACATGTGCAGGGAGAGTTACATTTGGGTGGGGTGTGTTCAAACTGAAATCTAATTTGAAGTTTAAAAATAAAGCAGCCAGTATTTACCCTGCACAGAAAGAAAATAACTCACACAAATCTAACTCTCTCTGCACATGTAACATCTGCCCCACCTGCAGAGCACATGGTTTTGTCCATTAAAGAAGGAGTTTGCGTTTGAAGACCAACCAGAATTACCTGCTTTGTGCATAGGAAGCAATTAGGTGTTACTCAAGTCACCACCTTTTTATTTCATTGCTTTTTTATTAGAATTGTAGGGAGAAGGTACAGAAGCTAATGTGCAAAGATCAATAATATTAACCTGCAAAGATAGTCATGGACTCATGCTCAATGACTGCAATTAAGACATACTATTAATATTTGTGGTCCTATGGACGGATTCAGTATTGAATCCCGGCGGTCGGGATCCCGGCGTTCAGAATCCCGACGCCGGAATCCCGACAGCCGAAATGCCGACAAGGGGGGGACGTGGATCGCCCCCCCTTGCGGGCTCGCTGCGCTCACCACGCAGCGGGCCAGGTGCCTCGCTACGCTCGGCACACTAATTTATTCTCCCTCCAGGGGTGTCGTGGACACCCCAGGAGGGAGAATGTGTTGGCATTTCGGTGGTCGGGATTCCGGCGTCGGGATTCTGAACGCCGGGATCCCGACCGCCAGGATTTTAACTGCATCCCCTATGGACATGCAGTGATGTGAATTTTCCATCTTTTCTGCTTATAATTATTACTTTTATCTTTTATTTATAAGACACCAGAAGGGTTCCATAGCGCTGTTCATAACCAGTGGAACATATTATATAGTATATAGGAAACCAAAAAGGACAGTTACCGACAAATTAACAACTCTACAGATACATAAATATTACTAATGACATAATCATAATGCACATTTTCAATAATTGTTAGAGATGACTGTGGAGATTGCCTGCTTGCAAGAGCTTACACTTATGGGGGGATTCATTTACCCATGAGGCCTCTCATGGTGCAAGTTCTGCTGTATGCCACAATTACAGAGCCTCCAGACTTGCAAATATTTGTTTGCAGCCCCATAGGGTTGTGTACAAAAATCCAAAGGTTTGTGGTGGGAGCATGCTGTGAGCAGGGCAAGTTGCAGTGCCGTTGGTGGCCTTTTTTACACCATTGTAATGTTGACTTGCCCCCTTCCCCCATATGGCTAATAAAGTTGATAATAATATTAACTTTTGATCAGAAGGGTTATTTATGATGGATGCATGAAATAACTTTCCAAGGAGCCGATATTATCATAGTAACATCCCATGTGAATTCAGGAATGAATATACTATGAAATATGACTTTGCTTTATATTGTAAAATCTGTACTTGATGCAACCGCTGTACAGACTTGGCCCTTTATAATGTACCTAAAACATTCACAGTGTACAAAGTACTTTATTAAATCATTTATTTATGTATATATATTAGCTTTAGGCTAGTGTCACATGGGTGCTGAGCATTCCTTAATATTTAACTATAGAAATGCAGTTCTTATTTATTCTGTTTGCCTGCTCACAATAGTTAGTGTAAATGTGGAGTTGCTGTCACAAGTGCAGTGCATGCTGGGTGGCTAGGTAGAATCGGTGATCAAGTGACAGGAACTCAGGAATTTACATTGTATGATATGTGTATGACTGTCAGAACAAATAAATCTCACATTTTTAAGCACCTGGATAAAACCTGCTAGTAAGCCCTTCTGCTCCTATTCTACATGTTGGTTGGGCACTCACTAGTCGAATGTAGTTTATTTACTTAAGTCTGTGATGTGCTCCCCCTGAGCTTTGTTCAACGGTTTAGTGTAACACATAGCACGTGAATGCGTAAACCACCCACGATTTTTCCTTAGTGATCACACCACCAGTGCATGTAGTCCCGTCAGTATGTCTGCTAAATGATGAGACTCGTCAATTTATTTGTTTTCTGTTCAATGCTCTACTTAACATATCTATATTCTGTATAGAAACAGCCTTAGGGTGGGATTCTCTAATAACCGTGGCCGCACATCACCGGCATTCACATTGTTAATAATCGCATATGTACTAACATATGCGATTATTAATGCAAGGACAGCTTTTGCGTTAAGAGCTGTCCTTTGCGTTGTGGCCGGCAATGTGCAGCTGGTCCCCCCTCCCTCCCTGGACCCTTAACCAGCTGCCAGGACTCTGCTTCCTCCTCCCTGCACCCAGAAGCGGTGCAGGGAGGAGGAGGACCCTGGTCCGGGCAGTTTAGCAGTAGGCTGCCCGGACACAGGTGAGGGGGGGGGAGGTGGCGCGGATCAGCAGGGGGCGCGCAGGGCGGCGGGGGAAGCGAAGGGAAGCCCATAGGCTTCTATGGGGTTACACCATCTAGAACTGGTGTAACCCCCCGCAGCAAAGCCCCGGCAGTGGGGCTTTGCTGCATATGAAAATTGTTTTTTTACAGTAATTTTTGTTTGTTGCATCCCGCCCTTAATCTGGAAATGCTTATTTTTGCAATAATCTAAATATATGTTACAATGTGTAACAATTTCTGATAAATATTTTTCAATATGTTATAAGTAGTCTTTTATTTTAACCCTATGATTATATGTTAATGAGTGTCATCTGAGGTAACTTTTAGTGTGATACCAACACTATAATACTCATTTTGACAACTACTTACATTAAAAACAGTACAGTATATAAAGTTTTCACAACACATGTGAGACTAAAGGCCCATACACACTGGGTGACTTTGAGCTGAAAGTCAATCAAAACAGCAGGGTTGAGTGGCTTTCAGCTCAAAGCTGCCAAGTGTGAATGGCCCGGCGATGAGCGGTGCTGCGCGCTCCTGCAACATCGCCGGGAAAGCCGTTCATCTGCTGGTTATACCAGCACATAAGCGCCTTTCAGGACGGCTTTGCATAGCGCTCCACTATGCAATGCTGTCCTCCCCCCTCCGTCGGCGCCGGGCCGGGGGGAAGACACTCAGTGTGTATGCACTGAGCGGCTTTCCCCCCAGCGATGAATGCGATCATCGCTGTCCATACACACTGGGCATAGTCGCCCAGTGTGTATGGACCTTAAGAAAATACAGGAAAATACAAGAGCTTTCTATGACACTAGTAGATATGCTTAGACAAGCAAAAAGTAATACTACTTAGTTATAACCTGTTTATAACCTCCATGTCGGTTTGTATCTACCCAGTTTGTTTAATCACTGTTGTTTCCAATTGGAAAGCGCAACGGAATATGCTCCGCTATATAAGAAACTGTAAATAAATAAATTAATGATAACAAAATTATCTTGCAAAAAAGTTGTACTAATATGTTGTGTGTGATGGGTTTTAGGCCTCAATCATAACTTTATTTCCATTTTTTGAGGTAAACCATTGTACTTTTGCAAAGTGTATAAACAAATCACAGCGAGATCAGTATATACACAGTAGGTGATCTCGTTTGGTATTGCACGCAGTTTAAAATAAATGACATTTAGTGCTTTATTCAAAGGCATGTTAGCTCCCTGTGCCCTCAGCTAAGGAGCCATTTTGACAGCAATACTGCTACAAGATGTCTGTAACTCATCAATACACACTTCTCCCCTAAGATGACATACACAAACCCACTGCCCCAAGCTTATATAGCAGAATGTCATTTTTATTCATAACCAGTCATTACGTTTGCTCATTGTGGTACTATGAGCTTTAAGTCACTGATACTATATAAACTCAGTGATCCCTGTTGAAATAATTGTGAGTTGGTGGTTTCTTTTTGAATATGCATTTTTTTATTTTCCACTTGCCTTGTTTTAGTTCGTTACCTGTTCAGTGTTATTGCTCATGTATAGAATCACCCTGTTCAGTTTACATATGTATATCATAGGATAATGAGCTAAAATTGTAGCTGGACTACTGGTTGAATACATTTATGTGGACATTCTTTTTGCCAATACTGCTATTCCCCTGTAATTTAGATTGTCAAGGGAATTTTTATGCAGTCAAATGTTATTATTGGTATGTGATAATAAAAGTCGTAGCTTATGTAATTATGTAAATTACTGCTTTATGATGAATTGTTTTATGTGGAGATTTAAAGGATGTCGATAAAAATATACAAAAGGTATATCGATATTCTTTTCTTTATTTTTCACAAAAATTATGCTTATTTTAAATAACTAGGGATATTTGTTATAGGGATAGAGTGATAAAGTGAACAGAGATAAAGGGCCAGTTGTACTAAGCTTGAAAAGTGATAAAATGGAGAGTGATAAACCACCAGCCAATCAGCTCCTAACTGCCATGTCACAGATTGGTTGCTGTTTATCACTATGCATTTTATCACCTTTCAAGGCTTAGTACATCTCGCCCATTGTTCTAACCAATAAGCCCTTAACTGTCACTTTAAAGGCCGTGTTTGAAAAATGACTTTGTCCAAATTATCTCTCTCCAAGATTTGATAAATCTCTCCCTTAATTAAACATCTGAGCAGTAGCAACATTTTGTGAAAACATACACAGTATTTTCGTGATGTTGCTGAGTGGCTAGTTATTGTATGAAATCAATGATCTTGCATTAAGTATTATAGTAAATAACTACCAAATGCAGTCAATTGAAAATAAGTATTTTTTTAAGTAAGTTCTTTGCTTTTTCATTGTTAAAGGTCATGTTAGTGAAATGCTCAAGGAACTTTGTTAAAAGTGTAGAAATGTATCAAGTCTTGGAGATAAATAAAGCGAAGCAAGCTAAAGTACCAACCAATAAGCTTCTGTCATTTTACAGTTTGCGTTTAAAATAAACAATTAGAAGCTACTTGTTGGTTACTTTATCTCTCTCCAAGGCTCAATACCTTTCCCCCGATATCTGTGGATTGTAGGCTTGCAAATATAATTTTGTTCAGCAATCAACCATGTGTAATCTTGTTTTCAGAAGGCAGGGAGTGTGTAAACTGTGGGGCAACCTCAACCCCTCTGTGGAGGCGAGATGGCACCGGGCATTATCTGTGTAATGCATGCGGACTCTATCACAAAATGAATGGCCAGAATCGACCCCTCATAAAACCTAAAAGAAGACTGGTAAGTGAGAACCCACAATGCAAACACCAACTCTCTTCTTTCTCTGATCTCCTCAGCTCAGGAAGGAAAGCTTTCAGCAGGAAATTGGCATCTCCACCAAAAGACTTGTTATAGTGGCCAGAAGAAGTGTTTTCAAGTAAGGAGGATTAGACACTCTTGGTCCCACATTACCCATTTTATTGCCATCTGCCTGGGTTCTAGCTCTCACACATATTTGGCGTTATACATGCAGAGCTACTTACACATACCGAAAGATCTTATGTCTTTAACTATCCTCATTAGGCAACAATGACTCCTTTGTAATTAAATTACTAATGCGGTAATGATCCCTTTTGGTGATCAGTTTAGGATGATGCCTTTTAAATAAACAATCCTCAATAGCAATTTAAAAACAGAAATGCCACAAGCTGCAATTTATACAGACACACTTTTAGTCAATTGATTTTTTTGAGAAAATTAAGTTCCATAAAGCACAACCTTTTCTACATATATAACACTACAATGTAACTTGCTATCTATTCTAATTAACCAGAAATATTTTTTTATTTGTGTCAGTTTTCTTAATATTTAGGAATAATGTATATACTGGATTACTCAATTGTATGCAAGTTTGTTTAGTCCGTGTAGCCATCATTTTATACTTCACAACAATAACTGCAACCATTTATTTCAATTATAGTTTGTGCAATAATAACAAATATACGGACAATTATAATAATAATTGCCGTTTTATAATGGATTTTGGATGCCTTGTAGTCAGTAAAAAGGAAGCACTTTCCTAAAGGAGAGAACTTGCAGGGCTTTGATTTTTGGCAGCTAGCACTAACCCGCTCCCTCTTCATATAGGAGTCTGACTTCCCAGGAAAAATCTGCCGGAAATCTGAATTACTTAGATAACTCCCAAGTAACAATTTCCTCAAAGTAAACTATTAAGTGAGTTGTACAGCAGGGAGGGAAGACTAGGAAAAAGCCTGCAACCTATCTCGGATGACTATGTCATCAGTTACAAATATGTAGCAAACGTCAATAGCAAACAAGCACTACAGAGCACTACTAGATAATGCATGTAAAAGAAAGTAACTGTGAAAGCTCATATGTGTTCTTCCACTAATATTATATCATTTTTCTTTGTGCATGAATTACTTCTTTCTTGTCATCTTTGAAAGTTTATGCTGTAACACTAAATATATTCCTTTCTCCTCAGTCCGCAGCAAGGAGAGCAGGTACATCATGTGCAAACTGTCAAACGACCACCACTACACTGTGGAGGAGAAACGCCAATGGTGATCCAGTGTGTAATGCCTGCGGGCTATACTACAAGCTGCACAATGTAAGTGTATACTAAGAGCTGTGAGAAGTCCCATTTTCTTCTATTAAATGTTTGTCATAGCATCGTTATAAATGTATTTTAACCAGATAACCTCTTCCAATGGCTGCCTGCCCCAAGTTATACACCAAATACTTATTTTGCGTAATAAAATCTCGGCTGTATTGTGTACTGAGAATTGTGGTGCTAATTGTTACCTTTGATTAGTTACTGTAATGTTAAGTACTGTATACTCTGTATTGTTCTAGGGCAGGCATGTCCAAACTGTGGCCCCCCAGCTGTTGTGAAACTACACATCCCAGCATGCCTTGCCATAGTTTTAGCATTCCCTAATAGGAAAACTGTGGCAAACTGTGGGACTTGTAGTTTCACAACAGCTGGAGGGCCATGGTTTGGACATGCCTGTTCAAGTTTGTGCCGTATGTGCAAACCACGGGCATCTTATAAATAAAATGTAATATTATAATAATAACCTAATGATCCGTGCCTTTGCTGGGGAACCTGTTCCCTGGTTTCTTCTTTAACAATTCAAAATAGTATGGATGATACGTGAAATGGTCATTTTACTATTGGAATTGTCATAAGGTGTTTTTGGTACAAAATTCTAAACTGGAGAATCAGCAATGATAGTCATTATTTTAAAAGTACAATATTCTCATTGTTTTTCAGTGCATGTATCAGCCTATAGAATGGTATATACCATAAAACAACCATATATTTTCTTATAAATAACAATATTTAACTCTGGTGTAAAAGTGGAGTGCAAGATCCTAGTTCTTTCATTATAAATTTTATCTGAATAAAGTTGGTTTTGGAAAGATGCTGAAAATACGGTAAACAGCAAAAAATGGGGTCAATCCAATTCTATGCATTAGGTGTGAGTTGCCTTTGCTACAGCATGTCAATGCCGGCAAAGGCACCAGAACTCGCAGCCCTCTAGACCTGATTTCTGACCAAATTTGCACATGACTGTTCGCAACAGCAACAGATTTCTGACAGTAATTTGAAAATCAATTTATCTATCACTGAAAACAAAAATGTTGATATATTCGATAATTTATTGTTTGCATTCAAATAAAAACCACTCTGAGCCATTGTTCTTCTTACAAAAATCTGTCTGTTCTTTCTTAGGAAATCCTAAACAAATACATTTACATTCTCCCATCAGACCTCCCAGGTGTTTTCATCAGGTGTGAAACACAACGAGCCAATAGCAAGATTAAGCTTGCTTTATTTTGATTTAATTAAATATTTCTCTTTGATATGCAGTGTAGGCTGTGCCATGTAAAATAGGTCAATATTTCATATCTTCAAATGGAACTTGTCTCACATTTTCTGAGAGAAAGATATTTATTTTAGACAAATAGATTATTGTCTGTTATAAAATAAATTCCCTTTTCTGATAAACTTCCCAGCAGAGCGTTTATTAAAAACTTCTCATGAAGGAGGACTGATTACTTACTAGACGTAGCCATTCTCCAGCCTTTATGGCCAACAGTTCTTCAATATCACTGCTTACTTGGTGTGAGATGAAATATAAAATAGATCTCCAAACTAAGGGAAGATATATTTATTTATATTCTTACATACTACATATATTAATACAGGATGGATTCCAAAAATGACAAATTAAATTTGAATTGACCGTTCCACAATCATAATATTAAAATAGCCTCAGGGTATATAGGGGCCTGATTCAGACCTGTCAGCTCGGCAGCATATACTCAATGCCTAGCAAACAAGTAAACACTGCCCCAGTGAACGTCCGGCCCCCCACAGAGGGAATCCCCGTATTTGCGTGCAAGTGGATGTGTACGCTCACACATCCACTCGCATGCGGCCACACAGAGGAAGAGTGATAAACAGCCAGCCAATCAGCTCCTACCTGTCATGTCACAGACTGTGTTTGAAAAATGTCAGGCAGGAGCTGATTGGCTGGCTGTTTATCACTCTCCATTTTATCACTTTTCAAGCTTAGTGCATCTGGCCCTGTATCCGAATTCCAGTTTTAGCATATTAATAAATAAAAAATATTTTTAAATTATATTCAGCCAATGTAATGTCTACAATTATTTGCTATGAGACATTTTATAGCAGTGTGGCAATAAACCAAAAGTTTGCGGTGCAAGTTTTATTGCATTGGAAAAGGGAGGCTGACCATTTTTATTTGCATAATGCATAATATTTCCTGCACACAAAGGAGTTTATTTGAAATAAGCCTCCTTTTACAGCAGTACTTTACATTTCAGGTTCTGAAGTCAAATTACCTTCCATTAATCAAAAACCTGTTCAGATAGAAATTCTGTGTGAGCTGTAAACTGACCACCTCTGACAACTGCTTAGCTAGTAATTAGTAAGATAATGGAGGCTTGCTGTCAGGCTGAACTCTGTAAGGAACAGCTCCCCTGCTCTTAAAGCAGCACGCCACTCTTTTATTGGATGACCTCACTGTGGTACGTGACCTTTTATAAAAAAAAAGAACAATTTGGCAAGTATGTGTTAATTGTTAGGTGAATGGCACCAGCCTAATACAATCAATCTGTGCTTTAGAGGGCAGCGTACAGAAATTGACAGGTTTTAAGCAGGGTGATTTCTGGCTTGAACTGACGGTTGTTGGTGAAACAGGCCTAGTCCTGAAGTACGAGAGCTTTTTGTGTTAGTTCTGGTTCAGAGCACTAGACAGCACTATGCTGAATGTGCACTTCAGGAGTCACCGTTCCTACATCATTTGCATTACTGACTGGCATGGATTGTTGATTGCAGATGATATTTAAGCACATAGTAATACTACAGTAGTAATTACAATTAGACATGATTATAAAATAGGTGGATGTTGATATACATCCTATGGTGTGGTCATCAGTTGGTTTCTGACTTGAGACAAATTAGAATACTGTGAGGCATAGATAGATTTTTCAATGCAGTAGAACCTGTAAATACATGATGGAAATAATAATAATAATAATAATAATAATAATAATAATAATAACAACAGCAACATTATTACTATTAATATTAATAATAATAATAATAATAAATTAAGAAGTAAAACTTTTACATCTATACAATTATATCATTTATAGCTGTCTCTCATTACTGTTATAAATGATGCATTCTGATAAAAAAGGGGCCTACTAAGGTCCTATAGAGTACTTATTGTGCAGTTTTAGATACCTTCTAATTTGGTGGAATCCCGAGAATAAACAATGGATTGCATATATATCAGTGTCTTAGATTTTGTATTTTTATGTTACATTTTCTCATGTCTGGTATTGATTTGAATGTCTTTAAATTAAAAAATGACTGCCAAATACGTTGCCAAAGTGTTTCCTGTACACAAGCACTAAGCAACAGCTACTAAAGAATGGGAAACAAAAACAAATAATTGAATTTTGTTTAGATTAACAGACCCTTGACTATGAAGAAGGAAGGAATTCAGACCAGAAACCGAAAAATGTCTAGCAAGTCAAAAAAGAGTAAAAAGATTCTCGACAGTCTTGAGGACTACCAGAAGAGCAGCTCATTCAGCCCTGCCGCCCTCTCCAGACACATGTCTTCACTCAGCCACATTTCACCTTTTAGCCACCCCGGCCACATGTTGACCACACCAACACCAATGCACCCATCGTCCGGTCTCTCTTTTGGACCTCATCATCCATCCAGTATGGTCACTGCCATGGGTTAGGCCACAACTTGCATCCACTTAGGACTTCATCTCTATTTCAATTTTTTTTTGCTAACTGATGATTCCCTAAACTATGGAAATTTTTATTTAAATGCTTACACAATGTAGTGTTTGCACCTTTTAAAGGAACTCACTATGGCATCTGCACATTCCCGACCACCGAATCTGGATTCCATTTGTGAATAAGCCATTTAAACTTCAACTCCCTGTTGACAAGGGTTTCTAGTGCTGTGAACAAAATGATGAACATTGCAAAACACTCTTCTACACTGTAGATTTTTGTAGACTTTTACTGCCGCTTGGCACCTGTATGAAAAGCATGAAGGACCACAAGAATATATAGGAAAGAGACGTTGGAACCGAAGACTTAAAGACATTCAGGCTTTTTGGCTACCAACATAAACAAACTACCAGTCTTGCTTTCCTCTAGCCTACGGGAGTTGTTTGATGCATTCAATTTGTAGACAGTTCATAAATTCAGGCAATGGGCCTTTTTTTCTAGGATGTGCTATCAGAACAGGGCAATGAGCATTAACAAACGGATATTGCCCATAAGGAGTTTCAGATAGCTATTCCTCCGGCCCCAATGCATTGTGAACAAGTTCCTGTAATTGTTGTTTGTATGTATATTTCAAAGACACCAAAATAAAAAAAGATGTAGATTTATTTCATCATATTATCCAGACCAAAATAAAAAGATGTAGATTTATTTCATCATATTATACAGACTGAATGGTTGTATAAATTTATTTACTGCTAGTGTAAAGAACTGCTTTTAATGTTTTCATATTTTTTTCTTTCCTTAAAAATAAAAATAGATAACATTCTGTTGAAACAGGGTGGTTGTTATCTACTTGTTCTTAAGCTACCAATAAATGCTAACGCAGGGTTAGATAATAGACCTGGGATAATACAATAAATAAACAGCAGAAATATCTGCCTATATTTAATATATTTTTGATCAGCTCTGAATGGCCAGAGCTTCCTGCATGCAAAGATCTATTGAGTCAGAGTTGTTGCAGCAGGAAGTACCTGTAAAAACCCTGACTAATGACTTTGCAAATTCACTTAATAAAGGTGGCTGGATTCTGTTTCAGTCGAGAAGATGTGTTTAAACGGCATTCTTCCATGCTGTATTTAAGTCATAAGACAGCAATTTATTTTGAATTGAAGGTTATGAATAAAGGGTTAGTTCTCCTTTTATTACCATGACAAATGTGGATTGTATTATGTGAAATCTTATTTTAAATATTTCATATTGAAATAAAATAAAATGGTACTCTTTTATTTGGTTCATTATTTACTTAGTAAAAGGCAATTTCATTTTGTTCATACTATATCTCTGTTTCAGTAAAGCACATGTCATAAACAACATGCAGTCAAGTAGAACCTGTCATACTCCATTACACTCCAGAGTCTTCAGTATAAAAATGATTAGAATAATGCAAAGAAGATATTTCTATCTTATAAATATCATCTTTTTATTATTCATATAATCGTTGTGTTATTCTAATCATTTGTATAGTCTAAGCTCACCACTAAACCATATATGTTTGCATAAATCTGGCTCATATACTAGCCAATGCTTCCCCACCCACTGACCTCATGGATTTAATGCCTGTACAATAAAGAATGCACAATTTCCATACACCCAAGGGGCCTTATTCTGGTTTCATCGCTCTTCCGTGTGATTGCACGGGGGAGGGAGGTTTTGCATATGTGCATGCGCACCCGCATTTATGCGCATGTGCAGAGGCTTAGTGGGAGCGGGCAATACACATGCAGTGCAAGCGCAGGGCATGGGGTGATGGCATTCAGGCTGTGCCCATGGGAACGCCCAGTATTTCATGGGTGTTCCCATGCAACGCTGGGTGATACCATGCAAATGACGCCGCAACAAAGGTGTCGGGAGCAAGCAGCTGACGTTTATGCAAAATATCCATTCGCACCTGTGTGTGTTGGGGGCGTGCAGGGGACGGCCATGCGAATTTCACAGCATTGCATGTGGACCAGAATAAGGTCCAATTTGTCTTGTAAAGGACTCACTGTGGTATACAAAAATACATCTTTTGCTCACACATGTATGTAAAATACTGAAGTTGAACAACGTGTCAACCAAAGTGTTGGCAGGGGCTGTTATAAGCAGGGGTGGGGCTATTTAACATACTACCATGGTCAGATAGGAAAAATCAAATAGGACCAACCCTCTAGTGGGGATTGGATCTGGGGATGCTCAATATGAGTAGGTTTTTAGCAGCTGCTTAAAACAGGTTAGTTACTCCTGCATGCACATAGAAAAAGCGCTGAATTATGCTAAGAAAAAAATAAATTGCTAATGAAGTTGGATGATCTATACATAATTATTTAATAAAAATGATATATAACAACACTAAATTAAAAACCATGGCATAGGTCAATAAATGATAAAATATAACAGAACACCCACTTCTACAAATTAAGCAGCAATGATGGAGAGTCCATTCCTATTATTATCCAAATAGGATGACAGAAAAGATTGAATAGTTACCACCCCTAACCATGTTGGCAAGAATGGATGTCTATTGAATGTCCAGGTGGTCGGCCCAATGCTGGAGATAATAACTGATGTCCACTGGAGAGATGATAAAGGACAGTACGATATTGAATGCTTGGTTTTCCAAAGCAGGAATGGATAGCATGAGAAGCGGTAGCTGTTGTTGTCTGTGGTTCCCAATTGCAGGATCATGTAGAGTTGGTAGAAATGGGGAATCCCGTAGGGTTGGTTCGGACTACAATCCAATGGGGGTCTTTAGTGGAAGGTGGGTGTAGCAGAAATCACTGACGCATTTTGATATACCCGGTAGCTTTATCAAAGGTCCTTTGATAGGAACAGTTATTTATATAGTGCGCACATATTTTATTTTATTTACATTTTTATTTAATATGACATGCCTATTTGTGAAAGTAATTATAGATTTTTATCGTGTAGTCATTTAAAATGTCTTATATAAAGCAATACACACATTGGCCTAACATAAATTGCTCAAAAATTGTGTCTGGAAAAGGTGGTTGGATGATGACCACTAATAGCCTGAATCCGTCATATTGTAATTATACTAACAGACTGCAATAGAGCCACAAGTCTTTTGTGCATGCACCCAACTTTGCCCCACGTGTGAACGAATGGTCCTTGCGAATGGACCAGAATAAGTCCCTTTAAACTTTGATGTCATCTTTGCATAAGATGTATCTCATGCGATTGATCAAGCCGAGATAAATTACATGAGATATAACTTATGGTGTACAATAGTACCATAAAATATATCTGATGTGCTGAATTAGGGGGCTAGAGGGACTGGAAATGCCAATCATACTTCCTGCGATATATCGCATGTACAAAAAGCACTCCTTTTTCCATCCGATTCCATTCAAATCTGATAAATTCCTGATGCAGTACGAGCGATCTAGGGGCTCCTATCCGACACTCATGGGACCGTGCATTGGATCGAATCGGATGGAAAATAGAAACGATTTGGCACTCAAACGATATATAGGCCTAAAAGATCGTAATCAAATGAAATCATGCAATGCTTTAGTTACTTTGTGCAATCTTTGGTCTGTCATTTAGTCTTGCAATTACAAGAAAGACAATAGATGCTATGAGCGTTAGGGGGAGGGGTGAGCCACATTGACATCTGCCAAATGAGAGAATGACAACCTTTTCCAAGTTAAATATGCTTTTAGCAAAAGTAAACATTTACATGAAAGAGAGGAAAATGAAGAGGTGTTCCGAGGTGTTACAGATTATGAATGTATTAGATATGTAAAGCTTAAGCATAATATGGTATATTTTGAAGTGGATACACTTGTTCCACAAGAGTATATAGGAAAAGATGCATGTTATAGAATGCCTATGTATGTGCACTTTTAGAGGTAGATGTATTTTAAGCAGAAAGACAGTAGCTGACGTACAGAAAATATAAAAATTGTATGTAGTTATTCCCCACATTTGCATTGAGATGTGCCTTAACAGTGTTATTCCACTTTTCCACTAATTTAAAAATCCCAGGATTTGCAAGTAAATGCATACTATTACAAGATTTTTGTCAGTGGAAATTGTGACAAGGTAAAAATCCCGGGTCTAGTGACTCGGAGCAGGGATTTTAGTTGGTAAAACCCAGGTAACAAGCTGTGGAAATGGCTCTTTCGTATGTTTTTGGACCCGGACAGGGGAGGGAAGGCCTGTTGCTTATCCCCCTGCCTTGCTGCCCAACACTGAACCCCCCCAACCCCTATCACTGACCAACCCCCAGCTGCTGACCCCCCCACATCGTTGACCCCCATGTTGCTGGCTCCCGCCGATGCCCTCCTGCTGGTGAAAAGGAGTCAGTTGGGAAAAACCGATGTAAACAGGGAAGTGGAATCAGGGACATGGGAAGGAGATCCACCAAAATCCCAGGTATGTGACCTGGGATTTTGGTGGAAAAGTGGTATTAGTAGCAAATTGCATTACTGTAGCTCTTGTTGCATTTTGACCTACTTTATAATTTTGGCAAGTTCCTGTCCCTGGAGAAGATGAGCCAATGTGTGGGCTAGGGCCCCCTGCTCATTGCAACATCACACTTTTTATATTAGAACATAAAAGCAGAATTTGTATTGACTTAGCAAATTGTTAAACTTTGTATATTTGTAAGAAGATCATTATATGGGTGAAAAGATGTAAAGACATTGGACGATTCGTGTCATCGCTGATATCGCTTATGATGCTCCTGATGAATGATATAGTGGATACACACATGGAACGATATTGTTAATGATATCATGCAGTGACATCATCGGGTACCACAGCTGAGCATGCAGTTTCTGATGAATTGTCAAAATGAGATGCATGCAAATGTGATGGGTGTGCATGCATCTTCCGTTGTTCGTACCGCACACACTGGGTGATATTTTAAATGATATTGCTAAGAAGGGCCAATATTTAACTGCTATCTGTGTGACATTGTTCAGGAAACCCAAATGTCAGCTTGACATTTTCATGGAAACCCTATTGCAAACATGCTTTTGTACTGGAACCACCAAGTGTCATTGTGCCATTGTTCTGACAGAGTTGTCAGAGTTCCTTAGTTCTGGAATTCCCCTACCTATACAATGTACTGCATATCTAGCAATCAGTGGTTCCACAAAAACATATTGTGGAACCCCATTCAGTGTCCTAGGCCCACATGTTGCCTCTCTTTCAAAGGTTATTTAGTGTTTCGATAAAGATGAATACATAGAATTAATTTTCTATTTTGTGATAATATTACTTCAGAACTCCGCTTTATATGACTGCGTATGGGCAGTAGTAAAATTTCCTGGATGATTTTCATTATCCTAATTAGTTTAGCTCTTTACAGGCCTGATTTCTTTGATTGGAAAATATGTATATTTTGAGCAGACTAAAATCAGGTTTTAACATATTAGGCAGCGGACCAGCACATAATTGTAAGTAGATTATGATCTGTAGGAACGCCTCTATCCACCCAGTTACCCACCCACACAATTTGGTGATAAAAGTCGTTGAGCACATCGCAACCAAACCCCAAATTGAACTGTCTACCATGGTTTTATGTATTACACAGTCATAAAATGATTTACAATTTTTACTAAAGCTACCATGCACAGTAAGACCTAATGTGGCAACATTCACATTGCTACAAAAGGTGTTTACTCAGCATTGCTAGTTTGTTACTTTGTAAATGACCTTGCTCGCTGACATATAAACTCCTTCCTGTGAACAAGGAAGACACATACTATTTTTCTATAAGGGTTAAGTGAAATATTTAAAAATTCTTGGAAAACAAGTCTTTCGGAGCATATTGCCATTACAGTATATGGGGGTGAGAAATGGCAATTCATTTATTTTGAACGGCATCACGTTGCATAGCTATGAGAAATACTAGACAGTGATTGATTTATTCAACAAATGAGGTGGAAAAAAGAAAAAAAGAAAAATGTGCTTGCTCAGTAAGATGTGTAATACCATTACAGAGCATAAAACCCCCCAAAATGTTTCAACACCAATTTTGCTGCATAAATTAATTTTAAGATGATGTCATGTATAATTTTTAGATTATTTAATGTTTTAAAATAGTCATAATTTATCTTCTTAAATAATATTCAATGCACATGGGAATATGTGTGCAGAATTATTTTTGCCCAAACTCCGCATTTATGTGCTGTGGGCCTAATGCAAAGATTTGCAAAACGAAATATCGTGCTGCGCACAGCATGCTGGTAAGGCGGATGTGATTATCTGGTGGGAGCGCCAACAAAAATCTTGTGTAGGGCATCACAATGCTTAGGGCCGGCTTTGTTTGTACAGATGAAGACTGGCAGCCCCCTAAATGAACTGAAAAATTAAACATGTATTATTATTTGACAAAATTGCCATTAATATGTTGCCTGTAGTGTAAATGCAACTCCAGACTACTATAAACACTCTGCATAGTGTCAATTCACTAGTTGTAAATACTCAGTAGTAAAATATGATTTCATTTTGTTTGACATTTTTTTTCTAGTTTCTACTATTTATCTTTTTCTGTTGGAACATGAAATAGCTATTTACAGTTAGGATTCCTCAGAAACATGCATCTCCTTTGAGACTCCTCAACATTGAAAAAAATGTCTTGCTCATCCAGTTTATACCACTATGTAACCGGCTCAAATCTGTCTGTTCTTTGTATTTTCAAAGTATAGTTCTTTGTAAGAACCCTCATGCAGATAAAGTTTAGAAACCCACATGGAAGTTTGCACAAACAAAGCCAATGCTTCCTCTTCTCTGGGCAGTTCTATAATTTATTGTGACTTACTGTAAGTTTAGCACAAAGTAAGTGCTACGCTTCAACCTAATTGATCAAAATACTAGTTTATTTCACATGTTCCTACTACATTGTTCCATTTATTAATGTTTGTTCCTCAAAAAAAATCAGTATATTTTGTTACATACACATATATCACACATAAAGGAACTTCTACACTTTGCTTTTGTGAAATAGGATTGGAATGTGTGTCTACTTCTGACTTCACATTCAATAGAATTTTTTTGTAACTATCCGGCTATTGATGATCAGTGATCAATCTGTGAATTGCAGACATTCTGAGTCATATATAATAAGCCTTAAAAATAGATAAACGCGAGGGTGATCAAGAGTTATAAGAGTAAAACTAGCCATACATCTACAGATTGATTGTCAAATCTGGCTGGTTGGAACAGAAACCTGAGGGTATGTATCGGATTGTCAGTTTTTGGCAGTTTTCCAGCATTTCAAAGCAAATGGTCAACTGTCATTTGCTCTCATCCATTACCAGGTTTTTGTTCCAACCAGACAGATCTGACAATAAATCTGTAGATGTATGGCCAGCTTTATTCAACCAATCAGCTCCCAACTGCCATATTTCAAACACAGCCTATAACATGGCTGTTTGGAGCTGACTAGCTGCACATTTATCACTTTATCACCCTCTTGTTTGTTTCTTTTAAAGGCTTAATACATCTGCGCTCTATTTGTTAATATTCCATGATTTACCTATCACTATGATTTTTTGGTAGAGATTTTCAAATAAAAAAATTCAACATGTTGAACCAACCTAAGCGTCAGGACAATGAGAACTTGTGACAATCCATTGCAGATGTATAGGCCTTCATCCAATGGGTTTGAGGTGGAATTCTGGCATTCCCATTACAGATCACTCAAAATAATGTATATAAGCACCATAAATCCTGCTGGAGAAAGTGCAATATATCAATACAATTATTATTATTATTATTACTACAAGGACTGCCACATACAGCTCTGGACTTCTTATTACTACTGTTTATTGGGCCACTGAACTTCGTAGATGAGGAGAATCTGTAGAAACATCTTTTCTGAGAAAACAGTAGGTATAGAAGAGGATGTGGAGGCATGGAAGATAATCATGATCATTATAATATAACATGCTCTGAATGCTAAAGTTTTTCTTCCGTGTCTCGAGCATTATCTTTTGTCATTGAACGTCTGTATTAAGCTGCACTTTTGCAAATGATGGACATGTGCCCCTCTTGGTGGCATTGGGACAATTGTCCTCTCAGTTCAAATTTTAAAGCTTAATCAGTGTTGGATGACAAGAACATTCCTTGTTACCTAATAACATTTTGCTATCCCTATGCACACTGAGTGAAAAATAACACTACATAAAAATATCAGATAATACAGAGATCTTGGTTGCATATCTCTACAGATATAGGTCTAAACAACCAGGCCATATGACAAGGCACCTCTGTGTCACTGGGGGGCCCTAATACTGGGTATGGGTCTGGGGTGCGGGACCCCATCATGTCGGCACAGTCCGGCCACTCTAGGGCAGCAAGTGAAAATTAGATCCAGTCCAGGTTTTCTAAACCTGAGATCTAGGTTTGGCTGATTTTCATCACCCGTGGCTCCCTGCTATATGTGTGTCCAGGGCAGGAGCCCCAAACGTACCCGGTCCAGAAAGCTTAAAACTCATTGGACACTCAGCACCTGGAGCGCTCACCCTCAGCAGAGGGAGGTAGCGGACTCAGAAATAGGAACTGTGGTGATACATTGATCCAGAGGAGACCCCTATAAATCTAAAACTGGGACTGGTAACTATAAATATTGCCTCATTTACAAAGAGACACTCAGAGTAAAAAGCCTCATAAGCCTCAATAGAGACGTCATAATTCTGCCTTAATAGATTGCCTCTAAGGACAGTGTATATGTTATATGTTGTACGTCTTGATTGTCTGTTGCATGCCTTTTTTATTAAGGAATTGTATATTTTTTACTTGCTCTATATAATTTTTAATAAAATACATCATTATAGTGCATTTAGAAGTACTGTGGAATTATTGTAATTGGAGTGCAGCTGTGCTTTCTTGGTGTCAATTGTTAATTGCCACCCACCTCTTTTTTTGTTTTTTGTTCATTACATATGAGAATTCGCGTAAAAAAAATAGATTTTTGCACATGCGATTTGGTGCAATTTTTAAACATGTCCAAAAATCGCACCCTATTACATTTCGCCCGAAGTGTCCAATCAGCAGCAGAAATCTGGGATTTCCTGATATAAGGCTTTCTAGTGCAGAGTCATCTTGCTCTTGATGGTGGATTAGCTTACCCAAGTGATAGGCCACGGGGTAGTCTATTTTAGGGACCCGTCTGTGATCCTAAGATTGCCTGTATGCTACTGCCTGTAATTATGATTAATATGGAATCAATCTGGTATGCTGTGACCTGCTCTGAATTTTTTTTTTCAGATGTCTCAGGAGGTTGCTAGTGTGCAGTGCAGTGACAAAGACATGTAGTAGGAGAGAATCATACTTTTAGGAAAGGGACACCTAGTGACACTAGTGCAGGGGTGGGCAACTATTTTGGCTGGGGGGCTGCTTTACACTTCCAATAAATATTCAAGGGCCGCACACAAAATATCTGTCAATCAAAGCATAGTGCTGCCCCGCAAGCCACCCAGCGTCCTTCAGGACTGGCCCCTACCTACACAACCATGTACATATGTGTGTGTGTGTGTATATATATATATATATATATATATATATATATATATATATAAACGGTTTTTACCTCCCCCTGCTGTGAGAGCAACAAGTAGAAGAAATAGGCGGCACTCCCTGGATTTTAGAATAATAGATTTTTAGTGCAAGGTGAAATTACATGACTGACCTGTTGTCAGGTGAGAGCTCTCCTGTGGACTATGTGGAGAGACATCCATGTGTGCCAGAGGGTGAGACGAGTGTCTCCAACCAAGTATGGATCCCTGATTGATCAGGACAGGAGGATCCTGACTTTTTAAAGTGCCTTTGTTGCTGCTTTGTGCTCTCCAGTCCTAACTAGTTCCGCTGCCGCCGATGCATGACAGCGCCGCGCCATCCCCGCACAGCACTACTGGGAGTGTGGGAGGGGATGCGGTCACGCAGCAGCCGCCTCCCCGCCATTGGCTGGTGTGGCCACCGCGTGACCGTGTCCCCTCCCACACTCCCAGTAATGCTGTGCGGGGATGGCGCAGTGCATCAGCGGCAGTGGAACTAGTTAGGAGAGCACAGAGCAGCAACGAAGGCACTTTAAAAAGTCCCTGTGCTGTGTGGGGATGGCGCGATCATGTATCGGTGGCAGCGGGACCTCTGCTGTTCAGGAACTTCATTGTGGGGGGCCGCTTGTAATTGTGCTACACTCAGGAGTGGCGGGCCAGATGCAAGCGTTTCGCGGCTCGCATGTGGCCCGCGGGCCGACTGTTGCCCACCCCTGCACTAGTGTAAACAGAGTAGCCAAGCCCTTATACTTGCAGTCAGCACAGAAGTAAGTGCTTTCATGAAGGATCTTTTAGCAATATCTTAGTGGAAATGTTTTTTTTTTTTTTTTTTTTGCTATATTAATAGGAAATTGTTCCTTTTTTTTTGATGAATTAACATTAGAGACAAAACTTTAACACTTATAGAGAATGAACAGTTTCTTGAGACTTAAGATTGTCATTGCTTTTAATTACATTATATTAATAATACTAAACTGAATTTTTTGCATGATCCATGGGATATATATATATATATATAGACTCATCCTGCAAATGTTATTAATTAATTTCCAAAATGAGTAGCTAAAGCAAGTCATATGTTATTCTAACGGTGTAGCAATGGGATGTATGTACTAGCCCACTGGTTCCCAAACTGTGTGCCGTGGCACCCTGGGGTGCTTTGGGACACTTGCAGGGTTGCCTCGGGTTGGTGGTCCAGAACCATTTCAAAATATTTATGGTTAATTTAATAAACAAAACCAGTGATGATGGCTTCCAATTATTAAATTATGTGTGCAAGCAGAAGTGAATCAGTCCCTCACCACATAACTGACCAAATGGATGACAAATAAACGTAATTTACTTAATTTTTTTTTTTTTATTTTAGCCTAGTGGTGCCATAAAAAGAATTCTAATACTCTAAGCAGTTCTCAAACTGTGGGTCCTGACCAAAAAGTGGTCCGCAACCATCTCAGCATGGAGTCACGATTCCATGTTGCTGACTGTTAGGCTAATTTCTGCTCTAATATCTCAGTAATCCAAGGAGTCTGAGAAATCTGTTGAATTGTTTGTTACTTTAGACTCCTCACATCATTTTATGCCACCACAATGATGTCGTTCATGTGCTGTCTGTTGACCCCACATAAATGGAAACCATTCTTGCTGGGGTCCTGCAATAAATGTTATTGTCTGATGGGGTCCCAGAGCAAAATAGTTTGAAAACTCCTGCTCTAGGGTGCCGTGATTTTAAAAAGTGTGGGAACCACTGTGTTAGCCTATCTGTGATATCTGTAATTATATTACAAATCTAACTCTCTCTGAACATGTTGTGATAGATTTATTAAGCTTAATGTAGTAATAAAGGCCCTTATTCTGATCGGTGCGTACTTTCCCGAATTCCTACGGTGCTGTCCGCACGCAACGCTGTGCGGTGGCGTGCGGACATCGTCCGTAGAAACGCCCACGGGTCCTCCACATTCGGACTGATTCACTCTTTAAGAACAGGGCGTGTGTACGGACGACCTAAAAACCTTGCGTGTGCGGTGGACACGTACAGATTCTGCACGGTCTTACAGCGTAAGCACGGTCTTACCGCGTTAGAACGTACGGGAACCTGGCCGTACGCACCGATGCGGAGTATTTACGCTCAAATACAACACTATTTTTCTGAGCACACACAGCGAACACATGACCCACTTATGCAATTAGGCAACCTCATTAAAAAGGGATTGTTGTCTATTTGAATCAATTAAATCCTAATATATACTGAAACACATTACTACTATATTCATTACACACATTAACCCTTACAGCATGTGAACATAACATAATCTATGTACAGTATGTACAGTTTGCTTATTTAAAAGATTATAAACAAGTTACACATATACTTTTCCATTTTAAAAAAAAACACGGACAACTTCGAACTGTAATTAACTATTTATTAACTTTACAAAACATATAAATTATAGAAAAAATAAATAAATTAATTTGCCCCATCCAGTAGCCGGTCCAATTCCGTCATGACCTGGCGCATGTGGGCTCGAATTCGGAAGAGGGCCCCACGGAGACCCTCTTGTGCTTGGGCTGGCTCATCTGTGGACCAAATAAAAATGGAAAAATTAATAATGATATTCATGCATACATTTAACATAGTCATACCTAAATGTTAAACATGCACCGTGACAGGTGTGTGTGTGTATATATATATATATATATATATATATATATATATATATATATGTATATAGACACATATATAACTATATATATGACACATACATCTATACATACATGCATACATACTACATGGAAAGCCTGTTTTTTCCCCTCTACCCTTTACTCTGTAGAACACCTCACAGTCATAGTGCTCCTTCTCAATCCAAACCCACCCATGACTAAGCTCTGAGAAGCATGTCACGCGCTGCACCAATCCCAATTCTGCAAACAAAGTTCAGTGTCTGTTATATGATGGAGCGTGGCAGGGGAGTTAGTCAACTCTCAGGAATGCTCAGTACATTTGTGCAATCAAGCATGGCTTGCCTGCTGATGGTCTGCTCCAGAAATCATTGTCATAATGCCAGTTAGGTGAAGCTGCAGCACTAACCCACTCCCATGCACAAAATCATTACAAACACAAAATCAACAAACAATTATGGTGCCAAACATACATGCAGACCGCAGGGGGTGGTTAGCTACAGGAGGGCCCAGGGGCACTGACCACTTGTTACTCCAGTCTAAGCCACGCCTGTCCATACTCCATTTATGCCATACTGAATCTAGTTTAGAAAGATCAATCACCAGTAAACTCTACTCACCTATATGAGGCTACAGATTGTATGCTTGCAGCAGGGACATGTAACCCTTACATGAGCAAGTCATCCCTTTCTTCCAGGATACAGATTAACTACACAGGTTCAGTGGCACTTAAAATCGACCTGAAAGCCATCTTTACAACCTGTGTCATTAATATGTGTCCAGGATGAAAGGGATGGTTTGGCCACCCTATATAACCCCAAAGTGTGTCTGTTGCTACCCAATTTGTTGTTTGACTTTATAGTATTTTCAAACACAATTGAATCACCAGTGCTACATATCAAATAGTAGATGACAAAAGGAATAATGATTCTTTATGTATACATACCACTTTCGGCCGCCTGCTCCACCTCACAGGCCTCCTCATCCTCGTCCTCTTCCTGGCCCTCCTCGGCTGCCACCACCTCCTCCTCGGCTGCCACCACCTCCTCCTCGGCTGCCACAACCTCCTCCTCTTCTAGTGGCACCACCTCCTCCTCCACTTGCTCCCCTTCCTCTGCCACTAGCTCCTCGGCCATCCCATCAGTGCCCTCCTCCTGGGCCTGGGCCACCTCTGCCTCCTCCCGGGCCTGTCTTGCTCGATCCCGTGCTGTGTTTGAGAAAAAAAAATGCCAATTAGGGGTCATTTGGACAGATGTATTAAGCCTTAACAAGCAATAAATCCAAAGGTTATAAGTAGAGATAAATGTACAGCCAATCAGCTCCTTACTGGCTTTTATAAAACACAGCCTGTAACATGGCAGTTATGATGTGACATTTGGGCAATTGTAAGCATCACAAACAATAATCCTACACAATGACATATTTTATCACCATTACAGGGTGTCAAACAGGAAGTAGCACACATATAGTGTATGCCATGTTTAACTCATGATCAGGCTGGTTACCTTATTGGCTTAAATAAGGTCATGTAAGCAATCATGTACAAATGGCCATTTAATGTATAAACACTCACATCTCGCTATGCTGGCCCTGATTTGCTGAAGCAAATCCGGCTGGCGACCTCTCAAGTCTGACCACCGCTGCTCCAGCTGTGCGATGGTCCGGGCGGGCGTATATGCGCCGGCGGGCCACCGCATAGGCATTACGCTTCTGCCGGTTGGTTATGAAGGGCCCTGCACGGCCCAGCCTGGTCTCCATAACGGCGACCAGTGTCCTTAACTCTGCAGGGGAAAAAGGGGCTGCTCTGCCATAGGCCACCATCTTAGCAATGGCACAAATCAAGCGGTCATGTCCTGTCATTGGTTGATCAGAGTGATATTTGGTATTAACTTTATTGTTCATTTTTACAGTAACAGCGTGTATGCGCCAGAACAGACGGCTAACCCATTGCATCGCAAATCCACACTTGCTGTACCTTTGCATAGTTTAGCAGACCATGCCATTACTTACTATCTCCTAAACAGACAGTGTAAAATAAGATGGGAACCCATTATATATAATCTATAACATTCACCAAACATGGCTATAAGCAACAGGTGAAATAGTCTGCATCACTAGCCACTTACACCTAACTCAACACGGTACTAAACAGCTATTTTATAATGAAAGCTATGCAGCAGAAACATAGCAAATAGTGCCAGACCTTTTACCAATATTAGGCCATGCTGCCATGTGTACACTTACCTTCTACAGGCCCATACTAGAGAGGTGGAATGAAAAGAAGCTAGCATAAAGGCTGAATTTGGAGAGCTTTCACATGTGATTTGGATGCTAGCACTGATTACTTGTGCCTAAGTGGTGGACTGGATTTACATATGGAATGGGTATTGTCATTTCTACTACATACCAAACAAGTGCACAGTACAGATGTACATTCACATATACATTTCATGTCTGACCTCAGTTTTATTTGGTGATTGGTGTACAAATCTGCATTTACCTACTAAATCAGACTTACTCAGTCTGCCAGGTTTTTTTGAAATTTTTTCCCGCAGCAAGGGGCGTGGCCTATGCGCCGCACGGTTGACGCTGCCGTACGGAACGTGGCCGTACGGAACGCAGGGTGTCGCTGATGTACGCCGATTACAGAAATAGTATATAAAGGTGTGTTTGGCAAATGCAATGTTGTTGCACACATGTCTGCATCTCTATCTGAGGAAGAGCAGGAGTTGCAGGACCTATTTGCTCAGATGGACTCCAGCACCACCTATGTCCCCATCAACCCTGAACAGCCATTGGGGGAAGAGCAGCCAGATGGGCCATCGACATCAGGCCAATCGGCAGCTGGCCCATCCTCAGCATCAGCAGAATCATTGGGAACACAGCAGGTGGCTTCCCAACAGAGTAGCCTGGCCAGCACTTCAAGTACAGCAACCGGTGGCCGTGGCCATGGCAGTGGCGGTGCCAGTGGCAGTGGCGGTGCCAGTGGTCGTGGCCGTGGCCGCAATCGGGCAACAGAGGAACCAACCACCAGAAACATGGCATACGAACCGCAGGAGCTTGCCATCCTGGTGACCCGGGCACGGGATTTGATCGAGTGCCCACAGGAAAAGTTGACACACACAAGGAGATGGAAGATCTGGGAGGACATAACGGCGGAAATTAATACGGTGGCTCCACAAATTTGTGAGGCGGAGCACGTTAAGAAGAGGCAAGTTCATGTGTGTTACATTTGAGCAGTACAAGTCCAGTAATGTTTACATTAGATATTAGATGGAGTTGGTCAATGGGCGGTGACGTTGCTTGAAGCCACAGACATGTTTGCCATGTCATTGAATTGATAGTTATTGTAGGGTGAGTGTGATTGTATCTTCTAAGGGTTGTTTTTCAAAATTAATATAATCTAAGTTTGGTGTCAGGAGGCACATGTTGTATTATGTTTCAGATTGCAATGGGTGCTACAGCAAACATGAGGAGTGACATGTATTAATATGTACACTTTGATTGCAGTTGGCACGACTTCAAAACGAACCTCAAAAAGAAATTGACCCAGCGGTGGGAACACAACCACACCTCTGGGGCTGGCCCCATGCCTTCAAAGCTGAAGCTCACCCCCCTGGAGGAGATGGCCAAATGCTGCATTGCAGTGGAGGAGGTCCGGGGGGTGAGCACCATGGACAGCGAGTCCCCAGCGGAAGTCATGGCTTCTTTGCTTGAAGGTAATTATTTGCCATGCCATAAGTAGATGTTTCGAATTTTGCATGGAATGTGTGGTAATTGGAATTTTCTCTTTCACCAGCATCCCCACCGCTTGGTCAACAATCTCTTGAGGAGGTTGAGGAGTCTGTGCCACCTGGCCCCAGTAGCAGGCCCGTGCAGCAGCAGCCGCCAATGTCCGCGGCTGAATTGGCCACGTGGGGGCATGTGCTTGTCAATATTCAGCAGCAGGGAGAGTCGGCATCAGAGCGGGTGCGTAGGGCCGAGGAGGTGTTGCAGGGTTTGACCAGCAGCCAGCAGAGTATCGCTGAGAGCCTGCAGGCTATGAGTGCCAGCCAGCAATCTATTGCTGCTAGCCCGCAGGTGCTGGCTGATCAAGCCCTGCGGCAAAATGAACTCCTCCTCCGCCATAATGATCTTATGGTGGAGCTAGTTGCCAGCAATAGGGTCCTAATGTCACCCGTTTCTGGTGCATTACCACCATCAGCACTCCCTGCTGCCAGAGGGGGAAGACCATCCACCCCCTCCCCAGCATGTGCTCCACCTGACCAACCATCTGACCGTGCCCGTGGCCATAGCCGAAGAGCTGCTGCACGTGGCAAGGAGCCTGCCAGGGGCAAACGTGCCCGCAAATGAACTTGTGTCCGCATTAATCTCCACCCTTATGTCTTCCCAAATCTTTCATTGAGCTGTGTGTGTCAGCATCCTGTGTCCAATTCCGTGCCGAGGGTCCCCACATTTGCCCTCGGTTCAAATGTCATGTTTGATTCCCCTGTTGCCCTGTTTTGGCTAGCATTACTGTGTGCTGTACTTGAAGTGTTGGTGCTATACTTTTGTTGTGAAGCCACCTGATGTGTTCCTAATGATTCTGGTGTGGCTATGTATGTCTATAATACATGTATTTATTATATATTATTTACTTTTATTCCTGCTATGCTACCTTTTATTTTGTGACGGTTTCTATTATTTTATAAGTTCATTTAATAAATGTTATTTTTGTCCCCCAAATGTGTGGTTTAATTGATACATGTAGAAGTGACATGTGTATTTGTATTATTAATATTAAGTTGTGTTCATTATTTGCAGTGTAAAAGTGTGTGAAAAATGCAGCATATATGTGTGTGTTTAGTAATGGTCCATTTAAGCTGCAATGGTTCCAATTGAAGCAGTGAGAAGCGTGTAATTAACAAGTAATGAGTAAAGTAGGTGATTGTATTGTGTTCAGCTGACATTGGTTGAGGTGCATCCGTCCTGATTAGGCGTTCCGATTGCCTAGCGCATGACCGAGTGGTGTCCGCAAAGCAATACTTGCTTATGGACACCGCATATTTCTTGCCTTTTTGTTCGCGTGCATTCGGTGTGCTGTCCGAATGCACGCCTACCAAAATAAGTGCACTCCCCCGTGTCCGCCCATGTTTCCGCCCAGTTTAGCCCACTTTGAAACTACGCCCCTGTGTCATTCCGAATGACGCCCATAATACGCCCATATTTCCCGAGTGTTTGCGGTGCACATTTCTGTACGGTATTATTGAGTACAAGTACGGAGACTATGCGTGGCACATGCGCATAGCGTTCCCCACGCATGCGCAGATGGCTAAAAAACGCCATCCGAAAGTATACGGGAAAGTACGCACCAACCAGAATAAGGCCCAAAGTGTCTGGTTTTTATCACCTGCCAATCAGCTCCTACCAGTCCTTTTTCAAACCAAGCCTGTAACTTCACAGTTAGGAGCTGATTGGCCAGTGGGTACTTGTGTATTTTGGCGGCGCCCCCGATGTCCATCGTACGATGAACGTATCGCATCGCATCGCATCGCAGCCATGTACCCGATGGCATGCGATGCGATGCGACGCGATTTTGACCCCCTATACGATAAAAAATCGTATAAGCACCCTAATGGGTGCTTACAATGTTAAATGCACCCCCACGAAAAGGTCGTAGGACGCGTACCGCCGCCCCTCGCGGGCTCGCTGCGCTCGCCACGCTTCAGGTTCACGTTTATAGTGGGGGGGTGGCGTGGGGGTGCATTTAACATTGTAAGCACCCATTAGGGTGCTTAACATTGTATAAGCACCCGTTAGGGTGCTTATACAATGTATAATCGCATCGCATCGCATCGTATGGCATTGTATGCCATGTACAATGGCATACAATTTCAAAATTGTATGCCATCGTGCACTATCGTACGATATCGCGTCGCATCGCATACCATCTTATGCGTTATGGTATGCGATGCGATGGGCGCCGCCAAAATACACAAGTACCGGCCAGTGACAAAAAAACAGACAATTTATCACTTTACCGAGCTTAATAAATCTGCCCCTGAGACAAATGCAAAGTGGCTGCTGCTGCGGGAGCCAGAGAAGACTGATTTACTACCTTGTACGAATGGGAGAATCAATTCAACGAATTATGGGGCTTGTACATATGGAAGAGGAATCCCATGCATCCATTGATTTTACACGGACTGTCATAAATGGCATAACTTTTATTTCCCCGTTGTGCCAAAAACCATGTTATATGCATTAGATCTGTCTGGAACAGGCTTCCCTGATTGTCCTGAGGTGGTTAGCTTTCAGTTTAGGGTGTAGTGTGCTGTGTGCATGACCAAACAATGACCAAACAATAGACTTTCTGTGGGGTCTTCTGGGTGCTGTTGTTAACTCCTCTGCATATGAGAAACTAGCTATAGGGTTTGCTGAGTCAGGGATGTTCTTTTACAAAGATTGCTCATTCTAGGTCATTTTTTTTTAATCTTCCATTGATCTTTGAATCTGTTGACATTGGAATGCAAGCTGGTCAGTTCTCTGACACTTTTTCCAGTAATTTGTATATCTTGTCAGCTTTGCATTCGTGTTGGTCAAAGTGTGTACTGATTTATGTCCACTGACTTGCACTTTGAGATCTAGAAAATGGCGTAAATTTACTAAGATGGTAGTTCCATTTCGCATGGGATGTTGCTATGGGCAGAATCTACTTATGTGTTTAGAAACGTGTATAGGATAATAGATAGTGGGGGAAATTTACTAAGATGTGTATTCTACTTCACATGTGATGTTCTTATGGGCAACCAATCAGTTCCTGTCTACTATCTTCTAGAGCAGGCATGTCCAAACTATGGCCCTCCAGCTGTTGTGAAACTACAAGTCCCATCATGCCTTGCCACAGTATTGCTATTAGGGAATGCTAAAACTATGGAAAGGCATGCTGGGATGTCTAGTTTTGCAACAGTTGGAGGGCCACAGTTTGGACATGCCTGGGTGCTAAATAAATAAGTAGATTCTGATTGGTTGCCCATAGCAATTTCCCATCTGTAATAGAACTTCCATCTTAGTGAATTCCCCCAGTATGTCTTTTTGACCAGTGATGTTCCAGAAGGGAAGTTCGGTATTTGAGTATTTGAGTCAGTACCTATTCAGCCTTTAGGAGAATTATGTATTTGACAATTACCTAGACCCGTTTATCAATATATTTTCTATGATAAAAGAAAACATCTAATTCTAGCTGTGTAATTATTTATGGATTCTCTGAGACATGGGGCTGTTTTAATAAATGCCTTGATGCATTTTTTGCTATAGTTGGACCTCACCCTGGTACACAGCATTTGTCTAACTTGGAAAATACAGACTTACTTGCTAATTAAGGGCAAATTTGTAGCGGCAGGCGTGACTCCAGAGAGCCTTGCACAGCGGCAGCTGTTAGTTTGTCAGAGCTCAAGCATGATTCAGAAGTGCTCAGCGGACTTGTGAAAATATGCTAATAACTCCATATTGTGCTTAGAGACACTCACCACCACTTTTACACAAAAGCATAGCATTGGGGACATTGGGCACAAATTGGCTGCACAACTGAAACTCTTCGCAAACCCTATGCTGTCTCAGGATGAGCATTACCCCTGATGTCAAAGCCCACTTTTCTTCACATGTCACTCACAGCTCTCCTATACTCCAACAATCAGTGACCATCTTTGTCCACACACTCCTCTCCATCATTGGCATCAAGCCTCTAGTTGTATGTTGATTGAGTCCTCACTACTTCCATTTAAGCTGTAATGTGTATTGATCTGTGGCGCTCTTTATTTGTACTGTATTTTTGTTATTTATTCAATGTTATGCCAAGCTTTATCTCCCTGTATTGTTCCTTTGTACGGCGCTGCGAAACACTTGTGGCGCCTTATAAATAAAATTATAATAATAATAATGCCTAGCCACTCCTACTGTGTACAACTGTGGCTGAAAATGGCATGCCCGTAAAATGATCCCGACATGCCTGCATTTTTACAAACACCTCCCTACCTAATGCTGCAATTATGTGTGCAAATAAATACCTGTATGTGCGACATTGCTAACCCATTGCCTAACATGTACGCTATGGATTTGGTGCATGCACAGTAGCAACATATCTCTCCACTAAGTCCATTATCCACATTGCTAAAGGAAAATGAATAATTCAGACACTGGGCCAAATTCAGACCTGATCGCACAGCTGCAAATTTGCGGGCCTGGCAATTGTCGATAGACTGAGCTTGTGTATGGCCTGTAGCACACATGTGCAAGGCCTCCCTGCGATAACATCCTGTCCTGCTCATTTTTAATCGCTGACTTTAAGTTGATTGACAGAAAACCGGCTTTTGGGGGTGGTAACTGGCCATTTTATGGCAGCTTCAGGGAAAACGCAGGCCTGCCCAGGTGTTTGAGGGGAAGTTACGTGATGTCAGCTCCGGCCCCGAACAGCATGTTTCTATCGCACCTGCCGAGTAAGTCCTGGGCTACGCACAGACTGCTCACACTGGAAAAATCAGTTTGGGGTGAACATTTTGCCAATAGATTTGCCCTAATCTATGGCCTACAATATTTTCCCAAGCCCTGCTAAGTATATCACAGGCATGCATGGTGCAGGATTTCACTCTTCTATACACCTGATCGCAGGGCTCCAAAAATTAGTAGCCATGCGATCAGGTGGTCTGAAAGGACCAGCATTAGAGGAAGAACATGATAGCCATCATTATATGGAGCAAGTGCTTGATGTTGCCTTTAGCTGAAAACTTGATGTGGACATTATCCATACATTCTACCATGCGTCTGACATATTATTCCTCATATCTATAATATTTATACACGTTCCAAGGACATTTTGAAAGGATTACAGGATTAAATTCCTTAGGGAATCGGGTGGTAGATTTATATAATCAAGAGATATACAAGATTACTTACCAAGGCAAATGATCGGGTGCTAGCAAGGGTTGTGTCTCCAAGCTGCTATATACATAGGCAAATACAAAAACCAGAGAGTAGAACTACAGTAAACATGGTTTGCACATTGGATCAACTGGAAAGATACAAATGATTAAAAATCTAAATGAAAAACTTTCAACTTTTTGCATAAAGAGGTATCAATTCTAACTCCTGAACTTATTCGTAAGTTCTGCTTGTTCCTATGTTACTCAGTCCTACCTAGTAAGGATAGGTTTCTATAACACTCAATCCAAATAATGATAATGCATCACAACTGTGTGAGCCATTGAAATGTGGATGTCACCGCTGCAGGATTTTAGATGATTCCAAGTGTGGATGTTGAAACTTCACTATGGGGCTGATTTTCCAAAAAAGGTGGTGGCTAGTGAGTTGGAGTTTCAAAGTCCCAAAAGGGGTGGAACGATGGTTCAAGCAGGTAACAGTGGAAATGTAATGTACTCTGGGGGACACTATTGCATGTTCTGTTGTGTTTAACCACAACTTTTTCAAAGGTATATATGCCTGTTTTAACAGGAAGTTCGGTACTTGTGTAGTTTCACGGCGCCACCGCGCGCACAGTGAAACTTTGAAACTTGGCAGTCTGCCAGACTCTGTGTTTACTGTGCGCGTGCCGCTCTAGCTGTTTTCAGCGCAGCGCGTGGCTGCTTTCCTTATGTAAGCTACGTTATCAGCATAGTGCTGGGCAGCAGCAGCACACGCTGCCCAGCGCTGACAGGTCACTGTGGTACTTGTAGTTCCACAGTGAAATAGGCAGTCCTGCGCACCGCTGACAACCCGGCAATTTAGACGCTAAAGCGTCTAAATCCAGAGACTCCCTGAACCGGACAACCCAGCAATTTAGAAGTCTAGTTTTAGACGTCTAAATCCAGACTCCCTGCAAACCGCTAAGATGGGGCATCTAAATTTAGACGCTAAAGCGTCTAAATTTAGTAGGGTCTAGGGGTACACTATTAAACCTGTTCACAATGACACTAGTCGACGTAACAGTTGTCGACCTTGTTAATTCCACTATCCACGCCAAACTGAAGCGTGGCGAGCGCAGCGAGCCCGCGAGGGGTGGAAGTATGCGTCCTACGACCTTTTCATACCCCCACTATCCACATCGGCGGTGAGTTGATTTTATAAAGTATGGCGAGCGCAGCGAGCCACCGAGCCCGAAGCGTGGCGAGGGGACGCGGATACCTTCACAGGTATCCGCGTCCCCTCGCGGGCTTTACATGTATCCGCGTCCCCTCACGGGGCTCGCTGCGCTCGCCACGCTTTGGGCTCGGTGGCTCGCTGCGCTCGCCAAACTTTATAAAATCAACTCCACGCCGACATGGATATTGGGGGTATGAAAAGGTCGTAGGACACGTACCGCCGCCCCTCGCGGGCTCGCTGCGCTCGCCACGCTTCGGGTTGGCGTGGATAGCGGAATTAACAAGGTCGACAGCTGTTACGTCGACTAGTGTCATTGTGAAGAGGTTTAATAGTGTACCCCTAGACCCTACTAAATTTAGATGCTTTAGCGTCTAAATTTAGATGCCCCCATCTTAGTGGTTTGCAGGGAGTATGGATTTAGATGCTTTAGCGTCTAAATTGCCGGGGTGTCCAGTTTACGTGCCCCCGTTGTCAGCGGTGCGCAGGACTGCCTATTTCACTGTGGAACTACAAGTACCACAGTGACCTGTCAGCGCTGGGCAGTGTGTGCTGCTGCTGCCCAGCGCTATGCTGATAACGTAGCTTACATAAGGAAAGCAGCCAAGCGCTGCGCTGAGAACAGCTAGAGCGGCACGCGCACAGTTAAACAGAGCGTCTGGCAGGCTGCCAAGTTTCAGACACAGACTGTGCGCGTGGTGGGGCCGTGAAACTACACAAGTACCGGAAGTTCTTTAATTCAGTTAACCAATTGATCCAAGTGATTGAATAAATACATTTCATTCAGCATAAGTAATAATAAGTAATAATAAGTAATAATAAGTATTGGAGGCAGACCTAAATAATCTAAAAGTATCAAATACTCCATTATTTGGAACACCTATGGCATCCAATTTCTGGTCTATGAAACGGAAGTCTTCATGTGACTTCTGGTTCTGGAATCGTGAACAAGGAGTCCGGAGCTTAGAAAGGAGTCAGGGCATGAAACAACTCCCAGGATTTTAGTGTATTACATAACTGGCCAAAATGTGAGGTGAGGTGGCATCTGTAAATAATATATGTGAGGTTATCAGATTCACTGTAAATCTGTAATTACTATATTTTATTAGGTGTAGTAATTAATGTACTATTTTAGTCCGTCGGTACCCTCTTGTTCTCCATATATGTCTATATACTCCCTATATGTGTGTGTAGTTCCAGATCAGATCGCTCTCGCCCTAATATGGTCTGCCAGGAAATACCCAGGAAATAAGTCACCAAAAGGTTATGTCCCATTACCATACTTTTGTTCCTGCTATCACAGGAGGGTGGAAGCTGAGGGGCAATCTCCACAGGGGGGTTTACAATTCTTTGCAAACCTCTGGGCTCTAGCAGACTTTGTGGAACCGGCCACCACAGGGGGTGATCAGCCCATAATGTAATCAGCCGATTATTGTTCCTGCTGTTTACATGAGGGGGATAGCTGAAGGACAATCACCACAGGGGGTGATCAAATTCCCCTACTATCAACAGGAGGGTTGTCCACAGGGGGTGACCACCACATAATGTAATCAGACTGTGTTTTATATCTTGTGTTGACTCTGCTATGCATATCTTGGCTACTTCCAGACTTTCTGGAACCGACCCCAGCAGGGGGCAGAAGCAGATGGGCAGCAGCAGTACCTGGGAGGGGGGATAAACCTGACTTGAATCCACCAATAGGGATTGAGTGCAAGCCCACTGATGGTATGGAGAAGCGTGGGAAATTGGAAGTTTTTAAAATGACTTGTACACCTGCCAGCTCAGTATGTTAGTCGCAATCCGGTCTCAGGGGTCCTACCCTTCACTGGATCTTGTGGAACACATCGTTTGCCCGGGAAGGGGGCATCCTACCAAGCTCTGGTGTGGAGCGTCTGTGTTGTGTGGATTTACACAGGTTTCGGCTATCACTGCTGTGTGGATTAAGTGATAGTTTTGTGCTTTGGAACTGCTGCTACAAGGACTGCCATTGGACTGCTACCCGATAACGTTTATATGCTACATTTGACTCTTTTTCCTGTCTTCATCTACTTTCGTGTGCTGTGATAAAAATAAACCATATTTTGGTTTCATCTGCTCGGTGTCTGAGTGATTGAGGAACTCGTACCCTCACATTTGGCGGCAGCGACAGTGGGATCATTCAGACACCAACCATCGAGCACAGAAAGCACAGAGAACAGAGGATCAGACCATATGTAAGGAAACGGAAAATGCAATAAGGTGATGTTCAGCAAGTGAGCAGGTGTCAGTCCTGTGAAAGGGAAAATGTTTCCAAGGAAAGAAAATCGATGCCTCAAGACCCCTGTAGCAGAGGAGCTCAGGGATGGAGGTTCTTCAGTGTATCGGCAGGCTGGGAAGCCGGATCTGTTATTTATTGTCAGGAAAATGCAGTATATCTGGAAGTACTGGGAAGACGCTCAGCAGATGGTCAGCGGGTGGAGAGTATCCAGCATACAGGACAAAGTGTGTTACCTGGGGGATGCATTCCTGCACTGTAAAGGTGAGGCCACTTCTTGGAATCTGCTAGGAGAGCCAGAGTTTGTAGAATTTACAGAGGAAGTGATTGCTACAGTTACCCAGATGCTACAAAGAGGACAATATTCTGAGGCTGAAGGACAAGTCCAGAATAAATTGATGCCCCAGATAGAACCAGAGGAAAGGTCTAGAAGGGGGCTACTGCAATCTGGGCAGACAACCGAGGGGTCTGCCACAGAATTAATTGTTACCGCAAGAGAAGGGTCGTTGTCAGGGGGGCCCCTAACTGCCCTTGAAGAAATGAGTATGGAGGAGCTGATAGCAGAAGGTCAGCTGCGAGGTATACCCATCCAATCCTGCACTCGCGGGGAAATCCTTCAGCAGATCCTTCACGATCAGGGAGATCCTACAAATGCATTTGCTGATTATCGAGCCTGGATCCTCCATTTCGGTGCCCAGTTGAGTGTGTGGGAACAATTGCAGTGTCTGGAGGAGTGCTTCGTGGTGGCAGAGGAAGAGGCGATTGATCGGGGGCTCCTGGATACCCCAGCATGGCAAGATCAGTGTCGCAGGGGGCGTGATGAAAGGCACCGTTTGCAATTGCTTCTTCCCCATCCTAGGGAGGAGCTGCACTACTGCTTCCCTTTTGCTGAGGTGGGAGATGCAGAGCTATTATCCTGCTGCCAGGGGATCTATGAGGACTGCGTCCAAGAAGAGATCGCCGTGGTTAGAGGAGTATCCGACAACATCCAGGCCACCAGCCCACCAGTCACAGATGACGTCGTGTTTCGGGCTGCCCAGCATACTCAGCTGGGGAAGGAGGCTATCGCGGAGAAGGAGGTGTGCGCAGAAGTAGCTGCAGGTGAGCATCTGGCTTTTAAGGGGACAGAGCTGACACAGCCTGTCCTGCAGCCACCAGCGGAATTGTTTGTGATGGAGGGTCCCTCCTCAGCCCTGGACATTGAGACCAAATGCTGGACTGAAATGTGCCATGCCCCTAGTTTGGGTTTGGGGGAGGAAGGACATGACGGGGTGGTGGAAGTGCCAGGGCCAGAGCCCCTATATTGGCCTGCTGTTTGGCCCCTGTTCCTTGGGCAAGAGGGGGAGGTGGAAAGTGGTCCCTGCCCCATTGTGCCCGAGGCAAAAGTATTAGTAGGTTACAATGTTGCAGAGGGGGGGTACCCAGAATCCGAAGAAGAGGAATTGCTACAGCCCTTGTTAGTTCCAATGTATGACTTAGACGGTAATCATGCCCTTGCTGGTTCTGCAAACCAGCCGCCTTTTACAAGATGGGTTTGGTATGATGTCACCCTGTGGGACTCAGGTGGTATATCCAAACCCCAGATTCTCGGCTCTGCATCCCGCTATTCCAGGTTGTTATTGGTTCCTGAACAGCTGGGTACCGGGACTACAATAGTAGGGGAAGGAATGTGAGGTTATCAGATTCACTGTAAATCTGTAATTACTATATTTTATTAGGTGTAGTAATTAATGTACTATTTTAGTCCGTCGGTACCCTCTTGTTCTCCATATATGTCTATATACTCCCTATATGTGTGTGTAGTTCCAGATCAGATCGCTCTCGCCCTAATATGGTCTGCCAGGAAATACCCAGGAAATAAGTCACCAAAAGGTTATGTCCCATTACCATACTTTTGTTCCTGCTATCACAGGAGGGTGGAAGCTGAGGGGCAATCTCCACAGGGGGGTTTACAATTCTTTGCAAACCTCTGGGCTCTAGCAGACTTTGTGGAACCGGCCACCACAGGGGGTGATCAGCCCATAATGTAATCAGCCGATTATTGTTCCTGCTGTTTACATGAGGGGGATAGCTGAAGGACAATCACCACAGGGGGTGATCAAATTCCCCTACTATCAACAGGAGGGTTGTCCACAGGGGGTGACCACCACATAATGTAATCAGACTGTGTTTTATATCTTGTGTTGACTCTGCTATGCATATCTTGGCTACTTCCAGACTTTCTGGAACCGACCCCAGCAGGGGGCAGAAGCAGATGGGCAGCAGCAGTACCTGGGAGGGGGGATAAACCTGACTTGAATCCACCAATAGGGATTGAGTGCAAGCCCACTGATGGTATGGAGAAGCGTGGGAAATTGGAAGTTTTTAAAATGACTTGTACACCTGCCAGCTCAGTATGTTAGTCGCAATCCGGTCTCAGGGGTCCTACCCTTCACTGGATCTTGTGGAACACATCGTTTGCCCGGGAAGGGGGCATCCTACCAAGCTCTGGTGTGGAGCGTCTGTGTTGTGTGGATTTACACAGGTTTCGGCTATCACTGCTGTGTGGATTAAGTGATAGTTTTGTGCTTTGGAACTGCTGCTACAAGGACTGCCATTGGACTGCTACCCGATAACGTTTATATGCTACATTTGACTCTTTTTCCTGTCTTCATCTACTTTCGTGTGCTGTGATAAAAATAAACCATATTTTGGTTTCATCTGCTCGGTGTCTGAGTGATTGAGGAACTCGTACCCTCACAATATATTTGTTTCATATATATATATATATATATATATATATATATATATAATTTCACGAGTACGAACAACAGTATTAGCTCATTTCAGTTGGTTATGGAATAACATGGAGTCTGGAGCATATCTGCCTTTTGGCATGTAGATTTGTTCCATGGACCGGAATCACTTTAGCCAACTAAAATTGGCAATTGTAGTCCACATGGATCCTAAAGTATGAACAAGTTATCTGAATGGAAAAGTTTTTGGTGAAAAACTCATGTCGCCCTTTTGATATGTCGACCATTGTCATGGTGACCTATTGTTCATGTCGACCTTTTGTCAATGTCAACCTAGTGCATGTTGACCTTTTGCCTATCGATCCAACAACTGGATCCAGTGCAATGAAATGGTGTACACAAAATGGTCAAAGCATGACTGATCAGATATTGGATAGAGCGGGGTAGGGATGACTATAGATGGAACCATTGATGGTCCATGGCTTGTAGCATTGATAGTGGTGGCCTAGATGGCTCCATCAATGGCCATCACTGAGATGGGTAATAGGGACAGAGCAGCAACGAGGAGGCAGATCCAGACAAATCAGTAATAAAGTAGGAGGATGTAGGTGTCTCTGCATTTGCTCGGTCCCTTTACTAGTTAAAACAAATTTACTAATCTTTTTAGTTACTTATTTTTAGATGTGTTTTTTTCAACAGTGGATTTTTAAAACCCCAATACATTGTTTCAAGTATAACATTAATCGGCACAGAAGTCAAGGAGCCCAGCATGTACATGAGTAGCTGCATCTCCTGTGGAAAGACAGTGGCCGCATGGAGCCTCTGTATGGAAATATGCAGCATGCAGACAGTTGTACCCAAGAGTAAGGATGCTCCTGCTGTTGCCACTGTCATTATTGTATTAGCCACCGGGACCTGGGGGACAATCTGAGCTGGCAATTAATAACTTTAAAAAAAGAAAGTCATAGGCCCTGTCTCTGCTGGTGCCTGCTGCTGATGCCCATAACACATGATTCATTATATCATGGCCCAGTCTACTACAAACAACCAAATAACTGCCTACATAAGGATAACAACTATTTGATATTTTTTACATATATTTTTGCGCAATGTTTTCAACTTTAAGTTTTCGATATTTTGCAATCTTGTTGATGTTCTGCGTTTTCAGCCAACATGTCAATCTTGCTTCAACACGTCCACAGTTCAAGAATGTTACTAGCAAAATATTTAAGTGGTATGCAGTCACCGAAAGCAATGATACACCTTTGTGGAACTCAGCTGTGTACCCACACAAATATTTAATGTCCCCTACGTTGAGAAAAATAAAAAATGTCTCTTTTTAATTGGTATTAGCTATTTAGAAAAGAGAGCCTGAGGTCAAACTCAGTGACAGCGCTTAGCATGTCTTCACAAGAATGTTATACACAGACAGATATATTACACTGTTAAATCCCACTTAAAAAAATAAATAAGTCATTTGTAGGTCTGCACAAAAACTGAATCATGCATTATGAACTTTCTATATTATGGAGGTAATATATTTGATCCTGCTTGTTTTCTGTTTCTTTAGTATGAAAATCCTAGTAAGTTCAGTGGGACAAATATGTATAATATAATATAAGAACTGCATCTAAAATAGATATTATATTTATTATTATTATTATTATTATTATTTATTAACAGTTTCTTATATAGCGCATACAAATTCCGCAGCGCTTTACAGAGCATAGTTATGAGCAAACACAAAACAAAATTACATTACAAGACAGTTTAGGACAAGTACATGGTTAGTACAGATAGTTGCATCAGGGGACAGGACACTGAAGCAATTATCAGGGTGGCAGTGGTTTATATATTCTAAGAAAGGCACATGAGGAGAGAGGGCCCTGCCCGTGAGAGCTTACATTCTAAAGGGGAGGGTTAGACAGACAGGGGTAACACAGAAGGGGGAGAGGTGAGCATAAACAGGTTAGGATGAGAGATGGTCAGGTTTTATGCAGGAGGGTCGGAAGAGGTCAGCTTAGTGTTTGATATTTTAAGTCTTAAAAAGTGCTGGGTCATCCAAGAGTAGACAGCAGAGATCATTATATGACCCTAAGTAAATTTTTTAGATTTATTTACAATATCTCTTGTCTTCAATTCTTCATTATTAACCCTTTGCAGTCCAATTTTTTTTATTGCGATTCAAAGTTTGGTTTAAAAGTTTAAATTAATTGTAATTAATTTTTTTTTATTCAAAAATGGTCTACGTTAAATGTTAAACGATGTTAATGTTCTTATTTTAAACTGGCTCACCATTGGATCTGCTACTAGTGCTAGGGCTGTTGAGCCTGACTAGACGTTGGATTTGAAATGGTTAAGCACTATTGAATTTACTCAGTAACTTGTTATTGTGTCTGTCCATCTTGGTGACATGGTGAAGTATTTGTCCCTTGCTCTGTCATATATGCTGTTGCTATAGAAAATGGGAAAGTATAAGGGATTTCTGTACTAAAGTCTTGCAGAGAGAGAAAATAAATGGAGATGAAGGCTGGACCAACCAGCTCCTAAGTGTCATTTTTCATATCCACCATGTAACAAGGCCAGGGGCAGATTGAGATGGAAAACCAGGATGGGAAATTTATGGAAGAAGCTCTAATAGGTCTAGAGCAGGAGCGGCCAAACCTGTCCTTAAGATCTACCAACAGTTCTCATTGGACTGACTTTTATTTCCGCAGTGGCGATAAATCATTTGATGATCGACAACCATGAAATGATTTATTTCCCCTTCAGCTGAATGAAAGGGGATGTGTTTGAGTACATCGCCATGCATGTTACTGAGGGGAGTCGGTGGCGGGGGTCATTTCGATGGGTATTGGGTGGTGTTAAGCTCAGAGCCAGACTTATCCATTTTCATTCCCTAGGCAAGATTTTTGTTGGCGCCCCCACCCGCCGATATCCCAGCACACATGCGAATGGATGTTTAGCATAAACATCCAATCGCAACTTTGCGTGCGGAGTTGAAATCATCCGATGGTGGTAACCATCGGATGATTTCTACAGCGCTCGCAGATCTAAGACACCTCTCTGGTGTCTTAGATCTGCAGCTTCCCTGTATGAGAAGCGGGCGGGCAGCTGACCTGCTGATATACTGGTATTGGTTGATGGTGGCGCTCAAACCTAAATTTGCCGGCTGCTGTGTCGAGTGGGTCCCAACTCAGAAAATTATTTCTAATACTTGGTGACCAGCGCTCAGGCCCTGTCATACATATGGTGTGATATATGGGTACTGTGTACATACTGTAACAGACAAGTCTGTGAGCCAGTAGTAAAAATAAAATTGTATTTATAGAAAAAGGTGCACAAAATGACTGTACAGACCAGTACAGTCATTGGTGCAGTGTATCCAAGGGGCTCTACCTGGAGTAGTCAGGGGCGTAGGGAGGGCGGAGCTGGTGGAGAACGGGCTCCGGGTGCCGACACATCAAGTGGCGCCGGAGCCGTGCAGCTCGCTCCCTCCCCCGCTCTGCTCCAGCCTCCCCCTGCCTGCACGGACAGCCGAGTCAGTACAGAGCGTCTGTGGCCGGAAGCTGTCAGAAGGGAGATTAATGCCTGTGGCTGCAGCTGCTCAGCTTCACAGGTTATCAGTAGACAGTAGCTGGGGCTTGACATCATTCCAGTGACCAGCCCGAGTGTGGACAAACTAATCTAATGCAGAAGAACTGTTGCTATGTGCTGTGTGTCAGGAGACCCCCCCCAGACCTGGCTCTGCATGTGCAGACCAGACCTGCCTGTCAGGCTGTTGCAACTATTTAGCCCCTTGCTCCCTTCCTCTCCCCTCTCTCACTCCCTCCCTCTTCTATCTCCTTCCTCTTTCCCCCCTCCTTCCTCTGTCCCTTCCCTCCTGTCAGTGATGCCTGTCATGCTTTCACATCCATTTCAAACCCCTGCACCCCCCCTCTCTCTCCCCCTTTCTCTCTCTCCCCTAATCTCTCCATCTCTCTCCTCCATCTCTCTTCTCAACCCTCCCTCCTCTCTCCCCCTCTCTCTTCTATTTTTTCTCTCCTGCTCTCTTTTTCCTCTTACCCCCTTTCTCCCAAACCTCTCTCTCACTCCCCCCCATTTCTCAGCCCCGAATCTCTCTTTATCTCTCAGTGAGTACTAGCTATTTCAGTCCCCCTTGGCAACAAGCTATTTCAGTCCCGCTTGGCAATGAGCTATTTCAGTGCCCCTTGGCATTGAGCATGAAGCCCCTGGCATCGAGCATGAAGTTCCTAGCAATGAGCGTGTAGGTAAGTCGCACTTATGTGCCAGATGTGTAATAGGCATTACGGCTTGTTATATAGTATGTAATGGGCATCAGGTATGGCCTTATGTGTAATTGGCATTACTGAATGCGGCTTTATGTGTAATGGGTATTACAATGTTCGCTAAAATGTGCAATGGACATTATGGTGCGTTATACCGCGCCCCTTTTCGCTGCGCAAGTGCTTCTCCTATTACAAAATATGGGGGGGGCACGAAACACATCGTGGCACCTAGCTACACCACTGGGAGTAGTGTGTGTGTGGTGTAATGTAAATTGGTACTAATATATGGCCATGCCTCTTCACCATGAAGCCATGCTTTGGCATGCACTGACCTTATTTTAAGTTTTGGGGGGATGGGCACCACTTCCCTTACTGCACACAGCACAAAAATGTCTAGTTACATCACTGCACTGTTGGTGTGATTACGGCACAAATTATTAAATTATTAAATTATTAAAGTACTTCACTCCCAATGTTTATCTTGTTAAATAAATACAAATCATTCTCTTGAAGCTGAAGAAGGTGTTAGAACAGGTGCACAGGAAATTGCAGTCCTATAAGCAACCCACAAACCTACTCCCTGCCTTACCGCATCCATGTGTCTCACTCAGGTTTTCTGTGCAGACATTCTCTTATGTATTTGAAAGTATCCATTATAAAGTAAATTAAATATGTACACAAATTAACAATGGCTGTTTTAATAAACTTGTACTCATACCTTATATTTTTGTATGGCACAGAATATTCCAACAGACTCTTTACATTCAATATCGTTTATCACTACATTCTTCCACAATTATTCCTGCATTAAGGACCACAGGAATCATACATGTTCCTTCAACTGACTGGATTTTTTGTAATTACATTGTTAACTCCTTTGCTGCATCAGGTGAATGGAGTTGTCACCTCTGCGGACCTTAAATGAGTTTAATTCATCACATAGCAAAGTGCCACACGGGCAATAATCACCTATATGAAGTCATTGGAATCCTGGGACTGTCACGCAGCAGTGGCATTAGTTTAAAGAGCAAAAAATATATATTGCCAGAGAAGGACGAGGAAATATAAGTCTATCTTCTGAACCATAACACTTGGGGGTCCATGTACTAATTTTATATAAACAGTCAAATGAATAAGGCTGAGAAAATCTCTTACATATCACTTATTGTAGTAAAAGAATTTTCACTGCCTTCTCCCTGCTACATACCTCCCAACTTCTGTGTTGGGGAAATAGGGACACTTGCGCGGCGAAGCCGCGCGAGCGCCCGGAAAGGGGGTGGGACGTATGCAAATGAGGGCGAGGTTTATGCTAATTAGTCGCGACCTCATTTTAATATGAGAATAGACGCTGTGCGCATGCGCACAGCGTCTATTCTATTAGATTGGGGGGTCTCCCAACTGCCACCCCCCGCAGCAGGACAATGCCTGCCGCGGGTGGGACAGCGGGACAGGACCCGAAAATCGGGACTGTCCCGCTGTAATCGTGACAGTTGGGAGGTATGACATAATCAATGCGGCCGGCAAGGGGGTTAAACGGCGGGGATCGCAGACAACAAGTGATCATCGTTGTTTAACCCCCTTGCCAGCTGCTCCCTGTATTCAACGTTCCCAAACAGCGAGGCTTGTGGCTAATGCAGGGAGCCCACTGCATTTAGCGGAGAGTCTCGCTGTTTCAACGGCCGTATACGCCAATTTCCCCTCGTTTCCCGTCGCTCCAAAAAGCGAGGAGGAAGCGGCGTATGCAGGGGGGTCAGTTGAATACTGACCCTGCGAGATGTGACAGCGAGCAGGCAGCGCTGCTCGCTGTCTAAGCTCGCCATCAGCATTGAATATACACTTATATATAGCTATATGATAATTATATGACTATATATAACTATATGGTATATTACAGGGCACATTATAATATATCTATATATAAATAATATATATATATAAATAAATATATATAAATAAATTTATTTATATATCTATATATATAGGGAAGACGGTCCGGCACTCCCAGTAACAGTACCTCTCAGCGATCGGTGCCTTCACTGCAGGGACTTGCTGTGATATACAAACGAAGGTGCGGCACTCACGATCAGTCAAACAATAAACGATATGCTGCCACAGAGGTTCGATCAACGTTTCAAAACTTTATTGTTTTGTCATCAGGATAAAGATAACATGTAACACTGACCTTAATATAGCAGAATATACACACCATGTGGAAAATGCTGTTTCCTGTGGGCGGAGCTGGGTACCCGCCCCTCAGTCCAGCCTGAATGACATCACTCACTAGGGACGCACTCAGATGACATCACCATCACCATAACAACATGAATACAAAACAAACACGCGGGGAATAATCCAGCACTGTAAAGAACAAGAGATATATTATCAATAAGCAGCATAAAATGAACAAAAAATGCACAGAACATGATGACCAAACATGTTTAACGAAATATTCCAAGAGGTAGCATTTCATTTAACCCCCGAGGGGACATCGTGTCTAACTGGTGAATCCACCAGGACTCTTTGCGCAACAGTGTTCTCGCACGGTCGCCTCCTCTTTTGGAAACTGGAACACAATCTATGGCTCTATATTTGAGGCTGGACAGGGGATGTTTTTTAACAGCAAAATGCCTCGCAACCGGCTGATCGCTTTTCCCACTTGTCAGGGCACTGCGTATAGAGTGCCTGTGCATCGCCATGCGTTCTTTCAGTTTGCGTTCTGTTTTCCCCACGTAATACATACTGCAGGGGCAGGTGATAAGATACACAATGTGTGTAGAATTGCAGGTAAAGTGGTGTTTGATGACATATGTTTTACCCGAATATGGGTGATTAAAGGTGTCACCTGTCTGTAAAAACTGGCAGGTGACACATGGGCATCTGAAATTACCTGTGCGGACGTTGTCAAGCCAGTTACTACTGGTGGCTGCAGGTTTAAAATGTATGTCAGTTTTGACCAGGAGTTGTTTGAGATTTTTGCCCTTGGTGTAACAGGGCATAACTCTCAATTTGTCAAAAGGAAGGCTTTTATCGCTAGCCAAAATAGGCCAGTTCTTTTTTACGGTAGACACAATCAGAGGTGCTGCGGTGTTGAAGCGGGTGACCATGGGAAGGATCCCCTCCATATTTTTATTATCTGCGGCTCTTTTTTCTAGGAGTAACTTCCTGTCAAGATCAAGAACCTTGTCTTGACACTTTTTCAACCTCTGCCTGTTATAACCCCTTTGTTCGAGTTTTTCACAAAACTCGCTGATTTGTGTCTTGCAGGTTTCATGGTTGCTGTTAATGCGCTTATAACGCAACATCTGCGAATAAGGCAGACTTTCTACAAGTTTTTTTGGATGGCAACTTTGGGGTTGCAACATGGTGTTGCGGTCCGTACTTTTGACAAAAACTTTGGTCTCCAATGTCTCAGTGTTATACGTGATATCTACATCCAGGAAATGTACCCTGGTGCAGTTTATATCAAACGTAAATTTTATAGGGCAGGAAGTATTATTGTGGCCATTAATGAGATCTGAGAGGGAAAGAGATGTACCCTTCCACAAAATAAACAGGTCATCAATAAAACGTTTAAACAAAAGACAATTGGATGAAAAAACGACATTTGAAAAAAATACATCTGTTTCAATGGAAAACATAAAAATGTTTGCGAAAGAAGGGGCTACTGAGGACCCCATAGAAACACCACATAGCTGCAAATAAAACACATCATTGTACAGAAAAAAATTGTTTTTCAATAAAAATTCCATGGCACCCACAATAAATTCAATTTTGGTCCCATCAAAGTCACTCTGTGCGACCAGGAACCTATGTAGGGCCGTGAGTCCCATCTCATGTGGTATGGCCGTATACAATCCCGTCACATCAATCGTTGCTAGGCAACCAATATCTTTGGATTTATAAAACGGTTCCAGGGACAGCAAAAAGTCCGTGGTATCCAAAATAAATGAGGGTTGCTTTTTGATGAGGGGTTGCAACCAATCATCAATTAGAGTTGCCAGCGGTTGTAGAAGAGACCCTTGCGCGGCCACAATGGGGCGCCCAGGTGGAGTGTCCAACCCCTTATGCACTTTGGGCAAAGTATAAAATATAGGCACCGTAGGGTGCACCGGTAACAAGATGTCTTTAATGTTATTAGTCAAAATGCCCTGTGTGACCCCCAGATCTAGAAGAGAAGCCAGTTGACTCCTACATACCTGGGTCGGATTGCTGGTCAGTCTTCGATAGGTGGCGATGTCTGACAGCTGGCGTTGGACTTCTTTGTCGTAATCTGCGATGTCTTGCAGCACGATTGCGCCGCCTTTGTCCGCCGGGCGGATTATTAAGGCATCGTTGGATCGAAGTCTCTGCAATGCTTCTCTTTCTTGTGCTGATAAATTGGGGTGAATAGGGGGTAGATGCAGGATGGAATCCTCAGTTTGCTGTTGGATGATTTGGGCAAATGTCCTGATGGAGGTGATATATATAAAATATGCAGTATCTGACATAATAAATTATACTGTTATTTAGTGCTTACTTGCACAGAAAAGAAAAGCCAGCCCCAGCTTACACGAAGAATCCAGCAGCCAGCCAGCCCACGATCCTCCTAACAATTTAGACTGAGGCGTGGCTGGGCGGCACGCCCGCGTCACACGTCATAGGGGGCGGGGCCAGACATGCTCTTGCTGCCGTGATGATGTACTGTTTTCCCCCTAGTAGCAGCTACAATAGCTGCTAGGGGGAGAAGTGAACAAGACACTGCGGCGGGTGCGCACATGCGCACATGTGCTTATACGTCCTCCCCGTGCCCCAGGGAGCACCGCGGCGGTTGGGGAGCGGACGGCAATGCGCACACAGCGCCGATAGGCAGGCACAGCACATTGACACAGCCCGCAGTGTCCCGCGGACGGGGGAGGTTGCTGCGGGAGGTATTACAGTGATTATCTCCTGTGGCAACCTCCCCCGCCGGCGGGACACTGCCGGCCGCGGGTGGGACAGCGGGACAGTCACCGATAATCGGGACTGTCCCGCTAAATTCATGACTGTTGGGAGGTATGTTGCTAGCGCTAACAGCAGGATAGAATATTGGACTACCTTTGGCATCTATAGCAATGAATCAGATGTTATTAACAAAAAAAGCAATTGTAGACAGAGGGGTAAGAAGCAGTGATAAGGGAGGAGAAGTGATAAAAGGCCTGGTACTTTATCATCGGCCAATTAGCTCCTAACTGTCCCTTTTTAAACCCACCTCACTCACAGTTGAGCTGCAGCAGCCAGTGAAACTTGTGTTCAAAACTTTATTAAAATTGGATAAATAGAACACTGAGCTCACTTCCTGGAAGTTCCTGATTCTCTCACTGAACTTCAAGTGAATACAGGCACATAACGGTAGCTGGGGTAATATTTTTAAAACTTCTAAAAGTGGAAAGAAGGGATGTTGATCATAGCAACTAATCAGATTCTAGCTATTATTTCTCTACTGCATCCTAGAAAATGATACACAGAATCTCACATACCACTGAGTCCACAATCTCTTATCTGTGCCTGTTACTGCCTGTTAGTGGTCACTCTCCTCCACAGAGCAAGCCATAGTAGTCCTTGGAGTAGCCAACTCCTGCTTCACAGCTGTACAGGCAAAGCACGACCAGATTGATCTATATAGTAAATGGCATCTTAGTACATGGACACCTAGAAAGATGAGGGCACTTTTGTTTGAAAAAGATTCAGCGTGATCACCAGGCAAAACCCTCACACTACAGAAGAATCATGGAGTCAAGAGATGGGATAAGATCTCCCACAAACAGGGCTGGATTAAGGCTTGGGTGGGCCCAGGAGAATGTACAAAGTGGGCCCCCGGGGAAGGGGGATATATATTAAATTGTGCATAACTCCAACATGACCCATTCCAGGAAGGACAAAATGCTCTTTATCTGAACTTTCCTCTTCATGTAGGATTGGCATCCCCTTAGTAAAATCATTTAATTTATAATAAAGGATTTTCAACACAGGTGATTGCAATAATAAATTTAGAAAGAACTTCAGGTAGAAATAATTTTCTCCCTCCCATACTTGGTCATGTTTGGAGGTATTGTTTTTATTAAATTTAAACTAATAGTTGAATAATTCCTGGATACTGAGCATGAATTAGCCCTGATCGTAGATGACTACGAGAAATTAGTCACCACTCAGACAGAGTGAGAACCCGCTCTGTGGAAATCTGCAAGTAAATTGCGAAAGTTTCACAATCCACCCCGTTTCTCTGGGGTCAACATCTTAGCTTCATCACCTGCTCCTGATGACGCTGGGAGGTTGACCCCAGAGAAACACATTGAGCCACTATTTGCATAATATGCCACTGGAGAAAATTGCAATATAAAGAGGCTGGGTGGGATTCTCTAAAGCAGAAATGCGGTAAATACCCCGTTATCTGGGTTTTTACCTAATTTCTGTATTCTCTGTTGCCCCCCTGCAGTGTCAGCGCTGCAGAGGGAATCGACAGCAAAAGCTGGTGATTCCCTGCATAAGCCTATGGGCTTCTTACTGCAGCGCTGTCTGAGGGATCCGTCACGGCATGCCCAGCATGCCCAGTGGCCGGACCTGGCGCTCTACGCTTGCGCAGATGGACTCTCGGGTCTCAGACCCGGAAGTCCAGCGCCGTGGCCGCATTGCAAGGGACAGCTTTTATCACAAGAGCTGTCCCTTGCATTAATGATCACATATGTTAGAGCATATGTGATCATTAACAATGCGGTAGGGAACGTTAGAGGGCTGCGGATGTTAGAACATCCCGCCCTCTATCTTGGACTTTGCCATCTCCTAAAATAAATTTACCACCAATTTCTGGTGGCTATTCCAAGGCGGCCCCAGAACTGCTTGTTCATCCAGGTTACCCTTTACCAGTTTATGCCAAATTGTGGGACTTTAACCCTCAACTCCATTACTCATATTGGGACAATGTCGGCTACCTGGTATTGCTCATTTAGTATTGGAGAAATCCAAGTCATCACTTTTACTATACCTTATCCATGTATCCAGTGGTAATGTGTTTTACAAGAACTTTTACTTATATTTTTATTATGGCATTCCATATGTTTTAATACTGTTTATTGTTCAAATAAATATTGTTTATTATTGAAGAAACCGTTCAACTTTTTATATAATATACAGCCAGCGCTGGTGCACCCCTTGGTTCCCTTATATATTTATTTGGGGCAACCCCAGTACTAGGTGCAGATAGTAGCACACCTTTCACAACCCCTTCATGTTCACTTATTTATTTACATTTATTTACAGTTTCTTATATAGCGCAGCAGATTCCGTTGCGCTTTACAATAGTTCACTTTATAATGAATGGCATTGGCACTTAATTTATTAAAAAATATGTGAATTTTTTTTGGGTATAAATTAAGTGATAAGGAACAGCCCCCTAAAAGTGTAAAATAGTGCATAACCTCATAGATCTTCATATATTTAACATTTTATTTACATTAGCTGTGCAGCTGAGTGCAAGATATTGTTCACCGTACTCATCCATGACTGCTGCAGTGTCAAATTTCTATACCTATGATAAACTCACTAACCTCTAACTAAATAAAACAAGAATAACAGAAAAAAAAGAACTTGATGTTTAATTAAATATTTACATTTGGGATGGTACATACAGGTGAAGTTGGAACATGAAGATGTTTAAAACAGTTAATTAAAAAATAAATAAATAAGCAAATATGTATGCATGTGTATATTAGGGATGTGCACCGGCCACTTTTTGCCTTTTGGGTTCTGATTATCTTCAGGTTTTGGGTTCTAATGTTTTTTTTTGCCAAAACACTCCCTCAAGGTTTTGGGTTCTGATTAAAAAAAAAAAAAAAGCATAAAAACCGCAAAAATAGCATAATTACATGTATGCTGTATCAGTCCAGGAGTTCCTCTATCTGTGCTGTATAATACCATGTGTGCCGCCATGTGTGCTGTATCAGAATCAGCTTTATTGGCCAGGTATACTTGGGTATACTAGGAATTTGTTTTCGGTTAGCTGTGCAGCAGCCAGGTGGGTAACAAGTAAACAGCATACAGTATAAACAATAAACAATATAAACATGTGGGGGAACATGTACAGTCATATAGAAAGTTATGCCGAGGGGACACCATGTTAGATTATGTGCAAAGGGTTATGGCGCAACTAGACAGTGAGGTGTTCATGAGTTTACGTGTGAACAGGTGAACCTCTTGAGGAAAGACATTTTTAGGCTTCTACTGTACCTGGTGGGAATAGCCCTGTAGCATCTGCCTGATGGCAGCAGGTTAAACAAGCGATGGCCAGGATGTAGTTGGTCCTTGACTATCTTTGTTGCCCGTTTTTTTTCTCTGGACAGGTACAGGTCCTGGACAGAGGGAAGGTCTGTCCCGATTATCTTCTCTGCAGTTCTGACTACCTTTTGGAGTCTGCATTTTTCTCTCTCGCTGGCAGAGCCGTACCAGACCAGTATTGAGGAGCACAGTACAGACTCCACAACTGTGGAGTAGAAGAGGAGCAGAAGCTTCTGTGTGATGTTGAACTTCCTCAGTTGCCTAAGGAAGAATAGCCTCTGCTGCGCCTTTTTAACAATAGTATCAGTGTTGGGGCCCCATTTAAGGTCCCGGGAGATTGTGGTTCCTAGGAACTTGAAGGAGTCCACTAGTGACACCACACTGTCAGCAATTGTTAGCGGAGGAACACCAACAGCCTTCTTCCTAAAGTCCACTACCATCTCAACGGTTTTGAGTGGGTTGAGCTCTAGATGGTTGCTGCTGCACCACCGGGCCAATCGGTCCACTTCTTGTCTGTAGGCCGATTCAACCCCGTCCTTGATAATGCCAATGACAGTAGTGTCATCTACAAATTTGATTATCTTTACTGATTGCGCCTCTGAGGTGCAGTCGTTGGTGTAAAGGGAGAAGAGCAAGGGTGAGAGTACACAGCCCAGGGGGGGGCTCCTGTGCTGATGGACCGCACTTGGGAGGCGAATTCCCCCGCTTTCACAACTTGTTTTCTATCAGTCAGAAAGGCCACAATCCAAGAACACGTAGCTTCAGGGACTCCTAAGCGGAGTAGTTTGGGGTGGAGGATGTTGGGGATGATTGTGTTGAAAGCCAAGCTGAAGTTGACAAACAGGACCCTTGCATAGGTACCAGGCATATCCAGGTGCTGCAGTATGTAGTGCAGGCCCAGGTTGACTGCGTCCTCAATGCATCGTGCCGTATAATTCCTGGGGTAAGCCAAGTCTGCTGTATAATTCCTGGGGTGAGCCAAGTCTGCCGTATAATTCCTGGGGTGAGCCAAGTCTGCCATATAATTCATGGGGTGCTGCCAAGTGTGCTGTATTAGTCCAGGGATGATGCTAAGTGTGCCGTATCACCCCTGGACTGATTGAGTATCACTGGAGATACCTGAATATGGCAGTGCACCAACTCTTCCCCTCCAACCTGATGGAGCCTGGGCTCTGGCTGGGCCAATCAAAAACATTTACAGAGTTGTCTTGAAGAAACTTGTTTTATATCTTGGCTTTGTGCTTAGGGTCGTTGTCCTGCTGAATGTGCAGCTCATAACCTTGAACTAATGTTGAAACTTGCTGTGTATAGCGCACAACCTGGAACTGATTTAATTTATTTATTTACAGTTTTTTATATAGCGCAGCATATTCCGTTGCACTTTACAATTGTAAACAACAGTGATTAAACAAACTGGGTAGAAACAAACTGACATAGAGGTAGGAGGGCCCTGCTCGCTTACAATCTGATGTCCAACTGATAGTGTATAGTGCACAGCCTACACCTGATGTTAGAGCTTTCTGTTTTATAGCGCACAGCCTGGATCTAAAAACAAGGTCTGTAGGAAAGCAGAGGAATAAACACATCCAGGAAATAGAACTTGAACTAAAGCACAGGTACACCGCCAAGACACAGGAATAAAGTCTCAGGATAGAAGTTGTTCTGGAAACAAGTTCACTGCCAAAGCTGGTTTAAATAAAGTGCCCTAGGCCCAGATACGCTGAGAAGATCAGGTGTAAAGGCAGGGGACCATGGTTGGTAGTCTATTAGTTAGGTGATATCTGCCATGACAGCACTCATTCTTTGCCAGCACTGTTGATGACATTAATGGCCATCAGATGCACAGCTAACCGAGGCAAATAATATGAAGGACATTGAAAGGGTTTTCTTTCCAAATGTACTATTGAGTACTAAAGTCCAGAAGCACTGTGTTTTCGAGACAGCAGACTACAAATATTTAACAGCTACATCTTCACTGCACATGTTATGGTTCCATTGGTGTGAATATAGGGATGCGCAGAGCCGCTATTCCATTGTATCAGGTACAGTAGATCTCCATAGATGGTTAAAATATGATTATGTTGATTGTATATTTATTGACTCCTGTGTCAACTGTGTATTAATGTATATCAAAGACTTTGTATCCATTTTCCCTTATTGATGTGTTCCCCTTTTTTGTTTTTTTTGTGTCCCTTTTGTCACTTTATGAAAAGTAATGTGGGGTTTTTACTAGGGATGTGCGGGTTTGGATCCTAGAGATCCGAACCTCCATGAACTCACCTGATCCAAGCCCGGATCAGAGTTTGATGGGTCCCCGCCATTTTCCGAGTCCAAAATGAGGCTGAACGTCATCTTCCCGCTGTCAGATTCTTGCAAGACCGCGAGATATATACTTCCTGGCGCTCAGCGCAATTTTCAAACAGGCTTGTGATTTCAGACAGCATGGGTGTGTCAGTGCTGTCTGCTGAGGAGGGGAGGGAATCCTGTAGGGTGGGGAGCTGCATTATTTTAATATATTTAATAAAATAAAAAAATGTAAAGCAAAAAAATAATGTTTTTTTTAAATTACTGCGGCCAGTGTATCAGGATAAGTCCAGGGTGCCTGCATGTGTGCTGTATCTGTCCAAGGGTGCCCACATGTGTCCCATATCAGTCCAGGGGTGCCCGCATGTGTCCCGTATCAGTCCAGGGGTGCCCACATGTGTGCCGTATAATTCAATGGGTGCTTCCATGTGTCCAGTGTCAGTTCAGGGGTGCCCGCATGTGTGCAATATAATTCCATGGGTGCCCCCATGCATAGGTGCCAATTTATGTTTTTGCTGGTGGGTGCTCAAGCCAAAAATATAAGAATCAGTATCAGAATCATTTTTATTGGCCAGGTATATTTGCGTATGCTTGGAATTTTTTGTGGTAACAGTGCAGCATCAAGCAGGGAACACAAGGGGGTGGAAAGAGAGGCATAAACATACATCACATACATTTCACATATATCTAGAACAGTTCGAGTTAGTATTTAGTATTTGGTACATTCAATACTGTTTAGTTGGTGGACAGCTATTGGGAAGAAGCGTTTTGTAGTTCTTGTCGTCTTTGCTGGGATGGACCTAAAACGTCTGCCTGACGGAAGGGGTTCAAACAGGTTGTGGCCAGGGTGTAGCTTGTCCGCCAAGATCTTTCCTGCACGCTTATTGACCCTGGCTAGGTATAGTTCTTGGACAGTGGGGAGCTCCGCCCCTATGATCTTTTCTGCCATCCTCACCACTCTTTGAAACCTTCATCTGTCATTCTCGTTTGCTCCTCCTAATCAGATTGTGATCGAGGAGCAAAGGACAGACTCTACTATGGCAGTGTAGAAGATGAGCAGCAGCTCCTGCGGGATGTTGAATTTCTTGAGTTGCCTCAGGAAGAACCTTCTTGACAGTTGTAATGATGTTGGGACCCCATTTAAGGTCGCAGGAAATCTTTGTTCCTAGGAATTTGAAGGAGTCGACCCTCAACAGTACTCTGTCAGATATTATGAGTGGGTGCATGGCATTTGGTTTCCTTTTGAAGTCCACCACCATCTCCACCGTTTTGAGGTGGAGTGGCTTCATGGGGAATGGGTGTGGCCACAATATATACCGATTTATATTATGCAGCACAGTTGTCTCCATTATTTAAATTACACAGTGCAAGTGCAGGTACATAAATAACCCCACAGTGCAGGTACATAAATGCCCCCACTATGCAGGTACATAAATGCCCCCATAGTGCAGGTACATAAATGCCCCCACAGTGCCAAATACATAAATGCCCCCACAGTGCAGGTACATAAATGCCCTCAGTACCTTTGCCAGTATCGGTGATGAGAGAGTGGGAGTGCAGAGGGACCACTGCCCAGCATGGGCTCGGCATGCGGATGCCGGAATACACTCTGTCTGCTCTGTGGGTGCTCATCAAGTTCTGTAGGTGCTTGGGCTCTTGAGCACCGACAGAATTGTCACCTATGCCCCCATGTGTCCCGTATCAGTCCAGGGGTGCCCGTATGTGTGCCGTATAATACCATGGGTGCCCCCATGTGTCCCGTATCAGTCCAGGGGTGCCCGCTTGTGTGCAATATAATACCGTGGGTGCCCCCATGTGTCCCGTATCAGTCCAGGTGTGCCCACATGTGCGCCGTATAATACCATCGTTGCCCCCATGTGTCCCATATCAGACCAGGGGTGCCTGCATGTGTCCCATATCAGTCTAGGGGTGCCCGCTTTGTGCCGTATAATTCCAGGTGTGCCGCCATCTGTCCCGTATTAGACCAGGGGAGTTGCCCTTTTTTTAATGAAAAGAAAAAAAGTTATTTTTTTTTCTTTTTTCTGCAAGGGCTGTTAAGTGTGCTGTATCAGTCCAGTGGTGAGCCAATTGTGCTGTATATTATTCCAGGTGTGCTGCTCTTTTTTTTAATTAAAAGTTTTTCTTTTTCTACTGCAGGAATGTCGCCATGTCTGCCGTATAATTCCATGTCTGCCGTCATGTGTGCCGTATCAGTCCAGGGGTGCCGCCATCTGTGCCGTATAATTTCATGTGTGCTGTATCAGGTCAGGGGTGCCCACATGTGTGACGCATAATTCCTGGGGTGAGCCAAGTGTGTCATATAATTCATGGATTACTGCAAAGTCTGCTGTATAATTCATGGGCAGTGGCGTAACTACTGTAAGGCAGCCCCTGCTGGTGCTTGGGGGAGCGAGCGGCAGCAGGGTCCGTGTGGGCGCTGGGTGCCGGAACCCGCCCAGCAAACTGACAACAAAGTTTATTTTTTTAAATGATACAGTCAGCAACCCTTTCTCTTCAATTATGTATGTGAAGAAACATACCTAGCTTTAAAATCACACTGATAATAATTGTATTTGTATATAATAACAGCATGTGTAATGTTCAATTGGCAGGTCAACTAGCTACAGTATCTTGTGAACTGTCACATAGGTACAATTGCTTCAGTCTGGTTAGATCAGACTATTGTGTAACCAGATTAAATGACCCTCAAAATGTGTGCCATCTGTATTGATAGGTGTTTCATTATCTAACATTAACTTTAAGGTGATGTATGCAGTGGTCAGTGTTGGGTTGCGATTTTAATTTACTAGGACTATAGTGCAAGTGGCATTACTGTGTGTGTTGCGTACAGTTAAACTGGCATTACAGTGTCATTTATAGTGTGAGGTTCATTACTGTGGAAGGAGGGGGGCGCCATAAACTTTTTTTGGCAAGGGGGAGCAACATTTATAGTTACGCCACTGTTCATGGGGTGCTGCTAAGTGTGCCGTATCACTCCAGGGGTGAGCCAAGTGTGCTTTATAATTTATGGGGTGCTGTATCAATTCAGGGGTGCTACCATTTTTTTTAATTAAAAGAATAACTCTTTTTACAACAGGAGTCTCACTATGTGTGCCGTATAATTTCATGTGTGCTGTGTCAGTCCAGGGGTTCCGCCATCTGTGCCGTATAATACCATGTGTGCTGTCATGTGTGCTGTATCAGGTCAGGGGTGCCACCATCTGCTCCGTATAATTCCTGGGGTAAGCCAAGTCTGCCGTATAATTCATGGGGTGCTGCCAAGTGTGCTGTATTAGTCCAGGGGTGATGCTAATTGTGCCGTAACAGTCCAGGGGTGATGCTAAGTGTGCCATATCAGTCTAGTGTTTGTGCCGCCCACTTGTGTCGCTTATCATAGTTATCCAGCTACTTCAGTGCAACCTTTTGGCCTAAATACAATATTGTGAGGTGTGAGGGGTTCAGAATAGACTGGAAATGAGTGGAGATGAATGTTATTGAGGTTAATAATAGCTTAGGAGCAAATAAAAAAAAATCAGTGATTTTAGTGTTCTTTATGCTTAAAAAAAAAAAAAAAACAGAACCCAAAAACCAAAACATTGAGGGGGTGTTTTGGCAAAACAGAGTAGAACCCAAAACCTGAAGGTAATCAGAACCCAAAACCCAAAACGTGAAAAGTGGCTGGTGCACATCCCTAGTTTTTACATAAAGGGTTACAGAACCAATAAAAAATAAATGTAATAGACTGGAAATAGACTGGCGGTAACTGACCCTAGCACCTGTCTGCGCACTTTTTCACGGTGTGTATTCCATTCACAAACTGTACATGAATAAACTATGAATGACAAATGAGTGTGTAAAAATACTGTATGAATAATGTTTTAAAGCAGCATTTATAATTAATTTTTTATATTTATATAAATTTATTTATAAGAACAGGTTACCCCAACCGCGCTTCTATATATGTATGGCAGCAATTCTGGGGGGCCCTCTGTTAGACAGGACCCAGGATAGAGATAGGAAAAAAAGGGGGGTTCCCAGAATGAGCCCTTCCTAAAATACGGGATAATAATTGTTTTATCCAACACCAAACAGAATTTACAATGCCGGTACAAAAGAGTAATTCTTTAACAATAAAAAGCTTTAACGATAAAACGTTTTTTTATTAAAAGGTTGTCTTCTCAGTGAGGATGTTAGCCCAACGCGTTTCGTCAACAAATTGACTTCATCAGGGGCATTTTGACAGCAGCACAAAACATTGGATTTTCACACCGATATAGAATCCTTAAATGGAATACATATATAGCGGTCTGTTTCTTACAAGTTGAAGATATTTTCAACGATAGAATCATAAAATAATGCCATGAGTGAGTATTTAATGTGGAAATACAGTCCACTGATTATTCCCGTATGTAGCTTCTGAGGGAGATTGAATAACCTCAGCACCACAATTTGAGGAATTAACACCAACAGATATTTTAAATAGGTAGTCAAACCGGATGTGCTCTCCTGGATTCAATGTTTGGAATCCAGGAGAGCACATCCGGTTTGACTACCTATTTAAAATATCTGTTGGTGTTAATTCCTCAAATTGTGGTGCTGAGGTTATTCAATCTCCCTCAGAAGCTACATACGGGAATAATCAGTGGACTGTATTTCCACATTAAATACTCACTCATGGCATTATTTTATGATTCTATCGTTGAAAATATCTTCAACTTGTAAGAAACAGACCGCTATATATGTATCCCATTTAAGGATTCTATATCGGTGTGAAAATCCAATGTTTTGTGCTGCTGTCAAAATGCCCCTGATGAAGTCAATTTGTTGACGAAACGCGTTGGGCTAACATCCTCACTGAGAAGACAACCTTTTAATAAAAAAACGTTTTATCGTTAAAGCTTTTTATTGTTAAAGAATTACTCTTTTGTACCGGCATTGTAAATTATGTTTGGTGTTGGATAAAACAATTATTATCCCGTATTTTAGGAAGGGCGCATTCTGGGAACCCCCCTTTTTTTCATAAATTTATTTATATTTATATAATTAATAATTGTAATTATTTATAAATATATAATTACACCACAAGGAACTGGTGGACTGGTCAAGAATTTCTAATGTCCTATTTTATTTTTTAATATGATATAATATAATAACTTCTGCTATACACTGACATACCCCTCAAACACCTATCTGGCAGTGAATTTGCTTTGAATGGCAATGTGGAAGAGCAGCTGGAGTTGGCAAAAGCTGGTATAGGAGGCTGATGTTCTATCCCTTCACCATCAGTACATTTCTGATCAATGGAGGTCCCACTTGCTTTGGTGGTGGTTTAGTGGAGCAGACTTTCATGCGGTGACGACATATAATTTCATCAACTCCCCATAGGGACTATGTGAATATTTATTCATTTGGTGTATAACAAAACTCAACATGGAGTGAGATTTTGTTGGGCTCAGCATTCGTGACCCCATGAGGTTCATGCATTATATCTATAACATTGTTATATGTGGGCCAGGCACTGTGTCTATGACTTTGTTATATGTGATCTAAGCATGACAACTGTGCTGAAATATTATACAATGAACGGTAAGGCATTGGGGGTAGATTTATTACTCGGCGATCAGGGGAATATGCACTATCCCTGTGCATTATGGCAGGGGATAGTGCTTCCCCTAATCTATGACACCCGCTGTGTGGCGCGGTGGTGTGGGGCAGGAGGCATAGCGCAGGGCCGATATTTTATACTGCGCACCTGACTCCTGCCTAATGTATGAACCCTCCCTGCAGCTATTGACTTCGACAGCTGCAGGCGGCGATGCCCTATGCCCACAGCAGGGACAGCGCTGTCCCTGCTGCTGGCTCTGAGCTGCGCTGGGGATCTCGCGTGTACTTGGCCTATTTCGAGTCCACTCCCTTTCTGTCACCCTATAATCAATGGTGAATGCATGAGACAACAAATTCTGCACTTGTACTGAGGGGAAGTGCGTGGGAATATGAGCATGTATGTTTATTATTGTATAAAGATTTATTGCACTAAACATGATAAAATATACCTCAATTTGTTACAGAAACTGTTCAGGCAAATGATATATGGAAACACACTCAACGATATATATAAATATAAATTTACCCCATAGACTGTTCACACTAGACGATAAGCACAATAATATTGTTAAAAATATCATTATCGTGCATATCATTTAAAATAATCGCATGGTGTGTACGCATCTACATAGGCAAATGATATAAAACGAATTAGCCCGCTCGAAGCAAAAGCTTAGAAAGCCAGTCTGCGACCTTCTGTGTTTGTGCATGTGTGAGAAAGAGATGTAGTTTCACGCTCTGCCAGCAGATGGCAGTGTTTCGGAGACTCACGGACACTAGACATATATGGGTAATATGCTATACCTATACATAGCATATTTATAAATACAGGTGCTACACCTACTTTCTTGGATGGTCAGTTCCTACAAACAGAGGAATTATATCTTTAGATTAGATCTCGGCTGTCAAATTCCCTTGTGATGACTGCATACCATCAGATATCCCATACATGAGATGGTCATGGATAAGAGGTGTAAATAGGAAGATAAATGGATAAATACATAGAGCCACTTTAAGGTGTCTTGTTGGAAATCAGTTCAGGATATTATCTATTATGTTCTTCTTAAACCTATGTTTGGTCTGGGTTTTTAACCCTTTAATAGCCAAACATACTTTTAATGCATTGTGACAAGTGCATTTTTTACATTTCTGAGGTGTTCTAGTCACAGCAGAAATAACTTTATGTACTTTAGTCTATCCATATGTATCATTTTGTGTAGCGGCAGAGTAAATACAGATGGCTTTTGATAACCGGTTGGAAGAATTGTACTGTAGCCGGAATTTAGACAACAAAGTTAATGCTCATGATTCTGCTTATGTCCCTGTTAAACAGTTTTCATAACCCAAGATATATAGGTCTTATTTTATTCAGCACCATTCAAAACAGTTGACAATGTTAAATATTGATCTGGGCTTTTGTAAAGATACCACAAGCGTGTGCTTTAGTCGCTAGACCATACATAATCTAAAATGAAAGAATGTAGTAGAGAAAGCAACAAGTCTCAGGTACGCCATAAAGACCAACATAAGACACTTGTGGAACCTGAAACTCAGTATAATGGACAATTCATGTGTCATTGCACTGGGTAAACCTTTATGAATGCTTGTCAGACATATTTGTTTCTTTTTTGGCAGTAGTTTATCTATAACTTAGGCAGAAATAGGTTCATTTTAAAGCATAGACAAAGGGGGTTATTCTGGTTCACTCAGAAAGGCACAAATACTCTTGGTACTTGTTTCCTAGCACAGCGCCCAAGATTTCCATCTTATGCCATCGCATGCATCGCATGCCATATAGCTGCATCCGATGCACCCCCAATATGATTTTTAATTGTATAAGCATCCTTATGGGTACTTACAATGTTAAATGCACCCCCACGCCACCCCCACTATCAACGCGGACCCGAAGCGTGGCGAGCGCAGCGAGCCTGCGAGGGGCGGCGGTACACGTCCTCGGACCTTTTCATGCCCCCACTATCCACGTCGGCGTGGAGTTGATTTCAGATAGTGTGGCGAGCGCAGCCACACAGCCCAAAGCGTGGCGAGTGCAGCGAGCCCCGCAAGGGGATGCGTATTACTTTACATGTATTCCGCATCCCCTCGTGGGGCTCGCCACACTATCTAAGATCAGCTCCACGCCAACGTGGCTAGTGGGGGTATGAAAAGGTCGGAGGACGCATACCACCGCCCCTCGCGGGCTCTCTGCGCTTGCCACGCTTCGGGTTCGCGCTGATAGGGGGGGGGGCATTTAACATTGTAAGGACCCATTAGGGTGCTTGTACAATAAAAAATCGTATACCATCGCATTTTATGCCATTGTATGGCATGCAATGCCATAAAATTTTTTATTGTACAACATCGCATTGCATACCATCGTATGCCTTATTTAGTTTTATGGTATACCATGCGATGGGCGTCGTGCTAGGAAACAGGTACCTCACTCTCTAATGGACAAAACCGTTTGCACATCAGGTGGGGCTGATGTAACATGTGCAGAGAGAGTAAGATTTGGGTTTTTATTGTTTCTGTGAAGGGTAAATACTGGCTGCTTTATTTTTACACTGCAATATAGATATCAGTTTGAAGTACACCCCCCACCCAAATCTAACTCTCTCTGCACATGTTACATCAGCCCCACTTACAGTGCATATGGTTTTGTCCATTCGAGTGTGATTGTGCCTTTCCAAGTGAATCAGAATAAACCCCAAAGTTAAGTCTCCAGAGTATACTCTATTATAGTGGATTAAGTCTAAAAGCATTAAGGAAAAAAAATAAATGACTAAGGATGACATAGAAGTATAAATCCACAAGTCTCAGGTACGCCACATACTGTAAATTCATGGTCACTTCCAATAGGATTGACATAATCTGTAGCAGATTTTATAAATGATTATCTAAAGCACTATATAAACTTTAGCGTACAGTCTATACCTGGTGTACACAATCAGTGCATCTCCAGGTTACACCTTAAACCAGTGGTTCCCAAACTTTTTCAGGCATGACACCCTAGAGCATGAGTCTTCAAACTGTGGCCCTCCAGATGTTGTGAAACTACAAATCCCAGCATGCCTTGCCACAGTTTTAACACTCCCTTATAGCAAAACTGTGGCAAGGCATTCTGGGATTTGTAGTTTCACAACATCTGGAGGGTCACAGTTTGAAGACCCATGCCCTAGAGCCTTGATGGCTAACCTTGACACTCCAGATGTTCTGAACTACACATCCCAGCATGCTCTGCTACAGTTTTGCTATTTGGACATGCTAAAACTGATGCAGGTCATGCTGGGATGTGTAGTTCAACAACATCTGGAGTGTGGAGGTTAGCCATCAAGGCCCTAGTGCAGGCATGTCCAAACTATGGCCCTCCAGCTGTTGTGGAACTACAAGTCCCATCATGCCTTGCCACAGTTTTGCTATTAGGGAATGCTAAAACTATGGCACTGCATGCTGGGATATGTAGTTTCCCAACAGCTGGAGGGCCACAGTTTGGACATGCCTGCCCTAGAGTATCAGTATTTGTTTCATGGCACCCCTAGGCAGGGGCGGATTTAGGGATGAGGGCGCCCCTAGGCACAACAATAATGTTTACTAAGTAGGACAGTTTATAGGGGCAGTATCTGCATGTCCTATCCATTTACACTCTATTTAAGATGGAATATAGTACAGTACAGTGGATATTTTGCAGTTATTGGCACATTTTGGGCTGACAGTACTATCACAGGCATCCAAGTGCCGCCCCCAAACATGTGCTGCCCCTAGGCCGGTGCCTCACGTGCCTAATGGGAAATTCGGCTCTGCCCCTAGGCCAAAAGTTTCTTTCTGAGAAATAAAGAAGTTAAATATTCAATTAAGTAAATTGTGTTTATGGGTCATCCTTAGGTTCAATTATGTGGTGAGAAATAAGATTCACTTCTGTTTGTCCACATATTTTATAATACCAGTTATATGTATAGCGCACACATTTTCCGCAGCGCTTTACAGAGCATATTTTGAACATTGACATCTGTCCCTGCCCCAGTGGAGTTTACACTCTATGGGGGCGATTCTGTAACACAGAAATGCGGTAAAAACCCCGTTATCTGGGTTTTTACCGCATTTCTGTATGCTGTATTAGCCCACCGCAGTGTTAGCGCTGCGGAGGGAATCGCCAGCAAAAGCTGGCGATTCCCTGCAGAAGCCTATGGGCTTCTTACCGCAGCGCTGTTTGAGGGATCCGTCACGGATCCCTCCCAGCGTGCCCTGCGGCCGGCGCCGGGGTCTGCGCATGCGCAGATGGACTCCCGGGTCACAGACCCGGAAGTCCAGTGCCGGCACCGCATCGCAAGGGACAGCTCTTATCGCAAGAGCTGTCCCTTGCGTTAATAACGGAATATGTTACAGCATATGCCGTTATTAAAATTGCGGTAGCCGGCCGCGGATGTTACAACATCCCGCCCTATATTTCCTATCACATGTACAGTACACGAACACACATTTATTCTAGGATTATTTTTGGGACCAATTAACCTACCAGTATATTTTTGATTGTGGGAGGAAACATAAGCACCCGTAGGAAACCCACGCAAGCACTGGGAGAATATACAAACTCCACACAGTTAGGGCCATAATGGGTATCGAACCCATGACCTCAGTGCTGTCAGGCAGTAATGCTAACCAGTACACCCTCTGTGCTACTTGCACAAGTAGACAGTATTTACCCTACATGCAAAAATAATAAATGTATTTGTACTTCTTGTATTCGAATATGGATTGCCAAGGTTAAACATGCTTTTTTTGCTCTGTTTTACAAAATCAGCCGTGCAGCGAACATGCTGGGCATAGCACATTTTGGGCATGGTTAAGAGATTCACGTAAATCCATAATTTATGCAAATATCCTATGCGTAATGATCTGCGCAGGAGCCAAATTGCACAGGTCCTGTGATGGAGCTTGTATGTGGTAATGGGGAGCATTCCAGAAAATGGGAGAGTGGCTTTGTTTTCTGGGTGTGCCATTGCCACTGGCTGTGTCCTCGAATGCAGCTTCACTCGCCATGGGCTTGCGACCCGGTTGCAATTCTGTGTCTTGCACTCTGTGTGCTGCACAGGTCACCTTTAGTTACAGCACTGCTAGTCATGTGATTAGTGCATTTAATACAGTGGGGGAAATTTACTAAGATGTGTATTCTACTTCACATGTGATGTTGCTATAGACAACCAATCAGAATCTACTTCTTATTTATTTAGCACCCTCGAAGATACTAGACAGTATCTGATTGGTTGCCCATAGCAACCATAACATGTGAAGTAGAATACACATCTTTATAGGCTGTCCCGCTTTACTAGCCTTCTGCCTTGCAGTCAGGGCCAGTGCAAGGATTCTTGGCACCCTAGGCAAAACTTCTGCCTACTCCCCCTCCCCCTAAACACTGCCAATGACCCACTTTCCCAGTCAGTCAGGTGAGGGTAGGTCAGGTTTAGGCACAGGGGAGAGGGTAAGGGTGCAGAAGGTTAGGATTAGGCACAGGGGAGAGAGTTAGGCTGCAGGAGGGGAGATTAGGATTAGGCACACAGGAGGTTAGGCTGCAAGAGATTATAATGGCCCAGGACATAGGGTTATGGGTATAGATACATTTAGGCTCATGATGCTGTTAACGCTGGTCGGGATGTCATGCTGGTTCTGCAGCGCTGCTGCCCGTTGGCATGTGGGGCAGGGAGTGGGTGGGCAGCTGCTGCCTGATTAATGCACTGATGCTCAATTTCTCCCCCTCCATCTACCTTCTGGAAAATGCGGAAACATATAAAAAAAAAACTGTTGAGAGAAAAGTGGCAGCTCAAGGGTGCCCTCCAGCAGCAGGTGCTGTAGGCAGTGAATTCCATGCAACACATTAGGTGGGCTAGGTATGGAGAAAGAAGATGCCTGTGGATGAGGAGCGTAGTATGATGAAACCTGTAATGTGGCATAATATGAACTGAGGGCACTACAACGTGGCATAATTTAAACTGAAAAATGTGTGTCTCTCTATTGCACAGGTTCTCAAACTTGGTCCTCAGAAGCCCACACTGTTCATGTTTTCTCGGTCACCTGTGGAGGACAGTTGGTGATACACCGTGCTCCTTCCAGTTGACCTGTAAAATATGACATGATTAGCGTCTTGAGGACTGAGTTTGAGAATCTCTGCTCTAGAAGCATTGGGGGAGGGTTCATTCAAAATGTTACTATGAGGCCCAAAAAGTTCTAGTTTTGCCATTTGTGTGAATACTTCAGTCTCCATTGCAGCTGCAGCACTCCAACAATAATTTGAATAGTAACTTAAATGTAACTTCATATTACATATCCATTTTGCTACTTTGGTTGACCTTACAAAAGACTGGCTGCAGAGCTACTAAGCAGGAATTGCAAGGTAGATAGCAGAAGACTGCTACTAGTGCTGAAAGACAAAGCTGATAAACTGTACAGAAATGCTCCTCCCCTCAAACTAGGTTTAAGAATCCCAGGTACGTGGCATTGAGGAATGATTAATGAGGCCTACCACAGCACTGTCACACAAGTTGTGATATAAATAAAACCAACAGTTTTCACACACTGACCTCAAGAAAAACTGTAAACTACTGAAACAACCACATTACTCATTTTGAGTGCTACATGTTTTATAGGTACTGGAGCTGAATGTTTTTTTTTAACTCTTTGTTTTACAATTTGCCTACTAACATTATAAATAACCATATAGAGCAGGGGACCTCAAACTATTTTGCTTTGGGAAACCATCAGACAATAAAAATAATTACGGGACCCCAGCAAGTTACTGCAGCAGGTCAACACATCACGTGTGTAGTCAGCAGACAGCACATACATGGCAGCATTGTGGAGGCACAAAATAATGCGAGGAGTCTAACATAACAGACAATTCAGCAGATCTTTTTAGACTCCTTGAATCACTGACGGTCAGCAACATGGAGTCATGACCCCACGATGAGAAGGTCGGGACTCACTTTGGGATTAGGAGCCACAGTTTGAGAACTGCTGATATAGAGCATTGGTTCAGGCATCTACAATTTTGTGTGTATTGTAAGATAACCATTTAATTTCTGGCACACTTCAAGGGGTGTGGTATGGGACTCCGACAGTCGGGATCCCGACAGTCATTATCCCGACATTGGGATCCCGACTGCCCGAAGTCAGACAGCATGGCGAGTGCAAAAAAGACCCTTGCGGGCTCGCTGCACTCGCCACGCTGCGGGCACGGTGGCTCGCTACGCGAGCCACCTATTCTATTCTCCCTCTATGGGGGTTGTGGACCCCCACGAGGGAAAATAGCGGGTGGCCGTCGGTCACCCAGCTGCCGGCGTTTTGACAGTCGGGATGCCGACGTCGGGTAAATGACTGTCGGGATCCCGACTGTCGGGAACCCATCCGGCACCCCACTTCAAGGCACAGCATAAACATAAAAATACAAGAAAAAACCCAGTTAATATTTATAATTGTAGGATAAGAATGGTTGTCAACATTTAAATGAACAGACCCTGCTATAAGCCATTAAAGGATGTTTCTGTGATCAAAAATGTGGTTTCAAAGAGGCAGGGTGAAGAAGAGTGAAATAAAATAACTAACAACAGTGCAAGCAATACATCATACCCAAGGCCGAATTAAGGGAGGGGCGATGGGGCAGCCGTCCCGTGGCCCCCACAAATTAGGGGCCCCTACATATTTAAAACCTTTTGGAGGGGGGCCCCCACTCCCGCAGATCAGAAAGAGATCCCTGCGCTACTGGCTCTCTCTGCACTGACGGACAGCTGAACCGCCAGCGCCGTATAGCAGAACAGGACAGCCGAGCAATGGCTCAGCTATCCAATTGTATGTAAAGTAGCAGCTTGACACTCAGTCACTGGCTGGGCGCGCAGGCCGCTGCAGGGAAGAAATAGGTGGCACTTTGGCGGCATGGAGCAAGAGGAGGTTGACTGCTCGGAGGAGATGGAATTGCAGTGGCGTTTACTACAATGGATTGACAGGTAAACAGCATTTGAGGTGGCAGGACTCTCATATATAATTTTCTGGGCATGCATAAATTAGCAGTCAAAATTGTACTTGCTACTGAAGAGCTCTGCGTCCAAGGAGAGCAGCTTAGCCTGCACATCTGCAGAGGCACTCAGAATCTATATGACGACCTGATTTGCAACAAAGTTTCTACACTTTTGCGCTGTTTCAGGGAAATAATGAGAAAGCAGTGGGTGTCCCTATGCACAGGTTATGTTCTGCCCATATTTGCATATAGTTGCAACTTGCAGAAGATTGCAACAGCAGTCGCAAGAACATCAACATCTGAATTAGGCCCAATGGCCATCCTGGGCTGGGAAGTGTGGGAGCTCGTTAGTCTCTGATGATTCCCAGATAAGAAGGACCGTCACTACATGAGCTTCATCAAAATGTATAAAATGTTCGTAAAAAATGTGAAAGATGAAAATAGTTCCGTCGATTAGCAAAGTGTAAAAGTAAACTTGGAGGCTTTGTTTTATTTTTGCTAGCATGTGAATTTTCAAGTACCAGAAGCTCACTTTGGCCCTTATTCTGATCGGTGCGGCCCGATCAGAATATGCGGCCGCAACCGTGCAGGCGAATCCCCGCCTTCCATACGGATCGCCACCTGCCGTCCGTATGCGGATATGTGGCGATCCGCATGAAATTGGACGGGGATACGCCTCCTCCGTCTTGGGAGCAGCCCCTGCATTCGATGGTCGCCGAACATCGAATGCAGGGCCGCACGCTCCACCAGGTCCCGCAACACAAGACCACACGGACACTTGTCCGTGTGAAATCATGTATAGGGGCGGGCAGCTGACATCCGGCGATGTCAGATGCCCGCCCCGTACCCACGCGTCACGGCCTCATTACCATGCATACGCCCCGCGTTTGCATGGGAACGCCCATGAAACGCGGGGCGTATGCATAGGGTAATGAGGCTAAGTAGCCCCTCACGCCCCTCTACGCCCCCTGTGCGGCGTATAAAGAATCCGTGCGGCGAAATCGCCTGCACATGCGCAGAGTGACCTCTGCACATGCGCAGACGATCAACATCGGCGGTCCGTCCGCATGCGGGAATTTCCGCACCGATCAGAATAAGGGCCTTAATGCTGCGCAAAGTATTTACGGTATCCAGATGATAGACAATTTAATAGGTCGAGGACATATGGTCAAAAATCATTATGTCGACGTGTACAGAAGATCAACAGGTACAAAATATAGACAGTGCTTAAGGTGGACAGGTAAAAAAACTAAATGTACAAGATTTGACCCAAAAAGCCAAAAAAAAAAAAAAAAAAAAAACCATTTGTTTGGTGACCATTGTCATTTTGACCTATTGACCTAACTCAGTTCCAGCCTTTCATCTGTCAACCTTTTGTACCAGCTGATCTAATGCATGTTGACTATTTGGTGTTTATCAATTCAGGGCGAAAACTAGTAATCCTGTCACCTGGGGCATGCAGTCACTTGGCACACCCTCTTTGAAAAAATAAATAAAAATAAACAAAAAACTTAATTTTAAGAGAGGGGGTAGGGGGTGGAAGTAAGGGGAAGAGATAGATAGAGAGAGAGAGAGGTAACAGATAGGGGAGGTATAAAAGGGGAGAGATGGAGAACAGAGAAAGAGAGTTAGAGAGCCTAGGTTTGGCATGGTAATTACAAAAAAAAACCCTAAAATATACTTACCATTAATTGTGTCACTGCTGAAGTCACAGCACCCTGTTGGCGCCAGCCTTTGCAGGCAGGATCTAGGGTTCCCACTCTAGGGATGCAGGGTCATGTGCTTTGCACCCATTATAAATCCGCTGGTGATCCAACTTACAGGGCCTGATTCAGACCCAATCACAGGTCTGTAAATACATAGCGCTGTCTATTATTGAATGACCACACATAGGCACAATACACTGTGCACATGCGTGGGTTCAACTTGTGAACAAAGCCATCGATGGCTAGCCTAGCGGTGTAACCTTTACCTGACTGCTAGGCTCCAGAGATTTGCAGCCCACCGATCAGGTCTGAATGGGGCCCACAGTCACATCCTATGAATCAGCTACCCAGAATCCTCCCCTGTATCTTTATGTTCAACTATAATAACTTTTTTTCATTTCTGCAGGTTTTTACCAGTTAACACAAGCAAGAGATTTTTTTTTTATTGTAGATACAAGTTTAATTACATTTAAATGTTTTCAGTGTCAAAAGAAATTTAGATGAACAATGTTAATCACAGGAAATTGATACTTCCTATTAAGTCAAACTACTAACACTACTCTACAGACATGATCACATCCCATATGCTGCACATAACACGAGATGCTTTAAAGCTGAGGCACCATATGTTGTGATCATATCAAATGATGTACAACACACATTATCACTGTGACTGTACAGAAACGTCCAGATGGGACAGCAGGGTACTAAGTGGGCTTAGGTAACTGCTGACATTAGACTGGATGCTCACTTGAAAAGGTTTTAGTGATAACATCAACTGACATATTTCCCCTTGTGGATGTATCTTAAGTTAATGTGTAATAAAACTGCTTATTCACTAAGACTTTTTTTTTATTATTTGCAGGGACTACACTTTTATACATAAAATTGATAAATAATTAGTGAGATATATATATCCAAGTGCTATAGCGACCGTTAGATATTCAGGATTAGCGCAAATCTAGGAATTTTGTGTGTTATATATATATATATATATTTATATATATATATATATATATATATATATATATATATATATTAACATATATTTAATTACAGGGACTCCATATGTGTTTTTTCCTCAAGGTATAAAAAGCCAATTCAATGTAGAAACAAAGGGCCTTATTCTGGTTCACACAATTCTTTCTTAGACGGACAAAACCATGTGCACTGCAGGTGGGGCAGATGTAACTTGTGCAGAGAGAATTAGATTTGGGTGAGTTATTTTGTTTCTGTGCAGGGAAAATACTGCTTTATTTTTACACTGCAATATAGATCTCACTTTTAAGTAAAACCCCACCCAAATCTAACTCTCTCTGCACATGTTACATCTGCCTCACCTGCAGTGCACATGGTTTTGTCCATCTATGAAGGAATTTGCCAGAAGGAGTGGACCAGAATAAGGCCCAAAGCTTTACCTTTTATGTTTCAAAGAGTTATAGCCCCTCAGACATGGTAATGTGGGGTACACACCAGGGCGACCCGCTCACGATGTGCGGGGGCACGACCCACTCACGATGTGCACCGTGAGCGAGTCCGATCCGATGGCAACCCGCACCCGGGAGTATGGTCGTTTCCAGATCCTACCTGCTAAAGGTAGGATCTGAATAAGGACCGACCGACCCGCGGGACCGCGCATCGGATCGGTATCGGTCCACACCAGGACAGAAAAGGGCCCAATCACCAAACAATCTACATCCAATTGGTCGGAATTGGATCTAGATTGATGGGATCGGACCCTTGTCGTCCTGGTGTGTACCGAGCATTAGATATAGGCTAATGGCCAATTTGACTTAGCAATTTTGACTAGATGCACTGGAGATTTTGGCTGTATGCATTGGGGATTTTGACGAAATGATGTTGTCTAACTAATAATAGCCTATGATCTAGTCAAAATTGCCTTGTCTGCACTACATCATCAAAATCACTTAGAAGGTTTATCTGAATCACTCCGCGTGTACATAGCGTCGCCATTGCCCAGCCAAATAGACAGTGCAGGCAAGAATATTCTCTCTGACAGCTTAGTTACATCTTGATACACATGGGTCTCTGCTAAAATTACCAGGGATGAGTCCCATGTGTACACAGCTTTAGCGTCAATATTTGGCGCTATAGTAGACCCCTAAAGGGCAGATCTATTAAGTCTAAAAAAGAGATAAATGTGAGGGTGATAAAGTGTGATAAACCTAATAAATGGGCTGCACAGCTTGCCACTTACGGATGTGCCACCCTGTGCAGCAGCCCCAGAAGTTCTTGCATTAACGTAAGGTAGAAAATCAGGCTTCTCTGGTTGTGGCTCCTCTGTATATGCCAGGTTGCTGGTTGTTATCATCATTTTGTATATCATCACACTTACCTTCATTTTTCGTTAATCATTTCATGTGCTTGTAATCTACACTGAGATGAGCAATATAGTTTTGTTGAAAACTGAACATATTCATACTTTGGTGTTTTCAGCTGAACTGAGTCCCAGCTTGGTTACTTTGGGATCAGATCTTGGTTCTATAAACCGGATCATGTTTGTTTTTGATGGCATGTAAGTCTGTCAATCATGATTTTAGTTGCAATTTCTCTCTAGAAATGACTGGAATTGAATGTTGTTAATGTAAACAACACTGTTCTCAGGTAAAAAAAAAACATGGTTTTAGCTTTTTCTATCAATTTGAAAGGAATCCAAAACCAAAACTGAAACTGAAGCTAAAGACTAGTAGGTGGTTTTCCCAAAACTCAACCAAAAGCAAAACTGCTTGTGGTCCATGCACTTTGGGGATTATTCTGATTCACTCAGAAAGGCACAATCACTCTCTAGTCTCTAATGGACAAAACCATGTGCACTGCAGGTGGGGCTGATGTAACATGTGCAGATAGAGTTAGATTTGGGTGTTTTATTGTTTCTGTGCAGAGTAATACCCCTTTTACACCAAAATCCCTGGTCCGACCCTGGTCTTTGAACACAGGCTTTTCCAGGGTCGGACCCAGGTCCATACTCCGTTTACACAGCACTTCGACCCAGGTCGGACCCAGGTCTGTGTCATTTACACTGAACCTGGGTCAGCCCTGATTTTCCTTGTGGATATCATTTATTATATACTGCACACTGCAAAAGGAAACTGTACATTCAATAAAGGTTAACCGAATAGAGGAGTCTATATCTATATATATATATATATATATATATATATATATATATATATATATATATTCTATACACACACATATTTACTTAAATACAGGACCGTATCCCATTTGCTGTTTTCGGACCACTAGTCCCAGCATACCTGCCGAGTCCCAGAGCGATAGATAAAATTGTAGGGTTTAAGACTACATTGCCCAGCATTCCCACCGGCAGGCCCACACTCACAACCCTTTGTCTGGGGGCAGCAGCTGCAGTGCCTGAGAATATGTGACTTGCAGCTGCTAGTCTTGTCTGGGTTCTATGTCCACCCTTCAGCGTGCATGTGCTGGAGAGATGACACTTCGGGCTGCATAGGGGTCCTTGTGGCGGGTGGCTGCAGCTGACTTTACAGAGGCAGCGCAGAGCCTGATATGCTCCCGCCGCCGCTGTCAGCTCCTGCCGCTGAAGGAGCTCCGATCACACCAGCGCAAAGCGGAACCTCGGCCGGCTCTGAGAGGTACAGGCTGCGGCAGTCAGCAGCAGGGGGGTGTGAGGAGAGCGCACTGGATGTCCCGACCCGTGCTGGGACCATTTACACCGGCCTCTACACGGGTCCTAGCCGTGTTCCACCCAGGTCAGGACCTGGGTAGAGGTCCCGTGTAAATGGACACGGGTCGACCCCATTTACACCGCCGGTGATCCGGGTCTGACCCGCCGCTGACCCGGATTTTTCGGCGGTGTAAAAGGGGTATAAATAATGCCTGCTTTATTTTTACTCTGCAATATAGACATCAATTTGAAGTACACCCCCACCCAAATCTAACTCTCTCTGCATATGTTACATCAGCCCCACCTGCAGTGCATATGATTTTGTCCATTACAGAGTGATTGTGCCTTTCCGATTGAATCAGAATAACCCCCTATATTTTATATGCTATAATACTGTGGCCTTACTAATATCATTTTGATGCAAATCTAATACATTGTTGAACACCCACGTTTCCAAATATGTATTCTTGCATATTGTAACTGGTATTCTTAAATTATCCTATACCTTTTAATCAATGGAGTATTTTTTTATATATATTAAAATTTGGAGACGGTAATACACTGTAAAACAAAGAGTTCACATGAGACTTTTTTTTTGTTACCATAAGGGGCTTAGAGGACCACTAAGAGCTCCTTTGCCATAAATAGGTTAATTTAAGATCTCTTTGATCTCTGTGAGTCACTAGTCTGTGTCCATGCTGCTTTGGCCACAAGAAGCTATCTCTGGAAGTTGTTTGCTTAGCAGGAGACTGAAATTGAAATGTGTTGACAGAGATTTTTTCCCTTCTTATTTATATCTTAAATATACTTCTAGTACATTAACCTATATGCTGCTGGGGAGAGACAAATATGTTGCGTGACAATGCTCAGTGTTATTTTCTTCTATCTGGCTCCAGCGGGAAGAGAGAGGTTAAGCAAGTGCTTGTGAATCCACATTCTCTCTGTGCCATTTCTTGGTGAAATATGAACTTTCTGAGCTAGAATTAACTGGATGCTGAACTTTAGGCATTTATTGTTAAAACAAAACATTATTCACTCTCAGAGGCCTATTTATCAATTCATTTTTGCAGCCCATTCCCCCCAAATTTAAGTATACCCCAAATGTATCTATGGCAGGGTTGCCAACTTTTTGGATGCCCTCTCTGGGAACTTGGCAAAGCAGGGGGTGGGGCCAGTGGCCATGGCACAAATAGAGGGTGAAATGGGGACTAACACAAGGAGTCGGTTTATTATCACGTCATAATGGCTACACCCCTGCTGCAGGGGGTGGGGTTGTGGGGGGCTGCAGGGATTGCAGGAAACTTGTCTACATTTTCGGGGGCCCAACAGGGGAACTCCTGGGAGGGTAGGCAAGTATGATCTATAGATGACTGCAGCACATATCAGAAATAATTTTTTTGGTAGTGTTAGAACTAAAAAAAGAGAGTGCAATAAATAAAACATCAGATTATTTCATCTTCACTCTTAAAGATCAGATATTTACTGAATATTAGAGATGAGCGGGTTCGGATCGGGTCCTAGAGATCCGAACCCCCCCGAACTTCCAGATCCGAGGCCAGATCTGAAAAGTTCGCTGGCTCCCGCCCTCTTTCCGAGTCCAAATCGAGGCCAAAACCTCATCATTCCGCGTCGGATTCTCGCGAGTCCTGGGGATATATAGTTCCCGGCGGTCGGTGCCATTTTCAAACAGTCTGGAGATTTCAGACAGAACGGATGTGTCCGTGCTGTCTGCTGAGGGGTGTGAGGGGGAAACCTGCTGGGGGGGGTGATTAATGCATAGAGGGGGCTGCTAGTGCTACATTATTTTAATAAAAAAATTCAAAGCAAAAAAAAAAAGTTTTTTAAATACTGCTGCCAGTGCCCAGTATAAATCCAGGGATGCTGTATCAGTCCAGGAGGGGTGCCCGCATGTGTACTGTATCCATCCAGGGGTGCCCACATGTATGCTGTATTTGTCCAGGGGTACCCACATGTGTGCTGTATCAGTCCAGGGGTGCCTGCTGTGTACTGTATCCATCCAGGGGTGCCCGCATGTGTGCTGTATTTGTCCAGGGGTGGTACCCACATGTGTGCTGTATCAGAACAGGGGTGGCCACATGTGTACTGTATCCATACAGAGGTGCCCACATGTGTGCTGTATTTTGTCCATGGGTGCCCACATGTGTGCTGTATTAGTCCAGGGGTGCCCGCATGTGTAATGTATCCATTCAGGGGTGCCCACATGTGTGCTGTATTTGTCCCGGGGGGCCCACATGTGTGCTGTATCAGTCCAGGGGTGCCAGCATGTGTGCCGTATAATTCTATGGGTGCCCCCATGTGTCCCGTATCAATCCAGGGGTGCCTGCATGTGTGCCATATAATTCCAGGGGTGCCCCCATGTGTCCCGTATCAGACCAGGGGAGCTGCCCTTTATTTTAATGAAAATTAATTTTTTTACTGCAAGGGTTGTTAAATGTGCTGTAATCCAGGGGTGAGCAAAGAGTGCTGTATAATTCATGGGGTGTTGCTAAGTCTGCCGTATAATTCCAGGTGTGCTGCTCTTTTTTATAATTAAAAGAATACACATTTTATTTTTACTGCAGGAATTTGTCTGCCGTATAATTCTATGCCTGCCACCATGTGTGCCGTATCAGTCCAGGGGTGCCGCCGTCTGTGCCGTAAAATTCCATGTGTGGGCTGTATCAGGTCAGGGATGCCCACATGTGTGACGCATAATTCCTGGGGTGAGCCAAGTGCGTCATATAATTCATGGGTTGCTGCAAGTGTGCTGTGCTGTGTGCGCAGCACATTTTATTAGGGGGTGCACTGTCATAGAGGTCTAGCACCACCTATTGGGCTGCCCATTGGGTGTGTCTAATACAGCCAATCAGTCATGTTTACCATCATCTATTGGCATGCACTACAATATAAAACATCTCTCAGCCACACCATAATCTCCTGCCTATTTCAGTTTTAATCTTCTAATACAATTATTGCTATTTCACAGTATAGCATTCATGGGGTGCTGCTAAGTGTGCTGTCACAGTCCAGGGGTGATGCTAAGTGTGCCGTATCAGTCCAGGGGTGAGCCAAGTGTGCTGTATAATTTATGGGGTGCTGCTAAGTCTGCTGTATCAATCCAGGGGTGCTGACATTTTTTTATTAAAAGAATAACTCTTTTTACTGCAGGAGTGTCACTACTTGTGCCGTATAATTTCATGAGTGCTGTGTCAGTCTGGGGGTTCCGCCATCTGTGCCGTATAATACCATGTGTGCTGTATCAGGTCAGGGGTGCCACCATCTGTGCCATATAATTCCTGGGGTAAGCCAAGTCTGCCGTATAATTCATGGGGTGCTGCCAAGTGTGCTATATTAGTCCAGGGGTGATGCTAAGTGTGCCGTATCAGTCCAGGGGTGATGCTAAGTCTGCCATATCAGTCCATGGGTGAGCCAAGTCTGCCAAATAATTCCTGGGGTGAGCCAAGTCTGTCGTATAATTCATGGGGTGCTGTCAAGTGTGCTGTATTAGTCCAGGGGTGATGCTAAGTGTGCCATATCAGTCCAGGGGTGATGCTAAGTGTGCCATGTCAGTCCAGGGGTGATGCTGAGTGTGCCATATCAGTCCAGGGGTGATGCTAAGTGTGCCATGTCAGTCCAGGGGTGATGCTGAGTGTGCCATATCAGTCCAGGGTGCTATTAAGTGTGCCGTATCAGTCTAGTGTTTGTGCCTCCCACTTGTGTCGCTTATCATAGTTATCCAACTACTTCTGTGCAACCTTTTGGTCTAAAAACAATATTGTGAGGTGTTCATAATAGACTGGAAATAAGTGGAGATGAATGCTATTGAGGTTAATAATAGCGTAGGAGAAAAATAAAACACCTAAATTATTTGATTTTAGTGTGTTTTATGCTTTAAAAAAAAAAAAATCAGAATCCAAAACCCAAAAACCAAAACATTGAGGGGGTGTTTTGGCAAAACTCAGAAGAACCCAAAACCTGAAGGTAATCAGAACCCAAAACCTAAAACGCGAAAAGTGGCCGGTGCACATCCCTACTGAATATACACAATATTATGCAAAATATACAGATGTCACAGTATACTTGATGACTATTGGTTGCTACCAAAATTCGTCAAGTCAACTGTGACATGTATATTTTATATAATAATGTGTATATTCGGTATCTATCTATCTATCTATCTATCTATCTATCTATCTATCTATCTATCTATCTATCTATCTATCTATCTATCTATCTATCTATCTATCTATCTATCTATCTTTTAAGTGTGAAGATTAAATAATGTGATATTTTATTTTATTGCGCTCTCTTTTTTTAGTTCTAATACTGCAAAAAAATATCTTTGCTACGTATTATAGAGTGATCCAGAAACTCTTTGGGGGCATCATCAGATTGGAGCATTATTTTAAACTAATTGATCTTAACATTGACTGCGCCCAATATGTTTAACATATCAGAGATATCTGCTGTGGTTCCTTAACTTTCAACTGCAAATCCAGTCCCGATAGAAACATCTGGGAGTGGCTTTCATGCCAAATTTCACTTGGCTCTGGTAATTACTGCCATCTGAAGATGACGTTAGCCATTCTAGCCTATAGAATCATCTCTGCGGTGGCCCCCAGCTAATAAAAATACAATGATTGCTATTTCACAGTATAGCAGGGTCTTGCTTCTTTCAGGGCTCCTGTTTTTACATATGAATTTTAATACAAGCTGGCGGTACTTCATTTCTTAATGTCACGAAGAGCAGCAGTAAGAAATTGTAATTATCAGGTCAAAACCTTATCATATAATGAGCTGCTTAATCTTGACACTGACATACTTGCAGTTAGGAAAACCTTTTGATTTGAACATGTTAACACGTTATTCTTTAATATAGGGACCATTATGGTCAACATTATTGCCATTGCTTTATTACTCTACACATTGCTTATATTACAATGCTTAATATTTATACATTGCATCTAGAATCTACACACATTATTGCAAAGTTAAAATGTGTAATTGGTAATTATAAGATATATTCAAAGAACATATGGAATCTTTTTTGTTATACAACTATAAAAAAATGAAGTTTTATATTTTTTCTTGCACATTGTTTTAATGGGTTGATTACAGATCCCACTTTTACACATGCCCTATTTTATTAGGGGGTGCACTGTCATAGCGGTCTAGCACCACCTATTGGGCTGCCCATTGGGTGTGTCTAATACAGCCAATCAGTCATGTTTACCATCATCTATTGGCATGCACTACAATATAAAACATCTCTCAGCCACACCATAATCTCCTGCCTCTTTCAGTTTTAATCTTCTAAGTACTCTGTGTAACAGTACATGCAAATAAAGTCAAAAACATATATGGATGACGCAGCTATGTAGTGATATGACAATGATCTAATAATGCAAAATGCACATAATTGATTGATGGTCGGAGGGATCCTGGAAGCCCTGTAGCTAAAGCACTGTAGCGCCAGGGAGGTGTTCATAAGGGTGGGCACAGCATTAGGGTGTGCCTGTGCACACCTAACACTCAATGTGCGCACACGCCTATGCCTATGAGCAACTATGTCAGAATTGTGAACACACTTCCCTGGTGTGGAAAACCCATATATTTGGTCATTAATTAAAAAAAATATATAGTTAGCTTTAAATCATGTGATAAATGATGCGTCGAGAAGTATCTGACCAATCATATAGATTTGCTGCCATTTACAGTAGAGCAAAAAACATGTTATATAGTATGGTTCTCACCATAAATCGATAAAGGATTCCTGAGGATCTTTGTAGCTCCAATACAAATGAATGGGCAGGTACTAATTGGCAGAGAGAGCTCTTTCAGCCAATCAGAGGCCCCACATTCCTTTGTAAGGAAGTTTTTAAATCTGCCCATCTGCTGCTACCTATGCTCACATACAAATAAATGGGCAGCCGCTGATTGGCTGAGAGAGCTCTCTCAACCAATCAGCAGCCACCCATTCATTTGTATGGAAGTTTTCAAATCTGCCCACCCACTGCCCACCGCTACTGCAGCAGAGTATACAGAGTTGGGAGATCACCTCTCCTGCCTAGCACTTCCCCACTGGTACACACCTAGTTACGGCCCTGATTGAATGTGATACATCATGGGTGCTGCACTTATGATCTCCAGGATACGATCCGATGTACATGGGACCACTGCATCACATTGGTTCTAATGTCAAACACCTCCGATTTGTTCAGTTTTTATCCAAATCGGAAGAAAACAGGCTAAATCGGAGCAGTGTATGGGCACCTTTTAGATTGCTATAATTGCAAATGGTTATATACCAAATAATTATAAAAGACAGAATGAAACAGTAAACAAAACCTATTCCACCTTAACCATGAACAACAGAGAGGTGCGGAGGAGTAAACAGCCCCTACGTGTCTCAAATCCAGGTGTCAAATGGCAAGACAAGGAAATACTCCACATTCATGTACCATACAGAGTAAAGATCTTAAAGTATAAAAAAAAAAATCAAGATTACTCTCAAGGCCCCCATCCACTAGTCAGATTTGGCCTGTTCTCTCCAGATTCAGATGGATCTGACTGACTGATCTGAAGAAAAAAGGCCAAATCTTCTGGGCTGACTTTCAGGCTTTTTCTCAGCAATATTTACTAAAAAGCTCAGAAAATGTCTGAAACCGCATGTAAATTACTGTGTGTGTAGAGTAGACCACACAGCGATGGTCTGAATTCAGCGGCGATTAATAACCTGCACTGTATGCTGAGAGGGACTGATCATTCTGAGCAAAGTAGCTCGCCGGCCCATTAGGTGCTGCACCAAAGATCCATCTGATCTGAAGCTGTCAGGGGTCTATCATAGGTCTGACCAGATATATCTGAAGTGAACAGAGTGAAAAATTAGCCCAGGGTCAGATCAGATATCTGGGAGAGTTCAAGGGAAATCTGAAGAGATTTGTAGCTTCAGATATGTCTGTGTAGTGGATGGGGGGCTTTAGACAGTGCAAGTAATGTGAAGCCAATATGTAAGATAGCGCAACATCAGTGGTGTAGCTAGGGTGTCGAAGCCCTAGTGATCGCGGGGGGAGCCGGCCCCATGGGGGCGCAGGGTCATGGTGCAGTGACTTGGGGGAGGCAGGATTATTGTGGAGGGCTGTGACTGCTCTCTGGCCTGTTGTGCCTGCTGTCAGTGTAGAGCAGCGGTGCCGGCAGCTGTGAGAGAGATCTTCCGTCGGTACTGCTGAGAGCAGCAGCAGGGGAATTCCCACTCCCTGCACCTTCCTCTCCGTCTCTCTCACTCTCTCTCTGTGGTGCCGAGCTCCTCCCCCCCTCATCAACTCAGCACAGGGCCAGGAGGACAGCATGTGCTGAATAGAAGTGCCCCTGATTGGAGGAGCTCATTTGATCCCTAAAACATGGAGGGTCTGACAGCATGGACCTGCCTGTGTGTAATCCCTCTGCCTCCACTGTAGCTCCTGACTCTCCCTGCAGTCTCTCTCTCTCTCATCCTCACCCTCCCTGCCCAGCATCTGCCCCCCCTCTCCATGCCCACCATGTCTCCACACTCCCTGTCCACCCTTTCTCTGCCCAGCATATCTCTCCTCTCCCTGCCCAGTATCTTTCCCCACACTCCCTGCCCACCATCTGTCCCCACACTCCCTGCCCACCATCTGTTCCCCCTTTCTCTACCCAGCATATATCTCCTCTCCCTGCCCAGTATCTGTCCCCCCTCTCCCTGCCCAATATTTGTCCCCCCTCCATGTCCACCATCTGTCCCCACACTACCTGCCCACCATCTGTCCCGGCTTTCTCTGTCCAGCATATCTCTCCTCTCCCTGCCCAGCATCTGTCCCCCCTCTCTCTGCCCATCATCTCTCCCCCCTTTCTCTGCCCAGCATATCTCCTCTCCCTGCTCACCATCTGTCCCCCTCTCACTGCCCATTATCTGTCCCCCATCCCTCTATGCCAAGGATCTGTCCCCCTCTCCCTGTCCAAAATCTGTACCCCAATCCCTCCCTGTCCAGCACCTGTCCCCACCTCCCCAGAATCTGTCTCCTCCCCACCCTCTCTCCACATCTGCTTCTCTCTCTCCCCACATATGTACCACCCTCTCCATACCCTCCAACTGTACCGCTTTTCCCGGTACAGTACCGTTTTTTAACGGTCTGTACCGGCTAAAATAAGCTGTACCGAATGTACCGCTTTTATCACAGAAGCTCAGGGTGATTGAGGGACTCTGGGAGTTGTAGTTTAAAGGCCCCCATACACTAGGGCGACTTGTCCTTAGGACAAGTCGCCCCTGACTTCCCCTTGAGCTTCCCCGGCTGCTCCCCGGGGGAGCTTGATTAGATTGGCACTTGATGTGCCATTTTTTACATGTGATAAATCGTCTCGATTTATCACATGTAAAAAACCCGGGGAGCAGGGGGGGGGGGGCTTCAGAGCAGGGCTGCTGGTGGGAGCAGGGGGGGCTGTGGACGCTGCGGGGGACACAGGCGGCACATAGAGACACAGGCGGCACATAGAGCCGGGAGCTGTCAGTGCTAGAAAAAAAAGCCTATACAATGAATGGGCAGCCTGTGATTGGCTGAGCGCACTCTCAGCCAATTGCTGACTGGCTGAGCGCACTCTCAGCCAATTGCTGACTGGCTGAGAGAGCGCTCAGCCAATCACAGGCCGCCCATTCATTGTATGGGCTTTTTTTTTTTATTCAGTGCTGACAGCTCCCGGCTCCCCCTGCCCGGCTCTATGCCGCCTGTGTCACCCACAGCTCTATGCCGCCTGTGTCACCGCAGTGTCCCCAGCGTCCCGCTGTGTCACCCCAGCGTCCCGCAGCGTCCCGCTGTGTCACCCCAGCGTCCCGGCTCTATGCCGCCTGTGTCACCCACGGCTCTGGTCCGATTTCGCCCAGATCCGACTGAGTGTATGGGGGCCTTAAAACACTGACGACTGCTCTCCAGAGAGCGTGGGGGAGCTGCCTGCTAAGACTATATCTCCCAGGGTGCACGGGGGGGGGGAGGGGGGAGGGCGCGTAGCGGGCCTGCCTCTCCCTGCTAGGGGATAGCCTGTGGTTGGAGGATGGCATGGCTGCGGGGAGACCACAAGTCCCAGCATGCTGTGTGCGGCCCTTCAGCCGTGCCAGAGTGACTGCACCCAGCCACTAGAGCGCAAGCCGGCGCTGGGATAAAAGAATGGGCGGCGTGACGTCACTAGTGGGCGGCCTAAAGTGCCGCAGCACGGAGAACCCGGCTGTGGCGACTAACAGCGGCCGAAGTTTCAAGTCATCTTCCAGCCAGACCCCGCACAGCCGATGGGGACTGAGGTAGGGACAGCCAGCACAGCTGTCTCTTTTTTTAAATGGGATGCTATAATTTTGGGATTTTTGGAAGTGCAAAGTAAAAGGGCCGTGGCCACGCCCCTTTACACTTGGCCACGCCCCTCCATCTATGGCCACACCCCCGTACCGATTTTTGAGTCCAATATGTTGGAGGGTATGCCTCTCACTGCCCAGGAAATCTGTCACCCTCTCCCTGTCCAGCATCTACTCCTCTCTCCTTGCCCTTCATCTCTCCCCCCTCTCTTTGTTCAGCATATTTCCCCCTCTCTCTGTCAGGGGAGCAACATTTCTAGTTACGCCACTGAACAACATAACACTGGAATTTCTTTAGTTTAAAACCTCTGTCTAAATGGGTTTATTTAGTAAGTCTTGAAGAGAAATAAAGTGGATAATACCAACCAGCCAGCACCTGTCATTTTTCAAAGTTTGTAACAAGGAAATTAGTACAGGTTGAGTATCCTGTATCCGTGCATCCATTATCTGAATTATTCCAAAAACCGTGGTTTTTGGAATCATTCTAATTTTTTTTTTTTTTTTACCCCCTAACCCTCTTTTCATACTTACCAAGTCCCAGGGCGTCCACAGCAGGTCTCCAGCGGTCCCAGGAATGCATTGTGACGTCACCGGTGCGGGCGCACACCCGCGCAATGCATTCCTGGGACCGCTAGAGACCCAGAGAAGATGCCGGAGGCCTGCTGTTGACGCCCGGGGACTGCGTTGACACCAAGTGACCACCGGACACCATCAGGGGACAGGTAATTTATTCCAAAAATCGAAAAATTCCCCTATCCGGAATGCTCGTGGTCCCGAGCATTTCGGATAGGGGATACTCAACCTGTAGCTGATTGGTTGGGACTTTATCTCAATGTACTGAAACTCTCTCCAAGGCTTACTAAATAACCTCCACGTGTGTGCCGTCAGAATGGTGTGTAAAAGCTTATAACAATGGCATATCACGACAGTAACATTGCCATTTTGTCCTGCATCCCGATAGGTGAACTAGGAGTGGAGTGTAATCCAAGGAGACCCAGGTAACAGAGCTGCTACACTCGTTTCTGTCATCTAGCTGAAACAGCACGAGATGGCATAGTAAATCACTCATTTTGGATACTGTGATTTCCAACCTGCTGGGCTTTTTACTTTTGTCGACTTGTATAATTAACACAGATAGTTACTCATGAAAGTGACATGATTGAGAAATCCCCTCCGTCATACGTGGAGCCACTGTGCTGTATGTAACCCAGAGCCTGAGGCTGATTTATGCAATGTCTATACATGAATATAATCTTCTTCAGTAGCAATACCTTTCAGATTTCCACTCGCCATACAATATATATAATAGATTTAGCTAATGATTATTCTTATAATGGGCCTCATTTACAAAGTGCGCTAGGATGGTTTGTATTGTTCTCATGCTTGGTAAACTCCTTGCTTTTAATTGTTGCATTGCTGGGAACGCAATGACTGTGTACAATAGTGGTGCTTCAGATGCAGTTACGTAAGCAGGAGTGCTGAAAGGCGAGTACTAATTACCTGGGCCTGCCACTGTTTGAGGAATCCAGCCAGCTGTGAAATGTCCCCCATTGCAGCATGTATCATTGCTTTGTTGAAGCCCAGTATTTTTCAATATTTTTTCCCTGAAAGCAACATCTACCAGAATTTGGTCACACCCCATGTCTCTCATGCACCACATTTTGCTCCACCGACTGTACATAATCTGACTTTGTACTGCACTTTATTAATGACCATCACAGTATAAAGGGGGCCATTCTGGTTGACTTGCTAAGCGGCGGTATTTGGCTGCTCAACGAGCATTCTAACCGGGTGTAAGAATGCCCCCCCCACGCTTTGTAACTGTTCTTACCGCCCTGCGAATTGATGTTTTGCATAAACATCCATTCAAAGGGTTGTGTGCAGGGCCCAAAATCATTCAGTGTTTGCGGACCATTGATTGATGATTTCTACAATGCACAATGCACACACATCTAAGCCAGTCTGCGGCATCCTGGTCTGAGAACTGGACGGGCAGCTGACGTCCGGTGACATCAGCCACCCACCCCTGGAAAGCAGATCCGCGTTTGCATGGGGATGCCCAGCATTTTCCTGGGTGGGTACGCCCATGAAACGCAGGGCGTTTGCATGAGAATACAGCACCACAGAGACTATGCAAGTCTCCGAAGGCGCCCGCAGAGAAGCCCTGCATATGTGCATGAGTCAATATGTGCATGCACAGTGCTTCAACATCGGTCCCCGGTGCAAACATGCCAGGGACCGAAGCGACTAAAATAAAGCCCAAAATGTAGACATGTGCGGATCCAGATTTACACAGATCTCACAATGGGATCTTGGAGCCAAAACATGTGACAGCTGATAGCTAAAAAGTTCCCGTTTTGAGATCCGGGCAAATCCGGGTAAATCCGGATCTGCACATCTCTAATAAAAAGGAATGTCAGTTTGGGGTGCTGTGAACAAAATTCTGATACTCAGGGGCGCCATAATTCAAAAATGTTTGGGGACCACTGGGCTAGGGTCTCCTGACCCTTAATGGCTCCCTTGCACAATGAGCCCTGACTGTCTCTCACACAATCCCACCTGTGTCTACTCCAGCCTTACTTGGGCCCTGTCTCAATAGGGCAGCATACACAGGCTCCAGCCTGTCCTGACTGCAGAGTCTTTCAGACTGACTCTTCACTGCAGCAATTAGGTGTTCTCACACATGGATTTTTACTCTGTGTGAGCAGATCCCTCCAGCCACACTCTGAATACATATGTCAGTAATGCAATTTACCTTATCTATTGATATATAAAATTCAACAGATTTGAGAGGTCTGTGCTGTCTTTCTGACCGGCCGCACCTTTGTTTTATGTATGGAATATTAGGTGATAGTTTAAAGTTACCACCTGTCCGTTATTACTCTGGACAGTCTGGTATTTATGACCGGTGTCTAGAGTGCCGCACTACTATGCAGCATAATCTCGGACATTGTATAGTCCGAGAATGCCGCCCGTCTGGACTCTGGTCTTAATTACCAGACTGTCCAGAGTAATCCCGGATGGGTGGTGGTGGTAACCCTAGATAATATGTCCCTTCACTGTTACCCTCACCCACCACTGATCACAGGGATCAATTCATTTTCTAGAGGATAATAGAGGGAGTAAGGAATGGCCTGACACTTCATAAGCAGTATGTAGTTCTCAGAGTGGACATGCTTCCTTGCGAATACCCTGATTGTTATGTGACAATGACCATTTTTGTACACACACTGTGCCCAGATCCCATGACAGAAACCAGTGTAAGGTAAAAGTTTGTGGGAGCTAAAAAAAAGAGTTTGCAAACAGTGAAATATAAAGAATATATGGGTTCATTATCATTGCGTATTGTGACATACTGTTGTTTAGCCATAGATAGCCCTGACCGCATCATGGGTTCGATTCCCACCATGGCTCTCACTGTGCGGAGTTTGTATATTCTCCCCTTGCTTGCGTGGGTTTACTCCGGGTACTCCGGTTTCCTCCCACAATCCAAAAATATACTGGTAGGCTAATTGGCTTCCAACAAAATTAATCCTAGAATGTCTGCGTGTGCGTGTACATGTGGTAGGGAATATAGATTGTAAGCTCCACTGGGGCAGGGACTGATGTGAATGTTCAACTATTCTCTGTAAAGCGCTGCGGAATATGTGTGCGCTGTATAAGAAACTGTTAATAAATAATAATAAATAATAATAAATTGCTCTCATCCATTACCAGGATTTTGTTCCAACCAGCCCAATCTGACAATCGATCTGTAGATGTATGGCCAGCTTTAGATTTGTCTGAGTAATTTTGTTTCTGTGCAGGGTAAATACAGGCTGCATTATTTTTACATTGCAATTTATATTTCAGTTTCAACACACCCCACCCAAATCTAACTCTCTCTGCACATGTTACATCTGCCCCACCTGCAGTGCACATGATTTTGCCCATTTTCCAAACAAATTTGTACTGCAATCAGATCAGAATAAGGGTGAGTGTGCTGTTCCTGTAATGTATACCTCAACAGGTTGCACACCCTGCCAGTAGTGACCTACGCAGTGAACCCCAGCTGGTTGCCTCAGATGGTTCCCCCGTGAGCAGGATGTGCTTCACGAGGATGTTTCCATACACTGTATATCATACTACGAGCCTGGATTGAAAAGTTTTATATTTGTGAACACTTTTGAACAATTTTTTTTGTACATGATAACTGAGTTTATCCTCTGTGTCAGGCATTAACAACCACGGTCCTCAAGGCACACCAACAGTGCAGGTTTTAGTGATATCCAGGCTTCAGCATAGATGGATTAATCAGAATCACTCAGGAACTAATTAAGTCACCTGTGCTCAAGCCTGGATATCACTAAAACCTGTACTGTTAGTGTGCCTTGAGGACCGTGGTTGGGAATGCCTGCTCTATGTAATGCACTATTCACTTTCCAAAATATTCCCCATCCCTTTCCCCACATGTGACGAGTTGGGCAAATCCGTCGTAGAAGAAAGCTGGTGGCTGATGAAAGAGCATCTTAAGGGTCAACACTTTAATTCTGACGATGAGATGAAAGCTGCCGTTCGGTACTGGTGTCGACAACAACCATCAGCTTTCTTCTCCAATGGATTTGCCCAACTTGTCAAGTGTTGGCGCACATGTGTGAAAAGGGGGACTACGTTGAAAAGTAAACAGTGCATTACATAGAGGATAAACTCAGTTATCATGTACATAAAAGAGTTCAAATGTGTCCACAAATAAAAAAACTTATAGCCATGGAGGCATTGCTTTTCAATTCAGCCTCTTACTATACAAGCATCTGCATTGGGTTCTTATATGGCTCCTCTTCCACAGTGTAATCTTCATATTGCGTCCAATATGGCTGCCCCATCTGGTACACTTGTGTATGGGATGAAAAATACCTGTCTGTCTTGTCTTATTGGGACACTTCATTGTGTGTAATTTCTTCTAGGGGTAAGTTATTCCACCCAGGGTAATCCTACACTATGTGCATAAGATGGCTGCCTCACCTGGTACCTTGTTAGGGTGGAATACACAACTCTTGGGAGTTATTATCACCAAAAAGGCCTGCCCCAACACTGCATTGTTCCTACTATGCTCCCAAAGACTTATCTATTGATGTAAAACCCAAATCCTGGGCCAGATGCACTAAGCTTCAAACATGATAAAATGAAGAGTGATAAGCAACCAACCAATCAGCTCCTGCATGACATTTTTCAAACACAGACTGTGACATGGCAGGTAGGAGCCGATTGGCTGGCTATTTATCACTCTCCATTTTATCACTTTTGAAGCTTAGGACATAGAATAGAATAGAATAGAATCCCTTTATTCGTCTCACAATGGAGAAATTTCAGTGTTACAGCAAGGTTCAAGTACAGATAAGAGTAGTAGCATAATAATAAGAACACACATAATAAGATAAGATCCAAACAATATAACTCGAGAATCTAGGAACATGCAGGTCTTCTTCAGACCATAACAGTTGTACATTCTAATTACAGCCGGAAGGAACGATCTGCGATATCTCTCCGTTGAGCATCGAGGGTGAAGCAACCTATCACTGAAAGTGCTACACAGATCTGTTAAAACGTTTTTGAGCGGGTGTGAAGCATTATCCAATAATGATGTCATCTTGCTGATCATTCTCCTCTCACTCACAATCTCTACAGAATCCAAAGGCATTCCTAGGACAGAACTGGCCTTCCTTACCAGTCTGTTTAGTCTCTTACTGTCGGCTGTTGAAACACTGCTGCCCCAGCAGACCACTCCATAGAATATGGCCGATGCCACTACACAGTTGAAGAAGGTCTTCAGGAGCGCTCCCTGCACTCCAAAGGACCTCAGTCTCCTCAGCAGATAAAGTCTACTCTGCCCCTTCCTATACAGAGCAGCAGAATTATCAGACCAGTCCAGTTTATTGGCCCCCTATGTGTTATTTGCATTGTTTTGATGTCTGTAAAGTGCCTTGAGTCCTGTTGGTGAAAGTGCTTTACTGTATATAAATAATCTTACTTACTTACTAATAGTAATGGTAATAATAATGGTTATGATACAGTGGCTAGACAATGTCTAGGTCGACAATCACTAGGTCAACCACTAATAGTCGACAGTGACTAGGTTGACACCAAAAAATCACCTAAAAAAGTCACAGAAGGTCAACACAAACATAATGTCGACATGGACATTGTTGACACATTTCAGGGATTTGTGCCTATACTGACGTATGGCAACATGGACACTGAATGAGTGTACCGTGTCCATTTGCATGCCAAAAAAGATAAAAAAAAACCCTGTGTCAACCTTTTGAGTGTCGACCATGTCCATGTCGACCTTAAGCTTGTGTCTTCTGACATTGTCGATCCTAAGGTAAGTCGACCATTCTTAGGTGTCGACCTAGTCCCTGTTGACCAATAGTGGTTGACCTAGTGACTGCCGACCTAAATATTATCGACCCAGGGACCGCATACCATAATAGTAACCATTCCATTGTAAGTGTCTTTAGTAAATGTGTCTGAGGGCTGTGCATTGACATTACCCTGTTTTATATCATCCTTGGGCCCTGCACATAATGGACATAAAAATAATATTAGTGACATATAGGGTGACATTCTATGCTATGCGCTAAATGCGCATGTTTTATTTGCGCACCACATCGCCGCAAATCGCTCTTTTAGAAATCGCACTTTTCAGTAAAAATTCGATTATTTAATGTGATGCGCATTTGAGGCTGAAAAGTGCGAAGAGGGGCGATTTGCGGCGAAGTGGTGCGATTTTTAGTCACCAAAAAGTGCGATTTTTAGTAACAAAAAAGCGCCATTTCTTCCGCCGGTCATGTGCGAGTTTTGGACCAACCGGAGTGCGATTTACAAGACTGTCTCCGCATGAGTAAGAACCCCACAACCTATTGGCCCACCTGTGTCCCCTCCATTATGCATCACACCCCCTATATAAAGGGGCATTGGCGCCATTTCACTCTTTGATAGGAAGTAAGGAGCATGGAGAGGAGCAGTGGAAGAGTGAGTTCAGGAAGAGGTGTTGGTGGCAGAGGGAGCAGTGGCAGAGTGATGAGTGGCAGAGGGAGCAGTGGCAGAGTGATGAGTGGCAGAGGGAGCAGTGGCAGAGGGAGCAGTGGCAGCAGCCAGTCAAGTGTGAGAGGCAGCAGTGTGGCAGGCAGCATGGCCACAGCAAGGCCAGCCTCAGCCCAGACCCTGGCCGTCCAGCCCCAGCAGGAGGAGGTGGAGGATCCGCTGGCATCCTCATCCTACAGCCAAGCCCTAGACCATACCCCACACCAGCTGCAGGAGGGCCACATGTCAGAGGTGGAGGAAGATGCTGGTGAGGAGGAGGAAGACACTGGCATGGAGGAGGAGGGCAACATGGCTGGTGGTGAGAATGAGGAGGAGGAGGAGGAGGTGGTAGCTGGTCGCACCAAAAGTGGCCGGATGGTGAGATTTTCTTATGATGAAAATGTGGCACTTGTCCGGGCTATCATGCCAGTGTTCGAGCGTCTGCTTGGAAAAAGCAATTATAAGACCACTGCCCAGCGCAAGCGGGCTTTATGGAAGGACATCACCCAGGCGGTGAACGCTGTCAGTAATCACAAGCGCCTGGTCCGCAATGTAAAAAAGCGCTTTAACGATATAAAACGCCAGTTGAAGCATAAAATGGCCCTGGAGATGGAGGAGGCCACCAGGACTGGAGGAGGAAGCCCCACCACTGTCAGCTACAATGCATATGAGGTGAAGCTGAAGCGCATCATCCCACCTGAGGTCCTGCCTGGCATGCATGTGGCGGATTCCGACAGGCCACAAACGCCACCGCGAGCTGGTAAGTGTGACCCCATGCAAAGTTTAACATACATGCCACTGTATTCTACCTGTAATGTGCACTTGTATTGTTATGTTTTGTAAAGTGCTGCTGTGGAACTACATAGCCCAGCAAGGTCATGTACAAGAAAATGGCTGCTCCTGCTTTGAAATTGCTGATAATGCTGGGCCTTGTAGTTCCACAACTACTCATATTGATTAACAGTGTACCATTCTTTCTAGCAGAATAACATGTATGTGTACAAAAACCCTGTGGTGTACTGGTGGTTTAGCTGCCATGCCTACATACCACCGATTAACCAATAGTTGTCATGTGTACACTAGTTTACTACTAAGCTTTAAATAAAATATTTGACTCGAAACCAAAAAAAAGGTGGTCAAGATATAATGCAGTCCTTATCCATTGGGTATTGTCCATTATTGTGAATTCAATGCATGTTTTCAGAAAATGCTTATCCATTGCAAGGTCCATAATGCCTGCCCATCTTTCCTTGCGCAGATTGTCCGTCCCGAAGTGCTGCGGCATCCAAGAGAAGAAGGCCCGTTGCTGCTGAATCTGCGGAAGCAGGTAAATGACCAAACAACACCCCATTACACATACAGTATACACACCCATGTTACATCAACAATATCTCACACTACATTCAGCTCCTGCTGCTACATTGCAACGGAAATGAATGTAATCTGAGCTAGGCATGTGACATATTATTAATGTCAATGTTGCATGCTGTATCGGGGTACATGTGTAAGTGCATAACACCCCTAGGTATGGGCGTCAGCCATCTATAGCCCTATGTAAAACAGTGTAGACGACAGTGTGGCCTATATATGCATCAATACTTACCTCTTCATCTGTATCCACAGGTGCTATACAACTAGGGAGCAACACAACAGATTCTTCAATAGTGGTGCTAGACGAAATGGACATCATTCTTGATCCGGTCGACACCTTCGCGGCAGAGGAAGAAATGCAGACCTCGTCACACAGTGATCTTCCCCCAAGTGGGGTGTCTCCCAACCCACCCCAACCACCCAGCCACCCCATACACCAGCTACTGATTCCCAAGTAGCTAACTCCTTGGTTAATTTCAAGGACAAACAGCTAGAATTCATGGCCTCCCAAAGCCTCCAAATTGGTAATATACAGGGGTACATGCGTGACACCTTCCTTCAGTTACGCAAAATTGCACGTAGTGTACGGGTAGATGTAGGCACTCAAGTGCGCATTGCCAACAGTATTGACACCCGTTTTGCAGAACTAACTGCTGCAATAAGGGAGCAGAATAGGCATATTGGAAGCCTGGCGCAAAGTCTCACAGCACTAGCCCAAACATGCACAGCGCAGACCAATGCCCTACTAGCTATGCAGGCCCAAATACAGCAGCAGGAAGGCAATGTGGGAGGTGGCACTGCATCAACCCTCAGCAGTGTATCCAGCACCCAAATAAGTGGCTCCCCCACTTCCCCACCCCGTCGTAGTGTGAGGACCCGTGGTGGCCTTAGTGCAGGGTCTAGAAGTGGTGTAGGGGTGCCTGATGCTGGGAGAAGGTAGCTGCTATATCAGTGTGTTTAGTTATGGAAATGCCAAAGATCTTTGTACATGGCCCCACAGTTGGTATTTACCACATGTCAAAATGCAGAATGCTTCACACCAAAAAAAAGTAAAAATTGCTAACCGCATACCATTGTGTTTGTGTCTTTTTCTCTATATAAATTAATGTGTGAATTATAACATATTGTAATGGTATATGACTATGGGATTGCACTAAAGTAGTGTGGTATAACTCCTTGGCTGGCAAAGGTTGTGGATCTACATATTCCAGCAGGATCTGACACTCATGGTTTGGACTGTAATGGTTGTAGTGTGTCTGGGCATGCTGGCACATGTAGTTCCACAACACCATTGAGCCATGTGTGACTGCAAACTTCATCCATACATGTATCAAGAGTACTTAGAAGGGAGATTGCAGCAAGGGATAGGTCAGCACCACCATGTGCATCCGTTGTGGACTGGTGTTAGGTTAAATGTGGGTGGAAACAGATGGTATTGGTCAATAATTTGTTAATGAGTATGCTTACAACACTGGTACATTTTGGAGTACAGGGCACATGTGCTTAGCAGAAAAGTCACGGCTGCTGAAGTATGTCAGCAACAACTTCTTTATAGCAAGTAACAGTTGAGTAAAATGCTTAGACAAAGTGGCCTGTGATACCACCAAGGCCCATGAGGTCACACACTGAGTGGAGGCTGTGGACAAATAGTAGAGGGCACACATTAATTTGTGCTGGCCACACACTGCATAGTTGGCATCCACAAAATGGGACAATTCATCTCTCACCTGCTCATATAACTCCTACAGGGTAATGGGGTTCAGCGTAACCATCCCCACAACCTGTTGATCCGACAGGTAGTCCAGGTACAGGAGAGCACCATACAGACATGGGGTACCCAGTAGTGGGGGGGCTACCAGGATCTTTTGGGCAGCTTCCTCCCTCCTGCGTTGCTCCTCCAAATGGGACACATCACAGATAAGCAACTTGAAAATAGTCATCAAAATCTTCATGATTTAAACCCTCACAGGTGTCCTTACTGATGTTGGGGGTAATGTAGGGGTGTTTGTGAGTGATAATGAGGGCACCTGTGTTGAAATTAACCATGTGTGCACTTGACCAAAATGAGTTCTGTGCAACCAGGTCTGAAATAAGTGCGATAAATAGACACCTAAAAAGTGCGAATTGCGAATGCGCATAGCATTAAATAAGCGGTTTGTATACTTTTGTATTGGAAAACATCTGGATGCGATAAAAGTGCGAATTAATCTCGCGCTTTTGGTCCGCATACCTTTACGCACATAATATGCGATTTCTGTCCCTTAACGCATCACGTTAAATTGGCGATTTCACTGAAAAATGCGATATCGCCATTTTGTGGTCTAAATAACGCCAAAAAACGGAAATCGCATAGCATAGAATGTCACCCATACATTGTTAAGCACAATTATTAACACAGATGATTATTAGATCTGCCAGTCAAGGAAAGCAGTATGTTCTGGATGTAGTGTAACAGAAAGACTGTGTACTTAACACTTGATGAAATCCAAAATACCAGAATGGACTGCCTGCTGCAAGCAGTTGTATAATGTAAACACGTGAAATGCCGTAAGAGGTGAACGCCGTGGCAGAATATTTTGAGGAAACACTGAATGAGGAAATATCTATACTGTAGGTCAATATGAAGACCAAAGGTAATACATACAAGATTTCAGAGAAAGTATTTCCTCTGTGGGGGAAATTTACTAAAGGAAATTTGTAAAAAATAGGTGTATTTGTATCCAGAAATACACTTATTTGTGACATTTACTATCCCGAAAATACAGCAATTCGTATTCGTATTGATGTGCTATCAATACGAATATGAATTGCCGTATTTTCGGGATAGTAAATGACAAAAATAAGTGTATTTCTGGATACAAATACACCTATTTTTTACAAATTTCCTTTAGTAAATTCCCCCCTGTGTAAGCAAGTGTTGGCATTCATCACTCATAATCATCTTATACAAGCGCACAGTCCAGCACTTGTGTACCCACTGCTATTCTCATAAATAGTAAAAAGCTTTTCAACATTTACTGGTGTTTTATTTAATTAAATACAGTAAATAAAAATAGGTACTTGTTTAGTTTCAAGGCGGCAGCGCGTGCCACTGTGTGCTTGAATCTTGGCAGCTTGCCAAACTGCCTTACTTCTTTTAGCTACATTATCAGCGTAGTGCCTGTTTGAATCCTGGCAGCTCACAGCTGCCTTACTTCTGTAATCTACGTTATCAGCGTCCTACGAGAAATAGACAGCCCAGCACACCCCCAACAAAGGGGGCGTCTAAAGTAGACACCCCGGGTCGTCAACTAAGGGGTCGTCAAAATTTAGATGCTGTAGCCTCTTAATTTAGATGCTAAATTTAAACGATGTAGCGTCTTAATTTAGACGCTAAAGTTAGACACTGTAGCATCTTAATTTAGACGCTAACAAAGGGTGCATCTAAATTTAGACGCTCTAGCGTCTAAATTTAGTTGGGTATAGGGGTACATAGAGGTGCAGTGTGCAAAACACTATTAAACCTGTTAACAATGACACTTCTCAACGTAACAGCTGTCAACCTTGTTTATTCCACTATCCACGCCAGCCTGAAGCATGGCGAGCACAGTGAGCCCCGCGAGGGGATGCGGTACGCGTCCTACAAACCTTTTCATACCCCCACTATCCACGTCGGCGTTGAATTGACTCTATATAGTGTGGCGAGTGCAGCGAGCCACCGAGCCCAAAGCGTGGCAAGCGCAGCAAGCCCCGCGAGGGGACGCAGAATACATGTGAAGTTATCCACTGCGCTCTCCACACTATATAAAATGAACTCCACACCGACGTGGATAGTGGGGGTATGAAAAGGTCAGTAGGACGCTTACCGCGTCCCCTCGCCACGCTTCGGGCTGGCGTGGATAGTGGGGTTGTTTCAGGAACACATTCACACCTGCCATATCATACACCTGAGACAGTAATGATGACATGTGTTAACTGGTAACTGGTTTTTAGTGACTAATAAAGAAGATGAATGAAGAAAAAATGATTAAATAACAATACAATTAATTTGAAGAAGAAAAAAGACACAAACATTTTTACAAAGAAGTAATTCTTCAGAAACTGCAGCACCATAGTCAGCAGTTGAAGATGACGCAGCAGCTGAAGTTGATGCTGTTGCCTCTGGCTCTGCGGCGTCAACTTTGTCTGCCTGGGGGAGCAGGGTCAGCGTGTGCAGGATGCGCAGGAAGGGGTCTTCTGCACCCAGTGTCTTTCTCCAAATAAACTCCTGGAGGTAGGAGTCCAGTTGATGTCGTGCAGTACCCCTTTGGCGCTTATTGCGCCACTTACAGGATCCCCACAGCCTCTCTATATTTTGAGTGTGAACCCCGCTGTCCGGATCCACGAAGTGGCAGTGGTGGTTCACTCTGGCATGGTGGTACCCAGCCTGCTCCAAATGCTCTGTCTGGTATGCCCACCAGCAATCGGAATATATAGTGGTCACGGGCTTCACGTGCCTTTCGATGGCAGCCATGAGAGGGCTGGCATCATGCCTCTCAACAGCCGTCAGAAAACACTCTCCGGTCTCTCTGGAGATGCCCCGAAAACCCACTTCTGGGGCAGCATTCGGCCAAAGTTGCTCTTGTGCTTGACGAAAAGGCTTTTGTCAACCTCTACTATGGTGCCAGGCCCACCAATTTGCTGGTGAGGCTGTGACAGGAGGTCGATGGTGCAGGTCTTCCGCATTAAATTACTGTACTAGACAGTGGTTGCCTGGGATATGGAGAGATGGCGCTGGCAAAACTTGATGCTGGTCATCTCCTCTGCCCAGCAGAATACAAATCGTATGAGGGTGACGAAGGTCAGGTGGCACCCTCTGAACCACTGTGCTGCCCTCAGGCTGACCTTCTTGGCACAGCTGCGGATATGGCAGCGCCACATCAGCTCCCTCACACTGAGCCTCATTGGGTGTCCATTGGGGCAGGTCTGGCTCTTGGGTAGGCCATGGTGGTCCTTCAAAAAAGCCACCGCCTCCTCCTCAGTCTTAGGCAGATTAAAGATGGTCAGCTTCTCCATGACTGTACTTTACGTGTGTCTCTCATGGAATCACACAACTGACTGACTACGCTACCTGCGTACCGCTGAATCTCTTATGATAGGGGATGGGTTGGCACAGGTTGTGTAATTTAAGGGTTTTAATATATGAAATTTAGATAGAAACCAACATGAGAACTGCTGATATTATACCTATGGTTTTCCAGCAGTTTAGGGTTGGCGGTGCTCCCAAAGAAGGTTCAGAAATTAACTGAAAAGAAGGGTATCAAAAGAGACAGTAGGGAACACAAAAAAAGGTTTTTGGGGCACACTTATGAAATCTAGAAAAATCAGAGAATCATGAGAAGATTAAGATATAACTTTTATTGGTAAAGCTAAAAATACATGTTCCTTTATTGCAGAAAAGATGCATCCAGTAATAATTCAATACATGTACATCATGCAGTCATTAATTGCTTGACTCACACGTCTCTAGAAAACATGGGAGATACCCAGAATTGGGTTTCTTAGCGTACTGTTTGGTGAAAATGTTTTTTAACAACTGATTAAATTTTTAAGATCAACAAGGTTTTTTTCAAAAATATGACAATCAATCCTAATACATTGGTAGTCTTTAATAGACAAATACCGCTCAATCTACCAGCTGACTGACTACGCAACAGCTGACTGACTACGCTACCTGCGCATCGCTCAATCTACCAGCTGACTGAGTATGCATTTTCATACCCATGCGATCTTTTATACGTCCGGGAAAGCCACATCGGATGATTTACTATCAGCAGCTGAGTGGCCACATGCAATACGACTTGGGACAGCCATATTCTGCTGTATACGAATGCATACAATGAATACTGAATACTGGGAGCATACTCTTGGTTGTATATTAGAATGTATATGAATGTATACATTCTATTTGAATGTATAGAAAGTAAAAAAAAAGAAAGTAGAAAAAATATATATATATATTTTTTTTATTCAAGTTGTCACACAGTTATATAATCAGGAACAAATGTACCCATGTGAGTGTTATAGAGGAAGAAGCTTTCACCTACTGTCTTCTTGGACTTCCCATGGCATCACTGTGTATCTATGAGCATTGCTTACACCCAACAGATAGAACAGCCCAGTTTATCAAAAACCTTGAAACAAGTGATGTTTAAATGGCACAATTAAACTGGGAATCACATGGCTAATAATATACTTAACGACCAGTTATTCCTAACCCTGTTTATTTCTTTCAGTCAACTCCATATTTAACAATCTTGATTTCTAATGGATACAAGGAACTAAGGATGTCATTCTGGGTCACTCGCAAAGCTGCAATTTGTAGCTTTGAGTGTTCTTTAAACACCACCCGCCGCCCACATGAACACCTTGCCTGCCGCATGCACTGCGAATGTCCCCGCACAAATGCGAATGGATGTTTTGAATAAACATCCATTTGCAGCTTGCGTGCGGGAAGGAAATCATTTGATGGTCGGTGACATCGAATGATTTCCACAGTGCGCACAGACCTAAGACACTCTCTGGTGTCTTATATCTGCAAGCTCCCTTTACAAGAAGAGGGCATGCAGCTGACACCTGCTGATGTCAGCTGTCTGCCCCCGCACCCGTGTCATCACCGGATTACCGTGGGAACTCCCAGCATGTTCATGGGAACGCCCACTGCCTCCCACCTGCACTGTCCCGTGCGAATGGATCGGCATACTCCTGTTCGCCCAGGGAAAATGCACATGCGCATACATCGCAAATCATTCAGAATGACCCCCTTTTATTATTAAACTCTACTGTTCCAGAAGTAAAAAACCACGCAATACCAGCATAATGTGACTGTTATCACGTTTCTGCTGCCTTAGGACTAAAATTCTCTTCTGCTTTATGCAAATAACCATGCCCAATGCATGATGATCATTGTGTATTTGGATAAGGTTCTTAAAAGGACATATTACTGTCCTATTCTGAAGGCTTGTAAGGACTATTATTTTGCCAATACCGTAACATATTTTAAACTTTCAATATAAACTAAAACATCAAATATCAAATCTTGGAGAGAGATAAAGTGGAGAGAGATAAAGTAACAACCAATCAATTACTGACTTGACATTTTTCAAACTCAGCCTATGACATGGCAGAGGCCCATTTACCAAGGAGCTATTAGCTATTTAATACTTGTTGCATATGATAAATGGTCCATCAGCTTTTAACTTGAATTTTTCAAACACATTGGCCCAGATTAAGCTTGAAAAGTGATAAAATGGAGAGTGATAAACCACCGGCCAATCAGCTTGTAACTGCCATGTCACAGGCTGCGTGTTTGAGAAATGGCCTCTGGTGTTGGTTAGCTGATGACCACGCACCCATTTACTATGTGTTGGTCAAAGCTACATTTATCATTTTGGTTTTGAATTTGTTAGGTGATTGTTTTGGTCAGACAGAGATATTAGTTTACAATCACCACTACATGCTGTAATTCTACTAATGGTTGAATTTTGGTCTTGTTAAAACCAACATACCCATCAAATCAACCACAGTGTTTATTTTCTAAATAGAGCATTTACTAACGGTCGAGTTGTTCCATTCTGGTTTCAATGGTGCATTGGTTTAGATTTGAAGTTCAAAATATGTTCTATTCACCCTCAATAGAACTAAAAATGTAACAAAAAAATCAACAAAATAAAACAATATAAAATCGAAAAAATGATACAAAAGCATTCCTATTGGCCCAAACTAGTCACAATGTTTTAATAATTATTTTTTCTTTGATTGCAATGATTTATGTAGCCAGTGTGCCCCACATATATTTTTACATCATATTCAGGCTCCACCCAATTCCATATAATATAAAATCAAAGAGAATGGTTTCTGGCTTCTGTATTTAAAATGGAGATTTTTGGTTGTTTGTGTTTGAAGGGTTAGTTCCTAATTGCCTATGTCCCAGGAGTTTAAAAAAATGGCAATTATTTCCCATAAACTATGCTTTTGTATTATGGACATAAAATTTTTGAAATGTTTTCATTTTCAAGGACATTTAGGATATTTCAGTGTGGTTGTAGATCGGAGGATGGAGAGCAGTCCAAATCAGCCAGAGAAAAGCCCAATAACACTGTCTGTACCTCCGAATGCTGCTTCATATTGATGGGAGTCTGATGACACAATAAGCTCAATGGAGTTCAGCTGGGTGTATATGACAACCTTACAGGCAGTGGCGTAACTATATAATTTGGGCCCCCCAGCCAAATTTTTTCGACGCCTCCCCCCCATACCCATACCTGACAGAGCCGCATCTGCGGTCACTGTCCCGTCCAGTCTCCCTCAGCTCCGCTGCGCTGCTCCAGTCTCCGCTGCGCTGCTGCCCGGCCGCATCTGTGGTCACTGTCCCGTCACTCGCTCCCGGCGCCGGCTCCTGCTGATAATGAAAAGTGACTCTTAGAAAATGGCTGCCAAAACTGTCTGCAATACGGGGGCAGCCATTTTCTAAGTGTCACTTTTCATTATCAGCAGGAGCCGGCGCCGGGAGCGAGTGACGGGACAGTGACCGAAGATGCGGCCGGGCAGCAGCGCAGCGGGTAACTATAGCAACGCTGCCCCCCCGGCGCCCATAGTTACTCTGCGCCTCCCCGCCACGGCGGGGGCTGCGGAGGCTTATGCTGGGTACACACCAGGACGACTAGGGCCCGATCCGCACAATCTAGATCCAATTCCGATCAATTGGATGTAGATTGTGTGCTGATTGGGCCCTTTTCTGACCTGGTGTGGACCGATACCGATCCGATGCGCGGTCCCGCGGGTCGGTCGGTAGTTATTGAGATCCTACCTGCTGCAGGTAGGATCTCAATGACGACCATACAGCCGGGTGCGGGTCGCCATCGGATCGGACCCGCTCACGGTGCACATCGTGAGCGGGTCGTGCCCCCCCGCGTCATCGTGAGCGGGTCGGACGAGACACTGACGACCCGCTCACGATGTGCATCGTGAGCGGGTCGTCCTGGTGTGTACCCCGCATTAGTTATGCCACTGCTTACAGGACAGAACATTCAGCACTTGTCCTTTAGATTTTGGATAAATGCACTTTAGTTGCACTTTAGATTTAGACTATCTTGCAACTGGGCCCTAGGCCAAATACATTCTTCAGACAAGATAGCGAAGATAGACTTGTCTGCAACGTCAATTCTGCTATGCAGTACAGACTAAACGGGGAGCGCATCAGCATCAAATCGACGTCGAATGTGGCTGAACACTGTGAGACTTTGACTAACTTCTATTCAATTTTGACTTTATTGTCAAAACCGAAACCCAGAATCACACCGTGTATCCACAGCTTTATTATAACTGAGGCCATGCCCCAACCCATGAGGTCATGTCCCCTGTTATTGCCAGGCTGGGTGTCCAAACAGGTATGGATGCTGCTGTTAATAAAGTTGTTGCAAATAAAAGGAATGGTTCTAAACATTATGACGTAAGTCTATGTGATGTAGACACGTATGCTACTGTGGTAGACTTTCTGCTTTGTATATTGTCGCAACTTCAGTTTTCTTAATGAATGCAAATTGTAGTTGCCATTTGGAGCACAATTACAGACAACTCTGCATCAGCCCTATTATCTGTGATTATTACTGCAGCATGGCACCTGCACTCAGAACGACAATCTATGGAGCACTCAAGGATCATACACACCCAATAGAAAACGCAGTCTGTTCTACATACATTTTTGTAGATAATGTTTTTTTTTTTATTTAACACCAATAACAGCCACAAAGTAGAATTTATTTCATTTTTATGGTAACTTTGGGAACACCCATCACTAGACTTTTAATGTTGTAGCATACATGAAAACATTATCTTGCTCCATTTTGTTCATGTGGTGTTTCATTCTCTTTCCAATTTGTGCCTTTTAAGCAGATGATAGATAATACATTATTATGTTGAAGACAGGCAAAAGTTGTCAGACCCCATACACTAAAGTAGATCAGTAAAGAGATTACGAGAACAATATCCCTCTTTTACTGACTGGTTTCAGTCATTTCTGAGCCTTCTGGGATGTGACCCACAGGTTCTCGGAGCAATGTTAAAGCTCAGAGAACAAGAAAGAACTACAGAAGCTTTAGATGGCCTAATAACCTAGGGCAATATGTGATGTCTTATCAAACAACACTGTGTTTCATGTAGGTCAACTGACCTTATCTGATAATTGTCATAGAGAGAGAGAGAGAGAGAGAGAGAGAGAGCTTGCAAAAGAGAGAGAGGGCCAGATGTACTAAGCTTGAAAAGTGATAAAATGGAGAGTGATAAACAGGCAGCCAATCAGCTCGTAACTGCCATGTCACAGGCTGTGTTTGAAAAATGACAGGTAGGAGATGATTGGTTGGTTGTTTATCACTCTCCCTTTTATCACTTTTCAAGACTTAGTACATCTCGCTCAAAGAGAGGGGAGAGAGAGAAAGAGAGAATGTTCCTCCTTTGCGCTATTAGATATATATTTCATAGTATAGACCCCACAGTAATTGATAGTGTGCTGTTGATAATAATTACCATTTTCCTAGTATACCTTGCATAATATTAATAGTTAAATCCATTCAATTAAATTAAATCATTAAGAGGAAGATTTATCAAATCTTCTAGAAAAGAAAAGTGAAGGTGTTACCCATGTTAATCAATCAGATTATACTTATCAATTTATAGACTGTACTAGATAATGATTGCTGTGGGCAACTCTCCCACTTGTCCTCTTTAGAAGTTTTGATAAATCTATATATAATTCATTAATATTTTGTAAATGTAAAAATATAGATGTCATTCTTGTAATTGGAATTCTAAGCACTGTACTTAAATGCATCTAATTATTACACATAACAACAGTTTTATAGCAAATGCATCCTATAGATTGTAAGATTGCAGCAGGGCCCTCTTACCGCCAAGTCTGTCTGTTGTTACCCAGTATGTTTTATCACTGTCTACTATTGTAAACGCAATGAAATCTGCTGCGCTATATAAGAAACTGTTATTAATAATAATAATAATAATAATAAATAATAATAAATGTATCAGATAGGGACCTTTTGTCAGCACCATTCTAACCAAAGTATTACAACTCTACTGCCTAGTGTAAATTCTCATTTCTTTTTACATTGGATGAAGAAGCCTCCCCAAATGTTATAGATAGGCGTGCACATGGGGGAGGGGGCTGCCTCATATGACACCCCTGCTTAAAGAGCCTATGTGTGTTTAGTGGACTGCTGCTGTGCGAGGGCATCATTGGACAGTAGCTCCACATAGCCATTGTGTTGTGAGCAGAGACACTCACCCAGCATCCAGGACACTAGAGGAGAGGAGATAAAAGGGTGACCCCAGAGAACAATAGAGAGAGCCCGGAAGGGCTGCTGAATATGTATTGTGCTGCTGGAGTCCCATCAATGGCAGCTGTGTGAGAAGCAGCGAACAGCACTGATGGAGGCAGAGCTGTGAGACAGGCTCCGACCTCTCCATGGTGCACAGAATTGGAAAGAGATTGGTCCTTGGATTTGGTCTTGTTTTGGATAGTCTGGGAGGTAGACCCTAAGGGATACATCTACTACAGCTTCTAGAATAAAATGGGCAACCACTCTACTATAAACCAGCACCTTTACAGTGTTCCAATTGTTGAGACGAAAGTTGAATTGGTGTCTCTATTCCCATGTGCCCTTACATAGCTCTCCTAAACACATTCTCATAATAGGTATACGGAAATATTGGGGTTTGAGGAAATACAATTATTTGACATATTTGGACAATAGTTACATTTCTCAATGAATCATGAAAATTATGAAATGTTTATTCCTGTTTTAAACAGGAAAAGTATTTTAAACAGTAATATTTGAGTGTAATACACAGTCTTATATTAATGTTATACAGTAGTCAGAGTAACATTCTAAATAATGTGACATAACGGAGTGACTACACCTTTGCCAGAGAATATTCTTTCAGTAAGGTGAGTATGACTAGAAAAGCGGTTATTTTGTAGTAGCAAATAATAATCCTGTATGAGAACATTTCATGTTACTCGGTTTGGAATTAGGTTCCTTAAGAAGTAAGAAAACTGCCAAATTGTTATATGTGTCTCCTGTTATGTTAATCTAATAATGTCCCTGTTTATAACGCTAAGTAAAAAATCCTGGTGCATACGCAGTCACACCATATTCCCTGAAACAGCCTATTTCATTGCCAACGGATCCTGAAATCAATGAAAAGTTGACATACTAAGCCATGACATACATACAGATTATTTGTAAAATCGCTTGCCACCCTAGGATTAACATATTCACATTTTAGCACATAGTGCTGGTAATATATTCTTTGCATTTAGTATTTCACCATGATAAATACAAAAGTCCACTTCATTAGGTTGACATGAAGGGGGAAATTTACTAAAGGAAATGTGTAAAAAATAGGTGTAAAAATAGGTGTATTTGTATCCAGAAATACACTTATTTTTGACATTTTCTATCCCGAAAATACGGCAATTCGTATTGATGTGCTATCAATACGAATTGCCGTATTTTCGGGATAGAAAATGTCAAAAATAAGTGTATTTCTGGATACAAATACACCTATTTTTACACCTATTTTTTACACATTTCCTTTAGTAAATTTCCCCCTTTGAAATATTTATTATTTCTAATCACTTCTATAGCACACACATAACGCTAACCACTACACCAGTGGTGGCCAACCTGTGGCTCTTGAGCCTCATGCGGCTCTCCCCCTTGTAAAGTGCGGCTCCTGCTCCCACTGCTGCCCGCCGCCAACCGTCTGTCCCAGTCCCCCCTGCTGCCGGTTCTCTGAATCCCTTCTCCTTCTGAGGGGAGGAGAGCACGCATCGCGCATCTCTCCTACCCCTTACTGTGCATCCTTGTGACTGGGCCGTCCGCCAATCAGAGCTCGTGGGCCAGCAGCCAATCAGGAGCCGGCCAGCGAGCTTCGATTGGTGGGCGGCCCAATCACAGGGAAGTGAGGGGGAAGTAGACTTGCGGTGTGCTGTGCTCTCCTCCCATCATGGACATGACAGGAGGACTGCAGGGGGACACCAGACTGTCCTCTCCTTGCCTGGCAGCAGCAGCAACAACGGTGAGTGCTGCTGCTGGGAAATTTGCACTGTGGGGGCATAGCAGTTTGGGGCACTGTGTGGGCATAGCAGTTTGTGGCACTGTGGGGGCATAGCAGTTTGTGGCACTGTGGGGGCATACCAGCTTTTTGGCACTTTGGGGGCATACCCGGTACGTGTGGTGCATACCTGGCACCGTGGGGGGCATATGTGTATCTGGCACTATTGGAGGCATATTTGTATCACACCCACCCAAGGGGTCAAAATAGACTACACCCCTTTTTTTGGCGCATGCGCCTTCGGCGCGCGCATGATGTCGGCTCTTTAGCTGGACTACCGATATTTTTCGTCTCTTTACCTCTGACCGGTTGGCCACCCCTGCACTACACCGTCTATGCTGCCCAGAAATTCATATTGACCTGCAGAGTGAAACTGAAATAGACCATACATGCCCAGCTCCTTGAAGGCTTCAAGAGTTCAGCACTTCCTTCCTCTCTCCTAATACCTTTTGGCCATTATTCAGATCTGATCGCAGTACAAATTTGTTCTCAAAATGGGCAAAACCATGTGCACTGCAGGTGGGGCAGATGTAAAATGTATAGAGATTTGTGTGAGTTGTTTTGTTTCTGTGCAGGGTAAATACTGGCTGCATTATTTTTACACTGCAGTTTAGACTTCAGTTTCAACACACCCCACCCAAATTTAACTCTCTCTGCACATGTTACATCTGCCCCACCTGCAGTGCACATGGTTTTGTCCATTTTGAGAACAAATTTGTACTGCAATCAGATCTGAATAAGGGCCTTTGTCTGATTTGAATAGGCAGTAATGTTGTCAATGTCCTTTCCATGCTCTTCCCATTCTTGCTTGCCTTAGTAGCACCTATGATTATTTGGTATGTTCAATACGGTTTAGTTGGTGGACAGCTATTGGGAAGAAGCCTTTTGTAGTTCTTGTCGCCTTTGCTGGGATGGACCTAAAACGTCTGCCTGACGGAAGAGGTTCAAACAGGTTGTGGCCAGGGTGTAGCTTGTCCGCCAAGATCTTTCCTGCACGCTTATTGACCCTGGCTAGGTATAGTTCTTGGACAGTGGGGAGCTCCGCCCCAATGATCTTTTCTGCCATCCTCACCACTCTTTGCAACTTTCGTCTGTCATTCTCGTTTGCTCCTCCGAACCAGATTGTGATCGAGGAGCAAAGGACAGACTCTACTATGGCAGTGTAGAAGATGAGCAGCAGCTCCTGCGGGATGTTGAATTTCTTGAGTTGCCTTGTTCTTCCTGAGGCAACTCAAGAAATTCAACATCCCGCAGGAGCTGCTGCTCATCTTCTACACTGCCATAGTAGAGTCTGTCCTTTGCTCCTCGATCACAATCTGGTTCGGAGGAGCAAACGAGAATGACAGACGAAAGTTGCAAAGAGTGGTGAGGATGGCAGAAAAGATCATTTCGGCGGAGCTCCCCACTGTCCAAGAACTATACCTAGCCAGGGTCAATAAGTGTGCAGGAAAGATCTTGGCGGACAAGCTACACCCTGGCCACAACCTGTTTGAACCCCTTCCGTCAGGCAGACGTTTTAGGTCCATCCCAGCAAAGACGACAAGAACTACAAAAGGCTTCTTCCCAATAGCTGTCCACCAACTAAACCGTATTGAACATACCAAATACTAACTCGAACTTTTCTAGATACATGTGAAATGTATGTGATGTATGTTTATGCCTCTCTTCCCACCCCCTTTGTGTTCCCTGATTGATGCTGCACTGTTACCACAAAAAATTCCAAGCATACGCAAGTATACCTGGCCAATAAAGATGATTCTGATTCTGATGGCAGTGCCAGGGAGATAGGGCCCAACACCACTCCAAAGTTTAATCGATCTTTTAAACTTTACTTAATGCCTATATTACTATCTCACTATGCTAACAATCAGGGCTGGATTAACACCTTCAGTGGTACTCCCGAGAATTTTCAGTGCCCAGACTGGCAAGCCCAGAAAATTCTTGGGATTACCACTGTCTATGATGTTTTGTGCCAGGCAGTGCTGCTCGGCTGATCGCTGAGCTGAGTGCTGAGCTCAGCATCAGCCGCTGCCTGGCTCTGGCTGGCAAGCCACACCTCCTTCCCAAAATATTATAAAACAAATCAGGTTTAATATTGGTCTATTTTAATAATCTCTTAATAGGTGGGATGCCTCAAACTCCAATCTAATATCAATATCAAAAGTGCTTTTACTGATATATGTGCAGCTCCCAAACAACGACGCTGGAAATCGATCTAGCAAATTATATCAATTAGAAAGAGCGCATCTATATCAGTTCATTCATAAAATGTATTATAAAATGTAATTTATATTATAGATTAAAATAAAACACATATATCTTATGCCATTTAGAACAAAAAAAGTCTTCCAATAAGAATACTGTATGAGTGTGTCCGGATAATACTCACAAGCGGTATGTTCACCTTTCTAATATATTGAAACAATGTTGTCCATTTGATTTGATTTTGTATCCAAATGGAGTCAATGTTCTATGTAAAACAATAGTCTCAGTCCTGTGGCCTTATAGGTGTAGAATTAATTTGTGCTATCCAGTGCAATATCACTCCTCAATTTTCTGTATCAAGCATTAATGTACCTGTAGTTCCACGGTCCTTTATAAGGCTGTCTCCCTCTATTCGGCCCCTTGATGCACACAGCAATAAAAAAAAAGTTTATATGGGGGCTTACCGAATACAGTCTGATCTCTCCTTTAGCTGCCCGCTGTTACCGGTCCTCTGCACCGTACGTCAGACGCCCAGCAGGTGCCAGAAAGGGAGAAGGCACTGTCTGCTGTAATCCACCTCTGTTTATTGGAGGACTTTTTGTTGTAAATGGCATAAGATATACGTGTTTTGTTTTAATCAATAATAGAAACGAAATGTTATAATAAATATTATAAATGAACTGATATAGATGCGCTCTCTCTAATTGATTTCACACCTCCTTTCCCCCTGCTGTTTGCGGTGTGGCTTGCTAACATCACGGCGCACACAGCCGGGTTGCGGGGGGCGGGGCCAGGTTGCCAGGGGGAAGGGTCAGGCAGCGGCTGATGGGGCAGATTTATTAAGCTTGGAGAAGAGATAAACTGGAGATAAAGCGGAGAAAAGGTAAAAGGAGATAAAGCACCAGCCAATCAGCTCCCAACTGTCTTTTTCAAACACAGCTGATTGGCTGTGCTTTATCTCCTTTTACCTTTTCTCCGCTTTATCTCCAGTTTATCTATTCTCCAAGCTTAATAAATCTGCCCTATAGTGCTCAGTGGCGCTGCCTGGCCCCGGGAGAGACAATGGGGAGCACTACTTAGAAAAATCCACCACTGAAGGGGTTAAGGGACTCATTGGGCTGGAGCTGAAATTTTTCAAGGGCTTCTTATGAGAAGTGGAGGAGGTGAGGTCAATGCCATGCAGGCAAGTAGAACCCATACACTATAAGGACTAATGGCTTCCTAAATATATAAAAGTACATCAATTGCAAAGTAATGTGTGGAAAATAGAAATGCAATTGTAATACTCATGGTTTATGGCGATCCAAGTGATCAGCGGGTGACTCACCATGCTGCCATGATGATGGGTCTATTTTTATGTGGAGGCATGGAGCTATAGCCCCATCCACCCCATGTTAATCTATTCCCTGTTAACAAAGACTGGGGTATTAACATTTGTAGTGCTCATTTCCATTATTATTATTTTCCATTAAGATCTCAGACAGAGAAATTCAATTTCACAGTTCCTTTGTGTTTTCAATTTAGCATATTACAAGAATATGGTTTGTTTTGTTATTTATGGAGACATTGAAGAGTGGCTTTGAAAAGTACAAATTCAGCAGATAAACGATACCAGATTACATTAGCAGGAGTAAATACTGATATGTTTTCTTGGCTATCTTCAAATGGTAGCACTTTAAAGCATGTGGTGTTGCCTTGGGCAGAGAAGTTAATCCAGATTTTAAATAGCTTTGTGGTCAACTTGCATCCTTATATGGGGTAAGGATCATAAGGATCTCTACTGGAAAGGGAGGAGACAGCTAGTGTCACTTTGTAAATGCTAGTGTGGAGTAAGTGCTTCTAATGGAAACAATGTGTTTTGGACGTATTGGAGTTGTACCGAGTGAGTGTTTGATTTTGATTTGAAAATCGTACATTCCATTGTAAAGAAGTCGTCTCACTGTAATGTTATTCTAGGAAAAACTACTGAAACTGTTAGCATTTTTTTAACATTCAATTGGAACACCTAAAGTTCAGTTTTCCTAAAAATATTAAATAAATAAATAAAATAGTTTCACTCTTTCATTTGTTGATGTAAATTTACTATAAAGTGTAAGATCCCTGTAGTAGCAGTATAGAGGTTACTTAAAGAAAGACGAGGAATACGGACATGTTAGTGAAAATGGTATCTTCCATATAGAATAACCTGAAAGTGCCACTAAGCCCTGTTCTTTGTGGTTGTAGCAGCATTTTTTCTGCATTTTTACCTTTTACATACACAGAAAAGAATGCGGGTGAGTCAGAGGAAACAACCAGGGGCTCTAATTAGAGGAGAAATTTCCTTTTTCTACAATGAGTAATAGTCGTTCTTCTCCATGACAAATGTTTATTTTCTGCTTGCTTAGGACAATGTATGACAAATAAGGATAATAACAACAGTTTTTTTTAAATAAAGATAGAAAAAAAACTTGTGTTCATTGTTTGATATATGTTGCAACCTTATTGTTGAATCAAAGGGTCATTTTTCATTGTTTGGTTGTTCCCCAATCTATGACGTGGAAGGGCAATTCTCAATGCTTACTGATAAACCTTCCTATCTCTAATAATCTTATAGGGAAATAAATGTTTAGTATAACATGAATATGATAATATGTAAGAAATGTATGAAAATGTTATCTAATATTTAATACTCGCTAAATCATATATAATACACAGGTAAATTATTCCTATATAGCTGTATACAAAATAACTTCACTGCAACAAGTTATGATGTCAAGACTCACTGATTATATATAGGATAATTAACCACTTACTGTGAAATATAAATATATTATTAGAGGCAACTAAGGAATTCCATGACCATACAAAAGCATGCCGATGCAGGCTGAGTGCTTTGTAAAGGTCACAGAATACCAACGTGTCCTCCATTATCTTTATACTTTACAGAAGTGCTTTGTTCCTTGAAATATTATACTTTGACTTTTTTTTTTTAATATGCAAGTATAAAACTATAGCCGCATTTTGCGAGAGGATACTTGCAAGAGAGGGTGCAAGGAAGACAGGGGCGTAACTAGATATTCATAGACCCCATAGCAAAAGTTTGTAAGGGCCCCCTATTTAGCAACTGATGGTGATAAATGTATGTAAAACATATTACATAGACAGTAAAGATGGGCCCCCTTTAGCTCTGGGCCCCATAGCGGCTGCACCCATTGCACCTATGGTAGTTACACCCTTGAAGGAAGGTGCTGGGTAAATCAGTTTATCAAGACAATATTTGGCAAATTTGATGAAGGAAGAGATTAATACATTGGAGAAGCTTTAAGTATTATTCACAATTTAAAACACATATTCTTTATAACTTTTTGGAATGGGTGAGGCTAATCCAATGGTTCCCAAACTGTGTGCTGTGGCACCCTGGGGTGCCCAGGATCACTTGCAGGGGTACCTCTGGTTTGTGGTCCAGGATTATTTCAAATTGAATTTAGTCAGTATAATAGGAAAAGGTAATACTTGTGGCTTCTCATCTTAAAATATGTGGACAAAAAGAAGTGACTTTTATCTAAATTTCTCAATAAGAAACTTTTGGCTTACGGGTGCCATGAAAGAAATTCTGACACTCAAGGGCTCCATGATTCAAAGTTTTGGTACCCCTGGGCGACTTCATTCATTTTCATGTATACAGTAGACTATATTTTTCAAAATAATGCAGGCCTATGAGTGTGTACATTTATAACATAGATCTTAGGGCCTTATTCTAGTTCACTCTTTCTGACAAAATCCTTCTTAGATGGACAAAACCATGTGCACTGCAGGGGGGCAGATGTAAAATGTGCAGAGAGAATTAGATTTGGGTGAGTTTTTTTGTTTCTGTGCAGGGTAAATACTGTCTGCTTTATTTTTTACACTGCAATATAGATCTCACTTTGAAGTAAAACCCCACCCAAATCTAAATCTCTCTGCACAAGTAACATCTGCCCCACCTGCAATGCACATGGTTTTGTCCATCTAAGAAGGATTTTATCAGAAAGAGTGAACTAGTATAAGGCCCTTAGTGCTTCTTGAAATGTGCTTCTCAACTGAAGTGCAATATGGAGGTGCAAAACCGGTCCAATTAAAAGTATGGAACAAGGGGCATGATTCAGACCTGCTCACTGGGCTGCGAGTGTTTGGAGTCCAGCTAGCAGGTAAACAGTAACCCGCCAAATATACGCACTGGTGCAAATACGTACGCAGCAGTGCACATGAGCCAGGACTCACTCAGTGCTGCGAAGGCCATGGGGAGAAGAACGCCACTGATGATTTCAACAGCCCCCCTCCCCCAATGGCTGGGGATTGCCTGCATTTTCTGGGGCACTACCAGAAAATACTGCGTTACCGCCCCCAAATGTCTGCAGGTTGATATTGGCCCTGCTGGCTGCCTTCAGACAGATGGTTCGCGCATGCACACTGCGTCCCACGAGCATGCGTGGTTGTCCAGTAATCACTCTGGGCTATCAATTCTCAGCCCTGCGAACTGGTCAATGTATGGTTCCATGTATGCTCGCTCTCACTTAATGCATATTTGATGTTATTTAGCACAATGACAATATGTGTGCATCCATACAGCTAACAATACCCCTTATTTTGTATATTTCTATTGATAGTTGTGCACTGTACATAAGTAGGGAGCCAGTAGACTATGCATTACAGAATAAAACAGTAGCAGCATCCTTGCTTTCTGCTTATGTTCTTCACATTCCTACTATGTACACTAGAGACATACTTGCATTTTAAATAATCCATTGTGGCGTTAGAAGGAATAAGGATACCTGTACTATTAAAATATAGCAATATGAGAAATATTCTCAAAATACCATGACCCACATAACCATGTGTCTTATGGCCATGTATTTCCTTAGTGATATCTAATATAAACAAAGGTAAAATTAATCCATGGTAGTTTCTGCCAAGGAAAAATTAAAAGTACATTATTGATGATAATTGAACTAATTACTTAAAAGTATTGGATTTAGCAAACAGATCAATGCAACTGTAACGACTGCATGGGCTTAGCTATAGTGGTTGTAGGGGGAGACATTGCTATAGGGACCAGAGGCTAAGGAGTTCTAGCTCATCTGCACCCAGGCCTTAGAGTTGTCTACCAGGCATTACAGTGTGGCATAATATATACTGGGGATACTGTGTGGAATAATGTGAACTGAGGTCACGGTGTAGCATAATGTAAGCTGGTGACACTGAGTGACATAATGGAGGTTATTCTGATCGGTGCGGCCAAACGTGCGTACGTTCACTATTAACGTACGCTATCCGTACGCGGCCGTTGGGGTTAAGTCCACCCACAACTCAGCCGCATACGTACGGCCAGAAACAACGTCAAAGGGGAGTGGCGTACAATTGAGCGTACGCCAACGTACACGGACGGCCCAGCCCTTACACTCCGACAACTGGCGTACAACAGAGCGTACGCCGCCGTTTACGGACGTCTCTCGGCCGTCTTCCCACCGACTTCTTGCGGAGATCTGAGCGTACGCCAGCTTGCACGGACGGGTCCCTATTGTTTTCAATGGAAAACTCAGCTTATGTCACCGCTCGTGAGAGTGAGCGTACGTCCGTGTACGCTGGCATACCCTTCACATATATGGACCTGCAAATCTTGCCTTTCAACTAGAATTCTGACAATTGATTAATTAATCTATTTGTTATTCAATTATTGTTTTCTATTAACTCAATTGTCTACCTTAATAAAGACCCTAATAAAACAACATTTTAACCCTCATTACATGTATATTTGTTATGTTCTAATGTGGCATTTTAATCACTATCTATGTGTCCCCATATTGCTGTTACTTTTAAATCAAGTTATGTTGGTGTTTCTGTATATGTACTAAATTATGTCCATAATTAGTTTGTCCAAAATGTGTAACATGTATACCTACCCTGATGTTATGTGTGATGTTTTAATCGAAAAACATTAAACATTCATGCATTTTCACTATGTGTTATTTTACTCAAAAACACACACATTTACACATCAATCATTACCCCTCACCTCAAATTACTAATATAACTTACATTACACATCTGTATGTACCTACCCTTACAAGCCCTCTAACATATTTATTATTAAAAACACAGGCAATTTATAACACAATATAAACTTTTATTTCTAACAAACATAATAAGGGGGGGGGGGGGGATAAAAATAAATTAAATGCGGGCCTCCAGTAGGCCAAAAAGAAGTTGCAAATAAAAAAGGGTCAGGAAGATCTCCCGAATAAGGGCTGCCACCTCCTCCTGCTGCTGTTCAGTGTCTGTAGTGAAGGGATAAAAAAAAAAATTAATATATAACATACACAAATGTTTGTTGTATTTGTACATAATAAAAAGTTGTGAGTTATGTGTGAAGGCCACATACATTTTTAAACTACATTGAAGATGGGTCTGCTGTAAACACAGTACTAAAAAAAAATATGTTAACACACACATACTGTACATAGTAAATAACATTAATTAAATTACTCCTTCTTGGATGAATGTATGCTGTATCCCAATTGGTACTTTGGTTTTGGGGGACTCTCCTCTAACCTCACAATTAGGCTGTGCTATTTAAGGGTTATGACATTGTTGTGGCTTAAGCACTCCTTACTATTTTAAATTTAGGACATTGCTCTACAAATTATAGGCCTACAGCTATGTTTGTAAAGCATGCATCCGCATGGCCTCACACACTATTAACAAAACAATCTCTACATTTATGTTGCACATCATGCTGGGAACTGGAGTTACCCAACACCTGGAGCCACATAACTACCACACCACTAATGTCGGTGGGGGTTGGGGAGGGGGTGGGGGTTGGGGAGGGGGTGGGGGAAGGGGAGGGGGTGGGGGAAGGGGATGGGGAAATTGTGTGGGCCCCAGCTTGACCCATTGTCTCCTCCTCCTCTTCCTCCTCCTCTTCTTCCTCCTCCTCTTCCTCCTCCTCTTCTTCCTCCTCCTCGTCTTCCTCCTCTTCTTCCTCCTCCTCTTCCTCCTCCTCTTCCTCCTCCTCTTCCGGCTGCTCCTGGGCTGCCTGGTCCCGGGCTGCCTGCTCCCGGGCTTCTATGCGGGCTCTTGCCCGTGCTGAAATGTTCATGTTGATGGCATAGAAATCGAAGATTGGGTTTCATAAAAAAGGGGGAAAGAAAAATTCACATTAGTCATGCTCATAACCTTCCAAATTATCATTGCTGTTATATTTCAGACATTTATCATGCAAACTAATTGATATGCTACACCCAAAAACTGAGCAACTACTTAAACCCCCCCTATACACCCATATACACCCCCTATACACCCCATATACACCCCATATACACCCCATATACACCCATATACACCCCCTATACACCCCATATACACCCCCTATACACCCCATATACACCCCCTATACACCCCATATACACCCCATATACACCCCATATACACCCCATATACACCCATATACACCCCATATACACCCCATATACACCCATATACACCCCCTATACACCCCATATACACCCCATATACACCCATATACACCCCCTATACACCCCATATACACCCCCTATACACCCCCTATACACCCCATATACACCCCATATACACCCCATATACACCCCATATACACCCCATATACACCCATATACACCCCCTATACACTCCATATACACCCCCTATACACCCATATACACCCCCTATACACCCCATATACACCCCATATACACCCCATATACATATGTATATGGGTGCAGTGCACATGGTTTTGTCCATCTAAGAAATATTTGGCCAGAAAGAGTGAACTAGAATAAGGGCCTCAGTTCCTGCTGGAGCCTGCTGAAAAATAGCCCTGGTGTTTGTCCCCCTGATAATGTCATATGTGTGTACATATGTTACATGTATGTTTTGAGAATAATAGAAAGGTGTGTTTGTAGATAGTGCTACACTTCAATGTCACATGTGAACACAACCATGTCTAATAACCCACATTGATATATGAAACATGCACCATTGGTGTGATGTGAGGTTATGGGCACAGTTCTGCTCATGTTAAGTATGTGATGGGACAAGAGAAAGTGTGTTTTTGAAAGAGTTGTTGTAACATGTTCCATATGATGCTACTGAAACAAGAATGACCAAACTGTGCACATGTAGCTGGTGAGAAACTACACATCCCAGTATGCCATCACATAGTTAAATTACTCCATAATAACCACATTGTCAAGCTATGGTGGAATGTGTAGTTTCACAACAGGTGGAGGTGCATAATTTGGCCATGGATGATGTCATTTCTGCATAGTGATGTATGTATGTGCATTTAGTGGCCTAATGAATGAGATGAGACACTGAAATGCCTCCTAATGGAGACATTAATGTGTGTGTGGGACACATATGGCTAAAAAACATAAGATCACCCACACTAGGAAATGTCACGTAGCTAGGGGTACCACCTAGTCCCTTTAATTCCGGACACATATTAATTACACAGGTTCTGTGGCTGGCTGACTTCAAGACTCCACTTCACCTAATTTTAAACTGCCACAGAACCTGTGTAATTAACATGTGTCCGGAATTAAAGGGACTAGGTGGTAACCCTACACGTAGCACAGTGGTGCACATATCTCATGGTGATATTTGTATTTTTAAACTTGTAGGTGGACTGACTTCAAAACGGCAATGAAGAGGAAGATGACTGACCGGTACAACCACAGCATGTCCACCGGGAGAGGGCCTATGCCCGATCATTTGGAGTATACCCCCCTGGAGCAGGACGCCTTGGACGTCATTGATGTGGCCGAGGTCAGGGGGATCTCCAATATGGACAGTGAGCTCCCGGCGGAGGTCTTTGATGCTGCTTTTGATGGTAAGTCACAGTAATGCATTGTATTTTGAAAGATATTTTTTAGTGCGTATGTGATGGTGACATTGTTTTCAATTATTATCCTAGCAGAAGCAGAAACCCAGGATGTACCGGCAGCATCTTCCTCTGCAGAGCCACAGGTGGAGCAAGTGGTCCAGCCTCCACCAAGAAGACACCCCCAGCCCCAGCCACAGGAGACATGGGATGAGAGCGTGTTGGTGATGCTGGAGAGGATCGAGCAGCAAGGGGTGGATGCTGCGATCCGTCAACAGCAGGTGGCGGAATTTCTGGCGGAGTGGAAGGCCACAAACAGGCTGCAGTGTGAGGCCTTGAACCGCATTAATGACACTCTGGCGGCTGGCATGCAAAGCATTGGCCAACACCTCAGCCGCCAGAATGAACTTCTTGCGGAGCAGCTGACCACCGCCAGGTCCCTAAGGGACAATCCCCCATCTGCTGGCCCACCCCAAGCTGCTCCCCAACCTTCCACCTCTGCTGACCCTCCTGTGTCCACTAGGGGAAGACGCCGCAAGCCAGCTGAGCCAAAGGCCCCTGTCTCCAAGGCCCCATCTAAAAGGGGGAAAAAAGGGCCCAAATAATGAGACCTGGTTCACTTCCTCTGTGGTTGGACCCCAAATGTTTAAATTGCACTGGACATCCACTTCCTGAGTTGGCCATCTATCCATTTGCGTGCCATGGGCATTAAAGTTCGTATTTTGACCTCTACAAATGCAGGATAAATTTTTGGTGGTGTGTATCTTGCTTAGTATTCACCCTGGTTGTTGCAGTACGTATTCTGGTGTCCCCATTTCTTTCACCATTGCATTTGCAGGGTAACACATGTTTGGAGATATGCAACCTCTTGTTCTGGCTGTTTTTTTATTTTTGTGTCTATTTTATTTGTTTATTTGATTTCTGTCATTAAAGTGTGAAATAAGCTGTGATGCTGAACAGCAAATACATTTATTTTACCAATTAAATCAAAATTGTGGTATGTGTAATTTCTTGTGTGAAACAAATACTAGATTTATGTGTACTTACTGACCAGGGTATTTTTGAACATTTGTTGAAGTGTGGTCGAAGTTTCCCATGTGTAACCCTCTCCATGGCCATTCCCATGTTCCTATCCAACTTTTCCCTGCTAATTAGTTTGTGTCAGCACATGTGCAGAGCAACTTAATAGGTGAGAAAGCAGTTTGTGTGCAGGTGAGGTAGCTCCTACAGTAGTAGGTAAAAGCAGCTCCAGAACAATGCTTTCCTCATGGAGTGGGTGAGGCAGACAAACAAGGGTGAAAAGGTAAATTTGTGTAGGAATGCATATGTGTCCTCCCTAAAAAAAGATGTGTGAATGGGCCAAACATGATAAAATTGCTTGTGAACAAACATGTATAAGTTTTTAAATATATATGATTTTACAGTATCATAAGCAGATGTAGGAATCCTTTGTTAGAGAGATGTGAGTGCAATAATGTGATTGGTGGCATCTTACATCCAGAGTGTAGTCAAATCCAATTCATAGCAGATGAGATAGTGGTACAGTTCTGTATTTTGGGTACTATACAAAGATTGTGTGCTAAATAGTGGGCATGAGCTTAAAACATTGCTGAAACATCCTTTGTAGGTGTTAGATGTGGTTTATGTTATTGTATCCTAAATACAAAACCTATGTTTGTATTAGAGTGAACACGTTGACACATGTCGACTTGTGTAGATTGAGTGTGCTACTGTGTAAAGTCTATGAAAGCACGTAGTGAATGTGTCTAACTGTTTAGCAAATACCTACCTTAGCATATATAAGCAGGTCTTAAAAAGATTCTTACCTTAAATTAAACAAACCTTTAAATGTCGAGAAGTATAGAAAGATAAGCTTCCAATGTGTTTGAGTGCTGTGTGTGGCTTGCAGGTAGTGAAATCATGGTTTGGACTTAATAGACTGCAGCATTGCTTATTACATTCAGGTGTATGTGTTTGAGTAGGAATCAGCGTTAATTAGCAAACTCAGGCGCACGCTGGCATGCGGTTTCTGTAGGGGTGGTCTGAGCTGGCGGTTGGCGGCCACCTGTCTGGTGTCCGAAATGAACGGTGCTTTAGGCGATCGTGCGGTAGTAGCACCGCTCATTTTTGGTGCACACCCCCGTGTACGCCCATATTTACGCCCATTTTCCCTCATTATTTCGGCCGCTCCCCTCAACACGCCCCTATGCCGCCCCCAATACCCGTACACTCGCGTACAGGTTTTTTCGCACGTAGAGACCCGTCCGTAAGCGTTGGTGAGTGGTCGCGCCTGCGCATTAGCGAATCTGCGCATGCGCAGATCATGAAAAACCCCGGAACGTACGCGTACGGCCCGGCCGCACCAACCAGAATAAGGCCCAATATGTACTAGAGGACAACTATAGGGAAGAATTAGGGCACTACCTGTAATATGTTTTATTAATCTTATAACATTTGCAAAGATAGGTGTCTCTAAAGCAGTGGCCTCCAACCTTTTTTGGGGCATGAGCTACTTGCGACAAAATAAAGCGCCTGAAGAGCTACTAAAATAACAAAAATTAAAAATCTGCATAATAACCAAAAAATGCTCTTTATGCATTGTCACACACTGTAATGCCCCTGACACATTATGCCACACACCGCAATGCCCCAGACACAATATGACACACACTGCAATGTCCAATATGCTGCATACATACCACCCAACACTGGAGGCAAAGGAGAAGGGACATCACAAACCCGAAATTTGGGGGGATGACCTACTACCGTGGTACTCCTGCAAGGCCACTCCCCCAATTTTTTCTGCTATGGGGCCATGCCCCGAGCCTCTCTGAATAAAGGCTGTGCACATGTGCACACCGTCTATTCACCGCTGCTCCACCACAGGACACTACTGGCCCCAGGTGGGACGCAGAACAGCCCCCCAAATTGCATTATGTTACACACCGCAATGCCCGACACATTATGCCATGCAATCAATGTCCCACAGTAAGGCTTCTAATAAAATAAAATGTAAGGTGTTAATTTTTGTTGCATGGGTTTCATTTTCATTGCCAGGGGTTAATGCTCGTTGTCAAGGGGGTCACTGCTTGCCCCCCTCCACTATGCCTGTCTTTTTACATGAGCATAGTGGGCAGTTGCAATATAATAAATTCCTCCTTAATAAACTCATCATTGCTGCTGGCTGCTGCCTCGTTCAGAGCTCAGCTTCATCTCCCCCTGCTGGTTTAAGGAGTCTGTTCTCCATTGTCTTTCCCCACACGGCGCTAGAAGTCATATTTGACTTCTAGCGACTGACAGGGAACACAGCGCTGTAGCATTACCTGAAAGTGCCGTGAGCGTTTAGCGCGGTTCTCCCTGTCAGGTGCTAGAGGTCAAATATGACTTCTAGCGCCTGTCTACTCCAGAACAAAAGTGCGAGCCAAGACAGCAGCGAGGGAAGGTGGCGGCGGCAGTAGGGCAAGGCAGCGGCAGCAGCGGGGGGGGACCATGCAGAGAGCAGTGGTGGAGCCACCCGTTTTGCTCAGGTGAGCTACCGGTAGATCGCGAGCGATAGGTTGGTGACCACTGCTCTAAAGACACTAAGGCTGGGGCCACAAAAATCCTGGCATATTATAAAGATGGGTATCATGTGATCCTATTTAAACAGATATTGATGTGATATTATCCAGAGTATACACATTTTATTCTTTACATGGATCACAGTGCAACTCAGCATGGCATTTCTATATTCTGTATTTCATGGCTGAGAAAAAAGGTTTCATCACATTTTTATAGTACACAGCCCAACAAAAATCTTAGGAATTATTTCTATTTGCACTTAATTTCCCATGATATTTTTAGGTGGATTGTCTATCTCTAGCTGTTATTTTTTTTCTTCATCACTAGTTAGACACAGTTTATATAGCTGAAACGTTACCATAACATTGGTTTAAATACATTGGTTAGTAATTACTGTGGTACATTTTTATTTTGTGTCTTTTTATAAATAGAAATTGGGAGGTGGAATGAATAAATCTGATTACACTGTAATTAAGTTTAGATTAGTCAGCTGGAATTATAATGACCACATAATTCATTTATCCATACCTGTAAAGATAACAAAGAATACAATGAACACTTAAAAGGAACCTTTTCTCAAATATGAACTTTTTAAATGACTTTGTAAATGATAAATTAATGCAATCTTTAATATCTTTTTTATAGGCTTTACAAGGCATAAGGGGCCAGATGCACTAAGCTTTAAAAGTGATAAAATGGAGAGAAATAAACAGCCAACCAATCAGCTCATGTCTGACATGCCACAGTTTGTGTTTGAAGTACAGTATGTCAGGCAGGAGCAGATTGGTTTATTTATTTTATTTATTTATTAACAGTTTCTTATATAGCGCAGCATATTCCATTGCGCTTTACAAAGGGGACAGTGATACAACAAAACAGGGTATTTACAGACTGTCAAAATGTAGGAGGGCTCTGCTCGCAAGCTTACAATCTATAGGGAAATAGGCATTGATACATAAGGATAGATACTGTATTCTTTATTGCATCGATTCCACCAGAACGCAAGGTTCTATGACTGGTTCTGGAATTTGATAAGCTTGCCTGAAGAGATGAGTTTTTAGGGAACGCTTATAGGTTTGGAGACTGGAGGAGAGTCTTATTGTGCTTGGGAGGGCATTCCACAGAGTGGGTGTAGTCCGAAGAAAGTCCTGCAATCGGGAATGGGAGCGAGTAATGAGTGTGGATGAGAGACACAGATCTTGGGAGGAGCGTAGAGGTCGTGTTGGATGATATCTTGAGATACGAGAAGTTCTGTATGTTGGTGTAGTTTGGTTTATGGCTTTGTGTGTAAGTAAAATAATTTTGTATTGAATAAGGTAAAATACAGGTAACCAATGAAGTGATTGACAGAGTAGCTTTTCAGACGATGAACGTCTGGCTAGGAAGATTAGCCTTGCAGCTGCATTCATAATGGACTGTAGTGGTGAGAGTCCGTATTGGGGAAGGCCAATAAGGAGACTATTGCAATAATCAATGCGTGAGATGATGAGAGCATGGATTAGAGTTTTTGCAGTGTCTTGTGTAAGGTAAGGGCGAATTTTAAATATGTTTTTTAGGTGCATGTGGCATGATTTTGAGACAGATTGAATGTGGGGTACAAAGGAAAGTTCTGAGTCAAGGATAACACCTAGGCAGCGAGCTTGAGAGGTAGGAGTGATTGTCATCTTCTCAACAGCGATAGAGATATCAGGTTGGTAACTACTATTTATTGGCGGAAATATAATTAATTCTGTTTTTGAGATACTAAGTTTGAGGTGGCGAGATGACATCCAGGATGAAACAGCAGAAAGGCATGGTTGTTTATCACTCTCCATTGTATCACTTTTGAAGCTTAGTGCATCTGGTCCTTAGTCATAAATTATACATTGCTCTAGAAATGCAAATAAACACAAGAGACGGCACTGTTACTTTTATTTTATTTTATATATTTAGAAACAGAGATGGCAAAGTAGGTTCTAAAGTTTCTTCCTACAGTATACTGTATACACAAATTTGGCTATTTTATAGTTTTAGACCAATTTAGTTGTTGGCCTAAATTGAACCCATAAGGTGCCCGGTTCCGTGCGCATCGGGTCAGACCTTACAAATTGAACCTGCTGCAGGCTCAATCTGTCGGATCGGACCCATCAGCGGCACATCGCGGGTGCTTTTTAGCACCCATGATGTGTTTGGTCCGATCAATAGGTATGTGCCAGAGGTAAAGCACTGCTGGTACACATCTATGTGAATGGGCAGGCAGCGTTTGGGTCCGGGCTGCTCTGAGTGCTGATCTGACAATGCGGACAGCGACTGCAAAATTAAACAAAAAAATTCAAAGATAGGTCGGCCGCTGATTGGCTGAGAGTGCTCACTCTCTTAGCAATCCACGGCCTCGCTGCCGCCGCTGTCCGCATTGTCCGCTCAGCACTTCCTAGACACTGCAGACTGCCCGCACCTCCCGGCCCTCAGCGCAGCCTAGATTCTGATGCTGCCCAGGTTTTATTTTATTTTATTCTCCTGCCCCTGCAGCTCCCTGGGAATTTACGTGGGATAGCTCAAGGGAAATTGGGTCCGACTTGTCCTTCGGACAACTTGGCCTAATGTATGGGGGTCTAGAATGTAAGCTGTAATGAGCGGGCCCTCTCTCCTCATGTGCTTTTCTTAGAATATATCTCTGCCACTGTTATAATTGTGTCAGTGTCCGCTGCTGCAACTGTCTTTTTTATTTACCATGTACTTGTCCTAATTTGCATTTGTACTGTAATTCACTATTTTTCTTGTTTTGTTCTTTTGCTCATCTATATATTGTCAGGCCCTGCGGAACCCTTGTGGTGCCATATAAATAAACAATAATAATAATAATATAGCCCAAGCAAGATCTGATTAGATTTGTTCAGATCATGATCATTTATTTCCATTTTATGATAAATTCTCTTTACACTAATAAGACATAAGAGACCTTTCCCTCCAGCAGAATTTAACCAGCTGCTTGGGTAAAAGAACACAGGGGCAAACGCAGGATTTTCAGATTGGGGTTTCCAGAGGGGTGGAGCCGGGTCAGTTAAAGTATTATAGATAGACCAAATGTATATAAATAATAATAATAAATATATATAGTGGAGTGGGCTTATTATTCCTAATTTTCTGGTGGGAGGACAGCTTGCTTGACTGCAGATATCTCCAGTTCCCGAAAATAGATTTCTTAGATTTTAATGGAGTTAAAAACAAGAGAATCCCACCTACCAAATGGTATTATGGATAGGGGATCAGAGTTCAGGAGGCAGAGCAATCTGCCAACGATATATAAAACTACATACCAGGTGTGTGGAGCTGGAGCAGTAACCAGCTGCTGGAAGGATGATATCTCTGGTTCTGGGCACAGTAGAGACAAGCTACTAGTGTCCATCAAAGGGGGAGAGTCCCAGCTTTTGGAAAATACCCTCCGAAAAACTCTACGACAGATAGAACCTGAAATATCTGACTGGGAAAAGCAATTAACAGGCTTGGATGGGGACCACTGCTTTGAAGTCAGATATCTCCGGTTCCCAAGGGCCGATTTTTTAAATTTTTGTACCCATGGAAAGAGACTCCTAGGGGGGTTTCTGGGTACTCAGAAACCCCCCCTGTGTGCGATACTGGAACAGTACACGGATTGCTGTTTAAAATTACATGTCTACATGACATCTACCGACTGTAAGCTCTCACAAATAGGGCATTCGTTTATAGTGCCATCCTGTCATCAGTTACTACTTTGTCCTGCCCTATCCTTTAATATGTTCACATGTCATGTACAGAATGGAATTTATCCATATTTATGTATAAATATTATGGGGCCTACACGCAGGGTTATTTCAGGGCATTTTCTAAGCAATCTAACTAGATCACTTAGAAAATGCCCCTACATTGCTCCATGTGTAGGGGCCATAGCAATGTCCGGCCCCGCGTGATGCTATCGCCCGGCAGTTAATATCCAGCATGGTGGATAAATCTACCTAGCCGCCGGGCAGGGCCAGTGTTCTCACTGGAGAACACTGGCCCTGACAGATCGCTCAGCACACAGCGTTGACACATTGCTGTGTGCTGAGCGATCTTGCTGAGCGTTCTGAGCACTCAGTAAACCTCCCAGTGTGTAGGTCCCTTTACATCCAGTGCTTACCTACAAGGTTAAAGGCCCCCATACATTAGTCCGACTTGTCCTAGGGACAAGTCGGACCTGATTTCCCCTGCAGCTCCAGGGGAGGGGGACACACGATTAGGCACTTGATGTGCCAAGGTTTGCATATGATAAATCGCATGGATTTATCATATGCAGTCCCCGGGGAGCTGCAGGAGGAGGGAGCCGTGCGGGGGACGGCAGCGGGCGGGGGATGCCGGCTAATTGAGAGCCGAGCAGGGAGAGGCTACATAGGGACCCGGGCAGGAGGAAGCTGTTACGGTGGGGTGACAGCGGGAGGCGAGCAGGGAGAACTTGATGACGCTGGCTGCCGGGCAGCGCCGCAGCGGCGGGAGCCGGGAGGAACAGATAACTTGGAAAAAAAATGCCCATAGAGATGTCTAGCAAGCCATTGATTGGCTCAGACTTCTCTCAGCCAACCGCGCATCGGATCGGAGGGGATGTCTACAAGTGCGATTTGGGCCGATTTCACTACCCGATTCATCCGAATCGGGTGAAATCGTTCCCATATCGCATAGTGTATGGGGGCCTTTAGAGTAAGATGTATTAAGCCTTGAAAAGTGATAAAATGGAGACTGTTAAACCACCAACCAATCAGCTCCTGCCTGACATTTTTCAAACACAGCCTGTTACATGGCAGGTAGGAGCTGATTGGCTGGTGGTTTATCACTCTCCATTTTATCCCTTTTCAAGCTTAATACATCTGTCCCATAGTCTCTGCTATAAAGTACAGTGTACCTTCTCATGTTGTTTAACATGTTGATGGAAATGGTGGCAATTGTATACGGAATTGTGGTTCCATTTTATAGACATTAATCAATATATGAAAACCACATTTATTTATTTTCTGTTTTATTTATTTTTTCCCATTCAGGTTGTTTATATCAAAATGAAATATCACAAATAACAATAATGAAGTGTGGCAGCAAGACAGGAATAAACAAAAGTCTTTCAGTCAGTGACTCATTAGCCTCCAGGCACTATATAGCCTATTCAACCCGGTGCATTGTTTTCACAGGGTAGTTGAGTGGCAGCTGAAAGGTTGAAGTAAGAGTCGTCCGCACACTCACCTGAGCCACTTGTCTTCCCTGCAGGCCTCAGTGGAGCTGGTTGTAATTGAAGTATTTTTCATTCCTAGGGCTCTTGGATTACCAGTGAATGAGATAGTGCATTGTTTCTTAAGTGTAACATTGATCTCTTACATAGAGCAATCACTTGAGAATTATACCTATAATTTGCATTTGGGTCCTGTCTTTGTCATTGTTCTTCAGACAAAAAGGATCTCTGCATATGTCTTCCTAGTGCTTGGCTGCGCATTATATATATAGGCGTATAGTGCTAATAATCCCATACAGACAATGCTGCACGGTTACTGCAAGATTCATTTTTATAGATTGCCCTGCTTTAAAAGTTTTTTTTATACTTTTTAACATTTAAAATATAATGTATTATGAGTGTGGAATATGCCCAGTGATGTAGAAAGCAAAATAAAGTTTTAATAGGGATGATACAATTTATAAATAATAATAATATTTATATAGTGCCTAAAAAATGTGTTGTTCTGTACATTTATAGGAAGCAAACTCCACATACCACGCCTTCAGTGTTGGACTAGTGTATGAACATAATGTATCACAGCAGTGACCTGTAGAAAATGCACCATAGTCCTGTGCAGTATAATGTGACATGATAAGAATACCTCCCAACATGACCCATTCCAGGATGGACACAATACTCTGTTCCTGGAATTCCCTCTTAATTTATGATTGCCATCACCTGTTTGAGATTGGTCAATGAAAAACCATGTGACATACCCCGCCTGCTTTAAAAAGCCGAATGGGAACCTACAGCGGCTATCTTGAAAAAGGATAATATTTATCCGAAACGCGTTGATCAAACCGTGAGCGCAGAGGAGATCAGCAGCAGCACCCGCACACGCTACAGAGATCGCAGCTCACACGGACACTCTCTCCAGCTACATGGATACAGCGTCTGCAGCGCTTGTACTGTGAGCCGGACACCGCCGCCGCAGCTGCCTCCGAACCTCCCTGCACCTTTTAAATTTTTTAACCACATCGTTTGTTTGTTATCTGGAATTTGTCTTGTCCTGGAAATAAACCTGTTGTTGACTTCACCATCTGTCTTCTGTCGGATTGGACAAAGATACTGTTATGGGAACTCGGGACAGAAATGAAATGTAAGTTCACGATCCTGTTTTACCCTTGAAGCATACATATGCCAAAGATACCATAGATGTGCATACCAGAATAGAACTTCAAAGTAAGTTGACTTCCTTCTGGCACCTACACACAAGGACATCTCTGACATATTCAGAAGATTTGAGGAAAATCGCTATCCTTGGAGGTTTTCTCACTGATCATCTCCCAGCGTTGGTCACCTGTGTATTTTGTCTTAAAGTTTCTCTCTAGGTTGGGCGAAACCTTTTCCTAGGAGACCAGCAGCTTCCATACTTTAGCGCAAGGTTTAAACCAATTTTCTTTGTACCTGTTTTAAACTGGTTACTTTATACCAAAGGTATTTCACCACAGGTGATGACAATCATAAATTAAGAGGGAAGTCCAGGAATAGAGCATTCTGTCCCTCCTGGAGAGGGTCATGTTGGGATATATGCATAAGTATAATGTATAAGTGCACAGTCCGGTACCTGATCCCTAGATGAAGAGGTCGGCTCCCTTGGCAGGGGGTCTATAGTTTGATTCCCCTTTACCCATTTGCAAATTTGCACAATTGCCAAAACATAAATATCAGGCCAGAGAGCCTACACTAGACACAGAATCACAAAGATTAACTAATGATAATTAGATGCTATGCAAAGACAGGGCAAATTGTGTTAAGTAGCAGATATTTCTAGAAGTAATACAAGATACAGGAGGGTATAGTGTAAAGGCCCTCATACATTAGTCCGACTTGTCCTAAGGACAAGTCGGACCTGATTTCCCCCTGCAGCTCCCTGGGAGGGGGACACACGATTTGGCACTTGATGTGCCAAGTTTTGCAAATGATATATCGCATGCTATGTATCATTTGCAACTCCCGGGGAGCTGCAATGTGGAGCGAGCAGGGGGGCCGGGGACATCGAGGTGGCAGGCGGGGGATGCTGCAAGGCGGCTGGGGGGACGGACGCACGCTGCTAGTATTGCGGACGCTGCGGGGGACACAGGCGGCAGTAACATAGAGCCGGGCGGGGGGAGCCGGGAGCAGTCAGTACTGAGAAAAAAAAAGGCCATACAATGAATGGGCAGCCTGTGATTGGCTGAGTGCTCTCTCAGCCAATTGCTGACAGGCTGAGAGAGCGCTCAGCCAATCACAGGCTGCCCATTCATTGTATGGTCTTTTTTTTTTCCAGTGCTGACAGCTCCCGGCTCCCCCCGCCCGGCTCTATGTCACTGCCGCCTGTGTCCCCCGCAGCGTCCGCACTACTAGCGGCGTGTCCCCCCCTACCCGGACGAAGCATGACAGTTCCCTGCTCTGGCTCCCCCTGCTGCCCCCCTCCCTCGCCGGCGTCCTCAGAGTCCCCACGGCTGCACATAAGATTTATCTTATGTGTAGCCGGTCCAACGTCCCGACTCTGACCCGATGCGCACGGAACCGCGCATCGGGTCGGACCGGATGTCAAAACCTGCGATTTGGTCCGATTTCACTGCCCGATCCATCTGGATCGGGTGAAATCGGGGCCAAATCGCATAGTGTATGGCGGCCTTAACCATTGTAGATAAATTCCAATGAATACTGACTTTAAAGATGTTTGGGATTTTTGAGTCTTTCTTGATTTTCAGCATGATTTTATCTGAATCAGCAATTTTGAAATGCTGAAATATACACATAGCTAATACCCTTTCACATCGCACAAATAACCCAGGTCTGACTTAGGCCAATGTGCAGTATGCAAGGGCCTTTTCATATGACCCAGGTCCAGCAACCTGGCATACCTACCTGGGTTAAAAGAAAGGATAATCCTGGGTTGGACCCAGGTTGCTGTGCAGTGAGAACAGGTAACCCACCACCATTCTGCCCTGCTCCCTTCCGACATCAGTTACCGGGCTGATTGCCACTGTGGGGGGCTATCATCACAAATAACGGGTTGCTCCCAGTACAGACCTGTGTTCAAATCCCAGGTGCGACTAGGGCCGGCGCCACCACTAGGCAGGTCTAGGCATTTGCCTAGGGTGCCGGCCACTGGAGGGCAGTACTGAGCCGCTGAGGAGGAGAGGTACCATAGAGGTACCCGTACCATAGAAAGCAGGACGCACCGAGGGGACTGGGAGCAGGTGAGAAAGGTAGCTTCCCTCTCCCCCCTGGACACGGGGGTTGCGGGCGCACGCAGTATTGTCCGCACCTGCCGCCTGCCGCCCGCTGCCTGCTGAAATGCCTGGGGCGAGGGGGGGGGGGAGGCTTGCACCGGCCCTGGGTGCGACCCAGCATTTGCGATGTGAAACATTTCTTCAGGTGTCCTGCCCCAAAGGTGTTTTACTAGTAAGGCGATGCCAACATTTATATTGCCTGTTTTTAACTTTATTAAGTTTAATGTTCAAAGCAGACTGAAGTAGGAACAATAAGTTGTGTGAGGAAAGAAAGGGCATTGAGTGAGCGAAGGCAAGTATCATGATGCATGGGAGGGCTCGGCATTCAATTAACAGGATGGTTATCTGAGAATGTTTGGGTCAGATTTAGTTTTATTCAGAATAACTTGTATAACAATGAAAAGGTAGAGATAGAGTGATTAGAGATGTTAGATAAGAATGGGATGTGCACAGGAGGACAGTGATTTGTGAGGATATTAGGGCCCATACTTTCAGCGTTTTCCTTTAAAGCACCCATTTTTCAACAAACATTCATACAAACATTGATGCTCTAATTCTTACATACATGTACTGACGATCCCATTCATACATACTTACAGTACATGCACTGCCACTCCTATTCATTCATACACTGACACTACATTCATACACTGACGCTACATTCATACATATACAGATGGAGCGTGCTTCATACTTGCAGGGGCTGGTGGTCGGATCGCCAACTGCCAGCCCCCGCCAGCCGCCGGAAGGGGATGCGTGCGCACGAGACGCATGCGTATCCCCTTCTAAAAGAGCTCCCCCAGGTTCCTGCCACCTCGTCGCCAGGGCTGCCAAAAGAAATCCTGGGCCCCGGTACAACAGTGTCACGGGGCCCCCCTGGAGTGGCGAGCTACAGAAAAGAGGTGTGGCCATTAAAAGGATATAGGGGTGTGTACCACACCATATACCCTTTATGCAACACAATAGTAGACTCCTTATACTTGCCCCTTACACATTATGCTACACAGAATGAGCCAAAATTCACATGGAATGATGTAAAATTCACATTATGCCACACAGATTGTGGCAAAATTCAGGGACAGTGAGAGGAATGGTGGGGATGCAGGGAGAGAGATGGCGGGGACAAAGGTGCATAGAGCGGGATGGCGGGATGCAGGGACAGAGATGGTGGTGACGAAGGGCCAGTGGGTGGGGACAGAGATGGTGGGGACACAGGGACAGAGACAAATTAGGTCTAGAAGGTCATTTCTATGTAAGGGATGACAACAGAAATCTTGGGGCCGGTACACCAATATCACTGGGATTGAAAAATGCTCAATCCTGGGATTGGCATCCCTAAAAGAAAATTGCCCCCTGTGCCCCCACACTGACTTACTTTTTCTGAGCTGCGGAGGGGGGCAGGCGGCCGCAGTGCAGAGGCAGGCGTCGGGTAGACATGTGCGACGTGGGAGGCCCGGCGGCGAGCAGGTTCCGGCGTCGGGTATGATGTGGGAGGATGTGGGAGGCCCGGCGGCAAGCAGGTTCCGGCGCTGGTGGTCAGCTCTGCAGCCTGCGCAGCATGACCTATGATCGAGACACGCAGCGCAGGCCGCACGCCGGGTCTGGAACAGCCGGGCAGTGTCTGAGCGAGCGATACATTATGCCACACAACGCTATTTCTCTGAAACATGATGCAGCTCACCACAATGCCTATGATACTATGCTGCACACTGTAATGCTCCAGACACATTATGCCACACATTGCAATGCCCTTCACACCTAATGCATACCTCCCAACTTTGGCAGTGGAGAAAGGAATATATTTGCGTGCCAGAGGCAAAATGTTTGGGTGTCGTTTTGTCGCTGTGAGGGCATGGCCAGTGCTGTGTGAACTGCTGGCCATGCCCTCAGCCTCCCTGCCTGCCTGCCTCATTAGACGCATGCAGTGTCTAATTCCCGCAGGACCGTCCCAAAAAAATGGGATGTCACACAAAAGTCGATACACACTGACTATGCCACACCACATTGCCCCCCACAGTAAGGATTCTAATAAATTATAAATGACCTGCTTGTTGCCAAGGGGGTTAATGTCCATTGCCAAGGGGGTTAATGTCGGTTGCCAAGGTGGTTAATGTCCGTTGCTCAGGGGGGTTAATGTCCGTTGCCAGGGGTTCTTGCTCGTTGCCAAGGGGGGTTAATGTGTGTTGCCAGGGGTTCTTGCTCGTTGTCAAGGGGGTTAATGTGCGTTGCCAGGGGTTCTTGCTCGTTGCCAAGGGATTAATATGCATTGCCAGGGGTTATTGCTTGTTGCCAACGGGTTTATATTTGTTCCCAGGGGTTAATGCTCATTACCAAGGGGGGTTAATGTCCGTTTCCAGGGGTTCTTGCTCGTTGCCAAGGTTGGTTTATTGTCCATTGCCAGGGGTTCTTGCTCATTGCCAAGGGGTTAATATGCGTTGCCAGGAGTTATTGGATGTTGCCAAGGGGTTAATATTTTTTGCCAGGGGTTAATGCTCGTTGCCAAGGGGGATTTCCGTTGCCAGGGGTTCTAGCTCATTGCCAAGGGGTTAATATGTGCCCGTGTGTCCGGCCACCCGCTCATCAGCTGCAGCTGCCCCTGCTTTACCCTGCCTTCCCCTGCGCACAGAAAGCAAGACGCTAGAAGTCATTTTTCACTTCCAGCGTCTCTGACAGGGAGCACAGCTCTGCAGCGTTAACCAGGAAGTGCAGAGCTGTGCTTCCGGTCAGACGCTAGAGGTGAACTATGACTTCTAGCGTCTGTCTCTGTGTGCAGGGGAAGGACAGACAGGGGAAGGCAGGGGCAGCCGCAGCTGACGTGCGGGTGGCCGGACACATGGGTGGGCGAGTGGCCGGACACATGGGGGGGCGGGTGGCCGGACACATGGGCGTGCGGGTCCTTGTCATCCTGGCTCACCCGCAGCCCAATATTTTTTTTAAAGTGTGTGTCCGCCGGACCCGGGCCCCCCTGGCTGGCCCCGGCCCAGGTAAAATGTACCCGCCCCCCCACCTCTCCGCTCCCCCCTAACCTAAGTGGGTTAACTGGGACATGCATGCGTGTGGGACGCTCAAGCATCCCAGTCAGATGAGCACCATCTCGCCAGTGGGGGCATTCTGGCAAGAGGCGCTCCATCCGTATACACTGATGCTTCATTTATACAGTATATACACTGCTTCCATTTATGCATCGCACCCCCATGCCACACCTAGATCGCTACCACCTTCCCTCAGTGAGTGACTCTACTAGGCAGTCACTACTTGGGGCAACGACTTTTTACACTATAGCGCATCTTACCGCTGACATGTTGGCGCTGCTGCTGACTGGTCTTGGAGATGCTCGCAAGGCTGCTGATGCCATCTCTCGGATCTGGGGGGGGGGGGGCATGCAGCCACAGCTGCAGGCGCCGGCTACAACATTGAGGTATGGAATGTAGCTCCTGCTTGGGGGAGAGCTGGGCAGTGCAAGCCTTGACAGTTGTGGGGCCCGCTCTTCCTACTGCCTTGCGCACACAGCAGCAGCGAGGCAAAGCAGGGAGAGAGCCCCTTGCAGAAGTGTAGCGCTGGCAGTAGTAAATGGGGGACAGTGGCGTAACTCTATAGTTACGACACTGCAGAAAGTGTTTTAGTACACAGGGTTAGATTGAGGTACAGCGGTCATTTGTATGTGTGATGACGAGGCCACAGCAGCTTGAAAATGTAATTCATTCATTCTGTGTAACACGAGAGTTATTTAGATGGTTGATGTTTTGCAGATGATCAGCTGTTGTATCTTCAAATTCAGCAAAAGATCACAGAAGCCAATAGGAAGCATCTATTTGTACAATGTGCCTTCTGCGCAGGGCCGGCGCCACCACTAGGCAAATCTAGGCATTTGCCTAGGGCGCCGGCCACAGGAGGGTGGCATTTTGTGCCGCCCGGGTACCTGTCCTACGGCGCTGTGTATTTAAATCTGGCGGCGGAGGCAGCGGGGATCCCTGCAGTCCATTAGAAATCACGAGCGCTATCCGCCGGGCTATGCGGAAGCGCTTCTAGTGTGAAAACTCTGGCAGCAAGGCGCACGCTGATCTCAGCCAATCAGCGTGCTGCCAGTGTTTTCACACTAGAAGCGCTTCCGCATAGCCCGGCGTATAGCGCTCGTGATTTCTAATGGACTGCAGGGATCCCCGCTGCCTCCGCCGCCAGATTTAAATACACAGCGCCGCAGGACAGGTACCCCCCCCCCGGCACTGGGGCGCCCCCACCCCGACTCGCCTGGAGCGCTCCGGTGCCTTGCACCGGCCCTGCTTCTGCGGCAATAGCATACATTTGCAGTAGAGGCTGTTAGAACCAACCTAACAGCTACAGCATTGTGTACAACTAAGAATCAGATGTTATGCTAGTTAATCTCCCATTTTTTTCAGTTTATATTTGATGTTTTTTAGCACATTGTCCCTAATTCCCACAATTGTGTGGGGGAATGCCCCCCCCCCCACTTCGCTGCACATCGCCGGCTAAAGCATCGATAATAATCGCAGATGCACTAATATATGCAATTATTATCGCAAAGGGTAGCTCTTGTGTTAAGAGCTGCCCTTTGCGAAGCAGCCGGCGATGTGTCAGTGGGTCCCCTGCAGCTCTTCTCCCTCCTCCTGCCTGGCTGCTTGCTGACAGCTCCTCCTCCCTGCACCTGAAGGTCACTGCTCTGGGCAGCACAGCAGGAGGCTGCCTGGACACAGGCAAGGGGGGAGAGGCATGGGTCACGATAAGAAGCCCATAGACTTCTATGGGGTATTGACAGCTTTTGCTGAGTTGTAGTTCATATGAAAATGCAGTAAAAACCCTGATAACGGGGTTGACAATCTTGGATGTAAATGTATGCTATATGTGGAGGGCATCCCTGCTATCGTTTTATCATACAGGAAGTTTTTGTTATACAGGAAGATTTTGTTAGTACAGTATGTGCTGCTGCAGCCACTGTTCCATAAAGGTGCCCATCAGTGGCGTAACTACTGTAACTTGCTTGGGGGAGCAAGCGGCAGCAGGGTCTGTGTGGGCGCCGGCACCCGCTCGACACACTGACATGCTTCTGCCTGCCCCTGCCTGCTGGCTGAGCACCGGAGGCGAGTCATCCATGACAGAGATGACAAATCCCCCACTGATTCAATTGACTGTACACAGAGCTGGCTATTGGCTATGGTGTACAGGATGGGCATGCTAGGGCTGCCTGGGACGCGTCTGAGCCAGGGGAAGCAGAAATGTCTGCTGGTCACAAGCTTTTTGGCAGGGGGGAGCAAAATTTATAGTTACGCCACTGGTGCCCATACACTATTCTATATATATAAGAGAAATTTTATTTGCAGCCATCTGCATGTATCGAATCCGATGGAGGGGTTACTGCAAGAGCCGGGCAGGGGGATGCCGGAGGGAGCTGGGCGGGGGGACGCAGAGAGGCAGCGAGGGGAGCTGGGTGGGGGACGCAGAGAGAGCTCTCAGCCAAACAGTGGCTGCCCGTTCATTTGTATGGGTTTTAGCATCCCCCACCCGACTTTCCTCCTGCCGCCACCAACCCGGCTTTTGCCGTGACCCCCACCTGGCTCTCTCTGCTCGCAGCTCCCCTCGATTTTATGTGATAAATCGTACGATTTATGACATGTAAAAACTGGCATATCAAGTGCCTAATCCTATTTGACCTCTCCCGGGGAGCAGCCAGGAAAATAGGTGGGCTAAGAAGACTTGCACGTAGTAAAGTCACACTCCTGCAGTTCACCAGAGCCCAGTAATGATTTGCATGCTTACCATTTTACATTAGAGACTTTACATGTTGAGAAGGTGCCAGAAAGGTCAGGAAGAGATTAAGCAGGCTATTGTTTAGAGTAGCTGATGCCCATGAATTACAAAATATTGTCTTATGGAGGGTTGGTGGAAAGAGATATTTATGTGCAATTATTAGGCTTGAGAAAAGATGTAGAAATATTAGAAAACTCTTTGGGTCTTGGCAGAAAATACTGATTTGAAAGTATTTTTGTTTAGCAGAGCCAGTTAAGGCCCCACACACTAGAACAATTTTTTGGCCGATTGTCGGATTTCCGACCGATCGTCCGATATATCGGCCGAATTTTTACCGATATTCGACAATAACCGGCTGATTATTGCTGATTATCGATAGAAATCAGCCGATATATCAGATGATCTGTCGGAAATCGGACAATCGCCCAAATAATCATTTGACATAGCGGTATATCTGAAATAAGAGGACTACACACAGGGAGATGAGCGTTCTGAGTGGTGCTAGATTTTTCTGAACGCTTAGATCGCAAAGTGCTACTGAGCCATCTATTATATTATATATGCTATAATATAATATAGATTCATCCAGCGTGCAGGGTATTACAAGCACAGGGAAAATATACAAACTTCAAAAAGTTAGGACAAGGTGGGAATCAAAACCAATGACCTCAGTGCTGTGAGGCAGTAATACTAACCATTACACCATAGGTCTTCAAACTGCGGCCCTCCAGATGTTGTGAAACTACAAATCCCAGCATGCCTTGCCACAGTTTTGCTATAAGGGAGTGTTAAAACTGTGGCAAGGCATGCTGGGATTTGTAGTTTCACAACATCTGGAGGGCCGCAGTTTGAAGACCCATGCATTACACTATTGACACAATATGCAATAAAGACAAACCAATACTATGAAAAGACATCATGGAAATCATAGGTAAAATACATTTTGCACATTTTTGAAGATGTTTAAATAGATTGGCACTACAGGTCGAGTCTACCAGATTCAAAATTTCAATTCACAAAGTATTCCCATATCCAACATTTTTGTGAGTGACTAAGATAATGACATCTTTGTTTTCTGATGGATCAAAGTGTTCCAAGATAGAGGATCCAAAATTCCCCTGGCCCCAAGCATTTTGGATATGGGAGATGTGTCATTTTATTTATTTATTTACAGTTTCTTATATAGCGCAGCAGATTCTGTTGCGCTTTACAAAGGATCACAACACTGAAAGAACAAACTGGGTAAAACAGACAGACATAGAGGTTGGAGGGCCCTGCTGCAAGCTTACAATCTATAGGGAAATTATATTCGAAGTGTATGTTCTCAGCCTGACACTAGCACAGTTTCTACCATCGTAACACAGACTTGTACAACCAGTAGAACTTGGGTAAATTGTTAGCTTCATTGGTGTCTGTGATGGTGGTAAGGTTTGTGATGCTGGACTATTTGTTGTGTTCAAATACATGCTACATATGTAGCATGACACTGATTGATTTACTGTACTAGCTACAGGTATCATTCCATTGGGGGTGGAAGAAAAAACAAGCCTCTGAGCATGACCATTTAACTCTTTGTGTTTGTTACTGGACAATAGTAGCAATATACACTACAAGAAGCTGAGGAGAAAATGTTACTCTACCCCTAAAATTGATCAGTGAATTATTATGGCTGTGTATGAAATGTGTCAATCAGAGGCAGAACTAGCATTAGTGCAGCAGGTGCAGTGCTCCGGCGCCACAGAGGACATGCGATTCACACGCCGGGTCCAGGGACTACGAACACCCATGGTGGTATGTATTTAATCTCTCATGTATGTATTATCTGATTGATGTCCTGATGAAGAAGCTACAGTAAAGCTTCGAAACGTTGACCTTATTAGCTGTCTTGTTGTACATTATTTCACGGAGTGCTGCCAGCGTGTATATTGTATTGTTAAACCATTCTGGTTTTTCAAGGGAAGGCACCAGGACCCCTTAGCTTTATTAAAGAGTGCTACTCTTCTCCAACATATATATATATATATATATATATATATATATATATATATATATACACAATTCAGAGAGCATTTGACCAGTATTGTTACAAGAGAAAGCTATATGTAGACAGCGCTATGGGAAAACATTTTTTTTTCTATATGCATTATTTTAATAAAAATATATCATCAAATAATAAAACGTAGAAACACACCAGTATACAATTAATCTCTTAATCAAATACCTAGACTCACAGACTTCACGTAAGTAAACTGCACATTAATTGACACGTTCATTTATGCAGTCTTTTGCAGATAATGTTGATGGAGTCAAGCTGAGGTGTTCCTCCGGAATTTATATAGTTAGTTAATGAGAACAGTCTTAAAGCCATATAGGTGGTTAATAAAGCATGGAATTGTCCGTTATTATAATTTATAGTTACTTTATATTGGGGTCACAGAAATGATTCATGGCTTGTGTAGATGGTTTTTGCCGCTCTGTGCGCTGTGATCCTTTTAATTTATTTATTTACAGTTTTTTTTATAAAGTGCAGCAAATTCTGTTGTTCTTTACAATTGGAAACAGTGATAAAACATACTGGGTAATAACAAACTGACATAGAGGTAGGAGAGCCCTGCTCGCAAAATTACAATCTAATGGACCCCCTTTAAGCTCCCAGCTCGTGGTACTCTCCTATGATGGTAGACTTATCTGGAGGGTGTAGGATGTAGGAATGAGCGCTGGAGCTGCAAAATTTAGTTTTGGATTTGGATTTGTCGCCGAGATTTGGATTTGGCTTTGTCGAGCGGTGGTGGATTTGGAGTTGTTATTTTTGACAAATGGTCAAAAAACGCCCAAATTACGTAATTTTTGAATTTTTTTTAATATTAACCGCAATAACATTAATTTTCAGCACTTTCCAGACAATTTTGACCACTTTACACCTCACAATATTGTTTGTAGGGCAAAAGGTTGGACCGAGGTAGCTGGATAAATATGCTAAGCCACACAAGTATATACTATGGGTGCAGTACACACAAAGAATGAATAAGGACGAGAAAAATTTATTAGGATTTTTTAAATTCAATTTGTTTTTAATGCACAGATTGTACAACGCTGCTTGGAGGCCGAACAATCACAATACCTTCTGACAGTATATACTATGGGTGCAGTACACAAAAAAAGAATGAAGAAAGATGAGAAAAAAGGATTAGGATTTCTTGTATTTCTTTTTTTTTTAATGCGCAGCTAACAACAGCTGAGTGAAGGCCGAACAAATGCACCTTCTGACATTATACTATGGGTGCAGTACACACAAACAATGAATATAGAAGAGAAAAATTGATTTGGATTTTTGTACTTTTAATTATTTTTAATGCGCAGCTTTATAATGCAGCGTGGATGCAGAACAATCACACATGGAACTTGTGTTGTATTATTGGGGCGTGGTTACGGTATATACAGCAAAAAAAAGAACCGCAAAACGTATTTTTATTATATTGTATATTTTTTTTTTAATGGACGGGCCTTGGATAACACTGCATGGACCAAGGATTCAGAACAGTCACACACTGCTTCTGCTAGTAGTATATGGTCAGTGGCGGGCTGGGCCGGGGGGCAAGGTGCCATATGCCCCCCGGGCCACAATGATTTCAGTGTCAGCGGGCCAGCGGCTGTGTGGGTCTGGCGGCCGGGAGACATACAGAGGATGTTACCCGGCCGCACAGGTTGCATTGCATGAATAATCTTAGCCACTGATCAGGGAGATCGACCGTGCTGATTATTCTTTTTGGTCCGGCAGGGGGGTTGCGGGAGTGGCTACACCAGGGATGCATTGCGCTGGGTGCACGGGTGCGTGTGTGACGTCATGGCGCACCCGCGCACCACAAGGAGGCAGGACTCAGAGGCGTCACCGTCTAGCAAGAAGGCTAAAAGGCATGGGCGGGAAGGCTAAGCTGCTGTGGCTGCAGACTGAAGCGGGGAAGCGGCATTAAACAAAGTAATATGGACTTGATTTTTTTTGTGTGTGTTTAACTGCTATGGCGGAGGAGGCAGAAGGGGGAAGGAGGGGAGTTGAATGGGATGGGGCTTCGTGGCCCCTATAGGATAAAATGTAGGGACTGTAAAGTGGGGACATGAACTACATGCAGGGGGTTCTATAAGCTGTTATGAGGGGGAAGGGGGTCTCTTCACAAGTGTAAGGTTTCCCACAAAACTCCACCACAGGCAGCAACTTGTATGAACACTTGTGAAGAGACCCCCTCCCCCCTGCATACCAGAATTTTGCGTCATTCTATGTGGCATAACATGGATTTTTTCTCATTCTTGTGATGTTATGTGAATTATGTGCAATCCTATCCCCTATTTGCACATACAGGGACAAGGGCTTCAAAGGAGCCGCCCCTGCAATGTGCAGTGGCAGCTGCCAGGTGTTCTGCGCAATGTGCCATACTGTATATATTAGTATATACAGTACCCTACAGTAAATATGGCTGTATACTATACGTAACAGCACCCTTTCTATGAATACTGTAAGTGCAGCACCAGCTGCTGTTTAATTGTTGCTGCGTACTAGGGCGGAAGGCAGAACGACGGCGACGGTGGTGGTGGGCCACTTGCTTGTGTTGCCCCCCAGGCTGAAAGTCGCCAGCCAGCCCCTGTATATGGTGTATTGGATTGCAGTGCAGCACAGAACAGTGACCACACACCACAATGAAAAAACAAATAACAAAAGCTGACTGACAGCCTTCGTGTGTACTACTGTACCCCACTACACTGACTGACAGCCTGCCTGCCTAACACATGACCAGTACAATTACAATATAATTAAGTATATTTATTATACCCTTGAGGAAGGTGGTCGCACCACCGAAACAGGCTGTCGGGTATTGATGCTTTGGAGCTGGTGACAGGTTCCCCTGTAACACCACACTGCTGTGATGGGCTTGGATAAGTAACCTGCACCCTATTTTTGCTTTATGATTCCAATGCAATGCCATGTGCTATACTTTTTTATGTGACATAAAAATGTTTTGTCTCAAAACTGGTGTGCAGACCTCTCTCTACCTAGGAGATACCCCATATATGCAACCAAATAAAGCAGTATTTACCCTGCAAAGAAACAAAATAACTCACCCAAATCTAACTCTCTTTGCATATGTTACATCTGCCCCACCTGCAGTGCACATAGTTTTTTCCATTCGTTGCTTTTGCGATCCACTCTGATTTAGGCCCTTAGTACAAAATTTCCTAATCTGTACTACAAAGGAACATGTCGAGACATACTCTCTCTATATGCTGACCTCACAATACTATTGTCCTTCCCTCAAGTCTACTGCTTGGATGTCATCTTTGCTCCTCTCTTGTCTTCACTCCCAGTATTCACTCACAATCTTTCCAACTTGGCAATGGAGAATCTGACCATTTCTCCCAAACTCTCTTCCACTACCTCCTACAACCTCAACCACTTTTCTGTCTACACTCTGATTAACTCGCAAAGCTGTAAATTTTGCAGCTTTGTGAGCCAACTAAACACCGCCCGCACGAATGGCCACCCCCCTGGCACGTGGAATATGCCTGCATGCATGCAAATGGATGTATTGCATAAAAATCCATTCGCATGCATTGTGTGTGGGGCCGAAATCATTCGATGGTCACCGACTATGCAGATCATCTACTCTTTTGTTGTTTAAATTGAGTAATTTTTTATAAATTTTGCAAGAGAAAGCAAACAAAGAAAAATAACCGTACAGACAGCAGTGTATCAATAGATCAAAAGGTTCATGTAGGACGTATGTAACAGCCAAAATAGTATATATACAGGAGTATATCAAAGCATCCATATGTATTTGCACACATATCGTGTAGGATACATACAAAATAAAAACCATCCCCTCAGGGTCTAGATAAATATACATTAAGTCAATTACCTGGAGGCACCACCCGGGTTCCCGGTAACGGAGAAGTAGAAGGGTGGCACAATTAAATGGACATAGCGCATAACAAATAACTAAGCACCATTGATCTGCATCGTAAAATGATCAGCTAACAAAAACACCACTGTCTAAACTTAAATAAACCTACTAACATTAATAGAAAAACAAAAAAGAAAAGAAAAAACCTCCCAAAGGACCCAAACAAACCTCCCACATAACCCCTACCCTGTACTACCCACCCCCAACTTAGGTGTACCTGGTGCCCTGCAACTATTCTACCCCTAAACCCATTCTGAACCTCCCCACCCTACTAACTATACTAACTATACTAACTTACCCACCCCACCCCCACAAACACACTAAGATAACCTAAACCCCCCCATGGTCGGATAATGAACAAATGGGCTGACTGGGGCAGTGACACAGCATTCGTTAAAAATATGACTAGGATTTTGCCGTACAGTTACAATGTAGGAGAGGGGCCCATCACATCCATAGTATACATATATTTCTTTCGTATAGGCCCATACACAAATTCAAAATGTCCGCAGACAGGATAAGTAAAGGTACAATTGCAGAGTGAAAAAGGACAGTGAGAAACAAAATAGTAAGGCATTATAGAATATCCTTAGTCTGGCCAATATTCCGCACCACTGAAGGAGAATGTAAAGTGAGTACTGGCCCAGTTTGCACAGGTATAAGCAAGGGCGCATCCAGAACATATAGTGAGCATATTGTGCAGACTTGGTGCAGCCAATAAAGGTAGTGTAGAAGTTTTGAAAGGGGTTGAATCCACAACAAAACATCCAAAAGTATGGAAACACAAGTATTCAGCTCTGAGCATAGGCACAGACAACAAAGGAAGCAGAGCATGATATAGTCATTGGTGTTTTAAGGTCTACAGAGGCAGTCTTTGGGTATAGATACTGCAGAACCCATCACTGGACCAACCATAAAAACAGCTTGGAGAAGTAGTATGCACTGGTGCATCATCAAATATTTTAAGAAGCCTCTGAGTCGAAGCAGATATGGCATGGAGGATCTGATGTAAAGGGCTCCCCATGGCCCAAGAGATGTGAAGCTTTGCAAAAAGACGGAGGTGGCTAGCACACCTCCAAACCTGCAAAGGACACTGGCAGCTGCAGCCCAACTGGCTACAATGATGCGGAGCCTGGACCAGACAGGGAAGAGTTAGTATTGAAGCACAGGGCCATCCAGCAGTCCCACACAGGGAAATGATAGGATGTCAGCTGGAGGGACAGAAGTAAAGCTGACCAATACTATCTGATATAAACAGGTACAGGTCCACTATATGGGATGTGAGTGCAGATATATTCTGTCACTTTCAGTATTGAAGTAGACTCACATGCAGGGCACATTGCAGGCAGTGCCGCTGTACAAAGAATATAAGGCAGGCAGAATCTGGCCTTATTAGGCAAAATATGAGTACTGGCGCCTGTTATAATGGAGCCCTACAGGCCAGGACGGTTATGCCCCCCCTACCCCCACGATGTGCGGTGGGGCCTCCCTCCTCTCCTGGTGACAGGGTGCAGTGCGGCTGGGTTAAGTGGTGCAGCAGGAGAGGAGATCCGCGATGGAGAGGAGGTGCGGCAGTAGAGGAGATCCGCAATGGAGAAGATCTCGCCTGGTGGGGAAACAACCTTTAAGAGAGGAGGCAGCAGCAGCTCTGTCCGGGAGCCGTGAGATATCAGACCCCAGATCTCTCCAGCAGATGTCCACAGTCGGTACTGGAGGTGGTAATATTGAGCCAGGCAGCATCCCCCATGTCCTCAGGAAGTTTGGGAGAAGTATACACAGTCAGGATGGGTCAACAGGATAACAGTAGCGGGGAGCAGCAGGAGAAAGTATCTTCTCACATTGCTGCCAAAGCCACGCCCAGCAGATCATCTACTCTTGAACTCGCTCCCACGGTCACAGAAGGATAACAAATCTACAATGTTTTATTTTTGTGCTGCTGAGATCTGAGCACTGGAGTGTATAACAGGATCAGAAGTAAATGGAAATAAATGTCAGTTGCAGATGAAAACAGAAACTGGATCCAATCCAACTAGCATTATGTAAACTGAAAATGGGTCACACAAAAGTGTTCATTAAATAATATATATACAGTAAAGGAAACTCTTTGCATATTTGTAAGTTATTGGGTGCTCATGCATAGACTTTATTTAGTTGTCTGTGGATATCATCTGTTGTACTGTGTTGTTACGTGGCAAGTATCAGAATCAACTTCCTCTGTAAAGAGAGATGCAAGTAAAAAAAAGCCTATTTGCAGGAAGTCAAGTGTAAAAGGGGCGTGGTCTCAGGAAAAGGGGGCATGGCCTCGCTTCCCAAGGCCACGCCCCATTTACATCCCTCAGCAGCGCTGAATAGTCTCTTCAGGTTGGGGGGACTCCCAACTCCCCCCCCCCACCGCGCCGGGGGACAGTTGGGAGGTATGGTTTATCTAAATGTGTCTGGCAAAAGAACTGACATAATTTGTAGCACTGGAGCTGGATATAACATGCATTAGTGCTTATATCACAGCTGCAGTGGCAGCTTGGGATGGAAAGTCCAGCTCCAGAGATTTCTGGAAGTAGCCCTCATGAAGGTGGGGTCTGTTGAAGGGACAGATCCCTTCCCATAGGGCCAAATTCTGAGTTGAACAGAGTTGCAACTGTCCTTGTGCCTTTTCCTGCATTTGTGCCTTCAACTTTATGCAAATTCCACTACAACGCCCCTTCCTGGTGACATGGGTGTATTGCGAATATAAGTGGCTACAAATACATTTCCAAAAAGTTGCTTCCTTACATGCTTACATCTCTAGCCTGCCACCTTTGACCCCTGAACACACCAATACCAGGATACCACCATCTAAACTCCCGCAACACCAGTCTGTCAGCCTCCATCCTCTAAAACCATTTTAATGTTTTGTTTCCCTCATTTCAAATTGAAACCTATAATAAGTAATGGAGGGTGACATTCACAATGTTTAGGAACAAAAGCTCGGGAAGGTGGAGAGGTCAGCCATTCAGAAGTGACTATGGCAATGCTGCTGCTGATTGCCAACTTTATTATTGTTTATTGTTATTTCTGCCTTCCAGCCTTGAAGGAGATATGCCTCATGATGTTAAGTGTACACCTAATTGTGTCGCACATAAGTGAACACACGCCCTTATTGCATATGCTAACCTGTTACACTCTGCCTAATGCAAGGAAATGTAAATCAATGATATCCAAAAACATATACATATTTATTTTCGATGTTCATGGGCAGTAAAATATAACTGCAAATGAGCCCCACAATGTTCTTGGGACACAGGACAATGTCCTGGGGGTGGGGATCTGCTGGGGGGGGGGGGTTGCCCATGGTTAGGCAGCTAACTCAGCAAGAGTAACAATGAATCTTCTGCTTCTTTATACTATTTCACATGCTCTTACACATTTCCTTATGAATGTGAAAGTTTCCTTTCATAAAGGTTCAGCTTTCAAATTAGACCCAATGGCACGCTAAGACCGTTTCCAAAATGTACACTTTGGTTTGATATGCCAAACAAATCTTAGATAACATATTTATGCACCTAGAATAACAAAAGTCCAGTCAGAAATTTCACTAACGTATCCTAAGGTTGTGAGCTGTGCAGCTGCAATAACATAATACCTCAGAAGGAAAATTCAATTAATATTATAAACATTACAGCCAAATATGTTAACAATGTGAATTGTGCTTTTACTTTGCTTTACTGCAAATATTATTATGTGAAAAAATATAATTAATTAGATTAATCTAATGTAGGAGAAAAAACTTGTCAGACATTTAAATAGGCTTCAACATTTATTGGATGTTCGCGTTTTGATTTAAACAAAAAATACATTTGACTTCATGACATCATATGATAATTAAAGGTAATATTCCTTTCAGAGTTGATTTTATTTTTTTAATTAAGTTTATTTTTAATTAAAGAAATAGCCAATCAGCTTTGTTTAAACCCTTCCTACACCAATGGGGTGTGGTTTTCACACATATGGTGATTAACATACTAACATCTCAGAGACTCAACTGTGAATCTTCTCCCTGCGGTGGATGCCTTTTCTTTATTTCCTTTGGCCCATATGCACTGGATCACCTCACATATCTATTATTTTCAACTTTATGACGATGTCTAGTTGTAATAATGTATAATTTTATTTTTTAAAGTGGTTGCATTCATTTAGAATTTACAGAAAGATTGATGTTTTTCTAAAAAAAAAAACATAATCAATTCTAGGCTATGACCAGCATGACTGGTCATAGCCAATAATGGGGAAGCCCACAGTGACGCATTTTCCTGCCATAGTTTCACACAGTACAAAAGGATTTAATAACAATTCCTAATTTTGCAGTTAAGAAGAAAATAGGAGCTTTCCAAATGTACCCCTCATAAGGCTTATACTAAAGCTTTCTTCAAAGTGCAGGATCCAAGGTGGCTTGGGGTTTCCTGCTTTGCTCTGATTCTAAATCATCCGACATCATCTTTGATTCCATATAGTCTGTCAGTCTATGCTTACTCCATGATGTTAAGCTGACTGACCTCTCTGTGTGTTCCCTGTGTGCATCCATTTCAGTGGCTGAGCTGACCTTGGATCTGGGGGGTAGGTGTGTACTTGCGCTGCTGACAGTTTATTAGGAGAATTTTACACTCTTTTTGCAGGACAATTGTGCAGAGAAATGAATGGAGGACACACTGCTTGAATAGTACAAATTTTATGTTTAAAAGATAAAAAAGCTCACAATACACAATATAAAAATAATTACATATATAGAAATAAGCAAAAATAAGAAAATAAAAACATAATTATATGAAAACAACAATAAAGTTAATATCAATATAGTGGGCTTGTTGGAATGAATACCATATAATAGGGCTTTGAGGATAAAACTGGACGTATAATTTGGGAGCTCCGCTTTTTGAGTATAGTACAGATGGATTATATAGCAGCAATTGTAGGAATCCAAAAGTTTATTGTATAATGATGAGTTAATGGATTAGTATCCAGATAAAGTTATTGTTAATAGTATGGGCAATTGATAGACTGGGTGAGTAGTCGAATTAGGCATGTAAATTCACATGCATCCAGAGGTAAATAGCCAAGCAATGGTGGTAATTGCGTTGATATAGTACAGAGCGGGGCTCTGGTTGTATCTCACCCCTTTGTAGACGGGTCGTCAGCTGGTTGCTCCTGATCGAGGGGGCGGCTGAAATAGATCTCATACAAGACGCTTCAATGCGCCATCAGCCAGCGCCAGCTCCTCCGGCAGCAGGAGCGTCCAAGTGGTGCAGACGCTGTGAGTGATGTTGGAGGCGTGAGCCCGGCAAGATAAACGGGGTAGACGAGAGCTGGAGATGTACAGCGATCTCGTATGCGGCAGATTGTAGCCCAGGTGCGTCCGTGATCTAGTGACGTCAACGCGTTTCGTCTCCTGAATACAATGGAGACTTTCTCAAGACGGATAACATGCTGGTAATCCAGGTGCTTATTTATAGGTTGGAAGCCTGAGTTAATTAATCCATTGATTCCAATTGCCCAATTAATCAGTAAAAAATTATAAATAAACTTATAAAGAAATAACGAATGTATATACATGGAGCTTAGATAAATATATCAACTTAATTTATAACAAACAAAAGCAGTGTGTCCAAAAATTTATTTCATATTCAGTCTAGGAGTACAATAACAGAGATAAATGCTCTATTGATTACCTAATTAGAAGATTTTTCTTTCTTAAGCTAGTATCATTATTCAGAGAGATTGTATTAGATATTTTCATTTTTATATATAACCATAAGGGTTTACACGTTACTATCTACTGGATGGTCTTCTATTACAACGTAATCGACAATAGCCATCTATAGTATTTATATGGTCCTTCAAATAATGGAAATAGGAAGAGGAATATGTATATATATACACTGATAGATAAATGAAGAAAAAGTGAAGTACATATATAGAGCACCAAGCTCCAATATATATTAAGTCGCATTCCAATTGATCAAACACAATGCATCATGCTCCTTATGCATATGGACTTATTTATACAGGACTACTAAAAGTAGTAATAACAATAAAGTATAACCAGAAAAATATAACAATAAATAAAAGAGAAAAATATAAAGGACTGTATATATATAGAAATAAATAATGAGAGTGATAGAAATTATTATATGTATGTCGATACATCGGAGTAGGACTATCTAGGACAATTTGAGGAATTTTTCAAAAAAGGGGGGGGGGTACCTATGGTGGTGAGAGAGGGATCTGCAAACCCATCCTGTCACACACTGCGCAGAATGGGTAGATCCCTGTCTCCCCACCCCAGGCACCCAAAAAAATCCCATACCCATTTATGTAGACGGTTTATGATTCGCTTACATGCTACTTATAATGCCAATTAATTATTGTTTTATTTTGTTTATCTAATTAGTCTAGACCAGCAAAATCTAGGGCTTCATTTTGTTTTAATGTGCGAGGGGAGTGAAGTGACGAATTTCTGTAAATGTGTGTCAACAAAATGTGATAAATTAGAAGTAAGAGAACCCACACCCGCAATTATAGGACGCCCTGAGCTGACCTTACCTATCTTATGGGGCATACAAATTAAGGGCCATGTGCACTAAGCTTCAAAAGTGATAAAATGTAGAGGGATAAACAGTCAGCCAATCAGCTCCTACCTGTCATGTCACAGGCTGTGTATGAAAAATGTCAGGCAGGAGCTGATTGGTTGGTTGTTTATCCCTCTCCATTTTATCACTTTTGAAGTTTAGTGCATCTGACCCTAAGCCCTCTTTCTAAGCAATCTGACTAAATCACTCAGAAATGAAGCATGGATTTCCTACAGACGTTGCCTACGGAGATAGACAGTGCATGCAATGTCTATCCTGCTTATACCGCAGTGTTTTGCTTATAAGCATAGGCAAAACACTGCTCTGCTTAGATCGCTCAGCGCACATTGCAGGTGCATCGCACATGTACAGTGATGTGTGCAGAATGATCTGTGCTTAGACAGCTCTCTCAGCACGGGGCACCTGTCGCCCCATGTGTACAGGGCTTTACCCACTGTCTCTAAACACTCCAGTGCTGCTTAGTGTTAATGATGGCCCAGCTATATTACAATAGGGGATGTTAGAAAGTCATTCTTTTTTGTTTTTTATAGTGTCAAAATTTAGTTACATCTATTGTCCCACTGTTCATTTTCTGTGACCCCAAAATTGTGACTAGCCGCATCCGGAAGCGTATGCACCCATATAATCTTATGGGTCATGGATGTATATGCAGATCATGTCTATGGCAGTGGACACACTATTCATGGCAAGCGACCCGTGACTATTAGCAGTAGTGGATAAGATGAGCAAGTACTCATCTGTAGATAAAAAATAATAATTATAATCAGGCAGTACCATATTAACATATTAACAAGGCATTTTCTAATTCTGCAGCCAAGGAGAAAATAGGATGAAACAGGTCCTTAAAGCACATGCATCTTAAAAAATGTTAATTTTACTCTTTGTTTATTTTCATATATTTTTGTAAATACATTTTTTTTACACATTCGTAATTTAAAATTGACTGTAGATAATGTATATAGTTCATACAAACTATTCTGTACATACCTTTAACGACTTGTATGGATACGTTCCACCCCTTTAAATGTACAATTTCAGCAGAAAGTTGAATAATAGATTCAACTGAATATATATATATATATATATATATATATATATATATATAAAACAAAGTCCAGCAATGAGCAGCACATCCTCAACAAATTCAGCATACAGGGCGTGCCATCCAATACCCTCCAAGGGTTAATAGATGCGTCCAGACGGCGGCACTCACCAGAAATAAATTCTCACAGAGGCAGAAATGTCATCAACGTTTTGAACCTTTTAATAACGGTTCTTCATCAGGATATGAACCGTTATTAAAAGGTTCGAAACGTTGATGACATTTCTGCCTCTGTGAGAATTTATTTCTGGTGAGTGCCGCCATCTGGGCGCATATATATATATATATATATATATATATATATATATATATATAAAACAATTTGAGGCTAATGGTATTAAAGAATTTGCGGTGGAAGATATTTATGCAAAGACAATAATCTAAAACTTAATGTAATGGAAAATCAATCATGAAATACATCGCAATTCATATACTTAAATAATATTATTTGATGTGTGTCTAAATGTTTGCATACAACTGTTTGCATATATTGAAGAAAGATCACTGATACATATTGAACCTTATTCTGGATGAATCGCAAGGCTGCGATTTTCGCAGCCTTACAAGACCCTCAGACACCGCCTGTGCGGCCATCCGCCCCCTCGCACACCGAGATCCCACACACAGCTACAAATGGATGATTTGCATAATCATCCATTCCCAGCCTTGGGTGCAGGAGATAAATCATTCGATGGTTGGCGACCATCAAATAATTTCTCCAGCACTCGCAGACCTGAGCCACCTCTGTTTACAGAACAACATTGTAAGATTTGAGCCATCTCACCTACCAGAGACAGTGGTTCTTCTTTATTGTGATTTCTATTTGTTTTTTTCCAGTGGGTTCTGAAACCACAGCTTTATTGTTCTGATCACCTGTACTGACACAATTTAATCGTGATGAATTTGAACCCTTAGCTGCTGTGATTACATTATCTAACACAATTTGAAGGTTAGAAATGGGATCCCAGAAATTTTAAACCTCAAAATATATTTGAATATTCCAAGTCCAAACATGCCCCCCCCCCTTCCCGAGTTGAGGCTTTCTTTACATTCCTATTATAAGTTCAATTGATAGGATCGTAAAATTAATTACCTTGGGGTATATATTACTTACCACTATGACTATTGATATTCGTAAAACTTTCCTTGCCTCATGATCAAATTAAATTGCAATCTCACCATGTGAAGGACATATATTATCTCCTGGTTAGTTAGGATTATGTCAACTAAAATAAATTTGATTGCCTCTATATACTTCAAACTTTGCCTGTTAAAGTTCCAAAAAAAGTTCCACTTTTTTATGATTTGTATAGAATGATAAAAACCCTAAGAATCGCCCTTAACATTCTCAAACTTCCATGTGGGGGTAAGAGCGGATTTCCTGATGTTAAATTATTTTATTTAGCAAGCCATTTAAGGCAGATTGCTGTCACTTTTGAATCTCCTGGCTATATATCCTTGGAAGACTTGGAGGCCAAATATTTAGGTATCCGCTCTTTGGCATCTATGTAGGGCCTGAGTGAGGCTCATTGATACTCCATGGTTAACCTTCTTCCTTCTCTTAAATTCTTTTTGTCATTATGGGACTATTCTTTTGTCAGGTATAAGCTCTCCACCTCCTCTTCACCTCTTATTCCTATCTGGAACAACCAGGCCTTTCCCTCTGGAGTTTCTCCACTACAATGTAAACTCTGGCACAAATCTGGAATTAATTTAGCATCTGACCATAGCATTTGATCTAAGGCTTCTATAGATGGTATTAGGAGGAAGTTTCAAATACTTTCAGATTCACCATATATTTATTTACAACTCAGCTCAACCTACAAATGTATTGTTCTGACGTTGTTTCTTCTCTCTGAATAAATAAAGAGTTAAAAAAATTGCGATAATAGATTATGTAGCCATGTTTAAAACTGCAACAAATGATAAAACCCTCATATATCCTGACATCTCCATCGCTGTTGACAACTCGATAATCTACCCTAACCCACAAGCCAGTCCCTCCATTGGTTGCCTGTATATTACCGTATTCAATATAAAACACTTCTACTTGCTTATAAAGCTATTAACCATACTGCACCAGCATATATCTCTGCACTTATCACAAAATATCTCCCATCTCGACCACTACGCTCTACACAAGATCTGCGTCTCTCTTCTGCACGGATCATTAGCTCCCATTCATTATTACAGGACTTTTATCGGGCTGCTCCCATCCTATGGAATGCCCTTCCACGTACATTAAGACTCTCCACCAGTCTTCAAACTTTCAAGCGTTCCCTGAAAACTCACCTCTTCAGGCAAGCCTATCATATTTAAGTTCTACATGCATAACCCTCCGAGGCACTTATGTATTATATAGCTTCCCTTCTGGACTTGTAACTGCTATGCTATTACTGGTGCCTGTCCTTATGTTTCCCCCTATATCCCTATAGATTGTAAGCTTGCAGCAGGGCCCTCCTACCTCCAAGTCTGTCTGTTGTTACCCAGTTTGTCTTAGCACTGTCTACTGGTGTAAAGCGCAATGGAATTTGCTGCGCTATATAAGAAACTGTAAATAAATAAATAAATAATAAAATAAATAAATATATCTCAGACAACATCCCTGAACACTGATTTAATGATTTGCTTGACACACACTCCAGCCGCATGTATAATTATTAAATAACCAAATAGACATAGATGGCATATAGCACACATTCTGTAGTCATCTGATCATCAGGTTCAGTTGGCTCAGTTGCATGGCCAAATCTGTGAGGTACGCCATACCCTGTATACAAAGAAGGAAAATACAATGTCTGGGGCAGCAATGCAACCTGAAAGTTGAATGTAACAGTGCTGCAGGATAACTGTGTGCCCTAAACTTCATTTCACATTTTTCTGGTGCCTATTGAAAGCCACCAGCTTCTACACAAATAGGACTTATAAACAGCCTTTTGCAAACACAGTTTACCAGCACATGTTTAAATATCTTCAATCAGAATCAGGCATATTTTAACACTGGAAGAGACACATGTAGAAATATATGTGGGCTACATCCTCTGTGAAAATCATATACACTGGCACTGTGCCAGTCAAAAATTGACACCATCTAAAATGACGTCTTATTATTTAGCCCTCCTCTAATTCCTCCCATTGGACGAAGTCCACTGGGATGAAGGCTGTGCCTTCCTCGCTTTTTCACCCTTCCCTGTGACCCCTGGGACTCATTCCCTCTCACTTCCTTCATTCCCACTCTCTTAAAGCTTTGCCCATTACTCCAACCTATCCTTCTCTTCTATTACTGTCCTCTCCTCCCACAGACATGCATTTTTTCAACCCATCCTCAATTGCAAATTGGGACATTTGTCTCCTCAAAGGGCAACAATGCCTTTTACAATGGCTCCCACTGTGCCCCTCTAACCATCCTATGAAATCAGCACCTTTGCCCCTTGGCACCCCTTCTTGTAGCTAATAGAAATTATCTGTGAGAACAGATAAACACTTTTCAGAGCTTAGTCACATCCCAATGCTATATACTGATAACTTGTAATTAGCAACTATTTTTTCTTATACACTGGTCACGGTATTAATCAAGTTCCTGGTAATATGTCTAGACAAATAAAGGTGCAAATGTTTAACTTGTTTTTTGTATTACACATAAGAAACATGATAATCAACTCTGTATTATATTTTCTTACACCAGCAGATTTTTCATCAGGTTAGTCATGTTTCATACAAGGAGAGGCTGGCAGTAATTTCTGCTTTACATATTACTATGTAATTACAGAAGCGGCCTGAGAGCCTTCACCCACTTCAGGGTCCATTTCTTTGTTTCTAGGGTGGGAGGTAAATCCTTATCTGAATGTATCATTCCCCACCAGAAACTGGAAACTGTTAGTAATACCAAAGTTTGGATTTGTATATTTCTGATTTGGTTGCCCCGGACCTCTTCGAAATCTCCACCTTCCTGTCCTCTTTGATGAACTGGAGATTCTGCCATTTATTCCAGACTCAGTCTGTGGTTGCAGAGGTGTAGAAGGTCCTGCTGAACTCCACAATGTCCTCCAATGCGGCATTCATTTTTTACTTTTTAAAGTAGTCACAGGATGTGACCTTCCACAGGCAATTATGCCCCTGTATCAGTCAATGAAGTTGACTTCTTTATCCAGAGACATAACTACAAGATAATTATTTACATTTAAATAATTCTAGGTATATGTTTGACATTTTAAAATTCATATATATTTTCATGGTTAAAATAAGTTGTTTCATTTATGTGTTTTTTTTATTCCACCAGAGCTCAGCCCCGATTGACTGAGGGGAATCCCACTGACACCAGTGGAGGATAGAGGATTCCTTCTTGAGAAGGGGACTGACCTGCAGTAAGTATGTATGTCTGTGTGAGTGAATGTTGTGTATGCATGTGTATGAACAAAATTTTACAGGGCTGGTTATGCTCGGGGGGGATGACCCCAACAACCTTGTTTTCTAAAATGTACAAATTAGATTGTGTGCAGTGTGTATAGACAGAATAACTCATTTGTTTTGTAAAAATCTGAGCAGAATGACATATCAAAACACTGGCTGGCACCGATGCTGCTTCTCTTCATGTGCTGTTGATGCTGCTGCTGTGGGCATGGGTGGGAGGATCCAGAAGTAGACAAAAGATTAATTGGATGCAAAACATTACGGGTGCCAAAAAGCACCTGTGACTTGCCCTGATGGGTCCAATTCTGATTTTCCTTATGTTCTACAGGTCGGATCTCCTAATCCAGTCCGATGTGCATGGGACCACGCATCGGACGATGTGTCCAACACATGCGATTTGTACCAATTTCACCTGATTTATAGGCCCGATGTAGCAGAATTGTGTGAAATCGGGACCAGATTGCATAGTGTGAATAGAGTTAAACCTGTCTCCATTTTAAACTACAATTCCCAACATCCTGCAGAACTTCTCTTTGACATTACAAGGAATGGTGGATCCTATGAAGGCAGATCCTGGGAAGGAGGCTGGAAGCAATGAACAGTGAAAAGGAGCTTGGGTTAAGGAGGCGTATAATAAGGTTGTTTGCTACCACTAAGCAGTGTCTGCTGTCCTTGCAAGGATAGCATGTCTTTTTTGACCTTGTTAGATACTGTCCAATTGTTGCTGGTTGCCCCCATAACAGGTCAAGTTCATGGACTCAAAAAGGTAGGTCCTCCACTGCTTTTGAACCGAAAAATACGAGACATAATATATATGCTAAATTCTATGCAATGACTGCAGCTTGCTAAGAGAAGAGAATAATAGTGATGTGAAATGTAAATAGAAACTTGTTATACCTGTCCTTTAACAAGTCTAGGTGTTATGGCTTAATAATAATCTTTTTGCTTTTGAAGCTATTTCTTTTGTTTAATCGGTTGGCTTATGGAAGTCATTTTACATGGAACTAATTGCTGTTAACATAATAGCTGCTAATATGCATAAAAAGACTTAAGACTGACAAGCATATGTAGTTTATCAAATTTAATGAAAAGATTAGCATCAAGGATTGAGCTACTGTGTTTTTGTTTTCCTAGTTTAAAAAAAAAAAATTTGGAGTGTTAATACAGAGCAAGGGGTAGCAGACAGATGGCTTTAGTATTGTAAAATAAACACTGAATGCGGTTTGGCATCTTTGCCATGAGGGTGACTGACAACTACCAAGGGAAACATTTTTCAAAGCTTGGAGAGAGATAAAGTGGAGAGAGATAGTGTACCATCTAATAAGTTCCTAGCTATCATTTTTACAAACACTGCCTGTACAATGAGACTTGGGGTTGTATACTCCACCCTGACAAGGTACCAGGTGCTGCAGCCATTTTAGTTGCTCTGCGTAGGATTACCCTGGGTGGAATAGATTACTAAAACAAATTACCCAAAATTGATAGGCTGTTCGGCTCCATAGACGCGGATGTTATGAATTTAACATGGGCATCTAGGGCGTTTCCCAACATAGAAGCCTATGTTAAAATTTTAACATAGGTGTATATGGTGGGAACTGGCAATTCAGGCTGACCGCAAAGTCAATCGGTATCAACCACAAACTTGAACCCAATAAACGTTGCGGTCAGCCTGAATTGCCTGTTCTGAAGAGGACACGATCTACGCTGGAGGGGTGGTAAGCATAATTTTTTTTTTTACACGTATCTATTTTCATGCTGCATGGACAAGTGGACCGAACCTATGTATCAAGATAGGTAAGTATGTTTGTACGTTTGTATGTATGTATGTATGTATGTATGTACTGTATGTATGTATGTATGTATGGTGTGTGTAATAAAATTATGCTATAATCCTATGTGTGTTTTATTTGGGTAATGGTTCCTACAAGTCTAAGCTAGCCCATTAAAGCCCAGCATGTTGGGACTTGTGCTTCATCAGATCCCAGTATGCGGGGAGGCTTGCTGGGGCTTATATTTCTACTACAAAACCCAGTACCTTATGTTTATTATTTTTTTAACACTTTGTTTTACAACATCAGCCTAGCTCTGGGGACAGCCTCAGGCTTCAGCCCAGGCTGGAGGTGCACATTTGTTAGGGGGGTCCCCACTCCTCCAGGGATCCGTGCATGGCTGAACAGCCACTGTTGTCATGTTTTAGCCACCGTACCTTATATAATAATTGTCCCCCGGCTGCGGCATGATACCGCTGGCTGTTGGAACCTGGTGCTGGTTTCTGAAATACCGGGGACACTGTTGTCTCCTGTATTTTGGGAACCAGGACTGGCCAAGAGCCTGCTGCTGGTTATAGTAATACAGGGGACCCCTATGCAATTTTCTCCCCTGTATTTCTGCAACCAGGACTGACTCAAAGAGCCATGCCAGTTTTTTTATTAATTAATTATTTATTATATGTATTTTTTTTACACAGAGAAGCATTGCACAGGTCTTGATTGTGCCGTGCAATGCTTCATGCTTGTCTCTATTATTTGGCTGCTGAGAAACTCGGCAGCCAAATACGAATGACTTCACCATCGGAAAAAAAACAAACCCTGCAAATTCTGCAGCTTAGTAAATATGCCGAATTCTCAGGCTGTATTTTGGTCCCGATCGCGGTTGATCCCAGTCGTACATGGGATCGGCTGTATTTGGGGATCTTAGTAAATTTCCCCTTAGAAGCTGAATGGTTAGTACTTTATCTCTCTTCACTTAATCTCTCTCCAAGCTTTGATGCATCTCCCACATATGCCAGCTTGTAAAGCCTAATCTGTATCGTATCTGCATATGGAGAGTTTCTTGATTCTAGCACTTAAGTCCACTTGTTTCTGGAGAGGGAGCGATAACCTGGCCAAATACTATAAGAGTGCACATGTGCAATTGTAAGCATAAGCAATCAGGCACACAGATGCATAAACTACTGTATCCAGCAGCCGACTGTATATAATTAGCTGATTACAAATATAGCGCTGGTGGTTCCTTTATCCTCCATTGCTTGATAATATATTATGTTTTTGTGTTAAGGTGTCCATGCATCAGAACGACCTGCATATGACCTGATCATATGCAGGTCATGAGAGCGATTAAACGAGCAATCGTATGTTCTTTAAAAGCACATATGATATGCTTGCGACCACAAGGAAAGCCTCATATGGATCATATGTGCAGCACGTATGATCTGAGGATCAACCTGCTGACCCACAGAACAGAGCATGGTACCAATACTCTGTACCCAATCGATCGCACGACCCATCTAAATTGTGCATTTGGGCCTGAGATAGTTCTAGTGTATGGCCACCTTTAGTTTTAGCAAAGACATTTGGGGTGACATTTAATGGGATGCGATTTTTAGTAACATTTTCAAATCCCACCTAATCGCGTCGCATCACACTTTTTAAATTTGCATTTTTTCCCTTCAAACCCGATTATTTAGTGGAATGCGAAAATGCGCCAAAAACCTGCGAAACAGGGCGAAGAGATGCGATGAGATGCAATGAGATGTGATTTTATGACACGTAAATGTGCGATTTCCCCCGCCGGTCATGTGCGAGTTTAGGACCAAACGGAATGCAAATTACAATACTGCCAAATAACCCCCTAACCCAGTGGTTCCCAAACTGTGCGCCTAGGCTCCCTGGGGTGCCTCTGGACACTTGCAGGGGTGCCTTAGGTTGGTGGACCAGGATCAATTCATATTATTTAACAGGCAAACTAGTGCTGGTGGCTGACAATCATAAAATATATGGACACGCAGGAGAAATCCTGTCCCTCACCACATCACTGTGACATATGCAAACAATGTACTTAATTAAAAAAAAAATTCTAAATTTCTCATTAAGAAACATTTGGCCTAGGGGTGCCTTGAAAACATTTTGATGCCGTGATTCAAAAAAGTTTGGGAATCACTGCCCTAACCTATTGGCCCACCTAAGTCCCCTACATTATGCATCACACCCTCTATATAAAGGGGCTCAGGCGCCATTTTGACCTTTGAAAGGTAGTAAGGAGCATCGAAAGGAGAGTCTGGGAGAGGAGTGGCAGTGAGTGCAGGTGGCAGAGGGAGCAGTGGCACAGTCACAGGCAGCAGCAGCGCCAGAGGAGCCAGGGGGAGAGGCAGCAGAGGCACACTGTGAGAGGGAGAGGCAGCAGTGTGACATCCAGCATGGCCACAGCAAGGCCTGGCCCAGCCCGGACCCTGGAGGAGCAGGCCCAGCAGGAGGAGATGGAGAACCCTCTTGCATCCCCATCCCATCCACCCACACAGGACCTGTTCAGCACACAGTCCGAGGAGGAGCAGCAAGAGGCCCACATGTCTGATGCTGACTGGCCTGAGGTGGAGGAAGATGGAGGTGAGGAAGAGGAGGGTGAGACTGCCCTCGAGGCGGTGGGAGACATGGCTGCAGAGGAGGTGGAGGAGGAGGCAGAAAGTGGCCACACTCAAAGTGGCCGAAAGGTGCGGTTCTCATATGAGGAGAATGCCGCACTAGTCCATGCTAGAGTCCCTGTCTATAACCGGCTGCTGGGGAAACATAGCAACCGGACCACTGTGCAACGGAAGAGGGCCATGTGGGACTCTATTACAGGGGCCGTGAACGCAGTCAGCAGCCACAAACGAACAGTGAATAATGTCAAAAAGAGATTTAATGACATTAAGAGGCAACTAAAAACCAAAATGGCCACTGAGGTCAAAGAGGCCAGCTGCACTGGAGGAGGAAGCCCGAAACCTGTGTCTTACACCTCGTAAGAAAAAACACTGAAGCGTATAATCCCACCATAGGTCCTTCCTGGGCTCCATGTGGCAGACACAGATAGGCCACCCATGCACACCATACATTGCAATGTTTTATAAATGTAATGCTCTCTAGTAATGTTAGCATAACAATAGTGTTCCAGTAGAACTACATATCCCAGCAAGGGTAACCTAGATAAATGTCATGGTCATAGATATAAATTGTTGCTGATGCTGGGCCATGTAGTTCCTCACCTGCTGGTTTGGGACAAATGTCTATCATATTATGTTACAGGTTGAAATGGCTCTGGGCCCAAACATGGTTGTCATGTTGTCATAGCTAAAACGCCTCCATACAGCATTAATGCAAGCATTTTGGAGACAAAAACATTTTTTAAGAATGTATTTAATATATATATATATATATATATATATATATATATATATATATATATATATATATATATATATATATATATAAAATATGGCAAAATATTTGCCTTAAGTAATTGGCCCCCATGACCCATGTGTGTCACATGGGGGGTTTAAAAATAAAAAAACATGCATGCTTTAAAAAATGCTGTCTATGCAAGGTTTCTAACGCCTGTCCACCATTTTCTTTGCAGATCAGCTATCCCGAAGTGCACACGCACCACACCGATCCAGTAGAATTGGTCCTGATGCTGAGCCTGCAGGTAACAAAAATGAATGTGGCACCATTACACATACATTACACTAGGGATGTGCACCAGCCACTTTTCGTGGTTTGGGTTTTGGGTTCTGATTACCTTGAGGTTTGGTTCTAATGGGTTTTGCCAAAACATCTCCTAAACGTTTTGTGTTTGGATTTTGGGGGTTTTGGGTTCTGATTTTTTTTGCTCCTACGCTATATTAACCTCAATAACATTAATTTCCACTCATTTCCAGTCTATTCTGAACACCACACAATATTTTTTTTAGGGCAAAAGATTTCACCGAGGTAGCTGGATAACTATGCTAAGCCACACAAGTGTGCGGCACAAACACATGGCTCATGTAAGAGTGGCACTGCAGCGGTAGATACGGCAGTACTAGGCACCAGACAGGTAGATACGGCAGTACTAGGCACCAGACAGGTAGATAAAGCAGTACTAGGCACAAGACAGGTAGATACTGTACGTCAGTATTAGGCAGTGGGCCCCAGACCAGACAGGTAGATACGGCAGTATTAGGCAGTGGGCCCCAGACCAGACAGGTAGATACGGCAGTACTAGGCACCAGACAGGTAGATACGGCAGTACTAGGCACAAGACAGGTAGATACGTCAGCAATACTAGTATATGTGCACCAGCAGAATTTATAATAATTAATTTTATTATTAGGTACTGATTGGCCCTCAGTGGCACATGTCACTGCACCAGCAGCATTGAATGATTTTTTACAGTCACACGCAGCACAGGTATTATTTTTTAATTAAATTATATAGAGCATCCTAGTATGTACTAGGTAGGTACACTTAGGCAGTAGCACTGCCAGTGGCAACAGTGAACTGAGTAAATAATACTGGCAGATTCAGTGCAGGCAGCACCAGTGGACTATATATATAATATAATTAATTATTAATATAATATATAATATTACAGCACAGCACCAGAGGTAGGCCCCAGCACAGAGGAGACACTAGTACTACAAGAACACAGTTAGACTGTCCTCCTTGCTAGGGAGATCCCACCCTAAGCAGAGAGGAGAACAGAGTACACAGCAGCACTGAGGGAGACAGCCCTGGCGAATAAAATAATTACAGCACAGCACACCAGAGGTAGACTGCACAGAGGAGACAGTAGTACTACAAGTACACAGTTAGACTGTCCTCCTTGCTAGGGTGATCCCACCCTAAGCAGGGAGGAGAACAGAGTACACAGCAGCACTGAGAGACAGCCCCAGCGAATAAAAAATATTGCGTTCAAGGTCAAGCTCAAGTTCAAGTTTAAGCCCCAGCAGCAGCACCAACACGCCCTCTCCCAACCCACTACTAGACTGGAGTGAAGATGGCGGGCGCAGCAGCTGCTATTTAAAGCATCACGAAATCTGGGCGCCGGGCGATGACGTTCTGCCCACACGGACGGACCCGAGTCAGGCGGGAATCTTCGGACGCTGCTCAGAACCGGGCTCGGAATGATGTCGTCCTTGGGGGCTCGGATCTCTGGAATCCGAGTCTGCACATCTCTACATTACACACCCATGTTACATGCACAATAGCCTACATTACATTCCTCTCCTGCCAATATGTAGCAACGGAAATGAATGTTATGTGAAACAGGCAACACTCTTATTACCACTCTAAGCATTAAATCAAGTCCAGGGGTACATGTGTAACTGACCAGTACCCATTGTTATGTGGCATAACCCACAAGACACCTTAGAAACATAACTACACATACTACACTATTATGGTGGAGTACTTATCCATTTGTTTGTTTACACATGATCATCACAACTACTGCAGAACCCACAGAATCAGTGGATATGATGGACGCAGATATTGATATCATCCTCCAGCCCTTCGACTCGTTCTCACCTGATGAAGAAACCAGCTGAAAGGGCAACAACTGTGGTGACTCCCCATTAACCCCCACACACCCAATCACCCCACACACATTCCACCCCTGAACAGGTAGCACAGTCATTGCACACATTTAAAACCCAGCAGATAGAATTCATGGCAATGCAAAGCCAACAAATTGGCAATATTCAAGGCTACATTAGAAACATGTATCAGCAAATGAAAAAAATTGACAAGCAGTGTCCGTGTAGGGACATAAGTCCGAATGGCTACCACCCTGAACACACGTTTGTGTGAAATGACTATGGCCCTACTCGAATATAATGATAAAATTGCCATCATAAGTGAAAGTGTACATGGGCAAACACAAGCTGTAGCAGCACAGACCAATGCCTTAATTGCCATGCAGGGTCAGATAAATAATCTTGAGTTTAATTTATAAGGGGCAGCTACATCAACTATTAGTAGTGTGTCCAGTACACCAGTGTGTGGATCACCCACTTCACCACCACGTCTGGGGTCAGGGGCAAAGGGGGATGTGCATGTGCACAGGCATCTAAAAAATGATTGAAAAATTTCAACATGTATATTGTTGTTCATTTACACTTGCATGATGCAGATATTTGTTTCTTAAAATGTATGGCCCAGTAAAAGGAGCCTATTTATTTTCCTTACATTAGTAAAGATGTTATATTACATTCAAATGTGTCTGTGGTTGATTAGATCCTAATGTATATTTGTTATAACTTAAACGCTGTAAAGCACTATGGTAATGTACAGTTAGGGAGGTTATTTAATGTTGTGAGTTTGGTCATTACTTGAAATGGCATACAGCATTGTCATAATGACTTACCAGCATGTAATCAGCAAGGGATAACTCAGGTGAAGCAGCTTCTGCCATTGGCCTCTGACTAATCCCCTAAATATTGGTGATAATGTATGGGAAATGGTTTATGGTATGTAAAGACACTTACACCAAAGGTACATGGTTGTATAGTTTACACATGCAGTTACCTGAGAAATTGTGTCTGATGATCTCCCTACGCATCAGATCCCCCCTCTGCGTACCCCTAACTACCGTAGGTGTGGTAGTTACTGCTGCATTGTAACATAGGATGGGTGGGAGAGGGCAATGTTGTGTAACATACAGCAAGCCTGGACAATCATAACTACTTTTGCTGGGTGGTAAAATGACCAGATGACCTGTCCAAACACCTGAAACGACTTTTCAGCACCCCGAAGGTGCGTTCCACAACATTGCGGGTGGCAACTTGTGCATCGTTATAGCAATGCTGTGCAGGGCCTTCCGGGGAACGCAAAGGTGTCATGAGCCACGGGAGACACCCATATCCTGAGTCACCTTTACAGAAAAGATGAGGTCAGTACAGTAAATGGTAACATATGTGCATTGGTCTTACATGATCAAGGGGGGGCAACACCATTATGCAAAGAAGACTGGTAAAGGATAGGGAGTAATTCCACCTATATATTGCACATATCGGAGGATAGTACACACTACAGTTTCACTTTACATTTAAAACAACAGACTCTATAGTACAGGGTACACTTACTGTTGCTAATTACTGGTTTCACAAACAAGCACATTCATATTTTATCCAGACTGACTGCACCTTTGAAAGGTTATGAGGCTGTAATGGAGTTGTGGCTACAGTTTACACACTATTGGGACACTACACAGAAATGTAATAATTGTTTAGTACAGTATGTAAATGAACACATTGTAGCACTAAACATAATGGGCAATCATTTCTATATGTTAAAATGCACTTACCAAGTAGCCAGCCCTCTGGCATTTGGTGGTCCTGGAATCAGTCCCAGAGGTCTGAGTGCCACAGAATATAGGCGTCATGGCAGTTCCCTGGGTAGCCTGCAACCACACTGAGGATTTTTAGGTTGGCATCACATACCACCTGCACGTTCAGAGAGTGACGCCCACGCCGATTGACAATTGTCCCCTCACGTGCGGTGCCCAAAGCCCAATGCGGGTGCAATCTATGGCTCCCAGCATGTTTGGGAATGCTGCGAGCCGATAGAAAGTCACCTTAAGGTCCTGGCACTCAGACTTACAATGTGGGAATATGTGATATATGTGCACCACAAATTCTTGAAAGCAAGTAACACTTGAGTGAAATGCTTAGAGAAAGTGGCTTGTGAGACCCCCCAACGACCATGAGGTCACAGCCTGAGTGGAGCCTGTGGCCAAAAAGTAGAGGGCACACATTCATTTCTGCAGCCCAGACACTGCATAGTTGGCACCCCCCTAAGGGTCCAAATCAGCTCTCATCTGCTCATATAAATCCAACAGGTTATTGCGGTTCAGCCTAAACATCCCCACAGCCTGTTGATCAGAGAGGGAGTCCAGGTACAGCCTAGCATGATTTGAAACAAGAAAAAAGATAACTCTCTTTTTGCGGGCATTAACTTTATACTGTTAAAATTGTTTACATTTTATTCATGTATATTAAATGAAAAGAAATACACTGTACAGTACCAATAGGACCTGGTGAACAATAATTAAAGGGAGAGGGAAAAAGAATAAAATAAAATAAAGAAAATAAACAAAGGAATTGGGATAAAGAAAAAAATTGTTGTTTCTATTCATTAATTCCTCTGCAGGAACAAAGTCCTGCTTCCACGCATAGGCATATGCCAATGTTCTCCTACCTTTATATATGGAATGATAACTGTAAAGAATTTATGTTGTGCAATAAATGTAATCAAGCAATCTTCAACCAAACAATAAACACAGCCTAACAATTTTTCAGGAATTAGAGGGTGCAGCAACAAGTGTGCAAAAAAAGTGGTGTGATGAATGTATCAGCTTGTGTAGTCAATGAACACCACTTGTGATCCGCCTCAGAACCACTTGGGTCATTGGTTAACTGAGCTGAATTTTATTGAATAGGTAACCATAAGTGAATAATAATATTATAAACATAAGTAATCAAGTGAATAAAACCGACAAAAATATAGGGTGTTAAGGTGGTGTCGGCCACTTTCAGGAAACCCCAATGTCATTAATGGTATCCTATTATCATATTTCAATCCTATTATGCACATCCAACAAAACATACATTTTTAGATTTTTCTGAGCTGTTTAAACAAGTGTGCACCCCTAGATTCCCAACTGTCCCTTTCTTGCTCGTGTGCCTCAATGGCAGTGAATGAGAACAAGTAGGGTGCAGGTTAAGGGGCTACTATTATAGGGGCAACAGAAGAAAGGTAACTGGGATCTGCTGTTGTGACTCAGCTCAAGGATCACCCCTGTTAGTATCCCAGCGCAGGGGGTCACTCTCAGACTAGCATGCAGGGGCGGGCTGGGCTGGGGGGCAGGGTGCCAGGTTCCCCCCAGACCGCTCTATAGGTACTTCTGCGGGCCGCCTTACCACCTCCTCCTCCTCCACCGCCGGCGGCCATGTTCCTGTAGCCCACAGCGGCGGCTTTCAAAACATGGCTACAGGAACATGGCCGCCGGCCTCCTGCATAAGGACATGTCCAGCCTCCAGGGAACATAGCCGCCTGTTCTCCTGTTTCCTGGCAGTGGCGGACGTCATGCACAGCCCACCCATGCTTCTAATGCGGTGGATCTGGCAGGTGGAGGACGGGGACTCGAGGACGGAGCTTGTGGTCACGGCGCAATTAAGCAGGGGCAGCTGGGAGCCGCAGCACCGACCTGGAGAAACTTCAAAGGCACAAGCAGCCTAAGTAGGTGTCGGTGAGCATCTAAATTACAAATGTTTTCTGCTTCTTGCAGCCTGTGTTCTGTTTATTGTGCAGGGGAAGCAGCCTGTGGTGTCCTGGTTATCATGCAGGGGGAGCAGCCTGTGGTGTCCTGGTTATTATACAGGGGAAGCAGCCTGGGGTGTGCTTGTTATCATGCAGGGGGAGCAGTCTGTGGTGTCCTGGTTATTATGCAGGGGGAGCAGCCTGTGGTATCCTGGTTATTATACAGGGGAAGCAGCCTGTGGTGTCCTTGTTATCATGCAGGTGGAGCAGCCTGTGGTGTCCTGGTTACTATACAGAGGAAGTAGCCCGTGGTGTCCTTGTTATCATGCAGGGAGAGCACTCTGTGGTGTCCTATTATTATACGGGGGAGCAGCCTGTGGTGTCTTATTATTATTATTATTATACAGGGGAAGCTGCGTGTGGTGCCCTGTTATGATTATGCAGGAGAAGCAGCCTGTGGTGTCCTGCTGTTATTATACAGGGGGAACAGGAGGTTTTAATTTTTTTTTCGTCTGTCTGATTGCGTGTCGCAATTGTAGCTCCGCAATAGTAGCTCCGGGGTGTGTGTGTGTGGGGTTGTCAGTGTAGATCTCCAGGAATCAGCGATGCGCTGTTACTTATGGGCCAGTGTTCTGGACTTGCCCCCTAGGCTAAAAGTTGCCAGCCAGCCCCTGCTAGCATGATACCTACGTGAAGGACGCAGTACTTGGGGTACCTGGATCTGGCGCGCAGTTTCTTCCCTCCTCCTGTGCAGCTCCTCCAAACGGGCAAAATCTCAAAGCGCCAGCTCCAAACAACTCTGCACAATCTCCATCTCTCAAACCCTCACAGGTGTCCTTAGTGATGTTGAGGTATATGTAGGGCAGTTTATGAGTAAAAATGAGGACACGTGTGAAATTTAACTATTTCTGCACTTGTCCAAAGTTGCTTCTGGCCCAATTCGCCCATCAGGACCTGGTCTGAAACTTTTGCGATTTTTAGACACTTCAGAAATGCAAATTCCGTTTGCACATTCCATTAAATAAGCAAATTATATACTTTTGAATGGGAAAACATCTGGATGCGATAAACATGCGAATTTAAACCGGCAAGTTAGAAAGTGTGAGTTATCGCACAAAATTTGCGAATTACGGTACTTTACGCACCCTATTAAGCAGGCAATTTCGGAAAAAATGCGATAACGCCATTTTGTTGCCTAAAAATCGGCAAAAATCCCTAATCGCACTCTATTAAATGTCAATCTTGTTTTTGATTTTCTTAGCACCTCATAGTGAATATATATGTGACAAGCACAAATGGTTTAAAGCATGTTGAAAATGTATTATGTATTATGTGTATGCCTAAGACAAATCTGGTCCACATACTCCTAGTATAGACTTGCAAGATTCTTGTGATAGTTTCAATATGCATGTGCCCACAATTATTATCTTTTTGTGTGTGTGTGTGGAGAAATACACCTCCATATTACCTAAATGTGCACATATTTGTTTTTAACCTACACCTAAATAAAGTCACCAAATCCATGATTTAATTATGCTCTCACAGTTTGAGAGAGTTTTCAAAAACTTAGGACCACATTTATATATAATAGCTGTCCAGAGGTAAAAATACTAAAAGGCTGACAACCAACACAAATGATCTATTTCATTGCAATACTAAAATACATTTAAAACAGTAACTGCTATTCAGGATATTAGGCAAATGAAAGTAAATATAGGAAATAAACAGTTTTTCCCTAAAAGTACATGCCAAACCACAAGTAAAGGAAAACTAAAGATGCAAACACGTGAATTACATCTATGTACATTAAAAAACTGTAAAAGTTATTTATAAGATGCCACGAGGGTTCCACTCTATATTCATCAATTGACCAGCTAACCCAAAACAGTTAAATTGATTTCTTTATTTCCGACAATGAAGTGCAAATCTAAAATTATATTGGGAACATTTTCCTGACACAGTATTGATGCTGTTATTGAAAGGCGCCTCATTGATCACCACATTTTTGATGCATGCCATTGATGTTAATAATAAGTCTGGTTTTCTCAGTCAACAGATTTGATCCCAACTGATCATTTATTGGATCATTTGGAAGAGCACTAGAGAAAGCATGTTTCACCACTATTGACCATGACTCTCTTGGTCAAATATTATTCTTATTCTCAGAATCATGAGACATTAGGTTCAATGCAATGGCATAGACTAACTACTGGCATCCTAATGCTCTATTATCTGACATCACATCTCATCTTCTCATTATTAAATATAAATACTTACTTGTGCTTCTGGGCCTCTCTTTCAAGACAAAACTGTTGACCACTGTCTCTTTCTGTAAGCGCACATTTTTAAATCCTTTTGTGGCATTGTCATTGTCTGGTTTATTTCCTACATTTCCATCTACTCGTTCTCCTTTTCTACACATGACTCCACCTCCCCTTCATTTCTAATATCTAATATACCCCAAAGCTTCATTTTCTATGCTCTCTGCTCTTTACACTTCCTCACTTGGTGGTCTTATCAGCACTTTGGCCTCCAATTGTACATTTCTACTGATAATACCCATATTTCACTACCTTTCCCTTCCACCTTGTATTTTGTATTTACAATGTACTTGGGTGATATTTATCTTTTTCTATCAGATGTTTCCTTTTGATAATAATATGTGATAATTTATATAAACTTACAGTATTCTTTTCAATTAATTGAAAATTACTTGTTACTTGTGTTCAGCAGCAAGGTTCTTATGAAATGATTACTGAGCACTTTTCCAGTATTTAAAGTGTATAATAGAGCTGGGTACGGAACCAAATCCCAGCAGTTGGAATCCCGATAGAATACTGACAGCATAAACCAAGTGGACTGAATCTTGATCAATTGCAGCAAATATTTTTACCCTAATTCTACTCCTAACCCTACCCCTCCTGCAGCCTGACCCTAACCACTTTTTCATGCAGCCTAACCAAATTTGCCTCCACCCCCCGCTGCCTAATCCTAACTCTCTCCTTTCTGCCTTACCCTAACCCCATCCCCAGTACTTATCTCCTGGTTATGACAGCCGGGATCGCACTGCTGGTATTCTGCAGTGATCCCTGACTGCTGGTATCCTAACCATATCCTTCTGGGTTGATGAAGGTGTCAATTAATTCTTTGTTTTGTGGTTGGAATGGAAATCCTGGATGGAACAAAGTTGATGATGCAAATTCAAAGCAAAACACGAAATCAAAATCCATTAAAAATGTAGATAATATCCACAACCAATCGTGGTTTAAGCTGAAAAAATGAATATTTTTTTAGCAAATGTTTGTTATGAAGGCTACTTCTATTAATAATGTTCCAAATACTGGAAGTTGGTGCTGCTGCTCTTTCATCAAAATCCCCTTTGGATTTGGAGCTTGAGGTATACAGAACTCTGAGCTGTTGCTCAAAGGTTGAATTTCATTGCCTTAAATCTGGAAACTTGTACATGCATTTAGGCGAGAGAACACTCCCTTTTTTTTCATTTACTGGCCCTAAGGGTGGGTAAAATTAATTACATTTAAAAAAAAAAACCGACCTAGACTGTCTAACCGTGAACATATTGGTTAGCTGATTTATAAAGATTCAGGTGTCCCACCACCATTTTATACAAATCAATTGTAACTTATGGATACATATAAGTTATCACTAAAATTCCTTATAGAAGGTTCCATCTATTGATTCATTCCTTTTTTAATCATCAGCCATGGGATTTTGAAAAGTGTCATCTGAATAAATATTCATCTTAGATAAACTAATCGATGTATGGAGAAGAAAAAAACTCTTGCAATTTGACATCTGTATATATCCATATCTGCTTTACATTTTTTTTTATGTGATGCCTTTGTCAATAAAATTTACATTTGGTATCTAATTTGGCAGTCCCCTTAACCACAAGGAATACAGAGCCTAATGGGAATTTTTTAGTTAAAAAATTCTCTACACAGCGCACTTGAAAAATATAAATATAGATCTCCAAGGGACAAACGGCACACCAGAGGCACATTCATATGAAGCAAATACATGTATTGAGATCAACGTTTTGGGGAGTTGAACCTCTTTTTCAAGACACATCTACAGCAAGGATACATAAACACTTACCACCTTATGTACACACCATGGAGTCTGGGGCTCCCAGGGATGCCATATGCCCATGCTGCTGGAGACAGGAAGCAACCGCATCACTCACTTCCAGGTCTGCGCAAAGAGTGGCTGCTAGGCAACCACTGATGTATTCCACTGGGCAGAGGACGCTTTGTTACCTCATCAGCACACTCAGTGGACACAGCAGATATCCAGGAGAAGAAGACTGAAACAAAACATAAACATATAACAATTACAGTTATAGCAAATAACAATTAATAATATAACACACATGTAAAATCATAAAAACCACTGTATACACAGAGCACATAAAGAATCATGAAAACCAATATCTAAACAAAGCAGCAGAAAAAACATGACATATAACATAAATAATCCAGCAACGGTCACTTCAGGGAGTTCCAATTTATTTTATCATTGAGGCCTTTAGGGTAAATAGTGTCCAGGCGAAAAATCCATCTGGATTCTAAAACTAATAAACACTTAGGGCCTTATTCTGGTTGGTGCGGCCGGGCCGTACGCGTACGTTCCGGGGTTTTTTATGATCTGCGCATGCGTATATTCGCTAATGCGCAGGCGCGAACACTCCACAACGCTTACGGATGGGTCTCTACGTGCGAAAAAACCTGTACGCGAGTGTACGGGCATTGGGGGCGGCATAGGGGCGTGTTGAGGGGAGCGGCCGAAATAATGAGGGAAAATGGGCGTAAACATGGGCGTACACGGGGGTGTGCACCAAAAATGAGCGGTGCTACTACCGCACGATCGACTAAAGCACCGTTCATTTCGGACACAAAACAGGCGGCCGCCAACCGACATCTCAGACCACCCCTACAGATACCGCATGCCAGCGTGCGCCTGGGTTTGCTATTTTACGCTGATTACTACTCAAACACATACACCTGAATGTAATAACCAATGCTGCGGTCTATTAAGTCAAAACCATGATTTCACTACCTGCAAGCCACACACAGCACTCAAACACCTTAGAAGCTTATCTTTCTATACTTCTCTACATTTAAAGGTTTGTTTAATTTAAGCTAAGAATCTTTTTAAGACCTGCTTATATATGCTAAGGTAGGTATTTGTTAAACAGTTAGACACATTCACTACGTGCTTTCATAGACTTTACACAGTAGCACACTCAATCTACACAAGTCGACATGTGTCAACGTGTTCACTCTAATACAAACATAGGTTTTGTATTTATGATACAATAACATAAACCACATCTAACACCTACAAAGGATGTTTCAGCAATGTTTTAAGCCCATGCCCACTATTTTGCACATTAATTAATTCAATCAATTAATTAATTTTCATAATTATAGTTGAAAGGCAAGATTTGCAGGTCCATATATGTGAAGGGTATGCCAGCGTACACGGACGTACGCTCACTCTCACGAGCGGTGACATAAGCGGAGTTTTCTATTGAAAACAAAAGGGACCCGTCCGTGCAAGCTGGCGTACGCTCAGATAGCCGCAAGAAGTCGGTGGGAAGACGGACGAGAGACGTCCGTAAACGGTGGCGTACGCTCAATTGTACGCCAGTTGTCGGAGTGTAAGGGCTGGTCCGTCCGTGTACGTTGGCGTACGCTCAATTATACGCCACTCCCCTTCGACGTTGTTTCTGTCCGTACGTATGCGGCTGATTTGTGGGTGGACTTAACCCCAACGGCCGCGTACGGATAGCGTACGTTAATAGCGAACGTACGCACGTTTGGCCGCTACGATCAGAATAACCTCCTTAACCCTATTGCCTCCACGCATGGACTCCCTGACTTTATCGATCATAAAATATTTTAAACTGGGCAAGGGATGATTGAAACTGAGAGGGACAGGCTTATTGCCGACCTGTGGAGCGCCATTCGATCCCTAAATCAGCGAGAAGTTTGGCCTATGTAATAACGGCCACAAGGGCATGTTATCACATATATAACAAAGGCAGTTTTGCAAGAGAGGACCTGACGAATATCAAACATCCTATCAGTTTAGTGTATGTGTGTCCGTGTATCAGCATTTGTCAGTAGTCAGTGTCCTTATGTCCGTGAGTTAGAATTTGTCTACATATAAGTATCTGTGTGCACAACACATTTGTTGGTAAGCTGCTCAATCAGATTGTGACGTCACTCAGGTGCCAAAAGGGAGGGGTAATTCTGGTTAGGAAAAAACATTTTGTATCACAAGTGCACACTGAGTGAAAAATATACACATATGCAACCAAGATCTCTGTATTATCTGATTATTATATCTGTAGATATAGTACTAAGCCCCCGGGCCGTACATCAAGGCGTCTCTGTGTCACTGGGGGTCCCTAATACTGGGTATTGGTCCGGGGTGTGGGCCCGCATCATGCTGGCACAGGCTGATCACTCCAGGGCAGCACACAAATGATAATTAGTGGGGATTAATAAGAAGCACAGATATAAGTATCTGTGTGTCAGCATCTGTCTGCGTGTCTGCATTTCAGAATCTGTGTGTCAACTTCCATGTGTAAGTTTGTTAGTGTCTGCCTGCATCTGCATGTAATGTGTCAGTAGCTGTCTGTATAACAGTGTCAGCATCTGTCTATGTGTCAGTGTCACCACCCCAGTCTGCCTCACCACCCCAGTCAGCTTAATAGCAAGCCCCCTTTTGAGTGATCACACCCTAAAAGTTGCCAGCCAGCCCCTGCGTGTTGGATCTTCTCAGGGCCTGCTCTACCAGGGCCTGCTGTCTAGGGTGCCAGGCTCTTGGGGGGGGGGGGGGGGGGGTGCCACCAAGTCTATCAAAAAATCAAGGACGTTTATGAGGATTCTTGTTGTACTAGGCAGCTGTGGAACTTCTAAGACCTCACCTACATACTTTCCCTTCAGGCATACTTTCCTATTTGCTGCCCCCTCCTCCTTGTACTCTGCTGTGGGTGGCAATGGAAGGGTGCGGGGGACCTCCAGGGTAAGCAGGGGACTTGCTCACCTCCCAGGGGGTCTGGGAAGACCACACGATTTTGGTGAGCATCCCTGCCATTCCAGAATTTAAGGCAGGTATGCCTTTAGGCAGGGGTGGGCAATTATTTCAGCTGAGAGGCCATTTAACACCTCTCTCTCTCCCTCTCTATCTATATATATATGTATTGTATCAATGACTTAAATGATAACCTATATGTTATTTTGTTATCACTTTGTTGCAAAATTATTTCTTTTTATCCATATAAAAGTGTGTTTACACAGTGTAGACACTGTAGGTCACCAGTTTAAGGGTTCATACAGGGTGACAGTTTATCCTGAACCCTATTTAGCCAGGATGATTACTTACAATACAAACTACAGTAAAACTGCTTACTTATCATTCAGCTCTTTGTGCTTAGTAAATAGTGCATTCTCAGAACAATAACCAAATGGTTAAATGTCATGACTTTCCCCAAAATAAGAAACATTGCAACAACTTCATTGAGCTTTACTTTCCTTATTGTATAGAGAATGTGTCACTGAACATGACATTTTATCAACTTAATCCCACATCTTGGAGAGAATCCAAACTAATCTGTACATACTGAACTGTAGAATGCTCTCGCATAACTTTGTGTGTTGTAACTTAGGTGTATGAGACATTTTCTTCCTTGTTCTAGAGTTACGTGGGGATTGGGCTGAGAACTGCATGATTGAATACATCAGTAGATTTTATTCACATCTTCTATGAGAGGCGTTGCTGTGTATAAACTGAAAGGTGTTGCTGTCAGAAGAGCTTTTCTTCCGAGAAATCAAATATTAGTAGTAGTTTGAAGTAAACAATTCATAGGGAAATAGTCATTTAGACGCAAGAAATATTGACATTGGAAGACAAAAAAAGAGGCAAAACACAACCCACTCTCTATTCTTATTTCCTTTTCATATATGGCTTAATATCACAATGTGGTTGTTTAAATAATAGTGATAATGCAATAAAGTATTTTATGTACTTGTGAAATTTCAAGGCTGCACTTACGTAGTCAGCGTAGTGTCCCTGTCAGCATCAGCGTCGTGTTCCCGCAGCCAGCGTAGTCGTGCAGTAAGCATAGTAAGCGTAGTCAGCGTCCCTGTTTCACACCAGGGTTCTGAGTCGCAGAGACTAAGACCTCTGGTGGGGACCTGGACCGGAATCTGGGAGGCTGCAGTAGACCCCTGCGCATTCACTTGTGCAACAGTGCACCCAAAGACAGAGATGAGTCAGTGATAAAATATAACCAGGTTTATTGAAAGACAGGAAGGTTGTATATAACGGGGAGTAAAGTATGCAATACGGAATGACACAGGACAGATGGAATATGGTGCAGTACAAAGCACTGATGAAGTCCACGAATAACAAATTCAATATGAAGGAAGTGATACTTGGTACTCTTTACTTAGTTGGGCGCCCGTCGTGGTGATCGCGGGTACATTTATGTCTGGCCGCGACGCGACCGACGCGATGCCCGCGATTTCCCATTGAAACCCATGTTAAACATGGAAATCGTGTCGGTCGCGTCGCGGCCGGCCATAAATGTACCCGCGATGCCCGCGACGCGATGCTCCCGATTTGCCATAGGAATCAATGTTAAAAGGCCCGATGGACACGATTTTAATGTTAAATGCCTCAATGGACCCGATTTGGCCATAGGAATCAATGTTAAATGGGCCACAGAGCCCAAATAAGCACAATTAACCCTTAAATGTCCCCCTAAATTTTTAACGCCACCCCACGATCCACGCCAACCCGAAGCGTGGCGAGCGCAGCGAGCCCGCGAGGGGCGGCGGTACGCGTCCTCTGACCTTTTCATGCCCTACTATACACTAGGGCGTGGAGTGAGAATAGAATAGTGTGGCGAGCGCAGCAAGCCACCGAGCCCGAAGCGTGGCGAGCGCAGCGAGCCCCGCGAGGGGACGCGGAAACCTTCACAGTTATACGCGTCCCCTCGCGGGCTTCACAGGTGTCCGTGGCGACGCGGAGACCTGTGAAGCCCGCAAGGGGACGCGTCTACCTGTGAAGGTATCCGCGTCCCCTCGCGGGGCTCGCTGCGCTCGCCACGCTTCGGGCTCGGTGGCTCGCTGCGCTCGCCACACTATTCTATTCTCACACCACGCCCTAGTGGATAGTAGGGCATGAAAAGGTCGGAGGACGCGTACCGCCGCCCCTCGCGGGCTCGCTGCGCTCGCCACGCTTCGGGTTGGCGTGGATCGTGGGGTGGCGTTAAAAATTTGGGGGGACATTTAAGGGTTAATTGTGGCTATTTGGGCTCTGTGGCCCATTTAACATTGATTCCTATGGCCAAATCGCGGGCATTGAGGCATTTTACATCAAAATCGCGCTCAATCAGCCTTTTTAACATTGTTCCCTATGGGAAAATCGCGGTCATCGCGGGTAGCAGATTTTTATGTACCCGCGATTTACCCGCGATGCCCGCGATGACCGCGATTTTTACCCCCGACGCCCGCGATTTCAATCGCGGGCGCCCTTCTAGGTAAAGAGTACCTGATACTTTACTGTACTTGAATGAGAGTGAACTGTGAATCGATGGCTGGAACATCGAATGATGATGGAAAATCGGAACCAGAAAGAATATCGGAAACTTGGATGAGGAATGAAACAACGCAATCACAGATTATGATGGAACATAGGAAATCACAGATGATGGCGGAACATCGGATGATGATGGAACATTGGAATTACAGATGATGTCGGAACATCAGATCAGGACCGAAATCCTGGAGTTAGGCTGGAACCAGCAGGAGAGTCTGGCAGCGGACATGGAATCACAGGAGATGGTAACCTGGATGATCACAGGAGATGGTAAACCTGGATGGTCACAGGAGATGGTAAACATGGACAGGCTCAGGAACTGGAGCACCTGGAGAGTCACACTGCAGCAGGGAGAGACAAACACCAACTGGCAACACTTGCATAAAGAAATGACAACTGAAGCACTAGCAAAGTGCAGGAGTCCTCCTAACACCTTTATACCTGCAGGTGGGAGGAGACTTGGCTGGCCAATGACAAAAGTAATAAGGAGTGTAGCTGTAGTGAGCTGAGGCATCAGGCAAGATTGCAGGCCTTGCTACACAGCTGCAGCATTAGGCAATTACTGGAGAGACTGTGGGGAGACACTTGAAGGTAAAAATAATGTTTGTTTTACCCAGATCGTGACACCCGGTCAGCATCAGCGTCATGTTCCCACAGACAGCGTAGTGACGTTGTCAGCTTGTATCTGCAACTGTGTGTACATTCGCAGCTAACCGGAGCTTACACAGTTAGCGTAGTTAGTCAGCGTTACGCACTTAGCATAGTCAGTCAGCGTTATGCAGTTAGCATAGTCAGTCTGCATTGTGTCACCACTTATTACATTGTGTGGGTTATAGCTGCCGAACCATTGACCTCCGGAGGAGGTGTCAGTGGAGTTTTTCCAATGCCGCCACTTGTTGCCGGAGACACAGACCTGTGTCAACGGGCATCCTATGAGGCATAACGTAAAGGAGCGTATGTGGCCCGGCAACATAAGAAGCTGTGGGAAGAAGGTCAGTTTCCGGGCCGCACAATGGTTTCGCAGATGTCATCTGACCTTAGTGACCCTTCTGCAGTTAATATTTTGTGGGCAAAGGTGCTGACAAGCATTCAGTTTTGTGAACGCCGCCTCAATTATTATTTTTTATTAACAGTTTCTTATATAGTGCACAAGGAGCTAAGGAGCGTGTGGTTTTTTTTTTATATGGCTGGGAAAACACTCTCAAGTTTATAATTTTAGCCAATCACAAAGTTACTTACTGTTAAGAAAAATTTATGTACGTATTCTTCAATATACAGTACGTACATATAAACCACACATACAAGGCATAAAAACAGCAAAAATCCGTACGGAAACCAAAATACGACTTAAACGTTTCGGGGAGAGTTTCTCCTTCATCAGGATACTGTGCAACATATACAAGTGAAATAAATAGTGTCTTACCCATGTGAGTCCTCCCCGGCATCTGTCACAGCTATGCCGCCGCAGCCCCACCATGTCCATCACCATTCCAGGGAATCCGCTTCTGGCGAAAATGACGACATTACATAACATTACATGCATGCATATATTTATATAAGGTGGAGTGTGTGTAACAAAATGTATCTTGCTTCCGGGGAACTGGGACGAACTTACGCCACTGTGTCCACAGCTTAATGGCAATCTTTTTTTCACAAATGTTCCAGATATAAATATGTTTTAAAATTTATATTGTACTTGGAAAACTAATAGACCAGCTGGAATTTTTAGAAATTAAAACTCTGGTACTTACCTCTGAGCATTACTACTATATATATATTTTTTTATTTAAGTTTATTGTAAAAGTTGTTGATTCTGTTATATGTGATAGTAAATACAGTCACACCTCTTTGCTGTTTAACTATGATAATTCTGTACAGGTTTCTTTTCTAAATTAATTAATTTTAAAACCTAAACAGGTCACTAAGATCATAACATTACTTGAAAGTGAAAGCCTGTGACCCATCTCTCACTGTTTAGGGGGTTATAAGTGCAACTCAACATATGGGCGAAATACGATGGTTCACATACAGGTTGAGTATCCCCTATCCGAATTATTCCAAAAACCGTGGTTTTTGGAATCATTCGAATTTTTTTTTTTTTTTTTTAACCCCCCCCAACCCTCTTTTCATACTTACCAAGTCCCAGGGCGTCCACAGCAGGCCTCCGGCATCTTCTCCAGGGTCTCCAGCGGTCCCAGGAATGCATTGCGCGAGTGTGCGCGTGCGCCATTGACGTCACCGGTGCGCGCGCACACTCGCGCAATGCATTCCTGGGACCGCTGGAGACCAGGAGAAGATGCCGGAGGCCTGCTGTGGACGCCCGGGGACTGCGCGGATGCCGAGGGACCACCGGACACCTTCAGGGGACAGGTAAGTATGGCTACTAAAATTTATTCCAAAAACCGGAAAATTCCCCTATCCGGAATGCTCGTGGTCCCGAGCATTTCGGATAGGGGATACTCAACCTGTATTAGCAAAAAATAAATGAGCTTTGTGTCAGTTGACCGCACAGTCACAATTAATAAATTAAACCTTAATAAATACAGGTTTGTCCCTGACGTGAAGATACTTGAAACAATTGCCATATATTTAACTAATAGCTTTATCAAGATTGTGCCACTCACAAATACATAACCTTGTTACATATACTAGAGAAATGGTTACGTTATGTACTATAATATGATACAGCACAATAGTATCTAATGAGGGAAAGCTAGCCTCTGTAATGTGACTATTATTTACTTTTGTTTTGGATTGTGGGAAATGGGATAACACAGTGTACTCAAGTTCAGTGTAAAGTGAGAGAACCAATTTACAAGACTTGAATGCAGAGGAAAGGAAAGTGTAATCAATATAGTGTATGTCGTGAACATGGGATATGTTTAGCAGTTTTTACAGGTGCCATAAACAAGCAATTAATCTTGGGAGAACAGAATTACTTTGGTAAATGTAATTAAGGAGCATTAACACAGATAACAAGCAACATTAAGTGATCAGGTGTCCCAATAGGTGATATTTATATTTTTAATAGAGAAAATGGTTATACATAAAATAATACAGTTTGCCTAATTACGACTGGTGGAATTATAATGTGAATAAAGTTTTTATAAGCTAAAAACCAAACATGTTACCTTTATGCCCCTTTCCCACTATATTGCCGTTTTTCCCCCACAATTTACCGTTTAAGGCTGCAGTGGGAAAGCGCCAGAGTTGAAATACCGGTTAAAGTTAACCGGTATTTCAACCCATTTTAAAAGCAGAGTCCTACACATTTAAATACCGTTTTTAAGGCAGTGGGAATGCCTCTTAAACTGTATTTAAAAATCCCACACTAATTCCCCCTCCCCTGGTACCTTTCCTGGAAGGGTACCTGCACCGCACCCACCCCCTCCCCTGGCACTTACCTGCGTGGGGGATCCGGGCAGAGGGGTCCGGCATCATGGCATGGGCACAGCACTTCGGGTCCCTCCCTGTGGCTCATATGTAATGAGCGGCTCATTTATATGCACGGCGCTCAATACACATGCGCATAGTGGGAACTACTAGTTACCATCAGCCCCAGGGACTGCCCGGATCCCAAATGGACCCCACCCCGCTGCCTCCCCACTGCCCTGCATCCATCACCAGCCACAGGGAGGGACCTGAAGTGCTGTGCCCATGCCATGATACCGGACCCGCTGCCCGGATCCCCCACGCAGGTAAGTGCCAGGTGAGGGGGTGGGTGCAGGGTAGGTACCAGGGGAGGGAGGGGGGTGCAGGGCAGGTACCAGGGGAGGGAGGGGGGGTGCAGGGCAAGTACCAGGGGAGGCAGGGTGGGTCCAGGAAAGGTACCAGGGGAGGGGGGGGGTTATGAAAGACAGGCACTCTTTTTTAAACAATTCACTGCGATGGGAATAGCACTTAAATGGTAATCTGCTGCAGTGGGAATGCTAATACCGTTTTAAATACCGTTTAAAAATACCAGTACTTAAAACTGGTCTGCAGTGGGAAAGCAGCATTATTCTGTGCTACGCAATAATAATAATAATAATAATAATAATAATAATAATATAATATATACCCTAATGATGTGTAAAGTGGCTAGGTCTCTGCCATATGTTATCTAAATAATCAGTACACATAGAAGTATGTCTATATATGTAAAAATATAAAATTTATTTAGACAAATAGTAAAGAAGGGGGTTCAATTAAAAACCATAAAATACATTATATGTAGTACAATATAAAAATAGGGAAGGGAACACAATGAGGCAAAGATAAGGAAGAGTGGGGGAAATGAGAAGCAGGAGGGCACAATGAAAATATATATAATTGCAGTTAAATACACGCTAGCCCACTGAGAATCCATTCAAACAGTTAAATTGTTGGAAAGGGTACTTAGCTCTCTTTTGTAATTTTAAGTCCTGGCCCACTCTGGGTATCGTGGAATCAAATGGGGGGATATAAAATCTCAGTCCCGCGGCTCAGTAGCCAGAAGGTTAGTGGAGGGACCCGACGCGTTTAGTCCAGCTGTATACTTCTTATATATAAAGTATATATATGCCGTATACTAAATTGTATAGTAAAATAATTACTGTTGATGTTTAAATTAATCATTGCTGAGAGCAAAGTGCATTATTGGCAAAGCTAATGCTGGCCAGATATCAGACCAACTTTCATCCAACCATCCTAGTTGGTTGGATGGAATAAAAATCTGGTACTGGATGGGAGCAAATGACAATGAGCACATTGCTCACAAACCCAGGAAAATGGCCAAAAACATTCAGTGAAATTATTTCAATCAAACATATCCAACTACAGTACATTGTCTGAGCGACAGGTTTTGTCCGTTTCCAGATTTTCGGAGCAAATTACTGAATTACAAAATACATTTGCTCCCATCCAGTACCAGATGTTTATTACATCCAACCAACTAGTTGGATGGTTGGATGAAAGTTGGTCTGATAGCCACAGTATCTGTGTTCAATTGCTTGAGGCTGTATTAAAATATAATAAGACATATAAGAACTAACATGTGCAGCTTCAGCTGTCTAAGCAGTCTATTTACCAAGCTTTGGATAGAGATAAAGTGTAAGAAATAAAGAACAATCTAACCAGCTACTAAATATAATTTATCAAACACAACTGTAACATGACAGTTAGGAGCAAGGGCATAACTATGTTTTACATACATTTATCACCATCAGTTGCTAAATAGGGGGCCCTTACAAACATTTGCTATGGGGCCTACGGATATCTAAATAGAAACATAGAAACATAGAATTTGACGGCAGATAAGAACCACTTGGCCCATCTAGTCTGCCCCTTTTTAAACCTATTACCTCAAACCATATTTGATCCTTATTTTTTGTAAGGATATCAATATGCCTATCCCAAGCATTTTTAAATTGTACTACTGTATTTGCGTCTACCACCTCTGATGGGAGGCTATTCCACTTATCTACTACGCTTTCTGTGAAGTAATTCTTCCTCAAATTTCCCCTGAATCTTCCTCCCTCTAGTTTCAGTGCATGTCCTCGTGTTCTGTTGCTCCTCTTCCTGTGAAGAATCTCTCCCACATGTACCTTGTTGAAACCCTTGATATTTTTGAAAGTTTCTATAATGTACTTTCCCTTCTCTGCTCTAAAGTATACATATTAAGATCTTTTAGTCTTTCCTGATATGTTTTGTGATGTAGGCCATTCTACGCCATCTAGGTACGCCTCTGGTTAGGAGCCACATTATCACTCTTCAAGGCTTAATAAATAGATCCCTTAGCTAACTCACAACTGTTGATCTGTCACCCAAGCCCTCATTTAACCCCCTCTGGGCTTGTGCATCTTCAGTGTCCTGCTCTTACCATGTAACCTAGGAGCCCATCCATTAAACCAAGACATTTCCCGTCCTGCCAAAGCCTCATGCCATCCTGGGTACATGACTCCTGCTTCTTGAAGAGCTCACAATAAATACATATCCATTTCTAAAGTCCCAACAGTTACAACCATCACATACTTAAGTAGATTATGGTATATGAGACTTATTCCAAAAGTGAGATATAAAAACACCTTTGACAACGTAAAATGGGCACAGTCTGTACAATTTGAATGATGTTGTGTGTGGAGTCTACCTCCAGCTGTAATAGCTCCAGTTAGAATTCCACTGACATTGAGATCCAGGAGGCTAGGCATGTCCGCTGCACCAGTATAGTTGTCTTATGCATGGAACCATGTGCAAATTAAAATGATGAATCCTGAAATATTGTTAATTACACAAGCTTACAATATAAAACATTAAAAACAGCTATGATTTGAACCCTATGGTCTTTATTTCTCTAATAATGTAATAAGAGCGTGGTTGTGTTTCCGTCCATAACTGCAAATTATGTGAAAATGTTTTGTATTAAAAGTCATGCAATGTCAAATGGTTATAAATAAATCCATATAAAAATGATAACATCTCTTCTGTATTCATATCTAGCCCTAGCTGTGTTCCCTAAAAATAGTGGTATCCTACTGCTATAGCTGAAAACAACCCTAGGGCAGGCAAGCTGGGCTAGATTACATTATAGTAGCAAAACCAGCAGCATGACATCTTTTTGATGGTGAAAATAAACTCACTCCCCTTAAGCACAGGTCTAGAGCTGCTATACAATGGAAGCGTGTATGTGTATGGTTGGGTGTTGTGCATGGGTGGGTGTTGTTGTTGCCAGTGGCATAAGTTTGTCCCAGTTGCCCGGAGGCAAGATGAATATTGGTGCCCCCCCCCCCCCCCCCACACACACACACACACACACACACAACGTTAATCAAAATATATATGTTATCTGTTATGAAATGTACATTATATACTGTGTATACAGAGAGAGAGAGAGAGAGAGAGAGAGAGAGAGAGAGAAAACACACATATATATTTCAGAACTCAGCCACAGAAGTGATTTTGAGGGCTTTCAATTAATGGATTTAAACTGGCAGAGGTGAAGAGGTGCCCCCTTGAGTGCAGGAGCCTTAGCATCTATTATACTGGGATTAGTTGGATAGCGATCAGGTATTTTATGCTTATATGTTTTATTACTTATTTTTCTCTGTTTTATATAATGGTCATATGCCTTACACAACTCCATTAAATTCCGTGGTTCTCAGTTATTTGTATTGCCCTATTCATTATAGCAACAGGTATGGAAGCTTTTTCAGTACAGGGCTGATAGCTTTAAATAACAGATCGCTGACCATTGAAATGCTGATTTTAGGATAACAGGGGGACACAATTATTGTGGTCTCAATTTTTTGTAGAAACCAGCTCTTGTTTTGCTGCAAGTATAGGAAAAGCAAGGCAAGGTTTTAGTTTTGGGTTTGGAATGTAAAGTTGATATCAAATGATGAAACAAAATTGCACTAAAATGTTTTTTTTTAGCAGCTATTTGTTCCTACAGGTATGTTAACATTAATGTACAATTTATTTTATAAGGACCATATCACAAGTGACATATATCTTTTCAACGGATCCGATACGTAATCCCGGCGGTCGGGATCCCGGCAGTCGGAATCCCGACACTGGAATCCCGACCGCCGAAATCCCGACATGGGGGGGACGTGGATCGCCCCCCCTTGCGGGCTCGCTGCGCTCGCCACGCAGCGGGCCCAGTGCCTCGCTACGCTCGGCACGCTATTTTATTCTCCCTCTATGGGTGTCGTGGACACCCACGGAGGTAGAAAGTTTCGGGATTTCGGCGGTCGGGATTCCAGTGTCGGGATTCTGAACGTCGGGATCCCGACCGCCGGCAAATTGACTGCATCCCCTTTTCAACAATTGCTATGAGAGTGATAATAATATCATCATACAACATGTTGGCATGCTTGGCACATCATCAGTGACCATATCGATATTTACCATGTCAACAATTATGAAATGTCAACATGATTAGAATGTTAACAAAATATCCTTGTTGCTCTAGTGGTGACTTACTTTGTCTGCGTGTCACCAGACTCCATTGGTGAATCCTGTGCAGTTTACAGCAGTGAGTATTGTGAATCCTTACCCATAATCCCTAACCCTCCCCCTTGTGCCTAAACATTATCCTCCTTTCCGGCAGCCTAACCCTAACTATCCAGTCTATACAGTATGTTGACATTTCAGATGTAGACAATGTGAACATAATTACATGTGGCACATGCTATACATGTTCAATGTCAACATTTCAGCAATGTCTACATAAACTGTTGATATTATGACTACGTCTCACAATGAGGTGCATGGATAAAAAGGGTACCTACACCCAATATAAAATCGATTTGTAACAAGTTAATGGTAGTTATGATCTTTGCCTACGTAATAAATGAAACTTCTAGCTTAAAAGCGGATTTATATCCTTTTGCTAGTAGGAAATTACAATGGACACAAATGTATTTGTGCATAGATGACAACAATCAATATCGAAATTAAAGACCCATGTAGCATAGAACTTACAATCTAAATGATCCATATGACATTTTACAATGATAACTGGTTTTCGGAAGAGCTTTATTCAAGAGATGTTATGTTAGTTTGTTTTTGAGGATGGAAACAGTACTTTTGAGAAACAAGGGGGGAAATGGAATAGGATGAGAGATTCAGAAAGTGAGAGATTTGGTAAGAAATCTCCATTTTTTTAAAGCGACAATCATTTTCATAGTATAAATGATTTTTGCTGCTTTAAAAAACTGGAGATTTCTTACCAAATCTCTCACTTTCTGAATCTCTCATCCTATTACATTTTACCCTGGGTATCAGTTTGAACAGTAACGAAGAAAGTCAAAGCTAGAGAGAAAATGTGGAAAAATTTCTGTCTAGATTCTGAAATATGCATAGAGCAGTAGAGGTGTAGTTCACAAGAAATTTAGAGAATAGATTGAAAGATAACATGAATAACATATTTTTTTTTTTTGTGAATGGAAAGCAAATTGTTCTAGCAACAGTTGAATCCTTAATCTCTACTAATTTTCAGCTATGGGGTATATGCACGAATGATCATATTGAAGAGAAGGGGGTACTTATGTAGTATCTGGGCGCCCGATTTTAAGATCGGGTCGGAAAATCGCATCGAATCGCATCAAAATTGCATGTGAGATCGCATGCAATCCGATGCGATTTTTCATAGGATTCAATGTTAACAAGGTCCTGTTAATTTCCCCACTATCCAAGTGTGCATAGAGTTGATGTTATATAGCGTGGCGAGCGCAGTGAGCCACCGTGCCCGAAGCGTGGCGAGCGGCCGCGGATTACTTAAAATGTTTTCCGCGTCCCCTCGCGCTCACCACGCTATACAAAATCAACTCTATGCCCACTTGGATAGTGGGAAAATGAACAGGACCTTGTTAACATTGAATCCTATGAAAAATTGCATCGAATCGCATCGAATCGCATCAGATTGCATGCGATCTCGCATGCAATTTCGATTTGATTCGATTTTGCTGAAAAATCGTGTCGAATCGCATCTGATTGTATGCCTTATAGTAAGGCACACAATCACAAAATCGGGCGCCCAGATACTACATAAGTACCGAGAAGGGAAATGATCACTATTATCTGTGCTGACACTGCTTCTCCCTAATGCATGAAGGAGAAGTTTGCTATGCGCCCTTGTCTACATTCATGCTGACATCTACAAGATAGCCCAACCAATAGCAGGGGGCAATGTATGAATGGTCAGTAGTGCTGACCATTCCAAACCCTGTACATATCGCTATGAACAGCTGCAGGTGTTGTTGCTCATACACCAAAGCCGGGATAGCACTGTCCATGAATGCTGTAGATACCGCCACTGAGCTGCACAGGAGATCTCACAATACTCACAGGATCTTGCCCGTGCTCAGTAAACTGGTCAGAGGAGAGACACATTGCAAAAATGGGTAAAAACAAAATTCCTGGGGGTAATGGATGGCGAGATACAGCCGGGCATGCATATTAATCTATACACATGCCAGGCTGTGTCTTGGCAGCGTGACCGTCCATTACCTCCAGGAATTCCATTTCATTGCATATAGGAATCTATATTTAGATTCTTTATGCATGCCTGTCTGTGTGTGTTACAGTACTGTAGTGCATAAGGACCTGACGCAGTGCAGTGTATCAGGTCCTTCTGTATACCACACTTCCCTATGTGATGCCCCTTGCCACACCTCCAAGTCCATTGAGATATCTAATGCCAAAAAATTGCCATCACCTAAGTAAACATTAAACAAGGCACGTTGGGTATCCAATTATACCTAATGAGTCTTTATTGAGGCGTGCTTATGATTGGATCTTGGTCTTTTTAAAAATCGACACTTGGTGGGTCCAAACTAACCTTCTGAAGAAACCACTATTCTTATTTGTGGAGAAATGCGTAAAGGGGACCAGATAAGCAGACATCAGTGCTCTTCCGCCACCACCTGCATATCCCAAAAGGATATTCTAACCTGGGAGTGAGTAAGCGAGTGTGAGCTCTGGTGCGAGAGAGAGTGGGTGAGAAGTCCAGTCAGCACGGCTGTGTGCAAACAGTGCAGAAGGGAACAAGCAAGACTGACTGCCACATACGCTCAGGGAGAACCACAGAGTCCCATTGCGGGTGAGATATCTCCATACAAGGTGTATGCTACACCACTATATCTTATCACAATAACCTTTGTGGCTACAAAGACTGTGTTTTGGCTCAATAATATATAACATATATACATCGATATCTAGATCTGCTTGGGACTAGAGCTAAAACACTGATACATTTTGAGTACGTACCGATGGACTAATCAACCTTCTATTCGATTCGTATTAAAATATGATGACTACCTTTTAAAGCAGGGCTGGGCAACAGTGGCCCTCCAGCTGTTGATGAACTACACATCCCAGGATGCTTTGCATTCGTTTTGCTATGTGGCCATGCTGAAACTGATGCAAGGCATGCTAGGATGTGTAGTTCATCAACAGCTGGAGGGCCGCTATTGCCCAGCCCTGTTTTAAAGGATACAAATATTGCGAATACTTACCATCTCTTCACGGTTGTACTGAATCAATATTCCTAATGAGGCTATAGTGGATAAATGTAGCCCTTACCCAAAATAATCAGCTGGACTGGCTGAACAATATATATGTATATTAGTGAGTATAATTGGGTCCATATTATTGTTTTATTTGCTGCTGACCAATAAAATGTATAAAGCTGTTTTGGATTAAATTGTTTTAATATTGTGTACTATGTATAATAAAATGGATTATATGTGTTTTATCTGAGCGTTATTGATTGTTCTAATAATGGTGCTCCAGTAAACTATCTGGGAGCAGATAAAAACAATACAATCTTATGTGTATGGTTTTTTATATATTGAAACTTATAGAGTGATCATCAGGGATGGACATAAAAATACTAGTGTCCTCCATAACACTCTATAGGAATCAATCAATTTGAACCCAATTTTTAGTTTTAATTGTTTATAAACCTCCAAATCCGCCCGCTTCTGCAGTAGAGTCAACTAGTTTCTGCGCCATCTCGGCAGTGTGAAGTCTGTACTGCCACTGTGGCACCAAGTTTCTTTGCCTGGTTATAGGCTCCTGTCAAGGTATACCCATCTCTAGTCTAGAGAAAAAAATTTGCACAAACTGTCACTATATAATCCTGAAATACTGACACTAATAGTTTCCTGGACGTCACATCATCAATGGCTAAACCACACACAGCCTGGCAGCCATTGATCATGATGGTGATGGATACCATGTATGGCTGTGTGTGGTATAGACACAGTGCACTTCTCTATGTTTATAGTTTTGAATGGACTACAAAAAACACATTCAGTAGCTGGAGCCCATTTCTATATTATATACTTCCTCTGTGAATGTAATAGTTAAAGAAAAGAAAAATAGTCACTACATATGAACTATTCCAGAAAATTTTTAGATTCTGAGAAAAATTGTCTTGACTATAGGTAGGTATTTTTGGTATTGACAATTTTGTAACGAAAATTACAAATACATCTGAGGAAAACTTATGCAGGAGGCCTTTTCAGGCATACTGTACATATCTACTTCCCTGGTACTGCCAATAACTGGCCAACACCAGAAAACTCAAACATAAACCCTTCCATCAGGTAGAAAATGCTCTGTTCCTGGCCTCCCCCTCAATTTGTGTTTGTTGTCACCTGTTTTGAAACCTCTTTCTCATTAATTACCTACTTCAACAGAGGGGACTACAATCATAGGAGGGTAAGTCCATCAGCAGGGAATTGGGTACTTCTTTACTTTCACGGCGCCAGCATGGCGCCGCGCGTCAGAGTCCCCTTGCGGGGCTCGCTTCGCTCGCCCACGCTGCGGGCTCGGTGGCTCGCTACGCTCGCCACGCTAATTAAAATCAACTCCATGCCAACATGGATAGTGGAGGTATGAACTATCCATGTTGGCATGGCGTTAACTTAGTTTATTTTACTTAATTAGTGGCGAGCGTAACCCGGAAGTACGTGCGGCGCCATGCTGGCGCCATGAAAGTAAAGAAGTACCGGGAATTGTGTCCATTATAAAAGGTGTCATGTTGGAGGGACTGGATACAATATATACACCACAAGTCTGCTAAATACCATGGCCAAGACCTGGTATTAACTGGATTCCTGCTTTCTGTGAAAGTAAGACTTACAGGCCCTTCACATTTAACATTACATTCACGTGCTCATACATCTATCTCTATTAGTAAACAAAGCCTCTAAAGAAATGGTAAGATCTGCAACTTCCTCAAAAAAGTCAGTGAGTTCAGAAAAGCCCCAAATATATAGAAACATAGAATTTTACAACAAATAAAAAACACTTTCCCATCCAGTGCAGTGACAAACACAAGGGGCCAAATGTAATAGGGTGAGAGTTTCAGAAAGTGAGAGATTTTGGGAGAGTTTTCCCCCTGTTTTTTAAAGCAGCAATCAATTACATGGCAAAATCAACCTGGTTTTGCAATGTAATTGATTTCTGCTTTAAAAAACAAGGGAAAACTCTCCCAAAATCTCTCACTTTCTGAAACTCTCACCCTATTACATTTGGCCCAGGGGGTGAGATTTCATAGGATGAGAGATTCAGAAAGTGAGAGATTTGGTAAAAAATCTCCAGTTTTTTTAAAGCGGCAATCATTTACATTGCAAAATCAAACTGGTTTTGCAGTGTAAATGATTGCCGCTTTAAAAAACCTGGAGATTTCTTACCAAATCTCTCACTTTCTGAATCTCTCATCCAATGAAATCTCACCCAAGATTTCTAGAGGGGGGTTTGCAAAGGCAGCCCACAATCTCCCGCTCGGCCGAACATTGGAGCAATAGCAGGAGTCTTGGGGAGCATTAGCAGAACCTAATGATAACCCTGGACACTAGTGTAAAGATTGGTCTTTTTATACAGGGAACAAAACATTGAAATAATATAATAAGTGGTCAGGAAATGCTTAAACCTATCATATTGAATAAATACACAAACATAATAGAACCAGTATTGCACTTTCTAAGCACACGTTTAGCCTCATGGTAAGGCTCCTGTCTCTTCTTCCTGGTAGCTACTCTCTGGTCCAGTGCACTTATTGAGGACTAAGATCCACACACATAAAACTTGGCAGAAAAGCTAGGTCATGTGCATCAGCTATGCCTTGTCCCTTAAACTGCATGACATGGAAGCAGCTCTAGTAATCATATTATAAACCATTGCTTTCTGGGCAATCAGGACTTAACTAAAATGCCAAGCATATTTGCCCCTGGCATTGATTTGGCTCTGAGTTCTTTTATTTGGGACAAAGTTACAGCAAATTTGAAGAGAAAATTAACAGAGAACTAAAATCACTGATGAGGCTGTTCCCCTTTAACTATGTCAAAAGCCTGATGAATTTTAAAAGCTAATGATATACTTCAGTGCCTTGACAATCTAAAAACACATGTTTTAAAAATAACTCACGAAGCACTAATTTAGTTTTTTTCCAAAAAGATATAGTTCCACAGTGTAAAATATAGTTGATGTATAGTAAGTTTAATACTGTATCTAGAGTTGTAGCCATTCAATTATATCAATGAGCAGTCAATGTTGTTGTTAAAAGAATACAGGAAACCAATGACCAGCGCTATATTAATCAGGTATATTATTAGGTATTTGATAGGAAATAAATCAATATTCCTACTGGTGCCGCTGTTTTGTTTGGGCTGCTCAACGTCCCAATTTAAGAAAATATAGAAAAAAGAGACACAAAACTGCGCACCGTAGGGATATAATTATTTTATATATTAAAAAACAATCAATTACAAAACATAGACATAATTACACACAATTAGATACAAATAGCTAATAGGTGGCCACTCTATTACATAATTAACACATAATTAACACATAATCATGATCATATACAATTCTTAAAATAATTATTAAAACAATAGGTGAGATATTATCGATTATCAATTTGGATAAAGAGCCTGTATTGGAAAATATGTTAATCAATTAGTAGCTTATGATTAGTATATTGCCAAAGCAGTTGAGAGACAGTTCTTAAGGGTGCAGCAGAGAGTAGCTTAGTCCTCTGGTTAGTTTGTTAGGCATTAAAGGGTTAAGCAGATGGTATTGTTACGATGTGTACACACGGGGGAGATATATTGCTCAGCCATATATGGCTGAGCAATATATGGCTGAGCCATATATTGCTCAGTTTCTACTTTACATCAGCGACCAGAGTTGGTCACTGATGAAAAAGAAAGGGTTCCTTCACAAGGGGGGATGTGGTATGGTGGCGCTATGACCTGGGTTGTATCACTAGCAGCTGCTGGTTGGTCGGGTTAGTTAGGCCCGAACTGGACAATGAGGAAAAACTGGGATATAGCAGCGCTGTGAACTTAATTAAAATGTTTATAAAAAATAAAATGAAATAGATAAAGGATTGGACTGATTGTACAATTTAAAAGCAATAATACATTTTATTAGTATAGTGACCAATGGTGCTGGTACGATATGAAATACGGGGGGAAGGGGAAATGATAAAATCACAATGCAGGACTGTCCATTCCAATTATGCCGAAGACCATATATTGTGCAAATGTAGAAATATATGGTCTGCATTTGCACAATATATGCACATACTAATATAATTATAAAATCATAAAAATCCACATTGTTAATATTTTGTGTATATACACATTTTTTCATTTTATATGTCTCTTTATAAATATTGTGTCTTTTTTTTTTTTTTTTCATATATTAGTATGTGTTGATTAGCTAGTTAATTTTTCCAGACTCGTGTGAGTAACACTGTCTAATGTGCCAGTATTAGTGAGGCCACCCGGGCTGGTTTGGGATACCCGTACATCATCGTCTTTACTAGTTAGTTTGATTGGTTTTACTCCTTGTGTCCAGCTGAGTACCCCATTTGGATTTATAAAGTGATCTCCACGTCTGCGATGTTCACCGCTGACGTATGGACTGGGTGTCACTCCGTCACCCAGCAACAGGTGAGACGCATGACGTTCCTGCTGCCAAGGTGACTGGAACGCAAGTGTAACTTCCGGTTCTAATACCGTTGTTCACTGCGTGGCCAGTTAGCCCTGGAACGCGGAAGTCTCTCACCACTATGACCGGTGGAACGCAAGTTCTACTTCCGGTCTAGCGGCAACTGATGCCAGAAGCGCTAGTTAGCGCGTTTTCTTTGACTACATTAATATAAAGGTGTTTAGTTGATTTATGGTGCCGCTAGTGCTAAGTGGGACACAGCACAGATCATACCATTCTGTTTTCCACTGTAAACACTCAATTTACCATTGATGATGTTACACCAGGAAGTGATGAGATCACTTCCGGTGCAAGGGTACTTAAACTGGCCCGGTGAGGCTATACAGTTGTATCTCCTCTATGGATGGATACCAGGTTGCCTGTTGTTGGACATGATACCAGTTATTTTTGCTGTCTATATTCCTGATGACGATCTATACCAGATCGAAACGTCACGTCGGATGTATTCTTATTTCTTCAATAAAATTATTCTGCTGAATTTAAGACCTTGGTGAGTGCCCATTTCATATACTTCTATACTTCTTTGATGTTCATTCATCTGTTGGAGCACCCCCTATGACAACAATTGACCTTGAGTGCGGACCCTTTCTATATATATATATATATATATATATATATATATATAATGTCCCAAATGAAGCAGCACGTCCGCCAAATTAGATACTTTAAAGGGTGCTCGCCCAGAAGACCAATGCTGATCCCCAATACAAACATCCAGACGCGGTGGCACTCCTCAATAAAACAAGATACACTCAGGTATAAAGATAACGTTTTGAGGCTTTATTGCCTCATCATCAGATCAACCAGTACAAAGTAGGTTATAATATTTATACTCACACACCACCCGTGTTCACTCCCGGCGTGGGAGCATCCGCCGACGTCTCCCGCCCTCAGCGTCACAGAGCGTCGCATGACGCTGTGCGTCATCCTACGTCACTCCGCTCCGGACCCAGCATCAGTTGCGGCCAGACGTCCCGGCGACCCCGTTGCCGTGGATACCTAACAACAAAAACAGAAAACACCAAGAAAATACATAAATACAAGTGTAAACAATAATCAAAATACATACAGATAAAAACAATTGGCTCAGTCACGGCAGACTGAGAGTACTCATACCTGAATTATGCTGAAAGTTACATCTAAATAATATTATAGAAAACTGTGGCACTTAGAAGAAAACAGTGGATATAGACTCTTCTAGAATAAATATATGGTTAACTCACTCCCACTTATACAAAACTATGGAGGCCCAAATACTCGTTGAGGCCTCTGGGAGATAGAGTGTCCAGCCTGTAGATCCAGCTCTGGAGCTGGAGCACCCGCAACGCAGCATTTTTTGTCACACGTATTTGTCATCAGTGTTCATCTGCACAGTCCACATTAATGGAGTCCCAGGATGCATCTGGAGGCGACATGCTGGGGGCTGTCAATATGGCAATACAGATTTAGGGTTTAACCCTGACACTCACGGCAGAACATGCTGAGACTGTTTTATTTAGTGAAAGACTTGTGGATGAGGCAGAAGCCCGTCCATTGGAATATTTATACAAGGACTGGCAACGATTGAAACAGAAGGAAATTGACTTTGTTTATCACGGGATAACTCTCAGTGATTATTTCAAGGAGAAACGGATCCCGAGGGGGTTCAGGATTAGGAATGCCCCAACAATCGGCCGCCAAAATGTGACCTTCTGCCGTAAGTGGATCTCTGTATTGAATAAATGCAGTCTAGATCTCATCCTTCTTGTTATAGTGGAGTCGGGACGCGAACTGGCGGTTGTCCGCAGTAAAATCACTGAGTTTGCGTTACAGCACAAACAAGCCTTTGAAACCAACACGGACAACAAATGGATGGAGAAATTATCTCAGCAATTATCTACTTACAAAAGAGATCTGTAGTACATGTTAATATATATATATATATATATATATATATATATATATATATATACATATATTTGGCAAGGTCCGGCACTCCAAATGATAGATCCACGGCAGCCAGTGTCCTTACAGAGGTTAGTAATATGTGATACAGGGGTGCAGCACTAACAGTTTGAAATGAATAGGCAAACAACAGATTCTTTGATCAATGTTTCAATTTCAACACGAAAATTTTGTATTGAAATTTCAAGCCGTGAGTGCCACACCTCTGTATCGTGCATATATATATATATATATATATATATATATATATATATATATGTATATATATATATATGTATATATATGTTTTTAGAATGAAATAGAGAAGCGCTCCATAGTGTAAACTGTATTTAGTAAAACACAATCAGTGCTACAGCACATAAAATCAATAAAGACTTGTACCATTAAGGTAACCGCTGTGGGATGGTTACCACAAGTTTTTAAATAATAAGCCTTAGGCAAAACTCCAACCTCCATCCGGACACGGCAGGGCAACGGAACCACGCTGGTCACACACTAAGTGAGAGCGGCGTGCCGGAGACTCCAGACAGGAACAGATGCGGTGAAGGTAGCCAGGCAAAGGTAGAGCTGACATCACCAACCCCACCCTAACGCGTTTCGTATCAAACTTCGTCAGAGGGAGTGGTTGGTGACCAGCAGCTCGCAGCTTAAGAATGTACGATGGCCAATTACATTTCAGGTTTGCCGGGGGCGTGAATTTCCATGCGGCATAACAGTACATAGTAACAACAATATGGGACAAAATATACATAATAAAGATACAACGAAATGCATTAAAAATACACGGATACATAGTAAAGCCAGATACATAATAAAGATGCATAGAAATACATAAAATACACTGATACTTATCATAAAAAACGGTAAATACATCACCTAAAATAATGCTCAGGCAGAATAATACATATATCTGACTTGCAGTCAATTTAATATAGACAGTTTGTACAGGGAGCAATATCTAAGAAAAAGCGAAGAACGAAGGCTGATAAAAAAAAGAAAGACTATTGATGTATTTCATATAGCAGGACACAACTTTGAACAATCTAGTAAGAACAAGCACATTATATACTAGATATAAGATAAAGACAAATTCATTTTCTAAGAAAGAGCTGACAAAATTCAGCGGTTGATAAACGGTGTAATCTCGTACCCCTCGTTTAGATCCTGAGGTGTCAAGCTGCCAAGGGTCAGGATCCAGTAGGTCTCACGTCTAATCAACGCGCGATCCCTGTCACCTCCCCTTTAACCAATGGCCACCACTTCGAGACCTCTGACTTTAGTACCATCTGGGTTACTATTGTGACAGTTCTTATAGTGTCTGGGGACGCTGTGATTAGTGACGCCATGTTTGATGTTCCTTAAATGTTCTAATATACAAACTTTAAGTAGACGTCTCGTCTTTCCAATATAATTGGAACCACATGGACACGTTAATTGGTACACCACGTAAGTCGAGTTACAGTTGATAAACTGGTCTATTTTAAAACTAGTACCATGATGGGATGAAAATGATGAGCCTTTCTTTACCAGTGAGCAGATTTTGCATCTGCCACAAGAGAAACAGCCTTTCAAGGTGAGGAAAGAAGATGGAGCACTTGTGGTTGATACAGAAGGAACAGACTCTAATTGGCTCTTTGATGTCCAGGCACTAATAGTTTTGGCCCGTGTGAAATTTTTTTTAGGGGTTTCATCTATATGATCACCCAATATAGGATCACATTTAACAATGTGCCAATGTTTTTTTTAAATATTAGAGATCTGCCTTTCACCATCGTTATACTTTGTGATGAACAAACAATCACTATTTCTGCTCTCAGTGTTTTTGACTTTATATTGGAGCACCTCCTCACGTTCTGACTCCCTAGCTCTAACAAGTGCCGACTCCACTATCTTAGTGGGGTAGCCCCTTTCCCTAAACCTTTGGGTGTAAATCAGTGCCTGTTCATCAAACATCTGAAGGTTTGTACAGTTTCTGCGCAATCGCAAGAACTGTGAGAAGGGTATATTAGTCTTCCAGGGTTTTGAATGACAGCTCTCATACTCAAGATAGCTATTGCTATCAACACTTTAAACAAATGTACAAGTCTCAACATATGGTATTTGCGGAAAATTCTCAACACTCAATAGCAGGTCAAGGAATTCGATTTTCACAGTTTGGAAGTTAGACGCAAATTTAAGATTAAAAGGATTAACATTAAGTTCCCTCATGAATTGATTAAATTCACTCTTGTCTCCTCTCCATACTAGGATAATATCATCAATATAACGATGGAAAAAATGTATTTTTGGTGCCCATACACCTTTAAGCAGATCACATTCCCACTCCCCATATAAAGATTGGCTAAGCTGGGGGCACAAATCGTCCCCATAGCTGTGCCCCACAGCTGTAAGTACCACTCACCCAGGAACTCAAAATATTTGTGCACAAACCTAAGGCACTCACACACAAAATCTCTCGACGCCACAGATATAGAGGGATCACGTATATATATATATATATATATTTATTTTATCATTGAAGTGTATATAATACAGTATATCAATTATATCACTAATCAAAAGATTAAAACTAGCAATCCATTATCAGCAGCCTACATTTTCTTTGATTCCTTACACGTACTTCTGATATCACTGAAATACAGTTAAAACCAGAAGCACTTATATCACTACGTAGGAGGCTTAAATGTGCCTAAAGGGTTTTTAAACCACACCTAAAATAATCCTTTAAAAGCTGGTTGTACAGTAGCCAATTAGCAAATCAACATAATGTACATAATGTACTATTAGCAAGCAAGTAGAAAATAAATATGTCTACACTCAGCCTTTAATATATATATATATATATATATATATATATATATATATATATATATATATATATATATATAGTAAAAACAAGCAGAAGTCACTCTAAGGATTAGTTCAGAACTGCACAGCGGCAGTCAATGTAAAAAACGGGAAGACACTGGTATAGTGCAAAGCCAACGTTTCGGGCGGGTAGCCCTTTATCAAGACAAGATAAAGGGCTACCCGCCCGAAACGTTGGCTTTGCACTATACCAGTGTCTTCCCGTTTTTTACATTGACTGCCGCTGTGCAGTTCTGAACTAATCCTTAGAGTGACTTCTGCTTGTTTTTACTACATTTCTCCTTGGGAGATAGAAGCGCACCTAAGTCGCTGAATTTCATCAGCCCGAGTGCCGGACCCCTTGCTTGTCTATATATATATATATATATATATATATATATATATATATACTGCGCTGTGTTGTCCGATACTCCTCGCAATCCTAGAAGTTACTGCCCGGGTGCCCTCCTCTGTGGACTACTCCACCTGATATGTGCTGGTAAATGATAGGCGTCACTCCGAGACTTTTTGCAAAACAGTGACATTTACTGTGAGACTGTAAAACCGATGTCCTGACGACGATCATTGCCCAAAACGATGTTGGCCATTTCACAGTAAATTTCACTGTTTTGCAAAAAGTCCCGGAGTGACGCCTATCATTTACCAGTTATTCTCTTATACACTTTTTAAAAGTCTTAAAAATACCTTTTTTATAAAGTAGTCAATTTTCCTACATTTTTTTACTGTTTGTATTAAAAATTCTCATGCTGTACTAATGTGCACATTTTTTAAATAAATATATTTTTGGAAATTTCCATGTATTGTACAGGTTATATTAAGTCACTGAATCCCTATTCCTTGTTTAAAATTTTTCCTAAAAATGCCACTCACCATGGTGTTAATATTTTGGGTATAGCTGACGCTCTAGTTAAATAAGGGAATACCTGCACAGCATTATCATTACTGCACTTTAAAAACTTTTTTAACCTAATAGGTTTTTAGGTTTTGTACTTCTTTCCTTTGGAGATATATAATGCTATACTATAATGCACATAACTGCCTTAATGACTTGGTCTGGAGGTTTCGATGTTTGAGAGATAACTCTTCCCATACAGTGTGCCTCTTACGTTTTTTTTCCAGTAGCAAAAACATATTAATTGATATAGGTTAGATAACTGCAGTGATTAATTGAGATAGCAAAACCTTAAATTATGCAGTGGCGGGATAATCTAATTAAGATACTCTGAGAAGGTGAATTATGTAGGGCAATGTTAAAATACAGCGACAGCATTTGAAGTATGTGATTAGTCTGGCCTCTGATGTTTTAAAAATGTGTTTAAGATATCGGCAGAGTTAATGCAAATTTTATCATTATGAACATTTTATACAATACTGTCAGGAGCTTTTCCTTCTATATTAACAAGATGTTAGAGTTCCTATTAAGGGGTCTATTCTATTTATCATTAGTGCTTTAGAGGTTGTGCTCTGTATCGCTACATATCAGAAGCAGGGCCGGCTCTACCATTAGGCAGCTTTAGGCATTTGCCTAGGGCGTCGGGATCTGGGGGGGGGCACCACCAAGTCTGCAAATCAAAAAATCAAGGATGTCTATGAGAATCCTTGTTGTACTTAATGCAGGTTGCGACTGTGGAACGTCTAAGACCTCACCTCCACACTTTGCCTTGAGACATACTTCCCTACATTGCTGCCCCCTCCTCCTTGTACTCTGCTGTGTGTGGCAAAGGGGAGGGTGCAGAGGGACTCTAGGGAAAGCAGGGGACTTGTCCACCTTCTCGGGTGGGGCTGGGAAGACCACGTTATTTAACAAAAATAATAATAATCAGGGGGGGGATCGGGAGTAGGTTGAAGTTTTGTCTAGGGTGTTGACAGGGCTCCTCTCATAAACAGTGGTATTCTTCCCCTCATTGACAGCAAAAAATCCCCAGAGAAATTGATTATTTTGTGGCACTGCAATATATGCCCTACCTAACATGAGAGCCACCCAATACCAGCAAACCAATCAAATAATTGAATTGAGTACTTGCATAACCAATGTCAAAATATTTATATTACAATATTGATGGATTGAATATAATAGCATGTCCTATATAGCAGATAATTGATATTCCGCATGGCAAACTCTACACACTGCTGTGGCCATTTCACTGCCCGATGTTTTAACCACTTGTTTTCCATTGTCACCACAGATATGACCACACAAACCTGGGCTTTCCCTGACATGTTCACACCTCCTTGTCCCTATGAACCCAAGTCTCTACACACCAGTGTGTCCTGCTCACTGCAGACCACAGTGATTTGGGAGCCCCAGGCAAATGTAGAACACCCTTGACTAGAGAACAAAGGAAACAGCGCAACACTTCTTCCTGTTTGCTTTATTGCAACTGACTCAGCAGAAACAACAGTCTCGGCTCTGCTGCTGTGATCATGCATTCTCAAGTAAGAGAGGGTGAGTGAGAGGGGGAGGGTGACAGTGTGTGTCTGTGTATCTGTGTCTCTCAGGTTCCTTTACTAAGATGGGAGTTCTTTTGAAGATGGGATGTTGCACATACTGTAGCAACCAATCAGATTCTATATTTTATCTTCTAGAAGGTACCAAATAAATAAGAAGCAGAATCTGATTGGTTGCTGTGGGTGACATCCCATCTCCAGTAGAACTCCCATCTTAGTAAATTTACTCCTCAGTTTGTGTATTGGTACTGTCTCCTGCTCAGATTCTTTCCCACTGATCCATCCTGTCACCACCCTCACCCCCATACTCCAATAAATAGTACATTTTTTTTCTTTTATTAGACTACAAAACATTTTTTTTCATAAATGTCCCCTAAACAATTTATAACATTATCATAAATTTGGTTTTACATTTTGGGACAGCAGCACAGTTATGGGTTGTTATCTAATCTCATGGTTGTTCAACAGGAGTCTGTAATTTATATATATTTTTTGCTATACTGTGCGTGACAGAGATTGACACAGCAGTCAGTCTGGCACTTAGTCTGGCACTGTTTTGAACACATGCACAGTGTGTTTTAGACATATGTGCAGTAGAAAAACATCATTCAACTCTATCCAAAATGAACATAGTTGACAAGCCCTTAGACCAGGGGTTCCCAAACTTTTTTTGCATCAGAGCACCCTAGAGTATCAGAATATTTTTCATGGCACCCCTAGGCCAAAAGATTTTTATTGAGATATATTTTTTAAAATATTAAATTAATTAAGTTGTGTTTATATGCCGTCCTCAGCTAAGTTGTGGGGGACAGAATTTGCCCACATATGTTATGATTGTAAGCCACAAACACTGGTTTTGTCTATTACATTGACCACAAATAATTTGATTTGATCCTGGGCCATCAACTTAGGGCACCCCTAAAATTGTCCCATGGCACCCCAGGGTGCCACGGCACACAGTTTGGGAACCACTGCCTTACACTGTCCTTTTGCTGTTGTCGGTCAAGAAGTCCTTATCTGCTTATATGTTTCTAATATTAGTAACATTAGTAGTATTCAGGACTTATCACCAGTGGTGCAAGCAGAGCAAATTTCTTAGTGGTGCTCTGCGCAATAAATGGTATGGCAACCTGGTATGGCTACAAGTCATGACAGGCTACTGGGAGAATTCCTCTCCATTCCATTCCAAATACACCTTAACTACTGTATACAGTGGTTTCTTTACAATGGATAACCTTTGAAAACATTTTCTGCATTCTCTTGGCATTCACTATTTATGTATAACATGATCTATAATATGCCTGTTTGTGTATTGATATAACCTATGTCATAATCATACAACAGTGCTTTAACATGACTTGTATCCCCTATGTTACCTTATGCCCCATGCATCCCCTTCAGCCTCATGCCCTTTTTTCTCTTAAATGTATTGTCTTTATAGCCTCCTGCCCTTATCTATACAGCTTCCAAATCCTGCCCCCTGTGTTTCTCTAGGATCATGCTCCCTGCCCGGACCCTCCAGCCTCTTGTCCCATTTCTACAGCCTCCTGTCCTGCCACTCCAACAGTCCTGCCCTGTAGCCTCCTGTCACTCCAGTCCCATGTCTCTCCGGTCTCCTGTCACCTATGTCTCTCAGCCTTTCCCCTTCCTCTGTGTCTCTCAGCATCCCCCTGTGTGTTTCTCAGCCTCCCCCTCTGTGTCTCTAAGCCTTATCCGCCTCACCCATGTTTATGTAGACCTTATTCTCCCCTTTATCTTTTAGCATCATTGTCCCCAGAACCAAGCCCAATCAAGAGTATTATATAATAACAATAACTGTATCTTCTTGATTTTAAAACTTCATTTTGCTTAATTTTGTGTTTTAATCACCACTCCCCGCCATCACCTTCAGTTTTTCAATCAACCTGCATCTAAAAACACACTACAACCACCAGTGCAAGACCATAGAAGCACCTGCACCATGCAGTGCAGAAGCATGCGCTGACCACAAACCATTAGGTATTTGTGAAAGTATGAAAACTGTATCAAACTCTGCAGGGCCGCCACTAGAAATGTTGGGGCCCGGGACTGACCTACAGTCCAGCCTCCAGTGGCACAGCAACATATCTCCACCCAGCACGCGCACAGCCCCGCCCCCGCCTGCCAGTGCCCCGCCTCTCCCTACCCCGTCCCCATTACGATTACTTACCATCACCCGGCTCCTTCAGCCTCCACGGTCAGGTCCAGAGAGCACACTGCACAGTGCAGCTGCAAAGCGCCGAGCCACTCTGTGTCCTTGGCTCGGTGCTCTGCAGACTGCACTGTGTATTGTGCGTGCCTGGTCGCTGGCACTGGGTGGGGGTGGCACCATGCAGCTGTGGGCAGCTGTCCTGGGCCCCTCCAAAGGCCGGGGCCCAGGAACGCTGTACCCCGGACACCCCCCTGTTGGCGGCCCTGAATCTCTGAATAAGTACATATACTACTTTGGGAAGAAACAGAAAAATTCCAACGTTTACAAACATTTTTCTTTTTTTTCCCTTCTGTATCATTGTTGAAAAATAGCAAATCATCTGTTCTTCTATCCTGTATCATGATGGGTTAATTAAATAAGCTGGGAACGTTGTTACAACAATAACTTAGACACTGGTAGTTATGACTGCCAGCCAAGTAATAGTACAGTGAATAGGCAAGGGGGAGGTAATTGAAACTCAGATAATAGACGCCATGTGAAATGTAGATAAAATAGACAAGCCATTACTACATTCCTATTTTTGACCATTAGACAGCACAATGTTTACTAAATATAATTTATAGATTGAAATGTGAAAACATTACAATTGGTAATTGTGAGAAAAGTTATTTCATTATGGAGCAAGTTGCATTTACAATTTGATAGTAAAAATATTGATGTTTCACTTTTTTTTCTTAAAGGTACCTATTTTATTTATTCTATTATAGGATCTATAAATTGCATGCCATGTGTCATGTTTAAGGTGCTTCAATGGATTGTGTTCATTCATGTGATAAACCTGTGTAATCCATGCAACACAATAGATTGAATCTCAGAGAAATCCATATGGTTTTAGTACAGGAATTAAGTAGAGTTATTTTGATCTGCTTTCCCCTATATAAACACAGTCAAGCTAACACATTTTTGTAAAATCCTAGCAGAATACCAGGTAGGAGAACCTATAATTATTTATCTCAACATGAGAGTAAATTGATAGTCTTTATTAAATGTAACAACCATTAATATCTATTGCATTTCCTTATTGTTATTGTGTTCCATTTACTCAATCAACTAAATCGTTAAACCATCAGCAAAGTAAGCTCTGGAAATCATACAAATTTTACTAGCTTTTCAAAAAGAGCAAACTAATATCTGTATATCATTTACGTTTACTGTAATGTTTTCAGCTGCACAGAAATATGACAATATATCACACTGAATAAATGATAATAAAAGTCATATTATATATATATATATATATATATATATATATATAAAATATAGAAGCAGAAGAGGAGCGCTCCATGGTGCATGTAAATGATATTTAATGGGTATATCACAAATATAAAATCAGGTAAAGGCAAGTGCTCGTACCAATAGTGTAAACACTGTGGGCTGGTTACCACAAGATTTTAAAACAAATACCAGGGGCACACCGCTCTGATGTACTATCCACAGGCTCCGGATCGAAGAAGACCATAAACGCTGGATTGCGCTGTCTGAACTCTGGATCCACGAGCTGGACGGACACACGTCGGGCAGGATGCCAGGTAACAGAGGCACGGGTATCACAGGCCACGCCCTAACGCGTTTCGTCAGAGACTTCGTCAGAGGGCGTGGCTCTGTGATTACCCGATACAGCTATAAAAGAGATGTCAACCAATAAGGAAGCAAGGGGGGCGGGTGATGACACCGGACCTCTCTTGGTACACAGAGATGTATATGTCTGCGAACCAGCACACACAGCGTCTTATCACTAACAGACACAACAGAATCCTTAAGAGTTCTGCTTTGTGCAATCAATAATGTAAATACATAGTATGAATAATACGAGCGCATAATATAAATACAATGACATACAAACTTCAACAATGTGCATAAGAAATGTGCACATAAATTATATGCATCCGTACATATATATAACGAATGAATCTAAGAACACAGATATACACATTTCAATACATAAAAAAAATATATATATATATAAATAGATATAAAAAATATATGACTATATAGCTATGCACCCATTCAAAATGAAGGAATAAAAAGAAGGAATAAAAAAGAGAAATAAAAAGAGAGATGTACCCCGGTCATAGCGGTTACATTAGTTAATAAAAGGGGTTATCTCATAACCTTCATTAAGTCCTAGCGGCGCTATAGTATTTAATGTGAGAATTCAATGGGTTTCTCGCCGCAACAGGAGTTTATCCCTATCTCCTCCTCTCTTAGGTGGGGGTACATGTTCAATTGCTCTTATTAGTACTCCACTGGGGTCTTTATTGTGAAAATTCTTAAAATGCCTCGGGACACTATGATTAGTAAGGCCATTTTTAATGTTCCGCAAATGTTCAAGGGCTCTAATCTTTAATGCCCGCTTAGTTTTGCCTACATAATGTAGGTCACATGTGCATGAGAGCACGTATACCACGTATGTAGAATTACAATTAAGGAACTGATGCATTTTAATTTTAGAAAGTTTGGGGTTCAATAATTCAGCACCTTTAGTAATATATTTACACACTTTGCAGCTATTGCAAGAAAAACAACCTTTAATGTCTAAAAAGGTAGAAGATGGAGGTTTAGACACTATTTCTTGCAGCTGGCTCTTAGAGACCATATTCTTCAACGTACGGGCCCTTTTAAACACAGTGATTGGTCTAGGAGGGAGTGAATCGCGCAAAACTGGATCGAGTTTCAATAAATGCCAGTTTTTTTCCAATATGGACTTGACCCATTAAATATCATTTACATGCACCATGGAGCGCTCCTCTTCTGCTTCTATATTTTAGATTTGTTGTTCATCCTGACCCTGGATGCTGTGCCTACTTGAAAGAGGGAGCTGCAGTCTATTATAAGTGGACTTTGGTGGACTTTATATTCCCTATCCCAAGGGTATCTTGCTGGACTCATAAGTGACCTATATTTGCTTTGAGCGCTGCTCACACACATATATTTTCAATATATATATATATATATATATATATATATATATATATATATATATATACAAATTGGCAATAAGGCGTCACTCTGGGTTTTGTTCAGTTGAAAAATAAAGGATTTATTCTGACATGTTTTGGGCTGCTTTGCCCGTCCTCAGGGAACCTGCACAAGTTACATCTGCCCCTCTGCAGTGCACATAGTTTTGTCCATCTAAGAATGATTTTGTCAGAGTGAACTAGAATAAGGCCCTCAGTGCCACACTTCTACTGCCCTCACTTTAAAGAACCCTTTCCTTCTAATAGTACGAAACCTCCTCTCCAATTGGTAAAGTGGATGCCCTCTTGTCTTGGTCACTGACCTTAGGGTAAAGAGGTTGCTTGATAGTTCCTTATATTGCCCCTTAATATATTTATATTCTGTCTTCATAACCCATATTCTTCATCCCTTTAATTAGCTTAGTTGCCCTACGCTAATACTTCTCCAGTCCAATAATGTCTTTCTGTAGTGTGGGGGCCAGAAGTGTACTCTGAAATCAAGATGAGGCCTAACAAGTGCCTTGAAAAGTGGCACTATAACAGTGTTGCATAGGTGTGCGCACGGGGGGTGCCAGGGGTGCACAGGCACCTCTTAATGACTATGCACCTCCCGCACGATTGCAGCCAGGCAGACCCCGCCAGCGGGGTCTGCGGTGGATGTCCAACGTACGCCTGCCAGGGACAGGCTGTGTGTTTAGTTAAGTAATCGCGCTGCGCTCTGCTCCGGGTCCCGGGACCTAGTTGACGCTGATTGACAGCACCATATAGGGTGCCGGCGCCGTATAGGACAGGACAGCTGAGCAATGGCTCAGCTGTCCAATCATATCTGACACAGCAGCCTGCAGCTCAGTGACTGGCTGAGCACGCAGGCTGCAGGGAGAAGGAAGGAGGTGTGTGGTGGACCTGCAGTGCTGTGTAGGAGTCACGTTGTGCACAGCCTGTCTGCCCCACCAGGCATCCACATAAGTGAAAGTAAGGCAGCACTTCCACATTTACAAGCACAGTATGAGTTTGTGTATATACATTATATATATATATATGTATATATATATATATATACATATACACACACACTATATATATATATATATATATATGTGTATGTATATACACACACACACACACACACATACTGTACTTACATATATATAACCCCCCCCCTTGCTCTTCCAAGCCTTTCCTTCCTTACAGTCTCCTCTCCCCCGCCCACCCCTGTCATGTCCCTCCCCCCCATAATGTGTAATGGGCATCACATGTGTCAAATAATGTGTAATAATGTGTAATGGGCAACACGGTGTGTGGCTTAATGTGTAATGGGCATGACGGTCTGAGATGTAATGGGCATCACGGTGTGAGGCACAACGGCTAATGGGTATCATGGTGTGAGGCGCACTTGTAATGGGTATCACGGTGTGAGGCAAAACGTCTAATGGGTATCACGGTGTGAGGCGCACTTGTAATGTGTATCACGGTGTGAGGCGCAACATGTAATGGGCCTTATGGTGTGTGGCATAATGTGTAATGGGCATCACTTGTGTCAAATAATGTGTAATGGGCATCACTTGTGTCAAATAATGTGTAATGGGCATCACGGTGTGTGGCATAATGTTTAATGGGCATCATAGTCTGAGACGTAATGGGCATAACCGTGTGAGGCACAGCATGTAATGGGCATTATGGCATGTGGTATACTATGTAATGTCTGTGTGACGTGTAATATGCATTACAGTGTAAATTTTAGGCGCGCACACTGTCTCTATGGTCCCTATTTTACAAAAATGTGTCATGCCCTGGCATTACGATGTGTGGCAATATGTGGAATGGGCATTACTGTGTGATGAGCATTATGGTGTGTGGCATTATGTGGAATGAGCATTATGTTGGATGGCATTATGTGGAATGGGCATTACTGTGCAATGCATTATATGTAATGGGCATTACTGTGTATGGCATTATGTGTAATGGGCATTACAGTGTAAATTTTTGCAGCGCACCTTCGGCACGCACTGTCCCTGTTTTTAGTATTCTGAAGTGCATATACATAACTAAGTCACCTATTTAGTTTGCATTATACCCATAGGCGGTGATGGACACGCCCAATAGGTGGTGATGGACATGCCCCCCATGGTGCACCCCCTAAGAAAATGGGCTGCGCACGCCTATGGTTGTCCCTTGATTCTATACCTCTTTTATACATGCTAGTATCCTATTGGCCTTACTTGCTGTTGCTTGACATTGAGTACTGCTCCCCTGTTTATATTCAATTTGTACTCCTAGGTCATTTTCCATGTCCCTAAAGGTACAGTAGCCGGGAGTCAGGAGGCAAGGGGCTTCTGTGGTGCATGAAAGTATGGAAGGCGGGTTTTCCATGCAGTGTGTAGGTACAGGAGCAGGGGGATGGGAGAGGGGGGGGGGGCAAGCTTCTGTGTGGCATGAAGGTACAGGCAGCCGGTAGCTATAGATAGCAGCAGCCTAAGCAGTGTAGGTTGAGCGCCTCTCCCGTCTGGCGCCTCCCTGCACTACAGAAGTAAATGAGCAGGCATAGGTGGTGGATTGAGCAGTGAATAAAAATAAATGAATAACGTTTTTTAAGAGGGTGCAGGGGATTGCCTTGGGGCCCCCCAAGCCACCGGCCCCCATAGCAGCTGCATCCCCTGTACACTCTATAGTTACACCACTGGTGTTTGAGTAATAAGAACTGCTCAGGTCTCATATGAAATTAGGGGGGATGATTCTAGTTTCTTCATAAAAGGGCGAAATTGGCCTTGTTACGATGGTTTGGGGACTGCGCATGTGCATGGTCTTTTATGCACATGTGCAGGTCCCCTTTGCGAATGGCTACAGTATAACATCAATGCATTGTGTATATAAAGTTTGGCTTAATTATTCTAAACAGTCCATATTTCTTGTTCAGCATATCTAGAAATGAATGAGATGTCACTTTCAAGTTTCTTTTTTAAAGCATTCCTAACTTCAATTTGTCTATGATCCATGTAGGAAGCATTACACATTTCATAACAACATTTTTATTAATATGATTAAAATATTCTTTAGGGCATTTCTACAGGTGTTGTCATTAAACACTAGACAATATAATTCAAGGTGTTAATGCATTACTCTGCATTTCAAGTATGTCTCTGTCACTCCTATTTGACAAGTTTTAATTTCATTATGACACTGCACAAGTTACCTCTGGCAACTGTAATTAACCTGGATTATGTTTCAGTTTTAGAAAACACCAGCCAGGAACATAAATGCTGATTTATTTAGTCACAAAGTCAAATACTTCTCAAGTCATAATGATCCTTTTGTTTAAGGCTCTTGTAGCTATTATTTAGAATAGACTACCTGAATTATCAAAAAGCTTGACAGTCTTTTTAGTGTTATGTAGTATTTTATATATTTTATACATAATTTCGAAGGTTGTCACCCATCAAAATGTGTTTTTATGTACTATGTCCACCGATGGGTGGGGGGGGAATCACAGGGTCACCATGGTTACCAGGCTGTACTATATATATATATATTAGACAATAATTTGCGGCACTCAAAGGGTCTTCTTTCACGTGGTAGTTGTATTAAGATACAAAGCAGGATTACATATATTTCATGGGTGTTTGCCCCGACATTTCAATTCCGCCACTGGCATTTTCTTCAAGGGCCCATGATAATGATAAACTGTACAAAGCAGATTGCATAGGTGTAAAGAGTTTTATACAAACCTGTCTGTGTGCTTTTATCATTATCATGGGCCCTTGAAGTATTGAAGTACTGCCCTGACGAAAATGTTAACTCTTACACATTGAAACGTTGGCATCTAAGTGGCATGTGTCATGTGTCTTATTTAAACCCGAGTGCCGCCGTACACCGCAAACTATATATATATATATATATATATATATATATATATATATATATACTTACTTAGGACCTTGGTGTCGGCACTCCACTCTTTTTGAAAATATAACCTGGGTGCCTTCCTGCAAGCAGTAAGCATAGATATGTTTGAGGGGGTTGGCGGCACTCTCAGCGTAGATAAAGAACTCAAGGAGACAGCAGTTTGCTTAACGTTTCAATTCATGTTGAACGGATTTTCATCAGTAGTACATGATACAATACAAAGGCAAATACCTTTATCCCTTTACCAAGAAGCCCAGTGCACGTGAATCCTTCCCGCAGCATGTGCGTCTGTGGTGGCGCTCAGTGCATGATATCACATCGCCGGGGGTAGTGTGTTGCTAAGCAACTCATGTAAACAGTCACAAAAAATTAAAACAAAGTGTGAGAAGTTGTGCTGGCTATCAAGAAAGGCAAAACTAATGACGTATATACTGGAAAGAGCAACAGAGTCACAGAGTCCACATGAATACATGGTTGCGCAGGGTTTTAGATCACTTGTTACAAAAAGCAATTAAGGTTTAACCCGTTGAGCCCGCTCGGTCTAACTGTGTTTAATTCATACGTCCACCTAGCTTCTTTTTGTAGGAGTTGATGCTCTCTGTTTCCTCCTCTTATGGACATAGGCACATCATCAATGATTTTGTATCGCAGAGTTGACAGTCCATGCCGCGCCTCGGCAAAATGCTGTGCTACCGGCTGATTGGAGGATTTGCCTTCTATAGCATGGCGAATTGCACATCTGTGCATTGCCATGCGTTCCTTGAATTTGCGTGTGGTCTTGCCTATGTAGGCAAGACCACACGGGCACCTGAGCAGATAGACAATAAACGAGGAGTTACATGAATATGTCCTCTTAATTTTGTATACTTTTCCGGAGTGGGGATGTGTGAATGTGGGACCTGGTTCCAGATAACTGCAGGTCCTGTATCCCCGACAACGGTAATTCCCCGGTCTCTTGGTAAGGAAATGTCCTGGAGTTTTATTGATGGGTTCTGTTGTATCAGTTTTCATGACCATATCTTTAATATTGCGTCCTCTTCTGAAACATGGTGTGAGGACCGAATCTCGTAGGAGCGGTAAATCAATGTCCCGTTTATAAGTGGCCAGAATGTTTTTGCTGTCTTAGTCAGCACTTTGCTTAAAGGATTATAGTCCATAATGAAGATGGATTTATCACTTTTGTTGTTTTTGGATGATGGTTCCCCAAAGTGTGTTTTAGGCACAGACATTACTTTGTCTAGTGCTTCATTTAGCAATTTGTGGCTATATCCTCGTTCCAGAAATTTGTTTTTCATTAGGGCCAATTGTATTTCCTCCTCTTCAGTGGTTGAGCAGATCCTCCTTACTCTGCATAACTGGGAGTAAGGTAGTGTTTTTTTTAAAGGGTCCGGTTGGTAGCTTGTCGACAATAGCAGAGTTCCCATCTGTGGGCTTGTTGTATATAGTGGTTTGTATGTTGTTGTCCCGCAGCTGCACCAGAACATCAAGAAATGGTATTTCTATATTGATGTAGTTATACGTGAATTTGATGTGTTCATCAGCACTGTTGACCCATGTCATCATGTCGATTAGTTCATTTGCTGTACCAGTCCATACCACAAAAATGTCGTCGATAAAGCGACGGAAGAAGGCAATCTTTGAGAGGTGTTCTTCTTTTGTCAAGAACAAACTTGCTTCAAGGTCTGCCATGAACGCATTGGCGTACGTGGGGGCCACACACACCCATCGCACAGCCTTGCATCTGGATGTACATTTCTTTGTTGAATACAAAGTAGTTTCTTGTCAGAACCAGGTTGAGTAGTTCTAAGAATAATTCTGTGTCAGGTCCCTTGTATGCAGGGTTATGTTAGAAGCCTTTTGACAGCCGCGAGACCACGCTCATGTGGTATGCAGGTATAAAGATTTATAACATCAATTGCTCCTCTGTAGATCTACAGTTCTGTAGTTGTGACCTTTATTTGATGTTTAAAGACCTGCCGAGTGCCGCTCTCCCCCTTCCCCGCCGTGGGACCCTTGCTTATATAGTGTATCGCTGTACGCTTGATGAGGCACCGGGGCATCGTTGGATTTGGATATATATATATGCTGGCAAAGGATCATGATTGGGGTAGCAGCCATTTTTTTAAGTGATTTTACTCTATCACATAAATAATGTATTTCTTTTTTAACATTAGTGTTAAACATAAGACATGCTTTCTGGACTAAAGCTCACCTGTACACTTTCTTTTAAAGGAAATCGATCTATCAATTATATTAGCTATAAAACACCTAGGAAAGCACATGACCAATGTCTGATAATGTTATTATGTTATTACTGGTTGATTCCAGGAGTGTTTTCATCATGAGATGCTATGTAATGAGTAAGTATGGGAAATAACAGAAGTGAATACCTGTGAAGTCATACGCTGCGCTCGCCACACTTTGGGCTCGGTGGCTCGCTGCGCTCGCACACTTTATATTCTCAACTCCATGCCGACGTGGATAGTAGGGGTATGAAAAAGGTTGCGTACCGCCACGCTTTGGGTTGGCGTCAATCATGGGGTGCCGTTGAGGGGGTAAAATTTGGGGAATGGGGACTACTTTACATTGAATCAAATGTAAAATAGGGTCCCAGGGGCCCTATTCACATTTGATTCAATGTAAAAATCGGGTCCATCGCGTCGGTTCTATCGCATGCGATTTGGTCGCATGCCATGCGACAGACGCGATTTTTCCGATCCGATCACCCCGATACAAATCGGTGTGGCCGTGCTAGGAAACAAGTACCCTTGTTGCATTAAAGCTCTTTTGGAGCAGTTTTTTGTGGAAAAAAGGGCACTTAGCACTCCTTTTCCCATTATAACATTGCTGTATACTATCCAGAAAGCACACACGGATAGTTCACAACCTCCCTGTAGACTGATTATTTCAACTTGGCCATCATTGTTGCAGGGAGTTTCTATCTACCTGGGTCACTTGATGCAACCATGTTTGCAAGCTGAGTCCTCATCTTAACATGCTGCTATCAAAATTACCCAAATTGCACAGTCTGCCTGCACAATGTATTTTATGCACAATTTATGTCCAGAGCTTGTGTACAAGCATACCACACAACCAAGGTCTACAAGCCATATATAGGCTTATTACGAATAATCCCTTATACTCGGGGCCAAATGTTTAGTTTTTTGTAAACCTACTATATTTGATGCTAAAATGGAATTACTCTTTGTTTTAACAACAAGTTCTTTCTAAAGCTAAGGGGATGTGCGATGGGGTAATGTGAGGCTCATCATTCCCTAATAGCTTTGTGTTCAGTGTTGAACAAGTTTTATTCCTGGGTAATCCAGTATTATTATACAGTTTCTTATACAGCGCACATAAATTCTGCAGTGCAATTTTACAGAGTATAGTTGAACATTCACATCAGTCCCGGCCCAAGAGGAGCTTACATTCTATATTCCCTACCACATGTACATGCACACACAGACATTCTAGGGTTAATTTTGTTGAGGGCCATTAGCCTTCCAGTATATTTTTGGATTGTGGGAGGAAATCGGAGTAAACCCACGCAAGTATGGGAAGAATATACAAACTCTGCACAGTTAGAGCCAGGGTGGGAATTGAACCCATAACCTTAGCGCTGTGAGGCAGTAATACTAACCATTACACCATCCGTACTGCCCCTTTGGTCCATCAACATTTATAGCTATATTCTGTTTATATAGATGACCTCTTATTGATATGATATTAACTTTGTAGCACCTCTCATTATGTTTAAAAATATGGTGTGCAGTCCAGTCCCCTGCTCTTTCCCCAATATTTGTGTATACAGTATATTATTCACTTGAAGGTAAGACTCCTTCATTCTGGCACTGGCACCCCTCCCATCTACCCTCAGGTGTTTTAATTAGCACATTACATTGCTGACTGCATGTTAATATGGGCTCTATTTGAAGGTAAGACCTAGATATATTTATATAATGTGTTAGTATTAGAAATGTTAGGGACCCATCTAATGAAGTTCACCTGGACACGTGGATGGGCCCACATATTTGCGTAAATGTGTGCTAAGAACTTCAATTATATTCCATGTTAATTGTAAGAGTTATCAAAATTATTTTTACTATCAGTGTTCTTAGCCCCTAGAGCGTGCATCAGTTTTGTTCTTTTTTCCTCTATGGCAGTGGATCCCAACCATGGTCCTCAAGTACCCCCAACAGTGCATGTTTTCCAGGTCTCCCGGCAGGTGCACTCTTTATTAAGGCACATTTGAAAAGATCCACAGTTGGAGCTAATTATAGAACTTGCGATTCTGTTTGGAGACCTGCAAAACATGCACTGTTGGGAATACTTGAGGACCAGGGTTGGGAACCACTGCTCTATAGAACTAGAAGCCTTAAGTTGGTAGCACCTCTCATTATGTTTAAAAATATGGTGTGCACTCCAATCTTTCCCTCTTATTGATATGGTCTGGCCCAAAAGTGTTACTAGCTGACTTAACTGACACACCCTATACCACGCTGTCTCCTGTAAAGTTTACTTTTGAGATGAGTTCACAGGAGGTACTGTATACCATTCATATGTACGGATTACAATATGAGAATGTACAATACACACATCTCTATTTACTAAACACACATATCACAACAACTTGCTTTTGTCACCAGCCATCACCCCATACTCTTGAAGAAAGGATTGCTGTTCTGTCAGATGTTGAGACTTTGACACATCACAAGTGATCTGGCAGTTATAAAACAGGCCTTAACAACTATGGTGGAGAAATTTGTGGTTAGGGGTTATCCAATGCATGATTTAATGTCGGACAAAAAAAGGTGCTCAAGAATCTAAAAATACAATTTCATTTGGTAGAATTAATTTCAATCGGCCAGTTCCTAGATAAGCAGGATTATTAAAAAGCACTGGTCCCCCAGTCAGACCCCAATTTGAAGTCTTTAAAGAACAAGGGTGTCAAATGTGCATAAAAATTTGGCAAAAAACTTAAAGATTATCTTAGAAAGAATGATGTTGCTCCTTTATTGAAACCAGAGGTTCTCTGGTAAGCAATTTAAGATCAGACAGCGAGTGACATGCAACTCTAACTTTGTTGTGTATTAAATCAGCTGTCTTTGTGGACAACACCCTGTGGCCGAAACAAAGAATAGGCCACAGCACATACGTCAGCTATTAAAACAACTTTTTCTGTTGACCACCGTGATCAACCAGCCCATCATTTTCCAGAGGCTAAATGTAATCATGCACTATAGCAATGGTTCCCAAACTGTGTGCCTAGGCTCCCTGGGGTGCCTCAGGACACTTGCAGGGGTGCCTTGGGTTGGTGGCCAAGATCAATTCATATTATTTATGGTCAATGTACCAGGCAAAACCAGTGTTTGTGGCTGCCAATCATAATATATGTGGACAAACAGAAGCAAATCCTGTCCCTCACCAGATAACTGTGACATATACACACAATGCACTTAATTTCATAATGTTTTCTGAATTTATCGATAAGAAGCATTTGCCCTAGGGGTGCCTTGAAAATATTTTGATGCCTTAGGGTGCCGTGATTCAAAAAAGTTTGGGAACCACTGCACTATAGGATTATAGAACAAATGTGTCTCCTCTTAGCACCTGGGAAGATGACAGTATGCTGATGCATCCAGATCGACAGCAGGAGTGGACAGGAACGTGGACAGGAATTATCCCTTCAGAGATTTAAGTGGAGTGATTTGTTTGTGTATGTTTTAATCTTTGTGTCCAATTAGAGCATTGAAATATTGGTAAGACTGACTCTTGGTATATTTGTTTCTAAGTCCTGCCATCATCCACTTACACACATACACACACATATATATATATATATATATATACACACATGTTATTTTTAAACTATGGAGGGTAGAGTGTGGTGGACCATGGGGGTACACTCCCACTCTTGTACCTGGCGCTGTTCAAAGAACAATTAAAGGTAGATTCAACCCAACTGCTGCATGTGAAAAAGAGCCTGCCACAGCTCTAAACTTCTAGGGAAAGGGGATTTTTTACACTGCACTGATGGGTTGAGATATATATAAACAGCAGGGTCCCCGGCGGTGACCAGGAACATACACGGCACTGCAGCTTCTCAATATGCAAAATTATTTTATTAGCCTTTATTTATATATATGTATATTATTGTATCCGAAGGTCCGGCACTCCCAATGAAAGTTCAACTTGGACTGGTGCCTGCACAAAGGTAAATGTAGAGTCCGTGGATGGTGCGGCACTCAGCGCTGCATATAAATGAATACACAAACTACAGTGGCTTGTTCAAAGACAACGTTTCAGTTGTATTTCTCACAACTTTTTTCAAGTCATACAAGATAAAGTGAGTACAAACATACCTTTATAGAAGTGCAACACCCTTGTGCAGTGTGAAGCCGGGGCGGGACGTGCATCCGGCATCAGCGCCGTGCGATGACGTCATCGCGCCGACCCTTTCAAGTGACAACAAAAACCATCACCATGGCAACATACAATACTGCGGATATATATATATATATATATATATATATACATACATATTTTTAAACTATGTACTATAAAAAAAACTATACAATATCAGAGTACACATCTTTAGTGTAATTACATGCTGTGGTATAATTATTACCTTTAGTTTACTTAAGTTGTTAATATCTGCAATACTCACACCTGACATAAATATTGTGTTGGAACACTTTAAGTTAAATCACATAATTAGGAAGTGATGACAGTGGAGCCTCTAACTAATCGGCAAATTATATCACCCTGCTAAAAAATTTATTGCCATATTTTACTATTTCAATAAAAACGAACGTGTAATTTGTTCTCAGCCTAGACACTTCTCAGAAGCAAATATTATATAAAGTATTTTCCACCTGGGCATATAAATTGTGGCCAATTAAAAGCCAAGGAATATAAAATGGCTATTAAATAGTGGCTTATTAAATATGATTAATTGATTCAAATATGTAATTGCACTGAAAACTGATAGAACTGGATTACGCAAGTATTAGTTATATTTTTAAGCATTCATTTAAGGCAAAGTTTCATTTATATTATCCACTTATATCAAAACATAAAGCTCCTGAACTGTTTTTATTGAAAATTCCTAATAAATAGCATGATTTATTGGACAGAATATAGTTTATAATGCATAAGTCTATATTTAAAAATATATTGTGTCAAAAATTATAAGTTAAACCAAGTTAGCCAAATGCAACATTTAATATTTTTTTTTTGTATTATCATGCCTAATATGATATTCTATATTTCTTTTAAATACCAAAAATCCCTACTTGGTTACCAGCCACCAACAATTAGAACAGATGAAAATAACCTTTAACTGGGTATGTGCAGACTATAATACAGGCATAATGTATAAATGATTTATCTTAAATGAACCGGATACTGCAAATAAAATTGTATAATAAATTTGCACGTGCCTATACTCATTGCTTTAATAAATGATTTAATCCCATTTTTCCTAGAGGATTAACAATTTGCCATCATTGTTTGTAACTTCAATTTAATGGTTTCTATAGTAAGATTTTGAATAGACCCAATTCCTTATTCACCTCTTTACATGGCACCACTCTGTGGGGTAAATATACTAAGATGGGAGATCTATTTCCCATGGGATGTTGCTATGGGCTACCAATCAGATAATATATATTATATGCTGCCCATACTCCCTACTACTCTCTCCCAGTAAATAGAAGCTGTGTGCATGGGAACTCCCAACTGCCCCTCCACTGCTTTCTGTGGGTGGGATGTCACAAAAATCGTAACTGTAACCAGGTCTGGTGCAAGCCTCCCCCAGCCCCAGGCAAATCCCCCACCCGTCCGCTGCAGAGGAGATTTCAGCAGGCAGCGGGCGGCAGGAGGCGGGTGCGGACAATACTGTGTGTGCCCATAACCCCCGTGTCCAGGGGAGGGGAGAGGGAAGCTACCTTTCTCACCTGCTCCCAGTCCCCGCGGCACTTCCTGCTTTCTATGGTACGGGTACCTCTATGATACCTCTCCTCCTCGGCGGCTCAGTACCGCCCTCCAGTGGCCCTGACTGTAACTGATTATAGGGACAGTTGGGAGGTATGCTGATATAATATATTTAGAATTAAATCTAGAGTGGCATAATTAAGTATGAAAAAGAGGGCAGCATACCAGTTTATTCTATTTTTCTGTTCCATGCCACCTGTGGGGTATTTGAACTGACTCAAATTAACTCTTCTGTATGAAACTTTTAAGCCAGTTATGAGAAGCGCTGTCACCTCTTAGGGGTATATTTAAGGGGTATATTTATTAAATTGTGGGTTTTTAGAAGTGGAGATGCTGCACATAAACAATCAGATTCTACTTTTATCTAGCATCTTCTACATAATAATAGCTATAATCTGGTTGTTGCTATGGGCAACATCTTAACTGCTAAAAACCTACACTTTAGTAAATATATCCCTTAAACTGTAGATGCTAAAATTAGAGTTAACAGAGCAAGGCAATGCTTTTGTTTTAGGCGCTTAAGCACTTATGTTGCCTGTATGTTTAAAATAAAGTGCATTATTCCATTCCTCACAAAGGGCCAGTTTTTCTAAGCTTGAAAAATGATAAAATGGAGATTGGTAAAGTACTAGCCAATCAGATATTATCTGTCATGTCACAGACTGTGTTTGGAAAATGAGTTAGGAGCTGTCTGATTGATGGATTATTACTCTTCTTTTTTATCACTTTTGAGGCTAACATTTGAGTCAAGCCTAAAGGGGCGTCATTCAGAAAATTATTTAAGCATTTTGGCCAATTTCTTCAGCATGCAGGGAGACATTAGCTTATACTGTGTGAAACAGTGCAACAGTGAAAATACCTCCAAACATCTGCAAATCAATACGAACCTGCTGAGCATGAAAAATATCAGGAAAGTACACTTAAATCAGGTCAGGAAGATGGTATGGCATTCCCTAAGAGCTCAGAAACTGTTGGGTTAGTTATTAGATCTCCCCGGGTCCCATGTGTCTTAAGTTCCTATAGTAGAATCATGTACTTCTATAAATGGTATTATGTGCTGGTTTGCCATTTCCCCTACTAATTCACTTTGCATAGTAGTCATTTTAATTGCTGTATGTTTGGAGTGTTTCTCTAAATGCTTAGTAAAGTATTGGTTTAGATATTATTTTCACTATATATTGGACATGGATCTCATAACTTAGCAGGAAGTAATCGTTCTACTCTTTCCATAATTTAGTTAAATAAAAAAACAGTGAATATTTTCATATGTGTGCAATGTTGAGGTGTATTGAAATACACTTTAAACCAGTGGTTCCCAAACTTTGTGCCATGACACCTGGGGTGCTTTGGGATATTGACAGCGGTGCCTTTACTTTTAGTTTCTTAATAAAAAACTTTTGTCCTAGGGGTGCCATGAAAAAGAATTGTGATACTCTAGAATGCCATGATTCACAATAAGTTTGGGAACCACGGCTTTAAACAAATCCAATCCTTATTTTAAAACTGGTTAAAGCCATTTCCCATGATTACATTTATATAGTTGGTTATTATGATGGAAATGTTGTAGCCACCAATTTAATTGTATTTTTTTTTTATTTTGCTTGAAAAGCAATATAATTCAGGGAACAAAATGTACTATATTTTCAAAAGACAAATAGGGTGTATTTGAATGTTGACTGCTGGGTTGGTTCACTTATCAGAATCAACTTTATTGGCGATGTATACCTGTATATACTAGGATTTTTTTGTGGATTACAGAGCAGCATCAACAAGGGTACAGGAGGGGGGGGGGAGGAGAGACATTACATACATTCCATAGATTACATTTCTTGAGTTATGATTATAATGGACAGGTAGCCTAAAAGGTTAGCACATTTTAACAGTCGGAGTTGGGATTGCATTTGCTTGGATGCAGTTGTTCAATTGGTGGATAGATAACGGGAAGAAACTTCTTGTGGTTCTGGTTGTCTTGGCAGGGATGGACCTGAAGCGTCTTCTGGATGGTAGAATGTTTCCAGGATGCAGATTGTCTGTTACGATCTTCACGGCATGTTTCTTGGCCCTGGCTAAGTATAGATCCATAACAGGGTGGAGGTCGTCCCAATGATCTTCTCTGCTGTCCTCACCACCTTTTGTAGTCTTTTTTTGTCATTCTCGCTTGCACCACCGTACCAAATTGTGATGGAAGAGCATAGGATGGACTCCACAATTGTGGTGTAAAAAACACACAGCAGTTCCTGCGGAATGTTGAATTTCTTGAGTTGCTTCAGGAAAAAGTGCTGCTGTATGGCCTTTTTTACATTTGTGGTTATGTTTAGTTCCCATTTCAAGTAATTGGAAATGGTTGTCCCTAAGAATTTGAAGGATTTAATCCACCCACTGCTGTGTTGGATATTGCTAGCGGGACCAAGGCATTTGGTTTCTTTCAGAAGTCCACCACCATCTTGACTGTTTTGGTGGGGTTAAGGTCGAGGTTGTTGCTGCTGCACCACTGTGTCAGCTTGTCACTTCAAGCCTGTATGCTGTCTCGTCACCATCTTTGATTAGGCCGATGATAGTGGTGTCATCAGCAAATTTTATGATTTTCACTGGCTGCACGGCTGAGGTGCAGTCGATGGTGTAGAGGCAGAAGAGCAGTGTGGAGATATTGCATCCCTGTGGGGTACCAGTGCTGATCATGCATGTGCTGGACGTGAAGGCACCGGCTTTCACCTCCTGATTCCTTGCCATTGGAAAGTCTACAATCCAGGAGCATGTAGAATCTGGAACTCCTAAGGAGAGAAGTTTGGGCTGCAGGATGTGGGGGGCAATAGTGTTAAAAGCCAAGCTGAAGTCCACAAATAGGGTGTTTTCTTGGGGACCGGGACAATGATTAAGCGTTTGAAGCAGGCAGGGACCTTGCACTGTTCCAGAGAGAAGTTAAAGATCACGTGAAGATGATGGCAAGTTGTGCCGCACAGGTCATTAGGGTAGACGGCGACATTCCATCTGGTCCCGCAGCCTTCTTTGGTTTTACCCCTTGAATAGTGCTTCTACTTTCTCTAGGTCCACGTGGAGGGCCTGGGGGAGGAGTTTGTGGTGGACGGGGGGCTGGGGGGGGGGTAGGGGGGATGGAGTGGCCTTGCTGAGGTGGTCCGGAGGAGGGATGATGCGCTGGGCACAGTGCTCAAATCATCCGCCAGTTTCTGGTGCATTTCAGACTGTCTATGGGCTTTCTTATAGTTTGTAATGGTTTGCATTCCCTTCCAGACAGTCGTGGGGTCATTTGCTGAGAGTTTATGCGTCAACTTGTTCGTATATTTCATTTTTTGCGAGCCTGATTCCATGCGTCAGGGATTTCCCGGCTTTTCGGAACAGTGCCCTATCTCCGCTACTGTATGCCTCCTCCTTCACTCAGTGGAGTTTTCTGAGCTGACTGCTGAACCATGGCTTGTTGTTGTTGAGGGATCGGACTCTTTTGGTAGGTACACAAAACACTTCCTATGTCCCAGTCACATAAAAATGAGGTTTTGTTTTGTGGATCATAATATTTAAACAAAACTAAGTTACTTTAGTAACATATATTGGTTTTATTGAACTTTATAACAAACTTAGTTTTTTCACTTTTAAAATTTATATTAAAAGTTCAGTTTCCAAAAAAGTATATAAAATTTCCGAGGCTACTGCTCCAATTTACAATTCCGAACAGCAAATCTTGTTTATTTTGCTTATTTTTGCACATCCATAGGCTTAAAAATAAATATGAATACATTGATACAATTTAGCACACAAATATGACATTATAGTTAATTTAAAATTATATTTCTTTAAACTGCCTGAAGTGCTGAAATTTAAAATGCCTCGTGTGACCTATTTCAGCGCCAGAAGGATAGAAAGATGTCATATTTTCTGGATAAGTGAGATATATGCAAATTAGGCGTATTCGTATTTAGATTAGAAAGATTGTAAGAAAATTCCCTTCCTGTATATGCTAGTGGGATTGAGGAAAACATGTATGCCCCCTTTACGTAATTTAATAGAAAAGTTAAAGCTTGATATAGAAGCTGAGAATTATAATTAATGTAAACAGATTAACGGCTCAGCAAGTAATACTTTGGAATGTAAAGGTGGCCTGGACTGATGTACAGAATTTTATTTTACATGCTTCAGGAAATGTTGTCAAGGTCCAGGGGTTTCATATATGAGAATGATTTCAGGGACTTGCGCCACAAATCCATAATTGCTGCTTTTAATTGTATATTTACTAATATAGAGAAACCATGGAGAGAACTCTGGCAAACGATGTTGTAAGTCTGACTCCCCTTATGGTTTACCATTACAAAAGCAGTGAAACTGTTTTGCATTTTGTCACATATATCATTTAATTCATTGTAAGTCAAAAAAAGATAAGTGTTCTACATGTTCTATGTATTACATATTTTGATTATATATTGTTATGTATTACATTTACAACATTGTGAGCTACAGTATGATTTTTTTAATTTAAAAAATATTTTGGGCTAACTAATTAAATATTAGATTATTATTTTATTAGCAATAATCATTAAGTACTTTGGGAATGTATTAATGATTGCATAAAGCGAGAAGGGCTCAGATAGGAATCCATCCCATACTTACAGTACCTACTCCCCCGGATCCTTCGGGGGACTCCTGATTTTTGGGGTAGTACCCTGCACCCTGGAAAAGTGGCCAGCCCTCTCACATTCTAACCATTTCCTAGTGAAGTGGGAAGAACAGAGAACTTTCCAGCAGTCTGGTGGAGGGCTGGAGGGTGCAGGGCCTATTATATGCTAATTGCATAATTTTAGCCATTCCTCTATGTAAATTTGTCCCAATCAAGGTATTTTCTCTGCATATGGGGTGGGGCTTAATTATACAGTTTGCTCAGCCTAGTCCTCATCACCTCCCACCTACTTGACCTCCCTGGGCATGTCCCGGAGAGGAAACCCATAAAGCCGGTAAGCATGGCCCATCCTTGCGGTGTGATAGAAGTGAATCACTAATGCGATGAGTTGAATTCTCATAAAACTCTCTAGATTGTCGCCTATAGGCTACAATATTTAATGCCGACTTTGAACTCTGGAGCTTGGCAAATTCTACAATGAAGCATCCAATTCATATGCTTCTTTTGCTATTGAAAATAGAGGGCCCCCGTAGGTAGATACAGAATATTTGCTGGTAACCCTAGAAATTACTGTTTCTGGGTCAATATCACAAACATTAGTTAATAAATAAGCGCTTTAATGGAAGGTTTTTCTTTTTTTAAACTGGTATTGTTGTCCAACAAAAGCAATAAGAGCAGAAACATGTTAGAACATTTTTTATTAAAAAGAAATACTGTATCAACCATTTAAAAATGACAGCACTCTTACATACATAACTTACACAACATAAACTTTTGATTGATTTACTATAATTGTCTACAGAGAGAGTGCAAAGAACCCGTGATTAGCTTGTTCAGCGCAGCTCTAAAATGCAGATGGCCTGATTTTGAGTAACACTTAAATACAAATTTATTCTGAATGCAAACATGGGCCCTCATAAGAATGAGATAATTTGGTCCCTGGCGTGTTCGCCCCGGGGACCGATGTTTTAGCACTGTGCATATGCGCATGTGCAGGGCTTCTGTGCGGGTGCCTTCGGGGACTTGCGCAGTCGCTGTGGTGCTTGAAAGGGGGGTGGAGGTGGACAGGGAACATACAAAAACGCTGGGCGCGCCCAGGAATACACTGGGTGTCCCCATGTGAGTGCAGGTTGGCACCTGCCTTCCGGAGCGGTTGGCTGATGTCATCTGACTAGGGATGGCCATCGGCACATCTCCCATCGATGGTTGCCATCGATGGCTTCTAGAGCAGGAACCATCGATGGCTATAAACCATTCTACTTCACACCATCGATGGTTCCTGCTATCGCTTAGCCTCGCATGTGCAGCGCAACAGGACGGGACGTGCGCATGCGCAGAAGAAACTTTAGCCATCGATCCAGTTTAAGTTTATTTTGTGCATGCACGCACCCCCCAACTTTTACCATCGGAAGCCATCCATTGATGGCATATAACTATTCAACCATCCACTATCGATGCCCAAAACATCGAGCACTAGGTCCCAACCATCAATGTTTTGGGAACATCGATAGGCTATGGCCATCCCTTCATCTGACCACCCAGTTTGGATCCGCACGCTGCCCTGCAAATGGATTTTTATTCAATGCATCCACTTGCAAAGCGGCAGGGATATGCAGAGCATGGTTGTGGTGGATATTGGGAAAGAGGGGGGGGGTTTTGGCTTGCACTGACCTATGTGATTGTATTGATTAAATACCAGCTTGTACTTAAATAAAGATATAAATATCTCCTGTATTTGTGTGCTGGTGGTGCTCCCCTAAGTTATGGGTGACCATACGTATTACGAGAGAAAAAAGATAACTCTTTTTTTGGGGGCACTGCTTTTGTTGTTTAATGAAAATAGATTTAGTTTACATGTACTAGTGTGGTGGGTGGAGGAATACTGAAGAACCTAACAGTAGAAGTATTTGTGAAACCCTGGACAATCAGTATCTGGGGGGACACTGAGGGGGACGTGGATGAGAGAGGGAACTAAGTGTATATAGTGTCTATTGTTGGAGCGCTGTGGTGGCCTGACGGCAAGTCAGATGTTACCTGGGTATGTTGGCCTACTGTTGCCCAATACCCCTGGTATGTCTATATCATGAGCGTGTAGCCAAGTGTTGCCACTATATGCACAAAAAATAATAAAGATTGTGATAAAAATTAAATCAAGAATATAGGAGATATGTATATATATACATACACACATATATATACATATATATACATACACATGTATATAAAGAGTGAAAAGAATGTGAAAGATAAAAAATATATGAAAATTGAAAATAAATATTTGTATCAGCTCTTAATGGATCAATTTTTCCATGTGCTGTGTTTCATGGAACCACAGGGGCAATTGACCATTTGTGCTGAATTTTTTTGTTTTTTTTTAAATATGCTTGGTGATTCATGTGCTATTTGCACCACAATAAGTATATATATATGTGAAATATAATCAAAATTGTTAAAACAATGGCGACGATGTTAATGTTTGGTGGTTTGGGCCACCGAGAGAGAACCCCACTGATGTTTAGAAAGTTACTTGTGGTTGCATGTACTCCATTAATTGATATGGAACTGTGTATTTTAAAGAGATAATGAGGAAAGTGTGCTCCCTTAGGGTCCCACCTGTTCCTTGCTAATCCGTGTGCCCACTGGCAGTGAACGGATTAAGCGGTGTTCAGGTTAGGGGGCCACTAATTGTCGGGGCAACTGAAGGAAGATACCGGGATCTGCTGTTGGGGTCTAACCTTTGGATCACCCCTGTTGGAGAACCAGTGCAGGGGGTCACTCAATGGCAGGCCGCAATGAGAGTCCCTTAATAAGACAAGGTTCAAGTGATAGGTTACAGAGAATGGTGGCAGGCACTATCCACTCTATTCAATACGCATTTATAGTGTGGCACCAGACATACATCAATTACATGTGAGCTCAATTATTGCAATTTATCCATTGTGTTACAAAAATGCTGATCAGATTCGCTGTACATGCAATGAAATAGCCTATGGATAAATGTAAAATTTTTTTTATATATAAGTGCCTGTCACTTCTCCTGTAGGTTTATGTACCCTTTATCTCATGAGTTAACACCTGTTAAATTGTCCTCAGCTTAGTCAGATGTTCAGAAGCAATCTCATATTATCATATAATTTCCTCATTTGTTGAGTACACTGTATTTTGCAAATGTATTATATTATCACAAGCACTGTTGTATCATTAGTTACTTAATGAGGATAATGGTATCATAAATGGTCCAAGTATAGTGCACAATGCTATATGTACCTGTAATTGGACATAAGTTAAGGTGGCTGGTGGTTCTCCTTTTAAATAGGCTGGTAACGCTGCTAAAGCAATTTTAACTAGACATGCAGCCCCAACCACCCAAGTACTTATCCATCCTGTATGCGATCGTTCAGTGCTGTGTGAACAGGGGTCTCTCCAGTGGCCGTCAGTCCACCTTGCTTGTGGTGGATATTCTCAGGCCCGTCTGCAGTGTTATAAGGCTTGCTAAGCAAAACTTTTGCTGCTTAGCAAACCAACCAGAATCACCCCCATAATGCTGGTGCGAGTGTACAACATAATGCTAATGTGAATATACTAACATCCTACAAACATAAAGTAATGCAAGTGTATACAAATCCTACAAACAACTGGACTTGTCTGGTTGTCTGCTCAGTCCTATGCAGTCTGGCTGCCAGGATCAGAGCTCAGCTCAGCTGTGATCAGGCAATATTAGAGGCAGCAGTAACTCAATTAAGCATAAGTAAAGCAGCCAGCCTGAGAACCGCTGCACATGCCCAGCAGCAAACCAAGCTGTGGATGGCTCCTCTACACTCAGATAACATTGGGCATTCTATACTCGGAGGGACTGGACAGCCAATAATTGGGGTGTAGGAGGTATGGGAGAGGATCACTTGTGCTCAGCATGCATCTACATCTAAACTGCCCCACTGTGGAAGACATACAAAGCCCCCCAGGTAAGCTGCTCTACATTTCTACTCATGCACTTTGCCAGGGCTCCTTTCATGACGGGTCAGCCCCAGCAGGTATGTCCTGAGTGATGATGGTGTGGGGTGTCACTCTAAGTTGAAACCCATGTAAACCCAGCAACTTAATTAAAATGGAAAGGTGGGCGGAAAGGTGGAAAATGCGGTTTAATGTTGAAAAATCGAAAGTTATTCATTATGGGAACAAAAAGGCACATGCTACTTTAGGCACTTCTGCAGTGGAGAAGAAATTGGGGGTCATCATAGATAATACATTGTGCAATAGTGCACACTGCTCAAGTGCAGCAGCAAAAGCAAACAAGACCCTAGCATATATTAAAAGGGGAACGGATTCAAGGGATGCCCATGTGATAGTGCCTCTTTACAAGGCATTGGTGAGACCACACTTGGAATACTGTGTTCAGTTCTGGGTGCCGCACCTTAAAACAAGGACATTAATTAATTGGAACAGGTACAGAGAAGGGCGACTAAACTAGTAAAAGGTCTTGAATCACTAGATTACAAAGATAGGCTAACCAGGCTGAGTATGTTTTCACTGGAGAAACACAGGTTTAGAGGAGATAGGATTAGTATGTTCAAACACAGGATTGGGGGATTCATAAGGGACTGGGAGATGATTTGTTCAGTAACAGGCCTATACTTAGGACATGCGGGCATGTAGTGAGGTTCGAGGAAAAGAAATTCCGTACTGAATTAAGAAGAGTATTCTTCAGCATTAGAGCAGTAAAATTTTGGAACTCATTGCCGGTGAGGGTAATTACAGCAACTACTGTTAATGAATTTAATTCAAAACTGGATACATTCTTGGCCACTAAGGGAATCCTATAGATGAATTACTCAAGTCAGTAGTTACAAGACAAATAGGTTGAACTTGATGAACTAACGTCCCCCCCCCCCAAATTACTATATTACTATGAGTTGGAGACAGGCCTGTGATGATATTGGTGCCAAATATGACTTGTGACAGAGCTGAGACACAGAGGAGACATCTGGAGCAGCTTAAGGTCAGTGACACTAGTACTGACTGCACTGCATTACTTGCTTCCTCTGATAGTGTCAGTGTGGGATTCCAGGAGAAAATTGTATGATGATTAAAGGAGCTTAGGGTTGGGCAGAATTAGTGTACAACTGGTAGTACCAGAGATGTAGGGGAAGATGGTAAAATTAGCTCAGGACTCTAGATGGACCCTGTAGTGTTGGGGCGTTCATCCCTGAAGTTAAGCAACAGGTACATACTCTCTCCACCTGTCTCATCCTGGCCTCATAGACACAGTACTCCCCCAACCCATTTTCTTTTATTGTGGAGATCAATATATTTGTAAATTTTCCCTGTGGGGACCAATCTGTTTTTTTCTGTGGGGCTATGTTTTTTTTTCTGTAAGGGCCAGTGTGGGGTCCAATGTGTGTTTTGTTTCCTGTTGGCGTAAATGTATTTATTTTTTTCCTTTCACTGGTCAATTTTTTTTTTTTTTTTGGAGGTATAGTTTTTTTTTAATGTTTTTCTTGTGGTGGCCATTATGTTTTATTTTTTGCTTTTCTGCAGGGACTAATGTTTTATTTCTCCCATTGGATGTCAATGTGCTTTTCTTTTCTTGTGGGGGCCAACGTGTTTTATATTTTTCCTGTGGGGCTAATGTGTTTTTATTTTTCCTTTCTCTGTTTTCTGAATGTGTTTGCTTTTCTCTGTAGAGTCAATGGGCAGTATTCAATGAAGAAAATTCTCTGTGCATGGCGAGAGATTTTTTCTCTCGCCATGCACTCTCCGTGTTCCGGAGCCTCCTGCTCCCACTATTCAATGTATTTAAGACTCGCCGCCACTCGCGGCGAGTCTTAACTCCTGCAGCGGACGAGCGTCCGCGGCAGGGAGCTGACAGGGAGCTGTGGGACGGTGGCATCCAGGGAGATTAAAGTCTCCCTGGATGCCCCAGAACATATGTGGAGGGTAGGGGCCCCCCCCGGGACCCAGGCAGCACAGGCTGCCCCCCCCTATAGCCAGCGGGGGACCCAGTATTCACTGCACCCGATTGTGCATATTAACGATCGGGTGCAGTGAATATATGAATATCTAATGAGCGGCTCGAGCGCTCCGGGCCCCTGCTGGCTGCACTGTGTAAAAAAAAAAAATTTAAAAAATATTTTTTTTTATTAAATATATATTCATGTGCTATAAGCACATGAATAAAAATAACATGCCCCTTCACAGAAAAAAAAAACTGATTTTTTTACACCAAAATAAAAAAAAAAACCTTTTAGATTAAAAGTTTACATTCCAGCTCTCCATCAAAAGATGGAGAATTTCTACACGGAGAGAGACGGCGAAAATCACTTAGAAAGACGGCGAATATTTCACATTGAATAGGGTGGTTCACTTTTGGAGAGCAAAATGCTCCGTCCAAGGCGAAAAAAGCAAAAATTCTCCTTAAAACACGGAGAATTTTTCTCATTGAATACTGCCCAATGTGTTTGTTTTCTGTGTGGCAACTAAAGTCACACAAAGCATAATTGCTGAGTCGGTAGACATTGAAAGTCTACATATCAGTCCTTGATATTCAGATGCACAAATGTACACCAGGGAAGGTAGTTTTACCACCATTAGCATAAAGTCGCAGACAAAACTGCAGATAAAGAGGCAAGGAAGGCTATAACAGTTTCCAACTCAAAATCAGGTCCTATAAGGACACCCTCTCAACAGACCCCACCCCCATTAGGAAAGCTTTCATTAACTTGTCCAGCTGGTTTTTCATCCCAATTCCTACACATCCTATAAACAAAATGTTAATGCAGGAATACACACATCCTACGAATGCATTGTTAATGGAATTATTATACATACAGCCTACAGACACATTGCTTATTCAGTTACATTATGTGCACATCCTAATAAATAAGCCATTGTGATTATACAGCCACACTTTTTGCCATACGTAAGAGCAGCTGTCATAATTAACATCAGCTTTTACGTCTACCTCAAGCTACTGTAGGTGCAAGTGAACCATATAAATTTGGCTTCCAAAATGTATATGCACAACTCACATTAGTGAATAATTCTGATACACGTCATAGCCACATGATATTTTCTGAGCCTGTATTTGCATTATTGCCACCCAGTCACAACCAGAAACATCCATTAAGTGTCCTTAGAGAAATGTTTGGGATCTATACGTATTTTAATTCTGCATAGGCAAAGAAATTAGCAAAATATTCCCAGATGAGACATCATATAAAGATGCATGAGACTGAAGCTGGTTATATATCGGTAATGAAATGGACTATATAAATATTGTTAATATTTCTTGCATATTGCCAAGTGTATAGGTCAATATTGTTAACGATGCATGTGGCTTCAGGTCATTAACGACCCCCCCCCCCCCTCTCTGTCATCTGTACCTGCAGCTCAATCTGACAATATCATCCGCGACTGCATGTACGAAGCGAGGGACGGTACAGTGTGTTTGCATTATATCATTTTCCCACAGCACCGCCGATACAGTTAACTATATAGTTATCTACATCGGTGGCTGCGGGAATTGCAAGTGTGTGCCCAGCCTCAGAATCAGGTAGTCAACTAAAAAATTGTTAGACAATCAACCAATCCAAGTATCCAAAGAAAATAGGAACAAAAATATCCACAATATAAAAAAAAAACAATTGTCACTTAGAGCACCTTAACGCTTTATAACCATTTGATCCTTTGTATTTTACTTTTGTTTATATAGGGTTACATTTAGTAAAGCTTCTTAAAATGAAAACAGCAACTAGTCAAATCATTGTCTAGGATGCAATACAGAAATAGGCAGAATCTGATTGGTTGCTATTGGAAACACCACCTTATTTTTTTATTTTTAGAAGCTTAAGTAAATGTACCCCATAGTATGTGTAATCAATGCATTTTCACTGTGAAATCAGTATACAGTATATCAGTCTGCAGTCTTAATTTGACAAAATATCAAATATGCATTAAATTCTCATTTCATAAACATAAAAATTAATGTTATAAACACTTCAAGATTAGTAAGTTGTTTCTATTCAAAGAAGTGAAAATGGAAATAAAACCACAACATGACTAAGGCTTGGTTCAATATCTAGCAGAATATGGTACTTTGAAATATCCATTACAACAAACACGAGAAGATGAGCAAATTACACATGGTCTTTGTTGTTTGCAAAAAGAAAGAATAATTCCCAATGAATGGAGAAACATAAGGTCACAATACCTATTTCCTAAGCCTTCTAGTTCATGACCTTAAGAAAGCAAAGGGGCATTTCAGTTTGAGGTGACCCATTATATATGTCCACTCACTAGGATCACATACCCAGGTGGCTAGGTAGTGGATGACAATCAAACAATCACATCTTTCACTGCTCCCTGACTTTTCTCACACCCTTTGCTTTCTGACCAGATAAATCCCACTAGAGTCAGAATGGAAATGAAAAGAATAGCAATTACATTACAGCAGATATGTGTGATCGTATCTGGAATGACAAGTAAAATCAAATTGAAAAAAATAAATAAAAAAAACACCATCCCCACAGTCAAACCCTGTTGCAATGCATGCTATTTTATTTATATACAATGTATGTTCTCTAAAACAATTACAGTATATTTCTTATTTTCATTTACTTGTGCACAGTATCGTCATGCAGTTGGCAGTGTGAAATAGATCTTGTTAGTAGCACTCTTTATGACACATGCTTCAACATAGGTACATGTTTGCTTTGTGAGACATTTGTATGTCTAAAGGTACCCAAACATGGTGAGATATTTAAAATGTATGGCTATTTACGACCGATCAGAATGACCAATCATATAATAAACTACTGTGCGTGGGCTTGAGGACAATCCGATGAAAGTGCCCATGGGTCATTCATCAAGCCTGCAGATCCCTTCATCAGACGGGAAGATGAAAGACCCGTCATGCAGGATCGTGGCCTCATCACTCTATGTGTAGGTATGATGAATGATGTGGCCCTGTTCTGTCACTGGCATACCTGCTGCTATGCATCGCACCTCCGCCCGCCACCACACCTCCACCCGTTGCCGCACCTCCAAACCCCTTCACCTCACATCAGCACCCTCACCACTGCCCCCCCCCCAAGCTGGCAGACAGAGAGGGAGGTCAGTGGCATGTGCAGGAGATTTCAAATGAATATATATACTATAAAGTGAGGATTTCTTTACATGGGATGGGCTACAGCAGCAGAGGGCTACCTCAGACTCCACTCTTGCAAGCTAAAAAAAATAGAAACTGAAACTAAAGGTGTACAGACCTGGAAAACTTTTGTCTGATCTGATAAATTACAATTACTGACATACAGATGGTAAGGTCAAACGTCATGGACCATCCTGATGGGATGTGGTTTACATACCGATGCAGTAGTCCCAACATCGATGATGATGGATACCACAGAATCCCAACTACCATCATCCTAATAGAAGTGGACAGTGCTGATTAGCATTAGTTCGAGGAGGGCTGTGTTTTTATGACACTTGTAGGGGATGTAAGGTGTGTGTGTGTTGATGGTGTTAGATTTATGCTGCTGGGAGGGAGGCTTAGGTTTATGCACTTAGAAGGGGGAGTTAAGGTTAGTGAGCGGGTTGGAGAATTAGGTTTAGGGTGCAGGGTAAGGCATTAGCGGAGGGGTGCTGTAGTTAGGCTACAATGGGGAAGGATTAGGTATAGGCTAGAGAGCGGGGGGGGGGAGGGTTAGGGTGATGTGTGGAAGGTATAGGTGGGAGGAGGGGCGGAAAGATGAATGACCTGTCATGCAGAATCATGGCCATATCACTCTATGGGACCATGTTCTGCCACTGGCATACCTCCGCCCACCACCACACCTCCACCCGCAGAGGATGGTAAAAATACTTTCTGGACCCCTATCTGGATTCCCTCTGTCACTGCTTGCATCTGTTGCCTCTACGGTGCTAATGTTTTACTTTCCATGTGGCCTATAATCTCTAATGAATGTTTCAAATTTAGGTCAAATTGTACTATTAATGACTGTCTAATCACATGGCCACTGTACATGTCTATCAGTGGTGTATTTATAATGGGTGCAGTCTGCACAGTGTACACTGGCTCCTGAGATCAGGGGGCCCACACTGCACACGTTACAACCTTTTTTATTTAATACTTACCCCTCAGGAGTCCTGCAACAATGGCAGCAGCATTGTGAAAATCACCGTAAAAATGGCTACTACACCATTTTTCCAGAGATCTGGACATGTGCATTAGGCTCTAAACCCTCTAGTATTCATACTTTATAAAGTGGCGTGGTAGATGGAAGAGAGGAGGGGGCCAGGGCGGAGCAGGCTACTCAAGGGCATTCTCCTCTCTTCAAACTCCATTGATGTCTAGTTTCAGTGCAAACATATTGCAGGTAGAATAACATGACTTATGCATCAATCTTGACTCATTGACTTTATACATGTAAGCCCTTGAATGCAAACCTTGTTGCAAAATGTACCTGGATGCCTATCAATGTAGCACATTTTGCAACCTATTCTGATTGACCCCATATCTGCCATGAATCCCACTGCTTAGGAAGCAAATGTACCTCCCTCCCAATTTAAGTAGCAGTTTCATGCATGCTAAGAATAGGATAAGAGGTATTCATCATCAACTTAATCATCAGTTTGCAACTACCATCTTGGTGGTACTTGGCCCACAAAATTCACTTTCTAACCCCTGACAAGAGACTCCTTAAAACATATGTAGGAAATAAGATTCTTTTTTTCAAGTCAGAAGTCTAATGATGGTTTATCTGTCATCAGAGCAGATGTATTACTCCTCCCAAACAGTGCTCCAATGTCTTCCTATACAACAGCTCTGGGGCATTTGCCCTCAGAAGTTATTGGATTGCTTTACGTATGAAAACAATAAGTCCGAGCATCTGCAAATATCCATTCCAGCGATACAAAATCCATATATGCAGCATATTATTGCTACATTTAAGAGGCATTGTTGCTAACATAGTCAGAGTCAATGAACAAAAAAGCATTCACCTTTCCCCTCTGACCCCACTTGATAAAACAGAACAAACAATGGAACTGCTCCTCCCTATCTGACCTAAATGACTCTATTGAGGATATTCAGTGAGCCACTGGTTCTGAGCCCTGTTATTGCAGTATAACATTATGTGCATTTTCTGGATAATTTAATAATTAAATTAGACATGATAAATGTTAGATGTTGTACAGCAATTCTGCAATGTGCGCTGTCACCCACAGTATGTGAAAAGCCTGAAAAAGAGGGGAAACCTCCTTGAACCTCCAAACGAAGCAAATAAGATAGCAGGAAAGTGCAGAAGGCTGTTAGAAGAAATAAGTATTGGAAGAAATTAAATGGTGTCATGGTTGGTTCTGGATCTTCAGAAATGGTGGGAAAATGATAGCCAGCTAGCTTATTTCAGCAAGTAAAGATGTTAACAGTATTTCGGGGCACGTTAACTTGTCTCCACATATATATATATATATATATATATATATTTATATATATATTTATCCCACATCTTTGTCTGCTTTTTACAGAAAATTACATACAACATTGTCTATGTTGTGCTTTTTAAATACTGTAATACATTAGTATTCTTTTCTGAGGAGTACTGCACAGTCTTCCAACATATTTTGCCTTAAAATAATGATTTCCCTCTTTGTTTCACATGCAGTACATAATCTGGGGCTCATAATCTGCTACCCTCCAATGTTCACTATATACCAGGGTTGCCTACCTGACCCTCTCCTTCAGGGAGAAAATGCTCTGTTCCTGGACTTCCCTGGTAATATATGATTGCCAGCACCTGTGGTGAAACACCTTTCTTATAAATTAACTAGCTCCTCACAGGTGATGGCAATCATACATTACCAGGGAAGTCCAGGAACAGAGCATGTTGTCCCTGAGGGAGAGGGTCAGGTAGGCAACCCTGCTATATACACTTTCCATGAGAACCAAGTTGCTCGTCTACCCATGCTATCTGTCAAAAGATCAGTTCACATTATAACTTATCAAAACCCAATGGCCAGGAAAAACTCAACATGGCTCTATAAGTCTGGTGGTTGTTCATTTCTACATATGCCAGGTAAACACTGGAGCCAGAACAGTGCTAAAATTACTTTTCTCCTCTTTACAGCCACTATGTGGGGGGAGCCTCCATGCTGCCTGATCACTACAATATGCAGATATTGGAACACACTAGATGAAGAGCCATGGGAGCAAGGAGACTGGGATTATCTTCTGACAGCTATCCGGTGGTCTTGATCACCACAGCTACTAACATATTAGGACCAGGGCTGTCACTACATGTGACACCAATTGGAGGACTATATCTTCTGCATATGCGGGAGATGGCCATCACTAAAAAGGGGGAATGGTCTGACGGGAAGGGGCTTCACAGCCCGATTCCCCATTTTTAACTGTTCCGGAGACCTCTGTGGTTGCAGTGCTGGCTCCTACATTGTGACATATGACAAGTGCTGCATGTAATGTTATCACCTGGCTCCTGTAAATGAGGAAGAGTTGGCACTCTGGTGCCACCCCCGGGCATGGCCTGCACCCCCTATTTACCAGTTGGGACCTTTCTCCTCCATCATTTATATTTCAGTTTTTTATAGCCCCCATCATTTTTGCTTAAAAATATGAGAATTTTACTTATGGTTTTATGTGCTAGATGTCTGCAACCTTTTTGTTACTGCAATTTACTTTAATTGCTTTTATTGTTCAACAAAATCAGGCATATCTTCAAAAATAATTAGTCCACTTTGCTTACATAGAATATTATGTAAAACCAAATCACATTTCTAGGTAATATAAACGCTTCAATTATTTCATATTTCAGTAATGTACAGCCTTTTTATGTTAATATAACATAGTGTTTTTTGTACATTTGAAGACAATGCTGCGTTTATAAATATGTTAGAGTCCATTTAGTGGGCCAAAGTGTTCAGACATTTAACAGCTTTTCTTAATCATTGTATAATTCTCCCCCAAGAATAAGTCTGATCAGTCTTTACTATGCAGATCAGGTCTTCCTGTTCAAATGTGTTTTCACATTCAGTTCACCCTAGTGACAGTCTTGTTTTCCCGATTCTTCCTCTATTTCTAATTACAGAAACTGACTTTATCTTATAAAAGCAATGGTCCCTGGGTTATATTACTCCTCTGCACATTTCTTCATTAATCATCAAATATAATTAGGCTATCTTGCAATTAACTTTGAAAGAATAATTGTGCCAGGTAATGACTCTGTGAGCACAAAGTGAAAAAAAAAAAAAGAACATTGACATGCCTGGAAACAAGCAATTCTGCCTTTTTCTGTGCAATGTGGTATTTGTTCCAATTTGCAAACAGCGGAAAAAATCTCAGAACCTTCAGCCACTATTAGTCTATGTGTCTGCATACAATCTTTAACCATACATTTTGATTTTGTCCTATATTGATGATAGGTCTCCAATGTCATTTTCTTCTAGATAGAACATCAAGAAATGCCATTACACCAGCACAGTAAGAAATGTATTTTATTATTAAAACCATTAACATACTTTAGAGATAACACCCAGGAAATCCAATATATTTTTGCGCCTGTCTGCTTTAATGATGATTTTATTTTACTCCTTAAACAGAAAATGACAACAGCCAGGGTACAAATATATATTCCATTAGCATTTATAAACAGCATGTTTAAAACTGCTTTTTGGACAATGGAGCAATATATTTGTGTACAGTGGCATAACTAGATACATGTGGGCCCCATAGCAAAAGTTTGTATGGGCCCCTATTTATCACCTATGCTGAAAAATGTATACAGCATATGATACTTTGACAGGCAAAGCGGGCCCCTCCAGCTCTGGGCCCCTTAGCAGCTGCACCGCCTGCACCTATGTTAGTTACACCCTTGTTTGTGTCACATGACAAGCCCAGGAAGCCTGCAAACCTTGTATCCTGGATATATTTTTAGGCACCAATGTCCTATTTTGTAGAGCTCATTAGTGTCATGCACACTGTTGTGGTAGGGATGAGTGTATATGACAGGTGAGTGTATGTAAAGAGATGGTTGGTTGGTTTATTGGGAGAAAAAAGAATATATATATATATATATATATATATATATATATATATATTTTCCTTCAGACATCTGAAACTGTCCCAGTGAGGGAGGTCACTATCACCCACGTAATTTTTGAAGATTAACAAGCTGGTAAAAGCATTATTTAATTATTTTCGGTACGTCCAATATCCTCCAAACCTGCTTTATTTAATATACAAAAATGATTTTTTTGCATTAGGTATAAAAATGTATAGAAATGATTTTTCACACTTGGTTCTCGTACAGATTCCTGAAATCTGCCCCATTGAGGGAGGTCATTGCTATCTACGCAAAACTGAGGAAACACACGCTGGTATAAGCGTTATAATCTTTCAATGGTATGTTTAATACCCTCCTAATTACCCTCAAGTCCATTTTTCATCAAGTCCTCTCTTTATGCAATCTAGCACTTTATTCCGTCTATTTTCTGTGCTCGTTCTCTTAAGTTACATATATATATATATATATTTAAAGACCTGATTGGTCCGCTTGTTCTTAATAATTTTTTAAAAAAATATTATTTTTTTAAATGTATGTATAAAATGTGTATGTTTTTTGTAAATATCAGTATTTAATATACCATTATTGTTATTTTTGCCACTTGCAGTACTAAACCCCTGATGAAGTCTTTTTCAAGACGAAACGCGTCGGGTTACTTTTATCTCCGAAAAGGACACTAATTCCAGATGTGATTCTGAAAAATTACTTAATAAAAGGCACACTGGTTTTATAAATACTTGTACTGTTTTGTATTTTGACAAACTGTTGGTGAAATCTCTATTTGGTGGTTAAAAAGCGCTCTCTATATCTCTATTCTTCATATATATATATATATATAGCGTGTGTGGGCGGCGGCACTCGAACAAATGACAGGACAGCAGGTAAGTATACCGACGTTTCGGGACGGTGTTGTCCCTTTATCAAGGTGCTGGTGAATAACAAATAACATACAGTGATAACTCACCTAAATACCCCTGGAACCGTTCATGCCGCCCGGCGTGGCGCCGATGGGTGCGCCACGCCGGGCGGCATGAACGGTTCCAGGGGTATTTAGGTGAGTTATCACTGTATGTTATTTGTTATTCACCAGCACCTTGATAAAGGGACAACACCGTCCCGAAACGTCGGTATACTTACCTGCTGTCCTGTCGTTTGTTCGAGTGCCGCCGCCCACACACGCTATATCACTGGCTGCTTCTGCTACCCAGCTCGGAGGGCACCGCATTATTCTCTATGTCCCTTGGTGGGACCTAACCGCACCAGAGATTGGGAGTGCCGTCTCAGGCTCATTTATATATATATATATATATATATATATACTGCAATTTGGGCCGGCACAGCCACTTATAAGATGCAAGACTTCGGCGGGCTCCAATCAGCAATATATACATCATGGAACTGCAGCACTCCAGCCTTTGTAAATGTGCAAGCAAAGTATTTTATTTAGCAACGTTTCAATAAGAATAGAATGTATTTTCCTCAGGCTCCTGAGTAAAATACATTTGCTGACTGCAATGTGCAATCTGGGAACTACATATTTAGTGACCATGAACAGTGGTTCCTCCAGGCTGCACTGCACAGTTAGTTGTGACAGCTTTGCTGAGTCTTTTTTTTTATGTCCATGACCTTGAGTTGCTGCATTCAAAGCTGGTACAATTAACATATAGTTGAACCCTAATAGAGAGATCTCATGTGTGGTGCCAACTTTTAAGGGTTAAATTTAAGGGTCTTACCAGCTAGTACAAATTCATAACCATATAGATGGGCTTATCTCCTGGGACAATTGTGTGATATCTGTTTTGAATCATTTAGATAATTTCATATCAAGAATAACATTTTGTGTTATGGTTTTCAAACCTGCTGACAGGATTGTTTGTTACGATCCGCCTCCAGCGGTCATATTCTGTTTATAGTTTATATTTTTCCCCTGGATCAGTACTCTGGGTGTTGCTGATCCACCTTGTTTGGGTTTCATGCACATCTTGGTCTTGGGTATGGCTGCCTGCTATGCCTCTGGGTATTTAGGTATCCTCCCAGCATTAAAACCCTGCCAGTTATAGTTCTGCTTAAATCTTGTCAGAGTTTTGTTTAAACCTTGTCTGAGTCGGTTAAAGTATTGCAAGATTCTTGTCATAGTCCTGAGTATTCCAGCAAGGTGTCCAATGAAATCCTGCCTGTGACAGGGAATGATTGCTGCAGTTTGAGAAACCCTGTATGAACGCAGACCCTGTCTGACAGATATAAGTGCTGGGTTTTCCACCTTCAGTATTTCAGCTGATCCCTGTTAGAGTTTAGCTGTGTGGAATATATGTCCTCTCTTATTTGGGGTTTTGCCATCCAGCTTTACACAGGTTATATATTGTTTATTATTAACATCTTCATGCATTGCTGCATTTATGCCATTAGCTAGGACATACTGTGTTTACATCCTGCTGTGTCTCTGTAGTTATACGTGTGGGTGTGTGGAATTATTTATTTACATAACATCTTCTTGCATTGTTGCATTCCTGGGAGTTCAGTGGAGGATTGCTCCCATATACTTCCACTCAACTCACTACCACTTGTTATAAAATGTACCACTGTCTGTTTGTTTGTTTTCACAGGTTTTAATCAGTAATCCTTTTGTGCATCTCTCTGTTTCGGTTGATGCATTGTATATATATGATGCATATAAAACCTGGGGGCATCAGCATTGTAGTGGGCCTAATTTATTCCTTCAGAGCGGCTGCTATAGGTGAAGTCTAGCACTCCTTGCATCCATCAACCACTGGGAGAGACAACAGAGTCAGGTGTGGTGCGTGGTCAGTCTTCTTCCATATTTGCACACGGGGGACTCCCCAGAGTCCTGACAATGATGATAGCTATGACAAATATGAGATCAGTCTTAAAATAGTGGAGATTTAACAAAACAGGTAATGTTAGATACAATGCAAAAAAATTATTGTAACTTCCAATATGGGCAAAAATTCTAATTTAATAAAGTACCCACGGGATTATCCCAAGATTAGTTTTCAGGAAAAAATGCTGAGTAAACTTCTTTAAATGTATTTCTTTCTGCCTTAGGTCTCCAAGCTTTTTCAGATCTTAATACTTTTAAAGTTTGTCGTTTTAAAGTTTGTCGTTATGATAAAACGTAAATTATATTCTGCTTCTGCGTCAATGGGTATTCATTAGGGCTCACTGACATATGTTTACACTGAAGCATTATTAGGTATTTGCCCACTACAGAAGCGATGTTTGGATAAAATATAATGTTATATATAATAATTTAATAAACAAAACATCTGTACTTAGAATTTGAGGACTTAACGGGGAAAGTCCAAGCGATAAAGACAGGAAGTTGAATGGCAAGTGTGTTGTAAATTTCTTCCATACTGTAGGTATCTATATTTGTGTACAATAATGACAAAATGGGTGAGATTTAATTGGATGAGAAAGTAAGAGATTTGCTAAGAAATCTCCAGTTTTATTAAAGAGGCAATCATTTACACGGCAAAATCAAACTGGGCTTGAAGTGTAAACGATTGCTGCTTTAAAAAAACTGGAGATTTCTTGCCAAATCTTTTACTTTCTGAATCTCTCATCCTATTAAATCTCACCCAACGAGTAAATAGAAAGCAAGAAGAGAAACACATTTTTGTACTGCACCTGCTCTTCATAGCTGACCTCCAACTGTACAGTATGTTTAATGGATCACTTTCTAAATTGGATGTAATCTCCTGAGCCATACTCATTATGTATTGCATCATAAAGTCAGGCAAGTATATATTTTCTTCATGATAAGTAAGGCCATTTGACATATTTTCCTATGACAGCTATTTTACTTTACATGGAAGAAGTAACGCCTGTACATAGGAAGATAAATTGGGTTCTCATGTACAGAACTTTAATAGAAAGGTAAATGGAAATAGATTGTTTAAACCAGGCATGTCCAAACTATGGCCCTCCAGCTGTGGTGAAACTACAAGTCCCACCATGCCTTGCCACAGTTTTGCTATTAGGGAATGCTAACTACGGCAAGGCATGCTGGGATGTGTAGTTTCACAACAGCTGGAGGGCCACAGTTTGGACATGCCAGGTTTAAACACTGTTAACACTGATTTGGAACAGGGATCTGAGGACATGCTTAAGAACTATTACTTCGGCATCTTGCCTTTTGCTTCTGTTCTTACCCAGTCTGAATCATTGTTTGTGTTTAAGAGTAATGTAGGTTAAAGTTTGTAAGAGGTAAATGCTAATTCTTTTGCAATGTCAAAAAATGTAATGGCAGATGTGAGACTTCATGATTCACAAAATGGTTCATATAAAGGTGAAACTAACTGAATTGTGCAATCATTTTTATCCAGGTGGTTGAAAATTAGTTGGTTTATTACATGCTTTCCTATTCCCTATTTTTTTTACAACATACAAACTCCATTTTATTTGTTTATTTGACAAGCAGAGGTGTAGCTAGGTGACATGGTGCTCAGATCAAGGGTATGTTTCAACACAGCCCCCCTGCAGTAATTTTTCCTTCTTATAGTACTGCCCCTTACACATTATGCCACACAAAACATAATGCCCATTACACATTATACCACACACTGTAATGCCTATTGCACATTATGCCACACACCATGATGCCTAGTAAATATTATGCCACACACAGTAATGCCACCCTCCTGCATAAAACCCTACCATCTCTTATCCTAACCTGTTTATGGTCACTTCTTCCCCTACTGTGTCACCCCTGTCTGTCTATCCCTCCCCTTTACAACGGAAGCTCTCACAAGCAGGGCCCTCTCTCCTCATGTGCCTTTCTTAAAATATATAAACCTCTGCCACCCTGATGATTGCTTCAGTGTCCTGTCCCCTGATGCAACTATCCATATTAACCATGTACTTGTCCTAAACTGTCTTGTGCTGTAATTCGTTATGTGTTGTTTTGCCCATAACTATACTCTGTAAAGCGCTGCGGAATATGTATGTGCTATATAAGAAACTGTTAATAAATAATAATAATAATAATGCCCATTATATATTACACCACAAACTGTAATGCTTATTTTACTTCATGCCACACACTGTATTGCCTATTATTTATTTATTAACAGTTGTTTATATAGCGCATTCATATTCCACAGCGCTTTACAGAGTATAGTTTTTTTAAATTGAGTATTTTTTTATTGGTTTTCCAAAATAAACAAAACTTACTAGCATAAAAGTCCAGCAGAGGCAAAATAGACACATATCAAATGAGCACATACATTGATTTGCGCATATACAGAACGACAGGATTACAACGCAGTACAGAATGTAAAGGTCATGGTTCCCCACACCCACATAAGTATAGCATAGTTGCCTGAAGGCGCCAACCAGACAACCGTTAAAACAGGATATACAAAAGCGTATTTGTGCAATGATTAGTACTGAGATGTAGTATTATGTCATGCTCAAAATGAGCTAGCAAGGAGAGTACCTCTTGCCGGAACCTCCACACCAGTTCTGATATAACTAGATCTAACAAATTAGTCCTAAGAACCCCAAAACAACCCTTCCCACAACCCCCCCAAAGGACCCAAAATAAACCTCCCCAAAAACCCCCCACCCTGTATGACCTACCCCCAACCTAGGTATACCTGGATCCCATAAGTAACCTGCCCTCACAGCTAACTACGACTAACTCTAAAAAGGGGTAAAGTAGTGGCCTGTACCCTCACTCCCATCCTCCCTCACCACACTTAACCTATCTAATCCCCCCTTCCCCCCACCCCATGTAGCGGATAACAAAACAAATGACTAGTAGGGGCAATATAAGCAGAATCTAATCAATGTGAGACCTAAAAACAACTCCTCTGAGCACTACGGATAGAACAAATAAAAAATTATTTTTATAAAATAAAGTAAGACTATGCAGTAAGCAAAGCACAAAATATAGAAATATTGGGCAGACAAAATTTAGACATTGTTTCAGATTTGGCAGACATATACCCCAATGTCATTTAGTCCGGCCAGGTGTCAACTTGTTTTATACTTGTAGGTACTGCGAATCGGGGAATCCAAATATCCCCACAGTAAGACTGTAGCTGCCAGGGCAAAAAGACTGAGGCTATTCGATCGAGTCCTGGAAACACATATGAGCAGGATAGAGAGCCAGGTGCATAGATCTGTAAGTACACAATCTCTGCTACAGCTGGATGAACATCACCTTCATCAGTCGAGTCGGGAGTAATAAAGGAGTGCTCTATTTGATGTGATAGTCCCTTAGGCTGCTGAGGCGTGGAAGTAGTGCAGATCAAGGTTGCAGGATATACAGACGGGGTCTCCATCGGATCAAGTGCATGCAGAAGTCGTTGGGTAGAGGCATTAATGGCCTCGAGTATGTGCTGCAAAGATATTGACATTGTGTATTGTAGGTTGCACCCACACCAAGTATAGTGACAAGACGGTGGTGGCTAGCACACCACCAGGTATATAGGATAGTGCCTCTGGTGAAGTCGAAAGGAAAGTGTCCAGTGCTACAGGTGGTACACAGTGAGATCCAATGGAACTGTTAGAGCACCACAAATCAATATATAGGATGTATAGTGAAGAGCACTGGCAGCAGGCTCTATCTGTAGCCTGAATAAAAAATAAAAAATAAAATAAAACTGTTTCCAGGAGGCCCGACTCAAAGCAAGTAAATGTAACACAGTACAGTTCAAAGGTGTATTAGCAGAGGCACCAGTATGCAATGCACCGCAAATAGTCTGCAACAGGATTTATTTATTATTTATTTATTTGCAGTTTCTTATATAGCGCAGCAGATTCCGTTGCGCTTTACAATAGTACAGTGATAAAACAAACTGGGTAACAGACAGACTTGGTGGTTAGAGGGCCCTGCTGCAAGCTTACAATCTATAGGGACATAGGAGGGAAACACAAGGACAGGCATCAGTAATAGCATAGCAGTCCCAACAAGTTACAAGTCCAGAAGGGAAGCGATATAATACATAAGTGCCTCAGAGGGTTATGCATGTAGAACTTAAATATGATAGGCTTGCCTGAAGAGGTGAGTTTTCAGGGAACGCTTGAAAGTTTGGAGGCTAGCGGAGAGTCTAATTGTGCATGGAAGGGCATTCCATAGGATGGGAGCAGCCCGATGAAAGTCCTGTAATAGTGAATGGGAGCTAGTGATCCGCTCAGATGAGACGCAAATCTTGTGCAGAGTGGAGTGGTCGAGATGGGAGATATTGTGTGATAAGTGCAGAGATATATGCTGGTGCAGTATGGTTAATAGCTTTATATGCAAGTAGAAGTGTTTTATATTGAATACGGTAATATACAGGCAACCAATGGAGGGACTGGCAGAGCGGATCAGCAGACGATGAGCGTCTTGCAAGGAAGATCAGCCTAGCAGCAGCATTTAAAATGGACTGCAGTGGTGAGAGTCTGTTCTTGAGAAGTCCAGTTAGGAGACTATTGCAATAATCAATGCGGGATATAATGAGTGCATGGATAAGAGATTTAGTAGTGTCTTGTGTGAGATACGGTCGTATTTTGGATATGTTTTTTAGATGCATGTAACATGATTTGGAGACAGATTGAATGTGGGGAACAAAGGACAGGTCAGAGTCGAGGGTGACCCCTAAGCAACGAGCTTGTTGGGTAGGGTAGATTGTCGAGTTGTCAACAGTGATGGAGATATCAGGATGGTAACTGTTCTTAGTTGGCGGGAATATAAGTAATTCAGTTTTGGAAATATTGAGTTTGAGTTGGCGAGAAGACATCCAAAGTGATGAACTATGGAGGAACTATGCACGGATATCAAAGTCCAGGATGTGTATCAAAAGCTGGGACAATGGACACAGCTGGGCAGGATGTCAGTAGAGGGTGGCAGCAGGAGTAAGTTTTCAGCCGGGTTCAACATCCGTCTCCCCGCCTAGAAGCCGTGCGGCAGGCCAGAGACCGCAGCTCCCCGTCTCAGAGGGCTAAGATGGCGGCGGACCGTGATCCCTCCACGCACCCCAGCGACAGGATAGAGTCTCAGCGGTGCCGCGTCCCCGCAGCTCACCGCTGGCATCACCAGACGGGCAGGAGGATCCCAGCCACAGCGCGCCCGGCTCCCGGACCACCACCTCACCCGGCAGAGAAGACTGCAGGAGGACCCGCCGAGGACCGTGATCGAAGGCTCCAAGATGGCCACCGCAGCGTGAGACGCCACAGGCCCAAACAGCCACCTCTCCCCACACGCAGCAAACAGCAGATTCTGTTGCGCTTTACAATAGTAGACAGTGATAAGACAAACTGGGCAACAACAGACAGACTTGGAGGTAGGAGGGCCGGCCCTGCTGCAAGCTTACAATCTATAGCTATATAAGAAACTGTAAATAAATAAAATAAATAAATAATAGCGTTAGGTAATTATTACAGTCTACTAGTTTGAGGAATAGTCTTGATTTACATTTAAGGCACAGTGTATACATTTGATTTACTGGATCAAATTCAATATTTCCTTGCCTGCACAGTCTATTTTTCATTTCGATATATAGAGAAAACGGGAGCACGCATCGAAACATATGTAGATCAAAAGCATCTTAAAAAACAGTCTATTTGGTTTTCAATTCGATTTTGTTATAGAAGAAAAATCGAATTAAAAACCTGTCAAAATTGAAGCATGTGCTTCGATTTAGACTAAATCCCCCAAAAATTAGTTGTTTGATCAGATGTTACTCTTTTCCCACTGAGTTAAGAACAAGTTGGCATAAGAGTGCGTGAGTATTGTTCTCATTGATTTTAAAAAAATTTGCAGCTAGAGTTCCTCATTAAACCAAAAAATTTTATTTTTCTAAATAAACATCATACTTTCGAGTCCATCTGTCCCATATGAATTTTTGAGTCTTCTTTTTTCTAATATTTCTGCAACCTGCTCCATGGTCTTTACACTTATATAGCGATTTTATATCACATGTTTCAAGAAGGTATTCTATCTTCAAAGTAATTATTTTTTTTAATTCAAACTCTGTGTGGTGTCTTTCAGATGTCCTTTTTGTTTCACTTTCACTCCTGCCAACTTGAGGTTAGCTCATACCCATGGTGTTGAATTGGATCCAATGAATACCAGAACTGTGACAATACAATAGATATACAGAAACATAGAATTTGATGGCAGATATCAACCATTAGGCCCATCCAGTCTACCCTAAACATATGTATATGAACACACTTACAAACTAAAGTTGATTTTTGTCAGGAACCATTTAGCCTTCCAATATAATGTTGGACTTTGGGAGGAACGCAGGCCCTCATTCAGGTTGGTTCGGTAAGCATCGAACATTGCAGCTTACTGAGTGCCTAAGCCGCCGCCCCGCCAAATACCCCCCCCCCTGCTGCTGAATCCCCTTGGTACCATGCGAGGGGATGTGTATGAGAAATAATTTTATGTTGCCAACCATGAAATGATCTCTCCTGCCTTCGCAAATAGAAGTCAGATGAAACTGACTTTTAGCTGTGAACCCCGAGATGAAGATGGGCAGATGGCAGAAGACCTGTGACATCAACCACCCAACCTCCAGGCCGTCTGCATACCCATGGGAACAATCAGCATTTTAATGGGTGCGCCCATAAAATGCTGGGCGTTCCCATTAGCGAGCCTGGGTATCAACTCTATATAATATAATGTTAACATTAAAATGTTAAGTATTATTAAATATGTAAGTGAATCTGGCTTTGTGATCTTTGATGATTATGTAATCTCTAACATGTGCAGTGCAAATAAATGAGAATACGTATATTTCACCACATTATAGCCATTTTTATGTTAGCTGGGGAATTTACCAATTTTAAAATTTTCTTTCACTAATTCCACAGACAGAAGGCAAATGTTTATGATCACTTCCTTAGCAAGAAATTATTTTTCTCTTCAATAACTACATGTATCATTTCCTGTGTTTCTTTTACTTAGAAATGTCATCACACATAAGTAAAGGGATTAGAAGACTGTGCTTCACAGCAAGTGTTTGAATAAAATGCATTCCTTAAGAACTATTTACCATATCATCTAGAAAACAGTTGCAACTGACTGTTAAATGTTTGTTTAATTCGAGACTATAGTTTTTGCTTTGTTGGCTTTAGTTAATTCTTCAAATAGATAAAAAAGACCCTCATTTTAAATATTATTAGCACCTTTTATTTCCTCCTTGAAGTGCTGTACTGTTTTTATTGCTGACAAGCTACATTTATGAACATGTTTATACTGGTGCTTCCAGCACATTTCCAAAATAATAAACAGATGAACTCATGGTATAATTCAAGATATATTTAAAGGACTGCTAGACATACAAAGAAAGTTGTTTATTATAACTGACATTCACACAAATGTAGTAGGTTTGCAATATACCAAAAATGGTATAGCAGAAAAGCTGTATACTTTTGACAGGAGCATTTCAACTTCATGGGGGAAATTTAATAGGATGAGAGATTCAGAAAGTGAGAGATTTGGTAAGAAATCTCCAGTTTTTTTTAAAGCGGCAATCATTTACACAGCAAAACCAGTTTGATTTTGAAGTGTAAATGATTGCTGCTTTAAAAAAAAATAACTACATTTCTTACCAAGTATCTCACTTTCTGAATCTCTCATCCTATTACAGTTGACCACATATTTGACCTAAATATTAATATGCTCTGTATCTAAGTACATAGGCAAATGCAGTATAAGGGACAGAGGAGAGCTTCTGCACCTGCCCAGTGGTAGCAGCTTCTAACAAGTTTCCTGTGTGTGTGTGAATTTCAGTCCTCCATCAGTGCAGTAGACCAGAGAGAAGCTACCAGGAAGAAGAGACAGGAGCCTTACCATGAGGTGGGAGAATGTGAGCATATTATTATGGTATATTTAACCTTTTCTTGTCCACTTATTTATATTATTTAAATGTTTGAAACATCAAATACTGTAGACCATCTATAGGGTGAGATATTAATTATTATTATTATTATAATTTTATTTATAAGGCGCCACAAGTGTTTCGCAGCGCCGTACAAAGGAACAATACAGGGAAACAAAACTTGGCATAACATTGAATAAATAACAAAAATACAGTACAAATAAAGAGCGCCACAGATCAATACACATTACAGCTTGGATATAAGTAGTGAGGACTCAATCAACATACAACTAGAGGCTTGAGGCCAATGATGGAGAGGAGTATGCAGACGAAGATGGTCACTGAGTGTTGGAGTAAAGGAGAGCTGTGAAGAGAAGTGGGCTTTGACAACAGGAGGGAAGAGGGCTATACACTGGATACAGTATCCAGTGTATAAAAAGGCCAATGTGTACATTAATGTCCGGGGATCGTTACTTGGTTCTTCTACCGCTCCCCTAGACTACAGCATTGTTCCAATGTTGCACAGAGTGTGAGATTGTGGACTGAAGTTGGAACCCCCCCCCCCTCTAGAAATCCTGTGTTTGCCACTGAAGTATATAAGTAAATGTTGCATTGGAAATATATAGAAAATAATACATACAACAAATCGTGTTGTTCTACAAAAAGGAGTCAGGACAATAGTTTCTTCAATTGCAGTGCAACATTTTTCTTCATACGTAAATGAGAAGGTCTAGCCTTGCCCTGGTGTAACCAGGTGGTCCATCTTGGATACCAAACATCAAGGGAGGAAACATTTAATGATAAATTGATTATAAAAGCTATGGGACATTGATACTGTATTATGTACAGTGTTTGTCATACAGCAGTACCTTTTAAAATGTTCAAAGTGTTCTTAGAAATATCCTTCTCCACCAAGGTGCAACTAGATGTGTAGATCCAATCTCTGCATAGCCACAGCTGATTCAAATATAATTTTTTCCTCTTCTGCACAAATGACAAATAGAAATGTACTTTCTTTGACCCTTTTATAATCTTACTCTGCAAATCGAAATGATTATCTCTGTAAAACTAGTGGCCCTAGTGCGCCTATTTTCTATTAACATTTAATGCAAACCAGCTCCTGCTTCCAGCTGATGCAAAGTTCCTCTCCCCTAACATACTGTAAACAGGAGCTCCACCAATCTATCTGCTTTCATGGAAGTCTAGGTGCATCTTTACAAAGCAAGGTGCACAGTAACAAGAAAAGGGGCTCTTGTTTTACATTTTTGCTTTTTTAAGGGGGGATTTAAGTCATTGAGGTGACTGCAAGATTGCTGTGCCAATGTTGATGGAACTATTGCTTTATGAAGTGCTTGTGCTACAACGTCATCTGGGCAGCCAAAAGCCAAAGTCTCCTTTATACCACAAGCATTAGATCCTACATGACAGTTTAGAGGAAAAAGGTGATAAGTGGAGGGCTCATATAAAGATTAGATCAATTGGGTATCACTTTTATATAAGAATACTGGGTACTTGTTTCCTAGCACGGCCACAACGATCATGATCGTGGGCATCATGAGTAAAAATCGGGGGCATCGCGGCCATCGCATGCACTAAAAAATCGGGTGCGATGGTACCGACGCGATGCCCGCGATTTCCCCATAGGGAACAATGTTAAATGACTCAATTTAGCCGCGATGCCCCTGATTTCCTATAGGAAACAATGTTAAATGGCTCAATTTACCCAAATCATCATAGGGAACAATGGTAAATGGGCCAGAAACCCCCCAAAACACCCCTGAACAGTGAAATGTCCCCCAAAAGTATTTTACGCCACCCCACGATCAACGCAAACCCGAAGCGTGGCGAGCGCAGCGAGCCCGCGAGGGGCGGCGGTACGCGTCCTCCGACCTTTTCATACCCCCACTATCCACGTCGGCGTGGAGTTGAGAATAGAATAGTGTGGCGAGCGCAGCGAGCCACCGAGCCCGAAGCGTGGCGAGCGCAGCGGATACCTGTGAAGCCCGCGAAGGGACGCGCTCGCCACGCTTCAGGCTCGGTGGCTCGCTGCGCGCCGACGTGGATAATTGGGTTTAAAAAGGTCGGAGGACGCGTACCGCCGCCCCTCGCCACGCTTCGGGTTCGCGTTGATCTTGGGGTGGCGTAAACTACTTTTGGGGGGACATTTCACTGTTCTGGGGTGTTTTGGGGGGTTTCTGGCCCATTTACCGTTGTTCCCTATGATGATTTGGTGAAATTGAGGCATTTAACATTGTTTCCTATGGGAAATCGGGCCATCGCAGGTACATTGAGCCATTTAACATTGTTTCCTATAGGAAATCGGGGGCATCGCGTCTGGACTTTTTTCAATGCATTTCAATGGGAAAATCGGGGGCATCGCGTCGGTCGCGTCGCAGACCACTAAAAATGACACCCGATGCCCGCGATTGTGGCCGTGATAGGAAACAATTACCGAATACTGATTTATTATACATTTAAATATTCAATAACACTTATTTAAAATACACACATATATAATTAATGCCTAGGCAATTGTATAATAACATACAATCACATAAAAAATAGTTTTAATGTGATTGTATATTATTATAACATTTCCTAGGCCAGTGGTTCCCAAACTTTTTTGAATCACGGCGCCCTAGAGCATCAATATATTTTCAAGGCACCCCTAGGCCAAATGCTTCTTATCGAGAAATTCAGAAACAAATATTAAATGAAGTGCATTGTGTTTATATGTCACAGTTATCTGGTGAGGGACAGGATTTGCTCCTGTTTGTCCACATATGTTATGATTGGCAGCCACAAGCACTGGTCTTGCCTGATACATTAACCATAAATAATATGAATTGATCTTGGTCCACCAACCCAAGGCAACCCTGCAAGTGTCCTGAGGCACCCCTTTTTTTCCTCTAAACTGTCATGCTGGATCTACATGAAGAGACTAGTAGTGCAATCACTATACAGGCTATAGTGTTTGCATGAGGACAGATCACTGGTATTCAGCATCCCCACTTTGAATATCATCCTGAGATTTCAGACATAGATTTCTACAGATAGATTGTAAGCTTGCGAGCAGAGCCCTCCTACATTTTGACTGTCTGTAAATACCCTGTTTTGTTGTATCACTGTCCCCTTTTTAAAGCGCAACGGCATATGCTGCGCTATATAAGAAACTGTTAATAAATAAATAAATAAATAAATAGATAGATATTACATGAATTACCAGCATACAGAGGAAGGAGATAGTTTATGTTGAATCTATAACTATACATACAGTATATATATATATATATATATATATATATAGAAAGAATAGCAGGCAGGCGGCACTCCAAGGGTTTTTAATTCGTGCAAAAAAATCTCCAACGTTTCGGGGACTAGCCCCTTTGTCAAGGTGGTACATCACCTTGACAAAGGGGCTAGTCCCCGAAACGTTGGAGATTTTTTTGCACGAATTAAAAACCCTTGGAGTGCCGCCGCCTGCCTGCTATTCTTTCTACAATACCGATCCGGAGGGCACCCAGGTACATCTTTATCAGAGTTGGAGTGCCGATCCGCCTCACCTCTCTCTCTCTCTCTCTCTATATATATATATATATATATATATATATATATATATATATACATATATATATATACACATATATACATATATGTATGTATTCATATATCTCTACATCTCTGAGAGGTAATCTATTATTGTCTGTAAAGGAAAATACTATTTCATTTTCACAGTCCCTAATGGCCATTAGTTGGGAGCAACAGTTAACCCACACTTACTAGAAGATTCCTTGACTTTCCTGAGAACAAGTACTATTCATATACAGCATTATAATATACTGTATTCTGGCCAGAGTTTAATCCAGTAACAGAAACCTTTGCTACAGTCAGCTACACTAGAAGACTTCTGAGTGTGACTTTTATCAGCTAAAGAAGACATAAAGTACAGAAGGAACTACAAACCACAACAGTTATTACTCTTCAAGTTTTAGTTCTATAAATTCTTGTATTGCATGCATATTTATATTGCATAGGTATATCAGGGAAGGGGAGTAGTTAGGAATGAGATACTAATTGCTATTTTGTTTGCATATTGGTCCATATAATAAATTGTGTGACACTGAATAAAAAGTTTAGTTTATAAAAAAGCTCAAATTCTGAGATCCGTTAAGTATTATCAGTTAATAAAATCTCTATTTTATTCATTTTTCTTACCATAGACTTGGAAACAAGTTTCATTAACACATGTTACACAACTACTGTATATACTCGAGGATAAGTCGACCCGAATATAAGCCGAGGCACCTAATTTAACAACAAAAAACTGGGAAAACGTATTAACTCCAGCGGGACCCTCACTCGACTATAAGCTGAGGGGCGTTTTTTTCAGCATAAAAAATGTTCTGAAAAAGTAGGCTTATACTCGAGTATATATGGTAATTCACAACACAAATCATGGTACAATTCGCATGGACATTAATTACAAAAATTTTCTTTGGTATTTTATTAAGCTGGAATGCTGCTGAGTTATATTTTCTTAGCTGTAAAATTTGTAAATGGTTATCACAAATTACAATAACCTGCATGTACTACATATCACAGCAAAAACATTTTAGAGTTTACTAAAAAACAGTTAACAATCCTATTAAATAATAAAGGCAATTTACAAATAACCAAAGTAAGATTGCATCACCTATGGGGCCCCATTTACACCTATTTTGCAGCTCACCTTGAAGTACTCAACTTTAATCCTTATCCAGGTGACCAAGCTCAGAGTCTCATGCTAAGTATGGACATTGTGTAGGACTAGGCGGCGGCCTAGTTTTTCTTTCTTTGTATTGAAATATGATGCAGTTCATCACCCAATCAGCAGCTACTATGTAAATTTCTTCAGGTAACTTTCTCAGTCAAAGTATCTACTTCTAGCTGATAATTATTTCACTCCTTTTGGATAATGTAACTATGAATGATGGCTCTGCACTGGAAACCTCAGCTGACATAGCTGAAGCAAATCCTAACTGTAGCTAGTACATGAAGTTCAGGGTTACACAGGAAAGGACCCTTGTTCTGAGTATATTTATTGCTTGTGTCACTTTCTTGGGCCTGCTTTCATTAGTCTTGCCATTGATGTGTAGTGTAAGGGGTTTTAGTTATACCTCTGTTGTGACTGTCCTGATACCCAACTGAAAGCAGCTGTCCTGGCTTCTTGCCTTTTTTGGAGGCCTCAGCTTGCATCAGTCAGTAACAACTTTCTGGGGATGAAGGGGTTGCTTTGAAGGTTACTGACACTATACCACTCCACACAACTTACACACCAAAGTCAGATGAATATGGCAACATTGCTGGCGACTAGTTACCCGAGGGTTAGCTAGTCTTTTACAGCAGGGCTCATAGACATAGGGCAGCCCTTCCTCCATTTTTGTTACCTCAGAGTACTCTCTAACTGCCACTGGTCATGTGACCTGCTCCTGCCTGCTTGTGCAGCTGCTGAGGCTGCTGGGATTTTTCCACCTGGGTAATCATGTATACTACAGCACACTGCACAGTGCTATTCATAACACATTGCATATTGGGGTATTACAATTGTAACAATAAAAGTTATTATACTTTCCAGTCAGTTAACTTTCATGCCAGTGGCTCTCGGTGAACTGGAAAAGAATAAAACAGGTACATTAGGTTGTAGAATTGAGAATATAATATATAGTCATTAGTCAGTCACTAGTCAACTTGTTTATGAATAATATTTCTATCGGGCTTACCTAAGCAAGCCCGTTATGCATCATAACTTGGGTGGAGGCACTAAGTACATTATTACGCCTTTTCAACTTGTACGTGTAACCAAGTTGGAAGGGGTTACAGGAGCTACATGTGTATTAGACTAAAGCACCTGGATCCTTTAATCAGGCCCTGTGCTGTCCTGCAAGTTTAACATTTCAGCTTTTTAGAGAAGCACACAGCAGTACAATTTTAGAAAAATGAAGAATATCAAATTTAATTTAAGAACAGTTAAGCCACATTTTTTGCAAATCTCCAATCTTAATGGACTTTTGCATAGTAAGGAGCTGATACAACATTGATCATGGTAATGTTTGTCTTCACATGTATGATGCATGCAGGTACCTTGCACAAGTGAATATGTCACCAGTAAACATGGCCGTTATTCTATTTGGCTCACTGCCTTCTTTGTAAGCGTTGGTTGATTAATATTTGAAATTGAAAAAAATGTTGCAGATGCAAAATTCCATGATTCACACAATGGTTCATATAAAGGTAAAACTAACTGAATTGTGCAACAGTTTTGAACTAGATGATAAGACATGTTAAAGTTGGTCTATTACATGTTTAGTGTTCTCTTTGTCATATACCAACTATATTTACCAATTAGCAAATTCTATGCAGTCATATTGGTGACATGATTGCTTTATTACTGTCTTTTTAGTAGTTTCAAAGTTGTCATCTTTTTTCTGCCTTTTTGTCCCTCCCCCCCCCCCCCCAAAAAAAAAAAGAAAACCATCATAATATTGACACCGAGAAAGAATAGTCAGATAGACTTGGATCGTAATTGATTTATAGTATAGTTCAAATATCTACAAAATGGTCTGCATCTTCTCACTGAAGGGGCTAAGTGAATCTACTTGTAGTGGAAGCTTTCTTTTTTTAAGGAAGGAAAAAGGCTCCATGATTTCTCATGGTTAGGATGGAACAGCAAAAGTCCTTTTTTTGGCACAGGTTCTAATAACAATAAGAACCATATAGCCAATTTTTGCGGGTACTACGTATTGTTAGTGACCCAGCGGAGGCACACAAAGAATTGGGGACTATGTTCCAAAAATTTAAGGACAGGGGATACAAACACAACATACTACAACAACAATACGATAAGGCTGTGGCTAAAAATAGAACCGACCTCTTGAAACCTAAAAATCAATCTAAACAGCAGGCTGAAAAACTAGTCTGGGTAAATAAGTTTTCCCATCAAACTCCCAGTAATGTTCAAACAGCCAAAAAACTATGGCCCCTCATTGAGAGTGACCCATCATTGGGACTAAACGGTAAAAAACTCATGCCTGCTTATAAAAGAGGACAAAATCTCAAGGACCACCTAGTTAAGACCGACATTACCAACCTTGGTAAGAAAACTAAAACCACTTTCCTTACCAGAACCAAAAAAGGATGCTATAGGTGCCCAAATTGCACCACCTGTAGCTACATGCAGACAGGAACAACAGTCAGCCATCCATATTCTGGTAAACGGTTTCCTATTAGACACTATTTATCCTGTACATCAAATTTTGTCATATACATTATTTTTTGCCCCTGCTCCTTGATTTATGTCGGCAAGACCGAACGACAATTCAAGGAGAGAATGGCCTTGCACCGCTCGGCCATCCGGGCGGCATTGCAAAAAGGCACGAGTGAGCAACCTGTTGCACGCCATTTTGCACAGGCCAAACATTCATTGGCCTCTGTAAGATATATGATTATTGATCAGGTCCCGCCACCTCTACGAGGGGGTGACCGGGGTAGAAAATTACTCCAACTTGAATCAAGATGGATATACAAGTTGGATTCATTGGCTCCCAAGGGGCTCAACGAACAGTTGGGCCTCCGATGTTTCTTATTAATACCAGTTGTGGGTGATAGTGGGACAGTGCGTTGACATTGTACAATGTATTGGGACAACCACAAATGCTTATATATATATATGTACTGAGGTCCAATTATAATGTTGCATTCTGGAGCTAAGAATTATATATAGATAATACTCCATATGCCCTATCGCTTACTTGTGGGCAAAGCTTGTTGTTTTTTTAGAATTATTAATGACGGAACCAGCAGAGCAAAAACTTTTTTTCTTATATAAAAAAACTTTTTTACTTGTATAAAGAAAAAAAATTTTCTTATATAAAAAAAAATTTTTCTTTAAAAAAAACTTTTTTCTTATATCCGATTATAGAGATATACACATAATGTTTGTGTCTATTCATACGCACAAATTTTTCCACTTTATGATGTCCATTTAACACAAATTTTAGACACCATCGGCACTTAATGTACTGATGTTTTAATAACCATCTATAGAATGAGCACTGTTTTAGAGCTGTATATGTATTTATGTCCCGCAAAATGTCGTTTATCATTTTTTCACTTTGATTTGTGTCAGTTTTTCCACATTTGCAGTGTTAGTTTCAGCGGGCACAGATATTTCCTTTTTTCAATCATATATACACATATTTTTATACATATATGTTTCCCAATATTATCCAGTCCACCCCTTGCTGTTCGTTATGGTTATTTGTTTTCCCTTCTTTTCACATAGAACATCTAGCATCGCGTTGCCATGGCAACCGTCTTACTCACAGTGACGTCACTAACAGGCGCCGAGATCGCGCGCCCGGAAGTGCCCGCTGCTGCTGCACGCCAGTGTGGATCTGCTGCACATATAAGGTGAGTGTATTCGCTTTGTTTTCATGTAAGCTGTTTTGAAAAAAGCCGTGATAAAGGCTGAAACGTTAACCACAGAGCTGGCCGTTGTGTGAGTTATTTCCAGTCCCCAGTGCCGCAGACGAATGCACTTGTTTATATTTGGTCCGGTGCGCTGGACCTTGCTGAAGGCACGGGGCTTATATCAGTAAGGAGCTGAGTGCCGACTACCCGTACATTTATATATATATATATATATATATATATATATATATATATATATATATATACAGCATATATATATATATATATATATATATATATATATATATATGAAAAAGACATGAAGAAGATCAACGTGTGTTTCTCAAGGTTTTGGTTGCTTGTGTCAACATAGGTCGACATGGACAGCGTATAAGTGTACCGCGTGTCGTCGCATGGCCTGCTGTGCTCGGCACACTATTATATTCTCCCTCTATGCCCAATGGGATTGTAAAGTATGAACAAGTTGGTTTTAAAAAAAAAACAAGAAAAACTCATGTAGACCCTGTTCCAATGTCAACCTTTTGACCGTCCTCCTAATGCATGTCGACCTTTTTTCACGTGTTGACCTTTGACTGTTGACCAATAGTGGTCGACCTTTTGTGTGTCAACCTAGACATTGTTAACCTAATGACCGCAAATCGATCTCACTGATTGAATGAAATATTTGGACAAATGCTGATATCCACCAAAGCAAGGACAAGTCTTCTGGTGTCCTCTAACAAATAAGCACCTTTCATTATGAACCTGTACTAATCATATACATATCACCTCCTTCAAATTGAAAACTCGTTTTTGTGGTGGCATCAGGGAGCTGCTTATCATGAAGCCGTAATGAAAGCCCCCTGCGCTTTGAAGCCATGCAAATTTAGCTTTTTGAGTAGAAAAGTATAACAATAGTGACTGACAATTGTAGCAGCCATAGCTTGTAACTCGCAGTGTTCGGCAACTTTTGTATCAGGATCTTTCATGCAGCAATTCACACAGGTCTCTAACAGACAGCATAATAGTGCAAAGTGCTGGCTCTTCTATGCAATTTTCACAGCTATTGTAGCTGGAAAATGTAGCTAACAAGTTCCATAGGACTACATCCAATGTCAGAGGTAAATTCTTCTTTCTAAATGCTATCTCCTGTAAGCAATAGCACTGTGTAATTAGATGCTGGGCTACATAAATAATCAGTATGAACCTGTATACCATGGTTATGTTTATGTGCATAATCATCGTGGTGCTGAAATTATTTAGCTACAATTTTTTCAAGTTTAATTGAGCTGGAGTCATCCAGGACAGGAGCCAGCACTATAGAAGTCTTGACCTTGCAATATCGGCAAATGGTCTTGTTTTAGGCTATTGCAATTGCATATGAGGATTTATGACTGTTACATTTAGCAAATTATACTTTTGTTTCTTTAATGCAAAAAGTACAAAAAAAGAAATCCAAAATTTCAGAAACATACTGCATTTTCATAAAAACAATAACAACAACAACAGAATAGAAAATAATCACACACACACACACACACACACACACACACACACACACACAGAAACAGTATGCTAGCTCTATATAAATAAAAACAATATAAATATGACATATTCATAATTAAAAATGATGTCACTCTTGCAACTAGAACTAATTAAAAGAATGTGTACTTGTGTATTTGCCGGGCGCCCAATTAGCATACGTACGCTGGCGTACTGAAATCGCATTTTCCAGCAGCACCATTTGCTGCCACTGACAAAAAATTGTATAAATGGCTACCCAATGCGCCTCAGCATGAAGGAGTGCTAGTGGCGCTGCCATATTAAATTGTGCCGTAAGAAGGTGAACCTTCATAAGGCACATTGGTTCCCGGGTTGCCGTTTACCTTTTTTGGCACTTATAAGGTTTATTTATTCATGGGCGGAGGAGCTCACAACTTTCTCTTTCTTTGAGCATCAACTTAACTTGTCCACTAAAACAGCGGTCCAGTATAATAATCTTATGTGTGAGGCCTGCACTGTGGACCTGATGACGCAGCCCCAATGCAAAATTGGTGGTCCGGGGAAAATCGTAGAAGTCGACGAGAGCCTCTTTGTACAGAGGAAGAGCCATGTGGGACGGATGCTGCCTCAGCAGTGGATATTCGGAGGCATTTGCAGAGAGACTGGTGAGTGCTTTGTGACACATGTACAAAGACGTGACGCCAGTACCCTGATGGCTGCCATAAACCAAAGCATTGAACCGGGGACGACCATCTACTCCGATTGCTGGCGTGCCTATAATATGGAGCAGCTAAAGCAGGCAGGGTACCACCATGCTCGGGTGAGCCACCGGTTCATTTTCGTAGATCCGGAGACAGGGGTTCACACAAAAAACATTGAACGGCTGTGGGGATCCTGTAAATGGCGCAACAAACGTCAAAGAGGCACTGTGTGCCAGAATCTCGAATCCTACCTGCAGGAATGTATCTGGTGAAAGATTGTAGGCGCAAAAACGATTTTGAGCGTATTCTTTATGCCCTTTCACTTCTACCAAAGGCTGATGCAGAATCAGAAGAATGACTGCTTTATTATTTTCTTTTGTCATGATAAATTGATATTATTGTTATTTGTTAATGTGATCATTTCTCCTTTATTATTAACTAAAATCCAGTTAACAGTTAACACTTGTCATCATTACTGTCTCAGATCTATGATATGGTAGGTGTGAATGTGTTCCTGAAACACCCCCACTATCCACGTCACCCCGAAGCGTAGCGAGGCGATGCGTTACGCGTCCTCCCAACCTTTTCATACCCCCACCATCCATGTCGGCATGGAGTTGATTTTATAAAGTGTGGCGAGCGCAACGAGCCACGGAGCCCAAGCGTGGCGAGTGCAGTGAGCCTCGCGAGGAGACGCCACACTTTATAAAATCAACTCCACGCCGATGTGGATGGTGGGAGTATGAAAAGGTTGGGAGGACGCGTAACACGTCCGATCGCCACGCTTCGGGGTGACGTGGATATTGGGGGTGTGCTATGTCCCATTACATCACATAGACATGTACACTGGGGGTGTTGTTCTAAATTGCAAGGCATGCAAAATCGCATGCAATCTCATGCAATTTTGCATGACATGCGATGCGATGTGATCCACCTCCAGGGTGCAGTGAGTAAATTAACTAGTGAGATCGCATCACATTGCATCGCATCACATCGCACAGTTACTACTTACTCCTTAAAGAGGTGTTTTATTTCACCATAGATATATACAAATCATAAAATTATTGTTTTCAGCATATCAGTATAAATGCTTCTTTTTCAGCATACCAGTATATATGAAAACAGTAACCATACCATACAAATATAGTCAAACATGTTTTTAGCATGCAAATATATAAACAAATAGAAATTTATGTGCAAAATAACAAATAATTTCTTTTCCTGCATACAAAATTACCAAAAATGTTTTATACGCCTAACAATATTTACTAAATCAGTCTTTTTGTAGTATAAAAATATAACTAAAATGTGTATATTTTTCAGCATACAATTTTTAGTGCAGACAGAGTACATTGGTGCAGGTGAGGGGGTTACTGCTGCTGCTTGATGGCTCATAGAGTCGACTTACAATTGTGCCTTCAATAACATCATGTTTTGGCCAATGTCTCAAAGAACATTGGTTTGAGCTTGGCAAAGTTCTGAAAGTTAATATTAGCATTTGTTTTTGCCTCTTTACTCATGGTGGTTAGATTTAAATATTCTCGTCATAATGGCAAAAGTAGCAGATACATTTGTGTGTGTTGATGACTCTTATAAGTCTGGTCTGAGTGGCATGACTGGAAATGTGTAATATGAAGGTTCCATATAAGTCTGGGCTGGGTGGCATGACTGGAAATGTATGAAGGTTCCATCTTCTTATGTTTCCTCAGGAAGTTCAAGTGGCTCTAATGTTGTGCACCAAGGCTTTTGACTCTGTACTGTAGGTCTAAAGGAAAACATTAAGTCAGTACGAGTGGATGGATGAAACACAAAGAAGAATGACCAATTTTGGAATATGGACTAAAAACACAAAATTTTAAAAGTAGCAAGCCCCTCCCCCTTACCTGAAAATAACAGATTCTCAGCTATGAAAGTGCGTCAAAAGGCATTTGGCTAAAAGAAAAAAAGCTAAGACTTTTCATTCTTTTATGACTATGCAGGCGGAGGTGGATTTAGGGGCCATGCCACCACTAGGCACAACAATACTAGCTCCCCCCTTCAAAAAAAGGTCTTGTAGTGTTACCTCCTATCTTCCCATTGTCTACTCACTACTGTACCTTACTGGTCTCCCCAAACTCTCTACCCCATCATGCCTTATTGCCCACATAACTGCTCCCTCACTCATCACTGCCACCATACTGCTCACATTGCTCCCATCACAGAACACTGTCCTGCTCACACTGCTTGCAAATACATACAATGTACACACACACTCACACACACACACACACATACCTCACAAGCAGCAGTAGTTCTTTCACTCTGACTGGAAGCACCTCACTTGCTCATTCCCATTTAGCTCTGCAACCCTGTGCACAAATCATTCACTCTTCTGCAACAAAAAAAGGGTCAGCTATCCAGATGCAATATCCATGTCAATATTGACAAAAGGTCGACACAAGATCTTCATGTGTTTTTTTTATTTGTTTTAACTGACTTTTTCTTACTTCACAATCCCAACGGCCATAAAGGTAGAATATAATAGTGTGCCCGAGTGTATCGAGCCATGCAAGGAGATGCAGTACACCAATATGGTGTCCATGTTGATGTAGATAAATGCCACCACACCAAGGTCTCCCCCTGCCCCTGTGTACTACTGCAAATGCATTCGCAGCCGTGCACACGGGGGGAAAACCATTCACAATCACTCACCATTGAATGGTTTTCCCCATGTTCGCAGCACCAAGTAAGTCTAAACTTACTCAGGGCTGCAATGGCATAGAAAGGAGACAGCTGCTGACACACATCCAAAAGCATAACTCTTGGAGGCAATGAAGTTATCTGCCACAGGGCTCCTACTCCCAAAGGGGCACCTCTCCTTCCCCGCATGCTTCAATCAGTTAATTTAAAGCCGTCGATATCGCTGCTGTGTCTGACTTACCCTCATGGCAGGACCATAGACGTCCCACTCACAAATAATGACAAGACAAAACTAAAAAGGATGCCGGAAAAAAAATAAACTTTAAAACCTAACAAGACTACAGAAATAGATAAGACAAAATCAGAAAATGTACCATTATTGTAGGTCTTATTTTTTTTTTTAATAATTACTATGAAACGGTATGGTAAAAGAGTATAAAACAAATCTTACAGCTTTAAAAAAGGATCATTCTTCTACAATGCCAGTGCCACAAAATTGATTTACACCACTACCACAGTAAACAGAAGAGACCAGCAAAGCTAAATGTTATTCTTCTGCCAAAGTTTATGTCTTTAAATCAAGTAGCAATAGAAAAACAAACAATGTATTCACAAGCAGTGAGCTGTGGACAAGAACACACATTTTTTCAAGAAATGTCAACAGCTCTTATTGTCTTTAGGACTAAACAATGTTTTGCTCTTTTCATACAGCAATACCAAAAGCCCTGGGGTATCTGTAAAACAAACAAACCAAGTGGTAATCATATAATATTTTTGCTTTGTATCTTCAGTTTACCTCTTTGCATATGTAGCATGGAAACATTTGCATTACAAAACCCCTTGATAGTGATACATAAATGTAGTCTTGCCACAATGCTATACTTATGCAAAAACCAGAAGCCTAGTAAAAAAAACCGTAAACAGTAAAGCTTCATGTGGAATGTGTCTACCGCTACAATTACTGATAATTTATTTATTTTTTCAAATTTATTTACAGTTCCTTATATAGCGCAGCATATTCGATTGCGCTTTATAATTGGAAATAACAGTGATTAAACAAACTGGGTAGTAACAAACCGACATGGAGGTAGGAGGGCGCTGCTCGCCAGTTTACATTCTATAGGGAATAATAGGAGGGATAATAACCTGGCTATAGACTATCCCATATGGGTACTGCATCTCACATCCACTGATTTAGACACACTCAGGGGGTGATTCAGCTTCATTCACAATTAAGTGAATTCAGACCCTTTCCGATGTTTTGGGGACTGCGCATGTGCCATTATGAGCATGTGCAGCTGTGTGAATGCCTTTGCTTGGGTAGGGGCAGGAGGGGGCGTGCAGGGGACAGCATCAGGGGAACGCTCAGTGTTTTATGGGTGTCCCCATGAAAATACTGGGCATTCCCCTGGGAACTTGGGTGGGCCAATGCCTGCCGCCCCTTCTTCAGCAGACACTGATGGAAATAAAATTCAGTTTACATTGACTTTTATTTCCGAAGGGGAGAGACATCATTCGATGGTCGGCGACCATTCGGCTGCATCCGATCATGCTTAACGAGTGGTACTGAATTTAGCCCTTAGTGCTAATCCTGCACATGGACAAATCAGTCGGAGATGGTCAGACCATCGGAGATGTACATGAACTATTGGGTTTGCGTACATCTCTGAATCAGACCCTATATCGTATGAAGCTTTTTTTTTATACAGAATGAAATGATTACATCACTACTGGTGGCCCAGAAATCACATATTCAACTGAACATATTTTTACATTTATGTTTTATACTGTGGGATAAAAAGCAGAACCATTGATTCCATCTGTAAATAAATGGTCTGAAAATGTGCAAAAATGATTTGTAATATTGGGCCCAATCCTCTAATGGACAAAACCATGTGCACTGCAGGTAGGGCAGATGTAAAGTGCGCAGAGCGATTTAGATTTAGGTTAATTATTTTTTTTCTGTGCAGAGTAAATATTGGCTACTTTCTTTTTACACTGGTGCATTTACAGTTTCATAGTTGCCACAAGTGTGTAACCAGTGTGTAACCAGCACTGGCTGTGTTACATTAAAAGGTAAAAAGGTTAGGTACGGTTTTCTTACTTAATACAATTTATTATCAATCATGAATCCCATAAATGTCAAAAAAATCATTTGTAATAATATTAATAAAATCCAGGGCTAATAGGGAACACTGGTGATTGGGTGCTGGTTACGTTGATTCAGTACTGTTTCTTTAGGAACACAGCATTAGTCCCAAGGCCGTAGCACTCAGTGTCTCTTTCAGGAGGGGTCAAGTTGAAGAAATGGTGCTGCACTTGTGGAAGCAAGGTCTCAATCATGTATCCTGTTCTTGTAGTTCACCTAGCATGTGGTGTCCCACTAATATAATAGGTAAGTATCTCAATGGTAGGCTCAATGCGCTTTACTGTCAGTTTCCTCAGGAGCATATGGATTAGAAACTAGCACTTGCCTACGCTCCCAGATCTGCCAGGAGGCTCCTGAAAATCGGATGACTCTCCAAGAACCCCGTACCGCTAGGCAAGCCTCACACTTTTTCTCCCTCCATTCTTGGCTGCCCCCTTTATATGATTAATGTGGATGGTCGATGGATGTGATTCTTACTGAATCACGTTATCCTAGCCAAACCCATGGATGTATAATGAGGGCAATTTCAGCATTACATAGTAGGAGGCATGGCTATAGTAACTTTTCTGCCACCACATTCCCCATATGGTCCCTCACCTCCAACTCAAGCTCCTGTCACAAATCAAAACCATATGCTCCCCAAGCTGAGCCAACATGGCTGCTCTCTCCAGCAAATATGTGTCAACCAGATGAGCACAGTAGGAGGCATGACACTACAGAAGGGAGCAGGGTCTTTATGACATGATCCCAAAATTGTGGCTCCACCCTTTTATACAATGTTGCAATTTACAGCATTTTGAACCTACTACCATATGTGATTAGTATTGCAAAAGGCAGCTATGACGATAAGAGTTGCCCTTTGTGATGAGTGGTTTATGACTCAGGAGTCTGTCTGCAAATGTGCAGAAAGACGTAGTGGCTGCAGGGCATGCTGGGAGAAATCTGATCGGATCACTTCCAGCTAGGATGGCAAAAAAGAGTATAGGGTAACTCCAGCAATAGCAATAGCTGGTGTTACCTTCTACACTGAAGCTCATGATCGCCGGTGTTATGGGAAATGCAGTAAATGGAGGTTTCACCACATTTTTCCATTAGTACATCCCGCCCATTGACACTATGTAAGTGGGCAATCTTCTAAGCATCTAAGAGCACCACTGAATTTTTTGGAGCCTCCATGATGACTTAGACAAGTACTATATGACTTATAGAAGATTAGTCTTTGACATCACAGGAGCATTATGTTACACACCAGATCAGAGGTACAGAATTCCTTTAAGGCAAATGTGTTTATTTAGTAAAATTTCATACAATACATGGGTTTAACATAACTTACTTCTTGGCTATATTGACATTAAGGCTCATTTATCATTGAATATTTGTGGCTTTAACCAAAAAATATTTAGCATCCTCTCAATGGATCCAATACCTTTATTCCCACCATCAGCTACAGGTTTCTATGGAGGATGATGATTTACCAAATTTACCAATTTATGACTTCCGGGGGGCGGAGCATCGCGATGGCCGCTTTTTATTTATCTCTCCATCAACCTAATCCTCTATCATTCACCTGGCATCTAATTTTTTAAAACAGACTCGCTTGACCTCTGGATAGAGGCTGCGCTGCTTGTCAAAACAAGCTAAAAATTGTGAAGATTGGAGTTATATTCCACCGCAGTCTGGCCACTAAATATTAAGTCCTTCCCATGCTGTTCAGAGGAGGCGCCATTATTATCATCCCCTAGCGTCCTCCTAAGTTTATTGCCCATCACTAGCTCTTTATTGTGGCACTCATCTGGACCGCAGATCCAGGAAGGGGACCCTGAACCATACCTCCGGAACTCTGCTGAACCCCCCGCACCCGCGTGCCGCTGGATTGGCTGCGTCTGCATCTCCTGGCTGTGCCTGATCTGCGCCAACTGCTGAGCCTGTCCTAGCAGGAGCAAAGTGGTGGGAGCTGTTGCCGGGACCCATGGACCGAACACACACAGCTTCTCCTCGGCATGCTTGAAAGAGATGAGCAGGGCTGCGGACACTATCACTGAAGACCCCTGAAAACGCAAACAGCCTCCCCTTGGCGTGCCAGGGGGAGATTATCGGTGAGATGTGACTGTTATCCTGGTGCTTCGCCACACGCTGACCGGAGCTTGTTAACCTGGAATACTACTTCTCTACTTGAACAAGAGAGACCCCTACATCGTGCCAAACATAACATAGCCTGCCTGACACAGCAAACCTCTGCTGTATAAGAAAATGGTGACAGGTGTTCAAATCATTAACACAATCATTCCGGAGAGGATTGTAACTCCTTGTAATTAACTCTCACATTGCCAAAACAGACTTAAATCCTTTATTACATACAGAAAACTTGCCCAGTATTGATAGGGCTGCTGGAAGTACACAGTATTGCCCTAGTTTTAAAGATAGCCCACTTACTGAGTCTGTATTCAGGACACCTATAGTGTAAGCTTAACACCATCTAACAACTTACCTTTATTCAACTCAACTTCAACTGGTGATACAAACCCATATCCTTTTGTTCGGCATTTCTGGGACAAATATATATAGCTTACCTACTAATATCACTCTATTTTATTCAGATTAAGCATATTGAAGTATATCTTGACACTCCTCATACTTTCATAATGTCTAATGTTATTGCTCATACCACTCAATTAAACGCAGTAGACTCCCTATTGTTAATTCCATACTTGGAAGATAAACTTAACAGTATATTGTCTACCCTTGACCGTATAAAGATTCCTTTTCCTAATGAACCTAGTGATATGGGAACAGTCCCTCTACTGCAGAATGTCCCTGAAACTGATGACCCCAATGACATGATCCATCGTGAGGTCTCTATTTCTTGTGAATCTACAATGTGAATCAATGGCGCCTTAAACCATTTTACACTTATTACTTGCAATCCTTCCAAATGCCCAATATATTCATTCCGCTACTGCTTACGTGCCTCTTTGGGGCAGAAACATGAAGTAGTAAATCTATATTTGGGATCTACACCTTCACTAATACTTGATCCACTGTAACTTTACTGTCCAGACTATACCTTTCCACATCTAAATTACTTATGGATTATGACACTAGGATTGGTTCTATACAGTTCACATATTTAATTCAAAGTTGCCCTAATACTTATTGGATAACTGTAAGATCATTCTTACTTGTGTTACCAATGTGGTTAATTCTTCTTTCTTATGTCCTTCTGTGTTAACATTAGGGTCTTAAAATGTATGACTAAAAAAAATATTATTTCTTATTTTGGAGTTTCATCCTGTTTACATAATGTTTGCTAAATGTACTCTGCAAACATATCTTATTTCCATGGTTGATATCTAGCATGTTATCTAACATGGTCATTTATTTTACATATGTAATATCTCATAAAAAAATAATATATATATATATATATATATATATATATATATATATATATATATATATATATATATATATAGTGAATTAGAATAAGGGCCTCAGTTCCTGCTGGAGCCTACTGAAAAATAGCCCTGTATATATGTACTGTATATATGTGTATATATATATATATATATATATATATATATATATATATATATAGAGAGAGAGAGAGAGAGAGCGAGAGAGAGAGAGAGAGAGAGAGACTGAGAGATTATAACCTATTGTAAGACCACATCTACTCATCTCCTAAACTTTACTATGAAAGCTGCAAAATTAAATTTTATACCAATGCTTCAAGATATGCAGCATCCCAGCATGCCCTGCAACAGCTTTAACATGGACAAATAAAAAAACTGAAGCAGGGCATGCTGGGATGTGTAGTTCAACAACAGCTGGACGACCAAAGGTTCTCCATCCCTGCCCTAACACATATACGTGCACACACATTCATTAATCTTTGTTGGGAGTCAATAAACCTACCAGTATATTTTTAGTCTTTGAGACCCCCTGTCCCTGGGGCACTGAATAATACTTGGCAACAATAAAATCATATATTACTATGCAATTCTGGGCACTAATATCATGTACAGATTTTTTAACAAAAGTATGTCCTTGTGTTTTTTAACTACTTAAACTATTTAGTATTTAAGTGCATACACTTTTTACAACTTTAAATACCGTGCAATGCACTACATTACAGTATTGACAACAGATATGTATACTATTGTATGCTATTGTGCATCTACTCTACTTTAATACAAGCTTCACAAAGCAACTAAAGTACTGTAGATCAAAAAGGGACAAATTGTGCCCATCACTGTGTAAAGAAATGACTCTGACTTACCTAAAGGTAAGTAAATGTACATTTGGATGATTTATTTTGTTCACATATTTACTGTTTCCTGTTGACTTGAAATATCAAAACCAACAAAATATGTTGTACGCCTGTATTGTGTTACATTTTAGCTATATATTTACAGTACTAGATGCCAAGTAGACAGTCTTAAAATGTGTTATGTTCATGCAAAATGGGGCAGAATTTCAAATTAAAATAATGCAGCCTGATTTAAGAAGCCTTTTCAAAAATGCAATCTGCCATTGTTACTCAGCTGAAATCATGTTCTGAGTGCTGCTATCTAACTACTAGAATAATTGATTTAGTTTAGTTTTTCAGTTTCTCCACTTCAATTAGAATTCCTTACAATATAAAGTTTTTGCTTAGTTTTGCAACCCTGCCAAGTTTTGAATCATTTTTTTTTTTTTATTATTTGCGGAAGTGAAGGTAGTTTGAAATGAAAATGCCATGCAAATGTTCAAAAGCCTGAGATGTTTGAAATTGTACAATACAATTAAAATGTGTATTTCCATGATAACTCAAACAGAGATAAACAAAAAAGAAAACAAATGAGTAAAGAAAAATGAAATTACACTTGAAAAGCTGTAAATTACATTTGCAGGTAGCTATAACACAGAGTAAAATGCTGGCTTCGGAGAAACTACCCAATTTAGTTTAGCTTTGCAATTCTCAAGAGTTAGGAGGCACAATATTGAGGACCGTAGTTATTAAAAACTGTTAAAACATTTTAACCTTACCTCTGTCACGGTCGGTTTAAATAGTTGAGGGGCATATGTTAAAATACCAGCAACCTCAATGACAATATAAAATGTTAATTTCAGATCACAAGCTTCTGTCTCTGACCTATTAAAATATTTATCAAATTTTTTTTTGCATAAGCTATAAGATTTCAGTAAATAAACGTACAATTAAGATTTGAAAACAATCTTAAGATGGGTACATATCTTAAGATCGTCCATTTGAGCAAATGGCTTTTGCATCGCTAGTAGGTTGGCAGATGATGACACCTGATATTTTTGCGAACAATGTCATTCACAGTCATATCACATCAGCTCTACAGCACAACCATTGGCCGATATAGCTAAAGATGTTTTGGCACATCTGGCTGTGTGAACGGGTGATCCGAGGCCTGCCTGTTCACTTGCTATAGGGACAGACATCATTAATAATATAATTCATGGAGCATATTGTCCTTACATGTTATCCAATCCCCGCTGATGCCAATATTGGCAGAGGTGGGGACCTTATCATTGTTAACGAGGACCTTCCTTGTCTGAAAATGTTCAGACAAGGGAGGGGGATCTTAATGCCTGGGACTGTATATCATTAGCGTCATTGAGTGTAAACACTAGGTGATATTGGACCTTATTCTGATTGCCTCACTAGGACATGAATTCCTTAGCTCACTGCGCATGCAGGTTTGGGCAACCGTGCATGCTCGTGACCTTACCAGTAGAAATTTGTTAGCGAACTAACTCGTGCAGAGTAGGTGTAATGTGGGCATATGGATGGGTGCAGGTATAAAACTGGGTGGTAACGAGTGTATATTCTGGGATGGGTGGTGGCTACATTTGCTGGGTGGTGGCTTTGCTTCCTGTGCGAGCACTTGGACTGATCAAGCTCAAAATAATTTGCTCTGTAAAAGTGAGTCTCACGCCTCGCAGGCCAGCCGCTTCTCGGCTCCAAATTCGCACGGGCGATCAACATGCACAATTGATAAGATACATGCACCTGCACACAATACACTCCCATGCAGCATACAAGTTTGTCTTATTAACCAATTAACTAACTACATGTCAGCCACATGGTAAGCACACTTTTGCAGTTTAAACATCTTCTCTGCATTCATATCTCTTGTATATTTCATTGTTTTAAACCACAATTGCACTTGTATGATTTGGTGCTTTTATGTGCCATTTTAAAGTAACAAACCTTAACACACAATTGTGCCTGTCATGTTGCCCCAATAGTACACACAATTTCAAAAAGTCCACATGTGTCAACTCTCATACAAACATACAAACATTCCTGGATCAGCATCAGGGTTGAACCACAACAATTAAACAAAAATACACAAAATTATGAGTCACGCATTAATCTTAAAGACATTTGTGGGACACATACTGTACATTACCATTTAGTTTGGGAAGTTCAACATTAACAACACTAGAAAGAGACAGGTAATAACGGTAAATTAAGAATTCAATTTGGGGAGGCTATTAATTCATAGAAACCAAAAAAAAAAAGCATGAAATGAGGGAAATTGGTTAATAGGCTGTTAATGACTTGCGAGCGCATTCGTGCTGCAGCGTGTGAAATGCATGCAGACCATATTCGTTTGGCCGCCCAATGGGTGTCCGAACAAAGAGGCTGAGTTACATGCAAACACTTTAGCGTATGTGTAGTGTAACGCCACTCCCATGTCTTTGGATGTGAACGAATGGGTTTGTGTGGCTTAAAGGTGTGCCTTCACTGGCCGTGTGTGAGTGGGTGCCGTTCGGTCGGATGCGTGCGAATGTGTGTCCGAGCGAATGAACCAGAATAAGGCCCATTGTACACAATATCGCTCAGAAAGCCCTTTCTAAGCGATATAATGAACATATAGTGTGTATAGGGCTCAATGTGTAAACAGCTTTAGTTCCACTGTTGTGCAAAAAGCTGGTCACATATTATACAATGTGTACAATGGGCCTTATTCAGATCTGAGCTCAGTGCAAATTTGTTTGGAAAATGGGCAAAACCATATGCACTGCAGGTAGGGCGGATGTAACATGTGCAGAGAGTGTTAAATTTGGGTGTGGTGTGTTGAAACTGAAATCTAAATAGCAGTGTAAAAATAATGTAGCCAGTATTTACCTTGCACAGAAACAAAATAACTCACACAAATCTAACTCTCTCTGCACATGTTACATCTGCCCACCTGCAGTACACATGGTTTTGCCCATTTTCCAAACAAATTTGTAATACTAATACCCATTTTCCAAACAAAATCCCTAATACTAAGTTTGAATCTGGGGCGCGGAACCCCAAAAAGGCCAGCATAAGCCAGTCACCCCAGGGCAGCACACAAGTGAAAAAATAGGCTATAAAAGTCGGTTAATAAGAAAGAAGCAGGAGCTAGAGGTCAAAAAGTGTAGTGCTAGAAAGTATATTAGTGAAAATAAATAGTGCTAATTAAATGTTAGGGTGTGCCACCCCGAAAGCAACTCGGCTACACCAATCCAAGGGGAGTCGCGCCCCAAATCCATCTCCAAGACTAGCAATTAGTGTAAATTTTTAGGTCTTACCTTCATTGTTGCCCCAGTTTGCAGTCTGTGGCTACCAGGGACCAAACTGGTGAACTAACATTAGTTTTGGGGTTCCAAAAACTATTATTGATTGATTTGATTAATAATATGGAGTGTGCATCTGCACCACGTGTTTTTCTTTACATTCTGTCATGTACAGATGATGGACATCGTTAATGACACATGGGAGCATCGTAAATGATATAGTGTATGTACACTAGACAATATGCATAAAAAAGTAGTTCCTCACACATTTTGCCCTCAATAGTGCATCACACATATTGCCCCATATAGTGACATTGTCATGGATCGTCACTGCGGGTCACGACAGGTCCGCTACTCACCCTTCTTTGCCCGTCGGCACAGACTGAGGTGGCCGGAGCATAGCAGAAGGGCGGGTGGCTGTGCAGGTCCTGGTGGCATCTTAGCTACTCGGTAGCAGGGACTGTGTGAGGTCTCACTATGGACAGCATCGGGAGGTGGCTCCACCATCTTGGTTGAGGAAATTATGAGTTTTGCCAGGACAGGTTCATTCTGAGACAGTGTGGGTATCGGAAGTGCACATACCCACAGAAATCCAAAATTGGGCACAAAGTAAGCAAGGTTTTTTTTTTTACCTCACTAAATCTCACTCCCATCACACGTAACATTAAAGAGCATAAAATTATTTATATCCTGTGAAATGAACGTTCAAAAAGTAAGTTAAATATGAGCCCTCAAGTCAGTTGTTGTCATTGAATAATTGGTATATGGAAGATACTAATATAGTTTTACAGTACAGCTCAAAATTATTTTGAAAGATAGATATTCACAAGTTGGCAACTGTGGTGTGAAAATCTGAGATGACGCATAAAAGCATATGGGAAGTACACACATTTTTTCTCAGCCCATGTACGTATTGATAAGAATGTTTTTCTTTCTGAAATATACCTTGGGGCGATTGGGTAAATGTCTTTTGACATCTATGTTGTAAGCTCTATTAAACATTGTTTACATTAATCATAGACTGTGTTTACAGTTACAATAGGTATAGCAAGGACCATCAGAATATAATGCTTGGCAGCCATGAGGGATATTGTCATACGTGATATACAGTAAACGAGGGATGTAGTCAAGCATGCTCTGAACACGATTGTGGCCTCTCAAAGTCAAATAGTCAATGTTTAGGATCTTCTCCTGAGGGTCCATTGTTATGTGAACAACAAATCATGGCAAGGTTGCCCCAGTAAAATGTCAATGGAGATGGACAAAATGATTATGTGCCAAATAGACCGAAAGTTATGGGAAAGCTATGAAATTAATGTCTACATTTCAATTGTAAAGCTTTGGCTGAAGGATCAGAGCTTACTGAGGTGGAAGAATAGATGTTGATTGGAGTACCTCAACTAGACATCCACTGATTGGTTCAAGGTGTTACTGAGTGGCAAGAGAAAATTTAATCTGATGTGCTCTGATGGAATATTTCAGGAGCTTCTGCAACTGGACACCCCGCTAATAGAAAATGAGGACACCTATTTTAGGGGACCTCATTACTACAGAATGAAACAGGTGTCTACACTACACATTTGGCACCTGGAAGGACACTGGTGGACATGAGGTACAGCACACCTTGGGACTATAAGATACGATAAAAGGTTTTAGTTACCCACTGGAAAACATTGTTGGGGATACAATTAAATATACAATGAAAGGTTTAAGATATCAACAGGAAAACATGGTGGTGACAGATCATGGGGGTGTTTCTTGAGCTAAGGTGTCAGTGCCCTATACCGTAAATGTTAACTAATGTGCGAAAAGGAAAATGTCCAGTAAATGTACTATATCTTCCAACAAGACAATGATTCTAGATACCATTCCAAAATGACTCAAAACTATTTTCACAAAAAGAAAATCAATGTACTGTACTGGAATGGCCAAGACCAAGTCCTGATTTAAATCCCATTAGACACTTGTAGAAAGAGTTAGACAGGCATTTAAGAACTTTACAATACTCTAGACTTGGGAAAATATTCCTCCATCTTTCTTAATCTATACGCTGACAATGCCAGACCACAGTATTAGCAAATAGTTTTGCAAAGTACTAGTGTTGTTGTCATTGTGTGCCGTTTATTTTTTTTGCAGGCTTGAAATTGAATGCTATCTTTTGTAGTGTCAGCACTTGATACTTGTATACTCTATATTTTCATACAGTGACCAGTTTTTGTTTTTTTTAGCCAAATTTTGTTATTTTGCAATAAATGTTAAAACGATGAGCAGCCTTTGTTGACAGTTTGGAAAAATATATTTAAAAAACAATTTATCAAAATTCTTTTGAGCACTAACTGTAGACCTATTTGCACATGTTCCAATTGACCAATCTTAATTGAATATGGTTTTGTCTATTTGAGAAAAAAATGGTGCTTTGCAATCAAATATGAATTTTGCCCATGGTCTTAACATCATACCTCATGTTAAAACATTGCAATTTCCCAATTTGTCTCATCAAGCAGTATTCTCTGACCTTGACCCTTTCCATTTGTACATTCTACGTTCTCTTTCATGCAAACATATGACAGGAAGTCACAAGTGAAAAATAACTGAATATTTGACATTTTCCAATATTGTTTCTTAAATGTTCTTTAAACTACTTTTAGTTACAAAGCAAGAAAGTGCACATTTGAAATTACTAGCAGTGGATCTGTTATCACAGTAGGCCCTAAACTGGTGACAGATGAATTTTAAGGGAATTCATTTCTTACGGAATAGGTTTATTACCACTGTTAAAATGCAATAAAAGTGTATTCTTCTGTTAATTTGTCTTAGGGAGCCACAAAATAGGCATGCATTCATTCATGTTGCAATCATAAAAAGACATTTTATATGGTACTAATTAAATGTTTAATGTAGCAGACTATTGAAAGCAGATTAACAATAGCACATCTGTAACAGTACTGGCATTAAAGCGCTCGTACAGATGTTGGTGTATCTCCAAACCCTTCTGCTAAATGTTTCCTTTTGTGAACACATTTGCCTGATTCAGGCTTCCTTTTATTTTCAAGGTTTCTAGTGTCAGTGGACATAAGGTAAGCAGAGCAGTCTTTGGTCACAGGCTAACTATAGGCTTAAAGCTGACCACACATGCTGCTCTATAGCAAGCAGTATTAGACAACTGTCAGACCTTGCAGACATGTGGAAAATCAAAGATGACACAGTGCTCAATACTGAGCCAATTGTAAATGTGTTGCATATACTTAAGGGTAGCTGACAATTCTATATGTGTGTGTGTGTAGTTATCTTTCAACGTCATCAGCCAGCCGGCATCTGGCTAGAAAGTTAACCAGGTACCTACAATGCAAGACAAGTAGGATTAAAACTATATATACCACTGTCCATAACCTGCTTTGGATGATCTTGGAACTTAGAAGTTGTAAAGGAGAAGAAGGAACGACTCTCTTTGGTGTTGGGGCACTCTTAGTTTAATGATTTCATTAAGTAATCTATGAAAATATTTAAAAGTAGTTGGGTTGTCTGAAATGAAATGTGGGCGGGATTGAGGGTACTAGCTCAAAATAGTGGAGTCAAGTAGAAAAAATGCTAGTTGAACATGGTGGTAGAGGAGGAATGTTCCTCCTCCAGGAGAGTTGTTTTACGTTTAAAAATTAACTTTTATTAGGTATAGCGTAAAAAAGTATCTAGACAGACATTAACAGACGTTTAACACAAAACATTTAGACATATAGACAAATAGAGGTAACCCTTGAATATCTGTGCCTATTGGGGCACTGGGTCCTCCTGTGTTACCTCCACCTGGGTGGGCAATGTGCGAAATCCCAGGTAAGAATAATGCCTCCTCTATAGTAGATTGTGTGTTAGAGTCCGCGGAGGGATAGTTGAATAATGCCTTCTCTACGGTAGGTTGTGTGTTAGAGTCCGTGGAGGAATAGGTTGGCTCTGTCCCTTGTAAAAGGTAGCTTTATTGCGGGGTCAGGGGTTCCGCTAATGGGGCTTTAGGCGTTCTTGCACTGGGTGAGCCTAATCCTCAGGTTACAATTGTGCAAGAATAACCTTTGCTAAAAGGGCTAGGTGGAGATCTAGTACCCAATATGGTTCACTCTTTCTCAAAGAGTGTGGTGTGTGCGCCGCTTAGGGGATTGGTATATGGGTGACAAATACTTCGGTTCTAGTACCCCCTATATGCGTCCGCACTGTACACAGGTGATTCGTCCAGGTCTGGCTAGAGATATGTCGTCTAGGTAGTCTCTGGTCAGATTACTCAGTGCATACGGAGAAATTTACATAACGTATTGCAAATCTTCACAATCAAAGTAACAAATGCCAACATGAACAAAAAAACCTGTGTTCCAGGATATCCTCTTTGTAGCGAGGAGAATATCGACACCTGTTAGCCCAAAGTACCTCTTAGGGTCCTTCTCACCTCCCTGAGGGGAATCACAGTGCAGACATACAATTCCTATTTTAAGCCACAATATTTCTTTTCCTGAGTAATGATGTTCTCAGCAGAGTTAACCTTTGTGCAGAAATTGACTACAATGTATGCAGTTTACAGAGATGTGCTCATTTCACAATTACAGCATTCTGCAGCAACAGAAACAATCATGATATCTATACACAATTTAAATTATTCGAGAAGGGAATAGTTCCATAAAATATGGATCTAATTGCTCCTACAGGAGGACACAGTATGTGGGCCCCTTGAGGCCTGGTTACCAATAATCCCTTGGAAGGGTGAATATTCTTTTAGATCTGCCTCATAAGCAGATAAACGTTCTGTCTCAAAGTCACTTGAGAATTGCACAGAAGACCGACTGGTCTACAAGAAACTTCACTGGGTCTAATCTAAATGGCCAATGTGAAGTTATTCAAACAGACACATTTTTTAAGACAGGAAAAAGGTAGCAGTATAAACTATCTAATTCTCCCACAAGGAGATAGGGATGGGACTAGGGGGAGGGAAGGTGAGGAAAGATAGGAGGCAGGTTAGGGTAAGAATGGGGTGGAAGTCGGGGTTGGGATCCCGTTCTGCCCAGTAGGTATGGGTAGTCCCACCGACTTTATATACCCGTAACAGAAGGGAGAGTCTGGTTCAAGGTTGGAAAGTCTCCTTTCCCCTCTGGCAGGTTGTCTACTCCAACTGTCAGCTGCCACTTGGTGAGAGTGGGCTTTTTAGGGTATTGTGGGGGATGTTCCCAACCTTGTAGGGTATAGGGTCAGAGGTGAAATATGAAAGAATGCTCTGTGTGATCCTCTATAGCAAGCGGCTGCTGCCCTGCTTTGTATACCTGTGGGCTCGGGGTGGAATATTGTACGGTTTTGGAAAGAGGTCACCCTTCTCTCATAGTACTTTCAGATGCCCGGGGCCGGTTGCCGTCAGTTTGTCGACGGACCTCAGAGGTATGGCGGGTGAGCGGGCTTGTGTTAGCGCACAAAGAGGGGTATACGACGAGAGCAGTCAAGTGGGGAAACTGCTGTCAGGGTAAGCACTCAGAGTCCCCTGTTTAGATAATTTCCAGTGCAGGGTGAGTCATGGGTGCTATGCCCGGATGAGTGTTCCCAGAGCAGGGAGTCGAACCCTGAATATGATTTAAAGTCAGTGCTGGGATAGGTGTGCTGCTGTCCTCCACATATATCGATAGTGGTGGAGGGTGAGCGACACCTATCAGGAGGCCAGCTAGTGGGGTAAGTAGAGAATAGATTTGAAATTACAGAAGAGGGGGACGGAGGGAAGAAAGAGGGAGGAAGCGCAGGTCAGAAAAGGTAACAGGGGAATGCGGGAGAAAGTGATACCTGTCTGTGTACAGCGTAGAGGTATCTGGTACTTAGGACGTCTCCTGCAGGTGTTGGAAGCTGTGTGGGACGGCGTCCTGTGTCCGCAAATGTATCTCCGTTAATTGTGCAGGCTGCTGTGTATGAGGCAGGAGGGTGCCTGAGCATTCCCCGCAACAGCCATCTCACCGCTTGGTGACCGGGGGAGCAGTCCCGATACAGAGTGTCCCCTGCAGCAGCAACTTCAGTCTGCTCAAAAGTCCGGGAGCATCAGGCAGACACCTGTCAGTAGCCGCGCTCAAGGGAACCCCCCAGGCACCCTCCTGCCTCATACACAGCAGCCTGCACAATTAACGGAGATACATTTGCGGACACAGGACGCCGTCCCACACAGCTACTGTAGAGGAGGCATTATTCTTACCTGGGATTTCGCACATTGCCCACCCAGGTGGAGGTAACACAGGAGGACCCAGTGCCCCAATAGGCACAGATATTCAAGGGTTATTTGTCTATATGTCTAAATGTTTTGTGTTAAACGTCTGTTAATGTCTGTCTAGATACTTTTTTACGCTATACCTAATAAAAGTTAATTTTTAAACGTAAAACAACTCTCCTGGAGGTGGAACATTCCTCCTCTACCACCATGTTCAACTAGCATTTTTTCTACTTGACTCCACTATTTTGAGCTAGTACCCTCAATCCCGCCCACATTTCATTTCAGACAACCCAACTACTTTTAAATATTTTCATAGATTACTTAATGTAATCATTAAACTAAGAGTGCCCCAACACCAAAGAGAGTCGTTCCTTCTTCTCCTTTCCAATTATATTTACTCTCTAGGGTGCACCTCCACATCCTTGACTTTAGGGAACCTCCTGTTCTCATAATACAATTCTATTGTGGACTGCTATTATCATCTTTCTATATTGAGACTACCACACCAACCTGTGCACTGGCCCGTCTCCCCTTCCCCCTTCCCTTAAACGCAACTTAGAAGTTGTAGCTGTACTAGCAATCGTAGTAAAAGAGTGATGGTGGTAGTAGTAGTAGCAGTAGAAGTAGTAGTTGTAGCAGCATCAGTATCATTACTTATGTTAGCACTAGTAGTAGCAATAGTAGCAGCAGTAGTAGTAATAGTAGCAGTGGCAGCAGTTGTAGAAGTACTGTACTAGTAGCAGCAGGGCTAGTAATAGTAGCAGGGTACTCTTTACCTAGAACGGCGCCCGTCGCGGGCATCGCGGGTACATTTATGTGTACCCGCGACGCGACCGACGCGATGACCGCGATTTCCCATTGAAACCCATGTTAAACATGGAAATCGTGTCGGTCGCGTCGCGGCCGGCTATAAATGTACCCGTGATGCCCACGACGCGATGCTCCCGATTTCCCATAGGAATCAATGTTAAAAGGCGCGATGGACCCGATTTTACTGTTAAATGGCTCAATGGACCCGATTTGCCCATAGGAATCAATGTTAAATGGGCCACAGAGCCCATTAACCCTTAAATGTCCCCCCCAATTTTTAACGCCACCCCACGATCCACGTGAACCCGAAGCGTGGCGAGCGCAGCGAGCCCGCGAGGGGCGGCGGTACGTGTCCTCCGACCTTTTCATGCCCTACTATCCACTAGGGCGTGGAGTGAGAATATAATAGTGTGGCGAGCGCAGCGAGCCACCGAGCCCGAAGCGTGGCGAGCGCAGCGAGCCCCGCGAGGGGACGCGGATACCTTCACAGTTATACGCGTCCCCTCGCGGGCTTCACAGGTGTCCGTGGCGACGCCGACACCTGTGAAGCCCGCGAGGGGACGCGTCTACCTGTGAAGGTATCCGCGTCCCCTCGCGGGGCTCGCTGCGCTCGCCACGCTTCGGGCTCGGTGGCTCGCTGCGCTCGCCACACTATTATATTCTCACTCCACGCCCTAGTGTATAGTAGGGCATGAAAAGGTCGGAGGACGCGTACCGCCGCCCCTCGCGGGCTCGCTTCGCTCGCCACGCTTCGGGTTCACGTGGATCGTGGGGTGGCGTTAAAAATTGGGGGGGACATTTAAGGGTTAATGGGCTCTGTGGCCCATTTAACATTGATTCCTATGGCCAAATCGGGTCCATTGAGCCATTTAACAGTAAAATCGCGGTCAATCAGCCTTTTTAACATTGTTCCCTATGGAAAAATCGCGGTCATCGCGGGCATCGCGGGCATCGCGGCCATCCCGTTTTACCCGCGATGCCCGCGATGACCGCGATTTTTACCCCCGACGACCGCGATTTCAATCGCTGGCGCCGTTCTAGGTAAAGAGTACCAGTAGCAGTAGTAGTAGTAGCAGTAGCAGCAGCAGTTGTAGTTGTAGTTGTAGCAATAGTAGTAGTAGTAGCAGCAGCACAGCAGCAGTAGTAGTAGTAGCACAGCAGCAGCAGTAGTCGTAGTAGTTGTAGCAATAGTAGTAGTAGTAGTAGTAGCAGCACAGCAGCAGTAGTAGCACAGCAGCAGCAGTAGTAGTAGTAGCAGTAGCAGTAGTAGTAGTAGCAGCAGCAGCAGCAGTAGTAGTAGTACTATTAGCAAAGCAGCAGTAGTAGTAGTAGTAGTAGTAGTAATTGTAGTAGTAGTAGTAATTGTAGTACTAGTAGAAGTAGTAGTAATAGTAGTAGTAGAATGAGAAGTAGTTGTACTATCAGCAGAAGTTGCAGTAGTAGTAACAGCAGCACCAATAGAAGCAGTAGTAATAGTAGCAGCATTAGTATTAACAGTAAAAAATACTGTACATTGTAGTAGCATAATAATGTATTTTTTGAAACAACAGTATTTTAAACTGTTACAGCTTATTTTTATTTATACGATTAACAACAGAAATTTAGAATTGTATCTAGATTTTTGAAGGAAACACTGTGCTATTTTTCCCAGTATACCATAGGCTGAATTCACAAGCACCATATAATATAATTATATAATATAATATATAAATGTATTTGAACCGTCAATAACAGTAAAATAGGTGGCCACCTCAATTAGAATAAATTGCGCATGTAAAATCATATACAATGAACAACATAATAAAAAACTTTTGGTCTGCTATATATGCATATATACGTTGTATTTGTGTTTAAATAACACCATTAATAATCCATACTTGCTACAATGGCCGGTACTTATGTAGTATCTGGGCGCCCGATTTAGAAATCGGGTCGGATCGGGCACATCGCATCGCATCGCATGCGACCAAATCGGATGCGATGCGATGCGATGGACCCGATTTTTCCATAGGATTCAATGTTAAAATGGTCTGAGTCCATTTTAACATAGAATTCAATGGGAAAAAGGGGTCCTTTTCATACCCCTACTATCCAAGTGGGCATGGAGTTGGATATAAACCTGTGGCGAGCGTAGCGAGCCACCGAGCAAGAAGCGTGGCGAGCGAAGCGAGCCCCGCGAGGGGACGGTATTCTGTGTCCCCTCGCGGGGCTCGCTACGCTCGCCACGCTTCGGGCTCGGTGGCTCGCTACGCTCGCCACAGGTTTATATCCAACTCCATGCCCACTTGGATAGTAGGGGTATGAAAAGGACCCCTTTTTCCCATTGAATTCCATGTTAAAATGGACTCAGTCCATTTTAACATTGAATCCTATGGAAAAATCGGGTCATCGCATCGCATCGCATGCGATATGGTCGTATGCGATGCGATGCGATATCCGTCGCATCGCATCTAATTGTATGCCTTAACTTAAGGCATACAATCAAAAAATTGGGCGCCCAGATACTACATAAGTACCCAATGGCCCATAGATGTTATATATGAACTCAGTTAGAGGATGACTTTAATGGAATCCTTTTACAACTTCCCAGTTGTAAAAGAATATGGTAGAACTTTACATTTGTAAAGTCCCTGTGAGGTGGATGGTCAGTACACCGCTGATACACCGGGTTTCCGCCATCCGCTGCTGAGTAAAAGGGACACACGTGCGTGTGAGACGCTCACCCGCGTGTCCCTGCCAAGGCTGAAGCCCGGGGCTGTCCCCAGTGCCCCTGGGCTTTGGGCACTGGAATGATGTTATTGTAAATGAAGGATAAACCTATTGGGTTCTGCTGTGGAACTATGAGTCCCAGCAAGCCTGGGCCAAATACTGGGACTTAGACAACCACAAGTCCCAGCATGCAGCCCATTAAGTGCTGGGTACCTGTAGAAGGAAGCCACAGAGAGATTGTTAACTTTCTGCAGCTCCTCCTCCTGAATAGCGCTATTGGCTGCCAAGGGGCACCTAGCGGCCGACCAGGAGCCGCTAGGTGCCGCCAGGTGGGCAATAGCGCTATTTGGGGGAGGAGCCACAGAAAGTTAACAATTTTTACCGCAATTGGCATTAAGTTGGCAATTTTGGAAAAGGGGCGAATTCGGATGTTTTCTTACTAAAATAGCAAAAGTCATAAAATTTGCATCCTTTTAAATGTGACCCATTTCTCTTTCAGAGAAGACAGGCTTCTGATTGTTTATGTGTTTGCATGTTTGTTTTATTAGCTATAAGTAAAGATTAATGATTCTGCCACTGGTTTGTGTAACAATCCATTATAATTGGTGAATAGTTTTATTGTCAGTAAATTGATCCACACAACTTTAAAGGTAGAAAAGCTGTCAATAATGTAAATTTGATCAATTTGTTTTTTTTTTCTATGATATTCAATAACAAAGTGATAGACAATTTAATCCTATATTCCATGTTATTTTCCATTTGACCTTTGAAAAGCTATTTACACACATAAATAAAATAAATGGACCACAAGTTCTTGCAGATCACTCTTGGTAGACAAGAGCAGTATCCACATTAGAAAATAATGGATAGAGAACATAACGGACAGGTGCAATGATACTAGTCATTTAGACAAGATGGTTACTGTGCCATACACAAGTATATGAGGCAATAATTCATGCTGCATCCTGCACATTCCTCCACTGTGTTCTGCATATATGTGAAATGAATCATTTACAAAGAACTGTCACGGGAACACTGATGCTTCAAGTAAATACAAGTTTGTAGAAATAGTTCGAGGAATTGAAGTTTATGTATTTCTGTGTATATCCTTGATGATATGAGTTGTTTTTCCTTTATTGCATGTATGTGTCTGTTTGTAATTTAGGACCTGACACTATAAACATGCTCTCACATAAGGGGCCTACACACTGGGAGATTTTTCTGAGTGATCTGAGAGATGCTAGATTACTCAGAATCAGGGGCGCTGGAACGTTTTTAGGTTGGGGGGGGCAAGATATAATCTCATTTTGGCGCCCCCTAAATTGCTATATGTTACCCCCCTCCACCCACATACTACACTACCGCTGATACCCTACACTACACCCGTCCCCGCACACACATCACTACTGATGCTACCCTGCACCCCACTACCGACACAGTATACTACTGCCACCACCCAATACCTCCTACCCTAACCCCCGTGTCAGCACACACACACTAGTGCTGCATGCTTCTCCCCTACCCATGCCTGTTCGCTCCTCCAGTGCACACAGTCACGTGTGCACCATGCTCAGCAGAGCATAGTAATACCTGTTGGCCGGCTTCTGCTATGAGGAAGGGAGGGGGGGGGGGGCAGTAAAGGAGAGGGGTTGAGGGCAGTAAAGATTGTGTGCTGTCAGAAAGGGCCCTGACACAGATCATCGTGCCGGCACCTCTAGCGGTCACACAGTGTGACAGGCGCAGGGTGCGGCAACTGTCAGTCCGCTGCAGAGCGGACAGCAGGCTCTCCACAAGCCACCAACGGGTCTGCGGGCGGCGGGACCATAGTTAGGTCACTGCCGGGAGTGTCACCTGTCCATTGCCAATGCCCAGGGGTGCGCAGTTCCGGGAAGCACTGAAAGCCCTGCGCTCCCCTATCAGATGCTAGAGGTGTAGGAGCACCTCTAGCTTCTGTCCCCTTCTGTCTTCTATCTTCTGTCTGTGGCCATCTTTGGAGGGGCGCAGGGTCTCTGTATGCGGACAGAGACTCTGAGCCCCTGAGGCGCCGCTCCCCACCGCAAAGGCTGCGAGTTTTAGGGGGAAAAAAATATGTAAATAATAGGAGACAGTGGCCTCCCAGGTGAGCGGCCTCCCGGGATTCTTACCGGTAATTTCAGTGGCCAATCCGCCACTGGTGAGGGCAGAGACGGCCTGCAGCCTTTCCCCTGACTCTGAGTGCGCGGTGCCGGCGCGTGACGTCATGACGCACGGCCCGGCCCGCAATGCACTCATGGGAACGGGAGGGGGAGAGCCGGCGGACCAAGCAGCACACGCCGGAGCGGGGCCCGGGAGCTCCAGGAATGATTTCACGGCGCCCACGCAGCCCCTGTTTAGCGCCTCAGTAATTTGGGGGGGGGGCAAGCTGCCCCCTCGCCCCCCCCGTTCCGGCGCCACTGCTCAGAATGATCAGCAAGGTCACTCAGAACACACCACTGCACATGTGCTGAGCGATCTGTCAGGGCCAGTGTTCTTCGGTGAGAACACTGGCCCTGATTGTCGATTAAGTCGATTTATCCAGCAGTCGCACATCGCTATGGCCCCACACGGAGCGATATAGGGGCATTTTCTAAGTGATCGTGTCAGATCGCTTAGAAAATGCCCTGAAGTTGCCCCATGTGTAGGCCCCAATATTCCTTCTCAGCTAGTTTCTGTGGACTCAGTGACTACACACTATTAAGATAACAACCTTTTGATTCTTGTTGATAACAAACACATGGTTGCCTACCCTCCTGCATTCTGCAGAATACTCCCTAAAATATCAGCAATCTCCCTCTCTCCCTCATTAGTCTACCAATCTCCCTCATTTCACCTAGCCCTGATTACACAGTTACATTTTTTGGGGTAAAAAAGACTGAGAGATGGATCAATTTAAATTGAATCATCAGCACCATTTCCCAGCACTTTATCAAGTATAGTAGCTCTTACTAACTGCTTTGGGGATCATCTACATTTGGATATGTCATTTTAAAAGATTCCTCTCAGATGTAGCAGTACACACCACACTTCTAGTTGCCATGTTCACAATCTATTTTCACAATCTCTCCATATATGGAACTATACACACCCTTTTGGTGGAGCATGACACGCATCCTCAATGCGGGGCTGTGCAAAATTCTATTACCAACTATAATCTCCCTGAAACTCATTTTCAAAAGTAGGCAAGTATGAACAAACATTTACATGAAGAGATTGTAAGCTTGCGAGCAGGGTAGTATCACTGTCTCCTTTGTAAAGCACAACCTAATATGCTGTGCTATATAAGAAACTGTTAATAAATAAATAAATAAAAGTACATTTAATTTGCCTATTTAACGTGTTTATGTGTCCACAAAGCAATAAGACTCCAGCAACAATAGAATTGTCTTTTGGGACTATGTTGGTATTAGTATGGATCAAATAGCAAATATAAGGAGTTTAGATGTCCAATGTAAACATCATTATCATTTGAAAATCAATTAGCTCCGTACACTAACTTTGGAGTCATCATTTGTAAGCTGCTAATGTGAGCATTGGTTATTTGCTTTAATTAAGAGGAGACAGGGTGGATTTTGTGCCTTGGTAAAGAGTTGCAGGAATGAGAAAATGAAGCTCACAACAAAACAGGTGTCTGGCTCAGGTCTAGGCGAGGCCTGTACTCATTATCTTTTAAGCTTAAATGGACATTAGCTATTTTAGGAATTGCAGAAGGGTCTGGAATTAATGCACAAATGAGTCTGTGATCTTTAAGAATTAGCTTTATGTTACATTACTTGTGTACACAGTATATATATATATATATATATATATATATATATATATATATATATATATATATAGTTGTTTGGCACTCTCATCAAAGATGCAGCTCACCCAGGTGCCTTCCCAGTACTTGGTACGATGCAGGTATCTTGAGACCTATGGCTGGGTCTGCAAGAAGGAGGCAGCACTTAGCAGGCTTTGGTATTTAAACCATATTTATAAAGTGCAGTGCATCATATAAACAGCGTCATTTGATGACGTTTCCAAGACTTGTTCAGTCTTTTCATCAGGACGTTGGCTGAAAAGTGCAATGATGCTGTGCAAAGAAGAAAAGAAGAAAGGACAGTAACATTGCACTTTTCAGCCAAGGTCCTGAAGAAAAGACCGAACAAGTGTTGAAACGTCGACAAATGACGCTGTTTATATGATGCACTGCATTTATAAATATGGTTTAAATATCAAAGCCTGCTGAGTGCCGCCTCCTTCTTGCAGACCCAGCCATAGGTCTCAGGAAACCTGCTTCATATATAGGTGGTGTCGAGCCAGACGTGCCCCCCAGTGGGCGGGATTACAGGAGACAGCCACTCCCGTCGGTCACGGAGGTGACACGACGTGAAGTGAGTGACGTCATTGACCAGCGCGAGGCCATCCCTGTGCCGGAGCACACCTGGTAAGTGTTTGTAACTTGTTCACTATGTATATATGCAGGACCTGCATCACATGCTTGTTGTATGCCACTGTTCTTGAAAAAAGTCAATAGACTGAAACGTTGAACGAGATACCCTATGTGGAATTGATTTCTTGTTACACGTCCTGCGAGTGCCGCCATGTCTACCCCTATACCTATGATTCTTCACAACAACCAGGAAGGCACCCGGGCAAAGTAGCCCCCGAACAGTCGTGTGGAGTGCCAGCCTACAAATTGTATATATATATATATATATATATATATATATATATATATATATATATATATATATGGTACAGAAATGAGGCGGCACTCTCGGATTTGCAAAAACGTGTAGAAAAGGTGCTATTTATTGTCCGACAGGTTTCGGGCATGTGCTGCCCGTCCTCAGGGATCAACAATAGTGTCAAAGTGTCATGCATAAATACCAAAGCAAGTGAAAAAAACCCTCCCCCCTGTGCTGTGCGGCTGCCCACCCCTCTTACCTGCGTCCTCCATCAGTCAGTCCCGCTTCCGCTTTGCCTCAGCTCGTGACATCCCGCACGGCGCCATTCGGGAGGTTGTTGCTCTGCCCAGCTCCAAACGCTCCCTGTGACGTCATCAGGCGTCTCACTACGCCGCGGCTCAGCTGGAGAGCCAGACCTCGTTCTGGATTCAGCAAGGGGGGTTGCCATGGCACCTGGGGGAGATACAATTCAAAAATGTGGCCAGCATTAGGTCTAAAATTGTAGACAAGGTACAAAAGCCCTCCAGGGGGGGCAATAGGAAAAGGATGCTCCTACAGCTAGAAGCCAGGTGGATCCACCAGCTAGGCACACTCTCACCCCGGGGATTAAACGAACAGCATGGACTGTACCATTTTTTTAACTATATAAGTCAGCAATATTGTACAACATGACAATATAGTACAATGTAATATAAGCAATATGGTCTAACTCATGTCGCATGACTGTTCTAACCTTTTTTTCCCCATACAGTACACGCAGGGGTGGCAAGACAGATGGGACCCACTACCAGTTGAATATGGCACATTATGATCTGTGCATATATTAAATATTCCATAAAGAAATTATGCATCACAGCATATCTGGGTCTCTTGCTCCCAAACACCCCTGTTTTTTATTGTCACACTGCGGATTTTTAATCTGTATTTGTCATTTATATGTATTTACAATCTTAACAGCTGCTGCACTTATATGCAGCAGCTTTTAACATTCATTGGCACCTTTTTGTGCCTCTTAATTGGCTGGCAACAGCCTCTTACATTGTTATTGTTATCATTTTGTGTGCACATAAAGTTTGAACATTTTTTAATTGTATCTCCCCCAGGTGCCATGGCAACCCCCCTTGCTGAATCCAGAACGAGGTCTGGCTCTCCAGCTGAGCCGCGGCATAGTGAGACGCCTGATGACGTCACAGGGAGCGTTTGGAGCTGGGCAGAGCAACAACCTCCCGAATGGCGTCGGGTGGGATGTCACCAGCTGAGGCAAAGCGGAAGCGGGACTGACTGATGGAGGATGCAGGTAAGAGGGGCGGGCAGCCGCACAGCGCAGGGGGGAGGTTTTTTTTCACTTGCTTTGGTATTTATGCATGACACTTTGACCCTATTGTTGATCCTTGAGGACGGGCAGCACATGCCCGAAACATGTCGGACAATAAATAGCACGTTTTTACACATTTTTGCAAATCCGAGAGTGCCGCCTCATTCCTGTACCCTATACCGGGACCTGCGGGTCCATAGCATCCATTGGACCTCAATTTGGGAGTGCTGGCTAAAATACACTGTATATATATATATATATATATATTTATATATATATTTATATATATATATATATATATATATATGTACTACTGCAAAATATATCTATATATATCTATATATATACAGTTCTTTTATGCCGGCACTCCCAATAAACTGGACATCCAGTCTGGTGCACTCAAAAAATAATCCAATATCAGTCCAATGAAAAGAGGCACACAGACGTTTTTGCAATAGATGAAAACTCTAATTAGGCATAATCGAGCGCTTTCGGGGAAATGTACCCCGTCCTCAGGATACCTGCCACAAAGTATATATATGTTGGCTGTTTTGTATACTTTGTGGCAGGTATCCTGAGGACGGGGTACATTTCCCCGAAAGCGCTCGATTATGCCTAATTAGAGTTTTCATCTATTGCAAAAACATCTGTGTGCCTCTTTTCATTGGACTGATATCTATATATATAGATATATATATATCTATATATATAGATATATATATACTACTGTAAAAGCACCAATAGAAATACGTTGCTATGAGCAACCAGTGACCACCCCCCAGCCCTAAAATGGGGCCTCCACTATCATAAATGATTAGGGTGGCCCGCATCACTAGCCAGGAGGAATCTATCCCCAGTGAACTAGATTAGATGATTAAGAAGTTTGTATTATGGGGGTATAATTTAGACCATCTCAAGCAACAAAAGGAGATGTTTTTTTCTATGAAAAGGGAAGATTTGTTTCAGGCCTCTGTTAGGGACTCAAGTAATACCATCCTTTTTGTCAGTGACTTTTCAACAGCGAGCCCTATAGTAGGCCCGGCATCTAAAGCACTATCGCCCATAGTTAGCACTGATAAAGAATTACCTGTGTTCTCAGGAGTCAGACCCCTTCTGGTATACAAATGGGGTAGGATCCTGAGAGATAGGTTAGTACATGCTGATGTGAGTGACAAAAACAAGGTCCCACCAAATGTATCTGTAAAGCCACCTGGATACTACAAGTGTAACATTTGTGTGACCTGTAAATTTATGATTGCTTTTCGACATCCCCATGTTGACAAGGTGTATGACATTCGACATGTCTTCACATGTAACTCTATGTATGTTGTATATATATGGTAACGTGTCCTTGCCAAATTTTTTATGTGGTCCAGACCTCTCGTAAATTCAAGGAAAGGATGGCGGCTCATAGATCTTCAATCAGTATGACCTTTATGGGTAAGGATATTGATCAGCCAGTCTCCAGACATTTTAAGTACACTGGTGATGACTTAAGGTGCATATACACAGTGTGACAGGGCAGTGAAATGATATGCGTGCTCCCGTGCACATCCCATCGCACAGCACATAAAGTCTGTGCAGCCCGTGCTTTTAGTACTACATTGCATCATATCTACTACAAAAAGCACGGTGCTGTAGCACATTGTATGCTTTTTGTACTAGGATGTTATGCAATCTAGTACTGAAAGCACAGAGTTTATCGCACCGTGTATGGGCACCTTTAGATGATCTGAAATATTTTATTACTGACCACGTCCCTGTGTCCATCCGTGGGGGAGATGGGTCAAAAGCTTTGCTCATTGGTAAATCACAGTGGATCTTGAGTTTGGGGACCACGAAACCGGGTGGTTTCAACAACAAGACAAACTGGAATAGTTTAGCCTAATTTAATTCTTTTTTGGTTATATTTTTGTATTATATTTATATGTGTAATTCTGTATTTGTTATGTTATGGTATTTTTGTATGTGTTAGGGTTTGTATGCTGTCTGCAGTAAGCATATCTCTCCAGTGCCCTCAAGAAATCCAGCCCAAACCATCAGTAACCCGACTGTTCAGGCAGGTGGAACGCACAGCAAAGTCCCGTGGAACGCACGCTGGTGGTTTCCAGGGTTACGCTAGTGCTGGGACTGGAATTTTGGCTATGGTGGCTTCCTTTGGGATGGATGCAGCGGCGAGAGAGATTTATTATTTATTTATTATTTATTTACAATTTCTTATATATAGCACAGCAGATTCCGTTGCACTTTACAATTGTAAACAGAGCAGATCCATTCCTAGCAAGATGATGAGCATCTTGCTAGGAAGATCAGCCTAGCAGCATTTAGAATGGATTGCAGTGGCGAGAGTCTGGGAAGACGAATTAGGCTATTGCAGTAATCAATGCGGGATATAATGAGTGCATGGATAAGAGATTTAGTAGTGTCTTGTGTGAGATAGGGTCCTATTTTGGATATGTTTTTTAGATGCATGTAACATGATTTGGTGACAGATTGAATGTGGGGAACAAAGGACAGTTCAGAGTTGAGGAGGACCCCTAGGCAACGAGCTTGTGGGATAGGGTAGATTGTTGAGTTGTCAACAGTTATGGAGATATCAGGATGGTAACTGTTCTTGGCTGGTGGGAACATAAGTAATTCCGTTTTGGAAATATTGAGTTTGAGGTGGCGAGAAGACATCCAAGATAAGATGGCATAGAGGAATTTAGAGAATCGGCTCAAAACCACTGGTGACAACTCTGGGGTTGATAGATAGATTTGAGTATCATCCGCATACAAATTATACTGAAATCCGAAAGAGCTGATGAGTTTGCCAAGAGATAAGGTATAGATTGAGAAAAGCAGAGTGGAACTCCGACTGACAGAGGTAGTGAAGAGGATGTACAGTCAGAGAAGCGAACACTGAAAGAGCGATCAGATAGGTAAGATGAGAACCAGGAAAGGGCTGTATCATTAAGACCTAGGGAGTGTAGTGTTTCTATGAGAAGAGTATGGTCAACAGTGTCAAGCACAGCAGAACGATCTAGAAGAATAAGTAGTGAGTAATGGCCTTTAGACTTGGCAGTTACCAGATCATTCACCACTTTCGTCAGTGCTGTCTCAGTGGAGTGTTGGAAGCAAAAGCCTGTCTGAAGCAGGTATAATAGGGTGTGAGAGTTAAGAAAGTGTGTGAGGCGAGAGTACACAAGTCTCTTAAGTAGCTTGGAGAGGCATGAGAGCTGAGAGATAGGACGATAGTTAGAGAGAGAGTTAGGGTCAGAATTGTGTTTTTTCAGAATGGAGGTAATAACTGCATGTTTGAGCAAAGAAGGAAAAGTACCAGTAGCAAGAGAGATGCGGGATGCTGGTAAGGGACAGGGTATATGCTTGTGTTTGTTCAATTGCATGTGGTTCTGAGGATAGGAGTGTACACCCGAAAGTACTAAACCTTGAATACAGAATACCTTGAATGCATAACTGTCATTGCATTTGGATCTAATTCATGTCTTGCAAGTTGCAACATAATAAAGCTTTAAACTGGGAAGTGTTGCCTGAAAGAGGAAGTGGGTGTGGTTTTGCTGCACCACTACTCCCAATTTCAGCACTTTGAGGGCATGACAGTTTGAATTTATGCTATGTAATCTGTTATTCAAAATATATTTCACTTGATAACAAAGATACTTTTCCTATTCCATGCAAATGTTCTTTAGTGATTTTACGGCTATGTCTACATAAAGAAACGTGCATGTGGTGCTTAAATTGTTCCAAGTATTTAGAATAGCTGTGTGGGTGGGTCATGTTGTGGTCTTTTGCAGATGTGCTATATGTGGTGAATAATAAGCAAGGTGACAGGAATTTTGGTGCTATTATTATTATTATTATTATTATTATTATTATTATTATTATTATATCATTTACTTATATAGTGCCAACATATTCCATTGTGCTTTCCAATTTGAAAAAAAAAAAACCATAAAAAAACAAGAGTTTATAATAACACAAAATAAAGAGATCTATCAAACCTTGGAGAGAGATAAAAATAGAAAGAGATGAACTACCAATCAGTTTCTGTCATTTTTTAACATACTAAGACTTGAAGAGATAAATGGCGATAAAGTGCCAACATAGCGGTCATTTTTGAAAGCTTGTAACATGGCAATTAGGAGCTGATTGGATAGGACTAGTAAATACAGGTAGACCCCAAAGTCTGTAAAATTGCAGTTACAAGCTTTTAATTAAACATTGGAGAGACATAAATTAGACAGAGATAAATTACCACCTAAATAGCTCCTAACTTCCTTGTCACGGGCTATGTTTGCAAATGGCAGTTAGGAACTGGTTGGCTGGTAGATTACTGTATCTCCATCCACTTTATATCTCTCTGAAGCTTAGTACATGGACCACAGAATCACTATCCGCTTTATTTCTCTCCAAGGTTTGTTATATCTCCCTCAAAAAGGTACTAGGGCCCAGCTTGCAATCATATCATTTATAGATGCTCTGTCTTTTCCTTCTACTATCTGAACAGGATCATAGTCGGTTCTTTTCCTGTTAGTGCAAGGACAAATGCTTCATCTAAGGATGCAAGCGCTCCATCAGTGCACAAAAAGGGTGGTTTAGTTGTTTTGGGCTAATCTCCTTGGGATTTGGCATTTCTGATAACACCAGTAATATTTTGAAAGCATTACAAGTGGAAGCATTCGGACATGTCTCATGTTTTGCACACACACCATCAACTTGGCAACGTGTGCAGGAAATGCTGTCTGTGGCCTGAAAAATGTCATCACATTTTTAGCATTCAGCGACAGCATATACTGTATGACAATGTAACAGAATTTTAACAGTTCCATTTGCCATGCCACCAACTGAAGCAAAAGTCAGTAACAAGGGTGAGTTCCACCTTTTATATGCTTCAGCGAATGTAAGAACAACAGAAAGCCATCCAAGCATATACAACAAGTCATGACACAGGGAAATCAGAGGAACGTAGCTTCAATACAGCAGAGATTTATTTCTGTTTTATGCCAGGTACTTAAATCATGTGAAGTAGTAACCTATGAAGTCAGCTCAGACGGTGCCGGCTTCAGACAGGTGATTCCCTTAATTAGACTAATGGAAAGGTATGTTTACATTAGAATAGAGGCATCTAAAAAGGGATATGATTAACATATAAGCATCAAGGGTCAAAACAGAGAACTGTCAAGTGATATGTTTACTATGAGGACCGTGCCCAGGACATGTGGGCACCCCAAGAGAGAGAAATTTGAATACTTTGCGAAGGAAACTGTTCAAGAGAAGACATCTTCACCACAGGACCAGGTGAGTAGGATTTCCTTCCACAACTCTACCATGGATTACTTCGGACCTGGAGGATGACACGGATGCCGACATGGACCTGGAGGACGACACGGATGCCGACACATGACCAGGACACCAGGACCGAGGGCTACCTTCGGGCTCAAGATAGGTAAGTATCAGTATGTGTGTAATGTATGTATTAAAGTTTTATTTTCATTGTGTCAGTGTGTGTTTATTGTACTATTTTATTACTGTGGAACTACAAGTGCCAGCGGGCCCTTTAATGCTGGGACTTGTGGTTCTTCAAGTCCCAGCTTGCGGGGGAGGCTTGCTGGGACTCATAGTTCCACATTTTTACACAATAGTTTTCATCTATTTTTTTACACTTCAATCAGCCCGGTGGCCACCGCTCCAGGGCCACCGGGGACAGCACCAGGCTTCAGCCTGGTCAGGTAAGTCCTGGAGGGGGGACCCCTTTATTGGGGGGTCCCCACTCCCCCAGGGCCCCTGGCCAGGCTGACCGGTCAGAGGGCTGAATGTTTTGGCCGCGGGACCTTATATAATAAGTGTCCCCCGGCTGTGACATAACCCTGCTGGCTGGTTTGGCCTGGGGCTGGTTCTTAAAATATGGGGGACCCCATGTCATTTCGTCCCCCGTATTTTGGGAACCAGCCCCGGACCTGGAGCCTGGGGCTGGTTGTAATAAATCGGGGAACCCCTATTTGTCAGGTTCCCTGATTTTTTATTACCGGCCCCGGCTCCCTCAGCCTTGTGCTGGTTACAGCTGTGGGGGGGACCCCATGCCGTTTTTTTAAATTTATTTATTTTTTCTCTTTTTTTTTACACCTTGCAGCCTGCACGGATCTGACTGATCCGTGCAGACTGCCTGAAAAATTCGTATTAGCGGCCGTAGATATGTACCGCTAATACGAATTACTACGACATCAGAGGGTTACAAAGCAGTCGTATATGACTGCTTTGTAAATCCCCCTCCGGAACACGACAAAGCATATGGCTGAAACAGTCGTATGCAGTCATAGGAAAAATACTAATACGAATTTCTAGGGAATTCATATTAGTAAATTTCCCCCTATATGTCATCTTGTATGATATGTTCTGCATCCCAATAAAAATCAACCCTGTTTAAGCAATGCCTATACAGACTAACATCCAGGCTGCACATTGGCTTTCACACTTAAAAGTCACGTTAATCAAGAGCATTCTTTATAAGAGAGTTTTCAGAACATTAATGTACAGAAGTTTTGGCTCAAGACCAAATATCAAATACTCAATAAGCTGAGTGAGGCTTTATGCGATGAATTCTGTAAACCAACATTGGATTGCTGTTAAACTTATTTTGGGATATTTGAAAAGAACCAAATATCAGAATAGACATGCCTCTCTCAAATCTAAATCTATCTCACATTTTATAGCCGCCCATCCTGCACTCCAACATGGTTTACCAAGGTGCAAAGTTAATTGTTCTTTCTTTACTTCATCCCCTACTCAGTGTTAGGCTATTGTCCTTAAAGTCCACAAAGGTGTGCCAAAATAAAGATTGATCTCACAGTTTAGAAAAAAAAAACACACCCACTCTTGATGCAATGGTTATTTGGATGTCAATTTGGACTCAATGAAAATAAGTACAACAACCAAAGTGTCACTAACAGTTCAACTGTGTACAGAATCAGTGGCGTAACTATAGAGGGTGCAGGGGATGCAACTGCTATGGGGCCCGGGGCTTGGGGGGGCCCGCGGCCCCAGCAGGCTATCCCCTGCATCCCCTTGGAACTTCATCTTTTTACCAGTTTTCTTTTTAAAGTTGCCGCGCTGCCCTATTGCACACAAATCAGAGGGGCCGGGCAGCGCAGCACCAGTGGAGCACCGAGCCAGGAAGCAATACCTCCTGGCTCCGTCCAGGGAGTAGTGGAGCCCGGCGCCGCCAGAGAAGTAGTGGAGCCTGGCGGCACCCGGGCAGCAGTGGAGCCCGGGACTCGGGAGAAGTGAGGTCAGGATGGCACTGCCCAGGGACCAGTGCGTGGAGCTGGCACCGCCCGGGCAGCATTAAAGGCTGCGCCTTCCGGGGCGCAGTAAATCCTGGCACCGGGACCGCGGTGCTGGGAAGCCGTACAGCCCAGCCACAGAGCAGGGGAGCCCAACACCAAAAGAGCAGCTGGTGAGTTAGTGCATTACCCCCCATTACCCCACTCTCTTAATCTCTTTTGCTTACACACCATTCTCCTTTTTCCCCTCCATGTTCTCTCTCTCCCCCACCCCCTGCTCTCTTTCCCCTGTCACCTCTTTCTCTCAACCCTCTCTCACACCTCCGCTGTCTAGCATCTCTCTCTCTCCTCTATCTCTCACTCTACCCACCCAACAATTGCCGCGGCTACAGGAAGATGGCCACCGGCTCCCTGCACTGAGGACATGTCCTCAGTGCAGGGGGCTGGCGGCCATTTTCCTGTAGTCACTGCCGTGTTCTGGAAGCCGTGGCCAGCGCAGGAGGGCTGGAGTTTGAGGAAGTAAGGGATGTGTTGGGTGACTGGTTCCAGTGCAGGAGGCCAGCACTGAGGACATAACATTGTATAGGGGGGTTGAAATGCACACACTGTGAAGGTGACCCACTTTGAGAAGGTCCCTCCTGTCAGAACCCTGTCAGTACCCAAAATATGATAATGACACTTGTGTATGTGATGCACAGAAATACATTTATTGCACACAAGGATATACAATAGTGCTCAGTGAGACAGAGGTGGACTGTGGTGGGGACGGGACGCCAACCCCCAACGCACCACCCATCTGTGCCTCCGGCTACAGACCACCCCGATCTTGACTATTAGGTACTGTTCCATTGGTACAGTCACCACGGTGACTACACCAACCCTTGTCTCCCCCTGCACCAGCCCTGCACAAACCCCCGACATCCAGGTCGCAACACCACGTACCACAAGCCCCACCATCACCATATCCCCGCCCACCCTCCAGCAATACAGGACTTTGCTATTAAAGCACTATTGTATATCCTTGTGTGCAATAAATGTATTTGTGTGCATCACATACACGAGTGTCATTATCATATTTTGGGTACTGACAGGGTTCTCACAGGAGGGACCTCCTCACAGTAGGTCACTTTCACAGAGTGCGCATTTCAACCCCCCTATACAATATCGTAACTAACCGGGTTTTGGTCAAAACCCAGAAATTGCAGCACCACTCTTACAAATCCAGGTAGAGCGCAATACTGAAAACCAATCCCAAGTTAACTGACTGAGGACATGACGTCAACTCTATCCACCCCTGTCTGACGTGTGGGGATATTTCTGCCATATACAGCCTGTGGTGTCCTCCTGTTAATATGCAGGGGGAGCAGCCTGTGGTGTCCTCCTGATGTTATGCAGGGGGAGCATTTTGTAGTGTCCTCCTGTTATTATGCAGGAGGAGCAGCCTGTGGTGTCCTGGTATTTAGCCAGGGGAGCAGCCTGTGGTGTCTTGTTATTATGCAGGGGGAGCAGCCTGTGGTGTCCTGGTATTATGCCAGACGAGTAGTCTGTGGTGTTCTGGTATTATGCCTTAACCCTATATCTGCAGATATATGCAACCAAGATCTCTGTATTGTCTGATTATTATATGTATATTTCTCATTCAGTGTGCAATAGGGATACAAACTGTTTTTCTTTCCTAACCAGATTTACCCCTCCCTGTTGGCACCTGAATGACAGACCTCTGATTGAGCAGCTTACCAATAAAAATATTATGCCAGGGGAGCAGCCTGTGGTGTCCTGGTATTATGCAGGAGGAGCACCCTGTGGTGTCCTATTATCATTATTATTTTTATACAGAGAGAGCGGGGAGTTTTCCCAGCCCTAAACAGCCCCCCCCCCCCTCACCTCTGATGGGGCAAATGTTTGAATTTTATTTTTTTGTCTGATCATTCATTGCGATCGTAGCTCCTCCCTCGCCCTCTTACTGAATTATTATGCCCTCTGACGAAGTCTTGGATGATGAAACGCGTAAGGGGTGTGGCCTAGCTTGGACATTGCTGACGTTGCTGAAGGAGTGATCACAGCTCCGGTACCTATGAGGTTATTTTATGCTGTTGTACATTGTGGTTGTGTTAACCGCTTTTAAGGGTACGTGACCCATTGCTTTTATTGCTGGAAGAAATCCTTGAAATAAAAATTGTTATACTTTTGATAACGCACTATGGAGCGCCCCTTTTTCTTTTTCTAGATATATATATATATATATATATATACATGGATGGGGGAGGTGTGGCACACACGGCTGGAAGAACTACTCGCTACACCTCCCCCATTCATGTAACCATATTTAGCAAGGGCACCCGGCAAAGTAACCTCAAATAGCGGTGGAGCATTGGAGTGTGCCGGTCTATTGGACTATGTTTTATAATATTTGCATTCTCTAATTCAGTGGTTCCCAACCCTGGTCCTCAAGTACTCCCAGTACAGTTCACATTTTCCAGGACACCCGGCAGGTGCACAGGTGCACTCATTATTTATTGACTCATTTTAAAAGATCCACAGGTGGAGCTAATTATTTAACTTGTGATTCTGTGTGCACTTGAGTACTAAAGTTGGGAACCACTGTTTAGAGAACTTTTTCCTCCAGTCCTTAGTGACATACGATCAGTCTAAAGCTGCCCATACACGCTGCTTTGTGGGCGTGCTGTACTAGCACAGATCACATTGCATTGCATTGCATGTTCATCCGTTGTGCATGCAATTTGATGCAATTTGATGAAAACTAAGTACAAAAAGTATGTGCTTGCACATACTTTTTGTACTTAGGCTTCATCAAATTGCATCAAATTGCATGCACAACGGATGAACATGCAATGCAATGCAATGTGATCTGTGCTAGTACAGCACGGAAAGCACGCCCTCATAGCAGCGTGTATGGGCTGCTTAATCCAGACTACAAGTCCCATCATGACTTGCCACAGTTTTTCTATTAGGGAATGCTAAAACTATGGCAAGGCATGCTGGGATGTGTAGTTTCACAACAGCTGGAAGTCCACAGTTTGGACATGCCTGGTCTAATCAAACAATGATCTCAAGTGGAATCATTTTGGGCCGAAACCTCCCATGTAAACCACTGTACTGTATGTAGGCAGATTTAGTACAATAAATGCTTATTATTTGATTTGTCTGCATTGACCAAATTTTTTTTTTTTTAGATGACAAATTTAAATCGCTATCTCTATGTGAACCCAGGCATTACTACTCCAGGCCATATACAGTACATGTGACTGCTATTACGTAGACTAGGACAATAATTGATAGCACTACATATTATACTGTAATTACACGGCTATCTTCTATGGGGCATCTGTATCCTTACACATGGAAACAATACAATTGAGCGCGGTCACTATTGTGAAGTTTGCACTGCAACAAAAGCAGCTACATATATAACCCCTGTCAGTGGGTGTTCTAACCAGGCAATAATGTGGTAAGCAAGTTTACAACCAAATGAAACAGTGTCTGTGCTTTATAGTCCTTCCCCAGTGACCCATTCAAATCAATTTGTTAAACCAGTGCTCTAAGTTGATCAATGTAGCAGTGCATAATATACAATAGTTTGGAACCACTAGATAAGCACTTTACATATAAGTCACTGTTCAAACAAAAGTCTCTTTCACTTTAAACATTGCTTCTTTACCCTTATTAAATGCTGGTTCGTTTCTTTGTTTTCTACAAGGAAACATCAAAATGCCACAATTCCCAGACATTAATTTGACTCTGGAGACTCAAAGAGAACTATCAACAGAATTGTTAGAATAGCATGCAGGAGCAGCAGCAGCAGCAGCAGCTTGGTGGGTGTTAGCTAACTGGGCTAAAACCGTGAATAGAGGACACATTAGATGTTGTACAAAGCTGAAGTTTAGTGCATAGCCACATTGGAAATATATGACAGTGTGGTGTCCTGGGATTAATTCAGTTTGCACCTCTATACATACCCCTGACATGCAATCAGCGCAGTGAAATACTCATTACTGTTTGGCTGTCTTTTGTAGACAATTTCAATTATATTGGCATTTGAATGGCTGAAGAAACCCTTTAGGCTGGCTGCTGAGATTAGATTTAAAGGCTGTGTAAATTAACAAAGTTGCAAACAGTATATTATCTGCCAGGCAAAGGAGGGCACATGATAGAATGACAATAAGGCTGACAAAATTGTTAAAATCAGTTGGACGGCTTGATATTATAATTTGCCGCATAAACTCACACAAAAAGTATTTGGTATGCTGCTTGCCTGTACATGGAACCTTTATATGTCTGTCCCCTTCGCTAATCTGTAATGAAATCTGCTGCTCTGCAAGTTTATTAGACGATGTGCATTGTATTCAGACACAGTTCTGCCAGCCCTCCCTTTCTACTGATGTTCCATACAATTTACCTTTAAATGTGACACTTTGTTCTAATCATTTACTCAAGATACAGATAGGTCTGCTAATTATGTATATGCCTTTATCAGATCATTAGATTTAGCACTTAAACAAGATTAATGCAGAATTTTGGACTCTAGACGTTGGTAATTTTTTTTGTTCGAAAAATACCTTGTGAATAAATTATAACAAATATATGACTTTTGGTAGGTTACTCCTTTTTACATGATCGTTTACAATACATTTTGCCACATCTCAGCATTTTGCTGTCTAGTATACAGCTATTACTAGATTTATTTCTAATGTATTTGTTTGGCTGCAGATCTCTTCAGCTTGGAAAGCTTATACCCCTTTTACACCAAAAATGCCGGGTTGCACCTGGGTTTTGGACCCAGCTTGCAGCCGGGTGCGAACTGCGTTTGTTACATTTTACTCCGGAGCCCCCCCACTCAACTCGCCGGGAACCGGACCGCTGCGCTGGGGGCAAGCCAAGCACTAAGGTAATCTGCTGGACTGCCCCCAGCCCCCGTGCACCCCCCAGCCTTTGTTCAGGAGGTGAATGGATGCCGCACACAGGCATCCATTCACCTCTTGTGAATAGCAGATAGCAGGCCGAGAATCCTGTGTGATACTGTTTATTCAAGTCACCAAAGAGTGAGTACCTGGAAAGGGGGAATCCCCAACTTTTTTTGACTACCCCTACAGAATAAGGATTCCTATTCGCTTGATATTGATAAGCCGTATTATTTCCAAACAGTGTAAGTGTTCTGGGAGGGAGAACCCCCGACTAAAGTTCCAGCAATTATTAGATCCACTCTATTTGATTAGCATCAATGATAAGCCTGTATAGTATTAATTGATATATCAGTATTACACGAGGGCGGAGCTCTTTGTCTTTTTTGTCTTTCATGTTCGATCCAAAAAACCCCCACAAGAGATCCAACCCATACACGTGTCCATTAACAGGGGAGTAATACTTATTTCTTAGCGCTTTCTGAGGTGGAGGGCATCCTAGTAATTGTACTGTGTATAGGCACCTTTAATAAATAAATAAATAAATAAATACTAACAGTAGCAGCTTGGCGGAAGTCTAACCATTGACATGACAGTGCATGGAATGCAAAACAGGAACAAAGTTCCATGACTGAATGTATTGTAATATATCAAGTTGTATTCATATATTAATGAATAGCCATGATCTATGCCAATTGATCTTTTTTTATGTTCTGCTATAGTGTAAGTGTAAAGGAGGCCACACACGCACCAATGCAGGCGGTGCGATGCTGTACGATGGGGTGCGCGCTCCCGCGGCACCTCATCGCACAGTACAAAAAGTATGTGCTGCACATACTTTTTGTACTAGCTTTTTCTAGCACAGCATCGCATCGCATGCACATCGTATGCACAAGGCATACGATGCAATGCTATGTGTGCTAGTTAAGCCCACAACGCACGCCGTGATCGGTGCGTGTGTGGGCTGCATCAGCTCTCTCCTGGACAGGTTCAAGAACCACAGAGAGTTTTGTATTCAAATATGTGCTTTGTCTTGTGAAGTAGGGAGTGTGCTTCCAACACATCTATTATAGAGATATTTCTTAGTTTGTTGTTGCTGTAGTGGTGGGTGAAGTAAGTGTGGTTTGCAGTGTGTATTATGTTGTTGTCGCAAGTAGGTTGGTGGGATGGAAGGAATTTATCCCTTAATCGTTTGGGATAACGAGGCCACATACGATATTGCAGTTGGTATGCCTTGAATAAAAATAGGGCGGCTCAGGATCTACATAACAATAGGCAGGGCTGGTGCTAGGGTGTCCAGCGCCCTCCTGCAAACCATACATTTTGCGCCCTTTCACATTGCCATTGCAACAAGCTGCAGCCCGATTGTGGGAGTATATGCAACATGCGATCCTATGGAGGATCTCGGGTGCATGTACATGGATGCATACACCATCTCAGTGCTAAAAGTGCCCATAGATCGAATCGCATTGCACGGCATGCATGCAATGTTTGTGCGATGCGATCCGAAAGCAGTACAAAAAGTATGTGCAGCACTCGTGACTGAGGGGGAAAGGAGGGGAGAGAAGGAGGAGATGGAAGAAGAGGGGGGGAGATAGAGGGGGCGGAGTGTTGAGGACTGGCAGTAGCACTGGCACAGCACACTGAGAAGAGGGAAGGAAGGGGAGGCGGTGCTGCTGCCTGTTTGGCATTTGATTGACAGCTGACAGGTGCAGGGAGCAATGGGTAGAGGGCAGATCTACAAGACATGTCATACAGGCATTCACAGACAGCGCTACATGCCTCAGCGCAAGTGACCATGAGGAAGAGGGGGCAGGTCGCAGGAGGACAGTGTGTGCGCGGTGCAGGGAGCAGCTCTTTATACTGCCACCCGCTGTCAGACAGGTGCTGCGGGTGGCGTGCAGGAGGCAGTGACAGTGAGGGCTGAGACAGCTTTAGCAGAGCAGGGAGGGAGACAGCACCTTTTCAGCATGGCGCCTCCCTGCTTTGCAGGACCTGCTGAGTGGGTAGCGCCGGCCCTGACAATAGGTCCATCATTACGGCAACATGGTGATGACCAGATACAGCTGTGTGTTGGCTATAAACAATAAGTATTACATTAATTGTTATTCTAGTTTTATTTTCACACAATTATGCAGTTTTTCTATGTTGATGTATTTGGGGTGACATTGGGGCTGATAGTATAGAGTGCACATGGACATGCACCACATGGTTCTGGCCAAACCCACACAGCACTCCAATTCTCAGTAATGTTTTCATTGACTCCTAACAAAAAATGATATGCATGATATATTGTTATATATTGTGTAGTGTTTACGCACCTTAAGTGAATGTACATGTGTTTAGGGCAGACTACATGAGCCACATTAGTCTTATCTACTGTAAAATTCTATTTTTCATATTGTTCTATTATGATGTCAAGATAGTGCTGGGGGTCATTTGGGGGACAGTTGTCTAAAAGTGGACACATTCTCTAAAGATACTTTATAGTTAATAGTTACAGTATTTACTTTATATGACATTTTCAAGTTAATTTGACCTCTAAGGGTAGAGTCCCATAAAAGTAATTGGAGAATATTCCATTTTACCTCCCTAGAGCAGGCTTTATATCAGCAACAGTTCATTTTGTAACAAAAAAATATTGGCCAAACTCCAGACTAACTTTTTATGAGTATCCAACTTGTGTAAGGATAGTGTGAAAATACATTGTACTTACAAATATGCTAAAATAAGTTTTGTGAAAAACAAGAAAATCATTTGCAGAAATGGAGAAAACAATGCAGCCAGTTAAATTGTTTCTTTTTAAACTAATGGAGCCTACATACCGGGCCAGTTTCTGATCAATATTACTTAATTTAACTAGATGTCCATTTTGTCCACATTGCTGTGTAGGGGCCATAGAGATAGCAATGCGTGGCCCCACTGGTCACTGTCTGGGCCAGTGTTCTCACCAGAGAACATTGGCCCTGACATATCGCTCAGCGACACATTGATCTGCAGCCCTGTGTGCTGAACAATGCTGAGTGTTCTGTGTGATCTAGCATCGATCACAACGTTCAGCAGTACATCTCCCCGTGTGTAGGACCAGATTAGTTTCCTGGGATTGTGACATAAGATAACAATGTATTTTGGAATGCTCAATACTCTAAATAGTGGTTCATGAATGAGATGCAGTGGCACACTGGAGCTCCACAGAGCACTAGCAGGTGTGCCATGCGTTGGTGGCCCAGTTCCAAATCAAATAATTTATGGTTAATGTGATAGTCAAAACCAGTGCCTGTGGCTGCCAATCATAGAATGACAAACAGAAGTGCAACCCTGTCCACCATCACATAACTGAATTTAAAAATGATAGAGTAGCACATTTTATTATTACATATTTTTTTCAGAATTTCATCATAAGAAATGGTACTTGCGTAGTTTCACGGCGGCACTGCCCGCGTATCGCTTCGTATGCAAATCCCGTACAAAGGGATGCGCGAAGTGTAGCAAGCGCAGCGAGCCCCGTGAGGGGAAGCGGATTACTTGATGTGTATTCCACGGCCTCTTGCCACATTTCGGGCCCATTTTCCGTGTCCCCCCGCAGGGCTCGCTGCACTCGTCACCCTTCGGGCGCTGTGCTCACCGCACTTTATAAAATCAACTCCATGCCGTCGTGGATAGTGGGGGTATGAACTGGTCGGAAGGATGCGTAACGTGTCCGCTCGCCACGCTTCTTGCTGACGTCGATAGTGGGGGTGTGCTAAATCGCATTGCATGCAAATTATATGCAAATATATGCAGTGCCGCCGTGAAACTACACAAGTATCTAAGAACCTTTTGGCCAATGGGTGTCGGTAAAAGAAATGCTGATTTTATATGGCGCCATGATTCAATACATTTTGGGAACCACTAATATACAGTCAATGATTTGTGGCCATACTGGACATTTTTAGAGCTTAGAGACTGCACCACACAGTTAACACAATCAAATCAGTACACTGGCAATGTGGCTAACTTACCCAGCAGCCTTATAGCAGCCAGTGAGCGATCATTGGCTGGGTAATTAGCACAACTGGAAAGCTCTCGGGATTGGCTGAGAACTGACATGTGACTGGGAAAGACATGGCTGCAGCCTATGGCATTGAGAAAGGAGGGAAAAGACTGTTTGGACAGCACATGGCTGCGGTCTATCTCAATGGCAGCGGCGTGGAAGCCGGAGGAGATGGAAGCTGAGTATCAGACATGACAGGCAGAGAATGTCGCACAGCCGCGGAGACAGCGGCACTGGGAGACTGCTGTAGTACTGCAATTTGAGCAGAGTGCATACAGTGCTGATTGAAGCACAATCTGGTGCACAGTGACAGTCTTGTCAGACACTTGGAAGGTAAATATGCCTGCTTTAATACCCGGATCATGACAAGTAGAAGACAAGAAGTAACCCCAACGAGTACTTGCTTGCATAGCACAATAAGTGTAATTGGGATTACTTCTTATATGCTACTATAATGTATTTTGGGCTTTAATTAACACAGTAGGCTGCAAATATACATCTAAACCAGTGGCATAACAATAGCTCCGCAGACCCCGTGTTTGCGCGCGCGGGGGGCTGACAGTGCAGGCGCCGGGGGTCTGCGGGGCTATTGTAATGCCAAACAAACACCCCCCTAGCCTTACTTTCCACTGTCCTTCAGTGCCAGGGACCGGCAGCCGGCTCCCCTCCTGGCTTCTGCTGAAATGAACCATCATTAAATGGCCGCCCCATAGAGCAGACAGTTCTCTGAAACTGTCTGCTCTATGGGGGCGGAGATTTTGGTATAGTCCGTTTTCCATACCAGCAGAAGCCAGAACGGGAGCCGGCTGTGGGTCCCTAGCACTGAAGGACAGCGAAAAAGTAAGGCACGGGGGCGGCGGCGGTGGCGGCGGGGGGATGGGAGGGTTGGGTGTTTGTTATCCTTATGGGTGTGGGGAGAGTGGGGGGTGGGGGGGGGCGCTGCCGAAATTGTATTTGTCTATCTCGCTGTCTTGTATATCAGGAAGATGTTTGGCAAAAATGGCAGTACTGATTTTTGTTTCTAGCTATGTTAATTTTTTTTTATACACATATTGGGGGCCTTAAGTAGTATTTCGTAAAAAATCCAGGTAAAGGGTATAACTTTATATGAGAACAAACTGTGTTCAGATGATGTATCTCTCCCTTCCAATTCTAAATCTGACTACATGTTTTAAATATTATCTCACTCCCACCCTTTTGTTTTGGCATGGTGCCAAAGTGCACCTTCTAGCTGGATTTTCTTCCAGCTCTAGTCCCTGTTTGGCCTCATCAACCTATAATTAATGCCATCTTATGGCTGTCGCCTTGAGCATTTTAAAAAGGTGTTAATCAATAATAAAGAATGCAATTAAGTCAGAGCAAAATTAGCCATCAGGGACAGATCCCTGTCTTTTCTTAACACACTTCTTTGGGACTACATAGTGTTACTGCAAGGTATGCTCAGTTCACATTTCTTTTCACGGGTCCCATTAAGCAGGTTTAGACAAGCACATGTTGCTCCATATTGGACTGCTACTAGTGTGAAGTTATGAAGACATAGCTTTGTGTGTAACAGATGCCTGAAGCACAGACTTTTGTGGTCCGAAAATCACACACATTACAACACACACACACACACACACACACACACTGGTATGCCACTGAAGAGATATTGAAAGTATGTTTGCAATACATATTTGGATGTAAACATTTGCATGCTTTGCATTACAGAATTTGTCTTGTAGTGTTTGCAGGCACACGGTGCGATTTGCACTATTGATTTTGACTATACTGTATAGTCAAAATCAATAGCACATAGTGCAAATCGCACCGTGCTATGCAGCACCACATCCTGATTCGGTCCTGCCGCATCAGAATCAGAAATAGAAATAGACTATGCTTAATGTCTATATCAGAACCAGGGCCATGCAGCTCAATGCAGCATGGCTCCCACTCCCCCTGCCACACTGTCCCTCCCTCTCACTGGGTCACCAATATGAAATCGACTGCTGGATCTGCCCATGTGTACACACCATTACACCAGCCATATACTATATAGCAGAACAAATGGATGCTCTATTATCTCTCAATGCACAACTCAAATGCACAACTCATTAGCGCCAGATCTTTCTACATTTGTAAAACAGACAATTCCATCCCAAAGCTTAATTTGTGTGAATTTTCACTGGAATTTATATGTAATATTTTCCTTTAAATGCACAAAATATATTTTTTTAGGGAGTGCTCCCCACTGGGCGAGTTAATTATGGGTAGCGCTCACTAAAAAAAACCCCCACCACTGTAACCCTGGGTCTGGGCAGCGCAGCTGAACAGTCTCTCAGCTGCTGCCCCGCCCTGCCCCTGGCAACCAGCGTCAGCCTGCGGCAACCCGGCGCCACAGACTGCAACACAACAGCTGGGGGGGGGGGGTAGAGGACCCCTTCCATCAGGTGCAAAATGCTCTGCTACTGAAAATCTTTCTTGGGGCAGATTTAATTATGGGTGGGAAATTTAAAAAACCAACAGCCACTGGGTTTTGTTAATCATTAGGGCACTGCAAACAGGATGTTTGATTTCCAAAGGAATTGTTCATCATTGTTAATTTTAGGACAAATCAAGGGGACTTGCTCTGGCACCCCGGTGGCATAGCACCACTCCCTCCTCTGGAGCCAACGGCTATACGAACTACATCTCCCAGCATCCCTTGCACCTGAGGGGCAACTTCGTGATTTGTAAATTGGATGGGAGACCACCAAGTGCAGCAAGACCACTGAAGACCGCTGGAGAGGTGATTATAATTTTTTAAGTTTTTATGCACTAGTGTTTCTTCAACAGTAAAAACTCTGCAACCATTATTTTTATCAGATATCAAGGATATCGGGAGCGCAAATAAAATACCCACAATAATACAAAATTTGGCACGTGGAAACCAAGGCTTTTTTACCTAGCTAAATCTCGCTCCCTTTCAATCTGACCCTTAATGTCTTAATGTATTCATGCTGTCACATATGCTAAATTACAGTAGTTTAGTGATAATAAAGGTGTTTCAACAAAGGTGAGGGACATCAAACATTAGAAGGGGAGCACATGAGCAAAGAATCTTCAACCTAGTGGTCACTTTGGAGGCTTTGAAATATTGTATGAGATAACTTTGCTCAGAATGTTGGATTTATAGCAAGTTTGCCCTCCTAAAAGTTGAATTTACAAAGACCAAAAACACTAATGCCTGGATTGAATAATGGGTCATAAAACAGTTGAATTATAAATGCTCCAAAATTAAACTGAATTCTATTAAATTCTGCATATTTTCACATATTGCTGATTATTTGGTTAATACCACATCATTTGCCATTAATTGAGGAAATATGTATATTTAATACATTTAATAAAGTAGTAAATAAATGAGAGAAAAATGCCAACATTATAAATTTATATTTGTAAGGCTACTAAGATATTTGCAAGAAACAATCTAAACATTTTATTTTATTACAGAAATACAACAAACTGTTACACAAATCAGTCTCACCATCCTTTTTTGATGCTGCTCATTGATGCAGAATGTTTGTATGGAACATAATTGCTGTTGTGTTTTGTTGTGACTGCAAATCTTAAGAACAGAAGGATGTCATTAGTGACGTCTTTGAGTTGTCTGCTGGTATGTACCTGGGATTAAAGTCTGTCTTCCTAAAGCTCTTCAGGTAATGTATCTGATGATGTGGATATCCTGTGTGAGTCACATATCCATAGTATAGTACCAAATTCTTTGGAAATTGTTGAGACCTGGTTGCATAATGATTTTAGTACTTCAACTGATGGTAAGCAAGGCCAGCCCATTTACTAGCACCTTGTGCAAGACATTTTGGGGTGGACCCTTACCAGTGTGTAGCAAGTGAGGAGGGATCCTATGTGCAGTCTCCGTTTGAGCGCTAATGTCTATAGGAGACAGAGGGGGTGATTCAGGTTGGTCTACAAATGCAAACTCCTTTAATGGACAAAAACAAGTTCACTGCAGGTGGGGCTAATGTAACATGTTACATTTGGGTGAGTTATTTTGTTTCTGTGCAGGGTAAATACAGGCTGCTTTATTCTTACAGTGCAATGTAGATTTCAGTTTAAACACATCCCATCCAAATCTAACTCTCTATGCACATGTAACATCTGCCCCACCAGCAGTGCAGCATGATTTTACCCTTTATAGAAAGATGTTGCTTTAGTGAGCCAACCTGAATTAGGCTCAGAAGGTAGTGTGCATGCAAAGGACTCTGGGAAAATAGTGCAGTGGCCATTTTTCCAGTGATTTTCCTAATGCGCATGCATGTGAGGGCTGGGGAAAATTAATTCAGGTCCAGTTTCCTGGTTATTTCTGCAGCGCTGCTGCTTCCAATGTGGGACTCTGGACAGGTAAGTATTAAAGAAACATGTGCATGGTGTGTTGAGTATGCCTTACACATTGCAATCATTACAGATATACCATTGATCCCATCATTATCTATTAATATTGCCGGAAGCGATCAATATTTCTGCCTGAATGTCCTAATTATCACAATGCCAAATAATTGTAACCCTCGGAGCATTGTTATTATATTGCAACTGCCTGTGATGGTATTGAATGTACACAGGTATCCCTCACAGGAGTAATACAGAGCAGTGGGTGTGTTTTGTCTCTTAGGAGAGGGGTGGAGCAATATATCTGGGGTGTGAGGAGGCCTGCAAGGAAATCTCTCAGAGGCAAAAGAGGAGAGAGAGGAGAGATTTGTGGGCATAGAGGGCTTACCTCAAACAAATATTGTGGTGGCTGGGAGATGGCACTGGAGTGTTAACAGTCTGGGGGCGAGATGCACTAAGCTTCAAAAAGTGACAAAATGGAGAGTGATAAACAACCAACCAATCAGCTCCTGCCTGACATTTTTTTAAACACAGTCTGTGACATGGCAGTAAGGAGCTGATTGAATTGCTGTTTATCACCCTCCATTTTATCACATTTTGAAGCTTAGTGAATCTGGCCCTTAAGGTGCCCATACACTGCTGCGATGTCTCGCAGCAGTGTATGGACACCCGATACCCTGAGAGCCACAGGGGCGCATGCGATCCGTCACAATTTGTTGTGATGGATCACATGTGTGCCTGCTTCATGCCTGTCTCGCCACCAGGGGGGAGGTCCAAGGTCGGGTGGTCGGACGGCCAGAAGGTCCATCCACCCGACCCAGGTCCGATGCGCATGGGACCACGCATCGGACCCAACGGCATGTCAGGAACAGCTGATTTGGTCCGAATTAACAGCCCGATTGGTCGCAACTGGCTGAAATCGGACCAAATTGGCTCAGTTTATGGGGGCCTTCAGACTTCCCCTCCATCCCACTGAAGAGCGACACCAGTGAGAAAGCACCCTTCCACTTTGAGTGGCTGTAAGCTGAGGAGAGATTGCTGTCTCTGCTAAGGATAGTGCTGAACGCTGGACAGTGCAGAGCAGGTCTGTCAGCTGTAAAGTTCATTATAGCATCCAAATCCATTCCTCCCAACTTTGAAGGTATGTAAAGCTCCAGGGGACATGGTCTATACGAAAGGGGTGTGGCTTTGTGGGATGACTGGGTATTGTGAGGCCATGCCCCCCATTTTGCCACCTTGGGGCAAAAGGGGAGCATGGCTTACTGTGCGAGCTGCTGACTATACCCTCTACCTGCTAAGCAGAGCAGCAGGCAGCAGGGGGGAATCCCAACTGCCCTCCTCATAAAAAAATAGGACGGTTGTTAGATATGCCCATTATAGACAATCACATCAGGAACAATTCGTTTTAATTCTAAGTATGTGAGATTTAAAACACACACCGTCCATGAAAATGCCTGGACCTGCCTGCAGTTTTCTAGACTCCCAGAAACCTGACGGTTCCCGCCAACAAATGCCGGCTTCCTGTAAATCAGATTTGCGAGGGGATTGCAATTAGATTTGTCATTATTTCCTTTCCCTGTTTGGCTTCCCACATGCGAGCTACGATCCGTATGCATGCACAGTTGTTTGATAATCTAAAGAACGGCAAGTTAGTAAAACTGTGATCAATTCTGACTATCCCCCATAAATAGGCTAAACAGACAATGACTATTGCATCTATGCAAAGCATCCTGTTCAAGTTAAGTCATTTGAAAATCTCTGCAACTGTGTGGGGGAAATTTACTAAGATGGGAGTTCTATTTCACATGGTTGCGCTATGGGCAACCAATCAGATACTATCTATTACCTTCTAGAAAGTGCTAAATAAATGAGTAGATTCTGATTGGTTGCCCACAGCAACATCCCATGTAACATAGATCTCGCACCTTAGTACATTTCCCCCAGAGTATCTAATAATCCAATTCCTATGCACATTTCATATTCATTTTTTAAATTAAAGGCAGAACGTAACATATGTTAAATAGTATTAACTTCTGTAATCGTTATGTGTAACATCAATTGAAAAGTCATTACCTTTCTATTAATTATTTATTTGATCAAACTTACCAGCAGATTGACTGTACTCCTTTGGGACTAACAAGCAAAACTGAATACCCGACTTGTAGCTGTCAAATTAAATAATTAAATACAAATAATACTAAATTAAGCAAACACCCTTAGGGCTGTGAAGGCTCCTGAAGAACACATTGTTACAAATGCCATAGTGATAATTATCTCTGATAGACACATATAAACTATATAGATGTCTTTAAAAACTTTTTTTTTTAAATAGTCTGGAAAAAAAAATATTACAGGTTCCTATTTGCTCAATCAGGGCCTGGTGCGGCATAACAACTACATTAATTCTAATTAATATACCGTACATTCAATAGGTCTGTGAAATCTAACATGATGGCTTGCTAAAAAAAAGTAATGAAATATGGAATTCAAATAGGTGGATTATAACTTTTCTTAATGAATAAATGTATAAATAAAATGGAATATTTTACAATATTTTTGATACGTCTTAGAATAATGCAAAACAAACATTAGTTTTAGCAGATAAATGAAAATGAAAAGAATAGAGGTCCATTCACTGCCAAGTGCCCTCATCATGGTTCTGGTAATGTGCCATCTGTTACCTCTTTCACAGAGATGCTTTTAAATGGTGGGACTTTACACTGTGACATTTCTTCCCAGAAGCACCTTTACTCTGGACATCTGGTTTAGGGTCAGTGAAACAAATGCTCCAAAAGTCACTAAAATAAATATCTGGACTTTTTTTTATCATTCACTTACTTTTAACTTTGCCTTAAAAGAAAAGCCAATGACCCTTTAATACGTGGTTTAAAATAGTAGTGCTGTCATGACAGAATAGTTAAATAAAATCTGTCTGTTTATATTTACTCACAGTAGAAGAGTATAGAAACAACTGAGATGTAATATAACTAATGTGATGTTATTTTATTATAAACTTAATTTTCTTTACTTGAACATCTTATTATATACTTCCATTCATCCAGTACTGTATTTCGCCATTCTTTACACTAGCTGTGCTAACAAGTATGGTACTGTATATGGGATCCATGATACAACTGAGTAACTGGCACTACTAAAGAAATGGGACAGCCTTTTGCAATGTATAAAGGGCTGGTAATGTTGTAGGCTTTGTAGGGTCATGTGAGGAATTTGAATTGTATTCTGGATGACACAGCGATAGTGTTTTGCTGGCAAAGTACTGATGTAGAGTGATGAGAGCCCAGTGGCTGAGTCCATCGCTAACATATTCCACCCGCTCGCCAAACCTCTGTGTCCACCACATTAGTTTACTCTCCAGGAACATTCTGCTACTTAAGGATAGGTCTACACTATCCTGGCACACAGGATAAACTCATAACACATTTGCCATTTTTTCAAAAGGAAGAATTGGCGTTAGGCACCATGGGGCTAATCCGTAGTATTCCCAATGGTTGTGTATTGCTCAAACGCAGGACCCGTTCTGCATTGGGATAAACTGACACAAGTCAGGAGATGTGTCAGCAGCAATTTTAAGTCTAAAAAGTAAGGGTATAGTATAACACACTGAGAGTCGGGATTCTGACAGTCATTAGCCCAACGTCGGAATCCCAACGGCTGGGACTCAGACAGCGGGGCAAGCACAATGAGTGGCGCGCTGGCCACACTGCAGGCACAGTGGCTTGCTATGCTAGTCACCTATTCTATTCTCCCTCTATGGGGGTCATGGACAGTTGGGATTCCGACGTCGGTGTAATCCCAACTGCCGGTCAGTCATCCGGCACCCAAATGTAAAATGTTAAATTGCTCAAAAATTTTAAATGCTGAACATATATAGAATATTTAGATATTTAAATTGTAAGTACATTTCTTGTCTTTCAGCAACTCCATTAAAGAATGTATTAATTTACAATATATCTCAAGTCTGTATACGTGTGTACTAAACTGGTAATATGATTTCTATTTTGCAATTGTATATTCATTTCTAGAATTCTGGGTTGTTTAATTAGTTTGTCCTCTGATGTGTCATGGAAGCAGGAGTTCTTGTATAGATGATGGATGTGGACAGGTCTTACATGCAATGGTTTCTCTGTGCTGTTGATTTCGGCTTTGCAAATGCCTCCACTAGGGAAAGCTGGGAAGCAGATTTTCATCCTTCCTCTGAGACTCTTCTCTAACTTGCCAATTAGTGTCAATTGTGAGTGTTCATTTTGTGACTTGGACACCTGCTTGCTTGAAGCCAACATGGGAATACCAATTCATTTTAAATAGACTGAGTAATGACTATCAATTAGTATTAGGGGAATCTACATTCAGTTGCTTACAATTTATTTCAACAGCAATTAACCCAGAATTTCAAAGCACTAGACCAAAGGAAAACGTGTCTGACCCATGTTTCAAAAACTGATGCTGTACTGAAAAGACAAAATTTTATGAAAATCCCATGCTCTTCCTTGTGAAAGTTCTCCCCTAGGATGAATATGAATAGGTAGAAGGAACTCTTCATTTAAAGGAAGCATCACTCAATTGTCAAAAATAATTCTTTGAATTGGATAACAATTAAAGAACGTTTAAACCTTTAAGGGAGATGTGACTAAATATTGCTCCACATACAAATATGCCCCCCCTCATTCCCCAACAGTATAACACTATACCAGCGGTGGCCAACCCGGGCTCGCGAGCCGCATGCGGCTCTTCTTCCTCTGATCTGGGCTCCGGAATGCACAGCACTGCCAGGCCGCGGCCACAGAAGCATTGTGCCATTGCCATCGCGCTAGGAGGATGCCGACACTGTCAGCAGCGTCTCCACAGTCACTGCAGAGTGTCCTCGGCTCCCGCCCCACTTCGGTCTTCCGCACCTCCACCTCCTGCACTGCCTGCCATCCAGAATGCAATGGCTGGCGTCACTAGGGCGGTGCGGACGGATGTCACCCTTCAAGAGCCAAACCACACCCCTGCCGGCAGCGTTCTTCGCATACCCCTGCTGGCCGTACCATACCCCCACCAGTGTCCATGTCGGCACCTGCTCCCCCCGCCATTCGTGTCCGCATCATTAACCCCATCTCCCATCAATCAGCCGTGTCCATAACTCCCCTCTCAGCCACCGGCAGCATCTGCAAAAGGGGGAGAAGGACCCTTCTTTGCCAGACACAGAAGCGTGACTATACCATACTTACCATACTAATAGTGACTATACCATACTTGGTTTGCAGCAGTGAAGCTAACTGTGTTACCCACAAAGTGGGTCTGTGAGTTATTATAATTATTATTATAATTTTATTTATAAGGCGCCACAAGTGTTTCGCAGCGCCGTACAGACACATATTGGGTTTAATTGACTATTATAAAAAAAACAAGAACAAATTCACAACAACATGCAGCGATACACTGCAGTGCGGATCGGATTGCGATCAAACCGCCATAGGTAGGCTAGATGAGCGTGGCTATGGGCCTGATTCTGGTTCTCTTGCAAAGGCAAATTCTCTCTCTAATGGACAAAACCATGTGCTCTGCAGGTGGGGCAGATGTAACATGAGCGAGAGAGTTAGATTTGGGTGTTATTTTGTTTCTGTGCAGAGTAATTTTTCAGAGTATACACTGCAATATAAATATCAGTTTGAAGTACAAACCCAACCCAAATCTAACTCTCTCTGCACATGTTACATCTGCCCCACCTGCAGTGCACATGGTGTTGTCCATTAGAAAGAGAATTTGATTTTGGGAGTGAACCAGAATCAGGCCCAATATCTGTAAATTATACAAGTTGATTTGTTACTATGGGCAACTGTCAATACCTTTTTATACTGAGCTTTTGACCTGGTTCCTTGTGTCATGGACCCATCTAACTGATTTAGTTTGTAGGTTCTTTAACAGACCCGGGATAGGTGGCTGTGTGAACAGGTAACACAAGTCATCCGATCCAGGTCCCGTTCACAGCTTCAGGAGATCTGTATTACTGGCACAAGGCTCAAGCTCCGACACTGTACCCTGGTGCAATGTGAATGATGATCTGACAATGGGTATGGGTCATTAGGTCGACCAAACTAAGGTCAACATACATTGAGTACCACTAAAGGTTGACAGGCCTTAGGTTGACACAGCCAAAAGGTCAACATGGGGTTTTCACATTTTTGTCCCGGATGTCGACATGAACGCCGATCTGTGTAACGTGTCCCTTTGCGTGGCTCACTTCTCTCTACATGCTTCAGGCGCGGTGCCTTGCTATGCTCGGCACATTATTCTATTCTCCCTCCATGCCCTAACGGATGGTAGGGCATGAAATACTGCCTGTCGGCACATGTCGGCTCAAAAAAAAGTAAAAAACCTATGTTGACCTTTTGGCTGTTGACCTTCCCAATGTCAGCCTAATGCTTGTGTCGACCTTATGACACTGTCAAAATTAGGCATGTTCATCTTTTGCCTGTATTGACCTAATGCCTGTCGATCTTCAGTGGTTGACCCAAAGTATGTCGACCGTTTCCCCTGAGAACTCATGTTGATGATGTGGTGTGAAAGGTGTTTGTCCTGGTCTGACCCGGTTTGGAACAGTGATGGACAGTAAAAGAGGTACTGTATTGTTGTTAATTTCCATTATCAATTATTACAGTCCACGGCCAGGGCAGCCGAGAGGAGGGGGGGTACTTATTACCCAGGCCCAGGCTTGCTGGAGAGGCCTTGCAGGGGCCCTGGTCTGACCCCTCCCTTCCTCCTCCATCCCTCCTGGACAGCAACAGCAGGCCACACTTCTACAGCATCAGCGTCTCACTGACAGCATGAGAGCTTATGCCGAGCCTGTTGTCAGCACAGCACATGCTGTAGGTGTGTGCTGTTGCTGCTGCTGAGTTTAGAGTTTTGGAGTTTTCTTGCACCCCCCCTCTAAACATTTTTGGGGCGTGGCCTAAGCGTAGGAGGTGGACACACCTTCCACACTTAGGCCACGCCCCCAAATTTTACTGCGGCCCGGCATTCCTCTCGGCTGCCCTGACCACGGCCAATGCAGTGGCGTATCTAGCGTAAGGCAGCCCCCGCCACTGTCTGGGGGAGCGAGCCGCAGCGGGGGCTGCGTGGGCGCTGATACCCGCCCGGGACACTGCCGCAACAATTGGAGCTAGGGGCAGTGCCGTAACAGTACCCCGCGGTGTCTTTGGGGAGCCAGCCGGCGTCTGCGGGGAGTGACGCGGGGAGTGACGCCAAGTCTCGGGATGCTGTGCAGGGACGGGTCACAGTGCAGTCAGTGCACTGTGCAGCGCCCGCTCCGCCCCCAGTTCCCTGCCTGCTGCCGGGATTGACAGACGCCGACTGTATAGAAAAACAGGACAGCTAAGCGACGGCTCAGCTGTCCAATCGTGTATCACACAGCCAGCAGGTTACAGAGCAGGAGGCGGGATCCTGGTGACAGCGTGTGGAGGGAGGAAGGAGACAGGTAAGAAGCACTATAAACTGTCTGCCCCATCAACAAGTGTCTCCCTACCCGCACTCCAACCCATGCAGCCGGCATTTGTGGCCCCCATCCCCCCTTGCGCTCCCACACTCCTGCCGATATCTGGCTGCTCCAGCGCTCCGCCTGACATCTGTGGCCTCACCCCCACACAGCCCGGCATCTGTGGCCCCAATCCACCATGCACCTATGTCCCCTCCTGCCTGCCATTTTCTGTGTCGCTTCCCTGACACCCCCCCACCACCACCACCACCTTGCAAAGGTAGCTGTTTATAATGTGTGTTGGGTGGAGAGTGTGTGTGGGGAGCAGGTTTGGAGTGCTTTTGTACCTGGACATTTTCTTTTTTTTCGGGGGGGGGGGGGGGGCACCATAAATAAAATTGGCTTGGGGGAGCAAATTTTATAGTTACGCCCCTGGGCCAATGCCTAAATTGCTGAGTGAAGAAAGTTAAGGTATGGTTCAGGAGGGAAGGTATACAAAGCTTTTATAAGATGCCATGTCTCAGTTGGTTTCACCTGAAAATATAGATCAGCATTACCATATGTGTAAAGCCTACCAGGCTTTCCTGATCCTTAGGGCTAATTTCCAGTAACCTGCCATAAAGTGTTGACTTCTAAAGGCTGCTTCTTTGTCAATATACCCCCTCATCTCTGTTGTTCCTGCTGCCTGCGATAATACTCTTGTTTTGCCTAATGGAAAGAAAAGCCCTAGAAGGATTTCACAGTAAATATAAAGTTATCAAGGTAACCATTTATAATAAAGCACTTTCTATGTATTAAATGCAGGGGTTAAAATGAATGGGGCGGAACTGCGTTCTGTCAGTTCCAATTTGCAGGTGCCCACCTTCCCCGGCCTGAACAGTTTAATGTAACCTGACCTGCCGGGTGAAGAGCCGCCCCTATCAATAGCTTGCTTGTGCGTGAGATGGGCCTCATCATAGTCACATGGCCTGCCTCCCTCCTATGGCAGGCTGGGAATAAGACAAGTTGACGTCATGGAGCGACGTCTTGTCATATTCCCCACCGAGGATGCGTACAGCAGAGCAGAAGCTGGAAATGACGGACCTCACTGCACTGCAAGAGCAGAGCGTGCCGCGCACACAGGCAATAGGACTGGCAAGCCAACCTCTACCTTCTCATTCTGTTCCTGGACCCTCTATCACTGTCCTTTATGAAACGGAGCCTGAATCAGTGAGTGGAGAGGGGGAAACTTATACAGTATTACATGTTTGTGTTTGAATGATTTTCTGAGATTTGGGGTTTTAAATAGTGAATAAAAAGTGGGGATGGGGTGTAGATGGGGTGTTATTAGTTCATTTGGAATGTAAGTGCTGCTGACGTGTGTTTAGGGAATGAGGGGTGGGGTGGTATTAAGGAATAAAGGGTGGGGTGCTGCTGGGGGGTGGTATTAGAGAACAAGGGGTTGGGTGGTATTAGGGAATGAGATGTGGGGGTGGTATTAGGGAATGAAGAGTGGGGGTGCTAGTATGGTGGGGTTGTATGCTATGTGGTTTGTTAGTTTATGGATCGCTGGGCCTGTTCAGCTAAAAAATTTATTATAATAGATATAAAGTGTGTGTGGGTGCCTTGGGGGCAGCAGTTACTAGGGCATTGAATCAGTACATACATAAAAGAGGAAGGGCAGACACAATGCATAAAGATGTTGCTGGGAGAAGCACAGCGGATGAGGCTGGAGGTGTTTGTGTTGGAGAAATGCAGGAGGAGATGATGTGAGATACAGGAACATGGTTCTTTAGATAAGCAAGAGGGAATGGTAACAGAGTGAAGCAGGGGAGATGATGCTGAAGATATATAAGGGGGGACCCTACTGGGATGCAGCGGAGGGATGCCGCTGGGGAGACGCAGGGAGGGATAGCACAGGGGGAAGCAGTTGTCTGATGCATGAGAGACACAGGGAGGGATGGTGTCTCCAGAATGTTTGATCACGGAACTTCACATGTTACCCTGCCATAAAAACTCTGTTGCTATATATTATCTAGTTGAACCGTAGTTATATGAAGATGACATATTATTCCTATGGAAATAGGTGTCTTCTTGTCCACGTGATCTCCTATATGTGTACTCAGTATCGGCTCAAGACACTGCCTAGAGAGGCTCAATTTCTTCAGAGGCTCCCCATTGTATAGACACCTCCATATAGGTAATAAGAGACTCAAGCCCAGGTGATATACAAAGGGGTTGCAAAAACAAAAACAATTGGGCACCCAAGTGACAAAGATTTAGGTAAATTTTGCTGAAGCTTCATAAAAAAAGAGAAAAAAGGTGATGTTGCCAATAGCAACCAATAAGATTATGTTTATTATTTTCTAGGATGCAATAAATATGATAGACAGATTCTATTCATTTTTAGAAGCTTTTGTAAATTTACCACTTTCCCCAAAATCCAACTGAAATCACAGCTGATGGCAAAGGTGTTAAAAAGCATCTACAATGTATTTCATACTATTATAGCCCCTAAAGCTTCTGGGGGCCTAGACGGCCTTCAGTATCATACTGTATACAGAACAGTGTTTCTACCAAATGGTTTACATCTGTTTTATTGAGGTTTTACCCCTTCCTCTTGCATTTTGCTTGTTTGTGTTGCCAATGTGTTTTTCAGAACCAATATAACTAAACAGCCAGTAACATTTTCATTTGCTGGCATTAACCCTGGCTGTGCCTCTGTCAATCACAAGGCACGATCCCAGAGTAGCTCCACCTAATGAGGGACGGCGCACTTTAAGCACTGATTAAATGTAATATAAATTTACAAGCCTCAGATATTATCATTCTTTTATGTTTGCATGAAAATCGTGCTGTTCAAAATTCAATTTTAAAAAGCATGAAAAAGACAAGCCAACAATACATTTACATAATGCATAATAACAAGTCATATCCTAGAAAATAAAGAGTAATCTCAAAATGATTGTGATTGTCTGCCCGAAACTGAAGCCAGAGTTCCGCACTATATGTTCTATACCTCCATGCCAATTTTCCATGCTTCAGTAAGCTGATAATTAGACCACATATTATTTAGAGTAAGCTTATGTTGTGTTTATTTTAAACCAGCTTACCCTTTTTTTTGTATTGAAGCCACAGAAAGTTTTAATAAGCATAACTTACCCGTGATGTCAAGTGTTGAGTGAAATGGAGCACCGATTTATAATTGAAAATGTTTGGTTTTCATCCATCTTTTATTAATCGTAAGATAAATGCACCTTAGACATGAATAGGAGTCAAGTCTAGACCACTAATGTATATTTCCCTGGCTATTTAAAGTTGGTCTATGTAGTAATGGGAGATGAAATAAAAAAAAACCCAACCACTTAATATTAGGAACAGTCTGCTTAGAACAACTTAATTAACTTGTTTCAACTTTTTTTTTGTCTCCCCTCAATTATGACTTAAAATGATGAAGAATGTGATGGGACATTAGGATCTTGTTATCACATATGGCACTTATGTGTGGAATAGTTTTATTTCATAGGTCACAGTCCTAGTTGTGCTTTTCAACGGGTCAAATGTAAGGTGCATACAGCAGTGCGTCCTATTAAAAACAAGACTAGAAAACTTGGTGCACCTGAGTTAAAGTCACATGACATAAGCCCATTGACACTGTGATTTTCCATTTTTACAGTTCATTAATGACGTTGCCAACCTAATGGTATGCCACATCTGGACACAGCTGCAGCACTTTAGTTTTATAAGTTCTGTAAGTTTAGGGTTGATATAATTCACCTACACGGAATTGTTTGAGGAACTGTAGAATGCAGTGTGAATGTCTGAATCATTTTATGGGACATGAATTCAAAATGCACCTGTGCAAAAAGGGTGTTATAGCAGAATGGGAAGGGAGTTAAATATGTGGCAGAGATTTTTTTCAGTATTAGAAATTAATGCTTCTTAATTTTTTTTAATCCGGCAAAGCTTTTTTAGTGCAGAAAAGACTAGATCAATGTTTCCGCTGTCATATTTCTCCTTCCCTATATATAAAAAGTGAATGTGCCACCCAACATACAGTGATAGTGAACAGATAGCAAATGGATAACCCTCTAAGGCACTTATATATAGCTTTTCTTCTGGACTTGGAACTTGGTGGGACTGCTAGGCTATTTCTGGTGCCTGCTATTACTTGTGTCTCCCTCCTATATCCATATAGATTGTAAGCTTGCCACAGGGCCCTCTTACCTCCAGGTCTGTCTATTGTTTCCCAGTTTGTTTTATCACTACAATTGTAAAACGCTACGGAACTGTAAATAAATAAAATAAATAAATAATCCTTTTTTTTTCTTTTAAACTTTTTATTTTGGTACTTGTGTAGTTTTACGGCGGCAGCGTCTCAGTCGCAGCAGCGTCTGTGTCACCTTGTGGGGCTCGCTTCGCTCACCCACGTTACGTGCTCGGTGGCTTGCTGCGCTCACCACGCTATCTAAAATCAATTCCATGGCAACGTGGATAGTGGAGGTATGAACTATTCACATTGGCATGGACTTTATTTTAGAAAGTTTGCCGAGCGCCGAATCCGGAAGTAGCGGCTGGCCATGCTGCCGCCGTGAAAATAAACAACAACCTTTATTTTTAAACCATGGGCTGCAGTCATGCAAAAACCATTAAGATGCAATAATATGAAATTCCAAAGCCATCCATAAAAAAGATAAAAGAAATTGGGAAATACAACAATTGCTTTGAAGACTAATACCATCAACTGTCCATGTTAAATGGATTAGGGTGGGCAGTGTAAATGAGTAGGGCAAAAGGAGAGTGTGGAAATTGTTGTCACAAATAGGGAAAGACATCCAGATTGGAGCATTGTAGTAAGGGGGTTATAGCACATTTTGTGAAAATGGATGACCAAAGATTTGGGGCTCACTAGTTTCAGGAGACTGTCCCCAATATTAATATTATCACTGTTGCTCGGGTGGAATTACATTTTGCCCATAATCTGTTGAGGAGAGTGGACCAACTAATCAGCTAGCTAATAATCTACAAAAAGCATTTATAGCAATAACACAAGAAGACACAAAAAAGCATAACAAATAGGAAGAGAAGTCAAGAGAATGAAAATGGACAACATTACTACTATAAAACCTTAAAACTACAACCTGACTATTGTAAAACTCTGCATTAACTTATGAGGCCCATGCACCTGCTGTTTATTGTGGCAATTCTCCAATCCCCTGACCATCATGCTGGGGCATTGGGGATAATAATCTTACTTAAAAATCCTGATTACCTGTCCCGCTGGGGATTGCGTAATCGGGACCTTTTTTACATGCTAAATATGCCCGATCCCCTGATGGATAGCTGGTCACCGGTGCATCCGGTCAGTGGGATGATGGTGCAGAGGAGCCAGAGGAATAGAAGATCACCTCTCTGCTGGTGTATGGGCCCTATAAGGCTTATTCCCATTTTCTCTCTCTCTCTCTCTCTCTCTCTCTCTCTCTCTCTCTCTCTCTCTCTCTCTCTCTATCTATCTATATATAGGGAGAATTTTTAACATTGTGGACCTGCACTTCCTCTTGCTTTTTTAAACGTATGCATCATATCTGAAGCTACAACAAATAAATATCCAGCTGAATTCCTCAAGCCAATGTCCTTGAAGGTTGGTAAGAGCCAGTGATACTGTTAGGACTCTGGGGAATATCTTCAAACAAAAAACCTGACTCCGTTGCCTCTAGCTGTGGTTGGCGGACGCGTGCGGTGCTAGGCTTCACCTATAACAGCCGCGGTCGACAGAGCTGGTTATGCCGGCTCCACCCTCGATGCCGCCAGGTCTTATGTGGGACAACGCATCCGTGGAGGCAGATAGATCGCAAGGGGTGATGCTAATTAATGCCCCACACGGGACAGAGTTCCGCCAGAGTCCCCAGGGAAACAACAATACTCAAGAGCTGACACACTAAAGATAATGGAATCGGTGTACCAATACACAGGATGATAAAGAAATAACAATAGTAAATGTAACAATGAACAAGGTGACCCCAGAAAGATAGAAATAAATATACAAGACGCTGACTTATCTGAAAAGATGACAAGTTGATAAGATCAGGAATACTGAAGCTGACAGGCAGGAACCGACAGGCTGACGGACTGGCACAAGGAACAACTGCACAGGCACCAGGAACACACTGACTAAGAGACACCCAGGACACTATAACCGGCACCCTGTTGCAGCAGAAGCTGTTTTTTATTTTTAACTCCCGCCTACTGGCATGGGAGCTGTGCTACCGCTGACTTCACTGGACACCAGGTGGAAGTTCGGGGCATTGCCTAGCAATGCCCTGACGCCTGACGTCAATCACAGGCTGGAAGCCCAGAGCATTGCCAGGCAATGCCCCCAGGATCTCCCTGCCACCGGAGCTGAACGCCGATGGCCGCCACCGGAGTCTCTCCCTGAGCCTCCTGCAAGGACAGCAGAAGGACCGCTCAGGGGCACCCCAAGTGAGTGGCCATGGTGCCTAACAGATAAAATGTCAGAGATCTACACTCAGGATCCAAAGAGAATCTATCAGAATCAAAAATGTGTGTCGTAGACTTGAGTATAGAGAAACATATAAAATTCTAGGAAAGCACAATCTTTTTGACTCTCCATTCTACTCACTTAGGTAGCCATGTTAACTATCTACCAGCAGCTACAGTATAACTCTTTTGAGCATGGGTTAATTTAGGGGCTCTAAAATGCTCACAATGGATTCTAGCATGGATATGTATCAACCTTTAAGAGAGAGACATTATTCATATCAACCAATAAGCTTCTAGCTATTTTGCAGCTAGCACAGACTATCAAATGACAGTTAGAAGCTGTTTTGTTGCTATGGTCCACGTTTTTGCTTTATGTCTCCTAAAGGCTTGATTAATATACTCCCAGTGGCAAACGCAGGTTTTTAAGAGGGGTTTTCCAAATGTAATCCAAAATCTCCCACTCTGCAGTGCATTGGAGTAAGTACGGGAGTCTGGGGGAGTGGTAAAAGCCCTGAATATTGGTCTTCTTATACACTGGATACTGTATGGAATACAGTATTAATATTTAACAGTACAGATGGTCTATAGTATAGGCCAGTGGTAGCCAACCCTAGCCCTCGAGAGCTACCAACAGTTCACATTTTCAGGACAACCTAGCTGCTGCACAGCTGCACTCATTAATCACTGACACATTTTAAAAGATACACAGATGGAGCTAATTAGCTCACTTGTGATTCTGTGAGGAGACCGGCAAAACATGCACTGTTGGTAGCTCTCGAGGATTAGGGTTGGCTACCCCAGGTATAGGCTGTTTCAAACATTTAAATAAGTGGTCAGAAAAAGGTTAAACAATAAATAAATACACAAACATAAGATATACAGTACTGCACTTTCTTAGCTCCCAATCTCCCACTTCATGGTTATGCTCTTCCTCTTGGCAGCTACTCTTTGGTCCATTGCGATGTTTAAGTGCTCAGATCCACACATACAGTAAATGTGGTAGAATAAGCTGGTACACGGGGCATGTGCAGCAGCTCTGCTCTGTCCATTACAGTACATTGAATTATGTGGTGGCAACTCTAATAATCATATTGTATACAAGTGCTATTGTTGTCATCATTTAAAGCACTTGCCAAGTTGAGGGGGCTTTCCGGACAACCAGAACCCCCCCCCCCCCCCGCGTTTGCCTATGACTCCTGAGACTTAAGCTGGCCATACATTTACAGATTTATTGTCCGATCTGGCTTTCTGGCTTGTTGGAACAAAAACCTGGTAATGGATGAGAGAAAATGACAGTTGACCAATTGCATTGAAATACTGGGAAGCTGCCAAACCATCATTCAGATATTACCAGGTATTTGTTCCAACCAGCCAGATCTGACAATCAATCTGTATATGTATTGCCATCTTAACCCTGTCAATTGGCTTATGCTGATGTATCTGCTTAACATGGCATCTACAATATTTTCCAATGAGTTCCGGATTTACTAAAAAAGTCATAGAAAAGCAGGGTCTGGTGTAGATTCATCAGGATTATTAGATGAGATGCACTGTTGAGGTGAAAGCCATGTATTGTGCATTAAAGATTATGGCCTTACTTGAGAAAGAGAAAAGTACTATAGACTCTTTGCTGCTCATCCAACAACTAGTAATTATCAGACAGAAGCCCAGTACCATGCAGAATAAATGGTCTTCCATCTGGTACTCCTCCTACTTAATGCGCATAAAGGATTTCTTAACACAATGCATGAATCATAGTTGTATGCTATTGCATTTACATCTGCCATACCCTATGTAGATAACGGGCCTTATTCTGGTTTATACACTCCCCCACGCTCTGGCATGGGGGAGCAGTGTTTTCCTCATGCAAATGCACATTTCTGTGCATGTGCATACACTGGGTGCTAGCAGGCACGGCAAACTGCTAGTTGGCTTTCTCGTTCGCACCCACCATTCACACCATTTTCTCGGGGGTCGTGGGTGCTGGGCATTTTCATGGAAATTAGGCATTTGATGCAGCTGCCGGGGGTCAGATGCCCACCCTCTTCCTGTACAGTGAACACGCAAAGCTAAGACACCAGAGAGTGTTTTAGTTTTGCGTGTACCTCTGCAGTGTTGCGGGCGGTGTTTAATCCACACGCAACACTGCGAAATTCGCAGCATTGCATTTGGACCAGAATAAGGGCCAATGTGTAGAAATAACTTATGCTGCCGCCTGGATATGGATTGGGACTTGCACTGCCTGAGGGGTACATTTACTATAGCTTCTAAAAATAAAAATAGGTGATATTAACAAATAACACAGACTTAGTTTTAAACACAAAAGTAATTAGGGAACAGTGATCACAATATGGTTTCACTGGAAATCAACTTCAGTAAATTACATCAAAAAGGATTTGCAAAAATACTAAACTGCAGAAAAGCGAACTTTGAATTATTCAGGGAAGCCCTAACAGGAATTGGGTGGGAAACGGTTATGGAGGGAAAAAATGCAGCGGAAATGTGGGATACTCTAAAAACGGTGCTTGATTCACTAACTATTGAATACATTCCTAAAGTAAATAAAGGTAAATTCAATAAAAAAAACCACCATGGTTGGACAAAAAGTAAGGTCAGCTATCAACAATAAAACAAGAGCATTTAAATTCTATAAAAATAACTTGAATGAGGAGGCGTTCGCAAAATACAAAGAATCAAACAAAACTTGTAAAGGGGTAATCAAAGCAGCTAAAAGATTATATGAAGAGTGCATAGCCACTGAAAGCAAAACCAACCCAAAGAAGTTTTTTAAATACATAAATAGTAAACGTTTAATTAAGGAAAACATAGGCCCACTAACCGATAATAGTGGACAAAGTGTTACTGAGGACAAGGGAAAAGCAAAACTGTTAAATTAGTTCTTCTCATCAGTATTTACTAAGGGAGAGCAGACTGTGGAACGAACATTTACCACAAACGGGACAAATAAGCCAGATCTCATTGTGGATTTCAAGCCGAAGGAAATAGTACTGAGGCTAAGCAAAAAAAAGAAAACAGAAAAAAGGAAGATCCCGCTAATTACAGACCCATTAGTTTAACATCAATTGTGGGTAAACTATTTGAGGGATTTTTAAGGGATGGTATCCAGGAATATTTAGACCATCACCGTCTACTCAGTACTAACCAACATGGGTTCGTGAAAAATCGAAAAAACTAATCTACTAGGGTTCTATGAAGAGGTTAGCAAAAACCTCGATAATGGAAATGCTGTAGATGTGATTTTCCTAGATTTCGCTAAAGCATTTGATACTGTCCCACACAAGAGATTGATTGATAAAATAGAGAACCTAGGATTGGGTGAAAATATCTGCAGATAGGTAGGGAATTGGCTATGTAATAGAGAACAAAGAGTGGTTGTGAATGGTGCCGTATCAGATACGATACCGGTACTAAGTGGAGTGCCCCAGGGTTCGGTTTTGGGCCCCATTCTGTTTAACATTTTTATTAATGATATTGGGATAGGGTTACTCAGCAATGTATCTTTGTGGACGATACAAAACTTAGCAAAGTCATAAAATCATCAGAAGATGTCACCATGCTTCAAAATGATCTTGCAATTCTAGTTGAGTGGGCAAAAAATGGAATATGAGGTTCAATGTAGATAAATGTAAGGTTATGCACCTTGGGAGACACAACCAGTGTGCAAGTTACAACCTTAGCGGAGAGGAACTGGGTAATTCCATACTTGAAAAGGATCTAGGAGTCTAAATAGACAGCAAACTGGGATGTAGTGCCCATTGTAATGTAGCTACAAAAAAGGCCAACAAAATTCTGGCATGTATTAAGAGGGGAATGGAAACTAGGGACTCAAGGGTAATTATGCCACTGTATAAAGCATTGGTGAGACCTCACCTAGAGTACGGAGTGCAGTTCTGGGCCCCACACTATAAAAAGGACATCATAGAATTTGAAAATATCCAAAGGCGAGCAACAAAGCTTTTTAGGGGAATGAAGAATTTAAGCTACAGGGAGAGATAAAGCAATTTGGGACTATTTACATTGGAAAAGAGACGTTTAAGGGGGGACATGCTCAACATGTACAAGTATATCAAGGGCCAATATAAGGAACTGTCACACACCCTCTTTTCTACTAGAAAGGAATCTAGGACATGAGGACATGAGTATAGATTAGAATAAAAAAGATTTCATTCAGCTAGTAGAAAGAATTTATTTACGGTCAGAACAGTCAAACTCTGGAACTCTCTTCCCAGAGAGGTGGTAACGGCTGGCTCATTAAATGTGTTCAAGGCAAAGTTGGACAAACATTTACTGGATAAAAACATCCATGGGTACAAATAAGAAATATAATCTGTCTGTAAAATATCTGAATCTACAAAATCAGCAATGGATATCTATGCCAGGTTGAACTAGATGGACGCAAGTCTTTTTTCAGCCTTACCTACTATTTAACTATGTAACTATGTTGCCCATAGCAATGAGTCTGTCATTAAGTTTAGAACATGCAATAGAAAAATGATAGACAGAATCTGATTGGTTGCTATGGGCAACATCACCTCTTTTCATTTTTAGGAGCTTTAGTTAATTTACCCCTAAATATCAGCATCTGCATACATATATGCAGCTCAGGCACAGATGCTTTGATTATGAACTCCCTAAGCAGGGGCTCTTCTAGAGAGTTGAATGCCTGTGCGTTCTCTTTAGGCCCCATCATCTCTAGCTATCAGCTCTGTGGACTCTGGGTACTAGGGTCAATAGAGTACCCTAGCGCTATCCTAGAGTCTATTGCACATGCGCGAAATGCCAGGAAAATGGCCACGACGCCATTTTCCCACTGATTTCTACAGCGCTGCTGCTGACACAGGGACTCTGGAGGGTAAGTATTGTAAACAATGGGTGCAGGTTGTGTGGTGTGGGCCCCACTAGACCCCGGAGTCCCATATGAACCCATTAGAAATGCACCGGTGTCCCTAAGTAAACCTACTGTATGGTTGCGTAGAATCACAACAGGGACTAAGACTGTGAAGCCATGTTTTCTGCATATAAGAATGCAGATGTAGGCTGAGACTCCTCCACCCCAGGTGAAAATCGGTCACAACATTTGCAAATATATCTTTACTGCAATCAATATCGTATAATCAATACGTATAAGGAACCTTCCAACGTGTGCAGTGTGATTGTGATGCATGCACACTTTCCCAATAATTGTTGAACTGCATATGCAGTATATCGGCATTACCTACAACCTTGTCTCTGCGCTATTCAGACGTGGTCACCAGAATAGCCACCAGAGGTTTGTAGGTCATCTTCCATCTTGTTGGTTCTCAATTTTCAGCTAATTCAAATAAAACGAGGAAGGTAGAATAACCAAAACAACAAATTCATTGGTAGGATAAGAAACAGGAAGTTTGCTCTACTCTTGTTGATAGTTACATGCATTTTAAGGACATGAGAAGAATAAGCTTTAGAGCTTAGAGAGTTTCAGTTTTGTCAAGAAGGTTTTGCTAGGACTAATGCACACAGATAAAGAAAAGGTTAGAATTGTTTCCTTATTTTTATTCACGTTGTTTGCAAAAACGCTGAAGGTTATTATTTAAATTTCCATTTCGGATTAGCAGATTACATAGATAACTGGCAAGGTTGTCCATGAAGTTCCTGAATGTTAAATAGTCGGCAGCATTGGTTTGCTTTGCTACCTCAAACACTAAGGTCATGAGTTTAATTCCAGCCAGGGATTTATTTCTAAGGTCTCCATGAGTTTGTGTTGCTTTTCTGGCTTACCTTGGTTCCCTAGTTTCCTCCCACAGTCCAAAAACATACTTGTTATGTTAATTGTCTTCGGACAAAATGTATCCCGAGTGTGTATGTTTGGTGGTGACTATATATTGTAAACAGCACTTATGCAGGGATTGATACTGTACAACCGATATAGGGCCAGCTCAAAGGCCATTGCAGCAGAGCAGATGCGCAGTGATGCCACCTCATAGCTGAAGGGGCGGGCCAGCATGGAGGAACACTGCACCCCATGATCTCTGACATGAAGAGCTCTGCACAGTCTCACAAACAGGCATAAAATGAAGTCCATTGGGTTGGTGGAGGGTGGCGCATTTAATATCATTTGGATTGTCATTCAAAAGGGTCATGTTTATTACTGGGCACATCCCTTATTCAGAACTGGGTACTTGTGTACAATCTCGGCTCCCAAAATGTGCATCGTACAGGGAAAAATCGCATCACATGCGATCGCATGAGATCGCATGCGATCTGATGCGATGCGATGTCATTTTTCACAGAAATTATGAACATGAGTTGAAATCATGTAGAATGCACCACAAATGTCATTTTTCACACTGTACCACCCCCACTATCAACGCCAACCCGAAGCGTGGCGAGCACAGCGAGCCCGCGAGGGGCGGCGGTACGCATCCTACGACATTTTCATACCCCCACTATCCACGTCGGAGTGGAGTTGAGAATAGAAAGTGTGGCGAGCGCAGTGAGCCCCGCGAGGGGACACGGATAATTGTGAACCCCGCGAGGGGACACGGATACCAGTGAAGGTATCCGCGTCCCCTCGCCACGCTTCGGGCTCGGTGGCTCGCTGCGCTCGCCACACTTTCTATTCTCAACTCCACGCCGGCGTGGATAGTGGAGGTATGAAAAGGTCGTAGGACGCGTACCGCCGCCCCCTCGCTGGCTTGCTGCGCTCGCCACGCTTCGGGTTGGCGTTGATAGTGGGGGTGGTACAGTGTGAAAAATGACATTTGGGGTGCATTTTACATGATTTCAACTCATGTCCATAATTTCAGTGAAAAATTACATCGCATTGCATCAGATCGCATGCGATCTCATGCGATCACATGCGATTTTTACCAAAAATGCATAAAACCACGGTAAAATCGCATCGCATGCCATCGCATGCCATCGCATGCCACTACATATGGCATGCGATAGCATGCGATGGGAGCCGTGAAAGTACACAAGTACCCAGAACTGATATCTCTTTTTCCGTAAGGGCCCCTGAAGACAAGTTAAACCAATGGGCAGCAAATTAAGATTGTGTGAATGTTTCCAAAATAGGTGTGACTTACAATACATAATAAACCTATGATGCGCAAATATAACAAATCCAACTCTGACCCACCATCCACCAATGCATATATTAAAACATTCTCATGGTTAATTCAGTAGAACGTTATACTGGAACCCCAAAAATCCTTCATTACAATATAACTATGGAACAAAAACAGGAAATATATTACGGCAATGGCAGAAACCTACAAACAGCTGGATACCGATCCGACAATATGTTATCGCGAAGACCTGTCGGATGTCCTACAATTAGCAGTATCTAATATTTTGACAGATGAAAAAACTAGAAAAGCACTTCTTCCGGAGTTTCCTATCACTCCCATATTGTATATAGTACAGAAGATACAAATCCCCCTGGAAGACCTATTGTGTTGGGTAGGGAGACTTTATTCCAACCAACAGCAGAATTTCTAGATTTACTTCTGCAAACACATGTGACTAAACAGACTACCTACTTGAAGGACCCAACAACGTTCCTTAATCAGTTAAATAGATCTACAAATTTTCAGGAGAATACCTTACTCTGTACATTCAATGTGATTTATATGCCTCAATGCCACATGAAGGGGCTTTAAATTTCCAGGAAAGCCACTGATAAGCAGGTGTGCAATAGTGGTGCACCACCATTCGGCAGCTCCAGCACTCTTCTCCTTATCGCTCGCACCCCTACTCATCATTCACTTGCCACTGGTAGCCAATGCTAGTCTCTGCCGCCGATCCTCCCCCTCACCACTCAGTGAAATTCGGGGCTACTCAGGAGTGCTTTGGGCATATGGGCACCTGAACACATGAACACACCCGAACTCTCCCTAGCCACCCCTAGTGGCCCCGAACTATGCCAAAAAACCACACAGCGCCAATGCTAGACGAAGAAGCCCCAGGGGAGCAGAGGCTGCTGCAGAAGGCAGCAGCTGCCCCTTCTGTAGTGAGTATTTCTGGGGTAGGACCTGCCCAGGTAGGTTTGTCCTGTCCCAGGGAAACCCACCACTCAAGGGGTTAACATCGGTCAAAATTTTTATTGAAACAAGTATGAGAATTTTGTCTTGGATACCAATTTATTTTTGGAATTACTTAAATTATTACATGCAGACACACACACATATGCTACTCCAAAGGCTGGCACCTGTTAGATTTTTCAAGAATACTCATGACACTGTGTTAGTGTAAGCTTTCAGGCTTAATTAGTCCTTCATCAGGCAGGTAAGAAAGACAGTTTGTCTTTCTTACCTGCCCGATGAAGGGCTAATAAAGCTCATAAGCTTACACTAACACTGCAGTGTCATGAGTATTCTTGAAAAATCTGACAGGTGCCAGCCTTTGGAGTAGCATATGTGTGTGTGTGTTTGTGATGTTTGCTATGGTACCACGGTAGTTGTGTTTCTGTTTTGGAGGGTACTTGTCAGTCATATCAGCTTAAACAGCACCATTATAGTGGTTGGTTTTGTGATTGCACTGATTATTAATGTCAGGAATTGATTTGATAAGTTTTTGGGTAATATATTCCCTTATTAATGGGAGGAAGCACCATAGGATATATTCCAAGTTTGTGGAACAATTTGATTGCTAGTTATGAACGAAGGAGGTCATTCTGATTTGCAAATGTACCCATGCGTTCGCACGGGGGTACAATGTTGTAGCTCTGTGCATGTGCATATTTGCTTTTGCGCATGTGCAGAGCTTCTTTGCGGGCAGCTTCGGAGCTTGCAAAGGGGGCTGCGCAGGTGAAGGCGGGCGGGGGGCATTTGCATGCTTTTCCTGGGCATACCAATGAAAATGCTGGACGTGAACGCGGGTAAAAGCCTTTTGGGGGTGGGCGGCTGATGTCAGCTGCTCACCCTGTACTCGGAGCTGGATGCCGCAGACCTTAGCAGAGGCTGCAAGCACTAGAAAAGTATTCGATGCAAAGCATCCATTCACCGGCGGTGGGTACATTCGCTGTGCGGCGGGGGGCAGGCATTCACATAGCAACTTGATTTCAGAAGACCGGAATCCTGACTGTTGGCATCCTGTACGAGGGGGCGGGTTAGTGTTAAGATGGGGATTTGGGGAGTTGGATTTAGGCACTAACAGGGTATTTAGGTGTAGTATGGAGGGAAGGCTAGGGTTAGGCTCTGGGGCAGAAGGGTTAGAGTTCCGCAACCCCAAAAGGGGAGTCAGGGTTAGGCTGCATAGAAGGATGCTTAGGTTTAGGCTGGCATTCGCATGAACTAACGCTGCTTCGCGAGCCAACCAAAATTACCTCCCAAATGATTATCTACCCACAAGCTGAGACATTTCAAGCTCATTGCTTACAATTGTATTAAAGGTCCCTGTTTGTCCTCAGTTTGCTTTGCTTAAATTTTTTTTTCACTTTGTGTAGTAAAGGAGAAGTGATATGTTCTGTGTATTAAATACGCATTATACAATTCATTTATTGTTTCAAATAAACAATAAAAAAATGAATAGAAACATACAGTTACTTAAATCTATTAATGAAGCTTTTGAAGTAAATAATGTTAGCTTGATCATGTGAGCTGGCTAGTCTTCTAGGTCTTATTTTATGAGAGCTGCTAAATCTGCAAATGGTAAATGGCTTTTTATATCTCATGTATTATAGTTGCTATATATATATATATATATATATATATATATATATATATATATATATATATATATATATGATGTAAAAGTATACCTCTATGAACTCAGCAATAAATAAAACAGTTAAAACGTGGCATAGTTCTCTTGTGGAAAATATGTTGCTATTTTGACATGTGACCGTTGCTGTGGGTGATAAAATGACTTAGAGTCTAAGGTGTGTTGCTTTTACATAAAAGAGAAGAAAGCCACAGATACAGGCTTCTATATATAGCACCGTGGTGAAGGAAACTGCCACACATATCTGACTTCAGTTGGGAACAGGTTAAAGAGATGAGACCTCCTTTGGTGGGTTTACTTTGTAGTTATAACTGACAAAATTGATATGAATACATGAAAAAAGGATGACTAAGCTGTAACCTCAGAGACCCCTATTCTCAGGTAAGGTAAACAGTGAAACATGTTCCAAAAAAGCAAACAAACCAACATTTTTAGTGTCTTGATGAAATATATCATAGTGAAAGCAGCATTTATCATATTGGGCCTTATTCTGGTCTGTGCGTACTTTCCCGAACTTTTTCGGATGGCGTTTTTTAGCCGTCTGCGAATGCGTGGGCAACGCTATGCGCATGTGCCACGCAAGGTCTCCGTACTTGTTCTCACTAATACCGTACAGAAATGTGCACCGCATTCACTCAGGAAATATGGGCGTAATATGGGCGTCATTCGGAACTACACAGGGGCGTAGTTTCAAAGTGGGTTAAACTGGGCGTAAACATGGGCGTACACGAGGGAGTGCACTAATTCTGGTACGCGTACATTCGGACAGCACACCGAATGCACGCGAACAAAAAGGCAGGAAACATGCGGTCTTTATAAGCAAGTATTGCTTTGCGGACACCACTCGGTCATGCGCTAGGCATTCGGAACGCCCAATCAGTACGAGCGCACCTCAACCAATTTTAGCTGAACACAATACAATCCTCTCCTTTCCTCATTACTCATTAATTACACTCTTCTCATTGCTTCAATTGGAAACCTTGTAGCTTAAATGGACCATTACTAAACACACAAATATATGCTCAAACCACGGCTGCATTTGTGACACACATTTACACTGCAAGCAATGGACAGAACTTCCTATCACTAATATAAATATACATGTCACTTCTACATTTACCAATAAAACCACACATTTGGGGATCAAAATATAAATTTATTACACTGTCAAACACAAAATGGAAAAAACATGTTTTAGGACACATGCAACAAATTAAAGGTACCATACCAGGAATGTTGGAAAAAAAATAAAAATATAACAAGGTATTATTTACATACATAGCCACAGCAGAATCATTAGGAACACATCAGGTGGCTTCACAACAAAAGTATAGCACCAACACTTCAAGTACAGCAGACAGTAATGGCAGCCAAAAGAGGCCAACAGAGGAACCAAACACAGCATTCGAACCGAGGGCAAAAGTGGGTACCCTGTGCACGGGATTGGTTTGCACACAGGAGGCTGACACACACACAGCAAAATAAAAGATTTGGGAAGACATAAGGGTGGAGATTAATGTGGACACAAGTTAATGTGCGGGGCTTTTTCGCCTCGTGCAGCAGCAGCTCCTCGCCCAAGGCCACGGCCAAGTTGGGATGGTGGGGCAGGTGGGGCAGATGATGGCGAAGGGGATGATGCTCTTCCCCTTCTGCCAGCAGGGAGTGTTGGTGGTGGGAAAGCACCAGAGACGGCTGCTAACAGAGGCGTAGCTAGGGTGGAGCCGGCGGAGCACCAGCTCCAGGCGCCGACATGTTACCTGGCGCCGGAGCTCTGCCGCCGGCTCCCCTGCCCTGCCCAGCATCACTCTGCAATGATGACAGTTTAATCCCGGCAAGCTCTCTCACTGCGCATGCGCCGGGTTAAGACGCTGGAGGCAGGGATGCGTCGGGCGCCATGACGTCACAACGTCATGGCCAGTGGCGTATCTATGCGCCCGCACCGCAGCCCCCGCCGGCGCTTAGAGGAGCCAAGTGTGCGGGAGGCGCTGGGTCTGGTAAGCTGCTAAGCCGACTGCTTAAGCAGCATAGACAGCTGTGCGCCTCCTCCCCTCCCTCCCAGCGTCAGCGCATATGATAAAGAGTGGAACAATGCGGCCCCCAAAGCTTGAAGTTAACTTGGAGGGCAGGTAAGAAGCATTTCCCTGTTGCCTGTCTGTCCCCTAAGCTGCAGCTCCACTGATCATTAAACGTAGGAAACGGCCGCAGCAGAGCTAACTAGGTCTCCTGATACTTGCTGTCGGGACCACCCTGGAGTCCTCAGAACTGTGCAGCACATCCCCTTCATGTGTAAAACCCCTCCCCCCTGCAGGATGTATCAAATCCACTGCAGAGTCCATCCATACTATACTATCCCCTGCAGCCTAATCTCATGCCTTCCCCCTGCAATGCAACGGCACCCTCCCTCTTTCTCCTGCACACCAAACCCCTTCTCCCTGCAGCCAGTGCCCCCCTTCCCACTGTAGTCTGAATCCCCCTCCTCTGTAACCCGAATCCCATAATCCCTGTGGTAAACTGCAGCCCTCCTCCATCCTTTCCCCAGCATACCCAAACTGTTCCACCCCATGCAGTCAGTTCCCTCCATTCACACTGAATTCCCCTTTCAGCTACAATCTTTTCTCCCCACTGCAGCCACAAAACCTCCTTTCCCCCTTTTCTTATTCAATGCTCCCTCCTACCCCAGCACCTGAAATGTGTGCTTCAACATAATGAGTGAGGAACATTCACAGTGCTGGGACAGCTTCTCCCAGCCCCAGTCATGTGGTAAGTCAAACTTGCATATATATACAGTATATATTACAAAAGGTTTCTCTATCTATCTATCTATCTATCTATCTATCTATCTATCTATCTATCTATCTATCTATCTATCTATCTATCTATCTATCTTGTGTTGTGGTTTTTATTTTTTTTACATTTGGTAGCCAATGGGTGTGCTTTTATTTTATTTTTTACCTCAGTGCCAGTGTGGGGGATGGTCTGGGGGTGGGTGGATCTGGGGGTGGGAGATCTAGTGGGCCTCTCAAAAAAATTCTAGCTCACTAAGTTCTAGTTACGCCCATGCTTTCTTGCGCAATGGACATGACAGTGTGTGACATTATTTGTAATGGGCATTACACTGTGGGTTATTATGTGTAAATTGCTTAACGGTGTGTGGCATATTCTATCATGAGCATTATTTTGAATAACAATGCCACACATCCTCTTTGAAATGGGCATGCCATAGGTAAGCTCAAGTTCTTTATTTAGAAAAAACAGGGGGGGCGTGCGGAACATGCCCTTGCTCCGGGCACCGTGGTACCAAGCTACACCGCTGGCTGCTAATAGGGCCCGATTGGCGGTAGCTAGGTCTTGGAGGAGGTCATTTATCTGGCAGGATTGATCTGCCAGCACCCGCAGGCTTGCAGCTATGGACTGCTGGGTGCTGACAAGACCCATCATGACCTCCTCCGTCCTACGCATCCGCTCTGATGCTATCTCTCCCTGCTGGTGAATCTGCCCAAGCATCTCCTCCCACCTGTCCACATCCTGTGTGGCCGGTGGCTGCTGCTGCTGCTGCACATGTCTGGCAGTGGTGGCAGGTGGCACAGACTCCTCCACCTCCTGAAGACTTGCCTGACCAAACGGCGGGGATGCTGTTGAAAGAGAAAATTACAATTACAACACATTCCAAGAAAATCAGTACCAATTATTTATGCCATGCCAAATAATTACCTTCAACAAAAGCAGCAAAGACTTCGGCTGGGGCCTCGATATCCATGTTGCTCACCCCCCGGATCTCCTCTATGGCTATGCAGCCAACTGCCATCTCTTCCAGGGGGATGAGCTTCAATTTTGCTGGCATGGGGCCAGCCTCAGAGGTTGGCTGTGTTCCCACCGTTTGGTCAGCTTCTTCTTCAGGTTGGTTTTGAAGTCGTGCCACCTGCATGCAAAGTTCTCATATTAATACATGTCACCCCTGACGTTTGATGTAGCATGCATTGTAATCTGCTACCGATGTCAACGTGTGCTTCATTCTACATAACTTACATTATGTAAAACTATCAACACAACACTTAGAACAAACATTCCCACTCAGACTCCAATAAATATAGAAGAAGAGACATGCCAATCATGTCTGTTGCTCCTAGCAACGTCACCGACCATTCACCAACTCCATCTAACAGATAATACAAACATTACTGGTCTACTTCTGAACAAATGTAGCACATTTTAACTTGCCTCTTCTTAACATGCTCCCTCTCACGAACTTGTGGAGCTACCACATTAATCTCCGCGGTTATGTCCTCCCAAATCTTCCATTTCCTGGTGTGTGTCAGCTTCTCCTGTGGACACTCTATCCAATCCCTTGCACGGGGTACCAGAATGGCAAGCTCCTGCGGTTCGAATGCCATGTTCCTGGTGTCTGGATCCTCTGTCGGGCTCTTTTGACCACGACCACGGCCACACCCACGGCCACCTGTCACTGTACCTGAAGTGCTGGCCATGCTACTATCTTGGGAAGCCACCTGCTGTGTTCCCAATGATTCTGCTAAGGCAGAAGATGGGCCAGCTGCCTGCTCTTCTCCAAATGCATTTTGGTGGAGGGGCACATAGGAGGTGCTGGAGTCCAGGCGTTCCATGAGGCTATGGATCCATTGCTCTCCCTCAGAATGAGAGCCAGCCATGTTTGCAACACCATTTTGTGGTTCCAGCTCACCTTTATTTGTGTCAGTGGCGTACTTCAGCCCCACCCTGTTTTTTTTTTTTTGCGGCAGCGTTCCGTACGGCATCGTACGCCGTGCTGTTTGTGCGGAGCATAGGCCACGCCCATAGTAGCGGCAATTCGAATTTACAAAACCTGGCGTACCTTCAAAGTCTAATTTAGGTGAAATGTTGTAAGATTTACTATAATGGCCACCTCCAACGTTATGAAATCATAAATGCTATCTGTGAATGTTCATTAGTACTGTGCTATTGTTGTGAATGTCCAAAACATGTAAGTAACCCAATCCATTTGGAAATCCACCACACAAGTCATGCAATAGTTATCAGTGATGTCATGCACAACACATGTGATAGGCCTATAAATAGTGGTTTGCTGCTAGATTCATTTGTCTCCAGATCTGTATTGTGGCCGGGTCTAAGGTAAGCTCTCCCATGGTCATTGTAGAGATGATATACATTAACAATGTAAGGGTAATAATGTATGCACCATTGGTTCACATATTACAGATTTTTTGTTCAGCAAAGGCTTGTTAGCATTAATGAATCATGTTACCTGGCCACCATTTAACACACAGGTGTTAAACCTGTGTGCCACCATATAATGGTGAACTACATGTCCCATCAATAGTTGAAATGTGTCATACTTCAATGTGAAATACTGTTACAGTTCACAATGGAGGTTATTCATGTTACAACATTCCCTTTCACACCATCAGAAGGCGCGCACTTTGATGTGCCATGCATTTTCACCCAACATATTCTTTCAATTTGTCATACATGTGTCAGACTACATCATTTCATGATCAATTGTTCTTACATATAATACTTAATTAGTGTTTAGGTGTTAAATGTAATAGAGATATTTGTGTTTACAAAGTTGTGTGGTGAGGTAATATTATTGTTACATCATTGTAGATCATTATGGATATTCGGGACTTCACTGGGCGGCCGTCTATTGTACGTATGGATTCATCTAATTCTACTAATTTTTTGGGATGAGCATTCTTTGCATAGGTGTTCCATTTTATTTGATCATTTCATTGTAGGTTGCTGAAGCAATGATGGACTTTGTGGCTAATGGGCTAAGGGCACTTGCGGCTCAACCCACTCGTCGCCCAAGGAGGCCAGGACGTGCAAGAATCTTTCGCACACGGGTGACACTCTTTGGGATGCCCGATGATGAGGTACTTACTAGGTACCGGTTACCCCCACATGTCATTCTAGATATACTCTCTTTAATCGAGAGTGATCTAGAATCTCTTCATGGGCTCACGACGGCAATTCCGCCTCACACTCAGCTGCTGGCGGTCTTGCATTTCTGCGCCTCAGGATCATTCCAACAAGTAGTGGCAGTACTTGCTGGAATATCTCAGCCGGCTTTCAGCAGAATCCTGAGGCGTGTGACGTCAGCCATGTTTAGGCGCAAGGGGCACTTCATGGCCATGTCTTTTTCCCAAGAGACCCTTCACAGAAGCCAGCAGGCATTCCATCAAATCGCTGGCTTCCCTAATGTGATAGGGGCTGTGGATGGCACCCATGTACCATTTGTGCCTCCATCACAAAGTAAGAAGATCTATAGGAACCGAAAATTGTTCCACTAACTCAACGTGATGGTGGTATGTGGCCCATCCATGGAAATTCTCGCCTTCAACTCGAAGTTTCCCGGAAGTGCCCATGACTCTCATGTTATCCGACAAACCGGGATTTGGCAGAGACTCCAAGAGCTTGAAGGCCGTGATGCGTGGGTTCTGGGTGACTCCGGTTACCCATGTACGCCCTGGCTACTTACGCCGTACAGTTTCCCAGCACCAGGCCCACAGGAGGCATTCAATAGGGCGCATGTTGCCACCAGGCAAGTGGTGGAGCACTCAATTGGCCTGTTAAAGGGTCGATTTAGAGTGCTCCACCGGACTGGTGGTGACTTACAGTATGCGCCTGAAATGGTGTCGAGGATTGTGGGCTTGTGTGCATTCTTTCACAACATAGCTGTGCAGCGTGAGATACCCTTTGATGAGTGGGAGGTTCCATCTGAGCCGCAAGATCCTCCCCTGCGCCCATCCCGCTCCCCGGAAAGCCGTCGGGGATACCAGCTACGGGACTCTGTTGCCCAAAGATTCTTCAGGTACATTTTTGAATGTTGCACAGACCAACCCAATTTCTGATCAATTACACCCATCAAGGTGGAAAATGATGTTAATTTTGTGTCCTCCAAATTTAAAATTAGCCAGCATGGCCTCTTAATGCCAATATCAATAGCACTACGTATTATGTTTGAGGTGTATTGGTTTAAGACCAATATTGCAGGTCACACTTATACCTTGTACATAGATTTGAAAATGTTTTTTATGTTTCCAATATTGTAGCTGAGCTTATCATCCATGTCTGGTGAGTAGATTGATTTTCATACTTTTTTCACCATGTATGTGTGGTATGTGGTGGTGATTATTTTATTTGTAGATGTAATATTTATTATCACATATATATATATATATATATATATATATATATTTTGTTGGGTGTTTATTTTTAAATATATTTGAAGTAGGAGGCAGGCAGGCAGGCAGCCAGCCAGCTTAGGTGTATTAGGTGTCCAATATAATGGTGTAGTCAGGAGAACTGCTAGTATGTGTATGTGTTTTTTCTTATAAATGTACGCATACACATAAATGCATACAGTAAGTAATGCGAACTACAGCTATGCGATGCCAAGCTATAGCACGCGTTGCTTGGCGGTGCGATGTTTTCGCCGATTGTTGGGCGCATACACAATGTTCATGTCAATATGGATAATAAAGTTAATACCAAATAGTAAACTTAACAACCAATCACAGGACAGGAGTCTTTATCATGCGCCATAGATAAAATGGCTTCTTCTCAAAGAGCACCACCGTTTGACACCGCGGAGCTGCTGGCACTCGTTGCCGTTATGGAGAGGAGGCTGGGGCGTGCAGGCCCCTTCATCTCCAACAGAGACAAGCGCCGGGCGTATCTTGCTGCCCGGCGCAGAATATTCGCCCGCACAAATGTGTGGAAGACCATCGCCCAGTTGGAGAGGCGATGGTCCGACCTGCGGACGCGCCAGCCGGAGCTTCTGCAGGCTTTGAGGTGGCGTATTCAACGCTGTAAGTATTGACGCAAAATACACATAATTAGCAGTGAATGTTTGCATTTTCACATTATTAAATATTTATATTACATGAGGTCAATTAGGTGTTGATGATATAGAAATGGCATATACTGTATGTGTGATATATAACACATGCATTAATGTGGATATCATATGTACTTGTTATAGTAATTAGAATGTCAAATGACACTCAACCATTTTGTTTGTTTAACACACAGCGCGGGAGAGAGCCAGACAGGCACGTGAGGAGGCCCAGGAGGAGGCCCAGGAGGAGGCACATGAGGAGGCCCAGGAGGTGGCCCCGGAGGTGGCCCAGGAGGTGGAGGTAGAAGTGGAAGGCCAGGTGGAGGTGGAGGAGGAGGAGGCGGGACAGGTGGAGATGGAGGAGGAGGAGGAGGATGAGGGCCGCCATGAGGTGGAATACTTCACCTCCACTCCCCCTACACACACCCCTCCCCCTAGCCACTCACCAACCTCCGAATTCTACCTGCCCCTACCCGTGGCCGACTTTCCACCACCTCCCAACGTGGAGGATGATGACATTGTGGAGCTGCCAGCCAGGGGTAAGTAGACGTAATGCCTCATTACTGACTTAGGTACAGTTTGTTATGTCGCACAGCTGATTACATTTTGCTTTAATATAGTAAAGACTAGTCAAAACAAATGGATAACAACAGACACACTTTGGGGTATAGGGCCATGCTGCAAACGTGGAATCTGGAGGCTCATGTAGGTGATGAGTGTTTATTTATGGAGGGTCTTTGTATAGAAGCACAAATAAAACATCAATGGAGTATGGCCAGGCGTGATTTATAATGGAGTCACAAGTGTGCAGTTCCCCTGGGTCCCCCTCTAGCCAGTGGGCCCGTGTTGTTGCCATGTATTTTTGAAAGCTACTAGGTAGGATCGATTTACCTTAGAAATAGTTTGGTGTATGGAAGCGGATTAGTGCTGCACTTTCACCTATCTGGCAATGTGACAATGAATCATGAAGTAAGGGGTAGAGGGACTAGCCTAGCCTTTTAATGTGTTATCTATCTATCTATCTATCTATCTATCTATCTATCTATCTATCTATCTATTCTATCTATGTATCTATCTATCTATCATGCAGTTTAGCTATTAAGCAGTGACATGCAGGTATATCTGTATGGCTAAATGTGGCATGTTCTAGTGGATGTAGCTTTCTAGTAGATTGGTGAGTGTTAAGGCAGGACAAGTGTGAGTGAGGCTCAAGTGTTGTTGTGATTTTGATATACATTGGCAATTTTATCAGTCACATATTCTGTAGTGTAAGCCACTGTGTGTGTGTGTGTGGCACCATCATATATTTTTTTTCATTAGAAACACTATTGCCTATGTAATTGTTTGTATGTATGATTTATCATGCTGTAGGTACTTAGGATTGACTGTACAAGGTCTACCTGAATAGCATAATTAATGTTGAACCCCCTTAAACATGCCCACAGATGACCAGAGGGAAGAAGGCGAGGGTCTGAGAGGGGCCCTTCTAAGGCTGCGGCAGCACCTATTGATAATGGCTGCAGATGTGCAGGACCTCTGCGACCTCCTGCTCTGAAGCATTTCATTTTTTTGTGTGTTTTGTTTGTAAATAAATTTGTTGTTAAAAGTTAGAAGTGGGGCAGAAGTTGGGGATAGAGGTGTGCGCTATAACCCAAAGTGTTGTTGCTGCTGAGTACAGGTATACTACAAATACCTTAGGAATAGTGTTTGTCTGGTCAGGGGGGTGTACTCTGCACCACAAACACATGTGCCAATAAATGCAATGTATCACTGGGTATTTTCAAAATAAAATAACTTTATTTAGAAACAGATGTATATACATACAATCTAAAAATCTATAATGGGGGGCATATTTATAACATTCGGTTGGGTGTGCTCAATAAAACCATACTCTAATACCGGTATACACACTGGGGTGGGTTTAGACAGTACAAGACAAACAAACAGGGAACATAAATATGAACAGTCCAGTGTTGTTCCTCCTTAATAGGTGGTGGATTGCGAAGTCTTTTTGTGAATCCCACAAAAAGCTTTCAGCGAAACGCGTTGGTGAAGGGGAGCAGGGACACCCCCACTTTGCAGACCCCACTCGCACCAATATCCTGTAAACCGGACCATCCTCCTGAATCTCCTTCCGTCCTGGAATCAAGCGGCAATACCATCAAGCCCACCAGGTAGAGCACCTCGCACCATCAGGAGCTCCCTGGTTAGGAGACAGATATCCTCCCTACAAGGAATCCAAGTGGCTACAACATCAAGCCCGCCAGGTAGAGCACCTACTCCAACAGGAGCTCCCTGGTTAGGAGACCAACATCCTCCTCCCTAAGGAACCCAAGTGGCAATAACATCCAAGCCCACCAGGTAGAGCACCACCTAACATCAGGAGCTCCCTGGTTTGGAGACAACAACTAACATCCCCTTCATCGATATCCTGTACAGGACACTCACCTGGAGGCAACATAGAAACGGATACAGGACAGTTTTCCAAACCGGACTGTGGGTGAATATCCCTGCTCTCTGTATTTATCTGTGATAATTTTGATTTCTTTTATTGATATTTTATCATACAGTTTTTATATGTATTTTTTCAGAAATAAATGTTTTAAATACACCTGTTGCATGCCTTTTTAGCGAGCGCGGTCTCAAATCCCTTTCTTTCCATATACCATTTTCCTTGGGTCAGACTTCCCAAGTTCCGAGACCGCTGCTCCAGCAAAACAACTCTTCTCAGGCGCCCTTGGGCCACCTTTGGTGACCCTCCCATTTATTTCTGTAATAGGTTACAAATCACAAATAGCAAATACCTTTTGTAAGGATGCAGTTAGCATTCCGGCAGACAGGATAGCGGCATACCAACTTGCGTTCAGAAGACCGGAATCCTGACAGCTGGCATCCTGAATGTAAGTACGAGGGGGAGTGTTAGTGTTAGGCCGGGAGTTTTGGGAGTTAGGTATAGGCACTAACAGGGTACTTGTGGTTAGGGTGCAGTAGGGAGAGAAGGCTAGGGTTAGGCTCTGGGGCAGGAGGGTTAAGGTGCCCACACACTACAACAATGTATTTGCAGGTTGGCTGGTTTCCTATATCTCAATAGTTTTTTTACCGATAATCGGTCAAAAATTGTCCGATATCTGTTACATGCTGCATGAAAGATCAGAAGATATAGCAAAAGATCCATAGGAACGCACATGGGATCTTAAGATAAATCTTTGGTTAAGATATGCGCTTGCCTGAAATCTTTTGTCCAGGATGGACAAAAGAGTTCAAGGCTAATTTATGTGCACATCTTAATGCATGGTACACAACAGAACATACTTTTTTGTCTGTTCTGATGCGATCCCGATCTGATGCGTGGCCCCGCGGGCCGGTTGGTCGTTATTTAGATCCTACCTGCAGCAGGTAGGATCTGAAAACGACCATTCACCCGGGAGCGGGTCGAGATCGGATTGTAACCCGATCACATGCACATCGTGAGCAGGTCGTGCGCTCCGCAAGATCGTGAGCGGGCCGTATGGTGGACTGACGACCCGCTCACGATGTGCATCGTCTAGGTGTGTACCCTGCATAAGATCGCAGATCTTTCAAGTGTGTGGGCACCTTTAGAGTTCCGCACCCAGAAAGGGGGGTCAGGGTTAGGCTGCAGGGATGGATGCTTAGGTTTAGACTGTTGGGTAGGTTAAGTTTAGACCCTAGTGGGGAATGTAAGGCTCTGGGGGTGGGTTGGATTTAAATAGTTAGGCTGCTTTGATCAAGGTGTATTGTATTGGGAGGGGGTGCAAGGGAAGGTAAGTACATTCTAGATGCCGGCTTCTGTATTCTGACCACTGCCATCTGTATGTGTTCCTTTTTGTGTTATTCTGCACACCACTTATATCCCTTCAACAATTTGAACAGATACATCTCTGTGCTGTTGGGTTACACGGTTCTTTCCAATATCTACTGGTAATTCTCTGGTTTCCTGCTTACCATCATTACCATCTTGTTTCTGCCCACTGATATCTATGCAGTTATACATCTCCTGTGCTGCTGTGAGCATTGGGATTTCCTGATCATTTGCATGTTGTCCAATTCCTTCCCTCTTCAGAACTGGGGACAGAAGATAATGATTGCTAATAAAATGTTTATATAAATACACACAAGTCCTATACACAAAAGCTACCAAAAATATCTGCTGTATCTAAATATATTATAGGAAGGTTTAGTTTAACATAAAAAATCTTATTTCTCTAATGTAATGTTGGGTTACAGAAGAAAACAGTTGAGGATGCTAGCTAGGTAGGCATTTAACATAAAAGCAAATGTTTTGCATGACTCCAGCTAATTGCAGGTCGTTGGCTGAGAATATAAGCAGGAAGTTGTGGCAAGGCTTAGACGCTAAAAAGCTGCTGGAACTAATACATTGTGGTTTTGAGGATAGGTAGTGCCGTGGTAATGATGTGAACATTAAAAAGTGTTTTCAAAACATGCTCAAATACTGCTGATTTCTGCACTTTGTATGGGCTTGTATTGTAAACTAGACAGGACATTTAAAGAATTTAAATTCTTTCACATTAAATATTTGCTTCATACATTCATATAGTCTACAGTTTAGGGTTTTCATCTCCAGTGTCACTATTGAGAAGATGTATATTCGGTACTTGTTTCCTAGCACGGCCACCACGATTTCTATCGTGGTGGTCGTGTCGGAAAAAATCGTGTCGGTCGCGTCGGGTGCATACCGAAACGCACACGACGCGACCGACGGGATGTACCCGATTTCTCCATAGGCTTCAATGTTAACATAATTTAACATTGAAGCCTATGGAGAAATCGGGTACATCGTGTCCATAGGCTTCAATGTTAAATTATTTTAACATTAAAGCCTATGGAGAGTCCATTTAACATAGTAAAAAATGGTAAAAGGGCCAATATGGGCCATTTCTCATTGGGTATGGCCCCGTCATGTGTGTAAAAAATAATGGCCCCCCATTGTGGCCTCCACCCCCACGATTGACACAAACCCGAAGCGTGGCGAGCGCAGCGAGCCCGCGAGGGGTGGCGGTGCGCGTCCTCCGACCTTTTCATTCCCCTACTATCCACGTCGGCGTGGAGAATAGATTAGTGTGGCGAGGGGACGCTGATACCTTCACAGATCCCTGCGTCCCCTCGCGGGCTTCACAGGTATCAGCTGCGCTCGCCACGCTTCCGGCTCGGTGGCTCGTTGCGCTCGCCACACTAATCTATTCTCAACTCCACGCCGACGTGGATAGTAGGGGAATGAAAAGGTCGGAGGACGCGCACCACCGCCCCTCGCGGGCTCGCTGCGCTCGCCACGCTTCGGGTTCGCGTTAATCGTGGGGGTGGCGGCCACAATGGGGGGCTATTATTTTTTACACACATGACGGGGCCATAGCAAATGAGAAATGGCCCTTATTCGGCCTTTTCCCATTTTTTACTATGTTAAATGGACTCAGTTTCAATGTTAAAATAATTTAACATTGAAGCCTAAGAACAAATCGGGTCCATCGCTCAGGCTTCAATGTTAAATATTTTAACATTGAAGCCTATGGGGAAATCGTGGGCATCGCGTCGCATCGTGTGCCTTAAAGTTAAGGCACATGATGCCCGCGATTGTGGCGTGATAAGAAACAAGTACCGTATATTCTGTCAGTTTGTGACTTGAAGCTCAAGTGTTAATTGCTGGCATATTTCAAAGTCCCCAGTGCTAACCGAAAGTCAGGCTCATTATAACATCAAACTGCAAGTCCTCCAAGGTGGTTTTAAGTTTCAACAACCTTTTAAAAAATATAGATCTTGTTATGATCCATACAGCCTCTCTGAACCTTTGTGCCTGATTAGGGTCCTCATGGGGGGATGCGGCTAGCATCATAATGGTCAGCATTTAATATATGGATGCTGGAATTATGACTGTCGTCAGAACAACAGTGCAGGAACTTTGAAGAAGATATGGATGCTGATGCCAGAATACTTAAAGCTGGTTTACTAATTGGTAAGAATGTAGTGAAGGCTAGCTTGCGGCCAGGGAACTGGGGGTTAGGTTTAGGCAGTGGGAGTACTTAGGGTTAGGCTGCAGGGAGAGGAAGCTAGGTTTTATCCATTGCAAGGGAGTGGGTTAGGGTTAAGAAACTAGTGGGGATGGTTAGGATCAGTCTGTGGTGGGGGTGGTAGAGTTAGGCTGCTGAGAAGTAGGGTGAGGGTGGTAGGGCAGAGGGTTACTGTATGTACGGAGACATATCAGGATACCGTGGTTGGGTTTTTGATCGCTTGTATTTCCCTTGTTGGGATATTGTATGTAAAGAACAAGGGGGTGGATAGGAATTCTGTGCACTCCTGAAGTTGCATGTCTTACTTTGTACAGGTATAAACAACCACACTACAGGAACTAACAAAAACTACAAAAAGTACAAAGTTGGAATGGCGCTCACAGTATAAAGTCATAATATACAGAAAAAAATTAAGTCTTCCTTACATCCCAAATTGATGGTCTTCTGTTTCCATCAATTGATTTTTCGGATACGTTGATGTATGTTCCCGTTATTAATAAAAGGGTAAACAAGAAAGGACAATATAGTGTAGAGTGTCTAAAAAAAGTCAATTAATGGCAAAGTGCGGGTGACTTCTTAAGTGTTATCAATATACTTCACAAGAAGCATCACATCCCAGAAGGATTGGATAGCAGTTTAATGGGTAGCAGGGGGGGCGGCGATGGAGTGGCAACACATTGTTGGATGGGCACGGTCCAGACAACACAGACTTGTTATGTCCCATGCAGCTGCTGTGACCTTAAAAAAATATTGATTCTGCTGAGAAGGTAGAGGGCTACCCATTATGCCTGGTTCTGCGGTGCAATCACAACTGAATTGCTGAGAGGTACTTTGCATGCTGGATTTTAGCAAAACTGCAACTGTTACTGAATCAGGCCTAATATTAGGCTGAAAATTTGGTAATACATTAGGATGACTGGCGGGTAGGATGCCGGTGGCCAAAATACTGATGTTGGGAACCTGATGTATGGTATCCTGACAGGGGTCTGGTAAATATACTTACCTTCCTCCTGCCTCATCCTAACCCTCCTTTGCAACAGTCTAACCCTAACCATACGCTCCCAGCCTAATCCTAATCCTAAATCCCCCACTAGTGCCTAAAGCTATCCCTCCAAACTCAGCCTAACATTAACCCATCCTTACATACTTTTCTTTAGGTTGCTGGCAGTCGGGATTCCAGCGTCGGCATTCTCAACAAACAGCACCAGCCTTCTTGCCGCTACTCAGCATTGTGACTGCCATCATCCCAAATGCCAGGATGACAACCACATGCCGAAATTTATATTGTAGAAGGAGGGGATAGGTGTGTACCCAGCGCTGAACACCAAATGCAGCTGGTCTCTTGTAAGGGGTTAACGCCCTAACCCAAATGGAATGCACAGACAAAAAAGACCAGCGCTATGACAGATAACAAATGCAGGTTATCTTTGATGCGGTATTTCTATTCTCTTCAGTTAATTCTTCCTGGTGTCATAAGGAAGTAAACTTACAATAAGTTTCAACTCAGGCGTACCCGTAGCAGTTTCTTTAAGTAAACTCCACAATTGCAGGGAATACCAACATGAAATTAACTTACATGAGAATTCAATCTCGCATGCACATCAGAGGTTTCTTTGTAAGATGGACCACCGTGGATGTCAGGGAACAGGTAATACGGATTTATTTCACATAGATCCACAGATCCAAAAACGACAAACAACGATAAAGTGTCCAAAGTGTGGCAGTGCAGATGGGCAGGTTACCGGCGGCTTCCCCCTCACTGTTTGGCGTGCTGCAGACAACGCCAGGTAGCGGAGGTCCGTGTAGCGTCCCCATGAAGAAGTGATCTTTAAAAAGGATATATCAAATATCCGAAACGCGTTGATCGGGCCGCATTCACCACTCAGCAGGAGCAGCGGGACGGATCTGAGCGGCGCTACACGGACCTCCGTCTTCTTTTTCTTAAAACACAGTAATACATTTGGATAGGATTTACTCCTAAGTATACTTCTTCAGTGAAACAATGCATGAGATATAGCACATGTTCCTGTGGCAACTACATACAGTATACTTACACTATTTTCAATGTAGTTGCCCCAGGAACCATTTTCCATTTTATCAGTATTTTGTTTGCAAACTATGCATGATTTGTCCACATAACTTCCATTTGTGTTCCTGAGATTATGACAAAATGCACTGGTGTCTGATACTTGGGGAGTGACCAAACACCTGGATGCAGAGTGTCAATGTAGCCAGATATATATATTTTTGCCAAGGCCAAGCCTGATAGTCTCCATCATGTGAGTTATCAGCTAGGCAATCAAGGACCTGCTATGATCCTATAGGCTAAAGAATACCTCCAGTGCTGGCCAGGGTGAAGTAGAAAATTCAAGGCATTTATAGCCAATCAGAATCTCTCACAAGTCTGAATAGATAAGAGTATACTGGGCAGCAGAGCAAGTGGAGGCAGAAGATACAACAAATACAGTAGCAGAGAAAAGAAATAACATTGCTATAATCTCCGCCAAGGCTGCAGCAATTGACTGAATATGACTAAGACGGAGCTCAAAGTTTAGATCTGTGAGTTGAGAGTTGGGATGGTTACCAGGCACCTGGAAACTACCCCTAAGTGCACACCTCATTAATCATTCAAAACTTTAATCACATTTTCATATTTACCATTCATACATTTTAGTAAATGATGTCCTATGCAATGATAAACAAAGCTAATGTTTATAATCTGAAGCACTAACTGGCCACTTCTGATTGTTCTATAAATGTATATTCTTAACTGATATCCAACCATAAAATAATTACAAGGAAACATATTATTAATTAAAAATAAATCATACTGTAAGGCACCAAACTGACAATGAGATTTATCTGAGAACAAAAAGTAAAACATTCCTGTTCTGTGGTCAGTGGATTTATGTCTTTATTGGAGTGAACACTCCCTTCTCTACTTTTACTTTAAAATAAATTGATGAGTTACCTGGAAAATTGTGGTAATTCTAGTTTTTTCTTCACATGCACAGTAAACATCAACTGTGATACTGACATATACATGACAGAATGTACACTTCTCTAACTGAATAGTTCAAACATGGCCCCTTGGTAATGCTGTATCAGCAGTTGTCTTTCCAGTTCTTACATTCCTCCACATGACCTTATTTTTATCCTTCATTTGTCTCTGTTTTACAATTATATTTTGAAATCTCGCATTCTGTGCAAGCATGAACTTGAAAGTTCATCTAGAAAATGCAGTTTTTCTTTATCCTGTTACCTGGAACTAACGTTATCATAATTATGCAAAGAATTATTGGGTAATTTACTATTATTACTATAGTGGCTACTTTTGCTAATATTTATATCATGCTTTAAAGTTTTGTTGTATTTACTATGTATGTATTAACAATTATATTTATGTATTGTTCACCAGAATACAATTGTGTTCATCTTCTCTGAGTTAACTAGACCAGTAACAGGCAACCTGATACACTTCAATGACCACATGGGTGGCCCACTAACTTTGAAATAATATTACATTTAAGCTCAGTAATAAAAGTAATACAATTAACACATCTATCTGTAATAAAATATCAGCAGGCATATAACAAACAAGTAAGGAGCTGGATGTTGCAAGTAAAGGCTCTGATGTTCCTCACGCTGATCTAGTCATACAGTGGACTTTTATATTCACATCTATTTCTTTGATACATAATCTTCTTATATATATATATATATATATATATATATATATATATATATATATATATATATATATATATATATGGTTAATATGGGATAAGAGATACATATTGCTGACCTGCATTTGGGATGACGGTGGTCAGAATACTGACGCAGGAATCCCGCTGGAGGGAATCCCAACAGGGGTCAGGTAAGTATATATACCATACCCAGGGCCACTGGAGGGTGGCAGTTAGGAGCAGGACCCCCTGGATGGAGGGGAGTGGCATCTCTCCCCCCCCCATACCCCCCCTCCATGGAGCTACTCGGCAGCCGTCGCCGCATACCCCCTGTGGAGTTACTTGGCGGCCCTCACCTCATCACCCGCCACCCCCTTCTCCCCCTCTCCCCTGGAGCGATTCGGCGGTCATCATACATCACCTGGCACCCCCCAAGATGCGGCGGCCGCATCACACACACACCCCCCCGTCTGGGGCACTCCACCCCTGCCCATAGCCCCCTAAACCTTTGTCCCCCGCAGCCTTACCCTAACTATCTCCCCCATACTGTCTAACCCCAACCCTCCCCACTAGTGCCTAACCCTAACACTATACCCTGCTGCCTAAACCTAACCCCACTACCCCACCACCTAAACTTAGTTCCCCTTTCTAAGTGCATACCCCCCTCAACTTAACCTTATGTCCCCCCCCTTGTGCCTTAAGCCACCCCCACTCCGCCTAATGCTACATTGCTGGCATTGTCAAAGGTGTTAGCATTTCAGTGATTGTCTCTTGGTGGTTGATGGGATGCCAGCACAGTATTGTGACTGCTGGCATCCCTACAGAATGCTGAACACAACCTTTATATATCAGGGGATGAGTTACAGCGCTCAGGAAACTTTAAATGCAGTTCAAACTGCATACTCTTTATTCCAGTGTATCGCTAACTTGCCCTGATGATGAGCTATTTCTCAAAAAGTTGGAATGAAGAGTTTGCTGTTTCATCATTATTAAAAGTCTTCTGCATGCTGCCACTTATCTGTTGAGATATTTGGGTTTCTGGCCTGTGGAGGGCACTGGAGCTATACAAGCAATAGACCACATAAGAGAGTGCTGGGTTCATTTACTACACACACACACACACACACACACATACACATGTGTATATGTATTACTGTACAGCTTTGCCCGCATGCATTTAGATTTCTAAATACTATTATTCTATTAATTCATGGAGGCATCCCCGGTAGTTTGCAACCAACTATAAGAAAAATAAACATGTGTTGGCATCTGGGGTATCATTGGCCCATTCCCCAGTAGTGCAGAATCTTGATACCAGTAGCTACAGAGGGGGGAGAGGAGACTGGCTAATGCTACATACTATGGGAAATAAAGTCAGTGGTGCCAAGAGAGTAAGGGAGGGGGGAGAATTACCAAGGTCCAGGTCTGATATAGGGGCTCAATGGGACCCCAAATACTTGGCAGCAGAAGCTGGAGCAGCTCTTCTCAATCCAGCACTTCCGCTGACATCAGCTGCCCATCCCCCGCACTCGCGTCCCCGGCGCATTAGCATGGGAATGGCTAGCATTTTCATGGAGACTACCCATGGCCACTAGCCCCCGATACACTGCTAGGTGCGAATGGGCCGGCGAAAAAGCGATTTGCCGCACCCACTCACACAATGCGGCTGCACATGCACATGGCTGCTGAACCCGAGGCTTGGCGACATTATATGGACATCTAAGTCTGTGTGCACGCTCCGCTGGCACACTCTGCATTTTATTATAAATGTGTGTCGGCTCGCTGCCATTATTTACATTTTGGATTTAAAAGCACATTCTACATTCACTAGACCTGGGGTAGCCAACCCTAGTCCTCGAGAGCTACCAACAGTGCATGTTTTGCAGGTCTCTTCATTAGCTGATTAGCTCCATCTGTGGATCTTTTAAAATGTGTCAGTGATTAATGAGTGCAGCTGTGCAGCAGCTAGGTTGTCTGGAAAATGTGAACTGTTGGTAGCTCTTGAGGGCTAAGGTTGGCTACCACTGCACTAGACTGTGTTATTTAATTTGTGGTGGCACTGCTGGCCATTTACCCCCACTGTGTGCTCTGCACATTGCAGTGCATACATAACATAATGTACAATGTCACTGCTGTGCTGGCTGGCCATAATTAACCCCATTGTGTACACTGCAGTGCATACATACATACTGTACACTGTCACTGCTGTGCTGGCTGGACATAATTAACCACACTGTGTATATGGTACTGTAAGTGCTGTCCATACCCCATCTGCTAATATGGTACTGGGACTGCTGTCTGTACACCATCTGCTAAAACGGTACTGGGACTACTATCCGTACCCCATCTGCTAAAACGGTACTGGGACTGCTGTCCGTACCCCATCTGCTAATATGTTACTGGGACTCCTGTCAACTCTGTACCCCACTGTTTAGTATTATAAAAGAAAAAAAATGGTTTTCTTTTTTTTCTGTCTGCACCCCCACTGTAAATACGTATGAAGTGGGTGAAAATAACATTATGAGCTGTAATGTGGTACAAATTGTCTGCAAGTGACTGGAAATGAATGTTATTTAGGTAATTACTACTCTAGAGACAAAAAATACCCAAATTAGCTTTTTTTGAAAATTTTTGAAAAAATCCAAATCCAAAACCAGCCATCTATTGAACAATTTTAGATTGCTTGCTATTTTGGTGCATGTCTCGAGGTAAGTTGAATATTTTTCCACCCCTAACTGCTCTCACATTCTGACACAGTGGAGTATGTAGGATAAGTGCAATGCAAGTCAAAGTTTCTTCCTCATTTTTTGGATTTTTTTGGATCGCACCTTGAGGCTACAAGTGCATGTCATCTGTCAGTTTTGAAGCGTTGGATCATACGTTATTGCAGATTTCAATGGAATATGAGATAACCTCACAATAAAACCTGTTATTGTATGTCTATATTTTATTTTAATGCTTTAATGCTAATCTAACCTCTTCTATACCTTAGAAGAGGCGATTGAAAGAAACTTTAAGTGCCTTTCATAGACATTTTATGCAAGTGGATTTATTTAACTCAGGGACCATGAAAAAAAAGTTAGCAGGGTAATATGTCAAGGGCCGTGAAGAAAGCTTATTAACACTTCTACTGATAACCGCTGTAGGAGGGAGTGCTATGTTAGACACACTCTGCTATTTCCAATTGTAAGACATAATTAAATCATTAAACAAATAAGTGCTGGAGGCCACATATTTTACTAATGTCCTAAACTAGACCTTTGATGACAAGTGCCCCGTGTCCTTATATAGTCCTTAAATAATTGTAAGTAGAATTGGACCTATAAAAGGCATTCTGTGGTCACTTTGGTTTTTTAAATGAAATTTTATATCTAATGTTATTAAGCGAATTTGAAAAACCTGTAGTAAAATATTTGGGATTTCCGCTATTATAAGATTGACAGACTTTTTTACTTAACTAAAGAAGAGCACTTGGAAATGGTCAGTAAGAGAGCGCAGTACTCCTGGAAATTAAATTTAAGCCACATATATTATAAAATGTACTGCAATATAGTGCTCTATATTGGCCAATGTCTATTCTTGCATATCATGGAGGTGTAAATGTTCATTATATGAGCTTTCCCCATCAACATTGTCTATGCAAAATGTTATTAGTTTCAGTCCATTGCAGAGCATATAATCAGTATATTCGCTATGATAGCAGACCTGGGACCCGAGGGCCAACTAGCGGCATGCGAGCGGTGCTGCTACACAGGGCAAATTGGAGTAGATGGCTTGTTATGAGGTAGAGCAGTATTGTTGCTATTATCTGCACTCATATGTATTCTCCCCCATGCATGAAGGAGGAAAAGTGTGCAAGGTGACAAGGGCGCTATGCTCCCATATCATTATAAGTGCTGCTATCTTCAAGATGTCATGCTGATAGCACTGATACTTTCCTGACCTTTCCTACCCAGGCAGCTGCAGGCATCTTTGCACATGCACCACAGCAGAGACAGCGCTGTCCCAGGATGTGGCATCTGCTAGCACGGGGCTGTACATAAGATCTCACAGTAGAGTGGCCAGAGGAGAGATGTAGCGCATCAGCTCTAGTTTGATGCACTGTGGGGACTGGCAGCAATCACCTGAGGGGAGAGTTTTCACTCCCCCACCTCAGCATCCAAGATGTTAATACATATCACTGCTTTGGCTTCCTACTTTACCTCAGTAAAGAGTTAAAATGCTAAGATATTATTTTTTTTGAGTATAAATACATTTACCTCAGTGCCTGAAATACCACCCTAGATTTTGTAGAGCATTCTGGACAGAGACAAAGTGGGACGATTCTATTAGGTGCGGATGATTCACACATGTGAATCATCACGGCACCGAGTGCACTTTACGGCAGACTGAATTTGCTTGAAAGTGCTCGCACCTCCATAGGGCTGTGAGCAATTTTAAGCGAATTCGGCCCAGCAAAGGGTGCAGGATTAGCTTAATTCGGGTGCCGTAGATGACTTTTAAATGGCACCCGAACGGCACCTCCCACCCTTTGGCACCAATAGGATCAACACCAAAGTGTGAGTGGAGCTAGACAGGGGTTGCTGCTAGGGGCTGAAAGGCCCATGATTTATAGTCCGCAATCCTAGTGATTGACTGCCAGGATCACCTGCAGACGTAACAGAATTTTCCATTCCCCATCTCACCATTGCTGTACAGTATATTATTGTACTACTCAAGTCATGAGCATTGTGACTCTGAATAGCAATAAAAGATCTGCACCATGCTGCCACAACTCATTGTGACCGGAGAATTCATGCATACTGAACATGAGTGCAGATCCTATCAGAAACTGTGACCTGTCTGCCCCATCTGCAGATAGGGCTGCCATCAAAGATTATGGGACACAGGACAAAATAGGCAGTGCCCCCCTTCTTCCCCTTGTCGAACCCCTGGTGTCTGCATCACTGGCCACACTAATCAACCTCAATATTGAATACTTGATAGTCCTGGGCCCCCTTTCTGTCTGGACCGGGGACTGGAGTGCCCACAGCCCCTTCCTGAGATAAGGAGCATTTTACTCTGTGAGAGAGAAAGAGAAAGAATCATGTGACCATAAATAACACTAAAGTAACAAGGGGGGTTATTCAGGTTGATTCGCAAGGCTGTGAATTCGCAGCCTTGCGAGTCCACCAAACCCCACCCGGCGAACGATCGCCCCCCCCCCCCCCCCCCCCCGCCGCCCCGTCAAAGTGCGGCTTCGCCCGAACAGCTGTGAATGGATGTTTTGCATAAACATCCATTCGCATGGCTCGGGTACCCGCCCACATCTTTCGGTGGTCACCGACCATCAAATGATGTTTAGCGTGCACGCCTATAAAAGTGACTTTTCAGTCACTTACATTTGCGTGCACGCTGGCGTGGATATGGGCAGGCAGCTGACATCCGGTGATGTCAGCTACCCGCCCCCCACATGCGCGTCACAGCCTCATTCCCATGAGAACGCCCAGCGTTCTCATGGGAACGCCCATGGAATGCTGGATGTTCCCATATGGTAATGGGGCAGCCCGGCACCCCCGCCCATCTCCGCCCATCTCCGCCCCCCCCCCCACGCCGCCATGGGTGCGTGCACACGGCGAACCGAATGGTCACCGTGGGTGCACGCACCATACGCCTGCACATGCGCAGATACCCGCAACATCGGTACTGAGTGCAAATGCACGCAGAACCGATAAGATCTGACTAAAGCCCAAAGTCTGTAGTTCCTTGGTCAAACAATCATGGGTAGATGTAAGAGGCAGTGATAAGGGAGGAAAAGTGATAAAGTGCCTGGTATTTTATCACTGGTCAATCAGCTCCTAACTGTACATTTTTAAACCCAGGCTGTAACTTTACAGTCAGGATCTGATTGTCAGGTGATAACGTACTAGGCATTTTATCACTTCACCTTTATCACTGCTTCATACATCTACCCCTCAGTGAGATAGTGAACAATGAGGACAAGGGTAGAGAAGGCACAGATTGTACTTGAACTATGGTATAGTGTGGTATTACAGTGTAATAAAGAACATTAAGAGTATTAGGCATCAGGTGTTATTTTGTGTTATTATTATTATTATTATTATTATTATTATTATTATTATTATTATTATTATTGATAACAATAAGTATTGTTTATACAAATCACACAGGGGGTGACCAAGGTGTGGACTTAAGAATGAACAGCTTGTAAATAGATGCAAATGCCTGAGGGATATTACTAGCCTCTTGTAGGAGGCCTTATCTTCATTATTATTTATTCAGACTTCAAAATGGCTGCCTCTGATATTTACAGCCAATAAGTGTTTTTATAGAGAAACTTGGCCACATTAGAAAGGTCACCAAGTATTGCAGATGTAGCCATGCTTATTGTAGCTAGCGTTTGCGTCATAGTTGCACCTGCGACCCATTGAAAATATATATGCCAGCAACCTGGCGGCCTGAGTTGTTAATGTGACTAGACGCACTAAGCTGCCACCTGCTATATGAGCATGGCTACTTCTGTATGACACATTTGGTTTAACTTACAGTAATAGTAATAGAAGCAAATTTGAAAATAGAACATTCATTGATGTAATGAAACTATCAACATTACAATATTAGATAGGGCCTATTGATATCAGGTATTATATGGGGCAGTACAGATGGTGTAATGGTTAACATTACTGCCTCACAGAACTGAGGTCATGGGTTCTATTCCCACCATGGCCTAGACATTCTAGGGTTCATTTTGTTGGGAGCCAATCAACCTACCAGTATATTTTTTGGGGATTGTGGGAGGTAAACCACAATCTGTGTGTAGTTTGTATATTCTCCCTGTGCTTGCGTGGGTTTCCTCCGGGTACTCTGGTCACCTCACACAATCCCAAAAAATATACTGGTAGGTTAATTGGCTCCCAACAAAATAAACCCTAGAATGTCTGTGTGTACATGTGGTGGGGAATATAGATTGTAAACTCCACTGGGGCAGGGACTGATATAAATGTTCAAATATGGGGCCAGATTCTCTAAGCTTCAAAAGTGATAAAATGGAGAGTGATAAACAGCCAGCCAATCAGCTCTTGCCTGCCATGTCACAGACTGTGTTTGAAAAATGTCAGACAGGAGCTGATTGGCTGGCTGTTTATCATTCTCCATTTTTATCATTTTTAAACTTAGAGAATCTGTCCCATTATCTGTAAAGCGCTGCTAAATATGTGTGGGCTATATTAGAAACTGTTAGTAAATGAATAAATAAGTATTGAACAGAGAGAAAAATAGCCAGCAGAAAAAACACACCTAAATTTGGACTATTTCAACTTTAATTCAATTAAGTTCTAACAGTTGTGTTTGAAAGAATGTTTGTAAACCTTTTTCTTCTGCTGTTAAAAAAAAAAAAAGAACCACAGTGAGTTTGGTGACAGCTGCTGCTTTATTGCACTAGTGGGAGCTTTTGTAAACCAGATAGCTATTATTACAATTGATTTTACACATTGCTATAACTATATACTCTCTTATTAAAGAGATAACCTTCCAAGAAATCAATGAACTTACCGAACAATTCTAATTAACAGGGAAATGCTAATACTATGGATTTCTGTGGATAGAAGCTGCTGTTTTTATAACATGCTGCAGACTTCTCAAAAACGGTTGGGTTACAAATAAAGTCCCCCCCAGGACTACAGTGAAACAATAGCTTTTCCATGTTTGACCATTCTTTAAGCTCAAGCGTGTACAGTTTGCATGTGTGAAGGTTTAACTTTTTTTTTTATTGATACCAGTTTGTGAGGCAATATTCTGTTCATAAAACAGGCCTTTTTATTTTAAAACTGCTTGACTTCAGTTTATAGTGTGCATGAAAGCATTTCAATTCATGGTGGCTGGATAAAAAAGTTTGTTGATAAGTTTGAAATTCAAACATTTCTCATAATTAAGTACAAGGGAAAATAAAAAGTTACCGATATACTTACATACAAATTACCCATAGATAATGGGTCTGCATTATAGATAAACATAACTGAGTGCTGCAAAAATTTGACTTGCTTTACTGCATACTTACCTACCCTTCCGGAATGGCCTGGAGGGTTTTAAAAATCGGGGTCCCCCTCTCTGTCCCTGGAAGGTTGGGACATCCTCCAGCATTTATTGGGACCCTGCATTGGTCCCCGCACCCCTCCCTCTGCCGGTCAAATACCGACATTTGAGTCTCTTTCAGGAGAGGGTGGGGTTAAATTGATGCAAATCTCATAATTTAGTACTACACCTCCCCGAAGAGCCGTGAATTACGGCATTTACCAGGATGGGGCCAGAGCTTAGGGGGGGGGGGGGCTTAATTACAGTAAGCCCTGCCCCTGGAAAAGCTGCAGACAGTCTCCTCCTGGAGAGGAGATTCTGAAGGTAGGCAAGTATGCTTTACTGTGTAGCCAGTAAAAGAAAATGGAAATTATATTTATACATAACTTACAGTTTTGCCCACCTATGGGCATAATTCAGTATGGATCGCAAGTTAGAGAAAAAGCAGTTGCCTGCAATCAAAAAGTTGCCACAGTCCCTTACAACCTTCCCTTACAAAATTCATTGCATTTGCAGATCCATTCGCTCAAACTGAACAATCGAACAGTTTTTTTCCCATCTGCACTAGTCTAGGGCTTCCACTAATCTGTTTATGAATGAGGCTGGAAGTGGTCATCACTAACGTCATAGACACACCCAAACTATGCCTGGGCATGCCTGCGTTTTCACGAACACACCCAGAAAATGCTATGTTTCTGCCCCTAAACGCTGGCTTCCCGTCAATCAAGCTGTGACTACTCGGCGTATGGATAGTTATTTGCTAATCACCACTGTGCAGGCGCAATGCGCATGCTGTACACACACATTCGTTCAATGATCAAATGGATTGTGAATTCTCTCATTAGTGATCCATGATAAATTAGACCCTATGTCGGGAGATATGGATCAGTGCAAGCACAAATTATGTGCATGTGCTGCATGCAGAGGCTTCACCAGGCATGGTGATACCCATAGTGCACTCTGCGGTAACACCACCACTCATCCAAAAAGGGGTGTGACCCAGGGCCGTCTTTTCATATGGGCTTAATGGGCACTTGCCCAGGGGCCCCAAGTGTATAAGGGCCCTATGCTGATAGCTGAGGATCCCCTTTTTCCAGTGATACCAGAATTTTGAAAATCGGACCTGGGGAACTGGAGATATCCAACTTCAAAGCAGCAGTCCACATCCGACCTGTTAATTGCAATTCCCAGTCATATTTCTCAGGTTATCTCTAGCTTAGCATTTTACTGAGAGTATATTCCAAAAGCTGGGACTCTCCCCTTTCTGTCGACACTAGTGGCTTGTCTCTATCATGCCCAGAACCAGAGATATCAGCCATCCAGTAGCCGGTCCCTGCTCCAGCTCCAAACGTCTGGTGTACAGTTTTATATTTTTGGCAATGTATTGCTCTGGCTCCTGATCTCTGATCCCCAAGTTCCCAGCACCTCCTGAATGTTGAGACTCTAGGTTTTTATACTATTGAAGGCTAAGAAATCTGTTTCCAGATAATGGCGATATCTGCAGTCAAACAAGCTGCCCTTCCACCGGAAAATGACGAATATTAAGCCCACTCCATTATCCAACCCTTCCCTGCATATAAAACACCCCCTACCACCCTGGAAGTCATTTACAAGGGACCCTTCATTCAGCTCAGTGCCCCGTTCCACACGTTAGTGTTCTCCCTCCCACCACCTGTGCAGTAAAGGAGTAATTAGCAGAAGTTACTGCTCCAGGTCCTACATGTTGAGTGGAAGATAGAGCACCCCCTGCCACCCGTGGGACATCACAGCTGATGCTGATAGCACCCCCCACCCCTAGGAGGGGAGAATGGGAAGGGCCCCAGTGCATTGCTTTGCCCAGGGGCCCACACTGCTGTTAAGACGGCCCTGGTGTGACCTGATTGAAAGGGTGAATGGCCCAACTGGGACCATTTTCGTTAAATCGGGTTTGTGTCCAGCATCCTTCGAGATGCTGGTTGCCCCGGGAGACAGGGCTGTATACAGGGCTGGCTCTTTATCTGTAACAGGAGCTGAGTGTACAGGAGAGTATCACACTGCAGCACCTGGCTCCTGCCACTTCAAAAGAACTAGCAATTTTGTGTCCCTTCTTTTAAAACTAGTGACGCCACTGACTGATTGCCACCTAGAAAAGGAAAAAAAATGGATGTTGGAGCGCTAATTTATTTATGAATATAATTAAATTATAAAAAAATTATTATAAAATTATGAAAAATTGTAAAAAGTTGACCAATTGGGTATTACAATAATTATTTTAATATATTCTATCTTGAGAAAATAGATATTACACAAATACAACTACAACACATCTAAAATACGATGTAATTAAAAATATGACAGTATTCACCCCTACATAGGACCTCAGTGATATAGTTTTGAAATGTGGATATATCTCACTTGTTCCTGGTGATACTCTTCTGTTGGATATATGAATATACTGGATTGGCGGGTGTCCATAAACCTGACTTGGAGCCGATGGTAATGTTCTCCCCTCGTGAGGAAAGATGGTACACGTCTCACGGAATGGAGGGCCTCGCAAGATTAGCAGGTGGTGGTGTCCCTTGGTTTGATAAAGTCCAGTGATTAACTTGAAACAAAAAGAGGAGAGCTGGTCCAAAGTGAGATGGGGTAAATTGTAATCCACAGGGTCCAGTAGAGGGTGAGCGCCTAACGCGTTTCGTCATCCACAGATGACTTTATCAAAGGCACCTAGCAATGCCCGCTAAGAGAAGACACACCCATATGCAACTCATGGTATATCATTTGATGCATCAAGGGGACCTATAAAAAAGACAAGAATGTGCTAGAACAATAATTAATAATAATTAAAAAATTTAATAGACAATGTGACTGGCTAGTCAAAATAAAATACATTAATTAACACATAAAATAAAAAAAAAAAAAATAGCTGGTGTTAAACTGATGATATTAAATCCAGTTAGTGAAGTCTGTTTGATGGATTATATTATTCTGACTCTCAATTGACAAATATTTACCCATATAATGTCACATACGTTAGAGCAGTGGTATCCAACTCCAGTCCTAGAGATCTACCAACAGTTCACATTTTCCAGACAACCTAGCTGCTGCACAGGTGCACTCATTACTCACTAACACATTTTAAAAGATCCACAGGTGAAGCTAATTACTTCACTTGTGATCTGTGAGGAGATCTGGAAAACATTAATTGTTGGTAGCTCTCGATGACTGGAGTTGGCTACCCCAGCGTTAGAGTATGAACTGAGGGTTAGTAAAGAAGAAGAAACAGTTCTGTTTGCAGTAATAGATTGCTTGACAGTTAGTAGTGTTAAAAGAAGCTCATCAGCATCAATTAGTACTGGTACCGCTCCTGCTGCATTCAGTAATTGTTGCTGTACAAGATATATGAAACTGTGCACGGGTGGCCACCCGGATGGTGATGATCGGGTTATCTGGCTCCTGGCGTGGTTAGCACTCCAATTTTTTGCCTGATCTGGATCTGCCTTATAACCTCGGAGGCTTCCTCAGATACAGTTATTAATTAATTATTAATTATTAAATCTATTGTCTTTTTTTATTGGTTTTCTCTATTTCTGTGGTATGAGTACCCACATATGACTGCTGCTCGAAGAACAAGTCTAATTGAATATTTTTACGAATTATATTTAATTTGATTTTACTTCATTTATTTATTATTTGGTTTGTCCAATACACTGTGAACCGTAAGCGCATAGCCTCCCCAAGGAGACCTGGGGCGAAATGTAATAGGGTGTGATTTTTGGACGAGTTCCAAACTCGCCAGAAATCGCACCTTTAAAAATCACGTTTTTTGCCGCGAATTCGCATATGTAATGAGATGCGAATTAAAAAAAAAAGTTTATAAAAAAACGGCGTGGGGTCCCCCCTCCTAAGCATAACCAGCCCCGGGCTCATTGAGCCGGACCTGGTTCCAAAAATACGGGGGGACAAAAAGCATAGGGGACTCTTGGACCGGTCCTGGTTCCAAAAATACGAGGGACAAAAAATCTGGGGGTCCCCCGTATTTTGAAACCAGCACCGGGCTCCAACAGCCCGCGGTGTCATGCCACAGCCGGGGGACACTTTTTATACAAGGTCCCCCGGCCAAAACATGAGCACCGTGGCTGGTCAGCCTTGGACGGGGTACCTGGAGGAATTTGGACCCCCCCAATAAAGGGGTCCCCCCCCCAGGCTTCACCCGTCCAGGGCTGAAGCCCGGGGCTGTCACCGGTGTCCGTGGCCAGTGGACGCCGGCCTGATAGGGTTAAATCCATCATACGTTACATTGCTTTATACCGGAGAACTACAAGTGCCAGCAGACCTCCCCCGCATGCTGGGACTTGGAGAACCACAAGTCCCAGCATGCGGGGCATTAATGGGCCCGCTGGGACTTGTAGTCCACCTGTAAAAAGAATGTTTATAAAAAACACACACACAGAGAAGTAAAAGTTTATTACACACACACACCTCACTTTTACACCAGCGTTACTTACCATTCCTGGATCCAGCGCTGGTCTGGCTGCTTTACAGCCGGCTCCCCCCGCACTGACAGGCAGCGGGGAGAACCGGCTTTCTCCGTTGCCTCTAACAGCTTCTGTAGCGCTGTTCCAGCGCTACAGAGGCTGAGAGCGCGATTGGCCGATACGTCTCCATGGAGACGCATAGCTCAGTCCTGATTGGCTGAGCTATGCGTCTCCATGGAGACGCATAGCTCAGCCAATCGCGCTCTCAGCCTCTGTAGCACTCGGACAGCGCTACAGAAGCTGTTAGAGGCAACGGAGAAAGCCGGTTCTCCCCGCTGCCTGTCAGTGCGGGGGGAGCCGGCTGTGAAGCAGCCAGACCAGCGCTGGATCCAGGAATGGTAAGTAACGCTGGTGTAAAAGTGAGGTGTGTGTAATAAACTTTTACTTCTCTGTGTGTGTGTTTTTTATAAACATTCTTTTTACAGGTGGACTACAAGTCCCAGCGGGCCCATTAATGCCCCGCATGCTGGGACTTGTGGTTCTCCAAGTCCCAGCATGCGGGGGAGGTCTGCTGGCACTTGTAGTTCTCCGGTATAAAGCAATGTAACGTATGATGGATTTAACCCTATCAGGCCGGCGTCCACTGGCCACGGACGCCGGTGACAGCCCCGGGCTTCAGCCCTGGACGGGTGAAGCCTGGGGGGGGGGGACCCCTTTATTGGGGGGGTCCCCACTCCTCCAGGTACCCCGTCCAAGGCTGACCAGCCACGGTGCTCATGTTTTGGCCGGGGGACCTTGTATAAAAAGTGTCCCCCGGCTGTGGCATGACACCGAGGGCTGTTGGAGCCCGGTGCTGGTTTCAAAATACGGGGGACCCCCAGATTTTTTGTCCCCCGTATTTTTGAAACCAGGACCGGTCCAAGAGTCTGGGGCTGGTTTCAGAAATACGGGGGACCCCTATGCTTTTTGTCCCCCCGTATTTTTGGAATCAGGTCCGGCTCAATGAGCCCGGGGCTGGTTATGCTTAGGAGGGGGGCCCCTACGCTGTTTTTTTTTTTATAAAAACACTTTTACACATTTTTATTAACAGGACCATGCACAGATCTCAATGATCTGTGCATGGTTCTGTCAAATTCGCCTGTCAGAACATGGGGTGAAATGTAATAGGATGAGAGAATCAGAAAGTGAGAGATTTGGTAAGAAATCTCCAGTTTTGTTAAAGCGGCAATCATTTACACTGCAAAATCAAACTGGTTTTGCAGTGTAAATGATTGTCTCTTTAAAAAACCCGGAGATTTCTTACCAAATCTCTCACTTTCTGATTCTCTCATCCTATTACATTTCACCCCTGGTCTATTTTTTTTTGCGATTTTTGGTAACATTTACCAAAAATCACACCCTATTACATTTGCGAGTTGTATACTTTATAATGGGAAAACATCTGGATGCCAATTGAAATGTGACTAAAAATCGCACTTCTAAAAGTGCGATTTCGCGGTAAAAAGTGTGATTTTTTTTAACCGCGATTTTCAACCTATTAAATGTGCGATTTTCGGAAAATGTGCGATTTCGGCCGTTTTTGACCCAAAATCGCACATGTCCAAAAATCACACCCAATTACATTTCGCCCCCGGTGTGCATATTTTTTTTTTTAAATCCCCCAACATAAAAATAAATAATCAGAACCAGACCTATTTTCTGCTAAAAGCAGTAAGCTCTCTGTCAAAAAGGACTAAACTCTCCTTGGCAGTGTACTGTAAAGTGGTAGGTACTATTTTTGATTATTTTTCTTCTATCATTTATAATGGTTGTATTGGTATTTTTTGTGGGGATTTTGCATTTAAACATTTGAAAAGCACCTATTTATATGTCTACTGTCATGGATATGTGACTTGATTTTTGCCTATTATATGTCATTGATATTGTGTTTTGGTGCTTTAAACAATAACATTTGATTGAGGAAAAAAAAAGTGGTATGCTTAGGGTAAAACATTGGCAGTGGTATATGCAAAAGTATGCATCTGAATGTTTATAATGAAAATTCACTATGTAGAATCATTAATCTACAGACTGAGCTCATTTTTAGCACAATTTGATTGACTGCAAACTGCAATGGCTTTGCTGCAATAAGCTGCCATTTTGTTTCCTATTGAAAGCTAGACGCGTGCTGTGGGTTGCCTTGCCCTTGGCCGTCATCAAGGAAGAAAGACAGCTGGAACTTAGCTTGTCATCCCAGTGGTCCTTTTGCTCTGGAGGGTGGCAATGATCACACCACTGTCTTTATGGCCCAGAATGTGATTGGTTTGAGATTGCTGTATTCAGCTAAGCATTGATGCTCCATGTGTATAAAATATGAAGCATGCAGGATTGTTTATGTTAATTGTACTACAGTAGTTTAACTAAAATTCATATTGTGGCAAATCAATCGAGCTTGCAGAAAAAGAAAACAATTTGTGGCAAAAAATGTATATAACAAATTTATCATTTTATTAATATAATTTTAGGATTAGCTGGCTCTCTCTGGCTAATTTAGACAGCACTTAGTAATTGAGCTCTCTTTCCTGGAAAATATATGTAGACATGCCTTAGCCTCTAGCCTTCTCTGTCCTATATTTTCATAAATTATTAGTATGCATATACTTTACCAGGTAGAAACTGACAACAATCAAATATTTAATTAACTCTTTTCATTGCCAATGATTGTCATGTTGTTTCCATTAGATTTATATAATCTGATATAACATTCAACATAAGTAATATTCGGTGTGCTGTATATAGCCGGTTATAGAAGTGTCTGTGAAACAAATTAGTCTCTGCTCCAATAAGTCTCATTGTCTGCTCCAGATTGTATCTGCTGCATAATATTTATTTTCTATTACCTTTCTATTTTGACTTCCAAGATTAAAATTTGCCCTATGTGCTCGCGTACATCCTTATATAAAATATGTTTGCTAATAAATAATTGAGAACTAAAGATCCCACTTTCTCTTACAATTGTTGTGCAGACTTGTTCAGGATATTAGAAGCAGAGGTACTTATTATAGTTTGTAGACTGCTAAAAAAAAATTGGGCAGCTATTGAGAACTCCAATTGGGTCAAAAGACCATACCATCTTGTATTTTCTATTTAATGTTTATTTATTTATTTATGTATTTGTGTTCCTACATTAGTAAAATAGCAACGGTTTGGAGTTGCTAATTTTCTAGACGCCCCTTCCGGTTTGGGCAACCAGGATAGCAAGGCAACTGAAGATGAATGAGAGTGGCTTGATATAGAGAGGATCATGATGTCATGTAGCAGGTTGTGAGTGGGGGCATGGCTTCAAATCATGTCATCATAGCCATGGTCCTGCTATGCATTAGGCATTGTACAGGCGTGGAAATGAGGATGCGGTTCAGAAAAAAATTGTAAGTAGGAGTTAGGCACGCTCACCATCCAATCATGATCGGCATTGGAATTTCTCCAATCATGATTGGCTGGTGGGTGGGACTAACTCCCGGTCTGTGGGCGGAGCCAAAGATGTAAACAGAAGATCGCAGTGTTTGAACAGCATTTGTGGGGAGCCAGAGAAGCACAGAAGACAGCATGTGAGTATGATTTCTTTCCTCAGGAACCCAAATGGATTCTACATGGAGAAGAGGACAGGCCATCGGTGGAGTCAAAGGTAATGTATGAGTGGATGATTGTAGTATGTAATAAAGTTTTCATGTTCGTATGTTTTCTTTTTTTTTCATCCAACAATACACAATAGTTGGTTCTATTTTTTACACAAGCATCAGCCTGGTGCCCACCTCGCAGGGGCACGGGGGACAGCCCCGGGCTACAGCCTGGGCAGGTAAATTCTTCATTGGGGGGTCCCCACTTCCCCAGAATCCCTGCCCAGGCTGAATGGTCAGGGGGTGAATGCTTTGTCCATTGGGACTTGTATAAAAAGTTTTTCCCCGGCTGTGGCATTATCCTGCTGGCTAGTTAGGCATGTTGCTGGTTCTTGAAATATGAGGGACCCCTACTCATTTGTCCCTGTATTTTGGGAACCAGGACCAGCCCTTGAGCTTGATGCTGGTTTTAAAAAATCCAGGGGACCCCTATTTGGTTTGCCCCGTGATTTTTTGAAACCAGGACCGGCTCTGTGAGCCTGGGGCTGGTTATGCTCTGGAGGTGGGGAACCCATTTTTTTTAACACAAAACGCAGATTACAATGTCCCCAAAATTGAACACTATTTTGCACATTTTCATGACTAAAACTAGCACCTTTTCATGACTAAAACTCGCGCCATATCTCAATTTTCACCCACAAATTTGCATCCCATTAGATGATTTTTTTGCATCCCATTAAATGTTACCCTACAGTATGTGTTTTTCTGCATTGTCACTGTAAAAAAAAATATTGAGTTAATTGGTAGATGGGAGAAGCCGCTTGCAACTCTAAATGCTGTAATATAGTGTTTGCAATATTGTGTGAATATTGTACACTAATATTAAGTAAGGTAAGCTGGCTCTCAGATGTTGTAAGCCATTATCATGTGGCCTTACACTGGGCTATTAGGCCCATAAATTTGTTATTGTGCATGGGATGGGTTTGGGAGTGTGATTCCCTCTTTGTTGGTATGACTGGTCTGCTCCAGGTTGACACACCCTAACACTTTATTAACATTTATGTTTTTCCCTATCACATTGTATGTATTATTTTAACCACACCTTCACCTCCTTACATAGCACTTATGTGCTTCTTATTTAACACCTACTAACTTTCATTTGTGTGCTGCCCTGGAGTAGTCAGCCTGTGCCGGCATATTGGGGGCCCACACCCCAGACCCATACCCAGTGTTAGGGACCCCCAGTGACAGAGATGCCTTGACGTACGGCCTGGGGGCTTAACCCTATATCTGCAGATATATGCAACCAAGATCTCTGTATTATCTGATTATTATATGTATATTTCTCATTCAGTGTGCAATAGGGATACAAACTGTTTTTTTTTTCCTAACCAGATTTACCCCTCCCTGTTGGCACCTGAATGACAGACCTCTGATTGAGCAGCTTGTCAATAAAAGTGTTGTGCACTAATATTAAGTATATGTAGACAGTGGTGTCAGACTGTACACTTAACAAATTAACATAGTACATACCTTGATTTTCTATTAGTACATTTATGTAAAAGAGAGGTTTCATCCATTAGCCACAAATGAGCTGATGTTACTTTAGAATGATATGACAGCAGAACAAACCTATGAATTATGTATTTACTGAGAATCCACTTCTGTTTGGAATATTTATAATTTTTCTGAATAAAAATAATTGAATTTATTACATTATTAACTTAAAAAAACAAACAAACAAAAAAAAAAACATTTGACCACATACATTAAGTATCTGCTGTGGTGCTCTATTTTCTACTGCAAGAGCAGTTTTTTTTCCAATGAACACTGTTTAATTGACAGAGCTTCACATTGCAGAGCTTGGTCCTGGCTGACAGGGGCAAGAAAGGTTGGAGGAGCAGGCAGAGAGGGGCTCGGTGGCCCAGAGTAGGACCAATCAGCAGACAGTCTTGGGTCACAACTAGGAAGAAACAGAACTGCCATGTCTAGTTGAAGTGTCATGGGAGTGTTGTGGGAGTGTACCATAATTGGGGAAGGAAATACTTTTTCTATTGAATCTTTTGTACCTTGCATGAGGCCAGTACACATGTCAGTATTAATGATGATGTTTGTGATGGCTTCTTACAGTCCCACATACTCCTACATTAGTCCTACAAATTCTCCAAATATTATAATATAGTAAATCTGGCTTTGGATTATACCTGCAACCACAGCCACTTTGTATACCTCATAAAACCCCATGTAACTCAGAATCAGGCAGATAAAGCACAGCACATCAATATCTACTGTACAAAGCTACTACTTTTAAACATTGTGTTCAATTTCTTGCGTGAACAATATGCATTTTTGTTGTGCACGTGGGCAACAAAAATGCATATTTACACGTCCATACCGTATATTCATGTACAGTAAGTCTCTTTATGGCTGGAGAGATGTAGGACAGGAGATTTTTTTGATTATCTGTACTAACTATATTTTTCATTATTTAGTATTCTAAAGCTGGTTAAACGCTTGGCTAATCCGCTGAACTATCTGATGATTATTAAGGGCATACCCACTTACCAATTATCCACCATACTGTATGTGTGGTGTCTGAAGGCACAACTGTGCAGGCATTTAAATGGTCCATTGGGGATGTCAGTACCTGACAGTCAATGCAGCCGACCTCCCATACACACAGCCAGTTGAGCCAGTAAATGTGTAGATATATCAAACATCAGCTGAGCTGCAGGGCCGACATCAATCACTGACATATCGCAAGTATACATCTGCCGACAATCTTACAGTATATTGGCCAATATATTTGCTCAGTATCTACCTAGCTTAAGGGACACCTTATTGTACTTTATTTCCCAAATATCTTGATTAGCACTCTATGAGTAACAGCCTGGAGAGTTAAAAAGGAGGACGCTAGGATAAGGCAACAGTGGAACAGTCACATAAAAGCAGTTCTTACATTACTGTGATACAATTAGATAGGGAGGCAAATCTCTTGCAGGTGCTGGAAGATTGGTGCAACAACAGAAAATGAGGTTGATGTCTATTAGTTGTGTGTATTTAATTTAATTTTGTATGTGTTATGTAGGGTATACACCAGAATGATCATGATTGTTATCTGTTGGAACACACGATCTGCATATGATCCGATAAAGATTTGTACCCAGTTGAAGGGATCATTTTCAAATCCTGACTGCAGCAGGTAGGATCTGCAAAACGACCAGATGACCAGCGGGGACGCGCATCGGATCGGAATCTGATCTAAAACATACCCAATTTACATACAATCGGTCAAGATTGTGTCAAAATTGGGGGAATTGAAGCCAAATGGTTCTGGTGTGTGCCCAGCATTGGTGTTTACAAGAAAAATTAACAATTAATCAATTGCAATTAACAAAATCATCCTGACATTATTATATCTTTTTTCTATGACACTTATTGTACTATATAAAAAAAGGCAATGCAGCTTTAAGGGGGATATTCTATTACCTCAATGGCAAGTTGGATTTGCTTTATTCAATACCCAGAATGGTCAAAAACAACGTGGACCTGCGAATACTCTGCCGATCCGCATGACTGCGAATTCGCAGACTGGTCGATAATTGAATGACTGCACATGTGTATGGCTTCACAATATGCATGCACAAGGTCTTCCTGCAAAAAAACCCTATCACATTTTTGATTGCTGGCCGTATGCAAGTTAATTGACATGAAGCCAGCATTTGTGGGTGGTTTTCTGGGAGTGTCAGGGAAAACGCTGGTGTGCCCAGGCATTTGAAGGGAAGTAGTGTTATGTCAGCTCCGGCCCCAAACCGCCTGTTTCTATCGCAGCCATCGAGTAAGTTCTGGGCAACACACAGAATGCACACACTGGAAAAATCATTTGATGGTGAGGGCTTGCGAATGGATTTGCCACTAATTGCAAGGCTGTGAAAAAAATTTGTGCTTATGGCTGCCTTGTACAGGGTGAGATTTCACTCTGGCTGGGTTGTGTATATAGGGTTACCACCTCATCCCTTTAATTCTGGACATATATTAATTACACAGGTTCTGTGGCTGTTTTAAAAAAAAAAAAAGCAGTTGAAATGGAGTCTTAAAGTCAGCCAGCCACAGAACCTGTGTAATTAATATGTGTCCGGAATTAAAGGGATGAGGTAGTAACCCTAGGTGTATACTTGGTCACAGGGCTCTGCAAAGTAGCAGCCGCACGATCAGGTCTGAATAACCCCCATAGTTCCACGCAAGCTACATATACAAACTTATTGTTTGACAGACCAAATCCACCCCATTTTACTTATCATTTTGTTGACGGTTTGTGATAAATTATAGTTAGAAACCGGTAGGTTGCTATGAGCAACTTCTCCATTTTACATTTACTGTAAAATTACTTTGTCATTTTTCCTGTCAAACTCATGCAGCACTTTTTATATATAATGGGGGCTGTGCAGGGATGGTATTTACTTCTTTGTACCCCCACTGGCTGCTTTGCCAATCGGCATCAGTCTGATATGACCATTTCTGATTGACATGCACAGGCCATGCACACATTTTTTTCACGAAGCTTTAGTAGAGCCCGAAGCGTGGCGAGCGCAGCGAGCCCCGCGAGGGGACGCGGACACCTTCACAGGTATCCGCGTGCCCTTGCGGGCTTCACAGGTGTCCGCGTCCCCTCGCGGGGCTCGCTGCGCTCGCCACGCTTCGGGCTCGGTGGCTCGCTGCGCTCGCCACACTATTCTATTCTCACTCCACGCCCTAGTGGATAGTAGGGCATGAAAAGGTCGGAGGACGCGTACCGCCGCCCCTCGCGGGCTCGCTGCGCTCGCCATGCTTCGGGTTGGCGTCAATAGCGGGGTGGCGTTAACGGTGGTGGGGGGCCATGAAGCATTTTTTTTAAACATATTGCCCAATTTCACATTGTAATTTTATTTTAACATTACTGTCTATGGGAAATCGGGTCCATCGTGTCTTTTAACATTACTGTCTATGGGAAATCGTGGGCATCGCGTCGCGGCCCCTTATAACGGCCACGACCGACGCGATGCCCCCGATATCGTGTCTTTTAACATTACTGTCTATGGGAAATCGGGGGCATCGCGTCGCGGCCCCTTATAACGGCCACGACCGACGCGATGCCCCCGATTTGGAGCTAAATCGTGGGCATCGCGTCGGTCGGGTGTCCTTAAGTTAACCAAACTTAAGGACAAAATCGGCAGCCCGGATAACTCACAAGTACCAACATCTACTACGTCGCTTATCTGCTGATAATACTGGCTGACTTTTGAGCTGAAAGCAGCTCAGACGACAAAACTGAGTTGCTGTCAGCTCAACGTTGCCCAGTGTGTATGGGCCTTAAAACTTCTGGCACCATCTTTGCTTCCACATCTGAGTTCACAGCATGACTTTTTTTTTTTACTATATTATGGGGCAGACTCATCTTATGTCTTTTGAAAGTCCATCCTCTTCCATCCATCATCTTCTTTATTTGCAGATGTATTAAATGATGGCTCATTGTTCTGTTTATTATTTAATATCTGCAAAAATAAAAGAATGATGCTGTAATTTTCCACAGTATTATATTTAGACCTCTAGTACATACCTATAGAAAGTCAACACAAGGTGACATCTACTACTAACTTTTGGATCATATGTAATGAATTTGGCTAATTAACAAAAACAGCTTTAAATTGAATCCTGCATGATTTATGTCCATGCCATACATGCCTTCTTGTTTATATATTTTTTGGTAATATTCCTGCTATAAAATCAATACTACATAACACCTTTTCACTAAGGAATGAAACTAGTATTTTGGACATTACTGGTTCACTAGCAATTGTGTGGGGTTTTTACTTCTTCGCTGTTCTCCCACTTTCCTACATCTCTCCATCTCCCAGTATTGTTCCCCCATTTTTCTCACATCTCCCCCATTACTCCTCCTCCTTTCTTTCCCTATTCCTCCAACCTCGCCATATTTCATCTATCTCCCCTATTCCTACCATTTCCCCAAATGTTTGCCCCTATTCCTCCTTTATGCTTGCTGTTTCTGTCATTCGTACTCCATCTTCACATGTCTCCCCTATTTCTCATATGCAATCTGTGCCCTTTTCATCCTTCTTTCTGCACACCGCCCCCTTTAACTGACTTTCTTCCTCTCCATTTTTCTGCCTCCCCCTGACTCTCTCCCTCCCCTACTTCCCCCCTTCTGTCTTTCTCCCCCCATAAACCTGTTGCTTTTTGTCTCTTGCTCTACATCTCTGCACTATCAATATCCCCCACTACCCTGTTTTGCCGTAGTTCTCAATATGTGGCAGTGGCCGGCCCACCTTCCCCTAACCTCAAATCTGCCTGGCCTGTAATTTATTCTGTTCAAGCATGACTCAGCTATCTCTCTTCTGAAGGCAATGTACACGTTACCATGTGAAATGCACATTTTGCACCTCGTCATGACAAATGTGACATAGTCATAGACCTGCGATCATAACACATTACTTATGCTGTGCTGCATCCACTGAGCAGGGAGGTAGTACAGTCCTACATGGCCAGTGGACATTAGAAGATAGGGAGGTGAGTCAGACTGGAGCAATATAAATTAAAGGCTGAGTGGATTTGGAGACAGAGTTGTGGGGTGGCCACTGACAGTGTTGCAAACAAGCAGGGGTGTGTTTAGGAGAATGTATGGAGGGCTTACCTTCCGACATGACTCATGTGGTCTGGTCATCTGCATGGAGTACTGTTGTACTGTTGATCCTCCCAAAATTGCTGTGGCCTCATATTAGGAAGGATGATAGTGGAGATGGCAGCCATTGTGGGAGGGACATATACAATGACAAGCTAAGTACAGGGAGGCAGTCTCAAACAGTGGTCCCTGGAACTGACAGGACCACTGACTTGCAGGTTGGTGGTGTACAGAAATGATAAGATCAAGATGCTACAGTTACAGATGGTGGTGCACAATGAAAAGGTAGTGGGGCATGGTCCATGTAAAGCCTAATATGGTGTCAGGGGCATAACTGTGTGGCAAAATATTATACAAGGGGGTATTACTGTTTGGGGATTAATATGGTGAAAGGAGCATTACTGTGTGAGGCAGAATAGGTTGCTAGGACATTCATTGTGGTGCATAATTTGTAACGGAACATTACTATAAGTAGGAATAATTAATCAATATATTTTTTTTCCACTGTGACAATGTCTGGGGTGCCAAAAACTGGGGGTCTTTCTGTCACTATTTTGGCTCACGCATGATCCGTACACAGTCATTTGATAATCAAAATGATTGCGAATTCAAGCTATAGCAATGAGGTCTGAATAACCCTCTATGTCCTGGCATCAGTGGCGGATTAAGCACGGGGAGACAGGGGCGGTTGCCCCGGGGCCCCCACACATTTGGGGGCCCCACACCAGCACTTCTGCCAGTGTAGGGCTCCTGTCGCCCCGTGCTTGGGTAGCGCAGGGCAGGCGGGCAGGGGGTCCTTGCAGCTGTCCGGACAGTCAGTGCCGGCCGGGGTCCTTGCAGTGAATGGGAAGTCAGCGGCAGGGGTCCATGCGGCGGATGGAAACTAGTAGCCAATACCGCTACTAGTTCCCATCTGCTGCAGGTGAGGGGGGGGGTTGTCTGTGGGGGCCCCCACAGTTTTGTTGTCCAGGGCCCCCACAGACCTTAATCCGGTACTGCCTGGCACCCAATGGTGAGAGCACCGATGGGAAGATGGGTGTGTGACAGCTCATTTAATAGACAGTATATCCCTTGGACCTAAATAAATTATTCAAATAAACTGGTGCTTCAAATGTATTACACCTATTTCTTTCTTTAAAACAATCTGTTAATTTAGTATTTAAATGTATATGTTCTGTAGACATGAATTGTTTGCTTTAATTGCCAAATATAACATAAAATAAGATAATTAAGGTATGTCTTTAGGTGTATTACACTTTCATTTTTCATGGTAAGTGGCCAAGAAAAACATTTTTTTTCTCTCTGTCATGACAAAGGTATGTCAAATAGATGGTTCTGTACAACAGTGTTACTGTATCTGTAAAGGGAACATGTAAACTTTCTTTGAACTATGGAATCATTCCTTTCAGCACTTGTACATATCTATAAAACAAAAACAGGTTAGACAGAGAGCACATATTAACTGATACCTGAGCTGTAAAGTTCTTTTTTTTTTTTTATTTTAAAAGGCCGTGTTGCTGTTTAGATTAGGTGATCAATTTATTTACAATGAAAAGGAGGACACAAAAAAATTGAAGAAAAAAAAAAATTTGTAAATAAAAGAAACAAGGAGCAAACCTAAATAGACTATCAGGGTGGGCAGTGGCGGAACTAGCGACTCGTAGGCCCCATTTGCAAGCATATGCTTTGGGACCCCAGCAACCCATACCTCCCAACTTCTAATCCATGGCAGGAGGCCCCGAAATTTGGGGTTGTGGTCTAAAGGGGTGTGTCCAACAAACACTGTCAGTGAAAATTAAAAGCCAACCCCATTTTTTACATCCCCATTTAAAACATTTTTACACATATCAGCACTGACATCTCCCCCCCCCCCACCTTCCCCATTCTCTGCTGCCCCCATCTCCATTATGTTCACTGTGCTCTGAGCTGTCTCTTACCTCCTCCTCTGAGACAGGGCCTATGCTGGGCATGCTGTGCAGCAAGCTGTAGTCTGGACTTAGAGCCGAAGGGTGCAGCTGCTGCGGGCGCAGCAGCAGAACCCATGTGGCTATTATATTATGGCTGCGTACAGTGCTTCTGTGCATGTGCAGAAGCTACAGTTTGAGCCCAACAAAGGAACAGCACTGTGTGATCAGAGATGTCTGATCGTAGAAGCAGCCACTGCAGCAATGTCCTTAAGGGCAATAAAGGAGGACATTAAGGACTGTCCTCCCTAAAGGAGGACAGTTGGTCACCTTAGTTTAGAGCAGGGATGGGGAACCTTCAGCCCTCCAGCTGTTGTTGAACTACACATTCCAGCATGCCCTGCAACAGTTTTAGTATGGTCAATTAGCAAAACTGTAGCAGGGTATGCTGGGATGTGCAGCTGGAGGGCCGAAAGGTTCCCCATCACTGGTTTAGAGGCAGATTTATTTACAATTTTGTAAATAATGTGATTAAAAGGTGTTTTTTTTGTAGTATTGCCGAAATGCATTGAAGAGCTGAAAAAGTGCTCAAAACCCTTTAATTCACATTTATTAAGTATGCAAATACTAAACCAGATCACATTTCCCATTCGGTATTTGTGTAATAACTGGGCACCCGGTTTTATGATCGGGTCGGAAAAATCGCATCGCATGCAACCAAATCGCATGTGATGGACGCGATTTTCCATAGGATTTAATGTTCAAATGGTCCTGTTCATTTCCCCACTATCCAAGTGGGCATAGAGCTGATTTTATATAGCGTGGCGAGCGCAGCGATCCACCGAGCCCGAAGCGTGGCGAGCGCAGCGGAATACATTTTAAGTAATCCGCGTCCGCTCGCCACGCTTCAGGCTCGATGGCTCGCTGCGCTCGCCATGCTATATAAAATCAACTCTATGCCCACTTGGATAGTGAGGAAATGAACAGGACCATTTTAACATTGAATCCTATGGAAAATCGCATCGATTGCATCGCATGCGATTTGGTCGTGATGCGATCGACACGATTTTACAGCAAAATCACGTGGCATCGGATCTGATTGTATGCCTTAAGTTAAGGTCTACAATCAAATAATCGGGCACCCAGATATTACACAAGTACCTCCCATTCTTATAATTGGAAATGTGATCTTGACCTAATCACAGGTCTCACTGCGATACAACGACCCTGCACAGCTCTCTCTGCCCCTAGGAAGAGAAAGCTGTGCAGGGACCTGGCCAGTGTAATCAGCTATGTGTACCTGATGGACACACATACTGACCACTCTTAAAAGAAAAAAAAATTCTGCTCACTTGCCCAGGGACCGGTGTTAGGTGCTTCAGTGAGGATTGCCTGTCATTAGGGCTCCCTGCTGTTCCTCTGACCCTTGGTGCAATAAAGTGATGCTGCAAAGTGGCCCCAATGACCGGAAGTCTTCCAGGAGCGCCAATCACTGATTCCCAATGTAGGTAAAAAGAATGCAGAGTTTCATCACAGGGACAGAGCTTTCTCGCAAGCGCTGTCCCTGCATGCAATAATTGATATATCCGTGTGATGTAATCAATTATCGCATGGCAGATTGGGCCGATATTATCACAGAGCATCCACATAATCAGATGCGGATGGTGATCATTTCTTGTGATTTGTATTGTACAGTATTTTTGTTACCTATCAGCAAAAAATATATACATTAAAGAGAAAACAATGCCAATCAGGTTGATTGTATCAACTACAGGACATTTATTTTAAGGCACTTATAACTGTAGCAATACAATTCACTGATTGCAAATAATGCAGAATCTGTTTTTTTAAATTAGGAATGGAAACAGGAGAATGATTTTAATGGTGTTTGGAAATTCAAACTTAATGTATTCTTGGCTAAGCAAGTATTAAAGATTTTAGAAAAAATAAGTACATTAGGTACTTGTGTAATTTCACGGCGCCAGCATGGTGCCGTGCGTCTGAGTCCCCTTGCGGGGCTCGCTTTGCTCGCCCACGCTGCGGGCTCGGTGGCTCGCTACGCTCGCCATGCTATTTAAAATCAACTCCATGCCAACATGGATAGTGGAGGTATGAACTATCCATGTTGGCATGGAGTTAAGTTACTTTTTTGGACATATTTCATGGCGAGCGTACACCCGGAAGTAGCACGGCGCCATGCTGGCGCCGTGAAACTACACAAGTACCGTACATTACTATATTTAGTAAAATAAACATAGATTATTATTTTACAAAGCTCAGCATGTATCAAAGCATTAGTATTCAAACTATATGGAGTTAACATTGGAAATTTTTAAATATATTTTTTTTAATCACAGAGTTCAATTACAATATGGACATTCCAGATTTTGGTTCACTCGCAAGTGCAAGTGTGCACAAAAGAAAAAATTGCTGTGATGCTGAGGGTACTATATATAGGAAATATATGCACACCCCAGCATTGCCCTCATTGTTGCTGATAATTTCATCAACCACCTAGACACGGTAGTAACTATGGATTGGCCAGGAAGGTACTTGCCAGTGGTACTGGATGAACCTCTAGGGCAGGGCCGGACTGGAACCAAAAATCTTCCCTGGCATTTTTACCACACAGGCCCATCTGCTGTGGCGCCACATGCCCACCTGGTGGCACACACTGTAATGCCCATTACACATGGTGGCACACAACGTTATGCCCATTACACAGTATATATAGCATAACAGCACATATGTCCCCACCACATATAATACAGCACATAGGTCCCTCCCCTACAGATAATTATACATCAAATAGCCCCTCCACATATAATACAGCAGCACATAGGTCCTACTCACCCATAAAATACAGCACACCCCCACAATAAAAAAAATGGTTGCCCGGGGGGTGGCTCTGGCTTGCATTTGGATGCTGTTCTGGTGGCTCCGGCAGTCCCTCCTCACTTCAGACTGCAGAGTCAGTTGAGCGGCGGGGTGAATGCATAGGGTTAGGCTACAGGGTGTGTGTAATATTCACTGTAGGATTTTTTTAAGGGCAGGTTGCTGCCCCTCCCCCCCCAATTACAGAGCGGTCACCCTTCCCCATCACTGAGCACGCACTCCCACCCATCACCGAGCAGGCATTCCCCCCTACATCACTGAGCAGGCATCCCCTCAGCCTTCCAGTGTGTATGGCTAGGGTTAGGCTACAAGTGTGGATGTGTGTGTGTGTATGGAAAGGGTTAGGCTAAGGGTGCGTGTGTGTGTGTGTGTATGGATAAGAATTAGGCTACGGCTGTGTGTGTGTGTGGATAAGGCTAGGCTACGTGTGTGTGTGTTTATGGATAGGGCTTGGCTATGGGTGTGTGGACAGGGTTAGGCTATGGGTGTCTGTGTGTATGGATAGGGTTAGGCTATGGCTGTGTGTGTGTGTGTATGGATAAGGGTAGGCTACGTGTGTATTTTATGGATATGGCTTGGCTATGGGTGTGTGTGTATGTGTGTGTGGACAGGGTTAGGCTATGGGTGTATGTGTATGTATGGATAGGGTTAGGCTACAGCTGTGTGTGTATGGATAGGGTTAGGCTACGGTTGTGTGTGTATAGATAGGGTTAGGTTATGGCTGTGTGTGTGTGTGTATAGATATGGATTGGGCTGCGGCTGGGAGTGTATATATGGATAGGGTTAGGCTTCGAAGGGGTGTGTGTGTGTATGGATAAGGTTAGACCATGTAAGTGTGTGTATATGGATAGGGTTAGGCTGCAAGGGGGTGTGTAGTGGCTACTAACCTGGCCCTCCTGTAGTTGAAAGGAGCCTGCTTTTGGTGGAGACACACTGGACATTTTTCACCTCATGTCACCGCACTTGTGGCTCTGGATACCTCCAGCGGGGACCTCCGGTTCCCTGGATCCTTCTCATGCTGCCTTCACACCCTCCTGAGCTTCTTATCTGCATAAGCTGCAGAAGATGCTGGGACCCGCGATTACTGTGAACAAGAACAGCTGCCAATGTTGTTTCCAATTTATACAGTGTAGACACACACACACTGCTGCATGGCCTTCAGTAGTCAGGGGAATCTGAGGCAGAGCCGTGAGCTGTCATTCAAATTCTCTGCAAAGGCCCATTGGAGGAGCTGCAGGTTGCAGTGCATGCAAAGCAGTCCACCCACAGCCATCTTCAATCCTCTCTCACACACAGCACCCCTGCACTAACACCTCTCACACACAAAGCACCAACCCCACTCCACTGACACCTCTCATACACAGCACCAAACCCCCCACTGATACCTCTCATACACAGCACCAAACCCCCCCACTGACACCTCCCCATCTCTAACAGCTCCCTCACACACAGCACCAACCGCCCTTTGACAGCTCTCTCACACACAGCACCCCCCCCCCCCTCGGCACTAACACCTCTCTCTAGCATAGCACCAACCCCTCCTCTGATAGCTCCCTCACACACAGCACCAACTCCCCCCCACCTCTGACAGCTCTCTCACACATAGCACCAACCACCCACACTGACACCTCTCACACACAGCACCAACCCCCCTCCCCACTGACACCTCTCATGCACAGCACCAACCCCCCTCAACCCTGACACCTTTTTCTCACACAGCATCAACCCCCACCCTTGCCTAATGATTGCTCTCTCTCACCCCCCCTCCCCCTTCCTCTCACCCTAATTGTCTATGCTGGTTTCGGTAGTTAGGGGGTCTGACGCTGATCAGCGGCCAGCGGGTGGTTCTTCTTTCCTGGTAAGGGAGGGATGAGGCAGCGCAAGTCCTGAGGATGCACCCGTGGTGCTTAGATTTCTCCTGCCCCCCAGCGGCGGCTGCAAGACCTGTCAGCTTGACGGGGGGTGAGATGTGGCTGGAAGAATTTACACACTGCTCTGAGTTTAACAGCATGTCAGCTCTTCCAGCCACATCTCCCCCCCCCCCCCCGCCGCGCTGTGACAGACCGCTCACCTACTCTGGTCTGTCAACTCATTTTTCCCCTACCGCACAGCCTGTCCATTTTGGGTTGTACAAACCGCCACAGCCGCTGAGGTCACGGTCGTGCCATGCGCGGTCCGATTCCAGCCAGGGGGGATAGCGGCCGGCCCCATTCTGTAATGTATTATGGGCCAGCCCACCGGAAATTTGCCCTGGTTCTCGCCAGGGCCAATCCGCCGCTGCCGAGTAGGGTGAGTGGCCTGTTTTGGGCAGTGGCATGTACAAAATTGGCCCACAAGGCCATCGGCCCTTCTGGCATTTGCCAGAAGAGCCAGATGGCCAGTCTGGCCCTGCTCTAGGGGGTATACATGACCAGTTCACAGAGGAATACAATATTGCTAGAATTTTAGAAGATCCCATTAACTTCCAAAAAAATACAGTGAATAGGACTGGTTGGTGTGGTACTGCCTTTGTGTTGCTTGGAGATAATGGGCTCCACAAGGTAATGCCCCCTCTTTGTTGATACTGATACAGGTAATGTCCCCCCTTTCTACACTTTCTCAGGTCATGCTCCTGCTGCATTCTTTAGAATTTGGCCCATGTTCATATATATATAGTATAAGGCCTCGTCACATCTTGCCCCTCCACCCCTTTTATCCTACTACACCTCTCCTGTCCCCTCACTTTTACATCCTCCTGACTGAACATCCTTACCCTCCTCCACAGTCTTACCACACAATCTCATTCTCATCAGTATACCCTAAGAACCACTAAAATTAATTGTTCCATCAATGCTTAATGTGTATTATCTATCTTTCTACACATTATGTTTTAATAAGCAGGGTCTTAAATAATATGCCCTATACAGCACAGATGGACAAGCTAAAAGCAGAAATTATTTAGATGAATGATGGGGATGTCAAGCCCTTCACTTTGAAAGGGGCACATGGAGCTCTAGGTATGGCCCTGCCAATAGAAATGATTGGCATTAAAATTGCTTAACTTTTTTGTACCGATAAAATTCTTAGATTAGATCAGATAACTATTATTTTTATGTACCTTTGTAATGTTACTGGAAGACTTTCCTAACAGAATTGCAGAATAGGGGATGTCGCCTACTCTTAGGAAAAATAATTTCATACACTGGTTTAATATATGTCAGAAGCAAACTTGTGGTATATTTTTTATCATTAAAGGAAACAGAGTATCTGAAGAAAACCTGGGAAAATAGACACACTCCACACAGTTAGGGTCATGTTGGATATTGTACTCAAGGGGGAAAATTTACTAAGATACAAATGTCTATTTCAGATGTGATGTTGCTATGGGCAACCAATGAGATACTATCTATTATCTTCTAGAAAGTGTAAAAAAATAAGTAGATTTTGAGCCATAGCAACATCCATTGCGAAATTGAACTCCCATCTTAGGGGTTTATTCTAGTTCATTCTTTCTGACAAAATCCTTCTTGGACAAAACCATGTGCACTGCGGGGGTGCAGATGTAACATGTGCAGAGAGAATTATATTTGGGTGAGTTATTTTGTTTCTGTGCAGGGAAAATACTGACTGCTTTATTTTACACTGCAATATAGATCTCACTTTGAAGAAAAACCCCACCCAAATCTAATTCTCTCTGCACAAGATACATCTGCCCCCCTGCAGTGCACATGGTTTTGTCCATCTAAGAAGGATTTTGTCAGAAAGAGTGAACCAAAATAAGGCCCTTAGTAAGTTTTCCCTAAGACATCAGTGCTGTGAGGCAGTTATGCCAAGCGTTACACCAACTATGCTGTCCATATAATCATGTGTCAAAGTTTCCAAAGTAAACATATAGTTTTATACTTTGAGCTAGATTTCATCAATAATGTAAGAAGAATTTATCAGCAAGAATTGTGTTTGAAGTATCTTATAAAAGATATGCATGAATCTGAGAAATTGATATTTAGAAGTGTGATGTAATTTATTTGTAGAACTATACAATAGCAGGTATTGTTCTTCCAGTAACACAATTGCAGCATCAAGTAGATTTTTTAAAATATTAGTTATAAATCTTACAATTATGGAAGTATTAGTGTGTGTATAACAAAGCAGGAGATATTAAGGTCTCTGGTCTTTATTTTACTTTAATCATAAACAAGTCTATTTTGCTTTGTGATCTTGGCAGGATTTCCTGGCACATGTGCTGAGCCTTCTATTCCTTAGAGGTAGATGCCATCCTGTGCCCTGTGCCAGAACCCTGTTTAATTCTGCCAGTTTGTTTACAAACTAATTTTAATGAACAGATAAGTTGGCTGCAGGATGTTTTAATCATTGAAGAACATTAATTCAACCATTTTCCTTTTAATATATTTTTTTACTTTACTGAAAATCACCAATAGATAAAATTACTCAATTGTATCAACAATTCTCTGCATATCATATGGTAATATACAACTGAGAATAAAACTGTATGATTTACTCATAGAGATGATTTTAAAAAAAAGTCTGCTTTTGATTCTATTATTAATATTATTTAAATGTGCTAAGGGACAAACACACGTGGTGACCCCTCCTCTGTGCTTTAGCATGATTGCTCAGCATACAGAACACGAGCAAATGCACCCTGTGATGCTGTGTGCTGAGCGATCGTGCTGAGAGGGGCGTTGACTATAAACAATACGTGATCTAGAAGGAAAGCCAGTGCAGGCACTGGTTTACACTGCGGGCGATAGCGACGTGTGGGACCGCTATCATTGTGGGGCAAAAACATGGAGCAATCAGTGCTCCATTTCTAAGCAATCTAGTCAGTTTGCTTAGAAATGGGGCTGAAATCGCCCCGTGTGTACACCCCTTTAGAAGCAAGCAGGGATCTATATTGTGACGGTCAAGGGTTTCATTGATATACAGACAGTGCAGCACTGTCAGTCCTATGATGTATCATATGCTAAGAAGCATGTGCTGAGCTTTATACTCTGACACTTGGTTCCCAGCCTCATGGGACTGAGGCTGAAATAAAGTATACCTAAATGAAAATGGCATATTAACAAGTATAATTACTATACCCTCTCTTGTAACTATTCACTTTCATATCATCATTCTTTCTCAACGCTGTCCACTTTCAAATCCTGTTTAGGAAAAAGGTGGTGATTTCTTCACTAGATTACTCCTACGTTACCTATTTTTAGAATATCCTGTGGTAAATAAATGTCCAGGATTACTACTGCAAAAATCACTGTAAGATGATCTAAAATAACGAGAGATAAAAAAGAGGTCTCTTTGTTGGGCCACTGCTTAAATGGAAAAGTTTCAAAGAAGAGTATGAATCTGTAGGTAAAAGTTGTGTGTGCACTTTATGTCTAATAAAACGTAACTTTTATTTGTATTTATGTGCTAAAAAGACAATACTCACTGATAAATTTGGAATGGAAATTGTATTTTTTAGTCTCAAATACCATACCTACCAACTGTCCCAATTTTCGTTGTACTGTCCCCTTTTTTAGGGGCGGTCCTGCGTCCCGCCCAGGGCTGGCAGTGTCCTGCTGTAAGGGTTCTCCTTAGCAGAGCAGTGGGGAATAGATGCTGTGCGCATGCGCACACCATCTATCCATGGCAGGCAGGGCGACAGCAACTCACAGAGCTCTGGCAATACCCCCAAGGAGGTGAAATGGGGGCATGGCTTTTCAGAAGCATCATTCTTGTGAAGCCACACCCCCATCAACGAGACCGAGTCCCCTTTTTGGAAGCGTGTCGCTTGCAGTCCCTCTTTGCATCATCCAAAGTTGGGAGTTATGCAAATACAATATACACTGCTCAAAAAAATAAAGGGAACACTTAAACAACACAATGTAACTCCAAGTCAATCACACTTCTGTTAAATCAAACTGTCTACTTAGGAAGCAACACTGATTGACAATCAATTTCGTATGCTGTTGTGCAAATGGAATAGACAAAAAGTGAAAATTATAGGCAATTAGCAAGACTCCCCCAATAAAGGAGTTGTTCTGCAGGTGGTGACCAAAGACCACTTCTCAGCTCCTATGCTTTCTCGCTGATGTTTTGGTCACTTTTGAAAGCTGGCGGTGCTTTCACTAGTGGTAGCATGAGACGGAGTCTACAACCCACACAAGTGGCTCAGGTAGTGCAACTCATCCAGGATGGCACATCAATGCGAGCTGTGGCAAGAAGCTTTGCTGTCTATCAGCGTAGTGTCCATAGCATGGAGACGCTACCAGGAGACAGGCCAGTACATCAGGAGACATGGAGGTGGCCATAGGAGGGCAACAACCCAGCAGCGGAACCGCTACCTCTGCCTTTGTGCAAGGAGAAACAGGAGGAGCACTGCCAGAGCCCTGCAAAATGACCTCCAGCAGGCCACAAATGTGCATGTGTCTACTCAGTCAGAAACAGACTCCATGAGATTGGTATGAGGGCCTGACGTCCACAGGTGGGGGTTGTGCTTACAGCCCAACACTGTGTAGAACACTTGGAATTTGCCAGAGAGCACCAAGATGGGCAAATTCACCACTAACGCCCTGTGCTCTTCACACTGAGCACATGTTGCAGACGTGACAGAGTCTGGAGATGCCAAGCAGAATGTTCTGCTGCCTGCAACATCCTCCAGCATGACCAGTTTGGCAGTGGGTCAGTAATGGTGTGGGGTGGCATTTCTTTGTGAGGGGGGGGGGAGGCACACAGCCTTCCATTGGCTTGCCAGAGGTAGCATGACTGCCATTAAGTGCCGAGATGACATCCTCAGACCCCTTGTGAGACCATATGCTGGTGCGATTGGCCCTGGGTTTCTCCTAATGCAAGAAAATGCTAGACCTCATGTGGCTGGATGTGAATGCCTGAAAGATGAAGGCATTGGTTCGCCCATTCCCCAGATCTGAATCCAATTGAGCACATCTGGGACATCATGTCTCGCTCCATCCACCACAGACTGTCCAGGAGTTGGCAGATGCTTTAGTCCAGGTCTGGGATGAGATCCCTCAGGAGACCATCTGCCACCTCATCAGGAGCATGCCCAGGCGTTGTAGAGAGGTCATACAGGCACATGGAGGCCACACACACTACTGAGCCTCATTTTGACTTGTTTTAAGGACATTACACCAAAGTTGGATCAGCCTGTAGTGTGTTTTTCCACTTTAATTTTGAGTGTGACTCCAAATCCAGACCTCCATGGGTTAATAAATTTGATTTCCATTGATAATTTTTGTGTGATTTTGTGGTCAGCACATTTAACTGTGTAAAGAACAAAGTATTTAATAAGAATAATTAATTCATTCAGATCTAGGATGTGTTATGTTAGTGTTCCCTTTATTTTTTTGAGCAGTGTAATATGCCCCTAACCAGGATTTCAAATCCCATCTGCTTCACTCATTCTTTGTTCTGTGTCTCAGACCTGAACTTGCAAGTAAATGTTGTATTTGTTTACAGGTTCTCTAATAGTAAGTGGAAGTTAGAGATTGCAAAATCTAATTCTTAGCTATTAGGCACTGCTCGATCATCATTAGACTCCACCCCATGCTTAGTCCCTTTCTATAAATTCTGTCATTACCCCTCCCCTGGACTCTGACCCATCTCAACCTAAGACTAGAGTTATAGGGCAAGCTTCTGAGAAAGTGAGTGAGAGAAAGAGATAGGGAGATTCACAGGTGAGTTTAATAAAACTTGCCCACTCTTCTAGACTGCATGAAAATCTCCTAAAATTTGTGAGGATTCAAGCTTTCCTGAACCCATCCATTTCATTAGTGAATTGGTGGACTGTGGCTGTAAATATAGGCTTCACTTGAGTAATCGAGGAGGCGGTGCAGTTTTTTTTAGTGTTCATGTCGACTGTGTCGACATTTGGGACAAAAAAAGTGGAAACCCCTATGTCGACCTTTTGACTTCTGATCTAGCCCATGTCAACCTAATACTTTTGTCGACCTAATGGCAGGTTGACCTAAGCCTTTTTGGACTTCCATGTGTCGTGCTTGGCTCATGTTGACCTTCGGTGGTCGACCCAATGCATGTCAACTTTAGTTCTGTCGACCCAATGATCCATACCCAATGGGCTACATTTTTCAGAGTAGGGGCCCTAAAAATAAATATGGATTAGCTACAGCCACATATGTACTAAACTACAATTAATTGACTTGGGTGTATTTGTATTTATTTATACTAAAGGAACAGTTGATGTGAGTAATCCTGGCATTTTTAGAAGATATTTTGAGGATCGCTCACACCAACGTTGGCATTCAAAGGGTGTGAATATATATATATACTGGACGGAGACCCCCAGGCCCCCACAGGCCCTGACGAAGTCCATTGATGATGAAACGCATTGGGCGTGGCCTAAACTCACAACGCTGTTCTTTGATGTTTCTTATCCCCGGAAGCTACCGCCAGTGAGAAGACTGGTCCCGGTCGTTCCTGTTTGCGGTATCTGTGGTTGATATGCCTCTGGCAAGCTGATTGCTGTATATTTTTATGTATGTGAGCCTACACTTTTAGTAAAGTTGTTTTTACTTATCGCTCAACTTTGCGCTTCCTCTTCATTTCTGTTTACATATATCTATATATATATATATAACACAGATTGACACTACAACTATTTCTGAAATGCTTTTGAATGGGTCTTAGCATTTATATTGTAACTATACAAATATAATAGCAATATATGTTATGTTTGCTTTGAACAAAAAATATTTAGCATTTACAGTTTATAAGACACCTCCTTTGTAAATGTAGTGGTGCTGTATACTGAGTGTAAGAATATGCTAAAGAAGTGTGATGAGACACAGATTTTTACATGTACTTTCTACAACTGTTTCATTCCTAAGGCAATGTGTTAAGCCTGACATTATCAGTTAACTCCTTACTGTGCCACAGGCAGAGTCAAACAAGATAAGACAAAGTCTACCCAATGAGCATAAACCTAAACTCGCACAAATCTTAGTTTGTTAGACGTTTATAAAAATAGCCCCTCAAGTAGCCCCTCAAGTTGGAATAATTAAGTTTATTGTGAAAGTCAATGTTGTTTTGAAACATGTTAGTTTTATACAGTAAGTGTTCTTTTAAAGTACAGATAATTTATATACAAAAACTATCCACTTATTTATAATAAATTAAAGTGACTCTACAGGGGACATTAATTCCTCCCGCAGCCATTCCCGACAGGGGAGATGGCTGCGAAGCCCTATTCAATGGGTCATGGCTGTCGGGACATTCCGACAGCCATGACCCAACATTGAATACCCCCTTAGTCTCTCAATCATTGACTTCAATAATACAGGTGATGGCAAAATAAAGTTTCCAACAATTCTGTAACAACAACAAAGCTAATAAAAACATTTCAATTGTACTGTCTAAAATATTCACTGATCAAAATGTATGTACTTTGAAATTAATTATAATAAAAAAAAGTGAATGTTAAAAAAATATTCAAATGTATTTTTTTATTGTGGATATTTAAGCTATTCAAAAATCCCATGGACCATTAACAGACCATATGCCCCTCTGTAGTAATAATAATAATAATAATAATAATAATAATAATAATAATAATAATAATAATAATAATATACATCATCATAATCATCATTTTATTTATTATATTACTAAATTTATACATTTTATTTATTATATTAATATGAAGCAAAAAAATAAAATAAAGACCTGGATTGCACAATAGGGGAGATTCTGGTTTAGTGGGTACTCTAAACGCTGGCTGGCACCGGCACGAACACCGACCACCCCCTTGCACGGTGAGAATCGATGTTAAGCAAAATCATTCAATGGTTGCCGACCATCAAATGATTTTACAAGCGCTCGCAGATCTAAGACACCTCTGTGGTGTCTTACATCTGCAAGTGCCCTGTGTAGGAAGTGGGCGGGCAGCTGATACCCGCTGGCATCAGCTGCCCATACCCCGCACCCACATCACAGGTGCATTTCCATGGGAACGCCCAGTGTTTTCATGGGAATGCCCATGAAACACTGGGCTTTCCCATAGGAACGATGCCGGCCTGCCACCCTCCACCCTTATGCACATGCGCAGTCTTTAAAAATCGCTCTCCTGTGAATCGCTCAGGTAAGCGATTCAACCAGAATCACCCTCAATATGTATAATGTAGGGTTGATGCAGATACTTTCGGTAAGAAGACATGTCTATTCTACAGATCTAGATTCTAGGTGGTATTATATAATTTTTTTTATAATGCTCTTCAATTTGTGTTATTCTTTTTTAATATTATACCTGTTTTTATTATTATACTCATATGGGTAAATTCACAGAATTAATTTATGTATAACAGCACAATAATGCATATACCATGTATGCCCACAAATTATACATACAAATAAGCTAATATTGATAGATAAAATGTATACAATATGCCAACCACATACTGTATAGAGCATTAGTTCCAATGCCCACATTAATGGTAATGGTTGGAGGTGTAAAACTCATTGAACTGTGGATAAGTACTTGGTTTGTTTATTTAAGGAAGGAAGCTGTCACTTCTGTTTGTCCACAGTGAGGAAATCACAATGTCTCTGATGGATGTAGGGCAGGTAAAATAGTAGCACATGAAGCATGAGAAACAAGAGGTTTATCAGTGGCTAATACTGAATGAGATAAAAGTAGTCAGAACTACTTTGCAATCCTTGTTTGCCAAAATCCTGACTACAAGGAGATTCTAAAGGCTCACCAAATAGGGATGTAAAGAGAAATGCTAATTCTATTCTTGACCATCTCCAGGTAATAGGTGGATTGACAACTTTACATGGTATTATGTTCCCACTTTTCAACAAATCCCTCATGCATTTTTATGGGATAATTGCATTCCAAACTAGGTCACGAACTTTGTTCACTCCACTCATTGAAGCGTGTTTCACATTTGATTTATATAATCTTCTGCTTCAAAAATACTGTAGATATAGTTTCAACCTGATCAACTAAGACATCTGGAGTGTTAGCTCTAACATAGCATTAAATGCATAAATGTATTGATACTGTATGACTCATTTTTCCAGCGGATCCAAGAGATGTTTGATTGGATTGAGATCTGGAGAATTTGGAGGTCATGTTAACAATTTCACTTTTTATTGTGTTCCTCAAACCATTGCAGTATGGCAGGTGTATTATCTTTGCTTAAAGAGGCCTCTAACATGAGGGTATACCATGCCAAGAAGGGTTGAACTTGGTCTGAAACAATGGGGCAGATGTATTAAGCTTTAACAAGAGATAAATGCAAGGGTGATAAGGAGAGATAAACGTCCAGCCAATCACCTGCTAACTGCCATGTTACAGCCTGTGTTTGAAAAAAGTCAGTAAGGAGCTGATTGGCTAGACGTTTATCTCTCCTTATCACCCTTGCATTTATCTCTTGTTAAGGCTTAATACATCTGCCCCAATGTTCCTACAGTATAGGTGGTATGTGTTAAAATAACATCCACATCAATGGCAAGACCAAAGGTTTCTCAGCAGAACGTTACTCAAGAGCATCACCTTCTTCCACCAGCTTGCTTTCTTCCTATACTGCAGCCTCTCTCTCTCTCTCCCCCCCTCTCTCTCTCTCTCTCTCTCTCTCTATATATATATATATATATCCACCTAAAACAAATAGAGAGGGCGCCTCATAGTGCAGTATCGTTTATTAAAAAACGTGAAATTCGGTATAAAACTTTTTCTTTAATTGGGGGAGCCTGTACCGTGGTGCTCCTCTGGTGTGGGCTGGCTACCACAAGATACAAGAATCACAGGCAGAGATTTCCCCGGGCACCTGCGACTTAGTGTCTAGAAGCAGGCAGTCAGTCATCTCCGTACACAGCCTCGAATGATGCATCACACAGGCCAAGACTCTACGCGTTTCGTCATAGGACTTTGTCAGTGGTCAGAAGTCCTATGATGAAACGCGTGCCCGGGGAAATCTCTGCCTGTGGACTTCGTCAGTGGTCAGAAGTCCTATGATGCAACACGTGCCCGGGAAAATCTCTGCCTGTGTAGCAGCTTGAAGGTCCCGTGAGTCACATTGCATACGTGTCTGCAGCCTTGCCAGTGGTTGATTCTTGTATCTTGTGGTAGCCAGCCCACACCGGAGGAACACCTCGGTACGGGCACCACCATTTTAAAGAAAAAGTTTTATACCGAATTTCACGTTTTTTTTTATAAACTATGCTACACTATGAGGTGCCCCATCCATTTGTTTTAGGTGGAGATGTTGTAAAGTGCCCATGGGAATCGGGATCGTATACTCTTTTTATGCTATTATACATCTTGAAGACGGGGTTGTCCTCTACCGAAATGTTAATAGGCTTAGTGGATTAAAGAGTCCACACTTTTTTTTCACGGATTTTAATTGCTGCGAGTGACACTTCTTAATTTACTATATTTAGGAGGATCACAATCCTCTCTAATTAGGCACCGGAGCACAATACACCAGTCTGTGGCCTGCGTTATATATAATCAAACAATACCTCTAATTGCGCTCAATGACAATTGTATGTGTAAAACAATATATAATGTAAAATATAAATCAGGCAGCTGATCCACTTAGATTCCCAGAAGGTGGGGAACCATACAATACCACAAATAAACAACAAAAGTGGAAAAGCGCTAAGAATCTCTTCAGCAGAAAGTAACCTATATAGTTATTGATAGTCCATGACTTATAAGGTTATAAATATTCCATAATAATCGAAGTACTAAATGACTTGTCCGGTATCTTTACTTGATCGTTGAAATTTCATACAGTATGAAATTTCAAGATCAAATAAAGATACCGGACAAGTCACTTAGTACTTCGATTATTATGGAATATTTATAACCTTATAAGTCATGGACTATCAATAACTTTATAGGTTACTTTCTGCTGAAAAGTTTCTTGGTGCTCTTCCACTTTTGTTGTGTGTATGTATATATCTATATATATATATATAGATAATGGAGAAGGCCTGACACTCCCGCAGCTGGGTCCGAATACCCCGGGGCCTTCCAGGACAGGTAGGTAGAAGAATGGAAGAGGCAGCACTCAAATGGGATTTTTCAAAAGTGTATTGTGGCAAAAGAAAGGACCTTTCTTTTGCCACAATACACTTTTGAAAAATCCCATTTGAGTGCCGCCTCTTCCATTCCTCTCTCTCTCTCTCTCTCTCTATATATATATATATATATATATATATATATATATATAAAAGGGGGGGGGGTTATCGGAGAGCGCTGAATGGTGCACCACCTAGTTACTTCAATGCAATATACAACACTGATACAATTTGTGTAGTGACAGTTGATATTTGTCCCTTTCCCGAATGAGACGTGCCAATCTGTTCAAGGTATAAAAGTTCTTTATTGAAACCCAACGCGTTTCGTCAGAACGACTTCATCAGGGGTAAAAACAAAATGACTTTCAAGTATGTGGTTTGATCAACTTTTAGTACTCGTACAAGGTAAAATCCATATGTGGGGTTCAGGCCAAAACGGGCTTAGTGACAAGATGTGGAAGTAGATCCGCGGATAATAAAGGATGTTTAAGTCCCTATTATGATGGTTCAGGGGGAAAAAAATTCCGTAAGGTTAGTAGAAATCAGGTCTGTAGATGCTGGAGGCACTAGAAGTGATCCAGTAGTAGGTGACTCTGTTATATATATATATATATATATACAGGATCTATTTAGTAGATGATTTAGATCTTTTGTAGTTTTGGAGATCATTCCAATATAAGGTGCATTAACGTGCAGAGTTCTTTTTGGTCGAGTATCGGTGAATATGGCCTTAATGGTGGGATTACTCCATTCCAATAGGGTGGGTAAGATGGATAAAGGCTCCACCAGCCTTATCTGGATAAAATACAGCGATTGTCAGGAATAAAAACTCAATCGTGTCAAAGTAGAATTATTTTTTCACCACCAATGGGAAATCAGATAGATGGAAACACTTGATTTCGCAAAAAATCTCCACAATGTAGCACAGTTTTTTTTTCCTTGGGTGTGTTCAAAGACTGTCTCTGTACAGTGTGCAACATGATATCAGCTTTGCAGCCATAGGTTCATTTTCCATAGGCTTCACTTGTGTCTTTAGGTTTTGCACTTAATTAATGATCCATTCTTTACTCTACCCTATTGTCTGATTTACATATGCGATAGTGTACATAATTTGTCTCATACGTGTCATCTTTTAAAAGGGAAACTGCTGGAATGAGTGTTACTATAAAGTTTATTTGGAGGATATATTGTATATTTTGTTGTTTTATTCTTTTTCTTAACCTGTTTTTAGGTAGTAGCAAGGTACCAGGTTATAGAGATCAGAAACACAGCATGGAAAAGAGTTTTTATGAATTTCAATGCTAACAAATCACATTGCAAAGGAAGAGCTGGAATATTGTTTTTGAGCAACAAATTAAAAAATCTGTTGAAAACATTTAATTTATAAAGAAACCTTGGTACTCTTTACCTAGAAGGGCTCCCATCGCGGGCATCGCATGTACATCGCATGCCATTATAATGGCATGCGATGCCCGCGATTTTACATAGAAATACATGTTAAAATGTAAATCGCGTCGGTCGCATCGAATGCGACCAAAAAAAGCATGCGATGCGACCGACGCGATTACCGCGATTTCCCATAGGGAACAATGTGAAATGTCCCAATTGACCCGATTTTCCATAGGAAACAATGTTAAATGGCCCACAGAGGCCAAATAGGCACCCTGAAGTGTGAAATGGCCCCCCCAATTGTTAACGCCACCCCACGATCAACGTCAACCCGAAGCGTGGCGAGCGCAGCGAGCCCGCGAGGGGCGTCGGTATGCGTCCTACGACCTTTTCATACCCCCACTATCCACGTCGGCGTGGAGTTGAGAATAGAAAGTGTGGTGAGTGCAGCGAGCCACCGAGCCCGAATCGTGGCGAGCGCACGCGGATACCTTCACAGGTATCCGCGTCCCCTCGCGGGCTTCACAGGTGTCCGCTGCGCTCGCCACGCTTCGGGCTCGGTGGCTCGCCACACTTTCTATTCTCAACTCCACGCCGACGTGGATAGTGGGGGTATGAAAAGGTCATAGGACGCTACGCCACGCTTCGGGTTCACGTTGATCGTGGGGTGGCGTTAACAATTGGGGGGGGGGGCATTTCACACTTCAGGGTGCCTATTTGGCCTCTGTGGGCCATTTAACATTGTTCCCTATGGAAAATCGGGTCAATTGGGACATTTAACATTGTTCCCTATGGGAAATCGCAGTAATCGCGTGGGTCACATCGCATGCGATTTTTTGGTCGCATGCGATGCGACCAACGCAATTTTTTACGTTGCGATGCCCAAGATCAAAATCGTGGGCGCCCTTCTAGGTAAAGAGTACCGAAACCTTTTATTCAAGAAGATATATTTTAAATGCCTTTGTTTTTTAACTATTAATTATAGATTTGTAAGATTTGTAACACAAAGTGACAAGAGAATAGTTACTTCTTTTTAGAAGTAATCAAGGCTTTCATCTGACCCCTGTCAAACAATACAACACAGTTGCTCATTGATCTGTCAGTGTAAACCTGCTAATAGAGAGTACTGTGCAAATAGTAGAAAGAGCACTTTTGCCATCACTGGAAAAGTAGAAGTAGTGACACCTTCAGGTTGCAAATGTGTACTACAATTGAAGGTGTCACTACTTCTACTTCACATGTTTAATATCAATATGGTACAATATTTATTTATTAACAGTTTCTTATATAGCACACACATATTCTGCAGTACTTTACAGAGAATATTTGAACATTCACATCAGTCCCTGTCCCAATGGAGCTAACAATCTATATTCCTTACCACATGTACATGCGCACACATTCATTCTAGGGTTAATTTTGTTGGAAACCAATTAACCTAAAAGTATATTTTTGGATTGTGGGAGGAAACCAGAGTACCCAGAGGAAACCCACACAAAGCACGGGGAGAATATATAAAGTCTGCACAGTTAGGGCCATGGTGGGAATTGAACCCATGACCTACTTGCAAATGGTAAGCATGTTTTGAAGGCCAGACTTTATTTCATGCCACATTACTAGATATATGTACGCACACATATATATTATTGTACCTACATTGTTTGCACCTGATATTGATTTATTTCATTCTGTTCTTGGATTAAAAAAGGATTCATCAATATTTTTAAGACATCTCAATACCAGAAACAAATATCCATGTTAACTCTTTCCCCACAGATTATAAACTATGGATATTTAAACTGGTATTATAAATGTGAATTAAAAATAGGATAACAGAACTTCAAAACTCACACCCGAAGAACATTTCATACAAACACATACAACATACTAGATGGTCTTTTTTGGTTTAAATTTGTGAGTAAAATAAGGGTAATAATATTTTTTTTTTTTTTGCAAACTCAACACAGAAGTGGTTGGCATGCTGGGTGTTTTATCATTTTTGTAGAACTAATTAAGACTGTGGGAATGAGTCTAAATAACCACTTGCCAACTAGCTGTTTTAGATTTAGCACAGTGGCTCTACAGCTGTCAGACATTTGTTTCTACATTGTGTAATAAAGACCGCTACAGAAATACATATTGCCATTGTTGTTCAATTAAAATGATCATGTAATGCTGCGAGATTCAATCACATTAAATATAGCATTCTAAATATGAAAGTGCAACTCTCATGCTGCAAAATCTTGCAATCTCATAACTTCATCAGGAAATCTCTAGTGATTTAACCCATTATAGCAGGTGGAGACCATATCACATCTCACTGCCTCGATATTTATTAAATACAGATTTAACTGCATTTGAAAGCAGATATGTTTTAGGAAGCCTGAATAACGTTTATGAACAGGAAATTACTCTAATTTTAAAGTAGAAAAAAAGAAATACACAAATTAATAACAAATCATTTGTAAAAGCACTTCCTTCCATACCTAGTCCACTGTGCAGATGTGCCAATATCTATTTCTATTTTCTAAATGTTAGATAGCAGCGCCAATATATAGGTGCGAATAGCTCCGCTGTGCTTTCATATATATTGGCCCCTTCATATGTGGGGGAGAAGCAGTATAAGCACACATTACTTCTCCTCCATATCAACAGGTAATGCATCTTCCCCTTAGTGTGTAGCTCTTCCAAGATAAAAATGAGAAATCTAACTAGAAATGAATACAGTATATCACAACAATATTTTTAATTACATCTCTACATTTTTATATCTGTGTGCTAAATAACTGGAAAAAACTAATGAAACCTTTGGAAAAACATTGGAGTAGTGAGGGATCCTAATAGTCTATATATACCTCTAAGTGCCACCATTACAAATTACGGTACTTGGTTAGTTTCACGGCGGCAGCACAAGACGCTCTAGCTTGAATATTGGCCACTTGCCAAACTGCCTTAAGCTGCGCTATCAGCATAGTGACTGTTTCAATTCTAGCAGCTTGCCAGCTGCTTACTTGTGTAGTTTCAGGGCGGCAGCGTCAGGACGCTGTAGCTATGAATTCTGGCAGCTTGCCAGCTGCTTAGTTGTTTAGTTTCAGGGGGGCAGCACGAGACTTCTGTAATGTATGTTGTCAGCGTGCTATGCTGACTCCTCTAAGGCAGCCCAGCGCTGCTACTCCTAAGCTCCTGTGAAGCCTAGTGAGCGCCTCTCACACAGCGCTTGTGCCCACATGATATTCTCTCTCCTGTGGAGAGGGGATCATGAGGGCGCCGGCGGAGAGGCGCTCCATCTTTGTGATACATAGGAGTGTCTCAGATGCTCCAGCAGCAATGCAATGATACACTCTCACCTGTGCGCTGACAGGTCATTATGGTGCCACAATGACCTGTCAGCGTAGTGACTCGGCGCCACCTCAGTGCTGACACTGGGTCGGAATTTTGCGTCTACTGCTAAAGCGTCTAAGTAGTACACACACAAAATTGGCTACTGCTTGAACGCTGTAGCGTCCAAGTAGTAGACGCAAAATTCAGTGGGGTATAGGGGTACATAGGGGTGCAGTGTGTAAAACACTATTAAACCTGTTCACAATGACTGTAACAGCTGTTGACCTTGTTTATTCCACCATCCACGCCATCCCGAAGCATCACTAGTGCAGCGAGTCCCGCGAGGGGACGCGGTACACATCCTCCCGACCTTTTCATACCCCCACTATCCACGTCAGCGTGGAGTTGATTTTATATACTGTAGTGTGGTGAGCGCAGCGAGCCACCTAACCCCGAAGCGTGGTGAGCGGACGCCAATAACCTCACATGTATTCCGCGTCCCCTTGCTGCGCTCGCCGCGTTTCGGGCTCGGTGGCGAGCTGCCCTCGCCACACTATATAAAATCAACTCCACGCCGACGTGGATAGTGGGGGGTATGAAAAGGTCAGGTAGACGCATACTGTTTCCCCTCGTGGGGCTCGCTGCCTCGCCACGCTTTGGGATGGCGTGGATGGTGGGGGTCTTTCAGGAACACATTCACAACTGCAAAATCATACACTTGAGAAAGTAATGACGACATGTGTTAACTGTTAACTGTTTTTTTTATTTTAAGATAAAGATGAACGAGGAATAAATTGATTACATGAGAATACAATTAATTAGAAGAACAATAAAAAGACAGAAAAAACAAGATAATCTAGGAAAAAGTCATTATTGAGTAACAACAGTGCCGTCATCAGCACTTGACTCAGGATGTGCAGTGGCTGTCGACTGAGGCTGTGCTGTGTCGACTTTGTCGGCCTAGGGGAGCAGGGTCAGCGCCTGCAGAATGCGGTCCTCTGTGCCAAGACTCTTCCTTGAGATAAATTCCTGGAGGTATGAGCCCAGATGATGACACGCCGTCACCCTTTGGTGCTTATTCCACCACTTGCAGGACCCCCACAGCCTTTCTATATTCTGTGTATGGATACCGCTCTGTGGGTCCATGAAGTTGAATCAATGATTCACTCTGGCGTGATGAAAGCCAGCCTGCTCTAGCTGGTTGGTCTGATATGCCCTCTAGCAGTCGCTGTATATTGTGGTCCCTGGGAGCACATGCCTCTTGATTGCAGCCATCAGCGTGCTGGCATCCCACCTCTCCACTGCCTTCAGGAAGCACTCTCCTGTCTGCCTCGAGATGCCCGAAAAGACCCACTGCTGCGGCTTTAGGCATCCCACATTGGCCTTTCTGCGGGTAAAATGGCTCTCATCAACCTCCACTATAGTGCCGGGGCCGCCAACCTTCTGCTGAGGCTGTGACAGAAGGTCGACAGCACAGGCCTCCTGCAGCAAGCTGTTGTACTGGACAGTGGTGGCCTGGGACACGGAGAGGTGGCGTTTGCAGAACTGCACACTGGTCAGCTCCTCAGCCCAGCAAAACACAAAGCGCAGGAGGGTCACAAAGGTCAAGTGGCATCCTGCAAACCACTGAGCAGCCCTCAAACTGACCTTTCTGCCACAGGCCCTGATATGGCAGCGCCACATCTGCTCTCTAACAGATAGCCTCATCGGGTGTCCAATGGGGAAGGTCTGGGTCTCTGGCAAGAAATGCTGACCCTGCAGAAAAGCCACTGTCTCCTCCTCACTCTGAGGCATCGTGAATAAAGTCACTCTCTCTAGAGCCATCTCTGTGATACACAGTAGTACGTATAGCTCTTACAAAATACAAGAGCAGACTGACTAAAAAAAGTGACTGGGCAACATATGCGCGCTCATACAGTTACTAGGCAACATGTGGGCGGTCAAACATCTGCTCATACAGTTACTAGGCAACATGTGGGCGGTCAAACATCTGCGTGCTCATACAGTTACTAGGCAGATTCATAGCTAGAGTGGGGTCAGGCTGCCGCCATTGGAGCATCTGAGACGCTCCTACGTAACACTAAGATGGCGCGCCTCTCCACTGGCGCCATCATGATGTGGGCACAAGCGCACATCATATCATGTGGGCACAAGCGCTGTGTGAGAGTCGCTCACTTGACAGGCGGTTAGAGGTAGCAGTGCTGGCCTTCCACGGAGAAGTCAGCGAAAGTCGGCACGCAATGCCGCCCTGAAACTAAACAAGTAGCCCGATAATGTAAGGCGGCTAGGCATCTGGCAAGCTGCCAGATTTCAAACAGTCGCTACGCTATTAGTGCAGCTTAAGCCAGTCTGGCAAGCTGCCAATATTCAAGCTAGAGCGTCTTGTGCTGCCGCCGTGAAAGTAAACAAGTACCCAAATTACTATATATTGATATATATTTTTGATTATTTTTAATCACTGATATCTAACGCAGCATACATATTACTTATTTTTAGTACATTTTTGAGGTGTTGTCAGCACCTTATTACTTTCACCAGGTGTGGTGTGTATATATATTTATAAAATTTTAAGAGTATTAATTATTCTGAGAGTGGCGAGCAGCCTGGTGTACTGTATGTTACACCTGCACTTTTCCTTTATGAGTTATTTTGAAACCAGACTGGCTTATCACCAATGCACATATATTTGTCCAGACATTAAAAGGGGGAAACCCTATATATATATATATATATATATATATATATATATATATATATATATATATATATATATATAGGGTTGCAATGAGAGGGGAAAAAACATATAGAAACTGTTAATAAATATATATATATATATATATATATATATAAAAACAGTTTCTTATATAGCGCATACATATTCCATATTCCACAGCGCTTTACAGAGAATATTTGAGCATTCACATCAGTCCCTGCCCCAGTGGAGCTTACAATCTATATTCCCTACCACATGTACACGCACACATAGACATTCTAGGGTTAATTTGTTGGGAGCCAATTAGCCTAACAGTATATTTTTGGATTGTGGGAGGAAACCGGAGTACCCGGAGGAAACCCACGCAAAAGAACGGGGAGAATATACAAACTCTGCACAGTTAGTGCCATGTTGGGAATTGAACCCATGACCTCAGTGCTGTGAGGCGGTAATGCTGACCATTACCCCATCCGTACTGCCATATGTATATATATATATATATATATATATATATATATATATGCAGCCGTGCACATGAAGGGAAAACCATTCAAAAGTACTCACCATCGAATGTTTTTTCCCCTCTCATTGCAGCACTGAGTAAGTACTGCCTTACTTAGCACTATGATGGCCATGGGGAGAAGGAGGCCACTAATGATGCCAGAGGCCCTCCCTACCAATGGCCGGGGGGGGGGGGGGGGACCTGCGTTTTCCAGGACACTCCTGGAAAATGCTGCGTTTTCACCCACAAAAGCCCGCAGGCTGTCAATCACCCTGCGAGCAGCCTATGATGGTTAGCCATCACAATGTTGAATTAAGATTCTATTTAAAATAATTTAATTTTGACATTTTTCATCAAAATAAATGAAAAAGTACAGTTCTAAACTACCGTATATGAATCACATATTTCAGAAATAGTGTTAGTAAAGATTTAGTGTGTTATACTTACAGTACTTCTTAAGTGTACAAACAACATAAAAGGGTGAGAGAACTATTAAGTTGCAAGAGTTAATACTATTAACTTGTGATGCATGTATTTCACTTAGTCAAAAGTATGACACAAGTCTGACCTTAACTACTGTTGACAGGGAACACTTCTGGTATTATTAGTAAGTATGATAAGAAAAGGTAAAACAAACAACAGAAAGACCCTCTAGCATCATATGACCAGGTCAGAGCAACAAAGCAGTTAATGCCTACATTATACAATACAGAGTTTCCTGTATGAAGAAGAACTTTTGTATAATATAATCAATAAATATGAAGACTATAAGAATGTAAAATAAGCCTGAGGTTCATAGGGTTTTTATTTTAATATACACATTTACTTTAAGACCATGATGGATATCTTAAGGGCAACCTAACCTCAAAAACTGTCTTATTTACAGTTAATATTTGAAACGGCAAAGGCCAGAAGACTATTTAGGGGTTGTTGCTTAATTCCCCATTACTTTATACATTGGCAACTACAAATGCAATTTGATCGTCTCATAATTTTATCTGTATTCAATTTTTACAGATTTTTCATTTTTTTACTCTCATTATACTCACTGCTGTATTTATTAAAATTGTAATATTTGTCATATTCTTACTGTGCCTTCAGCCTTTCCACCAATTTTACATTTTCTTTTTCCTTCCTGCCTATTTTTCAGTGGACACAGTTGTATTTGCAACTCAAATTTGCACACATATTTGCAGGTAAAGCTAAACCCCTTTACCTGCCACAAACAGTCACTACCTGTCAGTCACTTTGTGAATACATTTTCATTGCTTCTGCTGTTGCTGATCAAGGGCTGTGCATTCATATCACAATGGACCTCTGGCTCCAGTGTTACACAATCCAGAAAAGCAACTCCAAATAGATAAGTTTGCCAAAACATGTTGCATTTTCTAAGCATATTTTAGCACTGTAAATAGTCTAAACTTGAACCTGCTCTCTGGTGAAGACAAGCAAGTTAGAAAAAAAAAAGAATGTAAAAAATGTGGCGATGTCTTAAAATGCACTGGTTCAATGGCAGTAACCTCAAATTCCGTTCTCTATGATCTATGTTTATTTTAAATATTTAACTTTGAAAATGTTGAGTTTATTTTTTAGAGATTTGTTTAACTATGATTATACTATTTCATTAAGAAAAATAAGAAATAAGTGAATGGAAAAGTATATGAAGATCTAAATTGCTTTATTATTTACAGTATTTATTGACCATTTTATATACAGCACAGCCAGTTCCGTTGCACTTTACAATTAAAAATAAGGATAAAACAAACTGGGTACTTACAGACAGTCCAAATGGTAGGAAGGCCATGCTCCCAAGCTTACAATCTATAGGAAAATAGGCATTGATACAAATGTATGTAATCTATTGCATAATGGGCAACCAGTTTGCAAAGATTCTTATTGGGCTGTATGATAGGTTGACCCATCAAATTAAGCCAGGAGTCAGGAGGGGGTGCAGGATGGCCTCCCGAAATCAGAATACCAACTGTTACAAACCGGCAAGGGGCTTTATAATGCTCACCTCCCACCAGAGTCGACTGCAGTCAGGATTCCGATGTTGGTTTAATGACCATCGGAAACCCACCTGTCAGCAGCTCACGCCTCACATGTCAGGAGGATGGAAAAGTGAGAAAGAAACCAATTGAGGATATGTTTGTACTGTACAGTGGAGATGTAATTGGATAGGAAAGGTTTATGGAGGTTAGGTTGGTGGTTCTGGAGTTTGATAAGCTTGCTGAAAAAGTGAGTTTTCAGGGAAGGCTTATAGGTTTGGAGACTGGTGGATAATCTTATTACGATACGATACAATAAAATACACTTTATTGTTATTACCATGCATAACATAGTAACAAAATATAGTTTAGCATCATTCAGATACAATATAGTATACAGCAATATATAAAAACTATCTCCCCCCACTATACATGAATAAAACCTACTATATCAGATACAAAAATTCAATACGGCTCTCGGAAAAAAGCTATTTTTTTAATCTTCCTGTTTTAGCCTTAAGGCATCTAAAACGCCTACCAGGCGGCAAGAGTGTGAAAAATCTCTGAGCCGGGTGAGTCGGATCCTTCAGAATACTCTGTGCCCATCATAAGCAACATTTTTTCTCAATATCTGCCACCGCTGGAAACGAAGTCCCAACAATCCACTCAGCTGTCTTAACTACCCGCTGAACCATCCTGCATTCTGCTACTGTACAGCTACCATGCCATACCATAGCACAGCTGTTTAAGATGCTTTCAATCACACAGCGATAGAAGTTCGCTGTAAGTATGTATCGGTAAGCGGCTTATTTTTAGGACTTGCAGAAAAAAAAGGCATTGATGAACCTTTTTAACCAAACTCCCGGCATTCACAGACCAAGTCAGGTCATCAGAGATGTGGGTTCCCAAAAACTTAAAACTAGAGATCTGTTCTACATCAATTTGAACAGGTTCGTGTTGAGTTTTCAGTGATTTCCTAAAATCTACAATAAGCTCTCTCATCTTACTGACATTAAGAACCAGATTATTCTCATAACACCAAGTAGCAAAGTTACATACAGGGAATGGGGATGGAATACAAAGAATTGGTAAGGAATAACAGAGTCAGTAAAGAAAGAACACCAGCGCAGATACTAATTAAAGGGCATATAACTCAAAGAGACCCCCCAGCAGTCATACAAGCCATTAAAATCTGGCGGGAGGTAAATAGACTCCTAGAGTTCCATCACTGGGATATAGACCACCCATTAAACGATGTTAAGAGATTGCCTGAACTAAAATCTCTCCAGGTATCGGAGGTATGGGGAAAACACGGGGTCATAACCCTAAATCAGGTATATCTAAATGGAGAATTCAAATCATTTCCACGATTACAAGAGGAATTTTCCTTACCATCCTCCCATATCTTCAGATATTTACAACTCAAAAATGCGTTGGCTACGCAATTTAAAGGGAATAACCCAGAATTCGGAATACTGCCAATAAAGGCAATGCTAACAATGGGTGGAAACTCCCTTAAGATATCTAGGGTATATGAGCAATTGTTGCAAAATAAAAATGAAGATAAAATGATGAATATAAAGGTGAAATGGGAATCAGATCTGGGGTCCATAGACTTAGGAGATTGGATATCTGCTCTAGCGTCAATACCCAAGAGTACAAACTCCATTAAAGTCCAACAAATACAGTTATTTGTACTGCATAGGGCGTATTTAACAACGGGGAGACTGGTTAAATTTGGGGCAATAGCAAGGGATAGATGTCCTAAATGCAAAACAGTACCAGGCACCTTTTACCATCTGATTTGGGAATGTGGCGTGATACAGGAATTTTGGACAAAAGTCAAAAAAATAATGGTGGAAATTGGGATAAGAGAAAATATACTAACACCCAGATGTTGCATCTTGAACATAATGGAGGATGGGATAATAAATGATAACTTGAAAAGATTTATTACTAACATGTGCGCACTAGCCAAGGTGATTATCGCCAGGGCATGGATGGCAAAAGAAGGCCCCGAAATCGATAATTGGACATCACTAATTGATTACACAGTAAAACACGAAAGATATATATATATATAATAATAGGAATACACTAGGTAAATATAAAAAATATGGAGTATCTGGATAGATAGGTAGCCTATAGAAAACAGAATTGACTGAATAGTCACATAACACACCAAACACAACAAATATTAGATATATAATGTATAGCACGTATTCAGTGGGTATATAGGAGGAAGAAGTAAGGCACAATATCACAAACAAGCTAGAACACATACCAGTATGGTAAAATAGTAGGACTCAAGTATGACACAGCTAAAAGCCAAAATGTAATCAATACCTCACAAAAAAAAAAAAAAAAAAAAACAAGCGTAGGCTGAAGCGATAATTAAACAATACATAAGCACGCACAATATAAGCAAAGATCACAAGGAAATAGAACGCATATTAAAATTTTTCACTTGTTAATATAATAATTCACACTAGTATAGTCAATGTAGTGGGTCCAAAGTAAGGATAGATAAAGAGCGCTAATAAAGACGAGAGGGCCATGCACTGTATAAATAGGTTAAAGAAGCCACGTGGGAAGCCAAAAAGGAAGGAGGGGCACAGGAACGAAAACGGGAAGGATTAGGTCGATAGTTAGGGATGGGACCGATAAAAAATAATGTATTTATGGTATTGTCTAGTTTGTTGTTGCATGGCAAGCAGAACTACTGAGTGCATATGTGAAAAAATGTATGCGAAGGTATATGATCATATACTCAGAAACCATACTCAAATGAACTATGGATACCGGCTTGCATGTATGTAGTATTGTTTGTGTGTATTGTATTGTATTTTAGTACTGAAATTGAATAAAAATTATATTAAAAAAAAAAAAAAAAACGCCTACCAGGCGGCAAGAGTGTGAAAAATCTCTGAGCCGGGTGAGTCGGATCCTTCAGAATACTCTGTGCCCATCATAAGCAGCATTTTTTCTCAATATCTGCCACCGCTGGAAACGAAGTCCCAACAATCCACTCAGCTGTCTTAACTACCCGCTGAACCATCCTGCATTCTGCTACTGTACAGCTACCATGCCATACCATAGCACAGCTGTTTAAGATGCTTTCAATCACACAGCGATAAAAGTTCGCTGTAAGTATGTATCGGTAAGCGGCTTATTTTTAGGACTTGCAGGAAAAAAAGGCATTGATGAACCTTTTTAACCAAACTCCCGGCATTCACAGACCAAGTCAGGTCATCAGAGATGTGGGTTCCCAAAAACTTAAAACTAGAGACCTGTTCGACATCAATTCCATCAATTTGAACAGGTTCGTGTTGAGTTTTCAGTGATTTCCTAAAATCTACAATAAGCTCTCTCATCTTACTGACATTAAGAACCAGATTATTCTCATAACACCAAGTAGCAAAGTGATGTATCTCCTCCCTGTAAGCTGTCTCATCATTATTACTAATGAGACCTACAAGAGTTGTATCAGCAAATTTGATGATGGTGTTTAATCCATAAATTGGTGTACAGTCAGAGGTGAAAACAGAATAGAGAAATGGCCTGGCCAGGCTTGTGTGCTAAACGCAACCCTGAATTACTGTACACCAGTATTAAGGGGTAGGTCAGGAAATCCATGATCCAGTTACACATAGAACTGTTGATTCCTAGATCTAACAGTTTGGTAATTAATCTTACTGGTATAATGGTATTAAAGGCAGAACTAAAATCTATAAATAGTAATCAGACATATGAATTGCATATATCCAAATGTGTTAATGCAGAATGTATCAGCAGGGAAGCTGTGTCTTCCGTGCTTCTATTTTTGCAATATGCAAACTGGTATGGATCTAGAGTAGGCCAAAGGTTAGCCTTTAAATGCCCTAAAATCAAATGTTCAAAACACTTCATAATAATCGGGGTAAGCACCATGAAATGATAATCAGTCATACCCACTAGACTAGAATTCTTTGGTATCAGAATAATGGCTGTATAGATAAAGCACTCTGGCACAATCGCTTGGGACAAGGACACATTGAAAATGCCTGTAAAAACCCCTGCTAACTGTTTAGCACATGCTCTAAGTAGATGCCCCAAAATGCCAACAGCTTACCAGCAGCTTTATTTACATCAATTTGACACAATACCTCACACACCTTTGCAGATGTAAGGGACAAGGGCTGACAATCCAAAGGCAATCTAGTTGCATTTGTATCATTCCCTTTGTCAAACTGTGCATAGAAATGATAACTCGTATAAAAAAGATACATCTGAGGCTAAAAAAATTGATTTGTTTGATTTATAGTCACTGATGACTTGAATGCCCTGCCAAATGCGTCGGTAGTCAGATCTTAAAAAATGCTCCTTGATCTTTAATCTATAGCAACAATTTGCCCTCGTAATACCCCTTCTCAGGATCCCCCTGAATTCACTATATGCCTGGACATCCAATGTTACAGGCCTTCAGAACGAGCCGAACCTCCTTGTTCATCCATGGCTTCTGATTGGGGTGCACAATAATCTGCTTCCAGGTTGTAACTTTGGAAATAGCAGTGTTAATATAGTCCAGCACGAGGAAGTATAGCTGTTAATATTTACGGGTGACCCTCAGCAGCCTGGGCTTCAAACCCGCTCCAGTCCGTATGTTCAAATTCATCCTGCAGCACAGAATCAGCTGCCCCCTTTATCACTGGCCTCACTTGCTGTATAAGCAGAAGATATTTTGGTGTCAAGAATATAGAAAGATGGTCAGACTGCCCCAAATGAGGGAGAGTAGTGGCAGTAGCTCCAGCAATGTTTGTGTAAACATAATCCTTGTACCACAAGTGACATACTGATGGAACTTAGGAAGAACTGTTTTTAAATTTGTATTGTTAAAGTCCCCAGCAACAATAAATGATGCCTCCAGATGACAGTCTGCTGTTTACTAATATCTGCATAAAGTTATTTTATAGCAACTTTAGCAACTGCATCTGGGGGAATATAGGCAGCTGTCATGAAGACAGAAGTAAGTTAAAGGGTCTGCACTATGAGAAACTCACCGGGTGTGGTATATTATGTCGACAATGACTAGGTCAACATGAAAAGGTCAACATGTGTGAGGTCGACAGTGACAGAAAGTTGACACAAGCAAAAGGTCATTGTGGAAAGAGTAGACACATTGGTGACATATTGGTGTCAATGTGGACACCCGAACATATGGACACCCAATTAGTGTACCAACTCCCCCCCGCATGGCACATTTTGCTGTTTCTAATTGGAGACCACATGGATGAAAAAGTAGAAAAAAAAAAAAAAAACTCATGTCAACCTTTTCATGTATCGACACCGAGCCAGGTTGAACTTTTGCTTATGTTGACCTCTTGACCACCTTGCCTAGACATCCAGATCCTGATGATGCAATCTATTTGTTATAAGGATGTGTGTTTCTGATGCTCAGTAATTTCTTGAACAGAATCAGTGACATTTTGATAAAAATATTTTTAGAAGATGCTGCAATGAATGGACAAAGGTGCATTTACAGAATAACTACACTTGATAAACATCTAGTGTATATTTGGCAATAAATCTTTAACTTTTCTATAAAAATCATGCTTAAGAGCCTATTTAGGATATTTTTTCATAATCACATCTAGAGTTCTGTTCCTAAGTCATGTTCTGACAAGTTCTTTCTGATTTTTGTTGAGCTGGCTCTAGGCCCTATGACCCCAAGGAAGCTGAGCAGACAAAAGGGAGATTCATTTGATGCAGTATTTTTTTTATTTAGTGAACAATTATCTTTGAAATGACAGGACATAGGGCATTTTTGCTGATATATTTCAAAGGAAAGTATCGTATGACATCCCTTTATAACTCACATCATGGTCTTTATAACAAATGACTCACCAGATACCGTTTTACAAAATGATCTTGATGACATTCAGCAATGTTACTGCAAATGTTCTACCATTCTGCTAACGTTTTCAACATTGAAAACTTGATTTGAAATGTTGCCAGTTTCAGTTGCAAATTGGTTTATATCCCCAGATGCAACTGTGATTTCAGTGCCAAATTCGTTACTTGTCCCCTTTCAACTTAGATGTATTATATATATATATATATATATATATATATATATATATATATATATATACACAACTGTATGCTGTATCATGTACAGAACAGTATAGCTTCTCATTTAATATATCAAGACACTGGGGGAAATATATTAAGATGGGAGTTTTATTTCACATGGGATGTTGCTATGGGCAACCAATCAGATTCTATCTGTTATCTTCTAGATGGTCCTAAATAAATAAGAAGATTCTGATTGGTTGCCCATAGCAACATCCCATATGAAATAGAACTCCCATCTTAGTAAATATCCCCCAATGAATGCACTAACACAGTGATTCTCAACGTCGGTCCTCAAGGACCCCCAACAGTTCACGTTTTCCAGGTCTCCACACAGAATCACATGTGAAGTAATAAGCTCCACCTATTGATTTTTTTAAATGTGTCAATGAATAATGAGTGTGCCGGGTGACCTGAATATTATGAACTGTTGGGGGTAATTGAGGACCGAGGTTGAGAACCACTGCTCTAACATATGCTGGTTGCCTCTCTAATTTAGCATCATGTAATATAAAGTGTAGCAAATCTTTTGGCTTGAGATTCTTCTTCGTGATTGGCCACTATGAAACTGTGTTCTGCACGGGTTGATGGAACACATTGCCTACTTTATTTCTTCTGGTGGAACAGGCAACAGGACTAAGAGTATGCTCTACTTGAGACATGCCACCCTCTTATAATGCTTAGGGCTGACTGAAGAACATGCTATACAGGATTTGGCACACAATAATACAGCAGGGGGGGGGGAGTAGTTACTAATATTGAGCAATTTAACAGGTATTCTTATGAGTAAAAAAAAATATATATATACGCCAAATAGCAGCAATCAATTTTTCTCTGCATATGATTAAAGACCAAACTCAAAATAGTTAGTAGCAGTGGCTAGCTGTGCCAAAGTAACTGTTAGTGGATAAAGATCATCTCATATTGGGCCAGATGCACTAAGCTTCAAAAGTGATAAAATGGAGAGTGATAAACAATCAAACAATCAGCTCCTGCATGACATTTTTCAAACACAGTCTGTGGCATGGCAGGTAGGATCTGATTGGTTGGTTGTTTATCACTCTCCATTTTTTGTCACTTTTGAAGCTTAGTGCATCTGGCCCCTAGTCTGACGTAGAATGTGCATTTCACCTTTCAACTACCAACAGAAACAGACTCACTTTGCCTACTGTGCATATATTCAATTGACTGTACAAAGCTGATAAGACTTTCTACAAGCATCTGCTGCAGCTGAAAGGGTTGGAAGAAGGATGTTACAAAGACCAGCCTGGCTAGAAATAAATACTCAAATACAAACTTAAATAGCCAACTGAGACAAGGAAAATGAAATACATATTCTGAATAAAACAAGCACTGCAATATAGTGTGCAAAAGCATAAATGGCTGTTGATCATCCACCAGAGTGGACTCTGATTTTTTTTATATTTTACCTAGTTACTGCCTTTAGACAAATCTGATAGAAGGTTGCAGAGAAAAAGCAATAAATAAGGACAGGCATGAAAAGTGGAAGTGGCATGTTGCATACATTTAATGAACCTGTATAACAAAGGGAATACTCTTTGTTCTCACAAATTGGAGAATATGGGCCAAGATTACATGAAAAATGTGTAAAATTGTGTTTCTCTGGACTTGAAAGAGGACTTGCTCATTATGTTGGCTTTCTTGTGGGATACTAATGGTGCTTAGCCTTCTCTGCCATGGCTCCATTTGTATATGCATGCTTTCTTTGGATTTTGGTGCATTTTTCATAGGCAAATGTTGACTTGATTCTTGGCAAGAAGGGTCTTCTCATATCTCAAATGGTGGGGCTTCCGTATTTGCACATGTCAGTATATCATCATCTGAGTGTCAGTGTCTATGGGAGGCTCACTTAAGATGTGTCAGTGTGTCAGCATCTGTCTTTCTGTCAATGTCTCCTTATGATGAAGCCGTATTCCACAGTATCAACATAAGGCTAGACTTACATCAGTGGGGTGAGTGCCTCCAGCAGTAGACTTGGTAAGCACCCTCCTCAGACTTTGCATCTGGTACATTATAAAAATGTCAGTGATAATACTTTCCAATTGAAATCATTATAACAGAGGAGTTTCTGCAGGTATGGGATAGATATCCTATGGCATGTCAATGGTCAATCAAATGTAACTACCATTCCTTCCCTTTTAACTTTCTAACCTTTTATTACATGGGTTTAACATTTCAATATCAGTCACTGCCTCGTGCTACCACAAGGGCTTCCTTCTAATGCACAAAGCAAGTTTTCCAATCTGTCAGCCCTTCAGATAGTTGAGTTCCGTTATCCGGGTTTACCTACATACATTGCATGTATTTTTTGCAGAGTCCCTCCTCCCCTCCCCTACATTACTAGCTCATACTGTAGTGCTACACACATATGCCTCTACAATAGTGTCCTAAATACCCCATAAGGGCCCCTTTATGTAGTGCCACATACATATGTCCCACCAAAAGTGCTCAAATAGAAAGAACCCACATGGGCACCATACTGTACTACCACATATAAATGCCCTCACAATAGTTCCCCGCATGATCTCACAAAAATACACCACCCATACACGCCCGATATTGTAATACTACTTTTAGCCCTTTGGTGCTCCTCTTATGACCTGTAGTACAGTATAAAATATATTCAAAATAAGATTAGAAATATCGTTCTTTTTTAACATTTTATTACTCTATCAGTAAAAGTGAGATATAATAAAATTTGAATTATTTATCCAATACAGGTCGAGTATCCCGTATCCGAATATCCGTTATCCGAATTATTCCGAAATACGGACATTCCAGAAAGTGAAAAAAAATTTTTTTTTTGCTAAAAACTCACTGGGGACATATGTAACAGCATCACTGGGGACATGGTATGTAACTGGCACTATATATGTGCAAGACAATGATTGCTTGGCATTCAAATTCAGTGCTGAGATAGTACACACATTTTGTTTCAAGTTTTGAAACCTTGTTTTTTGAACAATTAAAATATGTTTGTGTGTATTTTATGTGGTAATAAAATATATTTGTGTGTATATTATGTGTTTATACAGCATAAATGCAAGATACTTCAAAATACATCATTGAAATATTAAAATATTCCGAAATACGGAATAATCCGTTATCCAAAATTCTCCTGGTCCCGAGCATTTTGGATACGGGATACTCAACCTGTATTGCAAATTCATAACTAATATGACCATTTATGATGAAATGCAGTAGGTTATGGCCAGAAGTATATAAAATATTTGGGGATTTTTAAACAATAAAAAAAAATTCCTCTGTCCTTCTCTGTCTGCTTACACAAAACAACCCGATTCGCTGAAAAACACGGTGAATCGGGAGCATTGAATACTGCCCATATAATTTATTAAGTATCATTGCTGTATTAGAACTTCATAAGTACATTTTACTACTCTGCAGTACTTTTCAACAGTCATGACATATTTGGTAAATAATATATGTCAGTACAAAAGGCTTCTAGACTCCTGTCTTTCTCCAAACTGCTGACCACAGGTTTCTGGCATTTACTGTAACTCGCTGTTATGTCTTAAAAGGCAAAATCTAAATAATAAACAGGCAACCTTTGGATAACTCCTTCAACACAGACACGCATTTAAGACTAAAGTCACATTTAAAAAAATGTGGCGGCTCTGAAACGTGTTCAAGAATTTCATGTTAGGAAGGAAATTTGTATATAACTAAGAAGTTAAAAGTAAACTGTTTTTCAAATAAAGTGCAGACTTTCATTTTTGAGATTGTAAATACTAATGCTACATACATAGTTGCTTCAATTGAATACAAAATAGTGAAAATACATTATTAGAAATGTCATGAAATTGATATTATAGTATGATAAAAATGAAATATGCTTGTAAGAAGGCCATAAAACCAATCAACTTCTGTCAATCTACAGGTTATGCTAAAAAATGACACAGTAAAAGCAGATTGGTGGCTATGACCAACTTTTTTACGTTATCTCACTCCAACATTTGATAAATGTCCCTCATATGCTAAAGTAATAATGCTGCTCATTGGTACTTTCTGTGATGCATGTATTTTCTGTTTAGACTAGAGGTATGTGGATATGCACTGTCAATAAATTGTCTTTGAGTTTTGGGACTAAATTAGACTGGTATGGCAAAGCACATTTTATCTCAAAAGGGAAAAATAATGTGCATTGCAGGTGAGGCAACATGCAGAGAGAGTTAGAAACTGAAAGCTTAATTGCAGCTAAAACTAAAGCAGCCACCACATAAACAAACCCTACACATAAACAAAAATAACTTACCCAAATTTAACACATGTTACATCTGCCCCACCTGTAGTGCACATGGTTTTGTCCATTAGAGAAAAAAATAGCTTTGCTATCAAGTCTGAATTATGGTTTGTTCTCCTACCCGATAAATCTTTGTGGAGGCCATGGTGATCTCCGGCTTAAATCCTATGCACACTGGTCTCCAATTAAACACATACGATTTGACATTTTTCATGCAATTTTTCTGCCTGATGTGTCAGAATCGGGTAAAAAGTGCCAAAATCACATTAGTGTATGGGCACCTTGAGATGTTCTTCACATCAAAAACCTTTTTTATTTATTTGAATTAGCAATGGCTGACTGAATCTCTGTTGTTTATTTTATACATTTTTTGGAGTTGCCAGAATGGGTCTACCTTAAGCCAGTAGACTCATCCCGGAGCAAGGGCATGTTTTGCGCCCCCCCCCCCCCCCCCATTTGTAGTAGGTGGGGCTCTTGCGCGGTGAAAAGGGGTCACGGCCTAACATTATACCACACACCGTAATGACCATTGTACATATTAGCAAACTTTGTAAAACCCATTACACATAAAGCCACACGCCGTAATGCCAATTACACATAAGGCCACACATGATGCCCATTACATACTATATAACACACCGTGATGCCCATTACATACTATATAACACACCGTGATGCCCATTACATACTATATAACACACCGTGATGTCCATTACATACTATATAACACATCGTGATGCCCATTACATACTATATAACACACCATGATGCCCATTACATACTATATAACACACAGTGATGCCCATTACATACTATATAACACACCGTGATGCCCATTACATACTATATAACACACCGTGATGCCCATGACATACTACAGTATATAACACATCGTGATGCCCATTACATACTATATAACACACCATGATGCCCATTACATACTATATAACACACCGTGATGCCCATAACATACTATATAACACAATGTGATGCCCATTACATACTATATAACAAACCATAACGCCCATTACATACTATATAACAAACCATAACGACCATTACATACTATATAAAAAACCGTAATGCCCAAAGTTCTTCCCTGCAATGTCGATCACATTGCAGATCCAGGCATTAAGGGTAGCCTCCTGCATTAGCAGCCTGGCTGTGAAAGCAGACACATTGCTGTAATTTTATCTCACAGAGGCTGCATGTGACATTATGCAGCTACCCCAAAAATGGTACAGATGCATCTATGCTGCACCCCCCCTCCTACCCCATTAAACTGCACTAGTTTTGCAAAATGGTCTAATATCAGGCCCATTGTTCCTCGCAGGCAAAATCTAAAAACTCATTGGACCATCAACAGAACACACAAATTGGTCCTCCAAAAAAACCCCACAGAATATATTGCATCTTATATTCATATTCATTGTCCCCCCATACACAAAAAAAATACAAAAAAATAAGGTACATTATCCCGCACTGGAAATAACTAAAACCACACCCCCGCACCAATACTTCCTAGAGCTTCCATTCTGTCAATTGCAGACAACATCTGCAACTGTGTGGTGTGGTGCCCTCATACAGCGGATCTATTGGAATCTCCGTGGAGCCAGTCCTGACTGGGTATATGGAAGAGGGCAGGCTGCAACAGGTAGGAAGCACAGGGCAGGTTGTGACAGGAAGGGCAGAGCACATGCGGTGAAAGTTAGGGGTGGAGGGATTCAGAGAGCCGGTAGGGGTCAGATGGAGAACTGCAATAGGTAGGGAGAGTCAGTGGGCAGGATGCAAAAGGTAAGAAGAGGTCAGATGGCAATCTGCAACAGGTAGGGAGGTCTGAGGGTAGGCTGCAACAGATATGGAGGGGTCAGAGGACAGACTGAGACCAGGTAGGGTGAGGTCAGAGGGCAGGCTGTGAAGGGAAAGGAGGGGTCAGAGGTCAGACTGAGACAGATAGGGAGGACAGGCTATAATATATATTACAGGTGACAGCACAGTATGCTCTATGCCAGGGGGTGGGGCTGAGCAGGGGATCGCTGGCGGGGCACAAGTGTGTGTGTGGGGGGGGGCAGGAGGGGGTCTGCAGGCAGCAGAAGTAAGCTTTTCTGTTCTAATGATGGATGAAAGAAGGACAAGGGCGGCAGAGTTCTGAGGGGGAAGAAGAAGGGATGTGTGATGTGGGAGGAAAAAAGGGGCAGGACTAGTCTTAGAGAGTGGCGTCCAGCACAGCCCACGTCCTGCAGCCCTGGCTACACAATGTCTGATTCTGCCCTGCTATTTGGCTGCTGGACCGCAAGCGCCTATTGGCTAGCGGTCCAGCGTGAGCCTTAATTGAAAATAGTGGTGGGCGGCACATCTCTGCCAGGCAGAGCAGGGAGCGAGCGGGGGAAGCAGCGGGTGAGTGGGTGAGCAGGGCAGGGGAGCCGGCAGTGACGTGACAACGTCATTGGTTTGCGGGGGGCAGGGTGAACAGGTAGGCACCGGGCAGCAGGGCAGCTGTAAGCACACAGCGGCTGGGCTAAGTGAGTCCCAGACTCCCGGCTCATTTGCGGCGGGGTGGCTGCGCCCTGCACCCCTTCGGTGCCTGGAGCGTGTTCTCCACTGACTCCGCCCTCCCTACGCCTCTGACCTTAAGCGCATCATATTTTCTCTAATATAATATCCATATGAGATCTAAGTGCGCTTAAAAAGTTAAACCATAAATCTGCCTTTTCTTGAGTTCTTGCATTAGATGAACGGAATGACTGTGAAAGGCATGTAGTGGGTTATACATGCATAAACAATCAGCAAACTTATTTGACGCGCATACCGGAAATCGGACGCCATAAGCCGGGGAGGAGGAAGCCGGGTGAGGAAGCCATGCGCACGTGCAGGGATCGGGTGCGGGAGCACCAGGCACTGGGTAGGAACTCACTTGTCCACAGTGCCAAGCTCGTAATTCCCGCGGCCTGCAGTACTAATCGTTCTTAATAATAAGATTAGGAGCAGTGCCGAACAGGGTGCCGGGTGTGAGGACCAGGCACCTGGCACCAAAGAGCAGAGGGAGCACAGGGCCAGGTATTCAGAGAAAGCGGGGACCTGTTCACACAGCAAAGTGACAGGGCCAAGCAGCATACACCAGGGAGCCGGGAGACAGGTGCGCACATGAGGAGGAGGAAGAAGAGGAGTGAAAAAGAGCAGTGATGTACTGTGTGCCACAAGTACCAGGTGCCAGGGGAGAAGTGTGCGGACGCAGCGTGGGGGTGTGCTTCAGGATGATCGGAGGCAGCTGATAACAGCAAGTATCATACTTGTTTTCTCTTGTGTTCTATTTTCTTCTCTTCCAATTGTTGTACAGTATTTCAATTGCAATTGTATTGTGCTGTTCTTTTGTACTGGGGTGTCTTGTATTTGGTTGATTTAGGGTTATCTATTGTGGGATCTGTATAGGTTTATCAGCACTGTTACAAGCAGTACACTTCTGTCTCCTTTCTTCCTTCCTTCACTCTAAATAATATATTAATTATTATTAGTTATTAATTTATTTATTATTGTTTTTTGATATCGGTATAGGTGCCCATATAGATTCCCTCCAGTAGCTTAGCTCCCATATAGTATCAATTTAATATAGTATAATATAGCATAATATAATATAGGATTTTGCACCCTCTACATAGCTGTAGTACTCACCCTAAAAAGACCATGACTGGGGTCAGCAATCTCACTCGGTGCGTATCTTGCCAGATGTATGCGCATTTGGATCAAAAGATCCAGGGAGAATACATCTGTGTAAAATGCGTAGAGATGGCTGTTTTAGCCGAGATTTCTGATCTAAAGCAGACCGTCGAAAAACTGAGGGACATTGCCAAATTAGAAGAAAGCTTACGCCTCATGGTGGAAACTTTGGAGGATCAGGGGATAATAGCAATAGATGAGGAGGGTGAGCCAGCTAAATGGGTCACAGTCAGAAGGGGTAGTAGGAGGAGGAAGAGGCAGGCCAGTGCTGACTTGACAAATCCCAGTAGATTCCCCAGACTGGACAAAACTACTGTGGATGCTAGCACCTCTAGCACCCAGGGCACTGGCACACCAGGCTAAGTGGGGGCTAGGGAATCAGGGACCACAAGATAGATGGTGGTGGTAGGGGATTCTATCATCTGTAAGACAGATAGGGCAATCTGGTACTGGGACCGCGATAGTCATGCAGTCTGTTGTCTTCCAGGTGCTCGGGTATGGCACATCGCGGACCGGGTGGACAGATTACTGGGAGGGGCTGGGAAAGATCCAGCGGTCATGGTGCATGTTGGCACAAATTACCAAGTTAGTGGTAGGTGGGGTGTCCTTAAACATTATTTCAGGGACTTAGGATGTAAGTTAAAAGCAAGGACATCCAAGGTAATTTTCTCAGAAATATTACCTGTGCCACGCGCAAGTCTAGGGAGGCACAGAGAACTCATGGAGCTTAATGCATGGCTAAAGGGATGGTGTAGGAAAGAGGGGTTCGGGTTCCTAGAGCACTGGTCAGACTTTTTAGACAGGGGCCATCTATACGCCAGTGACGGATTGCACCTGAATGGAAAGGGGGCAGCAGTGCTTGGAGGCAGGATGATTAGAAGGTAGGAGGAGTCTTTAAACTAGGCATAGGGTGGGGGGGAACGGAGATAGAAACTATGGGCATGTAAGACAGAATAGTGAGGAATGGGCAAGTAAGAGATTGGAGGTTGGAGAAGGGGGGGTAGGAGAAAAACTAGAGTCAGTAAGAAATCAGTAGTGCATCAAGACCACTACCAAACCTTTATGGAAGAAAATAAAAATAAACATAAATTAAAATGCTTGCTGGCTAATTCAAGAAGCTTAGCAGGAAAAATAGGGGAACTGGAAACTGTGGCCACAAGGGACAATTATGATATAATTGGTATAACAGAAACATGGTGTAAGTTGCACAAGTGGGCATTAAACATGAAGGTATGTACTCTTTTTAGAAAAGATAGGGAAAATAGAAGGGGTAGGGTATGTGCCTTTATGTAAGAAATAACGTAACACCATGTGAGAAGGAAATGAGCTCATGGATAGATGAAGATAACACAGAGGCCATGTTGTCAGATAACTGAGAATAACAAAATAAAATTTTAATAGGGGTATGCTACAGACTGCTGAACATGAATGATAGGGGTGAGTCTCTGCTTTTAAACCAAATCAAAAATCATCAGATCAGGTACTAATTATGGGGGATTTTAACTTTCCAAATATTGATTGGATAAAGGAGATATGTAAGTCAACAAAAAGCAGTGGGTTCCTAAACTTACTCAAGGATCAGTTTATCACACAAATGGTAGAAGCTCCAACTCGTAACGAGGCATTATTGGATTAGTATTAACAAATATCATAGATTTAGTTTCAAGTACCAAAGTAATTGAACATCTAGGGAACAGTGACCCCAACATGGTTTCACTGGAAATCAACTTCAGTAAACTACAACAAACAGGACCGGCTAAAATATTAAACTTCAGAAAAGCTAACTGAATTATTCAGGGAAACTAAAAGAAATTGAGTAGGAAGCGGTATTTGAGGGGAAGAATGCAAAGGAAATGTGGGATACACTAAAAAATGTGCTTGATTCATTAACTATTAAATACAAAGCTAAAGCCAATAAGGGCAAATTCAATTTAAAAAAGCCATCATGGTTGGACAAAAAAGTAAGGACAGCAATCAACAATAAAACAACAGCATTTAAATGTTATAAGGATAACGTAAATGAGGAGGCGTTCAGCAAGTACAAAGAAGTAAACAAAATTTGTAAAGGGGTAATCAAAGTAGCTAAAAGTGAAAATGAAGAGCGCATAGCCAATGAGAGCAAAACCAATCCTGAGAGCAAGTACATCAATAGTAAAGCAAGTACATCAAAAGTACATCAATAGTAAACCTATAATTAAAGAGAACAATAATCAATATCAATGGTAAAAGATTTACAGAGGATAAGGGAAAAGCAGAACTGTTAAATTAGTTCTTTTCATCAGTGTTTACTAGAGGAGAGCAGACAGTGGAACGCACAAGTACCACATATGGGACAAACAAGCCAGATCTTAATATTGCTTTCACGACCGATAATATAATATTGTGGCTCAGCAAAGTCAAAACAAACAAGTCACTAAGACCAGATGGGATTCATACAAGGGTACTATGGAACTATGGAACTAAGGGGGGAATTAGCGACCCCCCTGCATTACAAGTTTGATAACTTACTTTCATCAGGTAAGGTACCAAAAGTGGAAGATGAGGTTCAATGTGGATAAATGCAAGGTTATGCACCGGGTTGTCTGTAGTCAGTGATTTTACAGACTGCTTCATGTTTTCCATGTCATGTGAAAGGGAGCCCAAGTGATTTTCTGTCACAGAGACCCTCTGGGTTTCCAGCTGGAGGAATTTTAAGGCGTATATTCTGGAATTGTTTGGAAGTGACCCCCATTCTACGCGCTAATCCTTGGCCTGGTGATAGGCCAAAATACGGTACGGGCACATCCTTCTAGAAAATCTCATCTAATAATTTAAATTGTATTGGGAAATCTACACCATGAAATTTTTCTGTTTTATCTTTGAGGTGATACATTATGGACCGAATATTTTGAAGAAAAGGACATTTATATAAGGCAAACATCAGTATTTAAAATCTCAATAGGAAGTGCAAGTTCACCCCCAATGTTCTTGTTGTTTCTATTATTACTGTAGTAAGTGATACTACAGGGTTAACCTGCCGCATCCAAGTGGAAGCGCAAATTTTCAAACCTTTGCTCTTGTACATTAGAGTCTGAGCCCTCTAGAGACTGCACCAACAGCCTATCAGCTGGGTGGTTTTTCCACTATCAAGACCCATTACCATCTACCCTGGACACAGATTTAACCAAAAGCCACAGGTGCTGCTGATCAGCCAAACCCTGATCGCATCAGCCTAGGAAACCTGAACTGGCTCTAATTATCCTGCTGCTGCTCTAAAACCTGGTCCAGATAGTTAATATTCATCTTATGTGAACTTATCTTATGCTGTCCCTGCCACAGTTTTTTTATTTTTATTTTTTCAAAAAATCAAGTTTATGATTTGTGATATTGCTTTATATAGTATTATAAATATTTGCTTCAAAATATTATTCCTCAAATGGACTTTTTATGCTTAAAGTATAAATTAAAATGTGTAATCCATTTAACTAGGATGAGCTTAGAATAAACAAATTCATAAATAGCTTTGCTAACTGAATTTCCATAGATTCATGCATCTCTAGTAATGTCTGTCTAATAACTCCTAGGGAAGTGTATAAATAATAATTATTAAAAAAAGTTAAGTAAACACAATGTTATTATACATGCATAATGTAAAGTCTTGTGCTGCAGGTTTGGTTGGAATGCAAAATATTAAGTAGAATAGGCAGGTTATAACATGTACAAAGCTGTGAAATGGTTCCTAAAAGCTTTCAATGTTCATTGAAGGGAAAGAGAGCATTAGACAGGTACGATGACCTAAAAGTGCCAGGGCACAGCTAGCACTGCAATAACCTGCAGGCATGTGATTAATTGCCCACATTTATAATCCAGTCAACAACAGATAGAAGTCATTGAAGGTTTAACAGTATAGCAAGTTTTGTTCTTAGATCATAGTTACATGCAGAATCTAGCCCAGATGTGGCATAGTTGATTAATACTATGTAAAAGCAAATTGAGAGCTTAATACCTCACAGTATTGTTTGTGTAAAACAGAAACATATAATTAAATTAAAGAAATTAACCTAAGGTCTCATTTAGTCTGACTTGTGTGCATTTACTGTTCTGTTTTGGTTACATTTCACAATTTTTTTGCCCTTTAATATTATCTATTGTGAGTTGCAACAGCAATATCTATGTGTCACGTCTTTCCTGTATGTTTATTTTTTTTTTATGCCGTGCATTTTAAACCTTCACTAAGATTTTTATTTTGTATCAATGCTTTTTTGGATTAAGTGGCGTATTCAATCCAGGATTCCGACTGTCAGAAAGTCCCGACAGTAGGAATCCTGGGCTGTTTTCGGTTAGTCCGACAATAACTCGACAGTCGGAATTCAATTTTCCTGCTGTCGAGTGTCAGCGGATCAGCAAAAACGGCTGCAGATTGTCGAAAAATGGATTTGAATTTGTCAATCCGCTGCCGTTTCCGACAAAACAGATCCAACTTTTTTCAAAGTCAGATCTGTTTAGTTGGAAATGGACTACAATGCTGTCGGTAAAGGCAGCATTGAATAGGCCAGTGCCACTATTTCTGCCGGCGGAAATAACAGCCGGAATTGAATACCCCCCTAAATCTGTCTCAGACCCCAAGATTTTTTGATGAATAGACTCATTTAAAGATAGGCATTAGTGTACCTGGACAAACAATGTTGTCATTCAAGGGCTGCAAACAAAGGCGTAACTACCATATGTGCGGGGAGTGCAGCTGCTATGGGGCCCAGAGCTGAGAGGGGCCCACTTTGTCTGTCAAAGATACATGTGCTGTATACATTTTTCAGAATTAGGTGATAAATAGGGGCCCTTTCAAACTTTTGCTATGGGGCCCACATGTATCTAGTTAAGCCACTGGCTGCAAATGTACTGTTTTTTTTTTCAAGTAAGTAACCTACTGTAGGTTTTCACATTTATTGTAGAAATACTGAGTATTTTTGATTCCTAATATTTTGAGTTGACCTATGAAGCATGCTAATTGATGAACTATAAACTTTGTGCAAGACATTGTGAAAATTGGGATACTGCTTTCAGGATTCTGCTCATCATTCATAGGGTTGAATATGAAATGTCAGCAGTCAGAATCTCAATGGTCATATATCACAGAACATTTGCACATTTGATAGTAAAATGAAGGTTTCAGTCATACTCACTCAATAGGCTGTGCTGATTTTTGTCTTGGTACTAAAATGCTTTTCTTTTTAAATTAAAACTATATAAACTTAATTTTTGTGTAAATGCCTTATAGATATAGTAGTAATTGGCTATAAAAGAACAATTTTGCACATTGCACAAAATTTGTTGCAATGCACAATTTGTTTCAGTAAATAAAGTTATGTATAACAGTTGCAGCTCCATGTGTTACTGGAAGCAAGTAATGTTAAATATGTTCATAGGCAGAAAGGACATGGAAATACAGTACAAGGTAACTATGTATCCCTGCTTTCTTGCAACTTCACAAATTGGTGATAGTTCTTTGCTTGCAATGCAAATAATAATTTGCAAATTTTTTTATGTTCATTTGTTAGAACTGAAAAGTGCTAAGTATAGTGATACTGTAAAAATGTTCATTTGAGTCTGTGCATATTTACAAAATATGTGCAACTGCATTCTAAACCAGGGGTGGCCAACCAGTCAGAGGCAAAGAGCCAAAAATATGGTATGGTAAGAGGAAGAGCCGATTCCAGGCAAAAATGGGCGTGGCCTAGCTACTGAAAGGCCACGCCCCATTTTTAAATGGCTTTTTGTGTTCACACCTTTAGCACATTTGTAGGACCTTGTGTGGCATTAGGTTTAGTAGTGATGACTTCTAAACACTTTTTAGATATTTTACAAGCTTAAATGACTACTTGCCAACAAAAAAATAAGTCCAAATAAATTAGTAGCATTGTTTTTTTTTACTTGAGGTTTGAACGCTACTAAATTATTTGGACTTATTTTTTTGTTGGCAAGTAGTCATTTAAACTTGTAGGTGTTCACAATTCATACAGGGGGGGGGGGGGCAGAGTGTCTCACGCATTGGTAGGGGGCTACAGGGGGGTCATACACAGGAATGGGGTGCAGGAGATCACACAATGGGTATAAGGTGAGAAGAGGTAGGGGGAGAAGGTGTCTCACACATGGATGAGGAGGGGGGGTCACACACAGAGGAAGGATATGGGGAAGGCTTGACACACAGGGGTTGTGGGGTACAGGGAGCCACACAAACATGCACACATAAAAAGGGTTACATGGGGTAACACAGGGGATTAGGATGGTAGGGGGGGTTACACACAGATGAAGAGGGTAGGGGTGATATAGTTACACACATATGCACACAAGGGGGTAGGTGGCTCTCCGTGCACTTACCAGAAGCTACAGCCTGAAGAGTGTCAGTACAATGAGGCCCGTGGATCTCTGCACAGGGCGAAGGGGAGGACAGCAAAAAGGGAACACTGCACTTCTGGATGGTGCTGGCTGGAGGCTCAGCGAACTCATCCCTGTGCGGGAGCAGGTGGAAGGCCTAATGCAGCTTCCCTTCATATTCGGTGCAGGCAGGGTTGGGGGAGAGGATGGCTTTCCCTCATGGTCAGTGCAGGGCAGGCGTGGCTGCTGGAGAAGGGAGGTTCTGGCTGGGCTGCGTTAGGGGAGAGGCAGGGGACTGACATTTCTGTGGGGAGGGTGGTTGCGCTGCGGTGCTTTGGCTGATAGCAGCTCCAGTGCTACTGCTTGCGCAGTAGTAGCCTGTAAATGGCACCGGAGTGTTACAGCGTATGCGTTGGGGGCCGGCCGGTTCACTACATACAAGTGAAGCCGCGTCCCAGATACCGGCGAAGCTGCGATCCATGTGATTGCTGCCCGACAGCCCGAGCCGCACATAATGAAATGAAGAGCCGCATGCGGCTCGTGAGCCGCGGGTTGGTCACCCCTGCTCTAAACCATCACTATATAGAAATATACTGATGTGTCTGCATACATCTATAACCCTTGTAGTTGCACCATGCAGTAGCATGACTCGGTAAAGATGAGCAACTTTGCGTGCAACTTTTATTTTTAAAATGCGTCATTTACCAAGTCAATGATAAGTTACATTATTTTGCAGAAAAACACTGTAGTGTAGTATGTCCTATTCAGAGACTGCAGTGGAATATAGACACACCACTTATCATTTTAATCAGCAGAAGCTGCATGTGTATACAGTATATTTCACACATGTTTTTAATTATCCTCCCACACCAACACAGAAAATTGTTCCTTTTCAAAAACTACCTTGATACAATAAAGCCTCAATAATATATCAGATGGTAGAAAACCTAATGGGGCATACACACTGGGAGATTTGAGCAAGAGATTTGTCCTAAGTGGTTTCGTTCTGCAATTTAGTATGGGAAATTTCCCACAATCTAGATCTCTCATACCCACTTACAGATTTACACAAGAGGTGGTTTCGTTTGGAAGATTTGTGTTAAGCTTTTTAAATAAAGGGCAGGTATTATAGGAGTGAGGGTGATGTAGATGGCTCAGATCGCTTCTTAAAACATGGGTGATTTGCAATTCCTTGCTAAGTGATCTATCTAGATATATACTGCATGCCTGAATGATCTAGACCGGCGATAGTGACATCGCCATCACTATGGGGCATACACAATGAGCGATTTATGCTTCATTTCTAAATAATTGATTTAGCCAAATCACTTAGAAATTACGCAAAAAATCTCTCCATGTGTATGCCCCATTAGGATGAAAAAAAAGCTTGATGTGTAAACTAGCTGCCTAAATACATGGTCTCCATTCACTAAATAATTCACCTTAAGCTGCCCATACATGGAGCCGTTCGTCGGCATCCGTTCTGTACTATGCGATGCGCGCTCCCTCGCATCACATAGGGCCTTATTTTGGTTCACTCTTTCTGACAAAATACTTCTTAGATGGACAAAACCATGTGCACTGCAGGGGGGCAGATGTAACATGTGCAGAGAGAATTAGATTTGGGTGAGTAATTTTGTTTCTGTGCAGGGAAAATACTTGCTGCTTTATTTTTACAATTCAATATAGATCTCACTTTGAAGTAAAACCCCACCCAAATCTAACTCTCTCTGCACATTTTGCATATGCTCCCCTTCAGTGCACATGGTTTTGTCCATCTAATGCAGCCCACACACGCATCGATTTTAGAACGCATTTTGTACTTTTAAAGTACAAAACGCATCGTGCGTACAATTATCGGGGTGTATTAGTGCGGCGTGTGCGACGCGATGCTGTGCTATGCGCGTTCCCGGGGGCCGATTTTAGTTGTCCAAAAAAGTATGTGCAGCAGGTACTTTTTTGGACATTATCGCATAGCATCGGGCTCAGCATTATACAGGCATACGAGCCGATGCTATACGACGGGTTTTTTTTTTTTTTGGGAAATAATTACATACAAATTGTTATCAACAACTTTATTGCAGGTTTAAAACATGTGAACACGAACAAAATAAAGGTCAGAAAAAGCCAGTGAAAAAATGTGCTTAAATCGCACAGCATCGCATCGCAGACAGCAAAATAACCATCACATCGGGTCATGCTTAATTCTGGCAGAAAAATTGTAAAGAACCATTGTACAGCCAAAAACGCATAGCACTGAAATCGGTGCGTGTGTGGGCACCATGAGAAGGATTTTGTCAGAAAGAGTGAACCAAAATAAGGCCCATATTACGGTACAAAAAGTATGTGCTGCACATACTTTTTGTACTAGGTACACATCGTATCGGATCGCAGTGCATGCACAAGGCATGCACAAGGCATGCACAAGGGATGCGATCCGATCCGATGTGTGCTGTTTAAGTCCCGAACGGATCCGTTAAACGGACCGTGTATGGGCAGCTTTACTATGCTAAACAGATACCTGCATATTACTTGCATGGTAATTAAAGAAAATTACTTAATTTCCAACTGTTACTGCCCACCTGACCTATTCCTTCGAGTTGTCTGAGATCATTTTGAGGAAGGAGCATAGCAAATGGATGCCAAAAACTGTCTGAGCTTCAAACTGTACATATTTACTTTTAGTTTTGTACTCTAATAGGATATGGGCTGTCCACTGTAATAGGGAAATTGACAGGAAGTCTTTAGCAAAGAAAAAATAATCTTTACCGACAATCACAAATTTATCTGAAATTTCTAAAAATGTTCTAAACATATTTGTGACAACTTAAATATTATGCTTAGTGTTGTGATATGTTACTTTGGAGATACAATCTAAATTGATTTTACAAAATAGAAGAAAATAAGATACATATCATAGAGAATAGTGGGATTTTCCAAACAGCAAAAACAATATTAAAAAGCATGTTTTGCTGTTATAAAGTGATGTAACTTTAGCAACTTTATTTTAATAAAAAAATTACAAGGACTAGTAATAGACAATATCTACCCATATTCCCTCTAAAGTGCAAAACAAAATAAAGGTATCTATGGTATATACTCTATGTTTTTTTTTTATATAACTCTAATGTTGTCCAACCTTCATTTTTGTCCACAGAATTTCTTAATTTAATTTGAAGCAATGCAGAACTGGATGTGAAAGCAATTATATATTGCATAAAAATAGTACCAGGATTATTTACTTCAATTACTATCAAATATAACATTACAGATATGACAATCTATATGGATACTGCTGAAGACAAGTTACAGTATTTATTGCATGTTAATAATGTACTAAACAGTTTAATATTTATTATTGGGTGAGTAGGGATTGTTTTTTTCCAATAGGGGGAAATTAAGCATTTAGCAACTTAAGTGATACATGTTCTGATCCTATCAATACATATGTTAACATTTTTTACCCACTGGGGACCATAGGTGAAGGTTTAGGAGAGCCAGGTCTAGGAGGGGTTTGGTATGGGGCTCCGACAGTAGGGATCCCGACAGTCAGTATCCCAACTGCCGGTGCTCTGATAGGGGCAAAGAAGCCCCTTGCAGGCTCGCTGCGCCTGACATGCTGTGGGTCCGGGGGATTGCTACACTCACCACAGGTTCTATTCTCCCTGTATGGGGGTAGTGGACCCCCACAATGGAAAGTAGCCCCTGTGAAAGAGCACAGGCATTCGGGATCCCGACATCAGGATACTGACTGTCAGGATCCACACTGTCAGAGTATCATCCGGCCCCCGCCTAGGAGAGTTAATATTTTCACATATGATATTAAAGTTTGGATAGCGTTATATAAAAATAACCTATGGGTGTGATCCAGACTCACCATTTAATTACGAATATTAGACTAGAGGGCACAGTGACACTAATACTTTTTAAAAATAATTTATCTTTATTAATATACATGTTTTATTAATATTTCACTTCTCTGACAGTTTTTAAAGAATAATTAATAAAAGATAGATTTTAATAAATATAATACAAATGAATACACATTCCTTCTCTATTTTTCTGTGCGCCAAGAAGAGGCAATCTTCTCTTTCTGCTTTCTTCTCAATGTATTGCCTTTGGCTGCACCTCTGTATGACTAATCAGATATTCAGATTAATTAACTAATCGGTGTACTACAAAGTACTATGAGTACACACCTTTGCAGAATTCCCAATTTCCCTTCCCCTGTTGTCTGATCTGGACTTTTTGCAACATGCATTAGGTCAACAATCAAGACTCAAGCAAAATGGCTACATGGTATTGTCAAAACAGGAAAATGTTGACATAATTTTTTAGATTTTTTTCACACCTTTTTTAACTCTTTCATACTTTATCACCCTTTTGGACTACAATTGCGAATGTTAAGCACGGAATGCAAAGTGAGCCATGCAAGGGGATATGGTGCACTAATTGGGGGTCCATGTGCTCCAATCTACACACTGGCACCAAAAAATGTGAAAAACCCATGTTGACCATTTGTTTGTGTCCATCTCTTTCCCATGTCAAACTTGTGCATGTTTTTGGGGTTATCCTAGACACTGTTAACCTACTTCCAATTGATCCTAACCTGCATGCAGTGATACAGGTGCAAATATTTACAATTGAGAACATTTTTCATTTAAGGTTTCACTGGAGCTGCTACTGACTAATTTACATATTTGAAGATATTTGGGTACTTGTTAGTTTCACGGCGGCCGATATGCGATCCCATTTTTTACCTGTTCATAACCCCACTATCCATTACGCATGGAGTTCATCTTATATAGTGTGGCGAGCGTAGCGAGCCACCGAGCCCGAAGCGTGGCGAATGGATTACTGCTCTTGCTATATAAAATCACACACTATATAAAATCAACTCCAATGCGTAGTGGATACTGGGGTTATGAACAGGTAAAAAAATCGCATCGGATCGGCCGATATAGCATCCGATATATCGGCCGCCGTGAAACTAAACAAGTACCGATATTTGTAAAATGTATTATTTCAGAATTGGGTTTTTAGTTGTAGCTCACTAAATATACCAGGGTGAAATAACATAATACAGTATGCAATTAAACCATTGCATGCTGCCCTCTTACCACACTATCCCAGAGAGAAGAAGGGATAATACAAATGGGTAACTATGGGAAGGTCTGAGCTGACCAGTGAAGACTACAGTTATCATTGGTATAGTAAAAATATTGATAAGTCTTTGAGGCACAAATATGAAGTTGACATCAGACTCACAAAATGGACCATATACTCAGAAATAATGTGGGTGTACATGTACATGTACAGTGCTCCAGTAAAGACCCAATATTTGTCAAATATCAAATCGCATGGGGAAAGAGAATACAAGCATGCCATAGACAGCTTGAAAAAGTCTCCGGTATCCAGGAGACGAAATGCGTTGCTAACTTCCGCCAGGCCCTGCCTGACTTGTTCCTGACTCCTGCCCTCACTGCTCTCCATATTGCCGTCGTCACTCCCGTTCTTTCTGCCAGGATCACGGCTTCCACCGCTACTGCTGTGACCCACGCTGAATCCCGGCGTTTCACGGGCAAACACCTCACGGTGTGAAACACCCAAACACTGGGACACCGAACGGGTCGATACAGCTACCAGCACCATGCTCTGTGTGTTACACAGTAAATCCATCTCGGCCTGCACACGAAGGTGCACTCCATCGGGACTCCTAAACAAGGGTGAGCTACTAACCCCGTTACTTGCAAACTCAACTAGTGCTAACATGCAAGCACAGCAGTGAATTATACAGCTACCCATGACTGGTTTTGAAATATTTGCATGCCAGCTACTAACTAAGGCTTTCGCTTGACTGTACTAACAAAATTTGCTGATTCCAAGCTACTAACTGCTCATTTGACCAATCGGCTTATCTAATGTGGATTGCATCTTCCATTTCCCCCATACTTTACACATAATCTAGCTGGGACGCCAGCACGTAACCTGTCAGGAATCAAGTCCAGCTTTTATATTTTACAGATATATTGTCTGTTTTAGGATTGTACATGTTTGTTCGTCCATCATACTCCAATTTCAGTTTCTGTACCCCCTGTACTGTTTATATATTTTTGTTTTCTAATATAAAAATATTTTATTATATTATGTTTCAACAGCGTGTCTTTTCTCTAAATTTATTATCTTGGTTATAGCGCGATGTGTACCCCCAAACAACTCCTGCCCCCAGCAAACCTTCCCAGAGTCTAGCAAACTCTCCACACCAGCAGCAGATACCCAATTGAAAAAAAATTGATCTTTGTATAACAAACTTCGTGTATACATTTTTTTTCCATTAGCGCCGGGACTCTTGAGAGAGAGGTTCTCCTTCTCTCAAGAGAAAAATTTCTTTCATGTCATAGTGCATGGCCATACATAGATAAAAATGGACAGTTCTCGAAGGTTGTACAGGGTGGGGCATGGGAACTTCCTTTTTGAAAATGAATTAAAAACTGTATACATCTCAAAATGCTTTATTATTATTTTTCGTCCCTGTCACACAAAATGGGAGATTTAATCTTACACCATTTTAAAAAGAATATTTTGTAAATGTCGCCCTCCATGGTCAATACAGTGGACCACAACCATTTGTATAGGTGAAAATGGAGTTTATCATAAAGAATTCGGTGAAGAGAGTGTCCCGACATGCCAAGTGCAAATGATTGTTTACGAGCAGAGTGCTTAGGAGACTGCAGCACAGACAAACAAACTCATTCGACATTTTCAAGTGTTGCGATGGTCCTTGGCAGGCCTTTCTTTATTCTGGACACATTCTCTATTTCCTTGAATGCATCCACCCACAATAAAATTGATTAACAATCAGGAACACAGCCTGGCGGGGGGATTTCAAAGTGAAGACGAAAGGCACATTGCATCACAATGACTGAGGGGGCCATTAGAAAAATTTACCTCTACAGCAAAAGTACACTGCTCTCTTGACCAAATCATTATTATAATTGAAACGGGTGGGCCCCACCTGTATAGTCATATAATCATAAATCCCTAAAATTGTAGATAACACCTCACACAGCTAGTGCAAATTGCATTCAAATGTAGGTGACACAAAATCCCCTTTTAAACTCAATGCTTAGTCCATCAATTCTTGTTCATGGGTATATCACAAAGGAATAGTCTTAGGTCACTTAATGATGTAGGTCATAGCTCCATCCTGGTTACAGCTGTTTACTCATACTTTGCACACTGCAGCACAAGATGTCTGGCATGAGTAAGCAACCAGGTCTTGTTCAATTCTACTAGTTTTGAGTATTTTTTTTTTGCCAAAAATGTGATATAGCTAGATTACACCAGGAGACTGGACTCATTAATTTTATATGTAAATTGTGTACATCTGTGAACGACTGAGTCTGTATACATAGCACTTACAAGTGTCACATAACACATAACTCTCTTTGTGAGTCCTAGTTGTGACTAAGAAGCATTGACAAAAAAGACTCAAAAACCACATCCAAGAGGGGCTTTTTGATGCGACTGCAGCAATTATGTATGAGGACACCCCTGTACAATTAAAGTTAAAAAATGAATTGAAGTGCAATACTTTATATAAAATGTGCTAGATTAGTGGATCAATACATAAAAAATACACCCATTCCTAAACGCCAGAAGTGGCAGCCTACCGAACATCATATAACTATCCAGGACACAGATGGTAGCCCGAGTCCAGTATCACCTTGGATAGTCACAGAAGTAGCTACATTGGAGACGCATAAACTGACCTGGGAGACAGGTATAGATGTTTTTATGGAGGAAAGTTGGGAAACAGTCTGTGCATGTATAGTTCAGCTAGTACAACGGTCAAAGTGATTTCCTTTTAGTGAGTTCAATACAATGTTTGAGTCAACTTTGGCGAATCCTCTAGTCGTTCCAGTGTTGTTAAGGGTGTAACAGGCTCATTTGTTTCTCCTTTGTATTCTAAGAAACTAGTAAATACAGAAACTGTATCAATAACACTTAGAAAATGTATAACCACTGCCACTTACTTATTCAATTCTAAAAAATATTCCAACTATAACCATTTTTTAATTTAACTGTTTTTAAATTTGTCCCAAATTAAATCACTTTAGTTGGTTTCCTATATGCCCCCATTACATTTAATAAACAATGTGGTTGGAAAAATAGATTTTATCATGCACAGATTTCTAAAATAATCAAAATCCATGTTGCTATACACAGCAACCAAGCACATGGTGAATACTTTTATGTGTTCTGGAATCTAAGATTTCTATTCCGGAATATATGAAATGTGTATTTCCTCTGTCTATTTTTAAAGTCAGGCATTTCTAATTTTAACTTTAAGTGACAAGGAGGCACATTTATGAAGAAAGTGATACTATCATAAAGTACCTGAGCTTCTTCAAAGTATCTAAAATTAGCAAAGTGAATCAGCCAAACTGAATGTGATTGCATATAGGGTACTTGTGAGTTATCCGGGCGTCCGATTTTTTGATTGTATGCCTTAAGTTAAGGCATACAATCAGATGCGATGCGATGCGATATCGCATCGCATCGCATCGCATGCGACCATCGGATGCGATGACCCGATTTTTCCATAGGAATCAATGTTAAAATGATTCCTATGGAAAAAGGGGTCCTTTTCATACCCCTACTATCCAAGTGGGCATGGAGTTGGATATAAACCTGTGGCGAGCGTAGCGAGCCACCGAGCCCGAAGCGTGGCGAGCGAAGCGAGCCCCGCGAGGGGACGGTATTCCGTGTCCCCTCGCGGGGCTCGCTACGCTCGCCACGCTTCGGGCTCGGTGGCTCGCTACGCTCGCCACAGGTTTATATCCAACTCCATGCCCACTTGGATAGTAGGGGTATGAAAAGGACCCTTTTTCCCATTGAATTCCATGTTAAAATGGACTCAGTCCATTTTAACATTGATTCCTATGGAAAAATCGGGTCATCGCATCGCATCCGATGGTCGCATGCGATGCGATGCGATGTCCCGATCCGACCCGATTTAAAAATCGGATGCCCGGATAACTCACAAGTACCGCATATAGTGGTATCTCTTTCTTGATCAACTGCTAGGTGCCAAGTACTCTACCAAGTGACAATCACGATTTTTTAAATGTTGAATGCTTGTGCATACAGTAATTGTAAAAGCATGAAAAGACCTTTTTGCAACAGAGTGAGTTTATGTAGCTGGTATAAAGAATTGTCCTGTAGTATCCAAATGGCTGAAAGACAATGTCTAGGTTGAAAGTTGATAGGTCCACACCATATGGATGATATGGTCAAATGGTCAACACAAAGAAAGGGTCAACCTGACTTTTGTCAACACATGAAAAGCTTGACATTGTTTTTTTGGGGATTTTTCCTATTCACTTTTTGGACCTTTTCATACTTTACCATCCTTGTAGACCCTGATCGAGAACAGTAAAGTCTGCCGAGTGCAGTGTTGACAAAGCTAGGATAAGTGGTAAACTAATTGGAGGTTCACGTGCTCAGGTGTCAACATTGACACAAAAAAAATGTGAAACTCATGACGACCTTTTGATGTGTCAACTTGACCTTTTCCTTGTGTCCTTTTATAGCAGCCCTCTCCCTTTAAAGCACAGAATCTGTCTCCCATCATGACACAGCTCCCTTCAACTCACAGCACATTACCCCTCACAGAACAGCACCCTCTCCCCTTATTATGCCCTTATTGCTTCTCTCAAGCACAACACCATACCTCCCAACTGTCACGATTACAGCGGGACAGTCCCGATTTTCGGATCCTATCCCTCTGTCCCACCCGCGGCAGGCATTGTCCCGCTGTGGGGGGTGGCAGTTGGGAGACCCCCCAATCTAATAGAATAGACGCTGTGCGCATGCGTGAAAATGAGGTCGCGGCTAATTAGCCTAAGCCGCGCCCTCATTTGCATGCACCCCGCCCCCTTTTCGGACGCTCGCGCGTGTCCCTATTTCCCCAACACAGAAGTTGGGAGGTATGCAACACCCCTCTCCTAACACAGCACCCCATTCTCCACTCACAGCACACCTTCTTTCACAGCACTCATAGCACTCCTTCCTTTACAACTATTCTCAAGCACAGCACCCCTCTGCTCTGATAGCACACCTCCCCTAACAGCACTCCACTCACAGCACATCTCCCCTTACAGTCCTGACTGCACCCTATCCCCTTAATGCTCCTCTCAGGCACAGTGCCCCTCCTATTTCATAGTACAACTCCCCTCCCAGCACTCCACTCACAGCACAGCCCCCTTGTTCTCTCACAGTACAGCAGCACTTACAGCACCCCTCACAGCAGATTAAGACTCACTATATGGTTCACAGCAGAAATCCTTGCACCACATGGTCCCAGGTGGCATTTTGAATTTAGTGCCAGCTGCATGCCAAGCACCACTCATGAACTTGCACATAATTAATGGTGGTCTACACAGCTTGCAGTCAGCACCAAATTCAAAATGCAGCTAACTGATTTTGATTGGCCCCCCAGTTCATGAGCTGCTTCTAACTCACAATTGCACCAAATTTAAACAGACACACAGCCATTAGACCATCTCAGGAACAGGGAGAGGCATAATTTAAGCCACCAAAGTGCCTGTTTAACATAGCATTTCATACTGGCACATTTTAAGCACTGATTAAACGTTAGTAGTTACAATAACTTTAGAGTATAAGTAGCCTTAAAATTACTTACTTTAGAACAAGTCTATATAGCCTTAGGCTGTAGAGTTGTATGGCCATGCAATAGTTAGTACATATTACTGTACTCAGTGTTGTAACTCTCTCTCAGTTTGGGATGCGATCAGTTTCCCGGTGGTCGGAATCCCGGCGTTGAAAATCCCAACGCCGGAATCCCGACCACCGAAATCCCAACACTTTCTCCCTCCGTGGGTGTCCACAACACCCATAGAGTGAGAATAAATGAGTGTGCCAAGCACAACGAGGCACCGGGCTCGCTGTGCGGCGATCCACGCCCCCCCCTTGTCGGGATTTCGGTGGTCGGGATTCCGGCGTCGGGATTTTGAACGCCGGGATTCCGACCACCGAGATTCCATACCGAATCCCTCAGTTTTAATATACTGTAAGTTATATAATAGGCAGAACATGTGGGAAAACTTAGCTCCATATAATATAAATATGTCGTCCTATCCAACCAAATAAATTGCCCTTCAAGATGGAGGAAGATGTATCTATAGTTCCTTTTACTCAGTCTGGATTAATGCTGCTCAGGTAGAGTCAGACCCTTTCTCTTGTATTTTGCTACAACCCCAATATAGGTTCATATTTGCAGGAGGGTTTATAAACTAGAATAGGTCCTATAGTAACCCTTTTTTTAATTTGTTTAAATAAATATTCAGAAGTACTGGACCAGAAGTTTACCTTCTAATATAAACCTCATCACTGGGCAGCATAGGAAATGTATACTTTTATTTATACTTTTAGTGGGCTAGTAGCATATTTGATGTCACAGTCAGGAAAGCTCTGTGAATTGAGTAGTAAAACGACAGACCTGTAAATATGTAGTCAAATAAGTAATTGCTACCTGCTGTCTCTTAACTGTGTTATATGTCTGAATAACATCACATGTCTGAAATAATATTAATCACAAAACTTAAAGGCCAAACTGTCTACACTCCATGCGCAAGACTTGTTTACATTTCTCTATAAAAGTTTCTGCATGTGCACAAGTCTGTCACTGTTATTGGAGTGCCACAGTGCTGTATGGCTCTATAGTATTTAGGCAAGCAAGATTGATACCTTTACATACTATTGTCTCCTTTTTGTGTATCCCATTATATCAAGACATACTTTGTCATTTGTATCTTGTTATATTTATTAAAATCTACTCTAATTTGGAATCAATAAATGATATCCCCTGTAGCTGTCTGGGCTTTTCTTCATTCTGAGAAGTCCCTGATCCAAACTCCAATGACCCTTGTATGAGAATGTGCACTGTCCAATTAAGCTTGTGTTCTTAATGTCAGTTCAACACAAGTCATCTGATGACGCTGTATATATTTACCCTAACAGGAATGATTGTCACAAGCACATTAATTAATTCAAATGTAGTTTATTGTTATTGAATACTATGCTGTATATGTGCTGACCATGAGTGGGAACTAAAGCCTTCAACACACTGCGATGTTCTGTGTAAATTAGGTACAGGTCTGAAGGACTGCTCACATTTGCTATGCACCTACCAACTAGTAGGCATCTGTGAAAAATAAGTCTAAGCTTTCTCTACTCTTCTGCCACCTGTTGGCTGAGCAGCTCCACCAAATTAGCCATTAGTGGCATCCCTTTCTCCATTAGCTGCAGAGTCTTGGCACCTGACTACTGAAACCACAATTTTTTAATTCTTTAATCTTTTCCTCCTTAAGGGGTTGTTGGAAACATTGGAACCACTCCACCTGTTTGTAGTGAGGTAGATTATGTTCAAAGGACTGGCAGCGCTGAATCAGTCCTCCCTGCAGGAACATTTTGCCTCACTTTTGCACTGCCTCAATTAGAGGTCCAACCAGAGGCACAATAGCATCTAGACTCAAGTAAAAGCTATTTATCTTGCAATGGTCACTAGCGCTACTAGAGCTCCAGTTGTCATAACCAAAAGTTACCCATTGACATTAAGCACAAAACATAAGATTTTTTTCTATTTTTTATCATTCAAATAGCTTTTTGTGTACTATACAATAAGGGGGTCATTCTGAATTAATCGCTCCTCCACGCAATGGCACTGGAGAGCGAAGTTTTCCATCTGCGCATGTGCATACTGATGTATGTGCATGTGCAGGGTCCCTGGGCGAACAGACTCGGGAACTCGCACAGTCACTGATCCATTTACACAAGTGTCTGGGGCAATGGGTCAGGGTGTCACCCATGAGAACGTCCAGTAGTTCATGGGCATGCCCATGAAAATGGTGGGTGTTCCCAACCGATAGCGGGTGGGAGGAGGAGGGCTGAAAATATATGTTGTTAATGAATGAATAGAAAAGCACCAACTTTTATAATATTTTGCAGATCTTTTTTCATGCTAAATGACCATAGAACATGAATTATAAAATGTGGAGTTTTGTAGAATAAATTGCTATTATATGCTGTGGTAAAACACTACAGTAGGTTTGGCAACTAAATACATTTCAGTTGTGCCTCTATATGACTTGTGGTCAGAATGAATGATTAAGGTAATGTTGTTGCTTCTGTTGGTGGTTTATCTGTAAAGAATCATTTTGATGTTTAATGAAGTGTGATGTGAAGATAATTTATCTGTTTTATTCGTTAAGCCCTTCTTATGTAATAGACTATTACAATGAAGCTAACCACAAGCACAATTCCAAATGTTTGCATTATAAAAAAAACTTTCTCCTATTGTACCCAATTTTGGATTACCACGGGTATGCAAGCTCCCAATACCCAATTTATACTTTTTTTTTAAAATGGTTGTGGGGTTTTCAGACTTGTGAAAAAAAAACTATACTTACCCCTTTGGTGGTCCCCCTCCATCTTCCCTCTGGAGAGAGTTCTGATGGGAGATGAAGTTTTAGCCATCTGTTGCCGCGTGGGGGGGGGGGGGGGGTTGACACTCACACCTGGTGGGGAGAGGTTACACATACACATTTGGGGTTACACATTCACAGATACTAACACACACTTACACATACACTTTTACATTCACCGCTTCTGCAACTAACTGGAAACGGATTTTCACAATTAGTCCTCAAGGGTGATGCAGCAAGGGTGCCAGAGCGAGACCCTGTTATTTTCCTAAAATGAACAATCTTTGTAAAGATCATACTTGCCCTTGAGGTGCATGAAAACAGATCCTGTGATTTCTACATAAATTACCACACCTTATTCTCTGTTGTATTTGAATAACAACAACCCACTAGCTGTGGAAAAACCTGGTGTCAGTGACCCCTATAGTTCTGATTCAGATAAAAAATGAATGTAAACACGAAAAATTACAGAGAATTTCACATAAAATAGCAATCTACTGTATAATTTGAAAAGGTATGACAGAGTATCCTATATATGTGGTTATTACATAGGGCAAAGGGACCCCACCCCAGTATACTGTTTTACCTGCATTTGTTTTAATTACTTGACTGCAAAAATTCACTTATAGTCAGTGATTGTGACTGCTCAGCTGCACTGTCAATGCTGGAGGATAGACTCATCTGGCAGCAGCAGCAGCATGGCCCTCCCCTCTCCCCTCCCATCAGTGGGAGGGAACCAATGCTCCTCCCCCTGTCACTCCTTTGCAAGTTGTTTCCGGATATAGTAAAAGGGAAGTCACGTGATGGCTGCACAGCACACTGGAGGAGCATGGCAGCAGTGACAAGGCAGCGGAGCAGCAGCACTGGCAGCCAGTCAAGTATCTGGTAAATACTGCTGGGGAGGGAAGGGGAAGAGTGTCACTGAGTAATGTGGGTGGAGGGGGGAAATGTCACAGAATTATGTGGGGGAGGGGAAGTGTCAGAGTAATGTGGGGAAGGGAGGGGGGAGTGTCACATAGTAATTTGGGGGGGGGAGTGTCACAGAGTAATGTGGGGAAGGGGGGGAAGTGTCACAGAGTAATGTGGGGGGGGGAGTGTCACAGAGTAATGTAGGGAAGGATAAAAAAATGATGGGGGGCAGCAGTTATGAGGGTCTACTGCCCCAGGGAATGGGGTTTTATTTTTGTCACTGGAAGTTTAGGTAGCAGGTATGTTGGGCACAGCATGTGTGTCCCCCAGTGTAAGGTTGGTGGGCATAGTTTGCTTCTTTGGAAGTTTGTCTGATATGCCTAGCCCCTGGCCTATCACTTTTTACATTATGTATAATACTGTCTCTGCACTGTCACATATATGTGAATTTTGGGCACATTCCCTGTGTCAAATGAGAATTTCAGCTCATTCCACATGTCAGATTGTGCCTTAATGTTAAATTTTGGTGGTAGCCCAAGGACCCACTGCGATCCTGCCTGATGTTGATACAGTGTGTGGTACATTATGTAATGGGCAGTATGGTGTGTGGCATAATGTGTGATAGACAATTCAGTGTGTGGCATTACCGCGTGTGGCATAATGTGGTGGTGGGTATAGAGGGGTCAGTAATGTAGTAGTGGGTATAGGGGGGTCAGTGATTTAGTGGTGGGTATAGAGGGGTCAGTAGTGTAGTGGTGGGTATAGGGGGGTCAGTAATGTAGTGGCAGGTATAGAGGGGTCAGTAGTGTAGTGGCGGGTATAGAGGGGTCAATAATGTAATAACAGAATGTAATAACAGAAAAACAATACAATGTGACAACATAGGGGGAAATTTACTAAAGGAAATTTGAAAAAAAAAAAATGTATTTGTATTTAGAAATACACTTATTTTTGACATTTACTATCCCGAAAATACGGCAATTATGACTCTAATGCATTTCAGCAAGTGACTGCGTCAGAGGACGCCCTCTGAAGTATCTTGATGAGGTCTCTCTTCATATCTTCTCTATAAAAAAAAAGAAAAAGCAATTCAGATGCGTTATTGAAATACTAAACATATTTCAAAACCCCTAAGAATCCATATAGAGAATAAGCATTATGGCCCTTATTCTGGTTGGTGCGGCCAGAGCCGCACACGGGGCTCCGGCCGCACAAACCAATCCCCGCCCACCCTACGGATCGCCACGGCCGTCCGTACACGGACGGCTGGCGATCCGCATAAAAATGGTGGAGGCGTACGCCTCCACCATGGTGGGAGCTGCCCCCTGCATTCGATGGTCGTCGACCATCGAAGGCAGGTCCGCACGCCCCGGCAGCTCCCGCAAGCTGAGACCACACGGACAATCGTCCGTGTGGTAGCTTGTATGGGGGCTGAAAGCTGACATCCGGCGACGTCAGCTTTCCGCCCCCATGAGTTGCGTCATGCCCTCATTACCATGCATACGCCCCGCGTTTGCATGGGAACGCCCATGAAACGCGGGGCGTACACATAGGGAAATGAGGGCATGAAGCCTCTCACGCCCCTATACGCCCCCTTTGCGGCGGACGAAATCCGTCTGCGGCGAAGGGGGCTGCACATGCGCAGATTGACCTCTGCGCATGTGCAGAGTAAAAACATCGGCGGTACGGCCGCACGCGGGCCGTACCGATCCGATTAGAATAAGGGCCTATATTCCCTTCTACGAAACAAGAATGTTGTATGTGTTAAATTTGATCTCTTAAATGCTTTTCTTTCCATTTTCATACATCTAAACAATAGAAGGTTAGTTTTATTGGAAAGTGCTATTGTATCTGTTACGTTGCTTCTCAAACACACTTTATAAATTGTCCACTGTAACAATAGTAGTAACCTCATATATCCAGCTAGTAATATATATGGATGTTTTGCTAATAGCAAGTATTTTACTTTGGACTTCAACCTTCTAGCTTGCCATCATTCCCAGCTCTGCATCATAACACAGCCCTTTTCACTCACAGGCATCACTGCGCTTATGCATTCACACACTACAACACAGATCACTGCCTAACACAAGATCTGTACACATACTGTATGCCCTGAAGTACTCTATGCTAGTGTTAACATTCTGATGATACGAATGTTGAATATGAATATATATGTTGTTGTATATCTGCCCAATGCAAAGCTGAGGACATATGAAAAAGCAATAGTGGAAATGGTAATTTTTGCCAACAAAGTGCTTTCTTAGGGGGGTATTCAATGTCTGTCGAGGAGTGGTTTTTGTCGAGATTTTCATGATGCTCGCTTTAAAATGTGTTTTTTCTGCTGCTCGCCTATTCTATGTTGGAATTTGCTCACTGGTCGAGTTTCAAAAAAAAAAAAAAAAACTCGTTTTGCTCGACGGTCGAGATACCCTTCCTCCGCCTTAACGAAAAAATTTCTAGGTTTATTTGCTCGACTTCGCGTGTACCCTATTCAATGTGACTGATTATTTGGCTTGCTCGACAGGGTTACACTCATTACATTATCAAGATAAGCTCGCCTATTTCTTTAGGCGTGATTTCAGTAAACATCAACATATTTATCTTAAAATGAGGTATTTCTATAACATACACTGTTTTACATATGCTGCACGTACAGCCCTTCTTCAGCTTATTGATCAAGGTGTGTGCGGTGGTACAGGGTCTCATTGATGCTTTGCTGTGCAGTTATTTGTTGAAAACCTCTGCTGCTGCTCCTGCTGAGATGCTCGTTGTGCCCGTCCGTATAGCTTCTCGTGGCTGCTATCTTTCCTGCATCATTTGTTTTGTGACCATTGTTGATCGTATTTAAAGAATTGCTGCTGGAGTGACAGCTATGGTTATATTATTATATAAATATATATATATATATATATATATACATACATTCAATAGTCACACAGACGTCTTATCTACAAACTGTGCTTTACAACTGTTGTATGTGTTGGAAGTAATGTATTTGTTGGGTGTTTAATGAAGAACCAATCAGTGCATTGTAACTATGCTAGCTCCAAATCTGCCAGCATCCTTGTTTGCATTTTCTTACAAGTTGTTACTTTTACCCACAATGCTCTGTGTTTACCTCAGCTCTCTCACTCCTGTTCTGAGACTTTAGGGAGAACACAGCATTGTGCAGTCTGCTGATTTGGAATCGATTTTTATAGGGAAAATTTGCGTTTTTTTTAACAATATATATTTTTTTAAACATTGACTACAAAGATGGAGCCTTTCTCAGACTGTATTATTACTTTCCTGGTGGAGGTTTTGCTGGTTAGGCGTCGCCATAGGCCTATACTGGATGCTGCAGAAAGTATTCGTGTACAGAGAATGGCTGCATTGGGTGAGTCAGTGCGGGTTACAATTCCACGTCCACGCCTGTATCGTACACGGCGTGTACTGGACACTCTCTCTGAGGCAGAAGTGATAGGAAACTATCGCTTATCGTCTCAGGCAATCTATTCGCTGTATGCGCAATTGGAACATGACCTGGAGCCTCGGGTACGGTCAAACCATGTCTAGAGGACACTCCTGTAAGTAGTGTTAGGTCAGCCCTGATGGAATAGCATTGCAGGGCTGAGATTCGCTACCAGGAAGTCTCTCTGACACAGAGTAAGAAGCGAGTGATCAATAAGTGTAATTGGCGTTGATTGGTGATATTTTAAGCTCAAATTAAGAGTGGTTCAAAAAACTGTGAGATTGCCATGCCCAGATACTATATAGTATAATCAGTTGATGACCAGTCCGTAGCAATTAAGCCAGGGAAAGAGAGATTATATAAACCTGTCCAGGTTTCTGGTAGATAAGGCAAATATATGATTTTTAAACAAAATCAAACCATTTTAGTAGATGAATGAACGTTCAGAAAAAAACCAATGTGAATATCACACTGCCTCAATGCCGGACTATTAGATAATAATAAGCTCTAAATTTGCTGATAATAAATAGTGCCGGTATTGCAGGTGAAATCACTGATTTTTCAAATGGTGTAACAAAATGTTGCATTCAATGATTCAATGATCATATAGGCACATACACGAGCGTATAAATAGAAGCCGCTTGAATAAAACATTAACAATTGCAACCTGTTGGTTAGCAATATCAAATAGTAAGAAATGGGGCTAAGTGCATGGAGGGAAGAAATAGCAAAGGGCAGTGTGTGTGAGATAACCCGATGTCACCCACACCTCACCCGTCTTCTGCGAGCGGCCGGGGGGAGTGAATGACAGAGCGGCACACTGCAGGTGGAATGGAGGGGGAGCGTGCACGGGAGATTCGGCTGAGCACGGTGTTAGGTCAGCCCTGGTGTCAGTACAGTGCAGGGCTGAGATGCGCCGCTGACGGATCCCGCCGTGCACGGGGAAAGAAGAAGGGGGAGAAGGATACCTTACAATGCGCCGGGTATGCTGGACAATGTCAGGAGCTTAGACTGTCAGTTCCCCATGGAAGAGGGGAAGCTGTAACAGTCCCACAGAACGCGTTTCACCACGTGGGCTTGATCACCTGGAAGCCGGCTTAGCCCCATTTCTTACTATTTGATATTGCTAACCAACAGGTTGCAATTGTTAATGTTTTATTCAAGCGGCTTCTATTTATACGCTCGTGTATGTGCCTATATGATCATTGAATCATTGAATGCAACATTTTGTTACACCATTTGAAAAATCAGTGATTTCACCTGCAATACCGGCACTATTTATTATCAGCAAATTTAGAGCTTATTATTATCTAATAGTCCGGCATTGAGGCAGTGTGATATTTACATTGGTTTTTTTCTGAACGTTCATTCATCTACTAAAATGGTTTGATTTTGTTTAAAAATCATATATTTGCCTTATCTACCAGAAACCTGGACAGGTTTATATAATCTCTCTTTCCCTGGCTTAATAGCTACGGACTGGTCATCAACTGATTATACTATATAGTATCTGGGCATGGCAATCTCACAGTTTTTTGAACCACTCTTAATTTGAGCTTAAAATATCACCAATCAACGCCAATTACACTTATTGATCACTCGCTTCTTACTCTGTGTCAGAGAGACTTCCTGGTAGCGAATCTCAGCCCTGCAATGCTATTCCATCAGGGCTGACCTAACACTACTTACAGGAGTGTCCTCTAGACATTTATCTATTTTTTCTATCAGTGTGTCCATTTCTTCTCTCACTCTCCGTCCGCTCAAATTTATTTTTGAAGAAGGTGAGCAGCAGAAAGGATTGGTTCTAACACACTGTACTGTACCTTTCCCCACTCTCAGAAGGATACCTAATACGCTATACCATCTTAAATAAGGGCTTCTCGACCCCTTTACTACTTAGTACCCCTAACGGGCACCTTTTGTGACGACTGCATTGTATTATACAGCATCAACTATGTTTTGATCAGCACTGTAATCACAAATAGTTAATAAGCTGGACTTGTCATTTGTTGTCCTATCTAAGGACACAAACCGGTCATACACCAACAGTGTATGCACTAATTACAAACACCACTAACTGTCACTGCTCAGATAGAAATACTTCCAAATATTCAGTGGCAACAAATCTTTGATTACAACTTTATAAGCATTTATTTTACAACTTTATAAGCATTTATTGTTTATCAAATATGTTCATTAGTAACTGTCTATTATGTGTTATGTGAGCCAATATTTTAATTAATTGGAATTAAAAGCTATGTTTTATCTTATTCATTATCTCTTATAATATAAAAGTGTGCCTCCCACAAGGAATCCTTTCTGTGAACAGCTGCCCACTCTGTAGTGTTTGGCTGTTTCTCCCTTCCTTAAGTATCCTGGTACTTGATTCCTGGGGGCACCTCCAACATAAGTGACTATCGTACATTATCGATATTAAACTAGATCACGTTGGTTCTATACTAAATATCTAGCTCTATATTTGTTTTTGTCCTGTGCATGATACAAATCCCCTTTGCTACCTACGGTCAAACCATGCAATTTCTGGACTCCAGAAATTGCTTGGTACTTTACATTTTTTGGCGTCGGGCACATTCCAGCCCACTTTGTCTCAGAGCTGCGGTTTTTCACAGGCAACTCTGTCACGGAGTATTACCCAGGTCCTAAATGCGTTCCGCAAATTAACGACCCAGTACATTAATTTCCCTGCCACTGACAGCGAATGGAGAGAGGTTAAATTTGGATTTTTTCAAAAATGGCAGTTCCCCAATGTGATGGGCGCAATTGACTGCACACATATACACATCACACCACCCAGGGAATCGGAAGAATGTTTTCGAAACCGAAAACACTTCCATTCCCTGAATGTGCAAATGGTTTGTGACAGTGAAATGAGAATAATGGACCTTGTTGTGGGTTTTCCTGGGTCGACCCACGACTCATTCATCCTGGGTCAGTAGTCTCTTTTCCAGGACTTTGAGACTGGAAAATTTCCTGATGGCTGGCTGTTAGGTACTGTATGTATGTTACTTTCACTTGACAATGTAGTTACCAATGCATTATTCAATTGTTTATATTGAACTAGTTTTCCTATTTTGTCACTTTAATATACCAACTGACATTTCTTAATAATACCCCGTATACACCAAAATCCCTGGTCGGACCCTGGTCTTTGAACACGGGAGTTTCCAGGGTTGGACCCAGCTTCATACCCCATTTACACAGCACTGTGACCCAGGTCGGACCCAGGTCTGCACCGTTTACACTGAGCCTGGGTCAGCCCTTCTTTTCGCTATGGATGACATTAAAAATGTGCATTTTAGGACCAATTAACTGCCATCCAACCTTCCCTCAAATATTTTAAATAAATATTAAAAGACCTGACAAGTTAACATTGGAAAATGTTGGTTTGTTTACTTTGTAAAATATTTTTCAAAAAGTTTTATTCAGTGCTCAAGCACACATAGCGGTATAAAAGTGCAGCATCATCCATGTGCTCCCCCCAGCCCCTTCCCCTGCAGCAACAGACCGAATCTCCCATGTGCTCCCCCCAGCCTCCCCCCCTCCCCCAAAAAAAATATATATATACATAAATGATACTGCATCCAATTATGAATTCTGTGTGCACTGCTCATATCCTTCCTGGCTGCTGTCTTTTGCCACTGCAGCGCACTATGGAAAGGCATCCAGCACTTCTGGTATCCTTTCAGCACTACCTGGATGTCCCAACCTGGGTTGTGACCATTTACACCGCCTACGACCCAGGTCCAACCAGTGTTCAACCCTGGTCAGGACCTGGGTAGGAGACCAGTGTTACTGGACCTGGGTTGACCCCTTTTACACCAAAGCTGACCTGGGTCCGACCTGGGTCCAACCTGGGTTATTCCTTGTTGTAAATGGGGTATAATATATCCCAAATATATTGAGACAACACTCAATTATACTAAATTACATTGCAGATGTTTATAGTATTATCCATGAAACGCCACTTTAGTAAACTGTCACTTTGTAGGTATCTTCAGGAACAGTGCAAATACATCCCCCAAAATAGAACTATTTTATATTTGTCCCTGTTATATAGATGAATCACGAATTTTTTGTACTTAAGTCCCATACACACTGGCCGACTTTAAGATGAAACTCTTTCAAAACAGACGTTTCGAGTGAGTTTCATCTTAAATTCTGCTATTGCGTATATGCCACCGATGCTCGTCTATCGATGATGCGTGCTCCCGCCTCATCGCTAGGAAAGTGGGCAATCTGCTGGTTTAACCTGCATGTCTGTCCATGATGGTTCATATTTCAGCCATCATCGCCAGGTGTGCACGGCAGCCGGGCTGAAAGATCAGAGACTTTACGCCTGACTGACCGCCCCCTCTCTCCCCCTGCTACCTGGCGCAGGAACATAGTCATCGCCGTGGCGACTACACCGTTCTTCCGCTGCTATCTCCCCCTGATCCGGCGCATATGTCACACTGATGCACCACTCAGTTCCCCAGCCCGTCGTACGCTCTGCCCACCAACCCCCCCCCCCTCCTTCCTGCGCCCATCAGACGCCCTGCTCTGTGTTCACTTCTGTTTGCCGTGATCCATACAGGGAGCATCCACTGACACCAATGATTTCTTTATTTTCCGGGAATATATACATTGCTGGCACAAGCGAGCAATGTTTATATTACTGGCACCACTGCCACCATTTATTTATTTGTTTGCAATATATACATTGCTGGCACATGCCAGCAATGTATATATTACTGGCACCACTGCCCACCAATGATTTTTTTGGTACCTGCAAACCCTATCAATTAGCATGTAGGTAAGCAGCACGTATGTGGCATAATATGTATGCGCACCTGACTTTTTATTTGCCATAGGGAAGGGAACCCAGTCACTCTCCACTTCAGGGAGACGGACAAGTTTTGGGGCTGTGGCGGAGGGTTTGGTTGTTTCGTAGGGTGCGTTTTGCTGTTGGGTTTCCTAACTGAGGCCGGTGGGGCAAGGTGTTTGACGACTTTTTCGTCCTCCTCTGCAAAGACATCTGAATGGTAGGTTACAATCAAATATATTAAACAGATGTCCTATGATGTTGATATGGTTACCTCTAGAATCTGCATCAACACTTCTAATGATATGTATACACCTTATCTCCCAAGTACTTTGATAAATGTTTAAAATATAAATAAATGCTTCTAATAATTTTTTTTTATTTCAAATTTGCAGGTGATGCTGGGTATCCCAACAAGTCCTGGTTGTGGACTCCATTGCCTAATCCCATTGGTAATGCAGAGAAAAAATACCAGGCCACCCATATAGCATCGAGACGTATAATTGAGCGAACGTTCGGTGCACTTAAGAGCCGGTTTAGATGTTTAGACATCTCCGGTGGTGCGCTTTTATATTCACCGGAAAAAGTTTGTAATATAGTAAATGCTTGCTGTATTCTTCACAACATATGTGTTACAAACCATTTTCCGGTGAATATAGATGCGGATATTAATCTGCATGGGGACATTTTCTCTGCATTGCCAGTGGGTGTGGAAGAACGAGTGGAATCCCGAAGCCATTTAATCAGGACTTTCTTCTCATGTAATTATATTTTTCTAAACTTCCCTATATCTTTCATTTCTCTAAAGTAAATTTATGTTTTCATTATTGTTTTTTTTTTGTAATTACAGAGTCAAAACAACGTTACATTACTGAAGTTGTTATAAAAGTTTTTTCCAGTTCAGTTCAAAAAATGAATTACATGCCTATTCTGCCAGTTGAAAAGATGTTTCTTATTATGTTATGATATTTTGGACGTTTCTAAAAAGAATTCAATCCATTGACTATGATACCATCTACTCAATTAGAGCTTTTTGGATAGTCTATTAAGGAAACAAAGAAAAATTGTTTATGGATAATCATTGTCAGGTAAAACTATAAATGGTTTATTAACTATAGCTGTTTTTTTAAAACCTTTTATTATATTAAAGTGTAGAACTTCGACATTCACGGAGATGGTCAACTGTTTGTTTGCAAGGGCCATTGTTATGGTGATATATATATATATATATATTAATTTTAAAGAATCTCTGAATATAGTAATCTATACATATGCCTTGCCATTAATTTATGGCTGCCATTTTTTTGCTGGATTATTACTAGAAATACTAACCTTTTTTTATTATTTTTCTAAATATTGACTCCAGAAATAGATGACTGACTGACAGATATGGTGGCTTACTGACACCGTCTATGGGAGGCTGCTACGGCCCCCATGCCAGAGGTTTACCTTCCTCTCTAAAACCAAATGAACCAAATGCAAATGGGAAGTAACAGGTAAGGCAAATGATTACTTTCAATAGTTTAACTGGCATGTCAAATGTTGAGTCACCAGATGTTCTAAAACTACACACCCCAGCATGTTTTTCAACATTTTTGCTCATAGAGAATGCTCAAACTATTGCAAAGCATGCGTAACTGTGTAGTTTCAAAACATCTGGAGGGACAACGTTGAACATGTCAGAATAAAAGAAATTACCATCATTTCTAATATGTGATTTTTTCGGTTCAAAGAAATAACCCATTGAAATCTTATAGCAAGTATCCAAAACATGATATGAATAATCTTAATAATATCTAATATTAAATTAAAATAAATATAAATTTAGAATGCAAAAACAATCTTTATTTGACCTTTTTCATCAATAAAACATGCTGTTTTTTTTTTTATTCTACTTTGCTTTTAACAATGGTTACATTGTTTATGTATTAACATATTCCGTAACAATCATAACATGTTATACATGTTAACAATAACTTCCGATTTTTTCTATTTGAAAAACCATATGTATAGTTTAATATTTTTTATAGAAGAAACATGAATTTGCTATTATTAATGCAATAACACACTACCTGCGGGAATTGTAGCTATCCAATGCTCCTGTTAACCACGTTTTTGTCATTATAGTTTTTCTATGTATGAAACAAGAAATTCAACCAGAGCACAGAGGTTTTGTGCAAACTTGAAAAAACAAAAAAAAAATAACAATTTGTTTGTTGGCTGCTAGTTGTGAAGTCCAATCACCAACCGCCTTCCCAATGGCGGTGAATTAACTAGAAAGAGGTGAGTATCACCAAGCATACAAACGGGGGTCGATCCTCACTATCAGCGCTCACAATAAATGATTCAACCACACCTCCCTTAGGATTTACTGGCGATCCTCTTCTCGCTGTCGTTGTTTTGGAGAAGATGATCGCCACAAAAACCATAAGGGAGGTTTCCTTGAATCTTTTATTGTGATCGCTGATGTTGAGGACCGACCCCCGTTTGTATCCTTGGTGATACTCTCTTGTTTCTATTTTTTCTATGTATTTAACTAACCTTTTTTAAAACAAATTTGCGCTTAAAAAACATTTTTCTCATATTTATAGAATAACGTTCTAATTACTGCAGTTAACTAAGGATAATTTGTCTATTGCTCTATCCAAACCAAACATTTTTTTAAATGTTAATCAAGTTTCTTCCACATTGAGGAGTTGTTGTCTGTTCAAGATATGTTGAATTACCTGGAATAAATAAATGGAATAATATTATTAAAAAGTAATAAAAAAAAAAAAAATGCAGCATTCCCACTCATACCCATAATGGCTCAAATTAATTAGAAATATATGTAATTTTTTAAAATTGTATTAACAAAATTATTTTAAGGCAAAAAAGAATGTTACCATATTTCGCATCAATTAACAAAAACCATATCTTTGGTTCAAAGAAACTAGCCATATTACTCAATCTCTATATGTCTAATCCCTATATGAAGGCAGCAATTAAATGTTCCGCCTTTTGGAACAAAAAAACAGGGGCATGTCTGCTTTTTGCGCCCCTGAAGTGACGAACTGCAGCTGGCAGCTTGACACTTACCGACTGTAATTGGCTGAAAGCACTGCAGTCAGTTATCTAGGGCTTGGTCTGACAATACATCCTGTTCAATGCCGTTGGTGAAGACATTATTGAATCGGGGACACTGGGCATCTCCTCTACGGGTAACTTATATAAGAGTGACTAAAAACTACTAATTTAAGACATTTTATTTACAAAACTTACAGGTTATCATCATCCTCATCCTCAGGGATGTTTTTATCCGGACTTTCTTTAGAATTCTCATTTTCATCTTTAGTAGGATCTGAATCATTTTCTGGAGTTGAATGTCCTGGGTAAGTGGGAAAGAATTTTTTGTAAGCTTGATGTCTTTGTAGCGGGGTGTACATTCTAGGCGGAGGTGCAGTGTAACCAGGGCGGTGGATTAATGGCTGATGCAGACTTTGAAATGAATTTGGGGCAGTAGCCATTCGACCCAGTGTGTCAACGATTACCTTGAGTGCAGAGGCCATTAGTGCATTGGTTGCATTTGATTGACGAAGATTTTCCCTCATATCTTGCATTGCTTCTGAAATGCAGGATGTGTTATCAACTAATTTCGTTAGTGCATGGGCCATTATCTGAATTGCTCCGGTGTTTCTTTGATGTTTAGAATGAATTTGTTGCAGATAGTTTTCTACATTTCCATTTTCACTTAATGCATGGATATTACTGCCAATGTGACGTAAACTTTCATCCACAGATTGTAGGCGAATATTGATTAATTCTCGAAATTGATTTTGACCTGTTTTGAACGAATTTAACACTTTGTGGATCTCACGAATTTCCAGGTTTTGAGAATTTGGGTCTTTCGAAGACGTGTGTTGTGTTTCCGTTGTTATGTCGGTTTCTTTAAAAAAAAAAACAATTATTTTACCATAAATATAAAAAAGAAAAAAAAAAATGACCTTCCTATATAACTACGATATTGACTTTAAAATGAGCTAGGGGGGTATTCTAGGATTACGACAGGCTAGCTTAGTTGCTTGTCGTGATCCAGCCCTGTTCTCGTTCACAAGGACTAAAAATCAGTATCCAGGATTCAATGTCCAGCCTGTTTGGATGCAAGAAGGGTGTGTGTCCAGGAGTTGTGGCAAGGGAATGAATAGCATTGAATAGGGCCTGTCTGGCATCTCGATTATGGGAGATGTTTGGAGTTTGTATACTACAGCAAAAACTTATCTAAATATACAGATTTATATGCCTCATGAACTTATTATAATTTAAAATTAGTAACTGAAGTTGTTATCAAAAAATATGAAAATAGAGTTTATTGACGGGGATTTGCCATTGGTCTAAATAAAAATACATGATCACACCTCCAAACGGTGTTAAACCCACCAGGAATTTTCTAAATCAATTATATAATGTAAACTTTAAGGTCTAATTATGAATTAGAATAGAATTAACAAACAACAGCCAAGTAATGAAGATCAATGAGCAGGTGGTTTATCACATATATCCGTAGTCTTTACGGTATTGTTATTTCAGTTTGGACCTAAAATTACACCAACATTATCAAGTTTTATCTTGCCATGAAGAAATCCCCAAAGCAAAAGCGTTAGTAAAAGAAAAATGTGAAACTAGAATACTTACGTTCTACACTTGTTTGAGAATTGACTTCAAGCATTTCGTCAGAATTTATTTCAAGAACATTGTCTTGGGTTTTGGCATTTGAGTTTTCCTGGGATTCATGAAACTTCTGTAATCTTTCACAAGCTGGAATTAAAAAACAAGGTTAACGATAATACAATTTTTTTAAAGAACAATAAAAAAATAAATATATATATAGATATATATATATATACCTTTGGCAATTAAACTGAGTGGTTCTCTATTTATGCTTTCTGGAATATTTCTTCTTTGATTATTTTCCTCTTTATCTACATTTGTTTCAGACCTTGTACTCTCAAAACCTAAAAAAAGTGGCATCCGTGGTTGTACTCTCATCAAATAAACTCGGAGTTGGAAATTTTTCAGTGACAGGATATTTACTATTTGGGGTGCTATGCCCCTGAACATCTTCCTTGCGGTGAGCTATATTTTCACTACTTTGTAGATTTTTCTTCTTTCTACGTACAATATCTATAATTTTTAAGAAATTTACATATTAGCTAATAAATAAAAATTGAAAAAAATTATTTACAAATAAAAGTATAATGCAATCGCGGTTGATCTTCTCCTGTAGGGGAGTGCTCAACCAACCATAATCAATGCTGTAACTTCAAATCAATGCAAATGATACTAATAGACATGAAATACATTTACGCACATCTTATGGAAAAAAAATATGTCAATTTGAATACATTAAAAATTTATACCTTTAGTTTGATTTAGGTTTCTCTCCCTCTCCATCCGTTTGTTTTTGGCTAATGTATATCCTTAATCGATGTTGGGATTATTTGCAATTCTTCTGGCATCTAGTATTCCGTTAACGCCCTCCACCATAATTGGATTCATTCGACGTTTTATTACCTCTTCCCATGATTGCCACTTTAAAATTACTTCTGGACCACCACCAGTTTCCAAATCATGTCGACGTTGTGCAGCCATTTTTTTCTTCGTTTGTCACCGACAATCGCTGTACCTTTTTAGGCAATTCCTCGCATCTCTACGGTTTCCTGCGACAGATGTAACTCTTGCAGCAATTTCTGCCCATATTTTCCTTTTCGCTTTACCAGCTGTAATGGTGGAGCGTGGACCATACAGAACGTCATAGAATCGTTCAACTTCCTCCACAAGAGCAAGATTTTCTGCCTCACTATATCGTACTCCTTTAGTAAGTTTTAGATTTGTTTCCATTTCTCCATCAGTATCTGGTTGGTCGAGATTATCTTCTGGTGGATTTGGAGGTGGAGGCTTTCTTGATTTTTTTCCAACGAGCATCGTTATGTTAGTTGTAGACGATTCGGTGTTGCGAAGTGCATTCTAAGGGCAAAAAAAAGAAATGTAAAAATCTTGCAAAAATATATAATTTTTTTACTCTCGACAGCTAATATATATTTACTTTAAAAAATAATTTCTTTTTCTTTGCAGATGAACTTTTCTTCCACTGCTGATATTCTGGACTGTTTATCCAATCATCCTCACTTGGTTCTGAATCAGTAGATGAATGGTATCCGGTAGGTGTCTTTTTTTTAGCATTATCAGAGACCTGTAATAGATACAAGTTTTGATCATTTTAAAGTAATAGTTTATTTAAAAAAAAATTATATTAAATAAAAAAAAAAAAAAATAATGAGCTCACTGTTTTTTCGCCAAATAGATCAGCTTCGGTGTTTGAAAGAGATTCTTCATCAGAATCTGTTGTTTTCTGAGTAACCTTTGTTTATAAATCCAAAAAAGAAAATACATAGAAACTATTACACACACACACATATATAGATAGATAGATAGATAGATAGATAGATAGATAGATAATATATATTATTTATATGAATTATAACATGTGCAACAAAACAGTTATCCAATTTTGGAAGAAGTAGATTGAAATTTTTTAATGACAAAACATAATTACTGGAGTACAGGCGGACCTGGGCAAGGAACATCTGATGTACACAGTGCAACAGGGATACAAAAAGGGACTTAAGGGGATATGAGAGAGTGGTAATATTGTTTTGCGAAGTTTTTTTACAACCATTGTGAACGATAAGTTTATTATCCATAAAAAATATAAAAATTTATAAAAGTTAGAATAAGCACGTGTCAATTATTTTGGACAATGCCAATGAATGCCATTTTACAAGGGAACTGGCGGGTGCTATCCTGTATCAATTCATTTGTTATAAATCAATATTTCAGTTATATAATTATTTTAATATTGTGTGAGCAAATCTATAAAACACTATTGACTAGCCATTAATTTACATTGTCCCTGAAAATAAAAATTAGAGGAAATATTTAGCAGTGCATAACTATTATTTTGTCAGCATATGAACTATTAACTTACAAAAGTTTTTTTCACTTTAGAATTCTTTTGTAAACGGTCTCTCATCGAGCAGTTTGGAAGAACCTTCTCAATATCCATGTCTTCCGAAGATGAAGATATCCTCACAATTTTCTGAAATCAGAGAAAAAAATTTGTGATTTAGTTCAAATTAGCATAAATTTAGCCAATAAAAAAAAAAAAAAAATAAACTAAACATATTCAAAGTTACCGCTTTTAATTTCTTCTTTGTATGTTGGCTTTCAACTGGTAGTGTCACCTCCATGTCCTCACCACTTGTGAACTCAACACAATCTTTGGAAGTTAGCAGTTTGTAATGATTTGACATATTACAATACCTAGATGAAATAAGATTTGAAAATATATTATAGGTAACAGTTAATTAAACATGTCAATGCATGGAGCATAACATGCAAACCCGCCATCGAATTGCAAACCATCGATGAAAGGTTTGCATGTCACCATCGGCATACAGTCTGGGTGTGGCACATGTGCTTGCCCTGGGGAAAGCATATCAGACATAGCAAACCAGAGCCCAGGCTAGCAGAACATGACATGCAAACCCGCCATCGAATTGCAAACCATCGATGAAAGGTTTGCATGTCACCATCGGCATACAGTCTGGGTGTGGCACATGTGCTTGCCCTGGGGAAAGCATATCAGACATAGCAAACCAGAGCCCAGGCTAGCAGAACATGACATGCAAACCCGCCATCGAATTGCAAACCATCGATGAAAGGTTTGCATGTCACCATCGGCATACAGTCTGGGTGTGGCACATGTGCTTGCCCTGGGGAAAGCATATCAGACATAGCAAACCAGAGCCCAGGCTAGCAGAACATGACATGCAAACCCGCCATCGAATTGCAAACCATCGATGAAAGGTTTGCATGTCACCATCGGCATACAGTCTGGGTGTGGCACATGTGCTTGCCCTGGGGAAAGCATATCAGACATAGCAAACCAGAGCCCAGGCTAGCAGAACATGACATGCAAACCCGCCATCGAATTGCAAACCATCGATGAAAGGATTGCATGTCACCATCGGCATACAGTCTGGGTGTGGCACATGTGCTTGCCCTGGGGAAAGCATATCAGACATAGCAAACCAGAGCCCAGGCTAGCAGAACATGACATGCAAACCCGCCATCGAATTGCAAACCATCGATGAAAGGATTGCATGTCACCATCGGCATACAGTCTGGGTGTGGCACATGTGCTTGCCCTGGGGAAAGCATATCAGACATAGCAAACCAGAGCCCAGGCTAGCAGAACATGACATGCAAACCCGCCATCGAATTGCAAACCATCGATGAAAGGTTTGCATGTCACCATCGGCATACAGTCTGGGTGTGGCACATGTGCTTGCCCTGGGGAAAGCATATCAGACATAGCAAACCAGAGCCCAGGCTAGCAGAACATGACATGCAAACCCGCCATCGAATTGCAAACCATCGATGAAAGGTTTGCATGTCACCATCGGCATACAGTCTGGGTGTGGCACATGTGCTTGCCCTGGGGAAAGCATATCAGAAATAGCAAACCAGAGCCCAGGCTAGCAGAACATGACATGCAAACCCGCCATCGAATTGCAAACCATCGATGAAAGGTTTGCATGTCACCATCGGCATACAGTCTGGGTGTGGCACATGTGCTTGCCCTGGGGAAAGCATATCAGACATAGCAAACCAGAGCCCAGGCTAGCAGAACATGACATGCAAACCCACCATCGAATTGCAAACCATCGATGAAAGGTTTGCATGTCACCATCGGCATACAGTCTGGGTGTGGCACATGTGCTTGCCCTGGGGAAAGCATATCAGACATAGCAAACCAGAGCCCAGGCTAGCAGAACATGACATGCAAACCCGCCATCGAATTGCAAACCATCGATGAAAGGTTTGCATGTCACCATCGGCATACAGTCTGGGTGTGGCACATGTGCTTGCCCTGGGGAAAGCATATCAGAAATAGCAAACCAGAGCCCAGGCTAGCAGAACATGACATGCAAACCCGCCATCGAATTGCAAACCATCGATGAAAGGTTTGCATGTCACCATCGGCATACAGTCTGGGTGTGGCACATGTGCTTGCCCTGGGGAAAGCATATCAGACATAGCAAACCAGAGCCCAGGCTAGCAGAACATGACATGCAAACCCGCCATCGAATTGCAAACCATCGATGAAAGGATTGCATGTCACCATCGGCATACAGTCTGGGTGTGGCACATGTGCTTGCCCTGGGGAAAGCATATCAGACATAGCAAACCAGAGCCCAGGCTTGCAGAACATGACATGCAAACCCGCCATCGAATTGCAAACCATCGATGAAAGGTTTGCATGTCACCATCGGCATACAGTCTGGGTGTGGCACATGTGCTTGCCCTGGGGAAAGCATATCAGACATAGCAAACCAGAGCCCAGGCTAGCAGAACATGACATGCAAACCCGCCATCGAATTGCAAACCATCGATGAAAGGATTGCATGTCACCATCGGCATACAGTCTGGGTGTGGCACATGTGCTTGCCCTGGGGAAAGCATATCAGACATAACAAACCAGAGCCCAGGCTAGCAGAACATGACATGCAAACCCGCCATCGAATTGCAAACCATCGATGAAAGGTTTGCATGTCACCATCGGCATACAGTCTAGGTGTGGCACATGTGCTTGCCCTGGGGAAAGCATATCAGACATAGCAAACCAGAGCCCAGGCTAGCAGAACATGACATGCAAACCCGCCATCGAATTGCAAACCATCGATGAAAGGTTTGCATGTCACCATCGGCATACAGTCTGGGTGTGGCACATGTGCTTGCCCTGGGGAAAGCATATCAGACATAGCAAACCAGAGCCCAGGCTAGCAGAACATGACATGCAAACCCGCCATCGAATTGCAAACCATCGATGAAAGGTTTGCATGTCACCATCGGCATACAGTCTGGGTGTGGCACATGTGCTTGCCCTGGGGAAAGCATATCAGACATAGCAAACCAGAGCCCAGGCTAGCAGAACATGACATGCAAACCCGCCATCGAATTGCAAACCATCGATGAAAGGATTGCATGTCACCATCGGCATACAGTCTGGGTGTGGCACATGTGCTTGCCCTGGGGAAAGCATATCAGACATAGCAAACCAGAGCCCAGGCTAGCAGAACATGACATGCAAACCCGCCATCGAATTGCAAACCATCGATGAAAGGTTTGCATGTCACCATCGGCATACAGTCTGGGTGTGGCACATGTGCTTGCCCTGGGGAAAGCATATCAGAAATAGCAAACCAGAGCCCAGGCTAGCAGAACATGACATGCAAACCCGCCATCGAATTGCAAACCATCGATGAAAGGTTTGCATGTCACCATCGGCATACAGTCTGGGTGTGGCACATGTGCTTGCCCTGGGGAAAGCATATCAGACATAGCAAACCAGAGCCCAGGCTAGCAGAACATGACATGCAAACCCGCCATCGAATTGCAAACCATCGATGAAAGGTTTGCATGTCACCATCGGCATACAGTCTGGGTGTGGCACATGTGCTTGCCCTGGGGAAAGCATATCAGACATAGCAAACCAGAGCCCAGGCTAGCAGAACATGACATGCAAACCCGCCATCGAATTGCAAACCATCGAAGAAAGGATTGCATGTCACCATCGGCATACAGTCTGGGTGTGGAACATGTGCTTGCCCTGGGGAAAGCATATCAGACATAGCAAACCAGAGCCCAGGCTAGCAGAACATGACATGCAAACCCGCCATCGAATTGCAAACCATCGATGAAAGGTTTGCAAGCACATGGACTTAGACATATTGTAAACCACCCCACACCACGCTCACATGTAAACCTAATATCAGATATAAAACGTTGCATAAAGCCACATGAACTGATAAAAAAACAGTCTTAACAGAATAGCATGACCACTCCATAAAAGATAACTTAAACATCTACCCAGAGAAAACAAGTCACTACCAGCGATATGAATATAACAAACCATCAACAGAATATCGGAATAATTACTGTTGACTACAAAACCATAAGAACTAACTGAAAGATATTATTCCAAAAATAACCATAAAATACACCATATGCAAAAAAGCATTAAACAATAGAAGTGTTTGAAAAAAAAAAACACTCTTGAGAGAAATACTGTAGTACAGAGCACAAGTATCAGGGGCACAAATTGCAGACAATTTAACATCTCAAATACAATTTCACTGCAGAAATAAAAGTCCACAGGATGCGCAGCTGAAAAGCATATACTTACAAATACGCAGATCGGAGGCCATGGAAGCACGTGCGCAGCAACAATCCAGGTGTCTTCATGAACCGAAAAGCGGAAAACGCACGGGATCACCAGTACCATGCACTTATATAGGGTTCGGCGAGGCGGGAAGGCGAGATCATGGGACCATCAACTCGATACTTTTCGATGACGTCGACAGGTGGGGTTTCACGTGATTGATACTTTGAATACGCGAGCACTCATTTTGTCGAGCTATCAAACTACAGGCGAGCAAAACGAGAAATAAAATGTGCTCGACAATTCGAACTTTTTTATGAGATTGAATACCCCCCTTAGTCTAATTTAGGGTACACACCAGAACGACCATGATCGTGAGTCGATCGTGAAACAATCGTACGATTGTGGCACGATATGTTAGAGCACTTGGTCTGCACACGATCTGCACCCAATCCAATGTAGATGACGAATATATAGCGATGGAGCTAAATTCTCCAAAGCGACCAAACGACCGACGGGGAAGTGCATCGGATCGGAATTGCATTGAAAACATGCCCAATTCTACCCTTTTTAGATACAATCAATACAGTCAAAATGACATCGAAATTGGGGGAATTGAGCCCAAATCGTTCTTGTGTGTACCCAGCATAACACATCATAATTTAGCTTTGGCTAAATATAGCATAACATTAATGAAAATAACAATATTTTTACTTTGACTAATTTTTGGATTTTGTTTGATGTATATCTGGATTAAATTTAGGATATTTGGAAAATAATAAAATCATGCTTTTTTTGGGATGGCTTGGGGTTATTGTAATTTGAAGATACAATTTCTTCAAAAAATGCCGACATCACATTTTGTAGAATTGTTTTCTTTAACATCAAAGTACTGCCACAAAAAAAACATTTCAAGAAATCAGACTGCTCTTAATGAGATAGATGGATGTATCAAAAATCTAATTACTATTATTGCTAACAAATACATGACTTCCCAAAAGTAATGTCAGAAAAATGGTAAGGAAGCAAAATGTTTACATAAACTATGTGCCAAAGGAAATAAACTCAATCTGAATGAATGTGTTTCATACATTTGTAAAAAAAAAAAAAAGAAAAGCAAACAACATTTGATATACATCAATTAACAGTACATTACATATTCAGAGAAAAAAAAATCTTCATTGATAAACTATGAAACAAAAGTTAATCTAAAAGTGACTAAATAAAATAGTAGATCACCTACAGAAATAGACATGCTGATGTGCTAAATGAAAGTCCTACACAAGTGTTAAAAAGAAAAAGTTAAAGAAAATAAATGTTACTAAGTTGTAACCCCTGCTGCATTGTGTGATCCAATAGAGGTAGTGAAGGGGCTAATGACAATGTGCTCACTTTTAGAAAGACGGGGGTGGTGGGGGGTGGTGCAAGCATTATTTGTTTGCACAGATATTTGGAAAAGCATCCTTATTGAAGAAGTCTTTTTAACGCACTATGGAGTGCCTCTCCTTTTCTTTTTTCTACCCATGTTTACCTATTCTGGGTCTACCTATTTCTGGAGCTAACTGTGGTCACATACATTGATACTGGTGAATATACACCTATTTGAGAACTTTGGTGTCTTTGGTTGGACTTCTTTGGAGGGCACAGTGGTATTTTTAGTGCCTATCCCACATACTATTTTGCTATATATTTTTCTTTTTTCCATTTATGCCCCTGCTTATAAATATGCTCGAATGCCTATTCTATTTTAGTTTCTGGTGCAGTTTTTGCAGTCATTATATTGAGTCCAGTCCTGTCCACTCGCCATTACAGTTCAATCCATAAGGTGGGCACACCCTGTAACCACTAGCACCACCGCTAAGTCTCATTGTCAAGTCTGGCACTTTCTTTTATTGATGCTTATATATCTATATTTTTATTTGTCAGGATTAGAGTCTATTATTTTTGCATTATCAGGATTAGAGTCTAATAGTCAATTGCAATGGTCTGTCACCTTATATATCCCCATTTATTTCTACTTAGCTCATATATTTTTCTCTCCTTTTTTTCTCTCAGTTTTTGCCATACTCTATTGTATATACTTAATTATTTTCATATGTCATGGATGTCTTACCTTATATCTGTGCCCTTCCCTAACCTCTTCCAGGTCTCTGCCCCTTTAAACACCCCTGGTAATGGTCCATGGCAATAACACCAGTTATTACACCAGTGTTGCCATAACAACCTTCAAGCTTTATTCACATGACAATAATCGCATCGGGACACGTGGCTAGTACCGGAGGTGCCTAATGTGCTTCACAGACTGTAGTACATGCCGTGGCACCCTATGACTTCCGGTAATTCCGGAAGTACATTGTGTGCACCTCATTTGGAATGCAGTTAGTGACGGACCACCCACATCACCCTCTGCCTTCACTGGTGGACCCAATAAAATGTGTCCACCTGTAGACGAGAAGCTAAGCATGCTATTAATTTGAAATCTGATATATCAACCTATCCAGCTAATGCTGGTTCCCCAAATGCACACACGCTTCCAGTTTAAACCCAAAGTGATGTCATGCGTTCCACCTATGGAATCCACTGGGCATAATTTGTGACTATCCAGTTGGTATATAAGCAGGGACCTGGGAGGCAATTCCTCCTGATCCTGCTTCCATTTGTTTAATTACTGCAACCTTATTCTATTTGACCAGCCTTGCATGGACCAATATGTCAGCTTTAAAAAATGTGACATACTTCTGGTGAGTGCCATTTCTTCTATACATTGGGGAACATTCTGCTAATATTTGTGATTACATGTATGGTAATTGAAATGGCAACCCAGCATTTGACTCTTGCTGGGTGAAAAAGAGTGACAGATCAAGTAGCCTATCAAATAGCAAGAGAAGAAGGAGATACCCATGTCATGATCACACACATGCTGCTGTATCTACAGTAGCTAGATACATGCTACTGCCCATGTGATAATCAAACAGAGAATAGATGACAGGGAACATGCTGGAGGAGAGGAGCTGACACAGGTGAGGGGCAGCCGGCTGCTGGGATCAGTGTGTAGTTCTTTACTACAAATCATTCCATTCCCCACCACTATACTGCTAGAGACTACAACTCATGGCATGCTGTGTGGTAAAGGGTGGCCTCTGATTGGCCAGATGCAGCTTGCCTATGTACTGTGCATGTGAGAAAGGAAACTCAGCAGCAGCACTTTCCCCTGCTATGCAGCAGCAGCAGCAGCAGCTATGAAGAGGGGTGAGCATTATCCCAAGTGATGCCCAATGCTGAGCACTGCAGACTCCCCAAGCTCTGTACAAGAAAAGACAAAGAAAAAAAGCAGCGCTGTACCTTTAAAAAAACTTTGAAATATTGGATGATCTTTACAATGGATTTATTAACAATAAAATTAATGAAGCATAAAAAATTAAATTCATAAAAACAATAACAATTGATCCCACTTCCACACTAGCAGCACTTTGAGGGAGAGTCAAAGGACGTGCCCGCTCCACTCTCCACCACCCGCACCAGGATTGTAGTCCGAACCAGCCTACAGGATAAAGCCACCAGCAGTGACCCCGGTTGACATCTAAAGGGTCACCCAAAATCACTCTGCAACCCTCCATTCTCCCTGGCCAATTGGGACCTCAACATTTTTCCAGTGGACCGGTAATTTGTGCCACCTTTGTGCCGACCACTTGGACTCATGGACTCCACCATCTACCAATGAGACTGATACACCAGGAGTGGTAATTATTACATTGCAATCATTACTGTCTGGCATTACTAGGAACGGACTCTCCCTCAAAGTGCTGCTAGTGTGGAAGTGGGATCAATTGTTATTGTTTTTATGAATTGAATTTTTTATGCTTCATTAATTTTATTGTTAATAAATCCATTGAAAAGATCATCCAATATTTCAAAGTTTTTTTTTAAAGGTACAGCGCTGCTTTTTCTCTGTCTTTTCTTGTACACAACCCACAGGAGTAACTAACCTGTTTTTTAGCAGCTGCTGGGAGACTACTCATTTCAAGCGCCCTTGAGTCCCAACCCTAGGTTTGTTCTCACCTCCCCTTTTCCCCATGCTCTGTGTTCCATTCCCCACCACCATGCTGCTAGAGACTACAACTCCCGACATGCTGTGCGGTAAAGGGCGTCCTCTGATTGGCCGGATTGCAGCTTGCCTATAGACTGTGCATGTGAGAGAGGAAGCTCAGCAACAGAACTGTCCCCTGGTATGCAGCAGCAGCAGCAGCTATGAAGAGGGGTGAGCATTATCCAAAGTGATGCCCAATACTTAGCACTGCAGCCTCCCCTTGCTCTGTGCCTCCTCTTCTGCTGCCTGTAATGTACCCTAGTACTACTAATATATATATATATATGTAAATATATATATACACTAAACATCTGCACTCACCTTTCCTAGTTTTGGGGTGCCCTATGGCTTGTGACCACATTGTTTAAACAGACATTGTAGGGACTCTGCACACATTAAATTAACTGATAATAAATAGTGGAGATTTGGTTCATGAATTGATCAATGCATTTAAGCCTGCAGCCCCCGTAAAGGGACCCCACCTTTCTGCAGGTCCTAGCACTATCGCTCAATATGGCTACAATACACATAGCTATCACATCAATGTTTGAATCCAGGCATGCTATCTGGTCTAAAGCTCACAGCAGACTGTGCTTTTATAGTTGTGCAGTTACCAACACACCTGTCACTAATCATCTAGGGAACTGGTTAACATAAGCTATGCATTATGGGTTAAAACAGGGTGCATGAGAGAATGTGACCACAATAAGACTAATTAAAATAATTAATCTCATAAACAATATATGTGACCACATTGTTTAAACAGACATTGTAGGGGCTCTGCACACACTAAATTAACTGATAATAAATAGTGGAGATTTGGTTCATGAATTGATCAATGCGTGTGTGCAGAGCCCCTACAATGTCTGTTTAAACAATGTGGTCACAAGCCATAGGGCACCCCAAAACCAGGAAAGGTGAGTGCCGATGTTTAGTGTATATATTGTTTATTAGATTAATTATTTTAATTAGTCTTATTGTGGTCACATTCTCTCATGCACCCTGTTTTAACCCATAATGCATAGCTTATGTTATCCAGTTCCCTAGATGATTAGTGACAGGTGTGTTGGTAACTGCTCACCTATAAAAGCACAGTCTGCTGTGAGCTTTAGACCAGATAGCATCACCTACACCTTGACAAAGGGGCATCTGCCCCGAAACGTTGGTTGTTATACTTTTGAATACAGAGTTTCATTACAAGTCCCAGGAGTGCCAGTCTCTTCTTTTCATTTGTTGTCCATTTATCGGAACGGGCACCCGGGCAGTCTAACAGGAGGGGTGAGTGCCGGGCCGCAACCCAGATATATATATATATATATATATATATATATATATATATATATATATATATATATATATATATAGCAAGTGAGTGTCAGAAGACACAGAGGGGACGGCACTCCAATGGAATTCAGTATAGAAAGAAACACAGAGCCACGATGTAGTGATCTAACGTTTCGGCAACTTAATGCCTTTATCAAAGACCTGTGTCTTTGATAAAGGCATTAAGTTGCCGAAACGTTAGATCACTACATCGTGGCTCTGTGTTTCTTTCTATACTGAATTCCGTTGGAGTGCCGTCCCCTCTGTGTCTTCTGACACTCACTTGCTATACATCCCCTTGGAAGGGCACCCCGGTTGTTGCTGCTTTATCCGAGTGCCGGACCCAAGCTCGACTTATATATATATATATATATATATATATATATATACACACATACATACAACTTTACACCTTAGCAATACTGATTTATATAAAAATATATTCTAGCACTACTGAGTCGTAGAGTGACAGATTGGGTAGCCTATCAAATAGCTGTAAGAGAAGGTGTATCCGCAGCTCCCCCCTTGAATCCCCCAGCTGTATCCTCACTTTCCACCGCTCTCCCCCAGCAGCATCCCTCGCCATTTCTCGGCTCCGTCTATCCACAGCTATCCGTCCATGAGAGGGCCTAGAGCAGACACCTATCATGGGTGGCATGCTGCCTGTGACCATGTCTAAGTGGCCAGAACCAAGTGACAGGCGACGCCGCTCCCAGCTCGGCCATAAGTGCATGGAGTAGAAGCAGAGCACAGTGGCGTACAATACATAGTAGTGCTTCATACCCAGCCTACACCACCCACAGTATCCCGCACCTGCCACCCCACCCACACGAGCCCCTAACCACCTTCCCCCACCCACACTCACCCATGCAATACATGCTTTCACAGGCTAAGGGGCGCCGCCCCTCACGATGGCATGAAGAGCGCACGTAGGGCGCGATGAATCACCTAGTATATATATGTATATATATATATATATATATATAGATCATTTTCAAGATTATCTACAGTTTTTATTTTTTCATCATTCAGATTACAACAGGACTGCCATTGTGCAATCCGGCATTTTACAAATGAAGATGTCTGGGTATTCTGCTTTATTCATTGGGAACTGTGAGGTCAATTTTTGAATACAAAGTTTTATAAATAGGACCTGAAGAAATATTGCAAGAAGTTTTCATTTTTATCATAATTTGCTATCCTATTCCTGAGTATTGGTCTTTAAACCTGCTCTGTGGAAAGCTATATATGCCAGCCCAGTGCTCATCAAAAGCAGGCAATCATAGCTAAATCAGCATGCAAAATGCCACTCAACCTTGGGCCTTTATTAAAATTTACTGGGACTCAATTTGAGATAGTGATCATTCTTATTAAAAAGCAAAATGTAAGATAGTTTTTTATATAAATCTCTGGATGGAATGGAATTGTTAATCAGCATAGGCTGATGTGATTTCTCTGTTGCAAATCCTGCCGAGGGCTCAGAAGTGGCACATTACCATAATTCCCAGGCTAGCATTGGCAGCTTTGAAAATAGCTGCAAGAACCCTTAACATGCTCAAGCGAAGCTGTAAGTCATAACAGAGCAACGTTCCCTGGGCTACAGCAATGAGGTTTCTTGTGTTAGACCAACAAAATATCTATCATCTTCATAAATATGTGACAACAACAAATGCTGAGAGTGCATATGCCACAACAAATGCTAGTGCATTGTTGCATGGAAATACTCTTACAGTATTGACACATGCCTGTTTGTGAAGTTGCATTTTATATCACACTATTTAAAAACTGAACTGTGGATGTTGAAATTATAATGTTGGACTATATTTTGAAAACAGCAAACTTTACTTTGATGCTGCAACATACACACAGGAGGTTTGCATTTCCACATCTTAATACTACTCTACAGACTTCAGATTAAAATAATGATCTAACAGATATAGGGCGTTATTTTAGTTCACTCTTTTTGACAAAATCCTTCTTAGATGGACAAAACCATGTGCACTGCAGGGGGGGGGGGGCGGGGGGGGAGGGGGCAGATGTAAAATAAGCAGAGATAATTCGATTTGAGAGGGGTTTTACTTCAAATTGAGATCTATATTGCAGTGTAAAAATAAAGCAGTCAGTATTTTCCCTGCACAGAAACAAAATAACTCACCCAAATCGAATTCTCCCTGCACATTTTACATCTGCCCCCCTGCAGTACACAATCTTTTTTTCCCATCTAAGAAGGATTTTGTCAGAAAGAGTGAACTAGAATAAGGCCCATAGTTAGCACATTTGTCCCATATTTCAGATGGACAATCAGTATGATGCATATATATAAAATGGGTACTTGTTTCCTAGCACGGCGCCCATCGCATCGTATACAGATGGGGTAGGACTCATCCTTGCAGGAGATGGCCAGCTGCCATCCCCCGCCAGCCGCCATCTGTACGGCGCTTCCATCGATTCCCCCGGGTGACCGCCGGCTTGTCGGCGGTCACCCGGGGTCCCCGCCACCCCCCTAACCCTGTCTGTCTCCTTGAAGCTTCCATCGATTCCCCCGGGTCACCGCCGGCTTGTCGTCGGTCAATCGGGGTCCCCGCCGCCTCCCTTCACCCCCCCCCTAACCCTGTCCATCTCCTTGAAGCGGAGACGGACAGGGTTCCCGCCGCCCCGCCGGTGGAAACTGAGACACAAGTGCGAGCGAGACGCACGTGCGTCTCAGTCAGATGGCGAGCCGGGCTGCTGGCAGATCGCCAGCGGTGACGTTCTGGCGATTCGCCAGCAAAGAAGAGCCCGGCCCCATCTGTACCATAAGCCTTACAATGGTATGCAATGTTATGCGATGGTACGCGATGGTACCCGATGTTATACAATTTAAAATCATATACCATTGTATATGGCATACAGTGGCATACAATGCGATGGTATACAATTTTACATTGTATAAGCACCCTAATGGGTGCTTTCAATGTTAAATGGCCCCCCTATAAGATTATTAATTGTATAAGCACCGTAATGGGTGCTTACAATGTTAAAAGCACCCCCACGCCACCCCCACTATCAATGCCAATAGCTGCCCGAACCCCACATCCACGCCACTGCCTCATTACCATGAGAACGCCCATGGAACGCTGGGCATTCCCATATGGTAATGGGGCAACCCGGCACCGTGGGTGCACGCACCCTACGTCTGCACATGCGCAGAAACGCGCCTGTGCATGCACAGACGCACACCATCGGTCCCCCGTGCTAATACACAGAGGACCGAATGGATAATTAGCACATTTGTTACATATTTCAGATGGACAGTCAGTATGTTGCATATATATAAAATGTATACATAAAAATGTATCCTAAAAATAGCCGCTAAAAATGCAAGCACTGCTCACTGCTGGGTGCAATAAACTTAAATTATTTGACTTGGATGTATATGTATTTATTTATACTAAAAGAACAGTCACTTCGAGCGACGCTGGCATTTTTTGCGGATATTTTGAGGATCTCTCATGGCAACATTGGCACTCAGAAGGGTTGAAAGTCATGCTTCTACATTACCTTGCAGCTACACATACCATGGACAGTTGTGATGAGACACAAACCCTATCTCTGTTTTGCTGAATAATGGCCACTGGTGCCTTCCTAAGTATAATACATACAGAGGGGTACAGTGGGCTTGTTGTGAAACAGATGTTTCACAACAAGCCCACTGAGTGCCGCCTGCAGTCCTTCCCAGTGAAGTACCCCTCTGTATGTATGTATGTATATATATATATATATATATATATATATATATATATATATGTAGAAGCACAGTGGTGTGGCACTCGTAACCAATATTCAATAAACGACGGGATGTATATATACAGCAGAGATAGATGTCACTCCTCCAGACTTGCAAATGAAGAACACAACACACGGGGTGGTGGTCAAAGTTTCGGAAGCTTTACTTCCTTTTTCAAGACAGTGGGGTACATTGCACCCACTGTCTTGAAAAAGGAAGTAAAGCTTACGAAACATTGACCACCACCCGTCTGTTGTGTTCTTTATTTGCAAGACCGGAGGAGTGACATCCATCTCTGCTGTATCTATATCTTTGTATTGGCACCCCGGCAGTTTATCAGCATTCATGTGAGTGCCGGCCACTACTGATGGATATAGATATATATCTATATATCTATATCTCCGCACAATAGTGTTATACAACGCCCATATACAAATATTTGGTAATTCCTGTCTTTCCTTTTTCTATATAACCATAATCAACAAAACTTTTTCGTATATGTAAGACATTTATCATAATACAAATAATAAAACAATAAAACAAGCTTTTCTTGAAAATGAATCTTGTATCAGGAGGGTTTTCTTTAGATTATGGATTACAACGAGTACCCGACGCGTTTTGTCTCTTTATGAGACTTCATCAGGGGTGTAATACTTTTTATATAAATCTTTAATTTCTAAATATTCAACTGAGTTTTACTTTAATGGGATTTCAATAGACTTTTCAACTGTAGATATTCAGAATATAAGGGTAGAACCTTACTGTAGTTATTAATCTTAGACTCGTGATCAACCAGTATTGATTCCCAAGAAGATAATTTCCATTTTTCCTTGTATTAAAAGGTAATAAGCACCATTTTTAAATTGACTGTAATCCCACCACTCTATTATTTTATTTCAACATAGTGTTAAAATTCAATTTGTTGAAAGAAGTAAAAATGATCATACATGAGGTAAGAGATTTTTTGTCTTCTATCCTCCATGGAGATGTATAATCACCTTATTTTCCCTTTTTAAATAGCTTGGATAAGGATAACAAATGTCTCCTTAATGTGGCCAGTGTAAGTGTGTTCTCCAGTGTCCAAATAGCAAGTGAGCTCAGGGAGGACAGAAACATCCCATGGAGCAGAAGGGTGTATGTGAGTATGAATTACCCCTCCCTTTTGGCACCTGAATGACATTAACTCTGATTGAGCAGCTTACCAACAAAAGTGTTGTGCAGTTGAGAGGCATAGATGGGTCAGCATTAGGAGGGATTGCTGACACCTGAGTGCCATTGGAGAAGCCAGGGGTATCTCCAGGTAAGCTGGCTCTCAGAAGTTATAAGCCATTATCATGTGGCCTTACACTGGGCTATTAAGCCCAGACATATATGTTATTGCTTATGGGATGGGTTTGGGAATGCGGTGCCCCCTGTGTTGGTAGGGCTGGTCTGCTCCAGGTTAGCACACCCTAACACTTTATTAACTCTTATTTTTCCTTTCACATTGTATATATTTTGTATTTTAATCCCACCTTCACTTCCCTACATAGCACTTATGTGCTTCTTATTAACCCTTACTAATTTTCATTTGTGTGCTGCCCTGGAGTACTCAGCCTGTGTTGGCATGTTGGGGGCCCACACCCCAGACCCATACCCAGTATTAGGGACCCTCAGTGACAGAGAGGCCTTGACGTACGGCCTGGGGGCTTAGCCCTATATCTGCAGATATATGCAACCAAGATCTCTGTATTATCTGATTAATATGTAGTTATTTTCTCATTCAGTGTGCAATTGGGATACAAAATGTTTTTGTTTTCCTAGATATATATTTATAGATATATATATTAGTAAGCCCACTCTAAGCGATTTCGATGTTTGTGCATGTGTGAGAAAATGATATAGTTTCACTCTCTGCCAGCAGATGGCAATGTTTCGGAGACTCACGGACACTAGACATACATACATACATACACATATATATATATATATATATATATATATATATATATATATATATATATAGAGAGAGAGAGAAGGAGAGAATGGCGCAATCAAGTCAGTAATAAAAAGATTTTACTTGACAAAATAAATAGCTCACATACATAGTAAAAAGCAGCAAACAGCTTGCCCAACAAGAAAGATCCTTCAGAGGCAATCAGGAGTCGGCAGAAACCGGGACTCAGTTCCCCACCGTCGGCGTCTCTTTGTTCGGACCAGGAAAGACCAAAATGCGTAGAGGCGTGGCTACCTTCACTGCATTGTGCATAGATCTTCTTGGTCTTTCCTGGTCCGAACAAAAAGACGCCGACGGTGGGGAACTGAGTCCCGGTTTCTGCCGACTGAAGGATCTTTCTTGTTGGGCAAGCTGTTTGCTGCTTTTTACTATGTATGTGAGCTATTTATTTTGTCAAGTAAAATCTTTTTATTACTGACTTGATTGCGCCATTCTCTCCTTCTCTACATATCTGATTGGGACACCTGAGAGCCGTGGTCTGGTTCCCTGAGAGAAAAGGCTGCAGACACATATATATATCAAGATGGGGGTACCCTTTCTGCGCTCGAGGAAGTGGGAGCAGCACCTCTGGGGGGTCCTCTGTTAGACAAGACCCAGAATAGAAATGGGAAAAAGGGGGGTTTTTCAGAGGGCGCTAGCCAATAACAATCAGATGCAATACGGTTTTTACCGTTTAATATAAAAGTGAAAAAGAACCCTTATTGGGGTATCACAAATACATCTAATATACACATACAAATAAAACAGCTTAATACAGGAAAAGGCACATATGCTTGTACAGGTTTACATGAACATTGTTCGATTCAGTAAAGAAAAAGGTCCAACGCGTTTCGTCAGTTCCTGACTTCATCAGGGGCAGATAGCATAGCCGATAGACACTGTAATTTATAACAATGCAGAGAATCATCATTTAAAACAATACACAACTTATTATCACTTAAAAAGAAAAGGTCAAGGACAAGAGGAGGAGATGGAGGAGGAAGGAATGACAAAAAATGGAGGCGACAATAATATGAGGAGGAATATTTTCAAGAGGGTGTGACCCCCTAAGGGCAAGATTAATAGTAGCCATTCCGGAAACACCACGTGATAATTAGTCATATAGCACATACCTATACGTGTCTTATAACAATAGAATCTGAAGTCATAGATTTCATAGGACAATCCGATGGTTTTTCAATATTCTATACGGAAACAATTTTGAAGTATATATATATAAAATCTTCAGTACTCAATCCCATAATAATGGGAAGGAATGATTTTAAATAAAAAGAGTCGGTACTTGTGAGTTATCTGGGCGTCCGATTTTTTGATTGTATGCCTTAAGTTAAGGCATACAATCAGATGCGATGCGATGCGATATCGCATCGCATCGCATCGCATCGCATGCGACCATCGGATGCGATGACCCGATTTTTCCATAGGAATCAATGTTAAAATGGACTGAGTCCATTTTAACATGGAATTCAATGGGAAAAAGGGGTCCTTTTCATACCCCTACTATCCAAGTGGGCATGGAGTTGGATATAAACCTGTGGCGAGCGTAGCGAGCCACCGAGCCCGAAGCGTGGCGAGCGAAGCGAGCCCCGCGAGGGGACGGTATTCCGTGTCCCCTCGCGGGGCTCGCTACGCTCGCCACGCTTCGGGCTCGGTGGCTCGCTACGCTCGCCACAGGTTTATATCCAACTCCATGCCCACTTGGATAGTAGGGGTATGAAAAGGACCCCTTTTTCCCATTGAATTCCATGTTAAAATGGACTCAGTCCATTTTAACATTGATTCCTATGGAAAAATCGGGTCATCGCATCGCATCGCATCCGATGGTCGCATGCGATGCGATGCGATGTCCCGATCCGACCCGATTTAAAAATCGGACGCCCGGATAACTCACAAGTACCAAAGAGTCTAACATACCAGAATCAAACAGAAGTGTCCTTTAAGTATCACAGCAGGTAGTTCAAATATAATTCACAGCAGGCAATTTGAATAGATATCACTACAGATGGCTCTGATGTATAATCTCATCAGTATCTGATAATAAAACATGGTGGGTATAACTACCACATTACAGTCCAGAACAATATGCCAGTTCAATCTACAAGTCTACAACATGATGACAATATGCTGGAAGTTTACTTACATAAGGATCCTAGAACAGCAGCCAGCAGCAGGGTATCACCAAAGTGAATGACAGCCCTGTGCAGCCAGCGTGTATATATAGCTCCCTGGTGATGACATCACTTCCGGGGGTTGATCTATCTAAAAGGAACATTTAACTTAATGTACACTCATAAATAAAGTGTACTAGGGTTTTATTGCAGTGTGGGAAGATACATAGTACGCGTGTTGAGCTCTCAATACGCGTGATAAGCTCTCAGTGATGAGGGTTCTAATCATAAGCAGCGTTCTCCTGGAGATGGAACGCAAACGGAACGCTGTGCGTTCCATTTGGCGGACATCTTTGATTCATAACATGGGCTAAAGGATGTCTTCCCGTCAGTGGGACGCAAACTGCGTTCCAAAGAGCGGATGTTACATCACGCCCTTCATTAGAATAGTCTAAGGAGTTGAGGACTAAGTGAAATTAGGTCCGTGCAGGTAAATAACAAATACATCAAAGTGGACAAATAAGGTGTGCCACTAATAGGAAGAAAAACCTCCGTGTCATATATATTTTATAGGGACATGAAATTTACAAGGAGGTGGAGCGCAAACGGAACGCTATGCGTTCCATTCGGCGGCCATCTTGGATATCTCAGTCGGAGTACAGACATAATTCCTATCTGTCAAACGCAATCTGCGTTTAATAAAAGGGGAGTGAATAAATACTGTTTTTGCAGTGTAGGCAAAAGGATGCTCATTATACTGATTAAAGAGATGGAGATCCCAATAAGGCTATAGGATAAGAGTGATCCTATGTATATTTATTTTAGATGTCCTAAACATACTTTATATCTATGGATTACATATACAGAAAAAGAGGTGCAAATATGATAATAGAAAAGTCAGGAGAAGACAGTATTACATAATAAATATGGACCCTTAAATGGGAGAAAAATAGGGGAAAGGTGGTAGTCTCAAAAACTGGACCAATTAAAGGTGATACTACATATATAGGGCCCTAGTCGGGGAAATGAGTCACAATTGAGTTCTTAGGAGTGTCTATATAATACAGAGAAAATGGTGAACCTATGGGTGGGGAAAAAAAAGAGAGAAAGATGGTGGTCTCTATATGAGACCTATAGAGGATAAGACTGCTTATAACTAGCCTTAATCTAGGGAGCCATTACTAAATGGGGAGTTACTATTAGCTACGCGAATACGTTGTTTACTTTAAAATAAATTTGAACGTTTATATAATTAGTTATATACCTGTTTCTATTGAACTGGCATTTACATGAAGTACCTACTACACATTACACACATAGAACAGCAATAATCCTAGTGTGACATAAAGAGAGGTATTTACAAGTGAGATATAAAAATAGTAGATAAGTCTCTAACCTCTAGCGGGACTAGTATTAGTCTAAACAAGATGAAAAGTTATTAGGGTGAACCATAGGGGAAGAAGGGAGAAAGGGAGCAATATAAAGAGATCTTAATAATTGATGTATATTGGATCAGATTGATTCAAATGAATGCCACTACATCGATGCCTTCATTGAGGCCTTTAGGTTTTAACGTGTCCAGAGTATAAATCCAGAAACTCTCTTTTTTAATCAGATCTTGTCCCCTGTTTCCCCCTCTAGGGTTGAGAGGGATCTTTTCCAAGATGGTGAAGGAAAAGTTCTCTCTTGTAACAATTGAATTATGCTTCTCTAGGTAATGTCTCGGCAGACTATGTATTTTTACTTTGTTTTTAATGTTCCGCATATGCTCCTGGATCCGGATTTTTGCTTGTCTAATGGTCTTTCCAATATATCTTAAACCACAGTTGCAGGTAATCATATAAATAATATGATCAGAATTGCAGGTGACTGCATCTTTGATGGTGTAAATTCGACCATCTTCCAAAGTATGGTTAAAAGGTGTCTTGTCCAGAAACTTACAGCAGATACATTTGTTACATGATGTGACTCCTGCTTTTTTAGTTAAAAAATGGGGTTTATTTGTCTTTTCCTCGGTGGTGGGTTTTAACCTACTGGGCGCCAGAATAGATTTTAAATTGGAGGCTCTTCGATAGACCACATTTGGTTTAGGGGGAAGATGTTGCCCCAGGATTGGGTCTCTCAATAGTGTGTTCCAATGCTTTTCAAGAGTTCTTTTGATGATTTTATTATCACAATTATATTGAGTCACAAAGGGTCTGGTACTCATGGTTTTCTTTATTCTAGAATTGGGTTCCAGCAGGGTATTTCTTTCTTTTGCCGCTGCGTTAGCTCTAGCTACATCTACGAATTCTTTCTTATAACCTCTTACTAGAAATCTTCCGTGTAGAAGTTCTGATTGGGACCAGTAATCCTCAATAGTGCTACAATTACGCCTGATGCGTAAAAACTGGGCGTAAGGGATGCTGTTTTTCCAAGTGGGAAGATGGCAGCTCTCCGCTGGAATGAAGCTGTTGGCGTCTACAGATTTAAAGTGTGTTCTTGTTACTACTTCTTTATCTGGAGTGCCCTCAAGTTCCAGGTCTAGGAATTCAATTGTACTTTGGCTCATTTTATGCGTAAATTTTAAATTGAAATCATTCACTTGGATGTATGAGGTGAAATTGATGACACTTTCCTCGTCCCCCCGCCAGATGAGCAGGAGATCATCAATATATCTTCCGTAAAAAATGATGTTGTCTTTGAAAATCGAATTGAGCACATATTTTTCTTCCCAGGCCCTCATGTGCAAGTTGGCATAGGCTGGGGCAAATTTAGTGCCCATAGCCGTACCCTGTTGTTGAAGGAAAAACTCCCCGTTAAATTCAAAAAAGTTGTGACTGAGTATGAAATTGATACTACTTATCAAAAAAGTGATGTCAGCGCCATTCATATTAGGGTCAGCTTTCAAGATGTTTCCTATCGACTCCAGGCCTTTAGTGTGAGGAATTGAGGAATAGAGCCCCTGTACATCAATAGTCAGCCAACAATACTCTGAAGACCAGATTTTTCCTTTGAGGAGTTGGAGGACTGAGGTGCTATCCTTCAAATGCGAACGATTTTGTAAGACATATGGTTGGAGACGTAAATCCAAGTAGTGGGAAAGGTTGGCTGTCAAGGAATTAACACCTGCGATTATAGGTCGCCCGGGAGGGTGCTCCTGATTTTTATGCACCTTTGGAATATGGTAGAAGATGGGGACAGTTGGAAATTTGACCATCATGTATTCATATTCTTCTTGGCAAATCACCCCCTTTTGTAAGCCTGTCCGAAGGTGAATGTCAAGTTCTGCTTGAAACTCCATAGTGGGATTGCTTGCCAGTCTCATGTATGCTGTTTCGTCATTCAGAATTTTATTGGCCTCTGCGAGGTACTTAGTTCTGTCCTGTAACACAACAGCACCACCTTTGTCTGCACTTCTAATAATGATGGTGTTATCTTTTTTCAAGGTTTTTATAGCTTTGTTCTCTGATGGATTTAGATTTTTTAAAGAGAATTTTGTGGGTTTTATTTTTCGGAAGTCTTCTCTTACAGCTTCGTAAAAAATATCTAGATGACTTCCCCTTGATTCCACGGGGTAAAAATGGGATGGTGGTGCCACCAGGGGTTTATCTTCTGGCTCCTGTTTGGAGTTGGTCTGATTTTTCAGGAAGTGTCGTTGTACAGTCAAGTTTCTTATATACTTATTTAAATCTACAAACAGGTCAAAAGCATTGCGATGGTTATCAGGTGCAAATTTCAACCCTCTGTTTAGTACCGCGATCTCGGTTGCAGATAATTCTTTCTCAGAAATGTTGATGATGCCTGATCCATGAGTGGAGGTTGCGGGAGTTTTATCTTTTTTGGGGACTTGTTTTCCACCTCTTGTTCCTCTATTTCGCCGTTGTATCTGCGTTTTAGTCCGTGAGGGGAATCTAGGCGGGTGTGTAATTCTTCTCTTGTGGACCGATGTGGAGGGTCTGCATGCCGTTTCTCGTCTAAAAAATGGCGCTGTTGTGCTCTATATGGGGATGGAGAACGATAAGAATCATATCTGTTCCTATTATTAAATATATATATATAAAAAAAATTATGTTAGCATAGATGGAAATATGTAGGTTTGCTCGTTAGAGAAGCTATAAAACTAGAGCATCACATTTGTGTGTTACATTACACTCTCAAAATAGCCAGAATATGAGAACTTTCATGTGAAACTCGACAGTCTATTCTTGTTCTTCGAAATGAAGGCTATTCCATGTGAGAAAATGTCAAGAAACTCAAAATTTCCTACAGCGGTGTGTACTACTCTCTTCAGAGAAAAGGCTCTAACCAGAGTAGAAATAGAAGTGGGAGGGCCCAGTGCAAAACTTAGCAAAAAGACAAGTACATTAGAGTCTGCAGTTTGAGAAATAAATGCATCACAGGTTCTCAACTAACAGCTTCATTAAATGGTACCTGCAAAACACCAGTGTCAACATCTACAGTGAAGAGGCAACTCTGGGATGCTGGCCTGTCAAAGAAAAAGGCACATCTGAAACTGGCTAATAAAAGGAAAAGATTAATATGGGCAAATAAACACAGACATTGGACAAAGGAAGATTGGAAAACAGTGTTTTTGACAGATAAATCAAATTTTGAGGTGTTTGGATCAAACAGAAGAACATTTGTGAAACACAGAAAAAGAGAAAAGAGTTCTTTACGCCATCTGTCAAGCATGGTGGAGGTAATGTGGTGGTCTGGGGTTGCTTTGGTGCTGGTAAAGTGGGAAATTTGTACAAGGAAAAGGGGATTTTGAATAAGAAAGGCTATCACTCCATTTTGCAATACCATGCCATACCCGTGGACAACGCTCAATTGGAGCTAATTTCCACCTCCAACAGGACAATGACCCAAAGCACACCTCCAAATTATGCATGAACTATTTAAAGAAGAAGCAGGCAGCTGGTTTTCTGTCTGGAATGGAGTGGCCAGCACAGTCACCAGATCATAATCCCATTAAACTGATGTGGGAGCAGCTTGACCGTATGGTATGCAAGAAGTGGCCATCAAGCCAATCCAACTTGAGTGAGGTTCTTCCGGAAGAGTGGGGTGAAATTTATTTAGATTGCCTCAACAAATTAACAGCTACAACACCAAAGGTCTGCAATTCTGTAATTGCTTCAAAAGAAGCATTCTTTGACAAAAGCAAAGTTTGAAGGACAAAATAATTATTTCAAATAAAAACCATTGTTTCTAACATTGCTAATGTCTTGATTATATGTTCTATTCATTTTGCAACTCATTTGATAAATAAAAGTCAGTTTTCATGTATATGTATATGTATATACATATATATATATATATATATATATATATATATACAGTGGTCGAAGTGGAAATTTTGAAGTGGGGGTATGGAAATTTTGAAGTGGGGGTATGGAAAAGTAAAGAGTGAATATAGTGCGCACCTTCGGACACCCCCCTGTCCATCAACGTCCCCTGCCAGACTGCCCCGTTGTACAGGGGTATTACAAAAGCACAATATGTGCTGCTGAGTGATCAGAGAGCATCCTGAGGGGGAAAAAAAACTTTTTTTTTTATCTTCAGATTAAAGTGGGGGTATGCCATACCCCCGTATACCGCCCCACTTCGACCACTGTATATATATATATATATATATATATATATATATATATATATAAAACAAGTGGGGGGGCGGCGGCACTCAGAAGTAAGGAGACGGACAGCAGGTGTAAAATAACGTTTCAAAACCCTTAGGTTTTTTTATCAAGGTGCAGCGAGAGAACAAAGTACAGACGTCAGTGATCTTACCTAAATAGAGACTGGCTCCGTTCGCGTCCAGCATCGGCCGGGGAGGCGCCAGGTGATGACGTCACCTCCACTCAGCACGCTTGCCGGGGGCACGGCAGGAGGCCGGTCCTGGTGAACCAATTAGAATCAAAGCAATGACGTTTTGCTAGAAACAAATCTAAACAAGTGAAAAACAACAGTGTAAGTCATCAAACAAATAAAACAAGTGTACGTGTTAGCAAACATCAAAGCTATCTCATATAAAAAGTGCCAAACATATATTACATGATTATTAAATAATAAAAAAGATTACTGCAAAGATGCAAAAGCGATCACACTGTCAATATTTGTATAAGCGGTTCTCTACAAAGAAACAGTATGATTATTATCAGTCAAGCAATGGTATCTATAAGGATAACAACTTCAGTGGGACCCTGATGGGTTACAGATATCTGATCATGATAATGTTCGACATGTAGGAGATATAGGTAGACCCTAGAGATAAATTATATTACTATGTGGGGTCATTAATAGAGAAGTCAATGGCTGTGTATTTTTTATAGGAAGCAGCTTAACCCCAAGTTTTCATTCAGCCCCTTTGGGGCAAGGGTATCTAGCATAAAGATCCAGCGGCTTTCTTTTTGAAGTAGCATAAGAGATCTGTTGCCACCTCTGAAAGGTGGTGGCACATGATCTATTACTTTATACCGCAGGGATGTGATAGGATGTTTGGCCTCACTAAAATGTCGTCTGACTGGTTGTTCACTTTTGCCAGTGGCGATCGCACTCTTAATGACCGATCTGTGGACAGCTGCTCTCTCTTTAAATGTGCGGTCGGTTTTACCAACATAATGTCAGCCGCATTGGCAGCTAATTAAATATATAACATATTTACTCATACATCCGAGCCGATATCTAAATTTGAATTTTTTCCCGGTGTATGGGTGGTAAAACACATCCCCTGGGATCATGTGGCTGCATGTCATACACCCACAACACCGATAGCAGCATGGCTTGGGTGCCCCTAAGAAGGTAGTGGGATTTTTTATGGGGTATTGTATGTTGTTATGTACTAACAGATTTTTAAGGCTTTTCCCTTTCTTGTATGCACTCATGATGGTTTTGGATTGTAAAGCCGGTAATGAATGGTCTGATTGGATGATCGGCCAGTATTTTTTGCCAATGCGGTCTATGTCATTACTGTGGGTATGATACGATTTGACCCATATAAGTTTATCTTTCTGGTTTTTTTGCGTTTTTTGTGCTAAGGTGGATGTCCTGGACATAGCAGCTATATTATTTTTAGTGCGGAGGATCTGTTCTTGAGGGTATCCTCTCTGCACAAATTTATTGGCCATCTTTTCAAGTGCTGGCTGTACCTCGCTCTCATCACTAGTGATTCTGCGCACACGCAGCATTTGTGAGTGCGGTAGTGCCCTAATTAGGGGTGTGGGATGGTGGGTGGTAGCCAACAAGACTGTATTTCTGTCTGTAGGCTTTACGAATAATGACGTTTTAATCCTACCATCCTTAATGACGATGTTAACGTTGAGGTAATTCACCTGAGAAGGATGCATGCAGTAGGTGAATTTGATGGGCGAGCTGGTAAGGTTGTGATTATCGATGAGTTCAGTGAACTTTTGCTCACTGCCAGTCCTGGTATAAAATATAAGCTGGCTGTTGACTGCTGGGTTATTAGTTAACAATTGTTGTTCTATATGGAACATAAACGTGTTGGCGAACGATGGGGCCACTGAGGACCCCATCGCACACCCACGTTGTTGCAGGTAGAATTTACCATTTAATAAGAAAAAATTCCTCTTGAGCGTGAGCTCCAGCAACTGTAAGAAGAATGGAATGTTTGGTCCCGTATAGAGTATATTGTTCGTCACAAGTTTAGGCACAGCTTCCAGTCCGTCCTTGTGCGGTATGCACGTATATAGGTTAACAACATCGATGGTACCCAGCATGCAGTCATCAGGTATGGGTCCAAGGGCATCCAATTTAGATAGCAGCGAATTTGTGTCTTTCAGGTATGAAGTTGTTATCCTTATACCTGTAGATACCATTGCTTGACTGATAATAATCATACTGTTTCTTTGTAGAGAACCGCTTATACAAATATTGACAGTGTGATCGCTTTTGCATCTTTGCAGTAATGTTTTTTATTCTTTAATAATCATGTAATATATGTTTGGCACTTTTTATATGAGATAGCTTTGATGTTTGCTAACACGTACACTTGTTTTATTTGTTTGATGACTTACACTGTTGTTTTTCACTTGTTTAGATTTGATTCTAGCAAAACGTCATTGCTTTGATTCTAATTGGTTCACAAGGACCGGCCTCCTGCCATGCCCCCGGCAAGCGTGCTGAGGGGAGATGACGTCATCACCTGGCGCCTCCCCGGCCGGCGCCGAGGCTGGACACGAACGGAGCCAGTCTCTACTTAGGTAAGATCACTGACGCCTGTACTTTGTTCTCTCGCTGCACCTTGACCTTGTAGTTTCCGACGTTTCAAGCCTGTAACAGGCTTTTTATCAAGGTGCAAGAGACAATTTTGTTCATGTAACAAACATACCTTTATACTGATCTGTGCCGTCCACCTGCCCCCCGGCGTCTATATATGATGGTGTTACGTAATTATACATGTTAGCCATATGCGTAGTTTAATTTGGACGTGTGTATATTGTTGGTAATTAAGCAGGTCACAGTGTAGCAAGGGATAGGTGACCGGAGCTGTCAGTGCGCTACAGTATCTATTATTATATTGTCACTATGTACAATTTGTATATATTTCCACACCATCTAATATTTGGCCTTATTGATTTGTATATGTATTTCACTTTCTCACAGAATGACGGGCAGATCAGGTGATCCCTCCACGGCCTCAGCGACCGACGCTGACAGGTGACGTCATTCAACTCGCCGGGTGGACGCCGGGGGGCAGGTGGACGGCACAGATCAGTATAAAGGTATGTTTATTACATGCACAACATTGTCTCTTGCACGTTGATAAAAAGCCTGTTACAGGCTTGAAACGTCGGAAACTACAAGGTCTCCTGTGTTCCTTTCTTTAAGTAGAGTGCCGCCACCCGCAGTACATATATATATATATATATATAGATATATATATATATATATCTATATATATATATATATCTATATATATATATATATATATATATATAACCAATATATATATAAAACCACTGCACTCTCACCTTTAACCCAGGCATCCTCTGGGGTGCCGTTTAGAGATTACTGTAATGAGTCAGCACTCCCAATTACTTACCCAGAAATCCAAAAAGAGGGGAAAAACAGCACTCACCAGTCTTCTCATGAAAGTATAAGTACAGAGTTTGATCCAATTGATAGCCTGCCGACATTTCGGTCTTGGTGTGGACCTTTGGCAAGGAGATAGCAATACAAGCAGCTGTATACAGCAAACCAACAATGGGGTAGGGGTACTCATTGACTTTATCACCACTGATGAAGTCAATGAGTGACAAAACTAATGTGGGCAGAGTGGAGCTGGTGGGTCCGTTCAGCCGAGCGTGCTGACGTCAACCCCGAAAGTCGGATGCCGGAGTCGCTACAGCTTGTGTGATATGCCTTGTGTGATATGCATTGTGAATCACTGTTTAAGCACCGTTTGTGTTAATTCTTTTAACACACATTCTGTTTGTGAGTGTGAGTTTTATTATATTGTTTGAAGTAAATTTTTAAAGAATCTAAAAACATACTTCACTATTGTGCGCCTCCCGTTGTTTTCCTATTTTTCCTCAGAGTAGGGCAGGTGGAAGAGCCCATACAAGGAGTGCTTCACAAAACAATATTACATAACTTCTTCATCCTATGGCATGACCCCACCGACACCTTCATGGATATGGTCAACTCCCTCAATGCACTCAACCACCCGATGAAGTCACACCTCCATTAACTTTCTGGACATCACTGTCACTCTTCTGAATGGGGAGATTCACTCACAACTGTTTTGCAAGTCCACAGACAGAAATACTGTTACTGGCCATGAGTCAACATCCTCCTGTGCTCAAGGACAATCTCCCTATCTCTCAATTCATGAGAGTGATGAGAAAGCCTGATCCTATTATTATGGAGGAACAGATAATGGATATGACCAACAGGTTCAAGGAACGTGGCTACAGTATGAAGACCTGTCTCCACAAAGTGAGACTGAAAGACACACAGCCCAACCATTTCAAGTGATGGACATGACCGCATGGTCTTCACCACCACATATGATGCTAATGCAACAAAGATTCAGAAATCTCTCCTTAAACACTGGCCTATCGTGGGAACCAATTTGACACTCAAACTCACCAAATTGAATCCACCTATGATGGCCTACAACCTCAAGCAACTCCTACTCAGACCCACAAATCACCTTGAGAAATCCCTCAACACCACCTGGCTAATGGAAAGGAAACCAGGTTGCTTCAGGTGCATCGGCTGCACAACGATTAGAAGCATGATGGCTCCACATTCCAGTACCCACATACCAGACAACACATCTGCATTGCCTTCAGACTGCATTGTATGCTTGATCATCTTATCTACATACTTATATTCCCCTGTGGCTAGTACTATGTTGTACTATGTCGTATGACCACGAGAAGGTTTCGTGACTGGATGGCAAAGCACCGACTTACAATCAGACAGGCATTGGATACAGGTGTAACAGAACTTCCAGTACCCTGACACTTCCTCAGTGCCTGACACCATGTGGCAGACCTTCACTGCAAGCTGATTGACTGGGTCCCACCACCAGCAAGAGGTGGAGACCGTACCCTTCTATGAAAGACTGAAAGCAGATGGATATACAAACTTGATACCATTGTACCACGCATAATGAACGAGAATAACCCCCTCTCTGTCTTCTTTCGATGAAATCCCTGTTACCACCTAGGAGACTGACCCACCAAGATATTTCTGGTTGATATGGACTCCTCACTTGGGGTGATTATACACCGTTTGCCATCAGACTAACCGTATACCATCCTGCAACCTTTTTCTTCTCTATCCCCTTACCTCCTTTTCCCATCCTCCTTTCCTACCCAATCCCCTATCCCCCATCCCCCCTCCTTCCACCCTTCCTTTCTTACGCACATCTAGCCTTCCTTTTCCCTTCCCTCCCCTCCCCTTCCCCTCCCCCAACCACACACCCCCCCACACACACACACACACCATCCCCTGCCCCTCCCAGATACCACTTGGTTGAATGGATTTTTTTATTTTTTCAAATAAGTTTTCCCAAAACGTTTACGATTTTTTTGCAACAGTGGTTCACAATTTGTTTTTAAAAAAATTCACGATTTTTTCACTTTTTGATTTCTTCAATTTTTAGGTTTTATTTCTTATGTATGCATTTGTACAAATAACTCTATTGTTACCCACCTCCCAATATACCCAAACCCTCCCCCTGTCCCCTCCCTATGTTTGATTGAGGAGAGCTAAATTTGGACTTTATAATGTTGTTATCATTTTCTTATGAGCACTTTTATATGTGTAGATTCCCTGTCAGGCTGCCTATCCCCAGCTAACAGTCAGTTTCTGTGCACAACTGCCTCCTGTTTACTGATAGCCCCATGTAACCGGTTTCACGTATCAGAGTGCACCGGGCGGGATCATGTGACCGAATCACTTGATCTAGACCTGAAATTACACTCCATATATATATATATATATATCAGGGGCAGCAGGCTGCTCACCCCTTGTCCCAGTACCCCTACCCCATTGTTGGTTTGCTGCTTGCTGTTGCTTGTATTGCCATCGCCATGACAAAGGTCTGCAGCAGGACGGAAACGTTGGCAGGCTATCGATTGGATTAAACTCTGGACTTATACTTAATTGATCAGCATACTGTCTTAAATGGACTGAAATGCAGGAAAAACATGTCAAAACCAAGGATTATGGGGCACACATATGATCACCCATCCAGAAAAATGAAAAAAAGCAGCAGCCGTCAAGCCTGTTTTGGCTTATACAGCCTTCATCCTAGACTGACCCACACAATTGAGCAACCCAGCTCAATATATAGCTGCCTTCATACTGAATCTATCACCAACACCTGTATAAGTTGACTAATCGGCCACTCAGTGAGGATCCACTAGTGGGTGTACTCTATGTCCACCTCCCCTCTCTTAAAAGCCATAAACTGGCTCCCCTTTCCATTCAGAATACAATTCAAGCCCCTCACACTCACTTATAAAGCCATCACCCATTCCTCTACCACCTACATATCTGACCTTATCTCTCATTACACTCTCGCCCACCCTCTGTGCTCCACAAAGGAACATCGCTTCTCCTTCCAACTGGTTACTTCCTCCCATTCCCACCTCCAAGATTTTGGTTGTTGTGCTCCATAGCACCTGAAATTTTGTACTCCTCCTTGTAAGACTTGCCACCTCCCTACAAACAATCTATGTATTATCAGGTGCTGTGGAACCCTTGTGGTGCCATATAAATAAGGGATAATAATACTCCCCTACCGGTACTTCAAATAAGGAGCGCATAAATCAACTAATCACATTGACATTTCTATATGAGCGCTCCGAGACCTAATACATCACAGTATGCTTGTGTGTGTCCATTGCTATGGTAACCCAGCGTGTCTACAAGAAACAGCAGACCGCTATCAGCTGGGCCAGACCACGTGTCTGCTCTGGGACCAACTACACCATGATGCACAGACACCAATTGTAGCCATGGATACACTGGGCGGTATTCAATGAGGCTGATTCGCCATGTTTTTATGGCGATTTTGTGCTGTAAGGCGAATTTTTGACTAAAACGGTGAATCACCCTATTCAATGACCAGATCGCAAATACATTTCAAGGTTTTTTTCGCCATGATTCACTGAGTAGCAATCCCTATCTTTTTATGGTGAAGTGGAATGTGAACTTTTAAAATAAAGTGTTTTGTTTTTTACATTTGGTGTAAAAAAATCAGGAATTTTATTCTGAGGAGGGGCATGCTATTTTTATTCCTGTACTGTAAGCACATGAATATATATTTAATTAAAACATTTTTTTTTTAACACAGACCAGCCAGCAGGGGGCCGGAGCCGAGCCGCTCATTAGATATTCATATATTCACTTCACCCGATCATTACATATGCATGGTCGGTTGTAGTGAATATACCCGGTCCCAGGCTGGCACCCCCCGGGGGGCAGCCTGCGCTGCCTGGCACCCGGGGAGCCCACCTCCCCCCCACAAACGTTCTGGGGCAGGCAGGGAGACTTCCATCTCCCTGCCTGCCACCGTCCTCAGGCTCCCTGCAGTGTCTGCCGCAGGAGCTCAAATTCGCCGGTCAGGGGTAGCGAGCCCCTGACTCGTTGAATACTGGAGCCGGCGACACTCCGGAACGCGGCGGGATTCGCTGCACGTCGTCAGTATTCTCATTGAATACTGCCCACTGTGTTTACCTGGCTTTTCAACTGCAACAAATGTCTCCTCATGTCATGATGAACAAGAACCATAGTGTGGCGCATCAGAACCACAGTTTAAAGCTTAACTATTAACTATAACTATTAACTTTCAGAAAGTCCAAATACAAGAAGGTCTGAGAGGACTATAAGGAACTTAGGGTCTATCCCTGGCTTAATAGACAGAACACTAGATGTTCTTGGCTTCCAGTGAACGCCAGAGAAAACGTAGTAGGGGTAGGGAATTCACAGACATTGAATCCTATACCTCTCCAAGTGATTCGGATCAACCTTCTAGAGGTAGACAGCCTTTTCTTCGGGAACATGTTCACACACTGAGCCAAAGTCGGAAAACAAATGACCAACCAGACAGGGAGGGCAGAGACATCTAAGGGCTTGACCTTTGTACAGATGAACAGGCCAAAACCCATTGATCTGGAAGTCGAGTTGCAGTATATAAATTCCAAAGAAAACTTAACATTATGGACTTCTTTAAGAAACATGGGTCTGATAACATCCAAAGTGGTGGGCCTTTCAAAGCCAGGAGCACTTTTGATCCACCGACCACCAATGCATCTATTGAAACATTTTTTAGACTGGTGAAAGAGGATCTGAACAGTGTATGAATAGATCCAATCTCTCCAAACTAGAATCAATAGCTGTACATTCTCTCCATGGCAATATCAATATCCTTATTCTCCCCACCAATAAATGTGGGGTAATTATAATTATGGAGAGGAATGACTATATCACAGAGGTAATGCGACAGTTAAGTGATGGGAGCTGTTACAAACATTTGACTTATGATCCTAAACCAGTGTTTAAAAATGAAATAGATGCAGTTATTGGGGTGAGCTCTGATTGGTGGAGCTCATCACATGCTTCTCAGGCCTATGAGGGACAGCAAACTGCCTCATTAGGGGATGGTTTTTATCAAAGGTAACGCTGAGCCTGTGAGGTCTCCTACAGAGTAAGGTACAGAGGAAAATACACAGGCTTTTCATGGGGTGTATATATATCCTCCCCTGAAGTTACCAATTGACCATTGATCCTTTAACCTGAGCCCTTTAAGGGCACTTCTCCATTAGAGCATTCAGATTATCAGCCTGTTGTACATTCTAGATCCTGCAAGACATCTAATACCAGCAGGTTTGTACTAGAGATGTGCGGCGGCCACTTTTTCGGGTTTTGGTTTTGGATCTGGATCTCCCTTCGTGTTTTGGATCTGGATTGGTTTTGGCAAAACCACCCTTGTGGGTTTTGGTTTTGGATCTGGATTTTTATGAAAAAAATGCTAAAAATGGCTCAAATAACAGAATTTGGGCCTGTTTTTGCCCCTAAAGTATTATTGACCTCAATAACATTAGTTTCCACTCATTTCTAGTCAATTTTGATCACTTCACAGCTTACAAAATTGTTTTCATTTACTGTAGTTTGGCCAAAAGGGTATACCGAGGTAGCTCGATGACTAAGCTAAGCGACAGCAGTCGGCATCACATACATGTGGACCTTACACTTCCAACCTGGCAGAGCGGCACTGCAGGGGCAGACAGGGTGGCAGTTTAATAAACTATCCCAAAAAAAGAGAAATGCTCCAAACAGCAAATACAAAGAGGTATCGGCCTTGTCATGACTGGTGGTAGCAGCTTCAGCACTCCCACTATTTACTCCTCCATCATCCTCCAAAAATGTGTTTTTATTTTATTTATTACTTTTATTTATTTTTCTTACTTTACACTGGACACAGCCTGTCACACTGGACACAGCCCCTTGGACACTGGACACTGCCCCTGGACACAGCCCCTGGACACTGCCCCTGGACACTGGACACAGCCTGTCACCCTGGACACAGCCCCTGGACAATGGACACAGCCTCTCGACACAGCTCCTGTACACTGGACACAGCCTTCACACTGGACACAGCCCCTGGACAATGGACACAGCCGTCACACTGGACACAGCCTCTGGACACAGCTCCTGTACACTGGACAATGGATATATATCACGCTGGACACTGGATATATGCCGTCACACAATGGTTAGATGTCACACTGGCCACTGGATATATGTCGTCACACTGGACACAGGATATATGTCGTCACACTGGACACTGGATATATGTCGTCACAGTGGACACAGGATATATGTTGTCACACTGGACACTGGATATATGTCGTCACACTGGACACTGGATATATGTCGTCACACTGGACACTGGATATATGTCGTCACACTGGACACTGGATATATGTCGTCACACTGGACACAGGATATATGTCGTCACACTGGACACAGGATATATGTCGTCACACTGGACACAGGATATATGTCGTCACACTGGACACAGGATATATGTCGTCACACTGGACACAGGATATATGTCGTCACACTGGACACTGGATATATGTCGTCACACTGGACACTGGATATATGTCGTCACACTGGACACTGGATATATGTCGTCACAGTGGACACAGGATATATGTCGTCACACTGGACACAGGATATATGTCGTCACACTGGACACTGGATAAATGTCGTCACAGTGGATACAGGATATATGTCGTCACACTGGACAATGGATATATGTCACGCTGGACACAGGATATATGCCGGCACACATTACATGTCACGCTGGACACAGGATATATGTTGTGACTTGTGACACTGGACACAGAATATATTGTCCTCACACTGGCCACTGGATATATGTCGTCACACTGGACACAGGATATATGTCGTCACACTGGACACTGGATATATGTCGTCACACTGGACACTGGATATATGTCGTCACACTGGACAATGGATATATGTCACGCTGGACACAGGATATATGCCGGCACACATTACATGTCACACTGGACACAGGATATATGTTGTGACTTGTGACAGTGGACACAGGATATATGTCGTCACACTGGCCACTGGATATATGTCGTCACACTGGACACAGGATATATGTCGTCACACTGGATATATGTCGTCACACTGGACACTGGATATATGTCGTCACACTGGACACTGGATATATGTCGTCACACTGGACAATGGATATATGTCACGCTGGACACAGGATATATGCCGGCACACATTACATGTCACACTGGACACAGGATATATGTTGTGACTTGTGACACTGGACACAGGATATATTGTCGTCACACTGGACACTGGATAGATGTTGTCACACTGGACACAGGATATATGTCATCAAACTGGACACAGGATATGTCGTCAGTCGTCACACAGGACAGGACACAGAATATATGTCGTGAGTGACTCGTGACACTGGACAATAGATAAGATATAGGCCGTCACACTGGACACAGCCCCTTGTATTACTGCAGCCCCTGTACACAGTGTACTACTCAGCAGCACTGCAGCCCCTGCGTGTGAGCACTGCAGCACTGAGTTAGTTAGTTAAATCACAAAAAACACAGGGTTCAGGGCTAAATAAATTACAACACAGGGCTTAGGGCTAAATAAATCACAACAGGGCACGGGCCACAGGACAGCCCCTGGACAGTGGACACTGCAGCCCCTGCGTGTGAGCACTGCAGCACCTAGTTAGTTAAATCACACTACAGGGCTCAGGCCTATAAATAGTCACTGACTCTCAAGTCTACAACACAGGGCAGTGAGGGCACAGGGCAGGTCACGGAGCACAGCACAGGGCAGTGAGGGCACAGGGCAGGTCACGGAGCACAGCACAGCACGGAGCACATGGCACGGGTCACAGCACAGGGCAGTGAGGGCACAGGGCAGGTCACGGAGCACAGCACGGAGCACATGGCACGGAGCACAGCACAGGGCAGTGAGGGCACAGGTCAGGTCACGGAGCACAGCACAGCACGGAGCACATGGCACGGTACTCTTTACCTAGTACGGCGCCCGTCGCGGGCATCGCGGGTACATTTATGTATGGCCGCGACGCGACCGACGCGATGCCCGCGATTTCCCATTGAAACCAATGTTAAACTTTGAAATCGTGTCGGTCGCGTCGCGGCCGGCCATAAATGCACCCGCGATGCCCGCGACGCGATGCTCCCGATTTCCCATAGGAATCAATGTTAAAAGCCGCGATGGACCCGATTTTACTGTTAAATGCCTCAATCCACCCGATTTTGGCATAGGAATCAATGTTAAATGGGCCACAGAGCCCATTAACCCTTAAATGTCCCCCCAAATTTTTAACGCCACCCCACGATCCACGCCAACCCGAAGCGTGGCGAGCGCAGCGAGCCCGCGAGGGGCGGCGGTACGCGTCCTCCGACCTTTTCATGCCCTACTATCCACGTCGGCGTGGTGTGAGAATATAATAGTGTGGCGAGCGCAGCGAGCCACCGAGCCCGAAGCGTGGCGAGCGCAGCGAGCCCCGCGAGGGGACGCGGATACCTTCACAGTTATACGCGTCCCCTCGCGGGCTTCACAGGTGTCCGTGGCGACCCAGACACCTGTGAAGCCCGCGAGGGGACGCGTCTACCTGTGAAGGTATCCGCGTCCCCTCGCGGGGCTCGCTGCGCTCGCCACGCTTCGGGCTCGGTGGCTCGCTGCGCTCGCCACACTATTATATTCTCACACCACGCCGACGTGGATAGTAGGGCATGAAAAGGTCGGAGGACGCGTACCGCCGCCCCTCGCGGGCTCGCTGCGCTCGCCACGCTTCGGGTTGGCGTGGATCGTGGGGTGGCGTTAAAAATTTGGGGGGACATTTAACGGTTCATTGGCCCTATTTGGGCTGTGTGGCCCATTTTACATTGATTTCTATGCCCAAATCGGGTCCATTGAGGCATTTAAGTGTAAAATCGCGGTCAATCAGGCTTTTTAACATTGTTCCCTATGGGAAAATCGCGGTAATCGCGGTCATCGCGGGCATCGCGGCCATCCCGATTTACCCGCGATGACCGCGATGACCGCGATCACCGTGATTTTTACCCCCGACGCCCGCGATTTCAATCGTGGGCGCCGTTCTAGGTAAAGAGTACCCATGGCACAGAGCACAGCACGGAGCACACAGAGCTTCCCAACCACCCTCTTCCCTCTCCAAGATTGAAGTGAAGATGGCGGGGCGCGCGTGCGTCTTTTATAAGATCCCGCTCCCGCGAGAATCCAACAGCGCGATGATGACGTTCAACCTCGTTATTGGTCCGGAATTCAGGCGGGAGCTCCCGAGCCGGCTCGGATCTGGCCCGGATCCCTGATATTCGGATCTGTCGGATCTCGAGGATCCGGACCCACTCATCTCTAGTTTGTACATACCTTTCTTTCTGAACACCTCCATATATTATGGGTATAACTCTGATAATCCAGTTGCCCTGACTAGCACGCTTACCCATGGAGTTTACATGTACTCTTCATGCAACTTTGGAGTTTACATATGCTCTCTAATCCCAATGTTCCTACCTTTGCTTTATAACATGTCCTTACATTTGAACTTGCCTCCTAGTTTATGTGAACTAGTCAGTAAAATTATACATATGTATGATCTACATGTAAGGCTTTGCTGCTAATATTGCCATTGCCATATTTTAGTGACTCTATGGTCTTTACTCTGTGTTTTGAAAGTGTAATATTCTCCCATGCAAAATGAAAAAAAAAAAAAAATAGGTGACTGAAGGTTTGCGCTGAGCAGCTATGGGGGTGTTTGAAACTCAGTAGGACTTACACCAATAGTCCTCAATGGTTAGAGATAGTTTAGTTGTGAGTAATGCTGTGTACACATGGGGGCGATAGGGGCTGAAATCGCTGGAAATATGGTCGCTGGCGACCATATTGCCAGTGATGGGAGTGTGCCCCGGCGATAAATCGCTGGGTGTGCGCTCCCGTTTTCTGCCCAATTCTAATTGCTGGTCACAGGAGCTTGCTCCTATAGGCAATTTTGGTTTTCCCTTTTCAATAATGAGGAAATGAAAGGCAATAAGAGGCAAAGGCAATAAGAGGCAAAGGGACAGGAGAGACATATGTATATATGAAAATGTACATACTTTATTTGTTTTATGGTTTATTTTGACCCATGGTTAGATCCTTATCACTTATGTGTCAATGTTAAGGAGATATGATGGTCAACAACACCAGTCCTTAAAAAAATATAAAAGATTTTAACAGCAATATAATACAGTGTTTATTGGGGATCTAGTGTGCACCCCACCTGATCACTGGGCTGTAAATATTCGTAGCCCAGCGATCAGGTAAACACCACCTGGCCAGATTCCACCCCTGTTCACAGCACAGGGTAAGTGTAGACTTACTCGGCACTGCAAAGTCCATGGGTAGACCAAGGCCGCTCATGACATCAGCAGCCCTTCCTCCCCACGGCCGGGCCTGTCTGTGTTTTTAGATGGCACTCCCAGAAAATACTGGAGTGCCGCCTACAAATGCACCTCAGCTGTCACAGCCACCCATGGCTAACCATTGCTCGCTTCATTCACAAGGGAACCCTGTGCATGTGCACAGCATACCAAGCGCATGCGTTGTCATTTAATAATCAAAGAAAGGTGTATGAAAATTTAACACAATAATATTCGTAAACCATACATTTTTAACCTCTAAACCAATGGCACTGTCCTATTTGGGGTTACTCAGTACCCCCCAAAAAATACACAGAAGTAAAAGGAAATAAAACTGTACATAGGTAATTAATTACTCACTTAGCAGTGTTTAATAAATATTGGTGTAAAGCTGTCTTTATGGCCTCCCAAGACAATTATAAAAATGGAATATAAAAATAAATAAATCAACATATAAATTTCATAACACAAAAATGCATAATTAGACATAAAAACATACTTAAAATAAAGCAATAAGTAACAACAATCTGGTTAGTAGTCAGATAATAGCTTGCTGTTATTATATTAAGCCAGGATATGGCCTTTATAGTTTGTCCTTATTATTATATTTATAGGCAGTCCTATGACATCCTGCATGTAATTGCTTGTTTGCTTGTTTGTTAGTTTTTGTTAGTTTTATCACACTTGATTAGTGATGATGGGGGTTATTCTGGTTGATTCGCAAGGCCACCCATTCGCAAGCGCGATTCATATGCAGGGCATGTGAGAGGATGTTACACAGTAACATCCATTTGCAGGCCAGGGGGAACCTCCCAAATCTTTTGATGAGCAACCTTACATATGTGTGCACGTTCAGGTGGAAGTGGGCGGGCAGTTGACATCTGCTGATGTTACCTGCCCCCCTGCCTGTCCATCATGCTTGCATGAGCATGAGAATGCCCAGCATTCTCATTGGAACACCTATAAACACTGGGCGTTCACAAATGCTAATGGAGCTGGCCGCCGCCCCACACCCCTCTCTACCCCCTGCCCTCTGTGTTAGGTGAGTGCACTCGGCAAACAGAATGTTCACCATGGGTGAATGCACCCTGCATATGCGCATGCGCAGAAATGGGCATGCACACTAACACAACATCGGTCCCCGTGCGAACGCAGCCCTGCTGCAAAGCAACATGAATAAGGTACGATATGTATAGCAATATTGTTGCATAAGTATCTTAATATTGAAATGAGTAGTGGAAATGATGCATAAGGATTTCTGGGGTAGATTTATTATAGCGTCGCTAAGAGCGCCGCTATAACAGTTCCTGCTTCACCTCAGTAGCGAGGCGAAGCAGGACGGGACACTGACAAGATCTACTAAGATCTTGCCGCCAAAGCGGGGGAGCGCTAACTCCCCCCTCTGGCGATGTCCCCTCCAGCTGACAGTGGGTCAGTTAACACTGACGCGCTGTCTCCTTCCCCCCGGCCGGCTGGACTGCGCATGCGTGGGATCTCGCTACTCACGTGAGCGCAGCTCAGAGCCAGCAGCAGGGACAGCGCTGTCCCTACTGTAGGTATAGGACATCGCCGCCTGCAGCTGTCGAAGTCGATAGCTGCAGGCGGCGGAACGGTCAGTGATGCTGACCGTTCATAAATCAGGCAGGGGCGCAGCACGAAATATCGTAGCTGGCTTTGCCTCCTGCCCCACACTGCCGCCGATAAAGTACCTGGCCAGCAGGTGTGATAGATCAGGGGAAGCGCTATCCCCTGCCTTAAGGCACGGGGATAGCGCATATTCCCCTGATCGTTAGTTAATAAATCTACCCCTCAGTTTTTTTGTTTGACCAGACAGTAGTTTTAAACACCTTATAGTTTCTTATGGTCTCCTTGTTCTTTGCCTCTCAGTCGCTGTGCTACTTTATCCAAACTTGACACTGAAGATTGGCCGTGTCTACTGTAGGTAAATGTAGAAATTGCTTCTTTAGTGCATAGAAGAGCAATATAATTTGCAGCCCTGTGTAAGGGTCTGAATCAGGCTCGATGTTTGTGCTGGTGTGATTATGTGTCTGATGTGTGTGTAGGTGTATTTTTTATTGGATATCATCTGCAACTATGGGGCCAATTCAGTATCACTCGTAGCTTCTGAATTTGGCCCCAGTCCTGATGGCCGGGGTTTACGCATGCGCATTTCTGCGCATGTGCAAACCCCCAAAACAGAACTGCTTCAGCGAGTTACACACTCGCCAAGCCATTTATTGCGCTGAGGGAGGGCCGGGGGTGCATGGGGGCAGAAATGGGGCTGGACAGGGCCGGTGCAAGGCACCAGAGCGCCCCAGGCATGTCGGGGTGGGGGCACCCCGGTGTCTGCCGCCCGGGTACCTGTCCTGCGGCGCTGTAAAGCTGGTGGCGGCAGCGGCATCGGGGGGTCCCTGCAGTCAATAAGAAATAACGAGCGCTATCCGCCGGGTTATGCGAAAGCGCTTCTGTTTTGGAAACACTGGCCGCACGGCACACGCTGATTGGCTGAATCTCAGCCAATCAGCGTGCGGCCAGTGTTTCCAAAACAGAAGCGCTTCCGCATAGCCCAGCGGATAGCGCTCGTTATTTCTTATTGACTGCAGGGACCCCCTGCTGCCGCCGCCGCCAGCTTTTACGCACATATACGCCGCAGGACAGGTACCCGGGCGGCAAGGGGGGGGCGAAATACCACCCTCCAGTGGCCGGCACCCTCGGCAAATGCCTAGATTTGCCTAGTGGTGGCGCCGGCCCTGGGGCTGGACCATGGAAACGCCCATCGTTTTATGGGCATCCTTATGAAAACAGTGGGCGTTCCCCTAGGAATGTGAGAGGGCCGATGCCTGCCGGGGGTGGGCGGCTGATGTCACATGTCACATGCCCCCTCTTCGACACCAACGGAAATAAATATCAGTTCAGACTGACATTTATTTCTGACGAGGAAATATTTTTCTACCCTTTGGCCACATGGGGGGATTCGGTGGTGGTAAGGGGGGGGGGGGTGGGGGGCGGACGTTTGGTCGATAACTACTACCGATAACCACATTTATTGCAGTGTTTATTATTAGTGAAAACTGATTTTCTGGCTCCATGGTGTATTCTGATTTTCTATAGTCTACTGTAACCAATAGCCATACCTGCATTTACATTACTTAGTGAAAACGGCTACTTAGGACCTAGGCAGCTGTCTTTGAGATACACGTCACTTCTATGAGTGTGTAAATATACAGTAATATATACATCAATTTAACAGGTCTTAGTCTCCACCTCCGGTGCTGATCTCCACCCACTTTAGAAACCCTTATAAATCCTGCTTTTGCCCCTTAATTTGCGGATTTTATGATTTACAAGCTGGCTTTATTTCAACTCTGCTTCAGGCAGAGTCTAGAATAGTAGATGCAATAGCAAGGACAATACATTATTACTGACAGCTGTCAGTAAGTTTACTGATAAGAAAACGTCTTCCTTATCGATTCCAGTCTTTTCACTAAATATTGTAGGCAAGAACGACTGCCTTCTACTTTAATTGATATCAATGGTGATATTTCTACATCTATTTGTCAGATTGTATGTTAGTAGTGGAAAAGCTATTACTATACATTATACTGGTATAAAAATCTATCAAGTAGACTGTTTTCTCAATGCTGTGTCTACTTATTCTATCCTAAGTACACACACACACACAGATTCATATTTGCTTGTGGAGAAGTGGACCATAGTTTACGGCCAGAAAAATGAAATCAGAACAGTAAGCATATCTGTGGGGTTTTTTTTTGAGTTACTAGAAATTCTGAATCAAATTGCACACTGCTGGACTGAAAGACTGCATTAGCAGCATCTGCTTTGCTGGAAATGACGGTAGTATTTGTCAGCCTAGAAGAGTCTTGAGGCTGCTTCTGAGAGATAGAAGGAGGCAACTGATAAGAAGAGCATCAGAAGGGCAGTTAATTGCCTCCAGTCTCTCGGTGCCGGGAATATTTAAAATCTATGGGATTAAAGGCAGATTAAAAACTGTGGAAGCAGGGGCCCAATAGCGCTGAAAGATCCTAATCAGCAAGGGTAATGGCAGAGAAAAAATGAACGCTGCAAATAAAATGACAGATAGGAAATTCAGATCTGCTTCTAATGCTCAGAGTTCCATCTTGTAAGCACAATTCATCTACGTGTAAATCATTTTTTGGCTTCAAGCTTATCAGGCAATCGTTGAATTAAAAATGCTCTTTCCTTGGAGGATTAAAGAGGTTGATTGAAGTCACTGTGAAAACTGGTTAATAAGTCTGGAAATGTCAGGAGGGTGCTTTATAGAAACTCAGTGTACTTTTAATATCAGTTATATAAAACAGGAAGTTTAAAAGCTGTTCTATATTGGGAAATGTTTTTCAATATACTTTTTTTTCTACTCTTGTTGTACTATATGCCCCATTTTAAACTAGCTAAGCATTTGAAATGCAGTGAGGATGCAAAATGGCTTTTTACTGTGCTTGAATGGCTCTGCGATTAACAATGAATCACACAGTGCATTGTTGGAAATAAACTTATTATCTTTTGATGGTTGAAAACACAAGGGATGAATAATAATATTTAATTTTTTTGAAGAGCTCCTTTAATTGAAAAAACATTTTCGCAATTATAATGCAGAGTTGGAATGCTGCGTGAGTAAAATCCCAGCAATATATTTTACAACAGCAAATCCCAGTGGACAAATGAATACATTATCTCCTTATTAGCCCCCGGTCCTTCCCAGGGCTCTACAAGCAGATCTCCAGTTAGTAGCTGGAAGAGTGGGAAGTTAACACACGCTGTCCCTAGGGTATCATTTACAAGGACATGAATTAGGAGTCATGGAAATGCTAAAACTGTCTCTTTAGTTACATAAACACTGTTGGTGAGGCACCAAATATAGCTTTGTTAGTCAATGTGACAAAACAGACAGGAAAGATTAATAGATGTAAATTAAACCTAATATTTTTTTTAAATTTGGATATATTATTATGTCAGAAGTTATTAACACACAAAAACTAACATTAAAATGGGATGTATTATTCCAACATATGCTAATATCACAATGTCTGTATTTTTTACATATTCATAGTCACGTGTGCAATCGCAAATCCATTCTCATTTGTGCATTGATTCACAGCCATATGCATATGCAGATCTGAATCTGCAGCTCCCTCTCCATGCTGTAGCTGGTTGTGATAGGACTAGATTGGGACTGGAAGCATTGTTTCTGCATGCATGCACAAAAAGTAAAAAGAATAGTACATAATGCAACAAAATTATAGTTAATGGCACAATACAGTAATTATGCATGTGGATTGGTTTAGTGTAACATACAGAACTGAAAATGTTCAAGGGCCTATTATGAAAAGTGCAGGCGATGAGGCCAATGCCATGTAGGCAAGTGTTATACACTATACAAAGGGTTGGTGCTATGTTGTGTGCATTCCCATACATTACAAATTACAGCACACAAAGGAAAAAAGGGGTGACGTCCCATACAGAAGAGGTATGTCCACAAATGAGTACTGTTTCAAGCTATGCCACACAGTAGCGCAATCTATTCTCATTACAGCTTGTGTAGTGCCCTTAATTCATTTTACACCACATGGTAGTGACCCTTATTCATGTTCCACTACACAATAGTGACCCTTACACATAAAGCCCATAGTAGTAGCCTTACACACATAACGCCCACAAGTTTAGTCCTGCTGATGTACATAATGCCCACACGTGTAGCGCCATTTACGTACATAATTCCCACAGGAATAGCATCATCACTTATGCTCATAATGCTCGTAGGAGTAGTGCTGTTTGCGCACAGAATGCCCACAGGATTAGTGCACATAAATTCCAAAGGAGTAGACCTGTTTCCGAATATAATGTCCAAAGGAGTATTTATTTTATTTATTTATTAACAGTTTCTTATATAGCGCACACAGATTCCGCAGAGCTTTACAGAGCATAGTTATAATCAAAAACACATAACAAATTACAGTACAAGACAGTTTAGGACAAGTACATGGTTAATATGGATAGTTGCACCAGGGGACAGGACACTGAAGCAATTATCAGGGTGGCAGAGGTTTATATATTCTAAGAAAGGCACATAAGGAGAGAGTAGCGCCACATATGCATATAAATCCCACAGGAGTAGCACAGTATATGTCAGTGATGGCTAACCTTGACACTCCAGCTGTTGTTGAACTACACATTCCAGCATGCCCTGCATCAGATTTAGCATGGCCAAATAGTAAAACTGTAGCAGGGCATGCTGGTATGTGTAGTTCAACGACAGCTGGAGTGTCAAGGTTAGCCATCATTGGTCTAGTGTCCACGTTACTAGCACCACTTATGCACAAAATGCCCACAGTAGTAGTGTCATTTATGCACATAGGGCCTTATTCTAGTTCATTCTTTCTGACAAATTCCTTCTTAGATGGACAAAACCATTTGCACTGCGGGTGGGCAGATATAACATGTGCAGAGAGAAATAGATTTCGGTGAGTTATTTTGTTTCTGTGCAGGGAAAATACTGACTGCTTTATTTTACACTGCAATATAGATCTCACTTTGAAGTAAAACCCCACCCAAATCTAATTCTCTCTGCACAAGTTACATCTGCACTGCACATGGTTTTGCCCAAGGAATTTGTCAGAAAGAATGAACTAGAATAACCCCCATAATGTCCACAGGTGCCACTTACACACATAATGCCCACAGGAGTTGAGATGGGTGCCGGGCCGGGGATTTGGGTTTGGATTCGTCGTCGGGAGTTGGATTTGGCTTTGTCAAGCAGCGGTGAAAGGCATTGGATCTTTTTGAAAAATGGTCAAAAACTGCCCAAATCACGTATTTTTGCAGGGGGTTTTTTGTCCAGAGAGTAATATTAACCTCAATAACATTAATTTCCAGCCATTTATAGACAACTTTGACCACTTTACAGCTCACAATGTTATTTTCATTCAATTTAGGCCAAGGTCTGCAGCAAGATGGCTGGTCATTAACACACAGAGCCTCTGACAGTATCAGTATGGTATATTAGGGTACACACAAACAATAAAGAAGATCAAACATTTTTATTTTTTATTTTATGTTTTTGAAGGTGCAGCTTGGATAACACTGCGTGGAGGCAGAACAATCACACATGGAACTTCTGCCAGCATAAACCCTCACTTCCTTTTCCCCCACTTACCTAACAACTGGCTGCATGGATATATTGCAGACAACCATCTTCTGTATGTGCAGAGCAAGAAAAGCGACTATCCTGTCTGGCACATTCCTGCTTTGCATCATCTGCTGGGTGGTTAGCGCCAGCTCTAACTATAAGCCCCAGTTTCTCCCTAATTATATAAAAGTACAAATATTGCATTACTGCGTAAAATAGAAATGCAGTTTTAATACATATGATTTATGGTCAACCATGTGTGGTAGCCCCATAGTAGGTGGTACTCCCTGGGTGTGGTATAGGGTACTGACAGTCGGGATCCAAACAGTCATTAGCCTGATGTCGGGATCCCGACTGCCCGGACTCAGACACCATGGCAATGACTGTCGGATCCCGTCAGGCACTCGTATTCCCTATGCTGATAAATTGTAATACTGTAATACTCTTATACTGAACTGTGAGCTTTCAGCAGGGACTCACCCATCTCTATTCTGTCTGCACTGTGGCCATTATTCTGGTTCACTCACAAAAGCAAATTCCTTCTCAAATGGACAAAACCATCTGCACTGCAGATGTAACATGTGCAGGGAGAGTTAGATTTGGGTGATTTATTTTCTGTCCAGGGAAAATACTGACTGTTTTATTTGTACACTGCAATATAGATCTCACTTTGCAGTAAAACCCCACCCAAATCAAATTCTCTCTGCACAAGTTACATCTGCCCCACCTGCAGTGCACATAGTGTTGTGCATTTCAGAAGGGATTTTCATTTGCGAGTGAACCAGAATAAGGGCCTGTGTGTAGAGAGGTGCAGCTGACATTTACAGCAGCAAATGCAGTCATTGGGTCATGTGACTGAAGTGTATTAATAGAAGCCCCACACTGACAGTTGGATTCTGAGGGAACCGTTGGAGCAGTGCTGAGGTGGCCATCTTGAGGGGACAGATCTGCATGGTATGCCAACCTGTGGGTCTACTGTACGATGGAGGAGATTAGCAACCAGCCATTCGGTGCATACACTTAACTACTTTAAATTTCACATCTCTCCGGGAGAAGCCCGGAGAGGCAACACATCTGGGGGCGGGAGCAAGGCTGACATCACTTGGCCCCGCTCCCATGCTGGAAAACTCTGTGATTTGCGGGCCGCGGAGAGGGGGTGGGGCTTAAATGCCGTGAAATTCAGCGATCACTTCATTTTAGCCCCGCCCCCTCTCTGCGGACACGCGATTTCAGGTAATTAAACCAGCGGGCAGGGGGGGGGGGGGCGGTGTCAATTATCAGAATGCGGAAGACTTGCCCACCTTCCTGGAGAGCAGGGAGGTGGACTCGATTTCCGGGAGGCTCCTGGCCATTCCAGGAGGGTAGGCAAGCCTGATTCGGTGGTGAGAAGTGCTGAGAGTGTATCCCAGCTGCCTGTCATCTTCAGGAGCCTTCCGAGATTGCTGTAAACAGAGTGTAACAGAAAGTGTGGTTAAAGCCAAGTTGGGTTTCCCCTTTGCTACATAGACAGATAGTCCTGTATTACCATCTACACATGTCCCAAGCTGATTATAGAGAGGGACAGCATCATAGAGAGGGACAGTTTCAGAGGCAGCACAGTCATTTTGCTGAGCAAAGTATAACCTAGACTAATTGCCAGGACAGTTCTTCAAATAGCAACATTTGGAGAGTCTAATTACTACATTGTAACAGGCAGCCCCTCTCAAGATGTTAGAGAACACTGACTCACCTGGCTGCTCCCTGCTTGGTTGAATTCCTGGCTGGGTGTCCTATACTTGCCAGCTGCTGCTGCAGCTTTCTTACTGGTCTCCTCGGTGACTCAGTACCACCCTCCAATGGGCGACGCCCTAGGCAAATGCCTAAAGCTGCCTAGTGTTGGCGCCGGCCCTGTGCATACGCGAGGTCATAGAGCGAAAAAAATCCAGCATCTTTTCTGATCACGAGAGTTTCAGGAATAATTCAGGCATGTTCAGAAGTTTTCAGTGAGGGCTGCCCTCGGTCAGCCTGTTTATATTGCATACATTGACCTGCATCACCAATGACCTGCTGTCAGCCAAATCCAAGGGTCACTTCTCCCTGCTTATCCTTTTGGACCTATCTGCTGCCTTTGACACTGTGGATCACCCTCTCCTCCTCCACACACTCTAAAACATTGGCCTCTCTGGCACAGTCTTCAACTGGTTTTCCTCTTACTGTACCTCTTCAACTGTTCCTTCTCAGTCTCTGCCTCTGGCTCCACCTCACCACCTTCCATCCTTCCTGTCGGGGTCCCTCAGGGTTCCGTCCTTGGCCCCCTTCTGTTCTCTCTGTACACCTCCTCTCTGGGTGGCTCCTTTGGCTTCCAATATCACCTCTATGCGGATGACACCCAAATCTACCGCTCCTCTCCTGATCTGTCCCCCACTGTTTTCTCTTAAGTTTCCAACTGCCTCTCTGCCATCTCCACCTGGATGTCTGAGCGATTTCTGAAGCTGAATATGGACAAAACCGAACTTATTATCTTTCCCCCACCCAGAGCTATTCCCCCTACTAATATCTCTATCACTGTTAACAACACCATCATCTCTTCCGTTCCCCAACTCCGCTGCCTGGGTGTCATTCTTGACTCCCCCCTCTCCTTTGCACCCCACATCCAAGCCCTGGCCCATTCTTGCCAGTTACACAACATTGCTCGTATCAGTCTCCATCTGCCCTCAAGACCTGTGCAACACAGCTCGCCCCTATCTTTACCAGGATTTTCAACACTTCACTAGAAATGTGCAAGGTCCCCACCTGCTTCAAATCCTTAATTATCATCCCGGTTCCCAAGAGCTCAACTGCGAAAGACCTCAATGACTACAGGCCGATTGCACTAACATCGGTGGTCATGAAAGTGCTTGAACGTATGGTGCTGAACCACCTGAGAGTTGTTACAAATGCTCACCTCGACCCCCTGCAGTTTGCCTACCGAGCAAACAGAAGTGTCGAGGATGCAGTCAACCTAGGGCTGCACCACATTCTACAGCACCTGGACAGTCCAGGCACCTATGCAAGGATACTATTTGTTGATTTCAGCTCGGCATTCAACACTATCATCCCTCACATCCTGGAGCCAAAACTCCGTTCACTAGGAGTCCCAGAACCTACATGCTCCTGGATCACTGACTTCCTGACTGAAAGGAAGCAGGCGGTGAAAGCAGGCGCATTCATTTCAAACACATGCACAATTAGCACCGGTGCCCCTCAAGGATGTGTCCTCTCCCCCCTGCTCTTCTCCCTCTACACAAACGACTGCACCTCAGCAGAACAGTCAGTAAAAATTATAAAATTTGCAGACGACACAACGGTTATCGGCCTAATCATGGATGGAAACGAGTCAGCATACAGACGGGAGGTGGATCGGCTAACTAAATGGTGTAGCGGAAACAACCTTGACCTCAACCCCCTCAAAACGGTGGAGATGGTGGTGGACTTCAGAAGGAAACCAAATGCCATGCACCCACTCATAATATCTGACAGAGTAGTGTCGAGGGTCGACTCCTTCAAATTCCTAGGAACAAAGATTTCCTGCGACCTCAAATGGGGTCCCAACATCATTACAACTGTCAAGAAGGCTCAGCAGCGGTTGTTCTTCCTGAGGCAACTCAAGAAATTCAACATCCCGCAGGAGCTGCTGCTCATCTTCTACACTGCCATAGTAGAGTCTGTCCTTTGCTCCTCGATCACAATCTGGTTCGGAGGAGCAAACGAGAATGACAGACGAAAGTTGCAAAGAGTGGTGAGGATGGCAGAAAAGATCATTGGGGCGGAGCTCCCCACTGTCCAAGAACTATACCTAGCCAGGGTCAATAAGCGTGCAGGAAAGATCTTGGCGGACAAGCTACACCCTGGCCACAACCTGTTTGAACCCCTTCCATCAGGCAGACGTTTTAGGTCCATCCCAGCAAAGACGACAAGAACTACAAAAGGCTTCTTCCCAATAGCTGTCCACCAACTAAACCGTATTGAACATACCAAATACTAACTCGAACTTTTCTAGATACATGTGAAATGTATGTGATGTATGTTTATGCCTCTCTTCCCACCCCCTTTGTGTTCCCTGATTGATGCTGCACTATTACCACAAAAAATTCCAAGCATACGCAAGTATACCTGGCCAATAAAGATGATTCTGATTCTGATTTCTCTCACAGAGTGCAACTAAGCTGATCATCCACTCATTGGTCATCTCACGGCTTGACTACTGTATTGCTCTCCTCACCGGCCTCGCTCAATCCCAACTGGCTCCTCTCCAATCTGTCCTCAATGCTGCAGCCAGGCTTATCTTCCTCTCCTGCCACTCTAATTCTGCCACTCCCCTTCAACAAAATCTGCACTGGCTTCCATTCCCCTACAGAATCCTCTTTAAACACCTCACACTCACATACAGGGCCATCTCTAATTCCATTGCTCCATATATCTCTAACCTCATCTCCATTCATACACCCTCCCGCCCTCTACGGTCGGCTGACGACTGTTGTCTCTCCTCCACCCTGATCACTGCTTCCCATGCTAGAGTACAGGACTTTGCCCGTGCTGCACCCCTTCAGTGAAACGCACTCCCTCGCTCCATTAGACTCTCCCCGACCTTGCAAAGCTTCAAACGGGCACTGAAAACTCACCTATTCATCAAAGCATACCCTTCCACTGCATAAACCAGCTGGTTCTCCGACCCCTTGCCTGTTTACATCCTGCTATCTAACCACCACCCACTTGCTTGCACCTCTTGTAATCTGTCTGTCTCCCCTTCCTACTAGATTGTAAGCTCCTCCAAGTAGGGCCCTCTTCCCTCCTGTTGTCAAAGCCCACTTCTCTTCACATTTCACTCACAGCTCTCCTATACTCCAACACTCAGTGACCATCTTCGTCTGCATACTCCTCTCCATCATTGGCCTCAAGCCTCTAGTTGTATGTTGATTGAGTCCTCACTACTTACTTTTAAGCTGTAATGTGTATTGATCTGTGGCACTCTTTATTTGTACTGTATTTTTGTTATTTATTCAATGTTATGCCAAGCTTTGTCTCCCTGTATTGTTCCTTTGTACGGCACTGCGAAACACTTGTGGTGCCTTATAAATACAATTATAATAATAATAATAATAATAATTGAGTGGGTTCTGGGGACGCAGGGCTCTGCAATTTCACAAAGCAGCAATCAGGTCGCACCTGCAACATGGTGGAGGATCAATGTGGCTGGCTTCATCTGTACTGGATGCCTGACATCTCAAGGATGTGTTGTGAGCTTTTTATGTTCTCTTTTGGAACCTCTGTTTGTAAACCAATTTTTCCATTCCGCAGACAGATAGGAGCTGAGTTAGGAGCTGATTGGCTTGCACTTCACTTTTCTCCACATTATCATTTTTTAGGCTTTGATAAATCTTCCTCGAATTGGTCAAAATAAAATAAAAAAGTCAATAAAATCACATACTATGGCTTTCAGCCAGCACATGCAATCAGTGTAGTCTTTATGCACCATGGCATTGACACTAACAATATCTTGGAATTGTGTATTAAGGATGCAGCACCATTGTTATGCAAAAGTCAGTGACATGCCAAGGCAATATTGGCTGTTATGATTTCAACAATAACAAAATGTTGACATTCAAAATGACAACTTTGTCATAATGTCATAATGTGAAATGTCAACATTTTTAGAATATCATTAGGGATAGGCTGCGGGATGAATTTGAAAGAGTATTAGACAGACCTCTGGGGCCAAATGTAATAGGGTGAGAGTTTCAGAAAGTGAGAGATTTTGGGAGAGTTTTCCCATGTTTTTTTTAAAGCAGCAATTAATTACACTGCAAGGCCAGGTTGATTTTACCATGTAGTTGATTGCTGCTTTAAAAAACATGGGAAAACTCTCCCAAAATCTCTCACTTTCTGAAACTCTCACCCTATTACATTTGACCCCAGGCTACTGATTAAGGTGATGGATAGGGAAGGCATACTTTCTGGAACACTACTCTATAAGATAATTACCAAAAGTGGTACTCATGTGACCATCAGAACCTGGAATATAAAGCTTGAATCACTGCGGGGTTGGGAGCAGGTAAGTCTCCTCTGGGCAGAATTGACAGTATGTCAATATAATGAATGTCAAACACTATGACTGTCAACATATAATACCACACACCTCATAAACTACCAATATAGTTCACATTAGGGGATTGAAAAGGCCACAGCACTTAAGTAACTTTCTCATAAAAACATTGAGCTACTATATGTGCTCTGTGGAGGGGGCGTAGACAGCATTCTAGAAGACAGACCCACTGTCATAAAAGCAATATTGCAACATGAAGCAAAGATGATTACATACGCCATCAGATAGAGATTACCATTGGCAGCATCATCTAATGAAATGACAGCAAGGTCAACATGCCTCATGATATTAGGGAAATATGTGCACAGATATGACAATCATTGAGTAAACACATCTGCCTACTTACACTATGCTCTTTTATGATAATGTTTTTTACTAGGAATTTGATGCTTATACCTCAGTGTACATCAAACATTAGCAAGTTGAGTTGCTTTAGACAGTGAACATCCTACCTCACAGGTTGCAGCAATGATGCCTATTTCAATGTTGCAGAGGTCTCCTCTTGCATACACTGGAAACAATGACAGACCAACAATTTCATACATGAGTCTGACTATATGATGTTATTTGTTTAATTAATTCCTGGGCTACACTGTGTGGAAGCATTTGCTTTCAACATGATTGGTCTACTTCATTTACCTAGTAGTTTTTATTTTTATATCCACTACCTGTTGACCTGCCCTTGTTAACGTTGAAGTTTTTAATAATTTATTCTCAATTATTGTTTGTAAATGTAATGATTTTTCTGACAAGAGTTCAGGTTTAGTTCATTTAAGATGTTATCTGTTGCAGTTGTAATAGTTTGAAATAATACTTTATGTGCATACCGCATTTTTGACTTGTGACCTATAATCCATGTGCGTACAATATTAACTGGGGGTGAGTGGTCAGGCAGTTTTAATGATAATGTGCAGTTTAATAAAAGTTAATAAAAGTTACTGTAAGACTATGCCACCATTCTGTGTTAATAAAATAATATATTTATAGTAAACTAACAGATTTCTGCCCATTCTTAATAACTAGTGAAATGTATTTCAGCTGTATGCAGGACTTGCATCAAAGTAACATCATTATCAACAGTGATACAGTGAAGATCTGTATTAAGGAGGTCCACAGGTCAAGCTGTACCCGGCCATCCTCTGTCAGGGCTCCTCCCTCCATCTGAAGCACACTGACATCACCGGTTCTCCCTCTTGTGCAGCAGCAGAATGAAGAATATGTCAGCTACAATGCTAGAAGGAGAAAAACATAATGCTTCCTGAAAAGAGGAGAGATTGGGAGGGGGGCTGGAAGTGACCCATGGATTCTATGTTATCTCCCTCGCACCATTGGTTTAAATGTGATATATACAATCTAATATACACTCCACCCGGAGCATACTGCTGCACATGCACTCGTACTGTGCAGTAACAAAGTGGGGGCAGACAGGATGACATGTGGGGCATTGCTGACAAAATCTGGAGGGCTGGAAAAGTGGTAGTGAGCCACCAGCCCCATTAAACACAACTTAATAATACTTCCTTTGTCAGCTTTAAATTATATAATTTTTCAGTGTACTGCACAGTTCATGAATGGGTGCACCATAGGACATCGTAGTGCTAAAATACAAGGACAGGAAAAGATTTCTGTTTTTTTTTATTTTATTAAATTATTATTTAATATTATATATCAGTATATATCAGCATATTAAACATTTGATTAATTACATAGACAGTAATTATAATTCTGAGCAATAATTGTTCATTCCTATTTTGCCTCCATATAAAGAACATCCAGTGAAAGGTTACTCCTAAATAAGGCAATGTTCCATTGAGCGTATAATTATCACAATCAGTTGCTGGAGGAAAGAGTCCCTTAATAGATCAGCATACAGGGATAAAGTCCTCACATGTTGCGGTGGTATATTAAATCCAATATTTGTGAAATTCAAGCTGGAATTAAGATTTTAGGTGCAAATGGAGGATTGTCCGGGAATAGCGGCAATAAGTGTATGTAGGGTATAGCGGGTTATGATGATATTTCCTGACGCATTTCACTACGTTGTAACTGCAGCTTTGTCAAATATTTTATCGCTTCTATTTCCAACTGTTTGGGTTTGTGTTAGTGCACACTACATTCTGTATTACTTTTTGTGTCTCAAACTTACAGGGAAAGGTTCAAGCAAACCTCTTCAAATGCTCTACACCTCCTGAATCATATGCCTCTAAGTATGTACTGAACCTTTTATTTTATTACTAAAAATATCACTCTTTACAGGCTACTATTTCTTTCATCATGTCGCTGCATCATTGCAGACCCATCATCATGATGAAAACTTTTGTCTGTATTGTTATTTTTCATTATTTATTCCTATATAAACCTGAGATCAATTTATGGATATAAGAATGCATTTGGCATCACTATGCAGTTGCGCCCAGTAGACGTGGAAGGCGTTATACTTTGAAACCTGTTGTGAGTGAATAAAGGACACAGGAACCTATTTCTGTGTACACCCAAAGCTACAAGCAGCGCATTGTCTATAGAAATTGCAAGTGTATAAAATTCATATATTACACATCACTCCATCTATTGTTTGCCTCATATTTTACTCTAGCCATAGCCATGTCAGAAGGACAATAGAAAAACAGTCAGGGGACTGTTTAAGTTCCCATAGTCTGCAAAAAAAGAACACCACTGCAAGTCATATTAATTCTTATTACAAGTAATTCTTAGTAACATATTATTTTATATTACAGTAGGTAAATCTGCCATAAATTTGATCTACAGTAGTGTGGAATTTTCTGATATCCATCTATGTAGTATTGGCATTATGAGGTGGTGCGGCTGCACTAATGGTTCTGTTCCTGTACATAAATGTTTTATTTATTAGACCAAATTTATTCTATATGTTTTCACTCACTGGTTTATGGAAACAGTTTTTAAAGTAATTTACATATACAATCATATAATTAATTTAGTTTCATCAAATTTAGTCAAAATTTAACTAAGAAATTGCAAACCAAACACCTCACTTGGGAAATTTTTGGCATGTTTACGTCATATAGTATTGTTACACATTGTTTGTATTTTAATTATACAATTGCACCAACAGACATTAACTGTCAAACTTATTCTAGACATATCAACGCTAATTGCACACTGTTAGTCATAGTTTTTGCAATGCATTTAGACAAATTGTTATTCAAAGCCAACATTTAGCAATTTGTAGAAATCCTACATACTAAATCATCTCAGATTTCTTGTATTTCGCTTTAGAAGAGGATTTGTGACCCACAAACAGCCATTGACCAACATAGTCATAAAATGTTACCATTTTTCAAAATAAAATTTTTGAGACTGGTATTGTGAGTACATTAACTCGCTCCTTCAAGTAGGCAGCCATGACTACACATAGCTTTCCAATAATAGAGCAAAGGTAAAACAAGCTAATGTTCTAAGTAAAAAGTAATTCATGTGGCGGTAGCAGATGTCATTTGACATTTTAAAAGAAAGGAATGATCTTCTGTTAGATTAGATCCCCGTGATACAAGTATTTCTTCATTCACATCGACATCAATATCCCCTATGAGGGTCTTTTGTTCCAGATCGCAGATGTCCTTATTGGAGTTTCATTGCTGAGCCAGAAATGTTTCATCCTTGTGTTTTTCAGCTCTTCCTAGAGATGTGGACCATTTGACTATCTCTCCTGAATAATCGGATGATAATAGAAATGTATTCATTGTATCTGAAATACATAATATCTGCATTAATTCATGGGTGCACTAAGTAGATTGTGATAACTTTTATTAGGGGTTTTATATCATGTACATAGCCTGTTATCCCAGTCACTGAATCTAACATTCTTTCACTGGAACATTTGTGATTAATGTGTTTTTCCCATAAATGTTTGGGCCGTTTTGCATGACCATTTGAACCATGTTTGCTTATGTCACTGTATGATGAATGACAAGTATGATTTATGGATTATGGATGCACCGATAAATAGGAGAATGTGGAAAATGATCACATCTCAGATAAATTGTTTTATGTTTTTACAAAATCGCATGGATAAACAAATGTGGTCACTAAATGTAGTTACACATTCATAGGAAGATAGAACTTCGAAATTGTAATAGATTACCTGTAAAAGCTTTAGAAAACACTGTAACTAAACATAATACTTAAAGGATTTGCAGAGGAGCAGTGAATGTATTTGCATTATGGAAGAGGCTTACAGGTTTACCTCAGGCACTGCAAAAATAATAGATATAAATCAACATCAGTGTAATAATATAAGGGCACAAAGGGGGTTTCCAGAACTATTGGCCAAGGCTATAGTTAGCAATGTTACTACTTGGGGAAGAAGGAAATTAACTCCCATGCTAAGCCCTCAATATAACCCAGTTTTACTATGAACCCCTTCAGATTTGGCCTTCTTGTATTGACACAATGATCATGAGGATGGTCTTTTAATTTTTCTGTAAGAGGTCTTGAATCTGGCACCTGCCCAGAACTAGTAGCGTTTTTAATTTTAATCATATAAAATACTTCCTGCACGCACTGCACTGTGGGGCAGATGTATTAAGTCTGGTGAAGAGATAAAGTGGTGATAAAGTAAAAAGAGATAAGGCACCAGCCATTCAACTCCTAACTGTCATTTTGTAAACAGCTGATTGACTCGTGCGTTATCATCTTCTACTTTATCTCCACTTTATCGCTTTACCAGGCTTAATACATCTGTCCCTGGGTGAGATAAAATTATACATTATTTATTATAAAAAATAGGAGACTTGTCCCCTGATATTATCAACATCTCTAGGGATACCTCTAGTATCCGGTACAGGTCTGGTTGTCATTTTGGAGAACAAAAAAAATAACCCAAAATACTATCTCTAACAGGGATAACTATGTTATTAGCCCATTTATACCCCAGCATTTCCAATGTAATGGATAGGAGACCCTGTAGTTTATATAACTAGCAAAGAAAAAGCATCCCTGCACCGCGCACACACAGTCCTCCTCCTGCGACCTGCCCCCTCTTCCTCACGCTCACGGACACTTGCGCTGAGGCATGTAGCGCTGTCTGTGAATGCCTGGATGACATGTCATGTCCGGATCCACATCCAACCCATTGCTCACTGCGCCTGTCAGCTGTCAAACAAATGACGAACAGGCAGCAGCACCGCCTTCCCTTCCTTCCCTCTTCTCAGTGTGCTGTGCCAGTGCTACTGCCAGTCCTCAACACTCCGCCCCCTCTATCTCCTCTCCTCTTCTTCCATCTCCTCCTTCTCTCACCTCCTTTTCCCCTTAGTCAAAAGAGGGGTGTAATGGCGTCCTCAGCGTCCTGCCTATGCAGATAGAACAGGAGGGACTGCACAAGAGTTAAACAGCAAAAGAACAGTGAGTCTTTTATTATACATGTTTATAACAATTTTTTATATAATTGTAGATTTTTTTATATTAATTTAGACACTTTTTAAATAATGGGCTGTGTTATGTGCCTAAAGGCGGCCACACACGCTGCAATCGGGCATCACATTGCACAGTACAAAAAGTATGTGCTGCACATACTTTTTGTACTGCTTTCGGATCGCATCGCACACACATTGCATGCATGCCGTGCGATGCAATCTAGCACAAAATATATGCGATTCTCGCAGCGTGTATGGGCACCTTTATTGCCTGCAACATTTTGCGGACACAGCACTGAGATGGTGTATGCATACATGTACATGCACCCGAGATCCTCCATAGGATCGCATGTTGCATACGCTCCCACAATCGGGCTGCAGCTTGCTGCAATGGCAATGTGAAAGGGCACAAAATTTATGGTTTGCAGGAGGGCGCCGGACACCCTAGCACCGGCCCTGATTTTGGATTGGTTATTTCTTCCATGGAAATGGCTCATTGCTTTTTTTTACATTGTTTGGTATTGATCCTGCTTACCTGGACTATCCCTTTCACGTTGCCATAATAAAGAGATGCGCTCTGCAATAATGCTAGGGATACCTTGCGCCTAGCTATAATTTGTATATATACAATGCCATGTTTAATTGTAAACTTCCCTTTAGTACTGTACAGGACATGTTTTATAGTGGATCTATCAATTAGAAATAAAGTTCAATTTTAATTAAAAAAACAGTTGTTAATATATATTTTTTCCTTTTTTTTGAGCAGGAGTTGACTGAATACTTGTAGGCTTTGATCAGTTGGGGGAGGTGCGCTAGCAATTTAATATATATAATGTATCTAACCCGATTATAATTAAGGCTATGAGATGAAATTGGGAAACGTTGAGTTTGCCTATAATGTTAAGAATATTAAATATAAAATATAAAATATAAGTGGTGGTACCTGTAAAAATAAAATTTGTTAGTACCAATGTTTACACTCTTTTTGTGAAAGAGTTGGATTATTGAAAGATTGATCAGTCTGGTGTTACTGTCCCTATCTTACCCTGCACTCCATGTTGGTGGTTTTTCTGCAATACTGTACCGGCTTGGGTCTCTTTTTGTTGGTTTGGCTGTGAGGGCTTCTAAGCGCAGAGACCGGCTGAACCACGTTTGCACGTGGCAGCCACTGCACTGATGCTCCGTCTTCGCCGGGCGGAGTGGAACTAGCCAGAAGTTGGATTGTGATCGCAAATGGATCGCAGGAGAAGCAAGCCCCAGCCAGACAGCACCGCCAAGCCGCAAGCCACAAATGAAGAAGATGGCAGGTGACGTCACCAGCTAAACTTTGCCTATAATGTTAAGAATATTAAATATAAAATATTAAATATAAGTAGTGGTACCTGTAAAAATAAAATTGGTTAGTACCAATGGTTTCACTCTTTTTGTGAAAGAGTTGGATTATTGAAAGATTGATCAGTCTGATGTTACTGTCCCTATCTTACCCTGCACTCCATGTTGGTGGTTTTTCTGCAAAACTGTACCTGCTTGGGTCTCTTTTTGTGGGTTTGGCTGTGAGCATAGGCGAATCTAGAATTATGGTAATGGGTGGTCCCAGATCTAGACATAACAGTAGGGGGACCTTTGCGCGGCGCAGCCGCGCGTCAAAAAGGGTGTGTGGCCTCATGGAAAGGAGGCGTGTCATCACAAAAAGGGGTGTGGTATTACACTTTAGACCACACACAGTAATGCCCATTACACATTTTAGCAAACACCGTAATACCCATTACACATAAAGCCACACGCCGTAATGCCAATTACACATAAGGCCAAACACCATAATGCCCATTACACCTTGTGCCACACATCATGATGCCCATTACATACTATATAACAAACCGTAATGCCTATTACATATTTGCCACATAAGTGCTGCTTACCTACGTGCTCATTGCTAGGGGGTTCTTGCTTGATGGCACCATAGTAGCCATTACACATGATGCCGCACACCATAGTAGCCATTACACATGATGCCGCACACCATAGTACCCATTACACATGATGCCGCACACCATAGTACCCATTACACATGATGCCGCGCACCATGGTACCCATTACACATGATGCTGCACACATAATGTCCCTTACACATGATGCTGCACACATAATGCCGCTTACACATGATGCTGCACACCGTAATGCCCCTTACACATTAAGCCACACATTATACGTAATGCCCCCACATACCGCCACTTGTAGGGTCCCTTAAGCAATGCCCCCAAAAGTGCCACTTACTGTAAATTTTTATATGAGCTTTTGCTGCTGCTTCAGGGAGAGATGGAGAGCGGTGCAGCTGCTTCTATGGTGAGAGGAGCAGAGGGCAGCGTAGAGCACGCTCCCACTCCCCTCCTGGTGTCCCCTCTAACCGAGTGGACATTTTAAATATTGTGCGCGCTGTTGTTGTGCGTGACGTCGGGAGCACGCCGGGCGCCGGCACCACATGATTAAAGGGGGGGCAGGCTGAGGTGAAAGCGGGGAGAAGAATTGAAGCGGAAGCTGCAATGGGTGACAGTCATTGACAGCTGGGCAGAGAGTAGGGGGCTGCCCGGCTGTATTCAGAGCACTGCAGGTCACGGCTGTTTGAAATAATACCCCTTTCACAACAGAAAATTCAGGGATTTACCCGGGAATATGGTCCCAGGATCATTTTCTGGTGTGAGGGGGAGAGACAACCACTCCCCTCTCCCTACCCCCCTTTAACCAACCAGCTATATCTTCGGAACCAACTGACCCATTTACATGAGACCAGTATCATATTGAAGAACTTTTGAGTTGGCTTCGAATGATTTTGGTCCCGTGAAACTGGGAAATCTGCCCTCAAAGAACATAAACAGTCATGAAATTACATTTAGGAAATGAGAAAGAAAAAAAAAAAACGGTTTAACCTCAATATACCTGGAACCAATTAACCCATATGGATCCAGCCTGGTATCAGATTGAAGGCCCAGCGATTTAAGTTCGACTGAGATCAACCTCGAGCTTCAGTGATGACAAATGGGGAACTGGCAGCCGTTGAACTGGGTGGGGGTCGGAATTAGTGGGTCCCATGTTATCCTATAGGGAAAACATTCCAGCTTTGCCTGGTCGTATCTCCGGTTCTCAGGGGGCTACAGACACGGGGCTGGGCTCGTTGGAAAGCCCCATCCCTCAGCTACAAAATGGGCTAATGGGTGGTCCTGTGCACCCCCGGACCACCCCCTAGATTCGCCTATGGCTGTGAGGGCTTCTAAGCGCAGAGGCCGGCTGAACCACGTTTGCACGTGGCAGCCACTGCACTGATGCTCCGTCTTCGCCGGGCGGAGTGAAAGTGGCCGGAAGTTGGATTGCGATCGCAGATGGATCGCAGGAGAAGCAAGCCCCAGCCAGACAGCACCGCCAAGCCGCAAGCCGCAAACGAAGAAGACGGCAGGTGACGTCACCAGTTAAAGCTCCGGAGTCCCGCCGTAAGTTTGCAAGAGCCGCAGCAAGCGGCATAGCTGTCAGTTTAAGTGCAGGGTAAGCGAGTATAGCCTTCTCCAACCTGGACTTCTTCTACTTACTCCTACAAGGAGTGTAAACATTACATTGGTCATTTTTTTTTATTCTATTATTTTTATTTTTATTTATTTTTATTTTATTTTATTATTTTTTATTTTTATTCAAATTTATTTTTATTTGAATGTTATTCTTCTGTTCTATTTTATTGTCTCACCTTACTGTCATCTTGTTCTACTCCTCTACACCTCTCCTTCATCACCCCACCCCTCCTAGCGCTTAATCAAAATTTGTGTACTCCCACAACACATCTACCCATTTAACCCTCTAAATCAGGCTGCTTCCACCCCTTAGCGCAAATCCTAAAAAAGGACCCAATCCTTTTTACCCTCCATTGGTACTAACCAATTTTATTTTTACAGGCACCACCACTTATAATTCATATTTTATATTCTTAACATTATAGGCAAACTCAACATTTCACAATTTCATCTCATAGCCTTAATTATAATCGGGTTAGATACATGATTTATATTAAATTGCTAGCGCTCCTCCCCCAACTATCTCTAAACTAAAATTACTGCTTAAAACCAAGCGCAGGACCACTTAAACCTTCTCTAGGCTTTGATCAATGTTTTTTTTCTATGAACTAAGTACACATACTCAGAATTAAAGTGCCAGTACTCACCTAAGTTACAAGTTGGTACAAGATGTATTAGGGGAAAATTTCTAAGATGTGTATTCTACTTCACATGTGATATTGCTATGGGCAACCAATCAGATCCTGTCTACTATCTTCTAGAGGTTGCTAAATAAATAAGAAGTAGATTCTGATTGGTCGCCCATAGCAACATCACATGTGAAGTAGAATACACATCTTAGTAAATTTACCCCCTTGAATCACTGACTGAAATAAGAAAAGTCATCATATTTCTGCAAATGGTTAGCATTACTGTCCCTTGGTACTGACTGAGGTCATGGCTTCCATTCCCACCATGGCCTTAACACTGTGGCATTTGTATATTGTACCCATACTTGTGTGGGTTTCCCCTATATACTCTGGTTTCATCCAACAATCCAAAAATATACTGATATTGGCTCTAGATAAAAAAAAAACCCTAGTGTGTGCATGTACTGTACATAGGCAGACTAAATGGGTCAAGTGGTTCTTATCTGCTGTCAAAATGATATGTCTATACTCTGGATACATTTCCAGACACTTATATTATTCATTTATTAAATAATTCATTGATGTATTCTCTTTTCTGAAACTAGTTTTAAGAATTAAAAGTTATACCAAAAATAAGTACTTTCAGAAAAAAAGCATAGGTTATAACTAAGGGGCAAATGTATTAAGCATTGGAGACAGATAAAAGGGAGAGAGATAAAGTACCAGCCAATCAAGTGCAACAGTCGGGGCTCGGTGATGCATATATGAATAATTGTCCTACGAACTGCAACATCCCACATTGAGAATGGGGCTTTATTGGGGAAGTTGGCAGGATGTGGGAGGTTGGTCTCCTCCTCCAGGAGAGTAGACAAAGTATGCTTATAATAAATAGCAGAGGATGAGGAAGATACTAGCATCTATTGGCTGTTGGTGATTACTATACATCACAAAGAACACTGAATTTATTCTATTTAGTACTACAAGATGCCTTTATAAAAAATAAATTTAGAAATTTGCTGCAGATGATGTTGAAGTGAAATCTTATGCTTCAAATACTTAGAGAACCATACTGCATAGACTTTCATAGAAGTACTGAAGGAGAATATATTTGGTGTATACCACCTGCAAGTTTACCACAAAGTGTTTTATGGAAGCCGAAAGCAACACCCTTCACGAAGTGACATTAAGAAGAATTAATGAGGTTTTATCTCACTAACACATGTAACCTTCTATGTACCCTGGCTTGACTTCTTTCTGCACTCATTTATGAAAATGATTCATGTGTATGGAGCTCTATTTTACTCTGTCTCTGGGCTATATATCTTACTGCATGAAGCTGAATGATGAGGCTGAAACTCTCATGCGTAAAGATTTTGTTCTTAGTTTATTTCAAATAAAGTTTTCTGACTTTGATTTTATTAAATAAAACATACAACTGTACCAAATATTTAATCCTCTAAAGTAGTGAAGATGAGAAAGTTTACTCTGAAAGAACAGTAGCAATAAATATTAATTCCACTAGATATGTACCAAATCAGAGATTAACACTACTGTTTGAATAAGGGTTTGTTTTAAAGCCCCCAACACAGTAGGTGATATAGTGAGTGATATTGATCATTTTGGCACATCTAAACGATATTGTCTATTATATTGCCCAGTGCGTACGCCTCGAATGATGCAAACTCCCACTGGCCATTAATGACCCACCCTGTCATCTGTGCAAGTTAACGAGGGCTATGCTACAGAATGATCACCCCCCTCCCGAGATGCGACCCCCCCCCCCTCACACACTTTCCATTTTTCCTTCTTATACACATTACACATTATGCAACATGAAAAAGAGATAATTTGCAGCGCTGTTTTAATGACACAATTAGATAAAAGTATAACAAAACAATTTATTATTCACATGTAATATAAAAAAAAGTGTATATATACAGTGTGGCAAATATATAAAAGAAGGGGGGGAACCTGTCAGCAGAATGATGAGGGGGTAATATAACCTGCTCTGGTCACTCATACAGTCCCGGCACTGGTGCAGGAGGAGGAAGATGGAGTCCAGAATTTTTGTAATCCAAGCAATAAGTGGAGGTGTCCCAGTCCTTTTGGGGGGCTGCGATTTGGGGGGATCCTCTCTAGAAGACTGTTATGCCTGTTGGATGGCACTCCCGAATGTTACTTCTCCTCACTGCTCTCAAGAGGGGTGACAGTCTGCTTTGACTGGACGGTGAATACTCCTCAATAAAGTGCAATGTGCTGGAAAATAAAGTCCAATTGCCAGGAAAGTGCTGGTGCAGATCCAGAGATTAAGCAGGATGGGGTTGGCAAATCTCTGACAGGTCCCTAAGGTGACACCAACCGGAGTCCTGGAGTGACAGCGAAACCAGTTGGTGTCACCTCAGGGACCTGTCAGAGATTTGCCAACCCCATCCTGCTTAATCTCTGGATCTGCATCAGCACTTTCCTGGCAATTGGACTTTATTTTCCAGCACATTGCACTTTATTGAGGAGTATTCACCGTCCAGTCAAAGCAGACTGTGACCCCTCTTGAGAGCAGTGAGGAGAAGTAACATTCGGGAGTGCCATCCAACAGGCATAACAGTCTTCTAGAGAGGATCCCCCCAAATCGCAGCCCCCCAAAAGGACTGGGACACCTCCACTTATTGCTTGGATTACAAAAATTCTGGACTCCATCTTCCTCCTCCTGCACCAGTGCCGGGACTGTATGAGTGACCAGAGCAGGTTATATTACCCCCTCATAATTCTGCTGACAGGTTCCCCCCCCCCCTTCTTTTATATATTTTCCACACTGTATATATATAAAAAAAAATTATATTACATGTAAATAATAAATTGTTTTGTTATACTTTTATCTAATTGTGTCATTAAAACAGCGCTGCAAATTATCTCTTTTTCGCGTACATTTTAAAGGGTTTGACTAGCCCTTTTTTGCAGCAGCTAACATTGGGTAAACAGCCCAGATTAAGCGCTCTACACAGTTTACTGTATTTCTTTGGTTTACATTATGCAACATACCACATTATGACATGCAAAGTAATGCCCCTTCCACAATATGCCACACAAGACGTAATGCCCATTGCACATTACACCACACACATTAATTTAATTCTTTATTTATTACCAGTTATTTATACAGCACACACATATTCTGCAGCGCTTTACAGAGAATATTTGAACACATCAGTCCCTGCCCCAGTGCAGTTTACAATCTATATTCCCTACCACATGTACATGCGCACAAACATTCTAGGGTTATATTTGTTGGGAGCCAATGAACCTACCAGTATTTTTTAGCATTGTGGGAGGAAACCCGAGTATCTGGAGGAAACCTATGCAAATATGTTGAGAACATACAAACTCTGCAAAGTTAGGGCCACAGTGACCTCAATGCTGTGAGACAGTAATGCTAACCATTGCTCATTATTCGGGGTTACTTGCTCATAGCCAATGGCTTCATGCATGATGCAAGGGTGTTACATGCTCATCGCCAAGTGGAATTATATGCTCATTGCCAGGGAGGATTGTTACATGCTTGTTGCCAGGGGGGTTACATAATCATTGGCAGGGGGGTTACATGCTCATTGCCATGGGTATATACATGCTCATTGCCAGGGGGTTCATTCTAACAGCACACCTTGGAGTGCAGGTGAATATGTGGGACAGTATTGCACTATATGTCTATTTCTGGTTGATGGATAGATAAGCTGCTTAATATCATAACATAACATGTGAGTGCAACTGATAAAATGAAAGAAACAGTATCTACTACATGGAATTGCACTATGTCTTCTTACTTTTTGAGAGTTTAGCGAGGAATTGGAAATTTTATATTCCTAAAAGCTATATTATATAAAGAAGAAAAATGTGGAACAGCGCTGTGCTGAATAAAAATGCAATTTATTAAAATTTAACACAGTATTGTGGTCGACAATTAGACAGACAAGACTTACAAACATATAATAGAAATTAACTAATTCCTCATCTCATTAAACCGGTTAGTTCATGCATGCAATTTTAGTTTTGAAAGTGGTTAATACTTATGTTAAAATCCGGAGGTATCACAAAGGTGGGGATCGGCTTGCAGCTACCATCGAGCTTCTCCGACCGCTGTTACAGTCCTATTAGACGTCATATCCGAGATGAATTCGTTGGTTCTGTCTATTTGCAGCCTACTGTCCTCTCTCTACGCGTTTCTCCACCTCAGTGCTTCTCAGCAGCTTCCTCAGGAGGAAGGTGATTATACTCCGGATCACCGGGGCTACCCAGCTGCTGCCCCCTCTGCCATTCGCACCAGTAAGCAGGCCCCGATCTGGAAAGTTCTGGGCTGCTCAGGAACGCTCGGGAGTTTGGGCATCGGAAAACAAAAGGGTCTGACTTTACAACTAATTATGCAACAGTCCCATAATATGCAAATAAGACACTGCATCTCAGTGTATGTGAATAGAAACCTCCCAGTCACCACTCTTGTTATCAGTCATGCGCAGCTTGGTGGGTATGTGTTCATTATGTGATAACTGTACTGTCCCTGCTTAAATTGTTACCTACCTGGCTGCTGCAATGACCAGTGGCGCCGCTGATGGCTGCCTAGGCGCTGCGCAGCTTGGCGGGTATGTGTTCTCTATGTGATAACTGTACTGTCCCTGCTTATATTGTTACCTAAATGGCTGCTGCAATGACCAGTGGCGCCGCTGATGGCTGCCTAGGTGACGTGCAGCTCAGCGGGTATGTGTTCTCTATGTGATAACTGTACTGTCCCTGCTTATATTGTTACCTACCGGGCTGCTGCAAGGACCAATGGCGCAGCTGATGGCTGCCTAGGCGCTGCGCAGTTTGGCGGGTATGTGTTCTCTATGTGATAACTGTACTGTCCCTGCTTATATTGTTACCTACCTGGCTGCTGCAATGACCAGTGGCGCCGCTGATGGCTGCCTAGGCGCTGCGCAGCTTGGCGGGTATGTGTTCTCTATGTGATAACTGTACTGTCCCTGTTTATATTGTTACCTACCGGGCTGCTGCAATGACCAGTAGCGCCGCTGATGGCTGCCTATGCACTGTGCAATTCGATGGACATGTGTACCCCGCAATGTATGTAATGTCCCCCCCCCCTCATCCCTGCTTGATGCTGCACTGTAATCCACAAGAAATTCCTAGTGTGTGCAAGCACACATGGCCAATAAAGTTGATTCTATTATATTCTATCATGCTTTTATTTATACTGATGTTAATCAATTTTAATGGTTTTTCAGGTATCTAAAGGCCCCCATACACTAAATTGGGTCAGTGTGATTTCACCTCAGGTACGATGCATGGTCCGGTGCCCATCGGACCTGAGTCGGAGTTTGGACCGGCATGCAGGCAAGTCATATGTAGGGAACAGGGGTCGCATGCCATCCGTCACAAGTAATGTGATGAATCAGGTGTTCGGCTGGGCATACACTGCTGTAAGAAATCACAGTTGTCTATACTCAGCTAGGAGGTTATTCTGATTGAAGCGGTAACGGCCGCTTGCGGCCGTTCCGCCGATGTTTTCGGTCTGCGCATGTGCAGAGGGCACTCTGCGCATGTGCAGGCGAAATCGCCGCACAAGTTTTTTGACCGCCGCAAAGGGGGTGGATAGGGGCGTGAGGGGCTACTAAGCCTCATTTACATATGCATACGCCCCGCGTTTCATGGGCGTTCCCATGCAAACGCGGGGCGTATGCATGGTAATGAGGCTGTGACGCGTGGGTACAGGGCGGGCATCTGACATCGCCGGATGTCAGCTGCCCGCCCCCATACAAGATTTCACACGGACAAGTGTCCGTGTGGTCTTGTGTTGCGGGACCTGGTGGAGCGTGCGGCCCTGCATTCGATGTTCGGCGACCATCGAATGCAGGGGCTGCTCCCACCATGGAGGAGGCGTATCCCCGTACACATTCATGCGGATCGCCACATGTCCGCGTACGGACGGCCGTGGCGATCCGTATGGAAGGCGGGGATTCGCCTGGTGCGGTCAGAGCCGCATATGCGGCTCCGGCCGCACCGATCAGAATAAGGGCCCTAGTCACATTACTTGAATAAAAATTGCCTAGTAAATATGTTTTTATAAAAGTGTTTTGTTTAACTTCTAATGACAATACAAAGTACAGAGGGGGGCCCTAGACTGCACACCCTGTAATGAGAGGTGCTACCTTGCTGAGATTTTTAGATGCAAAACAGAGGGGGGGTTTGCAGGTGTACTATGCAATCATTACTGCTAACATGTATTCCTTTTGTAATTAATTTCTGAGGATGTTAGCATACATTTGGCCAAATATATCTACCTGCTCACCACGTTAAGGTCTCCCCATTAGAGCAGGTCCCTAGCACTATGGGGTTCATTCCTGGGGAACAGGGCACCCCCAAGCCAGTCCAGCAAAACCACCCCAGGGCATCACATAAATAAAATATAGCTGTGAAGTGTAAGAGTGTAAAGTGTCATAGAATGTAGGGTATGTGTAAGCAACTAATAGTGATAAAGGGTGTGTCAAAAAGAAAAACATTTGAAAAAAAAAAGTGAAAAAATACATATAAAAAAAGACATACATAGAAAAATGATATGTTTATGTGAGTCTATGTGTAAAGTAGCGATGCCCTGGAGTGGTCCAGCCAGACAAGCCCAAGGGGGCCCCGCACCCAGACAATTACCCCAAGAAAATTATAAGGACTTTTTTTTTTTTAAATATATTTTTATTGCGATTTTCAAAAGAAAAGATTGACAAACAATACATCTCGCATGTCAAAGAGAATCCAAAACCAGGCATTTCCTGGTACATTGGAGATGATGAAAGAATAACTTTTACAAAAGTTCCTAAAAATACAGTTCTAAATAACCTTAGTATACATTTATGGAAAGAATGAAAGGTGCCAGTGCACCTGTAGTTTTGAAATACTATGTAGCGATGTCATTGGAGGAGATTACAGCAAGGTGTTCGGGGGGGGGGGGGGGAGGGGACACACAAGAGGAAAGCTATAAAGAGGGGTACCTTGCAATAAAAGGGGCTTCTGGTCCGCTATAAGGGGATGAGTACATCATTGCAGGTATTGGACTATTATTTATACACCTCAGTTTCCAGCCGCTACCTGACGCAGCAGGTTCCAGGAGGTGTTTTCAAATAACCTCATTATATGGTTTTGAGACTGGTTATCAAGGGTGTTAATAAAGTATTCCCACTTTTTGTAGAATTTTTCAACTCCCATCTCCACATCTGGTATTGTGGATCTCCTGTCACAATACAGAATCTGCACCATTTTTTGTTTTACTTCCACGAGGGATGGAGCGGATCGACTCGTCCAATGTATCAAAATAATTTTCTTGGCGACAGTGGTTAATGTGATTAATAGCCGGATTTTATACTGTTTATCAGGGCCCAAGTTCCAATTCCTAAAGTTCCCACAGATACATGCTAGCGGGTCAGGGGTTAGATGTAGAGAAAGCATAGAGTTAATGAATTGAACTACTTTGTGCCAAAATTTCCGTATTTTCCTACATCCCCATATACAATGAAAGAAATCAGCATGAGATACAGAGCACTTGACACAGGCACCTGTTTCAGAGCTCGCCATATATTTCCTCTGAGCGGGCGAGATATATGCCCTGTGAATCATTCTGATATGAACTTCCTGTAGGTAGGAAAACTGTAAATATTTAAGGGTGGAGTCGTATTGTGATAATAGGTCAGGCAATAAGGTGATATTAGGGGTATCCGATGCCCATCTTTGTAAAGTAGGTGCCCAGCTCGTGGCGGCATTTAGAGATGTTAATGGTATATATAGGGTGCCAATTCTATATGGGGCAGAGGGAATAAGTTTAAGGAGGGATAATAAAAGATTTGGTGTGTTATCGGTGGTATTGGGTTTGGGTAGGGATTGGATGTAGTGTCTAACTTGAAGATACATGTAGAAGTTTTGAGAGGGGAGTTGGTATTGAGACTGAAGATCTGCGAATGAGAGCAGTCTGCCTCCAGGATCATAAACTTTGGAAATAGAGGCCAAGCCTTTCTCTTTCCATTGGGAAAAAGTAGAGTTGGATAGTGACGGGGTAAAAGCAGGATTCCCCCATAGTGAAATATATGGAGAATAGAGCGGGTTATAATGGAATTTCTTGGTGACAGCTAGCCAAGCACGGTAGGTATCTCTGAATAGGGGATGTTCTTTGATATCTGCTGGGATGTCAGTCCATTTGGTGTGGAGTAGGCCATTAGGGGAATATAGGGCAAATAATGCAGCATCTAGTTGTGTATCAGTATAGGAACTATTGTCGAGTAGCCAGTCACTGACATACCTGAAGAATATAGCATTAGAGTATTGAGCTAAGTCTGGGAAACTCAGCCCTCCTTTTTTGCGGGGTAGTCTCAGTCTGGCAAGAGCTATTCGTGGGCGTTTCCCCTGCCATAGGAAGCGAGAGAAAATAGCGTTTAGCAGTTTCAAATCCTTGGGTGAGATTCCCACTGGTAGCATCTGCATTACGTAGAATATTTTTGGGAACAACACACTTTTGATGGCTGCTAATCTTCCTAAGAGTGAGATAGGTAGGGACATCCAACTATCTAGGTAGTTCTTAATTTTGTCGATAATTGGGGTGAAATTTAGTTTATATAAATTAGTAAGGTCTGAGGGAATTTGAATACCTAAATATTTAATAGCTGTGGATGAGATATGAAAAGGTTGGAGTACTGGTAATGAAGAGAAGTATGCTGATGGGCCTTGTATTGGGAGGATCTCTGATTTGCTCAAATTGACTCTATATCCGGAGATATAGCCGAATGCAGAAATTAATTCGAGAACAGCGGGAAGAGTAGTGACCGGGTTGGAGAGAAATAATATCATATCATCTGCATAAAGAGATATCTTAAGTGTTTTGGTTTGAATATTAATACCTTCTATTAGAGTTGAATTACGTATAGCAATCGCCAGGGGTTCCATAGCAATTGCGAATAGGAGAGGGGATAAAGGACATCCCTGCCTGGTGCCCCTGGTGATCACAAAGGGTGGGGAGGTGGAGCCATTACATGATATTTGAGACATAGGGGCGCTGTAGATGGTGCGTAATATGTTGATAAATCCAGGTGTAAAGCCAAAAAGGCGCATTGCTGTGAAAAGATAATCCCACCTCACCAGATCGAACGCCTTCTCGGCATCAAAGGAGACAATCAGCTTAGGGGTGTTGTCCGAAGAACGGGATGTGTGATATATTGCCCCCAGTAATTTTCTCACATTTGTTACGGAGTGGCGTCCCATAATGAAGCCTGTCTGGTCCGGATGAACTATCCGCGGAAGGTGAAATTTTAAGCGGTCTGCCAGGATTTTAGTGAGTACTTTATAGTCAAAATTCAGCAGTGAAATAGGTCTATAAGATCCTGGCAAAGATAAGTCCTTGCCCGGCTTAGGGAGTAGTTTAATAGTGGCAGAGTTAAAATACAATGGAATGGATTGAGTAGTGATAATATGATTATAAAAGGCCACTAGATTATCTCCCAACCGTGGCAAGAGTATTTTGTAAAATTCCGCGGACAGGCCATCCGGACCAGGGGACTTTGAAGGCTTAGACTGCTGAATTACTCTAGTAACCTCTTCTAGGGTGATAGGGGCCTCTAGCCCATCAGCATATTCCTCGGGGTATTGAGGGAGAGGAGGGAATTCCCATGGGGTAGAGGGGGATGCATTCTCCAGGGGGGTGTGTGCCTCTTGGGTAGGTTCGGTGTATATCTGAGCGTAGAAGTTCCTCATGATGTCAGTGATCTGGCCACTCGACGTTGCCATGGTCCCATCGGTCTTACGTAATGGGTGCACTAATGTAGGGGGTTGTGAACCCCGCAATATATTGGTTAGTAGTTTGCCTGTTTTGTTTCCGAATCGATGGAATTTAAAATTAGAAGAAAACAGATAGCGCTCACTTTTAGTTTTTAGGTACTCATCAAAATGAATTTTTGCAGTATTATACATTATTTTGTTATTTGCGGATGGGGAGTCCTTGAAAGCATTATATGAGTTAGTTAATGCTGTTTGTAACTCAAGGTAGGTATCAGCCATTTTTTTATTTTCCGCTGCGACATAAGAAATAATGACTCCTCGCATTACTGCTTTCCCTGTCTGCCAAAACAGAGCCGGGTTTGACTCTGCGCTATCTGAGTTCGTATGTTTAAAATCCATCCAGGCCGCATCTAGTTTATTACGGAAGGTTATGGATTGGGAGAGATAGTTTGGGAATTTCCATGTTCTAGATGGGCCTTTTTGTATATTTGTTTGAAGTGACATCCACACTAGTGCGTGGTCTGACAGACATATTGGTTCAATTACAATTTTTTAAAACATTAGGGAAAAGTGGGGTGGCTAAAAGGATGTAGTCAATCCTTGACAGAGTTTGATGGGCAGCGGAGAGACAAGTGTAGTCTTTTTCTATTGGGTTAATGGCTCTCCATACATCTATTAATTGAAGTTGTTTAGATAGGGCAGGGACCCCTAGTTTTGGTAGTGTTATGGGGTTTTTTGGTGGGGATGATCTATCTAGGGTGGAGGAGGAGATTAAATTAAGATCTCCTAGTAGGATTAAAGAGGACAAGTTATAAGACAGTAATTTAGTTATTAAGGTGGAGAAAAATGTTTTTTTGTAGACATTAGGGGCATATACTGTGCAGAGGACATATGGTAGGCTATCAAGAATTACATCAGCTATAAGAAATCGGCCTTCAGGATCAGCCTCCGTGCTTGTAATAGAGATATTTAAGTTCCGTCTAACTAGTATTACTACTCCACGAGATTTGGAGTTAAACGGGGCCGCCGCCAATAACTTCCAGCCCATCATTTGCAATTTAAGAGTCTCAGTAGCTGTTAAATGAGTCTCCTGGAGGCAGACTACGTCTAACCCTAACTTGGTGAGATAGGTGAGAAGTTTCCTTCTTTTGGCCGGGGAGTTAATCCCTCCCACGTTCCATGTCCCAATCTTTATACCCATTTAAGTAATGGGTGGATTGTATGAGTGCCAATAGGTATTCAAGATATAAGAACCATTAGTCCCTAATTCACTGGAAGGGGGGGAGGGTAGAACAGGGGGGAAGAGACATACAGACAGACAAGGGTAAGACAACACATGATTGGTGAAGATTAGCAAATACAACAAGACTCTAATCATGAAATTCTGTAACATATTACTTAAGCGATAGGATAAACTGGTTTTTGTCATATAACTAGACAGTACTGGTTCACTGGCCAGGTTCCAAGAAGTAAACCTCTACCCTAGTCACTTAATGAAAACATTAATATCTCTAATAATCTAATAATCTAACACACTCTGGCCGTGAATTTTTTCCCTATTTTATGCATAGGTAAGAGCAATCCTAAAGTACTTTGTAAGAAGACTTGTGTTTTAACATGTTAATATAGTTAACTATTGAACTGAGATATATAGGATGATTTCTACAATTCTATCTCCGGTAAGACTTTTGATAAACAAATTTTAGCTAACAAGGGAGATAAATTGGTTAACTAGACGTATGTATAATCTAAAGATACCACTTGAGACTCAGGGGGGATCCGAAATGTCAGAGGAGAAATTGGCATGACCTCGTTCCTCTCTCAGAAATGCTTCAGCATCTGCCGGGGTGTTGAAGTCTTTATAAGATGTGCCGTTAAAGATTCTTAGCCGGGCAGGATAAATCAGTGCAAATTTCTTTTGTTCCGTCACTAAGCGGGAGCATATTGGAGAAAAGGCTTTTCGGGCACGGGACAGTTCTGCTGAAAAGTCCTGGAACAAATATAGTTTGGAAGATTCCCATAGTATTTCTTTTTTGTTCCGCGAGGCGGACCAGATGGCTTGTTTATGGAGATAATTGAGGCATCGGAAAAGCACAACGCGAGGGCGGTTGGATGCAGAAGGTGTGGTCTGACCTACTCTGTGTACCCTTTCAATTATCATATCTCGGCAGTCTGATTCAATGTTCAAGAGGGCAGGTAGGGTGTTTCGGACGAAATGAGCCAGCGCTGGTCCTTTAACTGTTTCGGGTAGGCCCACCAGGCGAATGTTATTTCTCCGGGACCGGTTTTCGAGGTCGTCAACCTTGTTCCAGAGTTGGTAGTTACTTTTGTCCAACCGTGGTACTTCCTGTTTAAGTCGGGATACATCGTGGAAAATTTCCCCAACCCTATGTTCTGTCACCTCAACTCTGTTGGTAAGGTGCTGTAGTTGTGCAGTAATGTCCGCCACTGCTTTGGACAGCAGCGGGCCCATTGTTGCTGTAATTGCCTCAACCACATCATTATAGGTGACATAGGAGTCTTGTGCAGCTATTGACTTTTTTGCGGCAGGGATTAAGTCTGTATGCTCTGGGTCCGAAGTCATATTTGGATCAGCTCGTCTTTTTTCCTGGCGTTGCTGCAGGGGTTGTGCAGCGGCAGGGGAGGGAGGAGGTCTATCCATTTTTGAGATTATTCAGAAGAATTGTGGGTCTAACTGGGTGGGTATAGGGTGGCCGGTATCAATACCAGAGCGTGTTTGGTTCAGTGACCTAGGAGAGGTTTGTGCGGGTGCTTTTTAGCACATAATAAGAGAGTGTCGTACGAGAAATAACAAGGATATGATCCCTTGTGACTGTGTTCGCACAGAAATGTTTCAGGGCAGGAAAGGCTGTAGTATGTATCACAGGCTGACCAGCAGGCCTGTAGTTTTACAGCGGTAAAGTTCTGCTCCAATATTAAGCAAGTGGTTCAATAAAGTCTCAAGGGCTTATCAGGAGGGGATAGTGGAGGGTGGTAAATTCCACCTGTGGCTACAGATCAGGGAGAAATGAAGGATAAAGTCTCATGAAATGCAGTGGAAGTCCCTCTGTCAGCCCAAATATTTTAAAGGGCAAATATATCTTGGCAGCGCAGGGACAGTTAGGTATTCCAATAACCTGAGTTCTTAACAGAAGCTGATGTCCTTATACAGCGTGGCCGGGGGCTTGGTAGTATGAAATGCAGTAAGAGCTAAGATGGCTGCCAGCTCTTGGAGCCTGAGTGTAACTAGCGCGGCTTCCCAGATAGTGCTGCGTTTTTTGAGTCTTATTATTCCCCAAGGTGGGGGTCTCCAGCGGTGGGGAGTATTTGGAGGGTGCAGGGCGGGTGGTTGTTTACCTTGTTGCGGGGTTTTTCGCCCGCAATCGGCGCCGCGATGTCCGCCTCCCGGCTGGTTGTAGAAATTGAGCTCCCGGCTTCTGCGTGCGGTCCGGCGTTGTAGGCCGCAACTTGTAGAGACGCTGGGCTGTGTCTCCCGGCTCCGCCGCTTCTTCCGACGGGCACCTCTGATGTCTGGCTGCGGTAAGAGGTTCTTTTGGGGTGGGCAGAGGGGTCCAAAAGTGCGTTTTTTCCCCTATGTTTGGTGTAGATCACCAGAGCGCCGTGGATGTGCGACTGCTCTGGGTCCCGATCAGGCCACGCCCCCCCGAGGTCTAATTATAAGGACTTACTTGGAATTATGCCTTCATCACAGTTGTGCAGTCATTGCTAGTCCCTGCTTAAAAACATTTGAGGGTGGTGGGGGAGGGGTGCTAATCTAGGCAGAAGCAATCTCAGGCTTCAGGTGTGTACGGATACACAATATAGATTATGGACAGAGGGGGGCCCTAGACTGCACACCCTGTAATGAGAGGTGCTACCTTGTTGAGATTTTTAGATGCAAAACAGAGGGGGGGTTGCAGGTGCAAGTGAAGTCAGCATTTTACCTGGCAAAAGCTTATGCTTATGCAATTCTCAAAAGTTTTGTAAAGTGAAAATGTTTTTAACCTAATGGACTGTTATAGGCCTTTAACCTCTTCGATGGTATGGTGGAAAATTTCCCGGGCTGAGCAGCGCTGTAGGAGTGGTCTCTCCGGAGAAATTTCTTTGCATGCCGCTGTAAAGAAAAGGTGCACAAGTGGTGCCTCCAGCGGTGCCCAGTGCCGGATTAAGATCTAAATGGGCCTGGAGCTGAAAATTATCAAGGGCCTATTATGCACAATAATAGGGGTTGTGGTCAGCACCTAATAATGTGGGAGGTGTTACCAGTGTTTTGTTTGGGTGGTCTACTCATGGGTGTGTCTCTATTTGTGTTAATACTTTCAACTAATTATATATGCCTGGAAAAGGCAGGGTGCTGGCATAGGAAAAATGCAGGGAGATATATTGGCGGGTGCCCACCAAAGGTGCACCCGAAGAATGCCGAAGTCCTAAGATACTTGCGGGGTGAGGCGGCTAAAATTATGCTACATAAGTGCTGTTTACCTACATGCTCATTGCCAGGGGTTTCATGCTCATTGACAGGGGGTCCATGCTCGTTGCCATGTGGGATTACATGCTCATTGCCAAGGGGGAATACATGCTCACGGTAAATGAGGGACAGCCGCCGCCGGCAAGAAATGACAGCCATTGACAGCCGGGCAGAGAGGAGGGGGCTGCCCGGCTGTATTCAGGGCACTGCAGGTCCCGGCTATTTGAAATAATACCACTTTCACACCAGAAAATGCAGGGACTGACCCAGGAATATGGTCCAAGGATCATGCAGGGACATTCCCGGGCTGGCCCCTTTTACATCAGTCTAGTCCCTGCATTTTCTGGTGTAAGGGGGAGAGAAAACCACCCACCTTTAAACAACCAGTTATATCTTCAGACCCAAGTGATCCATTTACATTGGGGCTTCGAATGATTTTGGTCCCGTGAAACTGGACCGTTTGGTTCCAGAGAAATCTGTCCTCAAACAACATGAACAGCCATGAAATTACATTTCAGATATTAAAAAAAACGAATTAACCCATATGGACCAGCCTGGTATCAGATTGAAGGCCCAGCGATTTGGGTTCAACTGAGTTTTACCTCAAGCTTCTGTGATGCAGGGGGGAACTAGTAGCCATTGGAACCGGGTGGAGGTTGGAATTAGCGGTCCCATGTTATCCTATGGGGAAAATGTTCCAGCTTTGCTTGGCGGTATCTCCAGTTCCCAGGGGGTAGCAATGCGGGGTCAGGCTTGTTGGAAAGCCCTGGCTCTCAGCTACAAAATAGGCCTATTTGGAGAGTGGGCCTGGAGCTGTGACCCAATGGTGCCATCCCTCCTGTCACTAATCCTCCCCCCATTGTGATTCTCTCAATCACCTCCCCCATTGCCGATCCTCCCCAATGCCGCTCAGGGAGGATCAGGCCACTTAGGGAGGTTCGGCTGTGCTCGGCCATTCGTGTGTTCAGGCGTCCAAACACAAGAATGCCCTAACAGACAAGGCTGAGTACTGAAACATCCAAGCGCTCCCAAGTGGCCCCGGACTTCTCAGAGCTGCCGCAAACTGCTGGAGCCAGCAGCAGCACCAGGGGAGGAGGGGCTGCTACAGAAGGCAGCAGCTGTCCCTTCTGTGGTGAGTATTTCTGGGCAGGACAAACCTGTCTTCACTAATGCCTTATTTAAACCACATCTTCTCTACTTTACTTTACACTGCAATCAGAGCCGGCCCTAGCCTAAATGACGCCCTAGGCAAGATTTTGGCTGGTGCCCCCTAGCACCGCCATTAGTTCCGTCTCTGGCCCTGCTCCCCTTTCCCAGCACCCTCAACCCTCATCATAGCAGTCATCATTTTGGTGCTCCTACCCGCAATATTTTAAATAGAAACAGTGCACACATTTGGTGCGCAGCCCAAACAGGGGTGTATTCTTGCTGGGAAGGGGCATGGCCACACAATAGTACCCCCAATTCACATTGTGCCTCACAGTAGTGCAACTTTATTCCCATTATATCATGCAATGGTGTCCCTTATTCACGTTACATCACACAGTAGTACCACTTTACCTTATGTACATTACTCCTCACATTATTCACATTATACCCTTAGAAAAAAATCCTGAGAAAATATTGTATTTTAAGCACCTCCATGGCCACACTGCAACCCAGTACAAAGCAGTGTGTGCTGGGCAGAGGAGAAGAGCTGCAGCTGCTGCTGTCACTTAAGGGGAGGGGGCCCGGGGCCCCCACTGGGCCCTTCCATCAGACTTTGGCCTGGGTAATTTGTACCCCCTACCCCTTTCTCTTTGCACCGCTGATAATACCACACAGTAATGTCCCTTACACATGACACACATTATTAATGTCCTTATAAACATAATGCCCCTTACACATTATGCCAACCTTTATTAATGCCCTTCATACACATAATGACACACATAATGCCCCTTACACATATGTTGAACATTATTAATGCCCTTATACACATGACACACATAATGCCCATTACACATATGTTGCACATTATTAATGCCCTTATACACATGACACACATAATGCCTGTTACACATGTCGCACATTATTAATGCATTTATACATGACACACATAATGCCCCTTACACATATGCCGAACACTATTGCACAACCAACCCACCTGCAGACAGCACTCACACAGCCGCTAACACTGTGACCTCTGCCTCTGCTTGGATACAGATGTTTCCTCATACATCTTGACTCAATAAGCCATGCAGCTCCTTGCCAGTTCTGCTAACGTTGGGTGCATTTTTTGCTAAAAATTTGTCTTATTTACATAGTTATGACCAGCACACACAAGGAGCTTCCGATGATTAAAATGATATGTGGCATGAATATATTCTGTGTGCGATAGTGGCTGTACCTGCATACGGAATGCTATGTTACAGTGATTTCTATGAATACACTATTTCATATGCAGACACAGCCTCACTCACGCACAGAATATAGGCATGCTGCATATCATTTTAATCAGCAGAAGCTGCTGATGCCCCTGGGCATTCCAAATGCCCAGGGGCATCAGCAGCTTCTGCTGATTAAAATGATATGCAGCATGCCTATATTCTGTGCGTGAGTGAGGCTGTGTCTGCATATGAAATAGTGTATTCATAGAAATCACTGTAACATAGCATTCCGTATGCAGGTACAGCCACTATCGCACACAGAATATATTCATGCCACATATCATTTTAATCATCGGAAGCTCCTTGTGTGTGCTGGTCATAACTATGTAAATAAGACAAATTTTTAGCAAAAAATGCACCCAACGTTAGCAGAACTGGCAAGGAGCTGCATGGCTTATTGAGTCAAGATGTATGAGGAAACATCTGTATCCAAGCAGAGGCAGAGGTCACAGTGTTAGCGGCTGTGTGAGTGCTGTCTGCAGGTGGGTTGGTTGTGCAATAGTGTTCGGCATATGTGTAAGGGGCATTATGTGTGTCATGTATAAATGCATTAATAATGTGCGACATGTGTAACAGGCATTATGTGTGTCATGTGTATAAGGGCATTAATAATGTGCAACATATGTGTAATGGGCATTATGTGTGTCATGTGTATAAGGGCATTAATAATGTTCAACATATGTGTAAGGGGCATTATGTGTGTCATTATGTGTATGAAGGGCATTAATAAAGGTTGGCATAATGTGTAAGGGGCATTATGTTTATAAGGACATTAATAATGTGTGTCATGTGTAAGGGACATTACTGTGTGGTATTATCAGCGGTGCAAAGAGAAAGGGGTAGGGGGTACAAATTACCCAGGCCAAAGTCTGATGGAAGGGCCCAGTGGGGGCCCCGGGCCCCCTCCCCTTAAGTGACAGCAGCAGCTGCAGCTCTTCTCCTCTGCCCAGCACACACTGCTTTGTACTGGGTTGCAGTGTGGCCATGGAGGTGCTTAAAATACAATATTTTCTCAGGATTTTTTTCTAAGGGTATAATGTGAATAATGTGAGGAGTAATGTACATAAGGTAAAGTGGTACTACTGTGTGATGTAACGTGAATAAGGGACACCATCGCATGATATAATGGGAATAAAGTTGCACTACTGTGAGGCACAATGTGAATTGGGGGTACTATTGTGTGGCCATGCCCCTTCCCAGCAAGAATACACCCCTGTTTGGGCTGCGCACCAAATGTGTGCACTGTTTCTATTTAAAATATTGCGGGTAGGAGCACCAAAATGATGACTGCTATGATGAGGGTTGAGGGTGCTGGGAAAGGGAAACAGGGCCAGAGACGGAACTAATGGCGGTGCTAGGGGGCACCAGCCAAAATCTTGCCTAGGGCGTCATTTAGGCTAGGGCCGGCTCTGGGGACAACAAGCATTTTCTGGGTGTTTCCACAAAAATGCTGGGCGCCCCCATGTGAACGCAGGTGTAGCAAAGCCTGCACGTGTCGGTCGGCTGATGTCACATGATGTCAGTGCTCACCCCATTCTCTGACATTTCCGAGCCAAATAAAAGTCAGTATAAACTGACTTTTATTTGTGAACAGAGGAAAAATCTGTGAGACTGCATTGGCTTCTCTGTGAATGGCAGTGACTTTCTATTGGGATTTCAACCTGCCAGCACCCAAGGCAATCCCATTGGGAGGTTTTATCTTCCTCTGAGGCTGCCTCTATGGCCTCTATGGGCTGCAGCCAAAGCAGCCCAAAGAAGCAGGGGCATGTGCATGTGCTGTACTTAGGTCAGCACTGCGCATGTACCAATCCTGTGCCTGTCATCTGTATTGTGCAGGCAACGGGACTATGATTTAACTTCTATGGGCTGAAGCAGCCCATAGAACCTGGGTCTGGGGGGAGCAGAAGTAGAGGGGGGGGGGTGCAACATCGTGGCCATTGGCAGTCCTGCTTCTATTATAAGGTAAGAATCGTCACTAGATATACCAATATAGGTCAAAGACTGGCTAAACAAAGCATCATTTCCGTGGCACAAACACAGCAGCAGTTACATGAACACTATAGCCCATCTATTAAACATTGTGACACAGCAGTGGCAGACAGGATGGCAGTTTAATAAACTATAGAACACCATAGACAGAATGATTGGCAAAAGAGGCCCCAAGGCAGCAATTCATTGATAAACTCTAGCACAAAACCTTAATCCCCTGTACTGCTAGAGAGAAGGTGGACATGGGCCCTCTCCTCTCTTTGTGTGCTGCTGATCATATCCTTAATCAACTCTATAGCCCTAACCCTCCCTCTAGTGGTTAACTCCCCCCCCCCACACCTAACTTTCCCTAATGCCTAAACTTTACCTGCCAGAGAATGTGAACATGTAGTCTGTCGACATTTAAGCAATGATGACATCACAACTGTCAACATTGTAACATGTTGGTGTTAACATTATGAATGTCAATATTGGTATTGTCGACCTAATGGCTACATCCATCAGAAAATACCTTTACTATGTTAATCTACAATTTTAATAAACATATTGTATGAAGTCAGAAAATATAATAACAAAGTAAAACTTTTACAGTCTTCTTTCTACTACTCATTCAAATATATCTCTCACAGGAAAGACATAAAGAAGAAACTAACGGAACTATTAGGATACAATGGGATTAGCTATCTATGTATTTAATCTTAACTATGTTTAAAATAAAGAGGATATTTCATAGCCAATTTATACCTTGAAAGGTATTATCTTTATAAAAAAAAAGGTTAGGAAACATAAGCAGAATTTAGATCTTCTTATCAAAATCACTATCAGTTTAAACTGACAGAAAGGTTGTATGTTTAATGAAAGTTGTGTTCTCTTTGTTAACTGCTGGTTTAAATGATATAGCCGGTAGACACTTCTGTGTTGTTTTGTGATGTTATCAATGATATTACAGCATTAGGAAGGCTTTATGGTAAAGTGACAAGAAGTGTGAGCTCTCAACTGCCATGTAATTATCCCACGTTCATGATGTGCCAAAAAATGTTAGTCTTGATGGACGACTTGTAAACTGAAAATTGAGAAAAAATCCTTAATAACAGCAGATGTTTGAACTAGGATTAACTATCTCCCAGTCTTCAAAATGACTTAAAAACAGGTTGGTATGTTTTCTCTCTATGAAAGTAAGTAAAAACTTCCTCTTAGCAATGTAAAGCAAATAAAAACCTTTCCTAGAAAATGAAAATCAATGGAACTATATATCTTTATTTGTACTTTGTAAGATCTAATCCGGGGATGTACTTAATTCTGCAGCATGGTTGTATATTTGTAATTTGAGATAGCCACGAGGAAGGAAACAGGTTACCTTCCAGAGATATGTGTGTTAAAACCATATAAACCAAGCAGAGAAATGGAAGACTGCTACTTAGATCTGACACCAGACCTCTACTTTTCACCATGTACAATGCGGATATTGAACAAGGATTACTCGTCTATACCTCTGACTGATACTCAGTGGGTAAATGCTGTAAGACTGTTACCATTTATTATTTATTTATTAACAGTTTCTTATATAGCGCAGCGTATTCCGTTGCGCTTTACAAAGGAGACAGTGATACAACACACAGGGTATTTACCACTCAGCACCTCTGCAGGGGCTATTGGTACACCACTGCACCAAGGTTGTCTCAATTCTTATTCTATATATATGTAACAAAAAGGAAATCAAAACATATCAATTCTGAATTGTAAGTCCCTGTTAACTGGATTTATTAGATCACTCCATTCAATAGCAACATCTTTTTTATGAATTATAAATACCCTTAATTTTCTCTACAAGAATATCAATTTCTTGTACAGTACTACAGTATGCATAAGAGGTTAATTTGCGATATTTAAGATAAGACCACCCATAGTGGTTTCTTCATGTAATTGCCTTGAGGTAAAAGAGGGGAAAAATAAATAAGTTATGAGATACATGTTTGAACTAGTCACTTTAATGAAGGTCAGAATCTGGTTATTTACAGTACAAAGTGAACTACAATAGGAAAGGAGCAGCAGCCCCGGCCTGTTCTGGAATTCACATTTAATAGTGCCGATATGTAATGGGAACTGGCAAGGTAAACTACAATAATTATTAAATATTAAACAGAAGTAGGCACCAGAGAACTTTGTAAAACAACAATAAAACATTTATTGGAAAAATATAAAGACGGGAAGTTTTATAAGAAAATTAAGTAGGAGACATGCCTAACCTCTAAACAAGTAAAGTGTCCGGATAACAATAGTTTCAGCAGAACTCCATATAGCCTGCTTTTTAAGCAATTTTAAAGTAATTGAAAACAGTAAAAGCTACCGACCTGGAAAGCCCATTATTATAAATAAATCTGTGTCTACTACAGTGTGCAATTTTTTGTTCTTATTTTAAATCCATACTGTAACTGTAACATTTTCACTGTGTAATAAATATAGGGAACAATAACTTTTTGATAATTTATGATAAATCCACACTATTATTATTAAAAAAAATATGTTTTTTTTTAAAGAGGTTTTTATTAGTCTGATGCTGCTGTCTAATTAATAACAGACATAGGGGCAGATGTATTAAGCCTTAACAAGAGATAAATGCAAGTGTGATAAGGAGAGATAAACGTCCAACCAATCACCTGCCAACTGCCATGTTACAGGCTGTGTTTGAAAAAAGTCAGTAAGGAGCTGATTGGCTGCACGTTTATCTCTCCTTATCACACTTGAATTTATCTCTTGTTAAGGCTTAATACATCTGCCTCATAGAGGGGTATTCAATCCTGGGTCACGTCTGTCGGGGTGTCCCCTGGCACGCATGTCCATCACACACATGCTGTACCCATTATAGATTGTCCCTTCAATGGTATTCCATAAAAATCAGAGTGTACACATAGAGCATACTATATGTTTGTTGTACACAGTGGCTTATCACTGTGCTGTATGGAATATATTGCCTAGCAAAGTTGACTGGATCTGCTGCCAGTCTATGTATGTTGGGGAAATGTTTAGAGGTACCTGGCTCTTTGCACATGCTCCCGCATATAAAAAGACAGAGCTGGTTTCACAATCAGTCCATGATGCCAATTGAGAAAACAGGTGGAAAAGCCAGATTCCTCTGAACATTGTCCCTGAATACATTTGAGAGATAAAGTATCAAGAAGTCTACACAAGAAATCATTTTCAAACATGGAGCAGATGTACTAAGCCTGGTGAAGAGATACAGTGCACCAGGCAATCAACTCCAGGTTTAATTAATCTGTCCCAATGCATATAAAGTGACAGTTAGGAGTGGATATGTTGGTACTTTTTCTCTCTCCGCTTTATCTCTCTTCAAGCTTTGATACATATGCCCATGATCACTCTCTGCAGCTATGGTACACATCACATTCTTCCATGTAAAATTTGCGGAGAGGTTTAGATTTTAGTGGGATATATTTTCCTGTTCAGGGTAAATACTTTATGGTTTTGCATGTAGCTCACAAATGTTCGACAACCTTATTTTTAAACTGCGATTTAGATTTCAGTTTGAACACACCTCACCAAAATCTCTCTTTTGCACATATTGCATCTGCCCCACCTGCAGAGCAACACAGTTTTGCCCATTTGTATATTTTTATATTTAGGCTTTTAGGCCCCCTGTCCCCTGACCTCTGTAAAATGCTGGTGTATGACTTCCAGTGCCCTACATCTGTAACTTCAGCAGCCACAGACATGGAAGCTGAAAAGGACAACCTAGGTGAATACTGCACATGTAATTTGATTTTGGGGCCATCCACCTTAAGAAACCCATTTTTTGGCTACACATGATTAAATACTGTATAAGGGGGCAGATTTAACAATGCATAATAATAATAATAATAATAATAATAATAATAATAATAATAATAATAATATTAATATTGTTGTTATCACTTGTTACACATGGTAAATGGTGTTCCAGCCAATCAGCTCCAGTTATGTTTTAAAATTGATAGCAGTTGATGCTGCCCAGCTGATAATGCCCAGAATATCTCTTCCTTTTAAATCTGCCTCATAGTACTGCAGCTGTAAATTACAATCATGACAGTTGGTCTCAACATCATTTTCCAGAACAGGCAACCAATAGCAAGTCCTAAAGCCAATCATTCCTCGGTCATCAGGACTGATGACACCTGCTTATACATTTATGACTTCTTTATTTTCCTTTTGTTTCTTATACTGGGCCTGCAAATGACCTTTGATTGAACTAAGAAAGGAGTATCATTCAGGCAACGCAAAGTCCTAACTACTTTTCTGTACAATTTACAAAAGTGACTTTTCTATGAGCCAGGGAAAGTCCCCACCTTTTTTATTGCAGTTACTTAGCACATCATAAAAGTACAAAGTAACAGCTCCATTTGTGGGGGAAATAAGAACTGACAGAGTGGAAAATTAAAGAGTCAAGAGTATAGTACTTTCGAGTTAATAAAAAGAGATACAATTCAATGTATTCTAGGTTAATGAAATAACACAATTTCCTGTCACTAAATATAGGACTAAATCCGTAAGTCACTATAAAGTGAAAAGAATTGAAACAGTAGTTTTAATAAAAAATAAAATCTACTTTATTTAATTTATTTACTAACAGTTTCTTATATAGCGCACACATATTCCACAGCGCTTTTACAGAGAATATTTCAACATTCTGACTTTTATCAGCTAAAGAAGACATAAAGTACAGAAGGAACTACAAACCACAACAGTTATTACTCTTCAAGTTTTAGTGCTATCAATTCTTGAGTTCAAGGGCCCCAACAATGGTATTTATTTATTTATTAACAGTTTCTAATATAGCGCACACATATTTTGCAGAGCTTTACAGAGTATAGCTGAACATTCACATCAGTCCCTTCCCCAGTGGAGCTTACAATTCCCTTCCGCATCTACACACACACACACAAACATTCTAGGGTACATTTTTTGTTGTTGTTGTAAGTAGCCTGCCAGCATATTTGTGGATTGTGGGAGGAAACTGAAGTACCCAGAGGAAACCCACTAAAGGACGAAGACAGTTAGGGGCATGGTGGGATTGAACCCCATGACCTCAGTGCTGTGAGGCAGTAATGCTAACCATTGCATCATCCGTGCTGCCCCAATACATACAGTACATACAGTGCTGAAACCACTTGTGGTGCCTTATAAATAAAATGTAATAGAGTGGTGGTACTGCGCTCTGCTCCTATATATGCAATGAGGATGTTGTGCAGGTTAATTGCTATAAGGCAGTATCGGCTGTTGTAGAAAATCAATTAATCCAAATGTGAGATTGTCAACAATATTTATTTAATTGCTCACACTATAATTCCAGGTGTTAATACCAAATAATGTGTGTTTTGGCTAAATAAATGATTAATGCATAATACATATAACAATTGCTACCAACAGGGAGGGGGGGAGGTAGCAGGGGGGGGGGGGGTCAGCTGAGGAGTGATGTGGTGGGCTTGCCGCTCACTTCCTCAAGGGGTGCTGTGGGGATGGCTGGTACCGACTGTCAATGAAGTTCATGGGGTGCAAGGTCAGACACAAATAATGTCTTTTGCAGATGCAGCAGAACTCACACAGGGTGGTGGTGCAGGGGACTGGCGTCCCATCCCCCCGCAGTGCACCTCTCACCTGTGTATATTGTCTAGTGTGGATGTTCCCGGTGTGTCCCACGAAGTCCTTGTCAGATGGATCACCTCCAGCCGTGGCTCGGTCAGCGTGGCGGCTGTAACACACGAGCCCGGCTCCACAGTGTGCGGCAGGACTGCGAACTTCTGGGTCGTGGCACTGGCGAGTGCTCCAAGACCTGACGTCACGTTCTGCCTGCAGCTGCGGGCTCAATTCGATGGTGCTGTGTGTAGGTTGGTTGTGAAATGCTGATTGGTCTCCAACGTGATTCGGTCCTAGGGGGGCCTTCTTCTAGGGAGTATTTGCAAATACATACAAATCAGAATAATCTTTATTGGACAGGTATACTTGCGTATACTAGGAATTTGTTTTCGGTTTACTGTGCAGCAGCCAGGTGGGTAACAAGTAAACAGCATACAGTATAAACAATAAACAATATAAACATGTGGAGGAACATTTACAGTCATACAGAAAGTTTTTCCGAGGGGACACCGTCTTAAATTATGTACAAAGGGTTATGGCATGACTAGACAGTGAGGTGTTCATGAGTTCATGTGTCAAAAGGTGAACCGCATGAGGGAAGAAACTTTTTAGGCTTCTGGTGGACTTGGTGGGAATAGCCCTGTAGCGTCTGCTTGATGGCAGCAGGTTAAAAAAGCCATAGCCAGGATGAAGTTGGTCCTTGACTATCTTTGTTGCCCACTTTTTTGCTCTGGACAGGTACAGGTTCTGGACAGAGGGAAGGTCCGTCACGATTATCTTCTCCGCAGTTCTGACTACATTTTGGAGTCTGCATTTGTCTCTCTCGCTGGTGAAGCCATACCAGACCAGTATTGAGGAGCATAGTACAGACTCCACAATCGCGGAGTAGAAGAGGAGCAGAAGCTTCTGTGGGATGTTGAACTTCCTCAGTTGCCTAAGGATGAATAGCCTCTACTGCGCATTTCCAACAATAGTATCAGTGTTGGGCCCCCATTTAAGGTCCCGGGAGATAGTGGTTCCTAGGACCTTGAAGGAGTCCACTAGCAACACCAACACCACACTGTCAGCAATAATTAGCGGAGGAACACCAACAGCCTTCTTCCTAAAATCCACTACCATCTCAATGGTTTTGAGTGGGTTGAGCTCTAGATGGTTGCTGCTGCACCACCGGGCCAATCATCCCACTTCTTGTCTGTAGGCTGATTCATCCCTGTCCTTGATAAGGCCAATGAAGGTAGTGTCCTCTGCGAATTTGATTATCTTTACTGATTGAGCCTCTGAGGTGCAGTCATTGGTGTAAGAGCAGGGGTGCATGGGGTATAAGAGAAGAGCAGGGGTGAGAGTACACAGCCCTGGGGGGGGGGCTCCTGTGCTGAGGGACCACCCTTGGGAGGTAAATTTCCCTGCTTTTACAACTTGTTTTCTATCAGTCAGAAAGCCCACAATCCAAGATCACATAGCTTCAGAGACTCGTATGCGAAGTAGTTTGGGGTGGAGGATGTTGGGGATGATTGTGTTGAAAGCCGAGCTGAAGCCGACAAACAGGACCCTTACATAGGTACCAGGCATATCCAGGTGCTGCAGAATGTAGTGTAGTCCCAGATTGATTGCATCCTCAATGCATTGATTTGATTGGTAGGCGAACTGGAGGGGGTCTAGCTGGTGACCAGTCACAGTTTTCAGGTGGTTCAGTACCAGGCGCTCAAATATTTTCATGATCACAGATGTCAGAGCTATCGGCCGGTAGTCGTTCAGATTTGTAATAGTGGATTTCTTGGGGACCGGAACAATAGTGGAGCTTTTGAGGCAGAGAGAGAGTATCACTGGACTGGACTTTAATGGCATTATGGATGGTTGGGACACGCAGCTCCCGCTGCTTACACACACTGAGCCAGTTCTGCTGTGGAAGGCTGGAGGAGGCCTTCCGCAGCAGCACCGGCTCATGTCAGTGTGTGTAAGCGGCGGCCAGAAGCTGCATGTCCCAAATGACCGTACCCATGCAGCTTCCGCCACCGCAGTTGGGCATTTGCACAGGCTACCCCTGGGCAACAACTTCATTTCCCCTGACAATGAGCATTTAACCCCCCTAGGCAATGAGCATTTAAAACTCCATGGCAATTAGCATGTTTTCCCCTGGCAGCTCCCATCACTGCAGTTGGAGGCCTACTCCCTTCTCCACTCCCAGCGGTGCCACAACTGCTAAAAATTATTGTTAGGGGGAATTAAGTGCCATCTGCCCACAGCAATCGATTGGCGGGCAGCTAAGTGCAGGGATGAGTGGCCTGGTGGCTAAGTAGGGCAAATTTGGGGCCCCTATGATCGTTGTGGCTGTCCCCTTTGACCCCCTGTCACCGGGCCTGTCTCTACCATCCTAATAATCTTCATGTCCTGTCCCCTGTTTACCATGTAGCTGTCCTAAATTGACTTGTTCTGTAATCCGTAATTTAATTATTTTTTTTGCTCATTTATGTATTGTTAGGCACTTTGGAAACCTTTTGGTGCCATATAAAAATAATGATGATGATAATAATAATAATAATAATAATAACAACAATAATAATATAGGTTTTGGACTTCCCAACATGTTTTTCTATGATAAGTGAATGACAATTACCTACAGTCAGGGCCGCCACTAGAAATATTGGGGCCCGGGACTGACCTACAGTCCAGGCCCCCAGCGGCACAGCACCATACCTCCGGCCGCACACACCCCTGAGCATGCCCGCCTCCACTTTCCAGCACCCCGCCTCCCCCTACCCTGTCCCCATTACTTACCATCATGTCAACGTCCTCCGGCTCCTTCAGTTTCCACTGTCAGGTCCGGAGCGCACACTGCACAGTGCAGCCTGCAGAGTACAGAGCGCCTCTGTGTCCTAGGCTAGGCGCTCTGCAGGCTGCACTGTGTATTGTGCGTGTCTGGCCGCCGGCACTGGGTAAAGGAGGCTGGGTGCAGGTGCAGCTGCCTGAACCCCTCCTGAGCCTGGGGCCTGGGACAGCTGTACCCAGGGCACCCCCTGTTGGCGACACTGCCTATAGTATAGATCCAAAGGTCTTAAAAAGCAGTCAATTGTTCCAAAATGCCGATACAGATAAATGCACATCTATTTTAATTTAAAATCTTAGTGCTTGTGCCAGGTTTTGTAATGCTTGTGAGAACATGTAGTTTCACAGGCCTCTTGACGAGTATAACTGGGCCTGCCAAGACTTTGCCTTAGAATGGTCACAGTTAAGACATGAATCCTTCAGGTATTTTAGAGTTCATCAATCTGTCAGATGTGTCACTTAGTAGGATACATCTACCTATCTGTTACCACTTGCTAATTAGGAATTTGACTGCTAATTGTCACAAATCCCAGCATTAAAAGTATACTTAAATGCACCTATTTGAATCTAAAAGTACCTCAGACAGTAATGATAAACAGAAAAGCATATGCAAATGTTAAATAGAGATGCTCGGGTTTGCAAATAACTTATGAATAAACATACTGTGAGGTGTTACATAGCTTTAGGCATAAATAGCTGACATTTCATAGCATCAATGGCAAGTACATGATACATAGAGAAAACAGTATCTAGAACTAAGAACACTTATTTCTTGCCAGTTCCTCACAGTTGCCTGTTGTGTTTAGTGAACTTTGATTTAAGGTGTTTTACACTGTATAAATAGATTGAGCCCCTGTTGAATATAAACAGAAAATGTGTTGATTCGACACTTAATACATTAGCAAATTGAGTAATATTGGTATGGTTTGCAGAAATATAAGAAAACTCAGGAAAATCTGTCTGGCTGTACAGCACAGATAATAGCAACATTGTTTCTGATCATGTGACTGGACAGATATGCAACAGGGTGAGTTATAGATCACATTATCTTTAATAGAATATTGTATTATAGGGAATAAAATATTTCCCTTTCTTTGTCTGTTACTATTCAGTAAAGTAGAACTCACCTTGCCCAGTACATAATGTGCCCTTATTATTTGAGATAACATTTTTATTTAGTAGCATGTACTGCATATTAAAACCTATCATACTTCAGAAATGTTAATGTTAACTTAAACGCCTACATTATAGAGAGAATCTAGGGAAGTGGTCTGCTCTCCAGCATTATTACATAATTAGGCAGGAGTTTGTGTCCCTGTGGTATTATATATACACACTGCAGTAGCGTATTGTCCATTGGATCTCCAGGGAAGGTTCCCGGTAGGCCAACATATATACCGGCTGCCTGTTTTGTGAACCAACAATGCTGGGTAATGCTATTTAGGCTGCTGGAGGGGCAGGTTAGGGTAAGGGTAGGGGCAGGGGGAGGGACCAGGTAATTTATCCCACTTGGATCTAGACTCAAGAAGGCAGTGACGAATAGATACTTCCTCCTAACTATTCCTTTAGTTTATTAAACAAATTTACAAGTGATGCAGTTAGCTGTTAGTATATTATTGTATATATAGTATAGTATATATTATATCAAACAATACTAATTGTTACCATTTATGGGTGGTGGCCAATTTGTTGTAGCTTGGGACATGCAATCATTTACAGTGCATTCCCAGACATTCTGATTAAAACTACAACCTGAGCAGTGGCGTAACTATAAAAACAACGGCCCTCCACCAAAAATTTTGGCAGTGCCCCCAACCCACAGAAAATATAACACCCCCCCCCCCGCTGTCCGTGTCCACGTGCCTTAACCTCTGCTGTGCTGCAGCCGGGACCCTCAGCTTTTGTCTGTGGTCCCAGCTCCCCTCCTGCCCTGGCTTCTGCTGGTATGAAAATGGACCATCACAAAATGTTCGCCCCCATACAGCAGACAGTTTTAGAGAAATGTCTGCTGTATGGGGGCAGACATTTTATGATGGTTCATTTCCATTTCAGCAGAAGCCAGAGCAGGAGAGGAGCCAGGACCACTGCGCAGACAGGTAAATATGCAGGTCCCGGCCGCAGCACAGTGGCATTACAATAGCCCCGCAGACCCCCGGCAGCCCCACAGACTTACACAGCACCTCCCTGCGACTGCGGGGTCTGTGGGGCTATTGTTACGCCACTGTAACTGAGGTTTCCCAGTTGCTGCCTGCTGATAGTGGCTGCAGTGCAGAGAGGCTCCCAAGCAACAAGCAATATAATTTCTGCCAATAACAGCTAGTATAGTTACAAAAAGTGGGCTTATTTCTTGTAAGTATATAGTAGAGACTTCCAGTAGCATTAGTTTGATAGGTGTGTTGATCATCATGTTATTCAAGTATTGTCCGTTGCTTTCATAATTCTAATCTAATAAAGGTCTAATTTACCTTTTGTGTAACACAACATAAATTATATATAAAGTATTATCAAAGAAAAGAGAAAATATTTGAAATAATATATTATGTATAATGTTTTACAGCATCGCAAGCATTTATAGTATTATATTAATCTACAGTATTCGTTGCATAAGTAGGTAAAAATATTAGCATAAAACTATTTAACAAAATCTATTAAAGTTGTTTCACATTGCTTGAGTTTAACAGTATTTAAAATACAAATATTACGTTTATTGTTGAATGTTCTTTATACTATATAAAATAGCTTAAATGCCTAAGGATATTGTTGCTATGTGGTATCTAACCACATTACCATATTTGACAAGACTAGCTTTTAGGCAAACAGCCGAAAACGTAATATATTTCACATTAACCTAGAATTTTGAGAATATATTTTAAAGTCAATGTAATGCATGTGAAAGTAAATGAGTGTTAAGTATAAGTCAGAAGATGGTGAGCCCAGGTGTACTGTCTTGGGAATCTATACACTCCCTGCTTCACACGTTACCTCACCTGACAATTGTGTCATTAATTAGCCAACTGATGGCATTTTGAGCGTCCAAATAGCTTTTTCAGTACACAAGCTAAATATTTACATCCACTATTGAAACTGTAAAGACCCCAGGTAATGCCAGAGGGCTGATATTTCCGATTATCATATGCAGAAAAAATAGCATATTTCCCCAAAAATATTAAATTGACATGTTTTAAAGTGAGAAGTATATCTGTAACTAATGTTTCAGGAGGACATTACATTATATACAAATATCTTATCAGACTTTTGATGTATCTTATATAATTGTGTAGATCTTCATTAGACTACTATAAACTAGAGATGTGCAGGTTCTGATTTACTCTGATTTACTCTGATTTCAAAGCAGGATCTTATTGGCTATGCCAAATCACATGACAGTTGTTGACAGTTTATAGCCAATAAGATCCTCTTTGAAATCATGCAATGCGATTCGATGCGATTTTGCATAGGATTCAATGTTAACAAGGTCCTGTTCATTTCCCCACTATCCAAGTGGGCATAGAGTTGATTTTATATAGCGTGGCGAGCGCAGCGAGCCACCGAGCCTGAAGCGTGTCGAGCGGACGCGGAATACATTTTAAGTAATCCGCGGCCCCTCGCCACGCTTCGAGCTCGGTGGCTTGCTGCGCTCGCCATGCTATATAAAATCAATTCTATGCCCACTTGGATAGTAGGGAAATGAACAGGACCATGTTAACATTGAATCCTATGGAAAATCACATCGCATTGCATGCGATATCACATGCGATATTGCATGCGATATCACATGCGATATTGCATGCGATATCACATGCGATGCGATTCGGTGCGATTTTCAGATCCTAAAATCGGGTGCCCAGTTATTACACAAGTACCCAAGTTTCCCATAGATTTCTTTGATATATATGTGTGGTACTACAGCACAGCCGGGTGTGGTATGTGACTCCGACAGTCGGGATCCCGACAGTCATTATACCGATGTCGGGATCCCGACTGCCCGGAGTCAGACAGCATGGCGAGCGCAAAAAAGCCCCTTGCGGGCTCGCTGCGCCCACCCTGCTGTGGGCACGGTGGCTCGCTGCATGAGCCACCTATTCTATTCTCCCTCTATGGGGGTCGTGGACCCCCGCGAGGGAAAATAGCAGGTGCCCATCGGGCACCCGGCTGTCTGCGTTTTGACAGTCGGGATCCCGACGTTGGGTAAATGACTGTCGGGATCCCAACTGTCGGGAACCCATCCGGCACCCGCACAGCCGTAACCTTTGTTATTACTGGTGGCTATAGAAAGTTTTTCTCTGCTTGGATTGCTCTGACTGAGACTTTGTTAGAAATTGACTGAACTGGCCCCTGTGTACTGCAGTTACAGCCTGGAAGCAGAAGAGGGCTGATTTAAGTATTTGACTCTAATTTATAATTTGCTGTTGATCAAAGTGGATTGAGCTATCCCAGTACTTTGATGCCTTTTACTGATACAGAGAGTTAATGTACTGATAAAATAGAGAATCAGTGGTTTATTCCGGTGTTGAACCCCAGAAGGTTTGTGGAATTTTCCTTGCTGCTCTTGTATCTGTGACATAAAAGTCAACCTCTGTTTCTTAACATGTGGCGTTCGCTAATTCAGTGTGTACTCCCCATAGTTAATTGTATCCCAAGTCAAAAGAAAACCTTTGAAAAGTAGTTATTTTGAATAAATAGGCAATTTATAATTTTGTAAAGTAATAATTATATTTGATGCTGTATACAAATATATAATGCCCTCTGTTTTTAGTGTCTGCCCCTCCCCTTTAGAATTCTCAAGAGCAGAGTACTCTCTTCTCATGTGTCCTGTACTTGTCCTAATTTGCTTTGTACTGTAAATCATTATTTTCTTGTTTTTTGCTCATCTTTGTAATGTTGGGTGCTGCAAAACCTTGTGGTGCTTATCCAAAACTTAACTAAAATCCCTATAGATTGTTTGCTTGCGAGTAGGGCCTTCCTACCTCTATATCATTTTGTTACTACCCAGTTTGTTTTATCACTGTTGTTTCAATGACATATGCTGCAATAAATAAGTGTAAATACAAAAATAAAATAAGACAATAACAATGGTCTTGATAGCACTGCCCATTTTTATAAAACCATATTCTGCAACTTAAATGAGATAATAAAACAATTTATTGGTTCCCCATTTTAGGCAATGAGGTAGGTCTAAATATACTAGCTAGTGGTGTCTGGTTACAGGGTTGTAGCTATTCATTCCACAAGAACTTGTAACATTTAAAATATTGGGCCAGGTGTATCAAGCTACAAAAAGTGATAAAGTGGAGAGTGATAAACCACCATCCAATCAGCTCCTACCTGTCTTTTTTCAAACCCAACCTGCAACATGACAGTTAGTAGCTGATTGCCTGGCTGTTTATCACTCTCCATCACTTTTTGAAGCATGATACATCTGGCCCATATTGTATTTTGACCTCTAGTGTTACTAGTTCTTAGCAAATTGATATCCTGGATGCTCTGGTACATTGCTGCAGCACTCAAAGTGATTTTATCCTCCCCATGTAATCAACAGGAACAATTTCAAGTAAATTGTTAAGATGATTTGTATATTGCTATATTTTGTGCATATTAAAACCAATGAGAAAATATTTCCTGTATACTGACCTAATGTAACAAACACTCAAAGCATTTCTATAAATGCTGTAATAACTTTTTAACGACTACCAGTTCCTGTTCCATGAGAGATGGCAAACCTTTCATTGTGCTTTATAGACCTAAGTTTAAGTCAGAAATAGATATGTCTACTTGAAAACTACATATATGGCAAAAACTCTATATAGGAACATTCAGAATATTGCAGAAGCCTCCCAAGCATAACCTGGAATTAAATATATTAAGGCCCTTTAAATAACGTGGCACAGTTCATTATATGATTTTCTGAGAACTCTGACTTAAACTGCATTAATGACAAGCATAATTAGAGATGTCTGTCTAAAGGCATCACATGAATAAAGAAAAATTTGTTGTTCACCTGAGATTCTTTACCCTCGTATCTTCCAGCAAAGTAATTTAAGCCCTGACTGAATTAGACAGGGACAGGTGTAATTGGCCTAGTCTCTGCTGTATTCAGTCATGCAATTACCATAATAAGGCTGACTATAGAGAGGTCAGTGGGTACTTCTAGCGGCCAGCTTGGCTGGAGCCTTATAAAATTGTCAACAGAAAGAGAACAAGGGATGCATTGGGTCACAGGCAAAGGTTCAATGGACACTTGTAATTGATATATTGACAGCAGTGTCTGCAAGCAAACAACAGAAGTAGGCAAGAGGAATGAAAGATGTGGTGCCAAACATGTGCCTGAAAATACATTTCTATTAGCCCAAAGTAACAAGTAGAATGTGATGCATTGTGCTTACAGACATTAAAGGAGAAATGTATCTTGAAATTTACTCAGAAGGTTACAAAATCAATAGAAGAGGTCAGTTTTGTCCTAGAATTGCTTTTTGACAATGGTTCTACAATATATCAGGGGATTGCAGATTCTCAGACACAAAAATATACAATCAACCATTTAGAAGTTTTTTATTATTATTATTTTTATTATTATTATTAGTTTTTTTTTCTCTGAATATTCCACTTTAAATACATATTAAATCAATAGTTATTTAAATCCGTGCCAGTCTCAATGCAGCTTAAAATCACTGAGATAATTTTATCAGAAACCATTCAACAAATCAGTGTATTCTGGATTGTGGAGAGATCCGGAGCACACAGATGACGCACTGGGAAAATATATAAAAATATTTATATAATACTTTATTTAGCCTTGGGTCATATTGAACCCTTGACCCCAGGCAATGCAACAGCATTGCTAACCACTGTGATACTATGCTAAGTAATATCATATGTATTAGTACAATACTAAATGTTATAAAGCATTTATATTTACCATTATTCAGTTCCAAAACTGTAAGTGAAACATTAGGACCATCATTACTGCATTTACAAAGTGTTTATACTGATAGGAAAGGGAGGAAAGGTCATATATTTTATTAAATTACTGAGGAATTCTTAATTGGCTAAAATAACTAAAACTATAAGCTGTTTATATACTAAAACATTTTCAGAAATATTCAATTCTGAATCTTGGCAGCCTTACACTGATTTAAATTGAGTAGGGGAAATGGGCCATTTAATAAAATAGTTTAAATGATTGTTCAGTAGATTAACCTAACTCAACTCTCCTTTTCCATTTAAGATATCAAAACATAAAAAAAATAATGAATTATTTATATAAAAAGGTATGGCAGCTATCAGCTAGAGAAACATTAGTCTGTACTGACTGAAAAAAGAAAACATTGATTGCGGAGAGAAACTTTTGTTACTTTTTCTATGTATTATAACAATAGATGATGATGATTTATTCACTGACTGATACTGATTCAATAAGCAAAATAGACAAACAAGAATATTTATGTTGATGCGGATGATTAAGTTATTTACTCTTCCATAAAAAATGCTCTTTGGATCTTATCAGCTTTGAAATTCTGTTGCATTAAGTACAAAAACTTATATTACAACATGCCACAGAACCTAGGTCTGAGACACATTTTTAAATCAAGGTTTAGGAGTTATCTGCATTTTATGCAGATATATTGCCATAATAATAATAATAATAATAATAATAATAATAATAATAATAATAATAATAATATGTATTATTATTATTATTATTATTATTATTATTATTATTATTATTATTATTATTATTATTACCACTGCAGAGGAAGAACACATGATTACAGGTACATACTAGAATATTATGTAAGGGATATAGATGGGAAGTTGTTTATACATGCAAATAACACAAATAGCAGTTCAATGTAAAAATGAGTACACTGTCTGTATTAGTATTAAAAATAAGAATGATCACATTCAAATATACTATATTGCATAAGTAAAAAGAACCTTGTGCAGCTTTTTATAAAAAAAAAAAAAAAAAAACACACAAGAATCAATGTTAGACTCTTTGGCAAGCCAAAGTGTTGTTTTGTAATCCATCTGTTTCCACACCTTTTTTTTTTTACGATTTGGAAAATAACTAATTTGACAGTATTTCATCATACTTGCCTTAAAGGAAAAGAAAAAAGTAGATGAGTACTCATTAATCATACTGTCTTACAATAAGTATTATAGAATCAACATTGAAAAAAATAGAAAGAAGATACTGTATACTTTTCGAAATTGAAAATGTTTTTTAATCATTTGTCATTATGATAAAAATAACCTTTGAAAATGGAAGAGAATTATTATATATAATCCAACCTTTGGCATTAAAATTAAGTTTGATATTCCCATAAGCAAAAGTTTATTCAGTTCTGTGCATTGGCAACTAATTGCATTAGGAACAGTTATGGGAGAATACACACAGTGCAATATGAACTACCAATATGGACACCACTGATTGCATAGTCCCCAACAAAGCATTACTCACTGTAATTGACAGTGGCGTATTGGATACCCACCATAATGTCTATGGACAAGTATTGATATATTAATTCAATATGCATATAATTTATTTAAATACAGTTACCAAATACACAATCAAGTGTATAGACTGCATGTCAAATGGTTTTATGTAGCAAGGAACATAAAATGACATAAGATAATAGGAAACAAGATACAAAAATCTAAAATGGGAGGGAAAAAAAGAAAGGAAAAACACAAAACCAGAATCAGTGCACACAGATGCACAATATTAAGTAGACACAGCATTGCAACACATCATTTTGACCATAATTAAAAATAGTAATGTCAATTCAGAATTAGAATAAAATAAAATAAAATAAAATCAGATTAGCGATGCCAGTACATCCGTAAAATATAATCCTATTAGAATTATGGTCTATGCGTCCAATAGTCCTGCCATGGAAACTACTGGATTAGAAGCCGAGAAGGTATAGGGGATACCTGCCATTAAGTTCAACTTGAGTAATAGTGGGAGCTGTTTGGAATCTCAAATTTTGTAGTTGGCCCATTATATACCTATCATTTTGGATAATTCTCCCGGAAACAGATGTAACATTGCTAGTAATGGAGTCAGAGGGATCGGGAGGTTCAAAACCATAGATATAAAAGCAAATACTGAAGACCACAGTTTAGCTAGAGCTGGGCACTCCCAAAAGATATGGAAAAGAGAGCCCACACAACCACAGTTGCGGCAGCATAGATTTGAGACTGCTTGCCAAATTTTGTGGAGAAAAAGTATTCCAAGTGGGAAATACAACTAGATAATTGTAAATATGACCTAAATATTTTATGCCAATTGTTTTCAGGTATGGAGGTGGTGAGATCTCGTTCCCATTTCAATAAAGATGGAAATTTAGTAAATCCTGAAGGTTTTATCAATATAGTGTACCACCACTTGATTCCACATCTAATATCTGCGCATGATAATCTGTCTCTAAGGTGGCCATACACGAGGGCAATTTATCAGAGGCTTAAGGCCCCCATACACTATGTGATTTGGTCCCGACTACACCCGATTCAGATGGATCGGGCAGTGATATCGGGCCAAAACACATGCTTAGACACCCGGTCCGACCCGATGGGCGGTCCAATGCGCATCGGATCAGAGTCAGGAGGTCGGACCGGCTACACATTAGATTTGCTAAATCTTATGTGCAGCCGGGCAGGGGACTCAGTGAGGTGGTTAGCGGGGGACACAGAGGCTGCAGGCGGCGGCGAGGGAGCCGGAGCAGGGAGCTGCCAGTGCTCCAGGCAGGTGGAGGAAGCAGGGGGGCGGGGGAAGCTGCGAGGCGGCTGTCGGGGGATGCTACTAGTAAGGCAGAGGCAGTGGGCAGGGGATGCTGCGGGGGATACAGAGGCAGTAGTAACAGAGAGCCGGGCAGGGGGAGCTGGGAGCTGTCAGCGCCGGAATAAAAAGCCCATACAATGAATGGGAAGCCTGTGATTGGCTGAGTGCTCTCTCAGCCAGTCAGCAAATGGCTGAGAGAGTGCTCAGCCAATCACAGGCTGCCCATTCATTGTAGGTTTTTTTTTTTTTCAGTACTGACAGCTCCCGGCTCCCCTTGCCCAGCTCTCTGTTACTGCAGCCTCTGTGTCACTGTCTCCCGCAGAGTCCCCTGCCCGCTGCCTCTGCCCTAGTAGCAGCATCCCCCGCCAGCCGCCTTGCAGCATCCCCCACCCGCAACCTCAATGTCTGCTGTCCCCCTGCTCCCTCGACCTTGCAGCTCCCAGGGAGTTGCATATGACACATTGCATGCAATGTATCATATGCAAAACATATGCAGGGGAAATCAGGTCCGACTTGTCCTTAGGACAAGTCAGACTAATGTATTGGGGCCTTTAAAATTGCATAAGATTTCCCTTGAACCGCCTGGCAGCTTCCTGTGAGACCTGCATGTCAGATTTTGTACTTGAGAGTTTATTTCGCGTCAACCCGTGACAAATCGCATGCAATTAATATTACTGCATAAACTTGTACCATACAATTTTTCTAATGGGATGTACTACAGGGTGTTAGGGGGGCTGGTCTAAATAGTGCTATTTAAAGCTACGGAGAAAAGGCTAGTAGCTACCCTACCTATGGGGCCAATTCAGCGCGTTCGGTCGGTCTGAAAATGTACAGTCTGACCGGTTATCGGTCAGCCACATATGTGCACAAAGTCAGCAAAAACACAGGCATTTCCCAGGCTTTGGAGGGAGACCGCTGACATCATAAAATAATAAAGCATTGGTGGCAATGGAAGAAGCAGCCTCAGGAGTATTTTCTCATCAGAGGCTTTCTTCTGCTGCTGCTGGGTAGAAGGAGGGGTAGGGAGGCAAGGGCAGTGAGCAGGGAGAGAGGCAGCTGGCTCCTCGCTGCTGCTGCCAACACCAAGTGGCAGGAGCCTGGAGGGAGCAGGGAGAGGAGGCAAGCCCTGCAATGTATCGCATTGCACCTTGTGTCATGTACATGCAATCTGGGCACTGTACATGCGATTTATCGTTGAAATTGCATGTAAATTGCCAAAATGGCATGTGAAGCGTATGGGGGCCTTGAGATATTTTGGGAGTGTGGCTATCTTATGTGAGGGAGCAGTGATACTGGCCCACCAGTGTCTAAGTTCAAGGTATTTAAAAAAAAATCCCTATGGGAGAGAGAGTATTGGGATTGAATCTGGGTAAAGGAGAGCAGGGCACCAGATGAAGATGCATCCGCTAAAGATATTATTCCTTTTGATGACCAGGATGCAAAAGATAGGTTTGGTATCAGTAGTGCCACGCCGTCACTAAAATCTTGATCATTTTGCTGAAAATACTAATAATTCTCCTTTCATGACATAGACATGATTACACTCCCATCCTCAGGTATAATTTTGATATTTTAATTGATAAAATGACCATTATAATTAAAATACAATGTTTTGTAACATATTTCTAACCCTAAATATATCATAAGTACTTACAATGTACAGTATGTGTTTGTGATAATGGTTATAATGAAAACGATAGTAATAGCATTTGATAAATACAGATATTAGTATTGAAACTGGTGTTTAATAAAATGTCTAAATTACTAAAGAGGATTTTCTTCTCAATGAAATATAAATCAACATTATTTCAGATTTTAAATTGAAATCAATCACATCATTCAGTTACAATTTATTTACTGTTGCATATTTTTTTGAGCTCTTCCTATAAATACATTTATTTTTATATGTATTTTTGAAATCCATATATGTTCTTTGCTCTGTGTGTAAAACCTATTTTTTTTTTTTTGCTGAATCCTGTTGGAAAGACAAAGATGAAGAACAATTTTCTTTACAGTTTAAGATTTCAACCATGACAATTAGGGTTCTTGTTTCTGCTGACTTCATTTTCACCTTCAAATCTATCAGGTCAGCAAGAGGTAATGTTTTCATTTAAACATACCTGTTAAGTTGACCTAAGTTTTAACATAAACAGAGCCTTTCAAATGCAGACACCTGAAAAACTAGTTTTTTTTTTTTTTATCCTGGCTCCAGCGTGTGCATTTGAAAAGGAAAATAAGCCATCTAGTATTACATTTTATAAGTGTCCTCCAAATTATTATACCATTCCATAATAAACAGGAAATATATTATTTATAACTATACAATTCATATGGGAATGGACAGAAAACTTATTTCCCAATTTGTAAATATTAAGAGCCTAAATGCCAGACCACTGTCCAGGATTAAGCAACAATAATTTAATGAATAACGTATGTGTTAACACATGGGTCAATTTAATTTATTACATATGTTTCTTCCATCTAATCAGATTATTTTTTTTAAATCTTTCCATCTGTCCATTAAACTTAAAATTTCTATTTTATCATTAATGTTCTTTAATTAATGTAATTTGTATTTTAAAGAGCACTGATAAGGGTTCTTCTTCTGAAATTAAATAGTATGTGCTTTTAACTTACTTTAAATACATAGAAAGAATACCACTAAAAACTTAATGGTAAATTTAGTGCAACAGTTTCTGTTTTATAATTGTACAAATGTATCATCATTTTATGTACTGTATGGGGGATAATACTGATGGGAGTTCTATTTCACATGGGATGTTGCTATAGGCAACCAATCAGAATCTGCTTTTTATTTATGTAGCACCTTCTAGAAGATAATACATGTGATTTGATTGGTTGGCCATAACAACATCCCATTCTAAATAGAAGTGCCATCTTAGTAAATTTTCCCCTACGTGAGGACTTTTGAAAATGTTATTGACATTTGTACTTGTCTTAAATTGCATTGTACTGTAATTTGTTATTAAATTGTTTGTCTGCTTTTGCTCATTTATGTATTGTTAGGCACTGCGGAACCCTTGTGGTACCATATAAATACACAATATTAATAATAATGTTTTTCATTAACATGACATTGGATTAGTGTGGTTAGAAAACAGGTATGTATTTATAACTATTATTATTATTATTATTATTACCACCAGTTGTTAATATAGTGCACATATATTCTGCAGCTCTTTACGGAGAATATTTGAACATTCACATCAGTCCCTGCCCCAATGGAGCTTACAATATATATTCCATACCACATGTACATGCACACCCATTTATTCTAGGGTTAGTTTTGTTGGGAGCCAATTAACCTTCCTCTATATTTTTGGAGTGTGGGGGGAAACTGGTGTACCCGGAGGAAACCCACGCAAGCACAGGGGGATTATACAAACTCCACACAGTTAGGGCCATGGTGAGAATCAAACCGACAACTTCAGTGATGTGAGGAATTAATGCTGATCATTGCACTGTACATGTATTTCCTGAAGAACAAAATAAGGAATAATCTATTGGCCTTATTCAGACCTGATTGCAAAAGCAAAATCTTTCTTAAATGGGCAAAACCATGTGTGCTGCAGGGAAACTTTTTGCTTTGGCATTCAGGTCTGAATCAGGCACTATTTTTAAAAGTTAATATGTAAATACACTTTTGTATTAATACTCTTTAATGCAGTACAGAACATTTCCACAATACAAGATTTATGGGATATCCACCATTTTGGCAAAAAATAAGTACTACAATCTTCCTTTTAGGAATATATGATTTCAAGCAAACTTTTCACTCTTGACTTTAACAACAAGGAACACAATGAGAACTCAGTAGGGTGCTGACTGATAACATGTAAGCCTGGCACAACTACTCCCATATGGTACATACCCTAGGTAGTGAATACTAGCAATCCACACTCACAGCCTTGAGATCTTGAATATACATACAATTTCTGGCCAGTTGTATCCAAGTGCCAACTTTCATGCTTTTTTATTTTACTTATTAATAGTTATTTATACAGATCACACATATTATGTAGGGCTATATAGAGACAGTTAGAGTTATACCCATCAGTCCATGCCCCATCTGAACATACAATCTATATTTATTATTGCTTGGAAACATACATCTACACAAACACACACACAGTTACACACACACATTATTTTTGTCTGATGCCAAGTACCCTACTAGTATGTTTTTGGAGTGTGGGAGAAACTGCCAACCATGTCATCATGACCATCAAGTCAATTCCTTGCATGATACAGTTGGTGATTTCACTCAAAGAACAAGACCAATCAATTAGGTATCCAAAAGAGCTTTAAATAGTCAACACCGCATTTTCAAAATTTTTCACTATAACATGGTGTAAAAGAAGTTACTACTGTGAAACAGAATGTGAACATTCTATTGATATAATAATTAAGTTACAGTGCTGTATCCAAATCCCCCAGCACAATGACAGACTACTCATTTGGAAACAGGGTATGATTTTTAAAACCTGCATATTAATTTTTCATTTATATATTGAGCAATAACCAGCTGTATGATGTCCTGCATCAGTTGGAATTTTTAGTAAAACAGTTCAAAATTTGTCAATTAAAAATGCTGGCATCGCTAGGCCACGAATATTACATATATTTCTTCACACTCTATAGAGGTGCACATAAACATGTGAGATGTTTGGTTACTGCAGCTGTCTGACATTTGCTGTTTATACATTTATGGGCCTTTTTGCAATCAGTAACAATAGGACAATATCGGACAAGGTTCAAAGGGTTTGGTCAGCACACACCGATGAGCGCAAGAAAAATTACCTTTTTAGATGCCTCCTTATCAGGGTCTCCTTCTTATCTTTTATTGCTCTTTCCTTCAAGGACAGCCCCTCTCAGGTGCCGTCATTCCAGGAAATGTCACAAACAATAGTTCAGTAAGCTGTAAAATTGTGGTTTTAAACAGATACACATTTCTTGCTATTTAGAGAGTGGAAATAACAGAACTAGATTACAAATCCAAGTCGCTCCTGTGGTACTAAGCAATACACATTCAAGCTGTAAGAAGCCATGCCAGTGGCCTAACAATAGTCCCGCAGACCCTGCGGTCGCGAGGAGGCGCTGTGTAAGTGCAGGCGCCGGGGGTCTGCGGGGCTATTGTAATGCCAATGTGCTGCGGCCGGGACTCGCAGATTTACCTGTCTGCGCAGTGGTCCCGGCTCCCCTCCTGCCCTGGCTTCTGCTGAAATGAAAATGGACCATCATAAAATGTCAGCCCCCATACAGCAGACAGTTCTCTGAAACTGTCTGCTGTATGGGGGCGGACATTTTGTAATGGTCCATTTTCATACCAGCAGAAGCTGGGACCACAGACAAAATCTGCGAGTCCCGGCCGCAGGGGCATGAGCGGCGGCAGTGGGGGGAGGGTTTGTTATTGTTACTGGGGGGGGGGGGGGGGCGCTGCTGATATTTTTGGTGGGGGGGGGCATGATTTTCACTGAGCCATGCTATGCTATACTAGAAGCCTTGTTTTCATGGTATTACAGGTAATGAGCTAAACCCATACAGTACAGTACATAAAACAAGAGGTGATAATCTGATTTTTGGTGTTAAAATGCGAGTGACTAATATATACCTTATTTTAAAAACGCGCACTCCATCTCCTTAGGAAAAAAGAGCAAAACACAGTGTGGATCATATCTAGTTTGAAGTTGAGTGTAGTTTGTAGTGAGTCCAAAAGATGCAAGGGATAGAGGACACTGTTCAATCCTAATCCTTCTGGACCTCTCTGCAGCATTTGACACCGATGACCATGGGATTCGAATTGAGCACCTGAAGAATTTCTGTGGTCTGCGTGGCACAGTCCTTAGCTCGTTAAAATCATTTCTCGCTGGCAGGTCACAGAGAGTTTCATTGGGAGTATACTCTTTGCCACTAGTTCCATTGTCTTGTGGTGTCCCACAGGGTTTTATACTATCTCCCATGCTTTTTGTAGTATACATGCTCCCACTGGGTGACATAATCAGACATCATGGCCTGGTCTACCACTGCTATGCAGAGGATACACAACTGTAAATTTACCTTTGTTCCAGGCACTGATAACACAATAACAACCTTAAATGGCTGCTAGCTGAGCTCCAGGAGTGGATGAGTGCCATTTGTACTTCCCTCAGAAGACCTGCCTAAAGTCACACATGCATTTATATCATCACGCCTAGACTACGGCAATGCTCTCTACCTGGGTCTCCCATCGAAAGAATTGCACCGCTTGCAGCTGGTACAAAATTCAGCTGCCAGACTATTAACTAACCAGTCTCGCTCCTGCCACATAACTCCCATTCTCTACTCCCTTCACTGGCTACCTGTAAAATGGCAAACTGTTTTCAAGATTGGTTTACTCACTTTCAAGGCCCTATATGATCAAGGCCCAAGGTACCTGCAGCAGCTGCTCATTCCTTACGCTCCTACTCGATTACTACGATCCATTGAAGAAGGACTACTAACAGTACCCAGAATTTCCCTGAATTCATCTGTGAGTCGAGCTTTCAACTCTGTTGCTTCAACTCTATGGAACTCTCTTCCTCACACAGTGCAAGAAGCCCCCACTGTAGAATCCTTTAAAAATAGACTAAAGACTGTTTAAGCTTATTTTGTATTTTGAGCTGTAAAGACAAATGTAAAGCACTTTGAGTCCTATTGGGAGAAAAGTACTATATAAATATTATTATTATTATTATTATTATTATTATTATTATTATTATTAATATACAGTATACAGGTGAGTTAATATGATTTGCTGGGCCAGTACTCTTCCTACCTGTTTACACATATAGAAATGGATTCAGTATTAAATCCCGGCGATCGGGATCCCGGCGTTCAGAATCCCGACGCTGGAATCCCGATCGCCAAAATCCCGACAAGGGGGGGACGTGGATTGCCCCCCCTTGCGGGCTCGCTGCGCTAGCCACGCAGCGGGCCCGGTGCCTCGCTACGTTCGTCACACTAATTTATTCTCCCTCCGGGGGTGTCGTGGACACCCCCGGAGGGAGAAAGGGTCGGGATTTCGGCGATCGGGATTCCAGCGTCGGGATTTACACTGCATCCCATAGAAATGTTAAAAACATGACGTTATGTAGGACTGGAGTTAAAAGCCACTGGTTTAAAGTGAAGCGTGAAAATAACATCTTTCTCTACAGCCTTAATTTCCATCAATCCTCACTTGCATGCATAATAAGCTTTAAATGAATAAAACATAATTATAAATGAATAGAAATAAAAAACATTATCTAAATAAATACTGAATGGTAAAATGTACAGATTCTATAAATGTAAAATTGCTTGTATACATGAATGGGTATATCCCCTACGGCAAATGAGTCCAATGTCATTATCTGTCATGAACTCATGCCATTATCTTCTATGAGGTAGTTTGCTGAAAGTTATGCATGACAGGAATGTGTAGATCCGGGGACTTTTACTTAAAATGGATTGATGAGGCTGGACATAAATTATATTCTATTGAACATAGAATGAACTCATTAAATGAAAAAATATAAAACTTGTCATCATGCAACTCATAGTATGCAAACTCAATGTGCAATGTTTGCTTACATTTTTGTTTTTCCGATTTCAAAAAATTAAAGAAAATAATAACTTTTATGTATTATTATAACACTAGTAGTCATTTTGGTATTATAAATATTATAAACAAATAATTTTACATAAATGATTTATCATTCTCACAAATTTGTATATCACTATTAATCAATATAAAAATTAAGAAAAATGAACAACCAGTTTTTAATGGAGGTAGAAACTTGTTATGACATCTCAAGGACTGGTTGCACAACACTAACATATACACTGATTCGGTATTGGAGGGGAATTTTTTACAAGATTTAATATCAATTCTTTCCTTTACATACATGATCAAAAGATCCCAAAGGAAATACAGGAAAACCCTCTACTTTGGTCCACCCGTAGGTTATGCCATATTTTGAGACACAAGAATAGACTGAACGTGCAAAAAATCCTTTTTCTGAAATTTATGCACAACCCAGACTTTCAAAATAGTAATGCAGGGAATTAATTTTCAAAATAGGTTGCTTGTTTGATGTATTTGACAAGAAACTCATTACAGTCTAGCAGGAAGTGGAAACATTTGACTTCTTGACCTCGTACCCCTTTGCATTTCATCAAGCACAACATTACATACTGTACAGTAAGTCAAGTTATTAGACACTTATCTGACCAGGATTGGTATAATACATTTGATACATTTTTTTCTTACCCCCCCCCCCCCCCCACCAGACTGCAAGGGGATATCTAGACATTACAATGTTTTTCGAGACCTGATTGACTACAATACTGTAATATCATGCCCACCTCAATGGCAACAACATTTTCCAGATTTAACAATAGATTCCCTTTGAAAGAATTGACACTTTTCTTATCGAATGATACCTGCAAGTTCCTATAGAGTTATTCTTCAACTTATACCATAGAACCTATATTAGTCCTCATAGGGCTTAATTGATGGAATCTTCCTCATCAAGTAGGTGCCCTAGATGCCACGCGGACAATGCTGATATTTTCCACTGTTTGTGGACATGTTCTAAAGTCAGGGCTTTATGGCTTAAAATGTATAGATTTGATCTTGATAGTCTTGTTAATGACATCCCCTTCACTCCTGAGTGGGCAGTTCTAGGTACACAAAATGAACAAAGTGAACATTACTTGTTTTCAAAGTATTCACCTTTGCAAAGTTGCATGTGCACATAACACTTGTTTTCTGCATGTTGGTTGAAGCTTATGGGGACTCAAATCTCTTCCCATGCAACGTGTACTTGAGTTGTAGTAACACAAAGAAGTCACATTGGGTATGGTATTGCAGAGGATCAAGCTCCTGGACACATTCATGAGCCAGGAAATCTATCACTTTTCAGTATTTATGGGCAACTGCAATGTCATCATGGAGATGGGCACCACTAGTGCAAGTTCTTGGATGGCATCTGGAAATTTCTTAGACCAATTGTGGCAAGCATTGGTTGGAATACTAGTCACCAGAGATGGTACACTGCTGAATGAGTGGAAAGGTAAACTATCTACTGTATATGACCAGTCTTGGCAATAAAAATGGCCACCATCTACTTGGCCACACTGCATTCATGTTACAATTCTGTAGCAGGACACTTCCATTTGGGGTCCACTGGGCCATCTGTTGTTTGGTCTAGGGGTTAAAACTATACATCAAGGAGTCATCAGCTCTGATTATATCCCAAACAGAGTTTGAGCAACTGTCATGAAACCTGGCTAGCATGTTGCCTCCCCAAGTCATCCAAGACATTTTCTACCCTTGAGTTAGCTGTTAGAGCACCAAAATTGCACAGGCTTTATAGAGTGACAAGCAGATGGATCCCAATGAGATGCCTATATACTGTAGACTTTACAGAAAATGTAATGAGGGTTCTGCTTGTAATAGCTTACAATCTATAGGGATGGTGCACGTGGAGACCATAGCAGAAATGGAAACAGGTGAACCAGGCAGGTGAACAAATCAGAGGACAATTTTATTTTTTAACACAAAAATAGCCCAGCACCCACTGCCCAGGGATGCTAGGGACAGCCCCAGGCTTCAACCCTGGGCGGGTAAAGCCTGGGGACTTCATTCAGGGCTGACCTGTCAGGGGGTGATGTTTTGGCCAGGGGAGCTTATATAGTAAGTCTCCACTGGTTGTGACATCACCCAGCTGGCAGTTGGAGCCCGGTGGTGGTTCCAAAATCCAGGGAACTCCTAGAAATTTTGTCCACCATTATTCTCTGAAGGGGGGGCGGGGGGGGGTTCACAACCCGGATGACTGCATTTTTCTACTTTTAACCCCAGAAATTGTGAGTCAATTCTAGCTTGTTCTTAAAAATATCACCATATTACATGTGGTTTTTCAGATGAAAATTGCACAAGTGACATCATTTTTAGCGGACTACGAAATTGCTCCCTTTTACATCTTGCCCCATATACCTCATATTTGAATCTATTTGTATGTTCTATGGGTTTCCCCTGGGCACTCCGGTTTCCTCCCACAATCCAAAAATATACTGGTAGGTTAATTGGCTTCCAAGAAAATGAACCCTAGAATGTCTGTGTGTACATGTGGTAGGGAATATAGATGGTAAGCTCCACTGGGGCAGGGACTGATGTGAATGTTCAAATATTCTCTGTAAAGCGCTGCAGAATATGTGTGCGCTATATAAGAAACTGTTAATAAATTAAATAAATATATGTAATTATTTGATGTTATGTATGATTATTGTTACATTATGTTTTTTTTTTACTTTCTGTGTAGCTATACTCCACAGGGTTAATTAATAGCGCTGGTCCTCATTTGGGTGTTAATTTATGCACTATTGTCCGATGATCACAAAGTCATTGGTTTAGTTTTTATTTAAGTAAAAATAAAACAAAAATATAATATTCTTGAAAAGCAATACATTTTTTAATGTACTTAAATAATTAAAATAATTATTTAGCTACATTCTAGAGGTTGGCTAGTGGTTACAAGTATTCGTATTTCTAGAGATCATCATTTTCTGTCTTTCAGCTCAATTCCCCTGTGGAACTGAAAGTCTTATGTCTAATCCCTACAGACCAACTTCACCTTTTTTGTTTTTAATCACATTATAAAATCCAATTAAAGACCATTATGCTAATGTAAACAGAGGGAGAGAGATAAAACAAGGCATTGAAATGTTTAATTTGGCCCAGAATGAGTTTATTTCCCAGGACATAAAGAATCTCCTTTAGATAGTTGCTGCAGTGACATTAGAAACATGCAAACTGATCCTCTGATTAGAATCTGGAAACGGGAGATAAAAGGTTTATCTGTGGGACAAGGGCTGTTTGATGGGCCATTAGATGACACATTTGTATGTTTGCTTAAGCCCTCTTTGATTCTGTCAGTGTCTTGTCAATGACAAATACAGTATAAGCAAGCCTTTAAAGATGCTTCATTGTTAGGTTGGAAAAATATCAGTAATGCAAATTAATCTAATAAACAGATGATTTTATGAAAAGAATAACCTTTATCAGCATAAGATAGATGACAAAGGAAATCAAACATGCTGATGGAGAATCTACAATAATCTAAAATATTTGTCAGTACACAATAGAGTTTACTGACAATGCTAAACAATTGTTAATAATTCAAATTCAAGACATTCTTAGATAGGTCTGTATCTTAGGGTTGGATTTTAAAAATAAAGTTTTATTGTATTTCAACTTATTTTCCTTTTCTAATCTACCATTATTTATTTTTTCATTATGTTAACATATTTGTTATCCAGTAATTGTGTAATATTTAGTATTAGTGATTGAAGATCACTGGAAATTTAGAAGTGAAGCTATGGAAAATATCATGGAGGCTTAAACCTTTGGCCTGCCTAAGTATTTATACAATGACCTGGGCCCGAAGCCCAGTGTAATTTACATGGGACACAGGCTTTCTGCATACATAACGTGCACCATGGGCCTGGGACCTGATTGCAAACATGGTGGTGCCAAGTGTGTGTGTGTGGGGGGGGGGGGGGGCTGAAGCAGTTACTTATTACCAGGGCCCAGGGTTTTGGGGGGGCCTGTCTGGGGCCCAGGTCCGCTGCCACCCCTCCCCTGAAATATACCAGTGATATCTTTGGGAAAATTACAATTCACATTCCAAATGGGCCCTGCAATTATGTTATTTTGAACATTATTTAATATAAAAATGCATCATGATGTCCACTTTTTAGACAATGCCCCTTATTTACTGGGGCTTAAGTAGCTATCTATGCCCCTGTGCCTGACAACCCTGGCAGTCTATGGATGGTTTGATATGTCTCAAGCATATGGTGGTGCTGTGTTAGTCTTAGTTTAGTTTTTTTTCCTTTCCACCAGTCTTTCAGCTTCTTTCCACAGCTGCTGGCCCATTTTATACTCTTCTTCCACATGAGTTGCCTGGCTGGTATTTTGAAACTGCTGCCAGTTGCAAGCCAATATAGATGAGAAGGCAATCAGGAGTGGCTATGGTAAGCCAAATGAGGCTTTCTATGGATGCACCTAACTGTTGCCAGTCTCAGTTGAGATGAATTTGGCTTGCAGGGCTGTGTCTCATTCAAAATAGTGCTGCTTAATGGTCACCAGTTTAAGGGATGCAACTAGCTTATGACAAGGTGCCACATTTGAATTTCTACCGCAGCCACTGCTTCTTGATTGATGCTTGTAACTGGACCTGAAGCAGCTCCAGCCACCAGGGACACATCTCTGACTCACTTTGCTGCACTTCCAGTGAAGGCACAGTAGCCAGCACTTGGGCCCAATGCCAGCTGTTAAGTGCCGATGTATCAAAATATAAGTAAACAAATGCAGGATATTTTTTTTCTTCCATTACTACAGACAAATATTAAAATAACATGCAATATTTTTTAAACAAAATAAAGAACAATTAATTATGGTCAGTTGCAGTCTAGGTTCGAATTATGTGTTTAAAAAGAAATAATATTGCTAAAGCCAAATAAGCCATCACTATGACACTGCTGAATTTGAAAAATGATATTATGCTTATGAGCTAAATAATATTAATAATAATAATAATAATAATAAAAAGTTAAAGAAATAAATATATCACTACTACTAATAATGACAAAGACAAAGTATTAAGAGTTTTTACATTTGGTTTTATGTTTGTATGCATTATAAATGTTGATTTGTTTTCAGAATGGGTTAATTTAAGTAACTTACGGATGGTGTAATGGTTAGCATTACTGCCTCACAGCACTGAAGTCATGGGTTCAATACCCACCATGGCCCTAACGGTGCGGAGTTTGTATATTCTCCCCGTACTTGCGTGGGTTTCCTCCGGGTGCTCTGGTTTCCTCCCACAATCCAAAAATATACTGGTAGGTTAAATGGCTCCCAACAAAAATTAACCATAGAATGTCTCTGTGTGCATGTACATGCCCACTGGGTCAGGGACTGATGTGAATGGTCAAATATTCTCTGTAAAGCGCTGCAGAATCTGTGTGCGATATATAAGAAACTGCAAATAAATAAATAACTTAGACTGTTTTTTACTCATTGATAGAAGCCAAGAGAACAGATGCAGCTGATCACTGGGTGGACGTTTCCTGTCATTAGGTTGTAGCAGCCAGTGGCATAACTATAAATTTTTCTCCCCCCCCAGCCAAAATGTTTGTGGCGCCCCCCCCCCCCCCCCAGGCATAACGGAGAAGCTGAAGCAGGTGAGAGGAAAAGAGACCATCAGACACTGCTGCTTCCCTTGGCTCCAACCCATCCCAGGCCACCCTAAAACGCCCATCTGCGCCCATCCTGTACACAGTAGCCAATAGCCGGCTCTGTATACAGTCAATTGAATCAGTGGGGGGATTTGTTGTCTCTGCCATGGCCGCACCTGTGCTGCGAACAACTCGCCTCCGGTGCTCGGCCAGTGGGCAGCGGCAGGCAGCAACATGTCAGTGCGTCGAGCGGGTGCCAGCGCCCACACAGACCCTGCTGCCACTTGCTCCCCCAAGTGGCAGCTGGGGCTGCCTTACAGTAGTTACGCCACTGGTAGCAGCATGATCCATAGAATTCTCACGCAATTGTGTAATATTAGCCCTGTCTCTTTCCAACAGCGTCTCCATTTCTAGCATTACACGAGTAAGTAGGAGAGATACAGGTGAACCACACATTCTTTCAGGTGTCTGTGAGAGTGTGTGAAAATTCTTGAGTCTCCCAAACATTTTAAGAGAGTAGGTAAGTACATATAAGAAGTTAGTAAAATCTATGCTATATTTTGGCATGTGATCATATTCTGATTGTATTGAAGGCAGAATGTAAAAACACACATGGTTTGCTGAGGTGAAGACTTACTTTTTTGTTTTTGTTGCTTTGTTCCAAACTCAGAATCAGCTTCTTATATTGTATAGGAACTGTGCCACTCAGCCATATGTACCCCTGTGTCTCCCCTGTCTCGCATGCTGCATAGCAACCTAAAACTGTACTGTCCCTGCTTAACTGTTACCTACCTGGCTGTTGCACTGACCAGTGGCGCCGTTGATGGCTGCCTAGGTGCTGTGCAGCTCAGCAAATATATGTTTCCTGTATGATAACTGTACTGTCTATGTTTATATTGTTGTCTACGTGGCTGTTGCAATGACCATTGGTGCCGCTGATGGCTGCCTAGGCACTGTGCAGCTCAGCGAATATATGTTCCCTGCATCTATAATCCCCAGGTACATCTAGCATATACCTGTATGTGTTATGTATATCTGTACTGTCACAGTTTAACTGTTACCTAATGGCTGTTGCACAGTAATCCAAATTAAATTTCAAGTATATGCAAAAATACCTGGCCAATAAAGCTGATTCTGATAATGTATGTATTCTGTAATATACCACTCAGAAAACACATATTAGTTATTTCACTAATCTTTATAAACAGGTCAATATATTTATAGTCTTTTTATAACAGCAAAAGTAAATATGTTTTTTCAATGGATGGATCAAAATAATGGATTTTCTGTACCTGTTTTTTTTTTCAATGGCAAAAGTGCAGTATGCTGAGAAACACATAACACATAAGCCATTAATTTTCGGGTTGAACGGGTGCACATGCTCAAATTCACCACCACCGAAAACCGGGCTGAATTTGTATGTGAACAAATGATTCTGAATCAGCCCCGTAGTCAAGTAAGTAATTATATTATTATTATTTTTATTATTATTATCATCATAATCTAATTATTTACATTGGATAGAAATATTATTACAGAGCCACAAAATCACAATAACAACAACAAAACAGAACCATAACTATCAACAGAACAGAAATAGGGTCTTATAAAAAAGTTTGACTTTTCTATCACAAAATCTTTCACAAAATGAATGTGATAACTGGCAACAACTGTGATTACTTCCATTTCTTTTACTGTGTGTGACCATTGGCATACTGTATAATGCTGCAAGAATGTACAACCTATCCATACACATGACCAGTATATCAATGTCTTAAATTTGTGTACAGTATAAGTACAATTTCAAACAATCATTTATTTATTAGAATTATTATTTTTTGTAATATATACTTGACTGTTCAATAGACTCATGGTACCTATTACTCATACTAGGGTGGAACACAATATTTATCAATTACCTCATAACAGCCTGATTGTCTTTTATTTGGGTTTTTGCCACTACTTGGACAGGTTTTTACTTATTTACATTCCGAAGCTTCAATCATAAGACCCAAATCCAGCTTCATCAGAGACAATATGCGCAATTTACTAATTTGTTTCCAACAGAAAACATAATCCAGCTACTTTAGAGAGTATAAGATGAACACTCATGTACTTGGCAAAAAGAGAAACTATTCTGGGCACATTAACCTGGTTTACATATCCTAAAGACATTCCATTTATGTGCTGTAACTCTTTACCTTTGTTTTAAGTATTAGTTCATCTGGAAATTAATTGATTAGAATGGGAGGATGAAATGTGTTTTTGATAGATTTTAAAAACATTTTTCATAAATTATTTCACTTGAATAGAAAGATTATTTTGTTTTAATGTTTTCAAATCTATTTTATGGATTTTTAGCAAAATGACAAAAAAATATACAGCCAAATCATGTTAAAGCCATCAATAAAGTATATGTATAAAATATATAAACAAATATACAAAGGCAGGAAAGTGTCAAATTATCTAAACTCATAACCATACAATACATAGTTAATTAATTTTTCATCAAAGACATTGATTTAGGGTTTTTATTGGGTCCTATTCCAACCTTATGAGACCTTCAATAAAAAAACATGTATTCCATTGCTTGATATGTTAAGGTTCAAAGCTGCAGCATTTTTTTTTTAGTCAATAATAACAGGAATAGCCAAGGAGTGGATTCCAAATGGAAGAACTCTATGCTAATTGGCGTGGATGGGTATACTCATGGAAGGGGGGCTGCCTGTGGGACTGCCAGTCTGGTGTATGATTATCTAAAAGCTTTCACAGTGAAAGCCATTGCCACTGCTAAGCCATTTACACAATGTGAAATGGGGCTTTGTGCCACATACAACGCACCACATTTCCTGGTGCTCACAGCCATCTTTTTGGTTACAGTATATACAGTATTTGGAAAGAGGGTGTATGGGCAAGAGATCCACAGACTCTGTGCTACGCCAGAAAGATGGTAGTCAGCAGTACATTTAGGCCCTTATTCAGATCTGATCGCAGCACAAATTTGTTCTCAAAATGGGCAAAACCATGTGCACTGCAGGTGGGGCAGATGTAACATGTATAGGGCGGGATGTATCAACATACACCTCCGCCCTTCGCACGGCAGCCGCCGCGATGCTACCGCATATGTACTAACATATGCGGCCAGCATCGGGCTGCGGTAACGGAGACCCCCGCGATACCTGTGATGTTGGCTGCGGGGGTCTCCGTCACCTCCCGGCGGCTGCCAGCATCCCCCTGTGTCTCCTCCTCCCCCCTGAAGCCGGATGTCCTGCCGGCTGTGACACCAGGGGGAGGAGATGATCACAGGAGGACGGGAGGGGGTGGGCGCGCGGACGTCGGACGGCGGGCGGCGAAAGAAGCCCATAGGCTTCTATAGGGTATCGCCACCCAGAGGGTGGCGATACCCTGCCTAGCGAAAACGCTGCGGACGGGTATTGATACATAGGAAAATGCGGTAAAACGGGTGTTTTACCGCATTTTCCCGTTAGTACATCCCGCCCATAGAGAAAGTTAGATTTGTGTGAGCTATTTTGTTTCTGTGCAGAGTAAATACTAGCTGCATTATTTTTACACTACAATTTAGATTTCAGTTTCAACACACCCCACCTAAATCTAACTCTCTCTGCACATGTTACATCTGCCCCACCTGCAGTGCACATGGTTTTGCCCATTTTGAGAAAAAATTTGTACTGCAATAAGATCTGAATAAGGGCCATAATGAGGCTGATGTATGGTGGGGGATAGATCCTTTGTCCCCCGCAGGTATTTGTCTACCATTTATGTCATACTCATTATAGCCTTAAAATAGAGGGTGAATGGAGCTTGTTGAGGAATCATAAGTGATATTTTTCAGATATTGCATCATGCATCACCAGCTTTCATCTCACTCATAACCTATCTGTGATTATCTCCCTTTTTAGTCAATTATTGTAATGTTATGCATTGTAATGTCACAGCTAAATCCTATTCTGCCTTGTTGTGATTCATAATATAGAAACTCAAGTTAAATTTAACTAAATAAAGTTTATTGAATACTCTACCGAAATTCAGTTGGATTTCTGACCGTTGGGATTCGGCCACAGATATTCGGACTGCCTATTTAGAAAAGTAAAATACTGTATAGCAGTGTCTAATGTACCATATATTAATTAATTATTCAATTTAATCAAAAGTCAATGTTAGATCTTTTAAGTTTAATATAGCAAAAATTTTGTTTTACCATATCTAGCCAGTTTACTGTATTTAAAATATATTCTGTTTGTTACCGTACCAATATGCTATAAAGTCAGAGGCATTGGTACATTCAATGTATTTGGGAAGTGTTAGCTGTTTAATGACTTGTCTGTCAGTATTAGAAATGCAGTAAAACTTGACATGCTATGTTATTATAACTACTAAACTGCATATAACAGACAATAAACCAGTCTACTAGGCATGGGTGTGTGCTTATTATTCTGAAGCTTTCTTACGGCTGTTCTACTTTTTAATAGAAATGTTCAGACTGCGCTTCTTATTTAAGAATATGGGGGTGGAAACTAGTCAGAAAAGTTATTAAATTAAATAATCTATTATTAAGACGATATATATATATATATATATATATATATATATATATATATATATAAACAAAGTATATATAGGTGCGCTAGAATACTGTTAAATGAAATTGCAAACTAGTCCAAAAGTCCACAAAGGTCACTGAGATACACTCTCAAGAGATGACTATGCACACAGGGTCCAATATGTGAAGACCGTCACTCCCCTCTGTTAGAAGCACCCTCGTCCTATGGGTGTGAAACAGCTGCAAGAAAGGAAACACAGAGGGGGCGCCTCATAGTGCAATAAGCTTCTTATTTAATTGTGATAAAATACTATTTTAAAACAATACAGAGGATAAAACCCGTACCGAGTAGTTCAGCTGGTGTGGGCTAGAAATACCACATGATTTATAGCTACCAGTCCGGCATACGGCATACAGAAGTCTCCTGCAGGGCTCAGGAATTGGCGCACCATGCCGGGTGTCCTCCAAGCACACACCGCGTCTCGCTCACCCTCTCCTCCGGCACGACAGCCAGCCGCCCGCCAGGTAGTTCAAACAAGGTTGTGTCACTATATATATATATATATATATATAATATATATATATATATATAACATGTACTGTATAGATATGCACAAGATGTATCCTGCCATTCAGCAGCACCACTTGGTGATTGCAACAGACACATAGGTAGACACATAAAATAGTACAGATAAAACATGACAGTGGTGACACGGGTACATATTTTGGCTGTGCAGCACAGATCCTTGGCAGTCATTAGCGGTGCCATCTTGACATTGCTACCACCAGGGGCAACAGTGGAAGGGTTCAACAAGCCACCCCCCCCTCAACACACCACCGGAGTCAGCGTGGATGGACCCTGAAGTTGTCCTGCTTTGGGGCTAGGGGGGTAGCAGCGTGTTAGGTACCATTGCTGGAGCTATGGTAGTGGTGGTGGTGGGGGATCCCTCTTTGCGCTGTGGTCCACCACCACTGCCCCTGATAGTGAAGCTGTACTTCCTCCCTGGGGGGTCAAAGAGCTGGATCATTGAGTGGGGGCAGATGTGGTCCTGCAGTCTGCTAGAGGACAGTGGCCGGGGCCCCCAGGCTGAAAATCCCACGCTGTCACAGCCAGGTGACCCAGCCATGTGTCGCAGTTGCGGCTGGGGATCCTGCTGGGCTGGGATGTACCCAGTGGTCTCATCAGGGAATACTTTGGGCTGATGGGGATTGTGGCCTCTGGCCATGCTGGGGCCACAGCTGAGGCGCCACCTGTCCCGGGCCAGGGGGTCACTGCAATTTGCACCTGGGACACTTGGCAGTTCTCCTCGGCACTCCCGTCCTCCTCATCCATCCGCCTCCTCTGTCCACCTCCTCCTCCACTATCTACTGTCCACCTCCTCCACAACGATTCTCCGGGGGTCGAGTGTGAGAGCATGGGGATTGGAGTTCCACATGCATTGCACACAGGGATGTTACTGAAGATACGTGGCAGGGATGGGGCAGTTGAGACACAGGCAAAGATGAGGCTAGAGAGATGGGGGGGTGGGGGATTGGCACAGGGTGGTTGAGCCAATAAGCTGAAAATATGAGTGTGCTAGACCAAAATATTTTTGTCACAAGGCCTGATTGTAGTCACAATTGGTTCACAAAGGAGCCTTACCAATAAGTTATAGAAGGTCCCAAGATTTCCTTTGAACTAGCACTGCATTGTATTAGTCATTGTACAAAAGAAACTAAGTGAATAGAACATATATTTTTGCCTTAGTGTGTATATATATATATATATATATATATATATATACATACACATAAAATAAATAAGTGTGTGTGTTTATTCATCTATAACTAACGGTGTAGTAGCATGAATTACGTCTTAATTCTATGTGGATTACAATTTGACTTATAATTGATTTAGCTTTTTCAAAGAGACTTTCCCTATTTTGTACTTCAACTTCTAATGAAAATTTTCTGGTATGGGTACATTTTACAACAATCTCCTTCAGGCATGGGAAGTCCTTAATGAACTATTGGAAAAGGAATCTTTGTCCAATAAGACCTTTCTGACCCCTTACAGTCCTTAAGTAAATGTTGCCTACTACTCTTGGATCCATGTGACTTAAGTGTTTTCATCTACAAATTACATTACTGATCTGTATCCATCCATGTATTACATACCATGTAAATAGAGTTAGAAAGATTTCAGCATACATTAAAAGAGAGAGAGGTCAAGATCTAAGGTCAAACTAGGATTTGGAGTAATAGGTAATTACACCTCTATTTGGCATAGGATATAGGTTGGGCATAAATCACAGTTGTGATGGCTAGGTTTGTGCCACTCATGGTTATTAGATGTGTGTCAGTGAGCAAAGTTCTGATCAAAGCCAGCACACAGGCAGCCAGGGGTCGTGAAGCATGGCTGGGGACTAATTGCTAGTCTGAGTGGTGAAGGAAGTTTGTAATAAAAGACTATTACCTTCACTACTCTCATCCACTGGAGCGAAAATATGAGAAATTATAATTATCAATAGTTTGCTGGCATTTCATCTGAATTTCTTTTTAGAAACATGACAGAAAGAGCTATTATATTTCCATGGTAAGATTGAGTTCTTAGTTAATAAGTTATGAACTACAATTATTGTCAGTAGTTCTTATGTTATCCTTTTGTGCTAATGCATATTACTAATAAAGTGGATATATAGCTTTAAAAGTTAGGATTTATTCGATAATCCAACAGTTTTTGGTGCATAGCGAGTCTACAAGGATATATAAGGAAAAATGTGCATGCCCAGTCTCAGACGACTAATCCTTACATCATGGAGATTCTATCCTTCAGATATTCTTTTCTAAAGCAACTCTATATTTTAGCAGTGATAAGCAAATCCCTTATGTTTTCAGTATCCTGTATTAATACATTTACATTTACATAGCTAACTTTATGTAGCCACTATGATAAATAATAATAATAATAATAATATCTACCACTTTAGTTCATTTTTTAGGTACATGGTTACTCAGAAAGGTCTCCTGTGTGTGCCACTGGTTACTTCCACGATAAAGATAATTAATTTAATTACTTTTATACTGCTTCAGTAGGCTTCAGTAGCACCAAATATCTGTTCTCTGTGGTCCAGATCCTAGGCAAATCAAACACACTGAGGGGTGAATTTATGAAGCTTGGAGAAGTGTTATCTATACCCATAAAGAACGTTATGAGCAAGGTGATAATGGTTCAGCCAATCAGCTACAATATGTAAATTGACAGGTAAGAGCTGATTGGCTGAACCATTATCACCTTGCTCATAACGTTCTTTATGGGGATAGATAACACTTCTCCAAGCTTCATAAATTCACCCCTGAGTGTCACTGAAAGGGGGAGATATATTAAGATGGGAGTTCTATTTCACATTGGATGTAACTATGAGCACCCAATAAGATACTATGTATTATCTTTTAGAAGGTGCTGAATAAAAAAAAAAAAAAAAATTTTGATTGGTTGCTCAAAGCAACATTCCATCTTAGTAAATTTCTCCCAAATTGTTCACAACAATAAAACAACTGGCAGTGCTAGTATACAAAGACAACAGGTGCTGGCAACATTTGTACATCTGTGTGTGACTGAGTCCTAATCTAAAAAAAAAGGGCTTCAATCATGTGCTGCCCCATTGATTTTTGTATGGTATATGTGGGTCACTAATGCTGTCTGCAGTATAGGGGGACTTTATGCAGTAGGAGCACATCTCATCTATCTTCCTTAGGCCATGACTCAGCATGGCTAGCCATGGCTATAATATTGTTCTCAGCTGCAATACAATACATAGAACAATACAGTAGGGGATTAGAAGAGTAATCCAATTACTCACTTAATTGTACTATATGGATAGATAACAGTGGCTCCATCTGTATGTAATTAGTGACTGCTATCCACTGGGGCGGGAGTCCCCAAGACAGTGGTGCAACTAGAAGTTTTGCTCCCCCATGCCAAAAAAGTTTATGCCCCCCCCCCCCCCCCATGGCATTTTTTGTACACTCTGGGCGATATAATAAATGATATGGTTTAGAAGGGCCAGAACAAGAATATCATTCTTTGTGTATGCACCTTTATTTAGTTAAAGTCTATTAAGGTAAGGGGAGGTAGAGGAAGGATGGAGTATAGCAGTAGGGAGCAGCACAGGGGGACTGGCAGCTAGGGAGCTATATGGCAATATGGGGTGGGGAGTGTGGCAGTAAAGGGGGAGGGGTATGGTAGTGAGGGGGAGGTATGGCAGTAAGTATGGCAGGATGGGGAAAGTATGGTAGTAAGGGCAGAAGGATATGGCTGTATGGGGGAGAAGTACTGTATTTCAGCTTGGGTGATATGGCAGGGAAAGGGGGTGTTTGGTAACAGGAAGAGGTTATGTTTGTTGCCTTAATGACAGGAGTTCTGAATGCTGGAGGGAGAGAAGGGGGCAACTGGAGCCAGGGAGTGGGGGATGGATGGTGTCTGGAGGCAGGGTTACTGTAAGTAGGAGATAGATAGTTGTGTGGGGTTGTGTGTAAGGATGAAAGGGAGTGTGAGTGGGCTATGTGGGGGTTGCGAGGGGTCTGGGAGGAGTATAGGGTAAGGTTGAGGCTAGGGATAGGGGAGAGGTTAGGGTAAGGCCACAGGAGGGGAGAGGTTAGGGTAAGGCCGCAGGAGGGGAGAGGTTAGGGTAAGGCTGCAGGATGGGAGGTTAGGGGAAAGGTTAGGGAAAGGATGCAGGTTATCGGTCTCCCATTCCCTGCTCCTCCCCTGTACATTTTAAACTCTGCTACTGTCTAATCCCACTAACCTGTGTGCAGGGGAAGTGATGAGGCTGGAGCTCCTGGCTCTTGCTAGTAGTTGCTCACAGTATGAAAACTCCTGTGCGTGCAGGGTGCTGGTTGCTGAAATCTGCAGGTGAAGCAGAATGCCGGATACTGATAGGAGTCTGGAGTCCCATTTCCTGCTGCTGCTGATCATTTCCAGAGGTCAGAGGAGCATGTGCTGAGGCTCTTCTCCATTAAGAGCTCAGCACATGCTCCTCTGACCCCACTGCAGTGCTTCCTGGGATTTTTTGCCCAGTAATTCACTTCAGATTACTGTGTTCTGCCTCGTCCACCCAGCAGTGGTAATTGCCGGCAGGTCTCTTCTGCTCCTAAACTCTGGGAGGGAGGAAGTGGCGCTGCATGGACTGTGAGCACAATACAGCCAGAGGCAATAAAGGTGATGTGCCCCCTCCAGGTAGATGCAATTGTTAGTGCACTGGACGGGTTCCAGTGGCTGGCTCCCACACAGACCCCACTGCCGCTCTCTCACCTAAGCAGCAGCGGGGGCTGCCTTACACAAGTTACACCACTGCCCCATGATGAGAGTTTGCCAGAAAGGTTATTTTCACCCTTGGTAAAGTTGAGAAAAATCCTCTCCTTCCTCTCCTATGACCAAGTCCTATGTTCTTTCTCATTTTCCCTCCCAGGCAGTCCTTCTCTTGCTTCTGCCACCAAGAATTAGAGGTCACATCCTCATGACCTTCTACACACAGACAAATTTCAAAATAATGAGGTGCCCCCAACAAGCTGAAGTTCTGTTGTAAGTGAGGGTTATACTGAGTTATAATCAGTATCCAGGCATTATTAAACCATTACTTTAAATATTATATACACCATTGGTTTACATTTAATTTACTGTGTCTGAACTCTGTACAACCCCATCCTACCCCACGAAGCACACTGTTGCACTTACACTGTGCGGTCCCATAGCAGGTGACAAGTGGGGGCAGTGCTGACAAGATGTGGAGGCTGGAAAATTGGGGGTGAGCCCTCCTAACTTAAGTGCCATGGACCCCCCCACCCAAAGCATTAAAGCAGCCCTGCACCACCAGTACTTCTGCAAGAAAAATCGGAATTTCCTCACCTGAAGTTCTGTTATGCTTCATTATTGCCCTTGTTTGGACTTTTTCTAGTTCTATTACTTCCTTTTTTGTAATGTGGGGCCCAGAATTATATTCCAGTTTCCTACCCATCTACAAATACAGGTAGGTTAATACTGATTAAACTGCACAGCTCTAAATGTTTTTGTATACCAACCCCTAAAATTCCCTCAAATAACTTACCTACTATACTATCACAGGTCTAAAATTTGATGGGACATCCGCTTTTCCTTTTTTTTTGTAATAATAGTACTACCTCTACTATTCTCCAGTCCTACTCCTCGGGCACCTTAGTTGAAAATAAGTTCTCAAAAATGTAATACAGATGGTTTGCTAATTTCTCCCTTAATTTCATTAGAACCCTAGGATTGTATGCCTTCCAGACCTGGGGACTTGTTTATTTTGATTTTGCTGAGCCCCCTTTTTATCTCATCTAGTGAATTCAATACTAAGTGCTATTTGGCTTATTCCATTTGGGGTTCCACTGTCTGCTCCTCTCTAGTGAATACAGATGAGAAAAATTTATTTAACAGTTCTGCTTTGTCCATATCCTCAGTAACGCTATTTTCATTATTATTGGTTAAAGGGCCATTTTCTCTTTTATTATTCTTTTGCAATTTATGTATTTGAAGAACTTCTTGGCATTTGTTTTGCTCTCAGTGGCTATGCACATTTTCACTTTGAGCTATTTTGATTACCACTTTACAAATGTTATCTAATTCGTTGTATTTATTAAATGCCTCCTCATTCCTATTAGCCTGATAAATTTCGACTGCTCTTGTCTAAATGTTTTTGTGTACTTACTTCTTTGTCTAACCATGGCTGTTTTTTCCTATTCATTTTAGCCTTATTGACTTTTGAGATATATTTAATAGTGATTCCAGCTAATGTATTAGAGTTTCCCACATTTCCTCTTCATGTTTCCCCTCAAATAATGCTTCCCACCTAATTTATTTTAAAGATTACCTGAATAATTCAAAGTTCACTTTCCTAAAATGTTGTATTTTAGATTGGCTGTTGGTTTAACACTCTCTGTTTTATCACTTCTCAAGCTTAGTACAGTACATCTGGCCCAATCAGGCACAAAGGTTAAGGGCCTTAATCTAGTTCACTCTTTCTGGCAAAATCCTTCTTAGATGGAAAAAAACATGTGCACTGCAGGTGGGGCAGATGTTACTTGTGCAGAGAGAATTAGATTTGGGTGAGGTTTTACTTCAAAGTGAGATCTATATTGCAGTGTAAAAATAAAGCAGTCAGTATTTTCCCTGCACAGAAACAAAATAACTCACCCAAATCTAATTCTCTCTGCATATTTTACATGTGCCCCCCCTGCAGTACACATGGTTTTGTCCATCTAAGAAGGATTTTGTCAGGAAGAGTGAACTAGAATAAGGCCCTAAATGTGACTTAAATAAGATATAAGTAAATCAGGACAATTTACTATTGAAACTTTGAGAAAACATAAAAAGCCTGGTAGGATTATAAAAGACAATATAGGTCACGCTATATCACAATATCTGGAAAATAATATTTGATGTTTAGTCAAAAAATTATCTGGGTCTAAGAATCTCGTTAGAAATATCAGATAATATATTACGCTGTTAGCATTTCTTTTCACAAGCCAGCTATTTATTCTCAAAAATATATTACGCTGTTAGCATTTCTTTTCACAAGCCAGCTATTTATTCTCAAAAAACAGCCTATTCAGAAATATTGTCATTATGAGATATGTGTTTAGATTAGTACATTCAAATGTTTTGAATGGTCATCTTCCCTTTTCAGAACAAACAATTTAAGTTTTATTGTCTGTAATGTGATAGAGGCAATGCCAAGTTGCATACAGGTACTGTAAATTACTGTACGGCACTATGATGTCTCCCTGCTTTGACACAGGATATGGGTAGTATGAGTTATGAGCTTTCTATATTTACAAAGACAAGGTCATTTCACGTCTCCTTGCAATATATTCAGCTATGTTTAACTTTAGAAAATGTATCTGCTTAATATTTGCCTAGCACATAGTAAAGTATATGCTAGACACAGTTTTATCAGCAAACTTAAAGTGTATGTATGACACATTTTCTATTCCACAAAAGACTTAACAACATGCCGAGGGCAGGCAGAGTCAACAGGTTCATACAGGTGAGGCAGACAGCCATTTGCAGGGGGGACACACAGGCACTGGGTTGAGGCCGGCTGGCACTTGCAGGGGGATCACATGCCTGGTGGTAAAGGAAAAATGTGATGCACTGGATGGGGTGTGGTATGGGATTCCGACAGTCATTATCCCAACGTCGGGATCCCGACTGGCCAGAGTCAGACAGCATGGCGAGTGCAAAAAAGCCCCTTGCGGGCTCGCTGCGCTCGCCACGCTGCGGACACCTATTCTATTCTCCCTCTATGGGGGTCGTGGACCCCCACGAGGGAAAATAGCGGGTGGCCGTCGGGCACCCGGCTGTCGGCGTTTTGACAGTCGGGATCCCGACGTCGGGTAAATGATTGTCGGGATCCTGACTGTAGGGAACCCGTCCGGCACCCCACTGGAAGGGGGGGGAGTGTGAAGTACAAAAAATAGCTGTGGGTATTGCACCGGGTGTGCGCAGCCAGTGGCCATCTAAATCCCTAATGTGCTACATCATTGATTGTACTGGGAAGGAGCTCTGACTTGCCCTCCCTCCGATGTCCCTGAGCATATTGCTGCAGTACATGAAAGTGCTCCTAATGTGAAGGAGCCACAGGGCGCTTGGTGGTTAACACATTGTCAGCAGGCACTTAGATATTGAAGAAGGTAGTTGCAGCACCTTCTACGCAGCCTGTCCTGTCAGTAACTCAACACCAACCATCTTCATTACCAGGCAGTAAAGCTTGGCAGGCAGCATTCACTGTAAATAAATAAAAAATTCAAAAGGGTGAAGGGGATTGCCTGCTGAGTCCTTGGGGCCCCAAGTGGTTGGGCCCAAATCAGTTACATCATATACACCTAAAAAAAGCTTTTGGTTTTGGTTCTCAGATGGCGCCAATACTACACCAGTGCAGCCCACCTCACACACAAGACCTTCACCACAGTTCTTAGAAACGTGTAGATACAATATTTAGGGTTTGTGCATATGGGCGCTTAGGTGATAAAAAATTTAGAGGAATATATAATTACATACAATCTTGAAATCCACCTGTCTGTTTGTTTGAATTACCAAGACTTCAACAATCAGGAGATATACCTGTCTTTTTTTGATTGGAATATCAGGACCTCAACCTGATAAAACACAAACCAATGCAGAACATAGTGCAAATCGGTTTAAACAAGTATAACAATTTATTGGTCTCACAGGACACTTACAAACAAATAGATTAAAAAGCATGTAGCCACCGACTGTGGTAAGAGTCCCTTAGACACCAGGGTATTACCGTCCGCTACAGGTCCCAAAAATGGAATCAGGGAGAGTGAGGGAGAGGGTGCCGGCTCCACTTTCCTCCACAGAGCCTCTGATGAAGGACCTGAGTGTCCGAAATGCATTAGGCTGGTGACATTACAACTTAGACCAATGGATACATTCTGCATGCACAGTATTTGTGGAGGAAAGTGGAGCCGGCACCCTCTCCCTGATTCCATTTTTGGGACCTGTAGCGGACGGTAATACCCTGGTGTCTAAGGGACTCTTACCACAGTCGGTGGTTACATGCTTTTTAATCTGTTTGTTTGTAAGTGTCCTGTGAGACCAATAAATTGTTATACTTGTTATACCGATTTGCACTATGTTCTGCATTGGTTTGTGTTTTATCAGGGTTGAGGTCCTGATATTCCAATAAAAAAAAAGACAGGTATATCTCCTGATTGTTGAAGTCTTGGTAATTCAACCAAACAGACAGGTGGATTTCAAGATTGTATGTAATTATATATTCCTCTAAATTTTTTATCACCTAAGCGCCAATATGCACAAACCCTAAATATTGTATCATATGCACCTATACATGAAGGCATTCAATTGATACTAGGGGGAGGGGAGAAAATTTCTAAAGGTCGACTTTTTTTTATTTTTTTTAAAGCCGCAGTATTGTGAATTACAAATTTACTAAGAATTAATTTCATTGGAAGTCACATGTTTAGTGCAACTTTGCACTAAAATCGTGGCAAATCACCATTGGTACAAACATTGCCCAAATAAAATTGGTGTAAATGGAAATTAACACCAAATTCGAGACAAAATTGCACCTCACTGCACCACCACAAAAGCAACATGTGAAAGCCATTGTAAATAACATGATTAAACCAATCAGAATGCTAACAAAAGCCCACCAAGTCACATGCACCACCCACTTTCTGCTCTCATTAGTTGCACAGGCAGGTTACAGAGTAGTCTGAATGCAGGCAATGATTTCCTGTGGGTTGCATTAGCTGACTAGAAAGACCTAGGAAAAAGGAAACAGTACAAAGGAACCCATAGGTAGGGGTTCCACAGAGCCAATGTAGGCCTAGGTACTTCCAAAGAAGTTAAAGTTGAACTTCAATGCAATCTGAGATGATGAGGCCTTAAGGTACATACACACTGTACAATTTTTTGACCAACTTTTTTTGTCCAATTTTTTTCATTTCGGCCATTCTGAATGAAATTGGTCAACATATCTTTCAGTGCGTTCGCGACGAATGACAAATGATGATGTGCATACTCGCCAGTTGTTCATCAAGATTTTTTGTCAACTGTGCATGCAGCTCAATTTGGATATCTTTCAAAAAGAGCCTATAAACTGTAGCTAGATCTTTCATCTTTCGTCTGTAATCAATATCTTTAGTCAACATCTTTCGTCCAGGACACTGGGTTCAAGGGAATTGTCTTTCAATGAAATTGGTCAAACAAATGTACAGTGTGTATGCACCTTTAGATATGTTCTGCCTCAATTGCATAAATGTACCTGTATGACCTTTTCAATATTCACCTTGATTGAAAAAAACTCTCTTTCTCTCTGGGGGCTATTCTAGTCCATTCTTTCTGACAAAATCCTTCTTAGATGGACAAAACCATGTGCACTGCGGGTGGGGCAGATGTAACTTGTGCAGAGAGAATTAGATTTGGGTGGGGTTTTTCTTCAAAGTGAGATCTATATTGAAGTGTAAAATCATGCAGTCAGTATTTTCCCTACACAGAAACAAAATAACTCACCCAAATCTAATTCTCTCTGCACATGTTACATCTGCCCCCCTGCAGTGCACATGGTTTTGTCCATCTAAGAAGGATTTTGTCAGAAAGAATGAACTAGAATAAACCCCTCTATCTTTCCTTCTCTAGAGAATTACCATTATAATATCTTATTCTAATTCTTTATATATTTTCTAACTATTACAAGAGAAACTGTGTTATAGTACCTATCTCACATTACCTATCTCACAGTTAAATTCCAATGAAAATGAAAGAATGAGAGGTACTTGTGTATTAGCACAGCGCCTGATTTGACTACGTACGCCAATGTAGTGAAATCGCATCGCATCGCATGCCGTTATGGTATGGCATGCGATGCGATTTACATGGCAAAATCATCCTGGTTTTGCAGTGTAATTGATTGCTGCTTTACAAAACATGGGAAAACTCTCCCAAAATCTCTCACTTTCTGAAACTCTCACCCTATTACATTTGGCCCATAATGTAATTTATTAAGGCCCCCCAGTATCGACGTGATCCCAAAGCATGGCAAGTGCAGCGGTACACGTCTGACCAACCTTTTCATACCCCCACTATCCACATCGGCGTGGAGTTCAACTTATATAGTGTGGCGAGCGCAGAGAGCCACGAGCCCGAAGCGTGGTGAGCGCAGCGAGCCCCGCAAGGGGACGCAAATTATGTTACATGTATTATGCGGGGCTCGCCACACTATATGAACTCAACTCCACGCAGACATGGATAGTGGTTGTATGAAAAGGTCGGTTGGACGCGTACCGCCGCCACGCTTCGGGATGACGTGGATAGTCAAAATAAATGACATCATATGTCATTTTACCATTAAATGGCATTATTCTAGGTTCCATCAGAACCGACCATACCATAATGGCATGCGATGCGATGCGATTTTTTATCACACACTATCGCATCGCATGCCATAGTATGCGATTTTTTATCGCATCCTATCTTTTTAATGGAATCACCGACACAGAGAAGTGAATACATTAGATAGGAAAATTGCATCGCATTGCATGCCATACAATATGGCATGCAATGGGATGCGATTTCACTACAGTGAATAGCTCTCTACGCAAATGGAGTAGTGGGCGCCGTGATAATACACAAGTACCTAATGAGATATTTTGGTGCTCTCCAGGAACTTCTAAATGCCTGGATCGGCTGGTATGTATTACAGTATATAATACATGTATTACAGTATTACAGGTTGAGTATCCCTGATCCAAAATTCTCGGGACAAGCAGAATTTTGGATAACGGATTATTTCGTATTTCGGAATATTTTAATATTTCAATGATGTACTGTATTTTGAAGTATCTTGCATTTATGCTGTATAAACACATCAACCACATGAAATGCACACAAATATATTTTATTTGTTCAAAAAACAAGGTTTCAAAACATGAAACAACATTTGTGTACTATCTCAGATATTGAATTTGAATGCAAGCAATCATTTTCTTGCACATATATAGTGCCAGTTACATATCATGTCCCCCATTGTGCTGTTACAGTTGTCCCAAGTAAGTTTTAACAAAAACATTTTTTTTCCACTTTCTGGAATATATGGTTTTTGGAATAATTTGAATAACGGATACTCGGATACGGGATACTAAACCTGTATATCCAAATATTATATTAAAACATAACTTTTAATTTTAATCTCAGTAGTTCATAAAATATTTCCTCTGTAGTTTTCAGACAAGCAACAAAAAACTGTTAAAGTAATATAGAGCATAAAGTTAAGAATTAAAGTGATTAAAAACACTTGACTGCCATGTAAATTTGAACATTTTTGCTACTAGCAAGAAACAGTGCTTTTATATTGCTATAGTGAATGGATGTGCAAGTGAATATTACTCACCCTGAACTACTTCTCAGGGAATTATTACCCATAGTGGCTCATCTTACTTAAGCCACTCCTGCTTTAAGGGGTAGCCAGTGCCACTCTGCCTATACAGTCTGAACTCTGGCAGCAATACAATGCATTAAACAATACAGTAGGGGAGTAATCCTATTACTTACTTTATCCTATTAAAGGGCTAGATCAGGAGGGCTCCATCTGTATGTCTACATGTAGTCAAGTAAAGTGCACCAGGTTGAATCCCGGTGGATTGGCTGTTTGGCTACCCTGCATCCCAGGGGTTTAAATTCTTCATTAGGATTGAATAACTTTATTAAATCATCCAAAGCATATCCATGATGGCTGGTTTGATAATCATTTTTTTTCTACCTCAGGGGCAATATTTACATTGGCAGTACATGCTATAAATATACATGTTATATAATTTTTTGAAGTATATATAAACCAAAGAGAGAGATACATGGACTCCCCAATTCTGGTTAGCTGAGAGTTTGACATAATTCATACAATTTTTAATAATTTGGCGATAAGCGGTTTCTGTCGCTAGTTGTATAGTAAGGTGTGGGTGACCTTAGTAGAATGGCCAGTATTTTTTTTAATAGGTAACAATATGCTGAAAGATTTCTTAATTATTTATTGTTTTTGCATAAAAAAATTTTTTTTCACATACTGTATACATACTAGGATACATGCATTAATGTGCACCTGGTTCTTAAGATATGCAGTGATCACTAGTACATCTATTGTTATTTCATGTATTAATGTTTTTGTTGACAGCGTTGCCACAGCTATGCAGCTGGGCATGCTGACATCAGATCTACTGGAAGCAGAGTATTGGGACCCCTTGTGGATGCGGCGGTGCTGCGGGCGGCATGGCCATGTCAGACATGGGGAATGATCATGTGGGGTAAGTCACTATTTATTGCACTGTCTTATTATTGAGTGTACACACTAGCCATGTAAGATGTTGCTTAGAAAGGCCCTTCTGAGTCATATCTTTAAAACATGTTTAGTATGTAATGGGCTATAGACTATAGGAAGGAACAGGTATTGTTTATAACAGTTATAATAAGGAGTAAAGGGGTTCATAGTTTAAGTAAAGCTGGCCATACATCTACAGATCGATTGTCAGATTGGGCTGGTTGAAACAAAAACCTGGTAATGGATGACAGTAAATTACAGTTGACCATTTGCTTTGAAATGCTGGAAAACTGCCAAAAACTGTCACTCATCCATTACCAGGTTTTTGTTCCGACCAGCCCAATCTGAAAATCGATCGACATCTTAAGTTAATCAAGATGAATGGTTTATTTTTTGTTGACTGAAGGAGATTATTTTCTTTAAAAAGGTCCTAGTTTTCTCCATACACCTTTCAGTTTTACCTTGGATGATGTGAGGAGTCCAGAATAAGCACAGATCCTGACACTGGACAATACACATGTCAATATAGCATCTGTGACAACTTTCTGAAGTTTCACATTTTTATCACATCTTTAAAGTCATGTTTTGAGTTTTACAAATCTGTCTGGTCTGGAGTGAAGGTTATGGGTTTGAATGTAATTTGAATATAACATAGTAATATTCTTTATGTAAACTTGGTGGAAATATTGTGTGCTTGTGTATGTGTTTTGTGCTTGTGCATGTAGAAATGTAAAGTCGGGGTTATTCACAGAAATATTATTAGTAATGTAAATCTGGAAAGTACAAAAGTACATAACATAACATCACCACCAGTAGATTCATTTTAAACTAATATTTTTACGAGGAAATCCTACAATGATAATGATCTAAGTTGCTAGAAAATTTTATGATGACAGAAATTCAACATAATGAATCTAACATTTCTTAGCAAGACAAAGTACTTTACCCACATTTTTAAATAGCTAATTTTAAATTCATTTCATATGTTTCCAAAAAGTGTGAAGTACTCACATTTGAATGAAATGATACTTGGATTTCATATTATTTAAAAGTGACTCTGTGATCTAATGAAAAAAAAAGTATGTGATAATACTGTAATTACTTATATAAAAGGCAAGTGAAATATGTATATTGGGGAACATATATCATAGTAATCTAAATACAGATCCCTGACCAACTTGATGCCTATGGCAACATTTTGTGTAGTTCCCTTCCCCCTATGAAATGGGGCATGGGAGTGTAAATGCAATGTGCTCCCCATCCAGCACAGCCCCATTCTCCATTTGTATTTTCAGCACACACAAGTGTCTCTCTAGCATCTGCTACAGAGCATTGTTAAAAATGTACACACTATTATAAATACAGTAGTATCTCAAACAACATTAATGAATCCCTGCAGACATTAAAGTATCTCTCCAGGCACCACAAATACCTTCTTTGATGTATTTTGGCTGCCTGCTACTGTCTTACCATCACGGCTCCTCTTAGATGCCAGTCTGAGCAATGCTGTGTGATGTCATACATGCTGTGTGACCAATCACACTTACATATGAGGGAACTCACATGACAAACATGAGTAACCGAGCAACTGAATAAATCAGAAAAATTGCAAATATATTTAGATTGGTCAGAATTTGCATTTGCTACAGTGGCATCATCATGTTGTTGGAAAAACCCTAAACCATGAAAAGTATGTGCATTATTGGCACTGGTGTTGGTTGGAGTGTGCTAAATAAGGTTGATGTTAAGAAGGTCAATATTGACAAAGGTTGATACTAAAAAAAGGTCAACATGAAGAAGGATGACACATGAAAAGGTCACTATGAGTTTTTCACTTTTTGATGTCAATGCCAACATCTGAGCATGTGAACCCCAACATAGAGTAGCATGCACCATTGCATCTCCCTTATAATGCTCAACATGTTTTGGGCTAAGTGCTTTGCTCTGCTACCACTATGCATTGCACATTTTACATTAACAATCATCCACATGGATGTAATAGTATGAAAAAGTCCAAAAAAATGCTAAAAATCATTAAAAACTCATGTGTTGATGATTGCCATGTCAAATTTTTTGTTGATGTTGACCTAGTGCATGTTGACCATACTGTTTGCCAATGTCTCATCCTAACCTACTGTTTATGCCCACTTCTTCCCCTTCTGTGTCACCCCTGTCTGTCTAACCCTCTCCTTTTAGAAGCTCTCACGGGCAGGGCCCTCTCTCCTCTTGTGCCTTTCTTAGAATATATAAACCTCTGCCACCCTGATGCTTGCTTCAGTGTCCTGTCCCCTGATGCAAATATCCGTATTTTTTTTTTTATAAACCTGTACTTTTGTGAAAAATCTGCATAGTACTTTACAATATTTTTGTCATTTTAGCAAAAAGATGTCTCCACACATTCCTTGTTGTATGAGGTTTTAAAAAACAAAAATGATGACCATTAATAGTGACAAAGAAAAGCCCGGTTTAATTATTTGTGGTATTATTAAATGCGTTACAATGGAGATTCCATGTACAAAGGGCTGAACATTGTCCTAGCACACCATTGCCCGTGATGCATTTGTGGAATGGTATAGAAGCACAGAACAAAAACTGGGCACAGCCGATCAGAGTAGTGGGTAGTGGTCCTACTGCTGTCTGCTCGTGCAGGCTCCTATTTATTTATTATTTATTAACAGTTTCTTATATAGTGCATACATATTCCGCAGCGCTTTACAGTATATTATATATATATCAGTATATATACAGTATTTGAACATTCACATCAGTCCCTGCCCCATGGAGCTTACAATCTGTATTCCATACCATATGTACATGTACACACAGACATTCTAGGGTTAACTAGTATATTTTTGGATTGTGGGAGGAAACCGGAGTACCCAGAGTAAACCCAGGCAAGTATGGGGAGAATATACAAACTCCGCACAGTTAGAGCCATGGTGGTAATTGAACCCATGACCTCAGCACTGTGAGGCAGTAATGCTAACCATTACACCATCTGCACCACCCAGGCTCCTATTATGTCGGACAGGTGGCGGTAGTATTCCCAATCTTTGTTGCTTTATTTGAAGAAGAAAGGCAGAAGCGGTCGTGGGATGATGCTTATGCCATTCACAGGTACATACTGTACAATGGGAGATCTTGGGTTAGGCGAGGCTGCATCATACTGCAATGCATATGCATCATGGAAACACCACATGACTCCCACAGCAAAGATCTATGAGGACATATGGATCCACTTTGGATCCAATTTATTCATTTGCACAAATGTCCATGCAAATTTTTTTTTTTTTGGGGGGGGGGGGGGGGGGGGGGAAGTACTTTTCTTAAAATATCTCATTATGACATATACTTTTGCTTAATTGTGCTTTCGTAACTGACAAAACATATTGGAAGACATTCAATTGAATCTGCACCATATTCACTTTTTGAAATTGCATTTTTCCGCATATTTAATGTGATTCGAATTCGCGGGAAAAAAAGTGCAATCTGAAACATGAAAATATGCACATTTTCAGACATGTGTGATTTTGTGTAAAAAAACAGCGTGGGATCCCCCTCTTGAGCATAACCAGCCCCCCGGGCTCAAAGAGCTGGTCCTGGTTACATAAAATCATGGAGCCAAAGAAATATGGTTCCCCTGGATTTAAAAATCTAGCACCAGGCTCAAGGGCCAGTCCTGGTTCCCAAAATAACAGGGACAAAATGAGTAGGAATACCCATATTTCAAGAACCAGCACTGGGCCCAACCAGCCAGCAGGGTAATGCCACAGAGCAACTTTTTATACAAGTCCCCCCAGCCAAAGCATCATCCCCCTGACCAGCCAGCATGGGCAGGGGTCCTCTGGAAGTGGGGACCCCCAAAGAAGGGCCATGAGCCGGTCTTCTTTTTATTTCTGGATCTCTTCCCCCAGACCAGGAGATAGGCCCACCCACCAGACAATCGTGGTCAGCCATCGGGATTTACCGGATTATGATTGGCTGGTGGGAGGGCCTAACTCCTACTCCTGGAACAACTGTATTGTATACTGTAAATTTGAAAAAAGAATGGGAATTGGGCTTATTGAAATGCTCACAAGAATTGATATCCATACTCATCAAGCATGATATCCATACTCATCATTTGAAAAAAATAAAAAGCACCTAAAAGCATATAAATCCACGATAATAGAAAGGAAAAAAATCTAAATTCCTAAGGGATCAACAAGATTTTGGGAAGGGATAATTTTCAATTGGACAAGGACACAACAACAACATAGAAACCAACTCAATAGAGATCACAGAGGGACTACCTCGCCTTTTAAATCTGAATACTCAAGCACAGACGGTCAATACCCTAATAACCGAGGAGAGGGTTTTTTAGAGCTGGGCAGTGGCCTCAGACAGGGAAGAGGAAGAGGAGACGAAGCACCAAGAAGCAGAAGACGAGATTGGTCCAGATGGGAACCCCGACAACCCACCCAAAAATCACAGAGAATCAGGCCACTATGAGCAATTCCATCCCAGGACTTCAGATTTTAAATCTGTCTCAGTATTCACTTACCATCAATCAGTGCAATGTATTGGAAAAGGGACTCTCATTCTCCCCAACCAATCGTTTTGACAGATTCAAATGGGAAACAAGATTACATCTCTTTGGCCGCAAACTATTGTTAACCAAATTTCCTTCCATGCACCAAACAGACGAACATATAGAACCATCCACCAACTGGTCAGTACAAGATTTACAAGCCATTCAGGACTTAGATGACCTGCAAGACCTAGACACGGAACATAAAAGTGATCTGTAAAAAGAGTTCTTTCCAAGTGAATCCATTTTCCCTGAGGTCACAGTCTTCATTAACCTTGTCTCTAGAGATTTTGATAAACTCCATTTGACACCCCACACGCTGTATAGTTAATATAGGGTGGACAGCCTGTAATATAGTGCTTTAACACACAAACAATAAAGTTACCAATGCTTACTAGAATAATTGCGGTTCATTTAAGCTTAACTGCGTTACTTGCCATTTTTTCATTCAAATCTATGATGGGCATCACATCAATGAGCAATGTAACGTCGAGCAATGTAACGTCATGCAATGTTACACGCCCCATTATCCCATACAGTTCATTGCTAAACATACCTGTCTATCACCAACCTAACGCTCTCATTGGAGAGCCCAGTCCATTTAGTCAGACATGGGAATCCCCGGTTCGCATGTCACGGTGAACAAGCCTTTCAGGCGAAACACGTGTCCAATCCTACGGGTCCTACCTCCACTGACACACATGACACTGCCTGGAGCAAGCTACACAGGCGGTATAGACACACTCCCCATCGCCAACTGCGGGTGCAGCCCCACTGGTAGGTACCCATCGGCAGTATATGCATTTGTCTATACTGCCACGCCACCTGTAGCTAGTTACACAGGTATTGTAGACTTGTCCACCATCGCCAACTACGGGCGCAGTCCCGCTGGTATCAGGTATCCACCGGCAGTATAGGCAATTTAGTATATGCTTCCTAGTTTCTGTCTGCAGACTGACAGGTTTCCTATTGTCTGGCGCCTTAAACACTTCTGCAGTATCGGACCTAGATAAACCTATCCATGCCATATTAACTGATTGTATGCTGTAATAGCTCTCATTGATTGTACGCTGCAATAGCTCTCAAACATGAGTCTCAGTTAGGAATGTTTTAGAATTATCCTATGCTCCATATCTCTCTGGGAGCTCATTGCAGACAACAGTTAATCTATAAATGTACAATGTTAATTTTCTTTTCTGCATACAAGGAACTATAACCATCAAAAGTGAAATTTGTTTGTGATGTTGTCAGTAAATTTCAGCTTGCTACAAAAATTAACCCCTTCCTGACAGAGCCAGTTTTTGCGTTCCTGACAGAGCCCTTTTTTTCAAATCTGACATGTCTCACTTAAGTGGGGATAACTTTTTTTTGCTTTTACTTATCCCAGTGATTTTGAGATTGTTTTTTCGTGACACATTGTACTTCAAATTAGTGGTAAATTTGGGTCGATACAGTCTGTGGTTTTTTGTGAAAAATACCAAAATGTCGTGAAAAAATGGAAAATTTAGCAATTTGCAAAATGTTAAATTTTCTGCTTGTGAGACAAATAATCATACCACTCAAAATAGTTAATAACTAACATAGACCATATGTCTACTTTATGTTGACATCATTATTTCAACTTCCTTTTCATTTTTTTGGACACTAGGAGGCTTACAATATGAATAGCAAATTCTCAAATTTTCAAGAAAATTTCAAACACTGATTTTTTTAGGGACCAGTTCAGTTCTGATGTGACTTTGAGGGACTTGTATGTGAGACACCCCCATAAATGATACCATTTCAAAAACTGCACCCCTCACAGTATTCAAAACAGCATTTTGGAAGTTTGTTAACCCTTTAGGTGTTTCACAGGAATTAAAACAAAGTGTAGGTGAAATTTCAAAATTTCATTTTTTTTGCAGATTTGCAATTTTAATACATTTTTCTAAGGAACACAGTACATTTTACTAGAGAAATGTGACTAAAAATTGATTCCCCCAATTCTTTTGTTTTCATAAATATCCTATATGTGGCCCTAGTGTGCACGTTGACCAAACCACAGGCTTCATAATAGAAGGAGCACCTACTTGATTTTGGAGCCTCCTTTTTATGAGATTATTTTTTAGGCACCATGTAGGTTTCTAGGCACCATAAGATGCTAAAAGTTAGGAACCCCCCCACAAGTGACCCCATTTTGCAAACTACACCCCTCAGGGAATTCATCTAGGGGTATAGTGTACATTTCAAACCCCCAGGGGTTTCACCAATTGTGGTACAACTGGGCAGTGAAAATGAAAAATTAAATTTTTTACACAAAAATGCAGTTCTGGCTCAAAATTTTTCATTTTCAGAAGGTATGAAGGAGAAAAAGCACCCCAAAATCTGTGCCCCAATTTCTCCCGAGTACGGCAATGCCTCACATGTGACCAAAAAATACCATTTGGGTGCATGGCAGGACTCAGAAAGGAAGGAGTGATTTTTGGATTTTGCAGCTCAGATTCTGGTGGAATGTTGGTGGGTGCTATGTCGCATTAGCAAGACCCCCCAAGCACCAATACAGTGGAACCCCCCCACAAGTGACCCCATTTTGCAAACTACACCCCTCAGGGAATTCATCTAGGGGTATAGTGTACATTTCAAACCCCCAGGGGTTTCACCAATTTTGATACAACTGGGCAGTGAAAATGAAAAATTACATTTTTTTACACAAAAATGCAGTTCTGGCTCAAAATTTTTCATTTTCACAAGGAATGAAGGAGACAAAGCACCCCAAAATCTGTGCCCCAATTTCTCCCGAGTATGGCAATGCCTCATATGTGACCAAAAAATACCAGTTGGGTGCATGGCAGGACTCAGAAGGGAAGGAGTGATTTTTGGTGGTGGAATGTTGGTGGGTGCTATGTGGCATTAGCAAGACCCCCCAAGCACCAATACAGTTGAACCCCCCCACAAGTGACCCCATTTTGCAAACTACACCCCTCAGGGAATTCATCTAGGGGTATAGTGTACATTTCAAACCCCCAGGGGTTTCACCAATTTTGATACAACTGGGCAGTGAAAATGAAAAATTACATTTTTTTACACAAAAATGCAGTTCTGGCTCAAAATTTTTCATTTTCAGAAGGTATGAAGGAGAAAAAGCACCCCAAAATCTGTGCCCCAATTTCTCCCGAGTACGGCAATGCCTCACATGTGACCAAAAAATACCAGTTGGGTGCATGGCAGGACTCAGAAGGGAAGGAGTGATTTTTGGATTTTGCAGCTCAGATTCTGGTGGAATTTTGGTGGGTGCTATGTCGCATTAGCAAGACCCCCCAAGCACCAATACAGTGGAACCCCCCCACAAGTGACCCCATTTTGCAAACTACACCCCTCAGGGAATTTATCTAGGGGTATAGTGTACATTTCAAACCCCCAGGGGTTTCACCAATTTTGATACAACTGGTGAGTGAAAATGAAAAATTACATTTTTTACACAAAAATGCAGTTCTGGCTCAAAATTTTTCATTTTCACAAGGAATGAAGGAGACAAAGCACCCCAAAATCTGTGCCCCAATTTCTCCCGAGTATGGCAATGCCTCATATGTGACCAAAAAATACCAGTTGGGTGCATGGCAGGACTCAGAAGGGAAGGAGTGATTTTTGGTGGTGGAATGTTGGTGGGTGCTATGTGGCATTAGCAAGACCCCCCAAGCACCAATACAGTGGAACCCCCCCACAAGTGACCCCATTTTGCAAACTACACCCCTCAGGGAATTCATCTAGGGGTATAGTGTACATTTCAAACCCCCAGGGGTTTCACCAATTTTGATACAACTGGGCAGTGAAAATGAAAAATTACATTTTTTTACACAAAAATGCAGTTCTGGCTCAAAATTTTTTTCATTTTCAGAAGGTATGAAGGAGAAAAAGCACCCCAAAATCTGTGCCCCAATTTCTCCCGAGTATGGCAATGCCTCATATGTGACCAAAAAATACCAGTTGGGTGCATGGCAGGACTCAGAAGGGAAGGAGTGATTTTTGGTGGTGGAATGTTGGTGGGTGCTATGTCGCATTAGCAAGACCCCCAAAGCACCAATACAGTGGAACCCCCCCACAAGTGACCCCATTTTGCAAACTACACCCCTCAGGGAATTCATCTATGGGTATAGTGTACATTTCAAACCCCCAGGGGTTTCACCAATTTTGATACAACTGGGCAGTGAAAATGAAAAATTACATTTTTTTACACAAAAATGCAGTTCTGGCTCAAAATTTTTCATTTTCAGAAGGTATGAAGGAGAAAAAGCACCCCAAAATCTGTGCCCCAATTTCTCCCGAGTACGGCAATGCCTCACATGTGACCAAAAAATACCAGTTGGGTGCATGGCAGGACTCAGAAGGGAAGGAGTGATTTTTGGATTTTGCAGCTCAGATTCTGGTGGAATTTTGGTGGGTGCTATGTCGCATTAGCAAGACCCCCCAAGCACCAATACAGTGGAACCCCCCCACAAGTGACCCCATTTTGCAAATTACACCCCTCAGGGAATTTATCTAGGGGTATAGTGTACATTTCAAACCCCCAGGGGTTTCACCAATTTTGATACAACTGGTGAGTGAAAATGAAAAATTACATTTTTTACACAAAAATGCAGTTCTGGCTCAAAATTTTTCATTTTCACAAGGAATGAAGGAGACAAAGCACCCCAAAATCTGTGCCCCAATTTCTCCCGAGTACGGCAATGCCTCACATGTGACCAAAAAATACCATTTGGGTGCATGGCAGGACTCAGAAAGGAAGGAGTGATTTTTGGATTTTGCAGCTCAGATTCTGGTGGAATGTTGGTGGGTGCTATGTCGCATTAGCAAGACCCCCAAAGCACCAATACAGTGGAACCCCCCCACAAGTGACCCCATTTTGCAAACTACACCCCTCAGGGAATTCATCTAGGGGTATAGTGTACATTTCAAACCCCCAGGGGTTTCACCAATTTTGATACAACTGGTGAGTGAAAATGAAAAATTACATTTTTTTACACAAAAATGCAGTTCTGGCTCAAAATTTTTCATTTTCAGAAGGTATGAAGGAGAAAAAGCACCCCTAAATCTGTGCCCCAATTTCTCCCGAGTACGGCAATGCCTCATGTGTGACCAAAAAGTGTCAGGACTCAGAAGGGAAGGAGTGATATTTGGATTTTGCAGCACAAATTCTGGTGGAATGTTGGTGGGTGCTATGTCGCATTAGCAAGACCCCCCAAGCACCAATACAGTGGAACCCCCCCACAAGTGACCCCATTTTGCAAACTACACCCCTCAGGGAATTCATCTAGGGGTATAGTGTACATTTCAAACCCCCAGGGGTTTCACCAATTTTGATACAACTGGGCAGTGAAAATGAAAAATTACATTTTTTTACACAAAAATGCAGTTCTGGCTCAAAATTTTTCATTTTCAGAAGGTATGAAGGAGAAAAAGCACCCCAAAATCTGTGCCCCAATTTCTCCCGAGTACGGCAATGCCTCACATGTGACCAAAAAATACCAGTTGGGTGCATGGCAGGACTCAGAAGGGAAGGAGTGATTTTTGGATTTTGCAGCTCAGATTCTGGTGGAATGAATGGTGGGTGCTATGTGGCATTAGCAAGACCCCCGAAGCACGGTGAAATGATGAACCTAAAAATCCATAGATGTGTGGTATATTTTAAAACACTCCTTTATACATAGGCCGGGTTTGTCGGGGCAAGTGTCACACTGGAAAATAGTTTGCTTTCTTATTCCCTTTTTATAGCAAACTTTGCACCTTTTTTGTGTCCTGCCCTTTTTTCCAGTGGAGGGGATTTCATCAGGAAAATGCTGCCCTGGTACAATACGGGGGCCAGTACTAGAAGTACTGGGGCCCTCTGCCTGCTGGTTCCCAAATACTAGGCCCTTTATGACTTCCTCTTGAAAGTGCATAAATGTCCCCCTCTGGCCGGTAGAACGGAATAGCACGTAAGCGTTATACAGTGCCATCTGGATGATATACACGGCCAGCTTCTTGTACCAGATTTTTGTTTTCCGCAGGGCACTGTACGGCTTCAGTACCTGATCTGAAAGATCCACTCCGCCCATGTACCTATTGTAATCCAGGATACAATTAGGTTTGGAGGTGTGGGTACTGGTACCTCGTACAGGGACGGAGGTGGTACTGTCTCCGTGAATTGTTGTCAGTATAAGGACATCCCTCTTGTCCTTATATTTGACCAACAACATATTTTCGGTGCATATTCCTCTGCTTTCACCCCTTCTCATTACTTGGGCAATGTGCGTTTTTGGGAGGCCTCTTTGGTTCTTGCGCACAGTACCGCAAGCTGCTGTACCTCTTGAACCAAGGGCCTTAAACAGGGGGATGCTGGTGTAAAAGTTATCCACATAGAGGTGATAACCTTTATCCAGGAAGGGGTGCACTAAATCCCAGACAATTTTTCCACTAACACCTACGAGGGAGGGGGGGCATTCTGGCGGTTCAATTCTTGAATCCTTCCCTTCATATACCCTAAACCTGTGGGTGTACCCTGAGGTGCTTTCACACAGCTTATACATTTTTATGCCATACCTTGCCCTCTTACTGGGAAGGTACTGGCGGAATTTAACCCTTCCTTTAAAATGTATAAGGGACTCGTCTATGCAAATGAATTTATCTGGGATGTACATCTCTTCAAATTTGGCACTGAAATGATCAATGACCGGCCTGACTTTGAATAGCCGGTCAAAGGTGGGATCATCTCTGGGTGGGCACTGTGCATTATCGTTGTAATGCAAAAATTTAAGGATCGTCTCAAATCAAGCCCGGGGCATGGCCATACGGTAAAATGGGGTGCTGTACAGAACATCTGTACTCCAATATTGCCTAATTTCTGGCTTTTTTACTATGCCCATATGAAACACCAGACCCCAAAACGTCATCATCTCTACTGCATCTACAGGGGTCCACCTAGCAAATGATGACGTGGGGTTTTGAGCAATAAACTGCTGGGCATATAAATTAGTTTGGTCCACAATTAAATTTATAAAATCATCAGAGAAAAATAATTTGAAAAAGTCAATTTCTCTGAGACCTGTGGAATCAAATTGGATTCCTGGCATGGCCAAAAACTCAGGAACCTGGGGCTCAAAATTGTCTGGTGGTGGGGTCCATACGAGATCAATTATTGGGGGGGGGGTCTCAGCTGCTCTACGGGGGCGTCTTTGAGGGGGTCCCTCATCACTAGAGGAGGAAGATGAGGTTAAGATGAATCCTTCAAATTCCCCGCTTGCCTCACTGGCTGTGTCAGAATCAGAGGCAAGCATGGCATATGCCTCCTCCGCTGAATACATTCTTCTGGATGACTGGGATGACATTTGGGATGACATTTGGGATGCCATTTTTATTTTTGTGTTACTGGTAGTGAAATGTTTCAACACGTGTATAGTGTAGGGGGGGGGTACAAACTTTATTTCAACCCGGGGGGTATGTAGTGTGTAGTGTGTAGTGTGTATGTAGTGTAGAAAAAAAAAATACTTTATACAGGAATTTGAACCCAATTAAAAAAAAAAAAAATTGAAGGGGTTAAAAAAAAAAAAAAAAAAAGGCCCTGCGCCAAAAATTGAGCACAGATGTTGGTCAGTAACGTCCGTCACTGAACAGCGCTCAAAGGCAACAGGAATTTGATCAAAAAAAAAAAAATAGATCAACCCTGTGCCGAAAAAGATGATCAGTGATGTACGTCACTGATCAGCGCACAGTGGCCACAGGACACCCACAAAATCACAGTGTGTGTAAAAAAAAAATTAAAAAAAGACCCACAGCAGCCTCAAAAAAAAAAAAAGGTGATCAGTGGTGCAACACTGATTACCAGTGAGGGGCAGCAGGTGCACAACCTTTGGTGCAACAGACAGTGCAACTGGCAGCAACTGACAGGTATATATAAAAAAAAAAAACCTCTGCGCCCCCAAAAAGTTGCTGATCACCTCAGATATAGTGATCAGCACAAAAGGCGGGGGTAGCAGACACAAAATATACACTCTCTATCACTCTCTGTCACTATCTCTCTCTCTATCTCTCTCTATCTCTCACTATCTCTCACTATCTATCACTATCTATCACTATCTATCACTATCTATCACACTGCAGCAGCAGCACTGACAGTTATATGTATAAAAAAAAAACTGCACCCCCAAAAAAGGGGGGTAGCAGACACAAAATATACACTCTCTATCACTCTCTGTCACTATCTCTCTCTATCTCTCTCTATCTCTCACTATCTATCACTATCTATCACTATGACACTGCAGCAGCAGCACTGACAGTTATATATATAAAAAAAAAAACTGCACCCCCAAAAAGGGGGGGTAGCAGACACAAATCTCTCTATCTCTCACTATCTATCACTATCTATCACTATCTCTCACTATCTCTCACTATCTATCACTATCTATCACTATGACACTGCAGCAGCAGCAGTGACAGTTATTTATATATAAAAAACCCCTGCACCCCCAAAAAGGGGGGGTAGCAGACACAAAATATAGCTCTCTCTGTCACTATCTCTCTATCTCTCTCTATCTCTCTCTCTATCTCTCTATCTCTCTATCTCTCTATCACACTGCAGCAGCAGCAGGAAGTCCCAAGAAGTCAGATCCAGGAAGCGTCCAGCACGCTACAAGCAGTGATCAAGTGATCAGGTAAGGTATTTGCAAGGATCAGGTAAGTATTAGCAAGGATCAGGTCAGTATCACGGCAGATAGGCACGGTGACCGCTCTGCACGCTATTCCAGACCGGAATGGCGTCTGCAGCGCAGTCACCGGTAGTTTAAATGTCGCACCTTGGCTGTGATTGGTCCGTGGGTCCCACGGACCAATCACAGCCTTGGGGGCAGGTGGGGTGAGGGTGGGGTGAGGTGTCATCGTCACCGATGACCCCCTCATGCCCCCTGACGCCCGGCGGTGATTGACACCTGTGTTACCGAGCGTCCGATTCGCTGGTAACACAGGAAAACGCTGTGAATGGCTGTTCACACTGAACAGCCAATCACAGCGATCGCCGACGGGGGGGCGACATCGCAGCCCCCCCTGGGCATGCAGGGACATGTCTGCTGTCAGGGACAGCAGACATCGTCCCTCTGTCACTGCGTCTCGAGACGCAGTGACAGTTTAAAGTCATGACGTACATTTATGCCATGTGTCGGGAAGTACATCCCGGCCATGACGTAAATGTACGTCAAATGTCGGGAAGGGGTTAAACAAAATATATACAGTAGCTGTGAATTAATTTCAGTTAACTGCCTTTCAATTGTATACCCCAGCCATTAGGCCTGTTTTCTTTCTTGTTTGTGCATACCACAATTTTTCTCTGTAAACGGCACACAGTCTTCTTGTTAGCCTCCACCCCTACATGTGGAGGAAGTCTTAATTACCCTATGACACACCACTGGCACAACATCTACAGTACATTTCAAATTGTGCAACCAAGCAATTTATAATCCCTTTGTCCACATTGGTGTACGGTGCAAAATATCACTGACACCCATGAGACGCCTTACTTACCTTTTTCAGTACGAGGATACATTTCTTCTAAATTCTTCATAACGACAATCCTTGTGATTTTCACACCTTGTATTTCAGTGGGGAGCATTGGCGGTTTATCACTCTCACCTTCCATCCTATGTGGTAACATGATGGAGGATAGTAGAAGGAACTGCCAATAGCAGCAACCACATTTCTTTCTCCAATCCTAATATCCTTTTCTGCCACTCACTCATCAGTTAGATGTCCACACTACCCTTGCAATGCCAATGGGTTATCAAGGTGTGGATGGATTTTATCTTAAGGACAGCAGAAGTGACACTTGGCTCTAAATGCCACAAATGTGCTCTCTAAACTGACTATACGGCACCACATCACTGTGCCAACTGATCTCGTCCGATCTCAGTGGCTAAAAAGTGAAAGGCCGGACTAGTACTTTCTGGGAGACCTCCAGGGAATATCCAGTGCTGTATGGAAATTCAAACAGCAGAACTACACTGTGCTGCAGGAGGAGCCCCACTTACTTTATCCACACACTGTGTGAGACTATACAACCCAATACGTACTGTACCTGAAATCACATGACAATACTACCAGCAAGTGGGGAGTGACAACAATCACTCGCCTGTATGTGCTGTCAGCATAAATATTTATAATCCTATACTCCATATATAACTTGAAATTGTGTCTTTGAATCTTGATTTATAATAACAGGGAGTTTGGAATACTATATCTAATATCCATTGGAGGTGGACACCGCAAGTCAATCATTTTCGCCTCACACCTTGTGATTAATTTATAATAAGTGTTTAATTGTAGTGATTAACTTCTTTCACAGTAAGTGAAGTTTTTAACTTGTGTAATAAAGGTTAATTTTTACTTCACACATAACTCATTTAATTTCACCTTCTTTAAAAGTAAGCCCAAAACCCCACTGTGTTCTGCCCTTTTCTCTGTGTTTTTACAACTGTAGTCCCACATGTATCTCTTCCAAACTGGATCCGGTTTGGAGGAGATACATGTGGGACTACAGTTGTTTGGCACCACCCTGGTAAAGACTGATTCATCCTGCTTGAAAAAACCTGTTTGGAGTGTTTTTCATATATTTTCCTTCAATCTTTCTGGATTTTTTCCCCCGATTTTTAAGTCAATGAAGAATCTACTTGAAGGGAGTTATTGAATCTAATTATTTCCTTTGAATCTTCCCCTGATAAAGTCATCAAGATGAAATGCATATGGATTTCAAGCATCAACTTCATTGGAAAGATCATTTTATAATTATTGTGATTCTTATACAATAAACATGTTGAATTCCTCCATATACAAGAGGCGTCATTATATATATATATATATATATATATATATATATATATATATATATATATATATGCCACTTTTTGTCTAGTTCTTTTAATTCCCAAATAAAAAAATCATCATCTTCATCATCATTATTCCAACAAACTAGTAATGTAATTAATAAAATAAATATGTTAATTTTAGAGCTTGAATCTTTACATACAAATATTTATTATATTTTTGCTCACAACAATAAAATGAAGTATTAAATGCTCATTAAATCTGACATCTGGCCTTTTCTGTATGAGCCATTTAATAAAGTACCTTTAGTTTTATATTTAACAATAAACTATTTAATTGACCGTGTCTTGCTAGAACTTGACTGATGGCATATTTTGAAACATCTGTATGTAATAAACACATAAAAAACATAATAACTGCTTAATAAAAGGGCATATCTGTGGTTTGAAATGTAATTTATGTAGAGCTTCAGGTTATTGAGGCAGACTGTTTTGCCAATTTTCTGTTTTTAGAGGTATGAATTTCAAAAGCAATGTTAAGTTGGAAGCTGTTCATTATTCATTTGCTATATAACATAAAGCATACAGTAGGTAATAATATAATTAAGAGTTCTATAACTTTACAATAACTAAAAGCTGCAATGAGCATGTGGAAAAGATGATGTGTTTTTGTCAATATTTGTTAAAGTGTTATGTGGCACACCCTCAAGTTGTTAGACAAGTTGTCTACTGTATAAGCATTAACATCCTCTCTTTAGTAGTAGTAGTACGTTTATTTAGAAGGTGCCACAAAGTGTCCACAGCGCCGTACATAGCAAACAAAAAAACTAATTACAAGGTAAAGTACAGGGTGTGTTGATAAAATACAGCATAAATAGGGGTGTAGCTGGTAGAACTAAAATCAGCATCAGTTCTAAAGTAGGTGTCAACATTTTTGAGGAGACTGAAGATGAAGTAGAGGACGTAAAGAACAGGACAGGAGCACTGGTGAGGTAAAGAGGTAGGGTGAGTACGTGAGGAAGGAGGACCCTACTCATAAGAGTTAACAGACTCACAGCTCACTATATTAAATAATCTCTCCTGGTGAAAGCATTGCAGAAGAAACTTGTTGCTTACATCAAGTAATGTGTAATAGAAACCTAAAAATCTGGTTGCAATCCTCGTCTTTAAAACAATATAACTTTTTCATACACATGTAACAAAGAAAATGCAATACATAGTCAAAGGCACAGATTGGTGAATAAATATACTGTATTAGTCATGCAGGAAGTGGCACAGGGTCATGTGTGCCATAGTCTATATTTCTATTGATTTGGCTGTATGCAGTAAGACTTGCAGCACCGAATGCGGTCACAGGTTGACAACAAAAATCACGTGTGTCATTCATTAAAATTATGTGGTACTCTCTGGGATTCCTTTAGGTTGTTAGGATTCTATCTGATGCAACAGTTTCTAAGCTCACTATCAAAATATGTTGTCTAGGGCTTTCACCAGAGGTAACCATAAACCCTTCTTTAAAATTTTTAAAATGAACTAACCTATGTGCTGAAATATCTTTGCTTTCAACCAGGTTAGCACCATCACACTGTATTTCCTGAGGCACTTCATCTCAAAAGAGTTACAGTTCAGCTAGTGCCACCTGATTTGCTTTGTAACCCAAACTACTGTACTTCATTAACACCTCTTCCAATTCTTAGGACAAAGAATGAATATAGAAGTAAGAATGTACACATGTTCAGATTCTTTTTTTTTTTTACACTGGGGCTGATGTGTCAATCCTTCTAAGGAAGACAATTAGCAAATTTTCCAATAGCAATCAGTATAATAAATATAAATCAGATGGTGTTGTTAAGGGCAAATATATACAGTGGCATAGCTAGGGCGGAGCCGGGGGAGCACCAGCTCCGGGCACCGACATGTCACCTGGCGCCAGAGCTCTGCCGGCGGCTCCCCCACCCTGCTTGCCCACTCCCCTCTGTGCCCGTGGATCCCCATTGTCCCCTGTGATGGGGCATCACGGCAGGGGACTTTGGATGATGGCTCCACAGTAGGGGGGTGGAACAAGGAGCCCACATTGGCCGTGGAGAGAAGTGCCTGGTCCCTGGAGAGGAAGAGGAAGCCCGGGGTCGGGGGTCAGCGCGACGAGGAGGAGAAGAGTGAAGCTGCGTGGCGAGGGACAGGAGGAGGAAGAGCAGCAGCGTGGCCAGCAGCGCAGGGGAGCAGAGCAGAGAGAGGGACAGAGCGGAGATTAACAGCTCCAGTCGACGGCACCCGACAGCAGCGCCCAATACCCGGCAGTCGCATCACCGCACCAGTCCACGGCACCTGGCTGCCGGGTATCGGGCGCTGCTGTCGGGTGCCGGGGACTGGAGCTGTCAATCTCCGCTCCGTCCCTCTCTCTGCTCTGCTTCCACGCGCTGCTGGCCACGCTGCTGCTTCCTGGCGAGGAGGAGGAGAATGAAGCTGCTCCTCCTGCCCCTTGCCATGCAGCTTCATTCTCCTCCTCCTCGTCGCGCTGACCCCCGACCCCAGGCTTCCTCTTCCTCTCCAGGGACCAGGCATGTCTCCTCTCCATGGCCAATGTGGGCTCCTTGTTCCGCAAGTCTTGGCGGCCACAGGAGAGAAGGAGAGCCCAGGCCTCACACACAGCCTATGTACCCAGCACCTGTCGCCCGGGCACAGCACTCAGCACGCCTAGCAACAGCCAGAGCGGCAGGGAGCCAGCACCTACCTGGCCACAGCAACTGACCCCCCACAGCAGCACCCCACATCAGGCAGCGACCAGTGATGGCCCCCAGCATCCGGTAGCACAGAATAAGAAGGTCTGGAACCAGACCACCCCAGACACCAGCCCAGGGCACGTGAGTTGGCCATTGTGGCCCTATCTCCAAGGGTACCCAGAGGAAGAGACAGGACTAATCCCTGACCCCCATCTGTGCCATTGCTAGCAGAGGGGGGATTTTCACCCTAATTTTTTATGGCATTATTTATTGAGCAGCTTTATTCTATTTTTTAGCGCAGTGTTAACCCCGTACAAGTCTATGGGGACAGTTAAAACACAGCGAGCGCACTCACTGCGCATGCACCAGTTTGGGACGCCGGAGGCAGGGATGCAATGCCAAGACGACGGGGGAGGGGGGGGGGGGGCGCGAAACATGCCCTTGCTCCGGGCACCGTGGAACCAAGCTACACCACTGAATATATACTAGATTTATCTGAAAAAAATATATATACATTAAATTAAACAGTAGACATTAGAATAGTGATGATGTAATGCTAAAGAGATGAAATCAGAGAGAGAGTACACTGTAACATTACAGAATAACAGGCCCAATGACATCTTCTGTCCTTGTAGTATTGTCCCGTCAACAGTACTGATGCTGCTAATGCTATATCTACTACAACCATCTTCCAAGTTAGTTTGTGGAGTTATTCCATGGGTAGATTCTTTGTAAAAGTAAAAACCACTCTTGTCATATCTTAAATCAGATTGTAACTCAAGAAATCTTTGGTAAGGTAAGGCACCTCTTGTCTTCTGAAATCTTTGTCAGATCTGCATGTTGTAAATTAAAATCTGATAATTGTCTCTGCCTTGTTAACTCACTTTTTTATTCTGCTGCAAAATATTTAGCTTCTGTTTAAAATAGTGTCACCAATTACTGATGTTTAATAGTCCAAGTGTCATACATTTAGTTGAAGTAATTGTTCTCCTTTAACTGTACATGTATATTGCTGTGAGTCCATTAAGAATGACAGGACACTATAATTGCGCAGGCGCATTGTTATTGCATGCAAACTTACACATAACTGACTAACTAACAAGGCAGCCGGGGAACTTAAAGGGCAATGTTTGGTTGGCACATACTGTAAGTCACTTCTGCCAACCAGGAAATACTCACATATAAACATTGAGTTAATTCTTTGCCTTCTCCAAAATAATCCCCCACCTCTCCTCCACCCATTAGGCATAACCAGTGGTGTTGTTTTTGACACGCCCCCTGCAAACTATAATGTATAATATATTCATGGAAGAAGTACTATACAGGGCCAAGGTACAGGGCAGAATAAATCCACCTCACCAACAAAGGTGCTAGATACACATTTGCCCCCATTCGCCCCACTTTAAAAGATTTCCAAGGTACAGTACTTACCATTATTTCCAGATACACAGGGCAATCCCAAGAATTGATACAGTCACAGTTGAAAAAGACAATATTCAGAACACGCAGGAGATCATACTCAAGACTGTGGATCCTGTGGTGCCTGCGGAGGATTCAAAATGTAATAGAAGATATGCCTCAGTTTCCCATACCCATGCAACAAGCCCCAACATCAACAAATGCTCCAACTCAATAAAATAAACAATACTAATAACCTCAGCGCAAGTTATAAAATTCTGTCCAGGGTGACAAAAAGAGCCTTCACCATATGCACAAATTTGCATATACCAGAAAGAGAAAAAATGTGCAACCCACTGGCGAAATTTACAAAAACATACAACAACTTACACAATAAATATAAATGATGTGTACAACTTGATATTACAGTTACAAGCTTAGATTGTAAGCTTGCAGCAGGGCTCTCCTACCTCCAAGTCTGTCTGTTGTTACCCAGTTTGTTTTATCACTGTCTACTATTGTAAAGCGGGGGAGGGGCCCTAAACTGCACACCCTGGACATATGAGGTGCTACCTGCTGAGACTTGTAGTGCAGCAAGCAGGAGGAGGAGTTTGCAGGTGCACACTAAATATATATGCTAGACCTTTTAATATCTTGCTATATTGCATTTGAGGTTATTAGCATAGTAATGGCCATTAGTATCGGCTTGTCCACCGCGTCCAGGTTACCTCATTAGGACAAGTCCCTAACACTACTCTGGGACAGGTCCAGGGCACAGGGCCCCCCAGGCCAGCCCAGCAGAACCACCCCATGGCATCACATTAGTGTAAAATTAAAGTGATAGTAAAAGGGATAGGGGAAATTATATGCGATAGGACTTACCAAGGTAAGAAGTAATAATAAATGTGAAGGGTGCTACATATATATTAAACAAACTAAAGGGGTGATTGAAAGTATACGATATGATGCCATGGAGCAGCCCAGCAACAGCAGCCCAAAGAGCCCTGAGCCCCAAACACGGTCCCACAGACTAACACTCAGCATATATGTATAGTAGGACTTACCCTCATAGTGCCAAGCTGAGGTGTGCAGTCTTGAATGTTGGGACTCCAACCTAATTAAAATCAATTTGGGACAGGTGGGTGGGGTGCAAGTTTAGGAGGAAGGCGTCTCTAGTTCCTTCCAGTGTGTATGAATACACAATATATAGTACATAGGGGGAGGGGCCCTAAACTGCACACCCTGGACATATGAGGTGCTACCTGCTGAGACTTGTAGTGCAGCAAGCAGGAGGAGGAGTTTGCAGGTGCACACTAAATATATATGCTAGACCTTTTAATATCTTGCTATATTGCATTTGAGGTTATTAGCATAGTAATGGCCATTAGTATCGGCTTGTCCACCGCGTCCAGGTTACCTCATTAGGACAAGTCCCTAACACTACTCTGGGACAGGTCCAGGGCACAGGGCCCCCCAGGCCAGCCCAGCAGAACCACCCCATGGCATCACATTAGTGTAAAATTAAAGTGATAGTAAAAGGGATAGGGGAAATTATATGCGATAGGACTTACCAAGGTAAGAAGTAATAATAAATGTGAAGGGTGCTTCATATATATTAAACAAACTAAAGGGGTGATTGAAAGTATACGATATGATGCCATGGAGCAGCCCAGCAACAGCAGCCCAAAGAGCCCTGAGCCCCAAACACGGTCCCACAGACTAACACTCAGCATATATGTATAGTAGGACTTACCCTCATAGTGCCAAGCTGAGGTGTGCAGTCTTGAATGTTGGGACTCCAACCTAATTAAAATCAATTTGGGACAGGTGGGTGGGGTGCAAGTTTAGGAGGAAGGCGTCTCTAGTTCCTTCCAGTGTGTATGAATACACAATATATAGTACATAGGGGGAGGGGCCCTAAACTGCACACCCTGGACATATGAGGTGCTACCTGCTGAGACTTGTAGTGCAGCAAGCAGGAGGAGGAGTTTGCAGGTGCACACTAAATATATATGCTAGACCTTTTAATATCTTGCTATATTGCATTTGAGGTTATTAGCATAGTAATGGCCATTAGTATCGGCTTGTCCACCGCGTCCAGGTTACCTCATTAGGACAAGTCCCTAACACTACTCTGGGACAGGTCCAGGGCACAGGGCCCCCCAGGCCAGCCCAGCAGAACCACCCCATGGCATCACATTAGTGTAAAATTAAAGTGATAGTAAAAGGGATAGGGGAAATTATATGCGATAGGACTTACCAAGGTAAGAAGTAATAATAAATGTGAAGGGTGCTACATATATATTAAACAAACTAAAGGGGTGATTGAAAGTATACGATATGATGCCATGGAGCAGCCCAGCAACAGCAGCCCAAAGAGCCCTGAGCCCCAAACACGGTCCCACAGACTAACACTCAGCATATATGTATAGTAGGACTTACCCTCATAGTGCCAAGCTGAGGTGTGCAGTCTTGAATGTTGGGACTCCAACCTAATTAAAATCAATTTGGGACAGGTGGGTGGGGTGCAAGTTTAGGAGGAAGGCGTCTCTAGTTCCTTCCAGTGTGTATGAATACACAATATATAGTACATAGGGGGAGGGGCCCTAAACTGCACACCCTGGACATATGAGGTGCTACCTGCTGAGACTTGTAGTGCAGCAAGCAGGAGGAGGAGTTTGCAGGTGCACACTAAATATATATGCTAGACCTTTTAATATCTTGCTATATTGCATTTGAGGTTATTAGCATCTGAGGTGTGCAGTCTTGAATGTTGGGACTCCAACCTAATTAAAATCAATTAATCAATTAATTACTTCTTACCTTGGTAAGTCCTATCGCATATAATTTCCCCTATCCCTTTTACTATCACTTTAATTTTACACTAATGTGATGCCATGGGGTGGTTCTGCTGGGCTGGCCTGGGGGGCCCTGTGCCCTGGACCTGTCCCAGAGTAGTGTTAGGGACTTGTCCTAATGAGGTAACCTGGACGCGGTGGACAAGCCGATACTAATGGCCATTACTATGCTAATAACCTCAAATGCAATATAGCAAGATATTAAAAGGTCTAGCATATATATTTAGTGTGCACCTGCAAACTCCTCCTCCTGCTTGCTGCACTACAAGTCTCAGCAGGTAGCACCTCATATGTCCAGGGTGTGCAGTTTAGGGCCCCTCCCCCTATGTACTATATATTGTGTATTCATACACACTGGAAGGAACTAGAGACGCCTTCCTCCTAAACTTGCACCCCACCCACCTGTCCCAAATTGATTTTAATTAGGTTGGAGTCCCAACATTCAAGACTGCACACCTCAGCTTGGCACTATGAGGGTAAGTCCTACTATACATATATGCTGAGTGTTAGTCTGTGGGACCGTGTTTGGGGCTCAGGGCTCTTTGGGCTGCTGTTGCTGGGCTGCTCCATGGCATCATATCGTATACTTTCAATCACCCCTTTAGTTTGTTTAATATATATGTAGCACCCTTCACATTTATTATTACTTCTTACCTTGGTAAGTCCTATCGCATATAATTTCCCCTATCCCTTTTACTATCACTTTAATTTTACACTAATGTGATGCCATGGGGTGGTTCTGCTGGGCTGGCCTGGGGGGCTCTGTGACCTGGACCTGTCCCAGAGTAGTGTTAGGGACTTGTCCTAATGAGGTAACCTGGACGCGGTGGACAAGCCGATACTAATGGCCATTACTATGCTAATAACCTCAAATGCAATATAGCAAGATATTAAAAGGTCTAGCATATATATTTAGTGTGCACCTGCAAACTCCTCCTCCTGCTTGCTGCACTACAAGTCTCAGCAGGTAGCACCTCATATGTCCAGGGTGTGCAGTTTAGGGCCCCTCCCCCTATGTACTATATATTGTGTATTCATACACACTGGAAGGAACTAGAGACGCCTTCCTCCTAAACTTGCACCCCACCCACCTGTCCCAAATTGATTTTAATTAGGTTGGAGTCCCAACATTCAAGACTGCACACCTCAGCTTGGCACTATGAGGGTAAGTCCTACTATACATATATGCTGAGTGTTAGTCTGTGGGACCGTGTTTGGGGCTCAGGGCTCTTTGGGCTGCTGTTGCTGGGCTGCTCCATGGCATCATATCGTATACTTTCAATCACCCCTTTAGTTTGTTTAATATATATGTAGCACCCTTCACATTTATTATTACTTCTTACCTTGGTAAGTCCTATCGCATATAATTTCCCCTATCCCTTTTACTATCACTTTAATTTTACACTAATGTGATGCCATGGGGTGGTTCTGCTGGGCTGGCCTGGGGGGCCCTGTGCCCTGGACCTGTCCCAGAGTAGTGTTAGGGACTTGTCCTAATGAGGTAACCTGGACGCGGTGGACAAGCCGATACTAATGGCCATTACTATGCTAATAACCTCAAATGCAATATAGCAAGATATTAAAAGGTCTAGCATATATATTTAGTGTGCACCTGCAAACTCCTCCTCCTGCTTACTATTGTAAAGCGCAACGGAATCTGCTGCGCTATATAAGAAACTGTAAATAAATAAATAATAAATAAATGTCCTTTATCTAAAAAACTCAAACAGGAAAAAACATGCAACGTGCAATATTGTCTTGATGAAAAAAATATTTTCACATGATGCACACACATAAGCGTGATTGAAGCACATATAATAAACTTTTTCTCCAACCGGCACCAATTTGTTCCTCTTTAAATCCTAGGTAGGACTTCATAGATACAGATATAGTGCAAATGCCATTTGAATATATAAAACACACAATGTATTGGATAAACTCAAATGATAAAAATGGAATCAAGCATATAACCCTTATGGGTAATGGATTCCAGTGACACCGGGTTTAGGGCCCTTATTAAGATCTGTAGATCGCAGTACAAATTTGGGCAAAACCATGTGCACTGCAAGTGGGGCAAATGTAACATGTATAGAGAGAGAGATAGATTTGTGTGAGTAATTTTGTTTCTGTGCATGGTAAATACTGGCTGCATTATTTTTACACTGCAATTTAGATTCAGTTTCAACACACCACACCCAAATGTAACTCTCTCTGCACGTCTGCCACACCTGCAGTGCACATGGTTTTGCCAATTTTGAGAACAAATTTCTACTGCGATCAGAGCTGAATAAGGCCCTAGATGTAGTTCACCTCTTACAGACTATTGGGACTAGCAGCAACTGACAAGCGATGGGAGACGAACAGCAAGGTGGTCCCCATCCTCAGCATCAAACAGGATCCGTTCAGTGATGACAGCAAGCACAAATCACACCAAAACCACTTACTTGAGAAATACTGCCATATGATTGTTTGCCGAACCTCAATCCTCCTCCCAGTGTTACCCACAAACCTATATGGTGTAGGGTCAGCCTCCTCCATGACTGCTGCAATATCTTCAAGGTATACATTGCCTTGGCCCAGGGCACTATTATGAAGCATGCAGAAAGCCAGGATAATCATCACTACTTTTGCTGGTGGATAAAGTAGCATTACAGATGATTGGTCCACATTCATTTTTGCAGCCCAGACACCGCATAGTTGCTACAAGCACAATGTTTAAAATTATTTCTCATCTACTTATAAATTCAAGAAGTTTGGGAAGTTCAGAAAAAAAACTGCACCACCTCTTGATCAGAGAGAAAGTCTAGGAACTCTGGCACGGTAAATTCGTGCAGCACGGACCCTAATAATATGGACTTGGTACTGGCATTATTCCTGCATGCTACTGCAAAAGGAATAATAGAAACATAGAAACATAGAATTTGACGGCAGATAAGAACCACTTGTCCCATCTAGTCTGCCCCTTTTTTAAACATGTTACCTCAAACCATATTTGATCCTTATTTTTTTGTAAGGATATCAATATGCCTATCCCAAGCATGTTTAAATTGTACTACTGTATTTGCGTCTACCACCTCTGATGGGAGGCTATTCCACTTATCTACTACTCTTTCTGTGAAGTAATTCTTCCTCAAATTTCCCCTGAATCTTCCTCCCTCTAGTTTCAGTGCATGTCCTCGTATCCCGCTAATTGCTGGTAATTTTCAATACGGCCACTTGGTAAATTAGGAATCACCATTCTTTTGAATGGTGATTCCTAAATCTATTCTGTCAATGGCGTATACATTCATATTTGTAAATACAAACATGAATGTGCCATGAATATGAATATGAATTGCCTCATTTTCGGGATAGTAAATCCCGAAAATACGAATTTTTAAAAAATAGGTGTATTTCTGTATAAGAATACACCTATTTTTTACGAATAGACCTTAGTAAATTTCCCCCAATATGTACTGGTAAGAATGCAATATGACATAAAATTATCTAGAGCACTACTATGGTTAAAAAAAATAAACTACTACTATGAGGCATAGCTGCTAGGGTTCATGAAATGAGCTAGGCCCTACTGTTGGGCATAAAATGAACAACTGCTGCAGAGAGGTGTGTCTCTGGAAGCATTGGGACCGGGAACTCTTGAAAATGTAGCAAACGGGTCCATAAAGTCCTGGCTATGCCCTAAGTGAAGAATAGATCAATGCGAGGGGCATTACTCAAAAGAGTCATTGAGCTTCATCTGCTTAAACGTAATCCTTGTGCTTTTAGGTTGCAGCTCAGTGTATTTAGGGCCTGCTTTAGACCTGTTGACTAGCCTGCATACTGTATTTTTGCAGCCTAGCGAACAGTTAAACACTGCCGCCGTCCATCCACCACCTGCCTGAATGGCCAACCCCCCCACTGCGCGAATACCCTCATTTGCACGCAAGGGGATATGTACACTTACACATCTCCTCACATCTCCATTACACATCCCCAAATGGAGGAGAAATCATTCGATGGTCTCCTTTGGCCTGAAATTCAATACTTTCTTTTCAGATGCAGCTGATTGGGACACCTACTGTATAAAACGCTGGGTATTTCCCTGCTACCATGCACTACCTGTCCCTTACAGTGCGAGTGCCTCGGTGAGTGTGATATTCTGTAAAGGCATTTACACAGGAGGTTTGTATATGTGCATATTTGTGCATGCACATGAGCAGACCCCGCACCATCGAAAACGGGGCAGAATTGGGACCCGATCAAATGTGTATGAATCGGCCCCCTAGTGAGAAATGTTAAGAGATATACAATATGATCCACCTCTAAGAGTCGCCAAGTCGCACCTGGTGTCATGTGCCATTTGGTATATTGAGGTGGGGTATCAACCTAATGCTTGTGTTGGCCTAATGACACCGTCGAACAAACCCATGTGAACATTCAGTCATGTCAACCTTCATGCATGTCAACCTAGTGGTGTTAACCCAATGCTTTTCGACCTATTTCCTGTTTATCTAATGTTCCATACCCATTGAGGTTAGGTGTATGAGACAACATCTATAATTATCACAGATTCAAAACATAATTACAAAACCAACAGCAGGAACAAGACAGACACTGAAATGTTGGTCAAACAATAAGACTTAATAGTAGACAATTTTTATTTGGACAAAAATAGTAGAATGTAGCAGAATAGTAGAATGTAGCAGTAATCCATATCAGACTCATAGTAGGTGTGTTTGCAGTTCATAAATGACCTTCATAGTGTAATGGTCATTGTAAATTATGAGCATTTTAATAGACATTTACGTAGAAAACTATCCTATGCTGCCGTGTCCCATGGATGAGTCACTTACAAAATTTAAATTAAGATTATGTAATTATGTAAATGCTGCTAAATTGTTTCAACTGAATAAAGCAATACTGATATTTAAACTGATGCGTGTAATTATCTGACAGCAAATGTATAATTAGTGTTAAAAACACAGATGTCTATATGATACAGTCATTGCTACATTGTTTTTGTTTCTTTGGAGTTCAATTAAGTTACATGCACCTTAAATGACTTGTACATTATCGTTGATTTATGTTAACCTAGAGTAGAGCTTTGATATTTTAAACATGCAATGACTTACTGGACAATGTTCCAATTTATATCCATGTATAGTACTTCTACATATTGATCTCATTTCAGATTTTGAAAATATGCAGTGGGTGATAAAAAGATACAACCCCTTAAAAGTCAACAGATATGTCTGTATGAGAAATGTTACTATATTCCGTGCAATATTTTTTTATTGCAAACCATTATCCTCTTCAAGTATAATTTCAACTCCATTATTTACTGTATCTATTTTTTTGTAAATAAAACAAAAAACTACTTTTATATAACTATTAAACCCCTGCAGACACAAGATGTATCCTCACACACTATTTCCATAGTAGTGTCAGACAGCCATTCTCCTATACATATTTAATAACAATCATATTTGCCAAAGATCAAACTGATCTTGGTGTAAAAGTCATGAAAGTATTAACAGCAGCAGGTGCATTACATCGGTGCCACTGAGGGCTACGGGCCTATTGCTGACCAGACAAGCAATGACTTCTTGGGTTGGGGTAGAGGAGGGAGACTAAATTATATTTTTGCACCTGGGCTCACCTCTAAGTAGTTCAAACACTGACCCGAGGTTACTCAGATGTACAATGGTCATGTACTTAAGTGCAGCACAATTCATTAAATACTGTACCATATTGTGTAGAAAACAATGCACTATATGCTACTAATACTAGACTGGATCAGAGGAGAAGCTTCTGCATAGAGAAGTATACAACTGATTTTGCCAAGGAACCTTTAGTAGTCCAAAGGCATGTTCATTTGGCTGTGTAATATTTTACAGCTCACAAACAGGAGTTAGCCCTTGGCTTTAAAGTTTATGGCAAACAATAATACAGAATATGCAAGGCAGACCCCACATTGATGCATGCAGATCTCAATCGTGTCTCACAAAATTAGACACTGGCTTATCTGCAACCCTTTCACATGGTTTCTTCACTTCACCCACACCTCCAGGATTGGAAGGCAAAGGAGATGTGGTTGGAACTTCTCACTTTTGCCAAATGTTCCATTACTCATATCCACAACTTTACAAGTACAGTACATACTTTTATTATTTTCATCTATTTCTCTCTGCAGAGGGCCAGCCATGCAGGGTAACACAAACAACCGTAGGCATAGGTCACCCCTGAAAGTTGTATCACATAGCTTCTCCAGATGCCTTGAGGAGAGTAGATCAGATTTTAGCTACATGATCAAAGCACAGATACATTAAAGGACCTTGCAGTGACACATGTTGCATTCTTCCATGATGTTGCCCCAAATGAGGATGCCATCTACAATGATTGTCATCAGTTTTAGGCTCAATCAGTGGCTGATGGTGTGACTGATGGTTGCCATGGTGATCAAAATTCTTCATCTTCAGACACAGAACTCAGGTCTGAGATGCCAGTGTCTTTTTATTTAAGATGCCTTCTGTGCCATTACCATATTTTTGCACATGTGCCTTTAGCATCCATCTCTAAATCAGGCGCCATGTACTTAATTAAGTTTGCATTCTAGGAGGTTGCTCTCTACTGGAACATACTGAAAGTCATAAACAAGAAAATGTTTGAACTGACAAAAGAAAACTAATGTATACATTTATGACAATTTAATTATAATCAACTTCCAACTGCCATTTTACTGGCTGATTTTAAAAAAAATAATACAGTTAGAAACTGATAGGTTGAGACTTTATTTCTCTACCAAGTTGTCTATCAGTCTGCTTAATAAGCCAACAATAGTGTTTATTCAATATAAACATGTTCTCAAAAACATTTGCACATTATTAAAATAACTAAAAATAAATCTAATTAATCTTCAGAAAAAGAATAAGCAAAAATAATGTTTTCTAGACATTCTCAGAGATTTATGTCGGTAACAGGAAAAAATGAATCAATGGTGAAACCAAAAATCTGAATTCTAAAGAGGCATTAGGAAACATTCAAGCAACTCAGGAAAATGAGGTAAGATTGTAGATAAAAGGCAGCACACATACAGTACCAATTTTTTTTAAACCACAGTGCTTTCTAAATTTGCACACACCACATTTTCATCTTTTATCTTTATCAAATGTGACGTATATTTTGTAGGATCTCAGTAGAGATAACTATAATTTTTTATGTTGTTTAGCACATTTTATGGTTTACTGCTATCTGTACATCTGCATATTAGTTATATTTGGTTTGCAATGTTTTATGCTTATGAACTGCAATTATGCTATCAACAGTATATAATAAGTTGCTAAATTTCTTAGATTTATGTCTAGAAAATGTTAAAATTATTTGATCATTTCTATTTGAGTAGTTTTTCATATCTTATATCAGTTGTGCTTTCATTACTCTAGTATGATTTTGCAATGCTTTTGGACTGAAAATAATTTATTTATCTTGATGTCTAACACAAATAACGTTGTACAAAGGTGTGTGGGTTGTTTGCAATTACAGGTACCATGGAATTGAAAGCTTCTAGTTGAGAGAGAGAGAGTTGCAGCTGTCCAACCAGGTACTCTCTATCGTTTAACAGTTTTATAATCTGATATGGTTTAATGTACCTGTCCCTGTACAGATTATTTGGGGCAAACTGATTTCCACCTTCTAAAGATGGACAGTCCACTTCATATAAATAAAGATAAAACCAATACTAAAAATATGAGTATAATAAAACAGTAAACCAGCCTGGCTCATCTATTTACATCTCAGACTTTATGTCCCTTTACACTCCCACCCATCATCTTAGCTGTGGAATATGTGGGTGCTAGAGAAATAATAAATTGGAGGGTCAGAACTGTAAGTGGAAGGAGTCCTGCCAAGAAAGGGTAGTATTCGGTATGAATTCTTTAACACCCTGAAAAGTAAAGTCTAGATCCACCACTGCTTGGATTGCACTAAAGCTTGTGGTTTTCTGCCACCCTGATACTCATCTCAGTGTCTTCTGCTGATTTACAGCCTTTTATATAGCGCAGCTTATGCCATTGCTCTTTACATGTAGCTATCTTTATGTACCTTGTACTTGTCCTCGATTGTATTCAACTTAATACTCCTTTCAGATCGTAATGCTGGGTCTAACCCATGTTCGTGATACTGGGTCTGACCCGGCACCGACCCGAGTCTGGCAGTTTCACACTAAACCCAGGTCACCGATTGTTCAGAGGGCATCCCGGGTTTAATCCTTCTTATAACCTATTTCAAATGCTGGGTGGCTTATCCCAGGTTTTAAGTTTTAGTGCTTTTGCAAGATCGAATGGTCAAGGATGCGGTGTGAAAGGGGTATAAGTCACTATTTCCTGTTTTGCTTATTCATTTATGTACTCTGTAATTGGGTGCTGCAAATCCCTTGTGTCTCTATATAAAAAAAGGAGAATAATAATAACAGTAGCACACGCAGGGGGGGTTTCCGAGTACCCAGAACCCCCCCCCTAGAAGTCTAAGGGCCCTTGGCTGAAAGCTGAGGGTCCCCTCTTTCCAAGGGTACAAGAATTTTAAAAATCGGCCGTTGGGAACCGGAGATATCTGACTTCAAAGCAGTGGTCCCCATCCAAGCCTGTTAATTGCTCTTCCCAGTCAGATCTTTCAGGTTCTGTCTGACTTAGAGTTTTTCTGAGGGTATATTCCAAAAGCTGGGACTCTCCTCCTTTGATAGACACTAGAAGCTTGTCTCTACTATTTCCAGAACCAGAGATATCAGCCTTCCAGCAGCTGGTTACTGCTCCAGCTCCACACACCTGGTATGTAGTTTTATATACTTGTTGGCAGATTTGCTCTGCCTCCTGAAAACGTATCCCCTAGACCCCAGTACCATTTGGTAGGTGGGATTCTCTAGTTTTCAATTCCATTAAAATCGAAGAAATCTAATTCCAAGAACTGGAGATATCTGCAGTCAAGCAAGCTGTCCTCCCACCAGAAATTATGAATAATAAGCCCACTCCACCATACACCCTCCTCTGCATATTAAACATCCTCTACCACCCTGGAAGTTATTTATCAGGGCCCCTTCATTCAGCCCAATGCCCTCATCTCCCACTATCTGTGCAGTAAAGGAGTAATTAGTGGAAATTACTGATCCAGGCCCTACATGCTGAGCGGTTGATATAATACCCCCTACCACCTGTGGGACATCAAAGCTTCCCCCACCCCTACCGCTGGAGGATCGGTAGGGGCCCCAATACATTGCTATGCCCAGGGGCCTACACTGCTGTTTATGCCCCTGTATGTATGTATGTATATATATATATATATATATATATATGTATGTATATGTGTATATATATAGCTTACAGAGAAAAATGAGGACACTCACCGGGCTTCATATATGGATAAATAACTTTTTCTTTTTAATCCATCTTCAGCAGTTCACAAACATAAAGTGCAATGTGCATGACAGTGGGCCATGGGCCAACGTTTCGGTCTGCCCCCAGACCTTTGTCAAGGCCCCCACTATCTCCTCCTAAAGTGCATAAACCCCATATGTGTATATATATATATATATATATATATATATATATATTTGTTTTTATTATTTATATACATTTGGTCTATCTATAATACTTTGACCCCTGGGTCACCTTAGTGTCCATTTCCGTGCTTTGCTCCGCCCCTCTGGAAACCCCCGTCTGAAAATCCTGCGTTTGCCACTGAATAACAATAAATAATACCGTAGATCACACCTTAATTACAGCTTCGTAAAATGTTTCAATATATGCTCTTCCTAATTATTTGCAGTATTTAATTAGTACATAGCTAATGAAATATTTAGGAATTTTTTTTTTAGTTTTGTGTGTTTACAGTATTTATGAAAACTTTACAAACACTGTATACAGTACATTAATCAAAATGAAAAGCCCAGATAGAATAACTTGCGAGGTGGGGTCATTGGGGAGATTTTGTTGCGTGGTTTTGTCTAAAAGAATTGCTGCTTTAAATCTACAGTATCAGCTACCTCACTCTTGCTGCTACTCTCAGTGCTCAGGTTATTCAATTTGGGCCAAAATGTCTATAAACAATTTTAGATAAGTAAAATAAACTCTGTTATAGTTGGCAGTGAATAAAAGTACAAACAATACCTTAAGACTCATTCAAAGCTAAATATCCTGATCTGCCATAGCACAAATATATAAATAGTACTATTACTTATCATTAACTCTATAATTCAGCAAAAAAAAATATTGAAATCTCCAGGATTTATTAAGGTAAAGAAACACACATTTGTATATTGGACTTTTTGCACTACTGTATATGCCTTTTATATTCATCTTCATCAATTTTAAGTTGCATGTCATACAGATTTTTGCCAGATTTTAGTCTTAAATAATGGATCTAGACTTTCAGTGAAAACGGCTGTTTGCACTTTCATTGAAAATAAATATTTAGGAAAATCATTGGCAGGAGTAAAAATGGCATCACATACTGTACTCACCTGGGGGCATTTCCCAAAATAGTGGCCCTGGAATAATATATTCCACAACTTTAGTGTTTTAACAAAACAGGTTTTCTGAATTGTAAGGAAAATACAACCAATATTATTTTTAATTGAGGTAACTTAAATAATTTACTACTGTTACAATTGTTTCACATTCACTATTTAAGTTAGCATTATACTAAAACTCAATGATTGACGCTTATAAATGTCCATTGATATTGGGTATTGAGGGTCCCCATTTCATAGCACCCAAGGGCCAGATTCGAAGCCTGGGGCTATGGGTGCTAAGTTGATAGTCCATTAAACTTTAAATAATAAATTAATATAGTGTTTTATAGGTTAAACTACAGTACAACTTTAATAAACCATGTTTGCACACTCACATACGTACATAGAATACACTCACATATACTTACCTACATCCCATGTGGCCCTTCATATCCTCTTCTCCAGTAGTAATCCATGTCACCTGTAGGTATCCCAATGGTTTACAAAAATAATGAACTGCACACCATCAAGTTCAAACTGAGGAGCACCATGTGTTTCCACATGTCACTTCTCCATGCAAATAATGGGGATCCAGGAGACTCCGGTCTATGGGGAAACCCCTGAGAAAATCATAGTAGAGCACCAGAGGAGCACCTCCAGTGATTAGCTTTCCACATTCCCTAGAACTTGATGTTATAAAAATAACATTGAGCTCTATGATGGAGACCGGCATTTGTAACTAACCGCAAAATTAATTAACCCTTTGAGTACCAAGTGAATTTGTTAAAATAGGTGGGAAAATTGCCAAGCAAACATTTTTATTCATCATAATGACCTGTTATGTTTACCTTATATAGGAAATATAATTTTGTTTTACACAACTTTTTTTATTTGAATTTATATAACAAATGTGAGGGACGCTGGCTTTTTTAGCAGATATTTTGAACATCTCTTACAGAGATGTTTTCACTCAAAGGGTTAAACTTAACCACAAGAATTATACAGGTCACCCTTGTGGTTATGCTCAACTTACTTTGCGGTTAGCCACAAATGCTTTTTATAACATAATGTTTGGTACTTGTGAGTTATCCGGGCGTCCGATTTTAAAATCGGGTCGGATCGGGACATCGCATCGCATCGCATGCGACCATCGGATGCGATGCGATGCGATGCGATGACCCGATTTTTCCATAGGAATCAATGTTAAAATGGACTGAGTCCATTTTAACATGGAATTCAATGGGAAAAAGGGGTCCTTTTCATACCCCTACTATCCAAGTGGGCATGGAGTTGGATATAAACCTGTGGCGAGCGTAGCGAGCCACCGAGCCCGAAGCGTGGCGAGCGTAGCGAGCCCCGCGAGGGGACACGGAATACCGTCCCCTCGCGGGGCTCGCTTCGCTCGCCACGCTTCGGGCTCGGTGGCTCGCTACGCTCGCCACAGGTTTATATCCAACTCCATGCCCACTTGGATAGTAGGGGTATGAAAAGGACCCCTTTTTCCATAGGAATCATTTTAACATTGATTCCTATGGAAAAATCGGGTCATCGCATCCGATGGTCGGATGCGATGCGATGCGATGCGATATCGCATCGCATCGCATCGGATTGTATGCCTTAACTTAAGGCATACAATCAAAAAATCGGGAGCCCGGATAACTCACAAGTACCTAATGTTTTATGAAAAGCAGAGAGCCAATAACCAGCGGAGCTCCACTGGTGCACTAAGGTGATTAAACAAATTATTAAAATATTAATGTTGTTTGCCATGGCAGCCAGGTGATGTTGTATGTGCTGCAGTTGTTCTCATTTCTGTCAAGGTTAACAACATCTACAGATTGTGGGGAGATAAAATGTAAATATTTGTTTTTTAAACTGTTAAGCCCCGTACTCAAGAGGTGATCTCAGCATTAATCGCTGGGATATCCCTGAAGTGATCGCTGGTCACAGGAGCATGCTTTCCCCGGCAGAGTGTCTCGTTTTCATCAGCGACCAACGCTGGTTGCTGATGAAAAAAGGACACTGGGCGATATATCACTGAGCAATAATCGCTCAGCGTGCATATTGCCCGCTGTGTATGTGGCTTTAGATTAAATATACTTTAATGACTGTTTATCAATTTTTGTTTATTAGAAGGAAAGAATGCAGCAGGTATCGCCAATTTCTGACACAGATGATTCCCCACTAGTTATCTATTGAGGATGCATTGCTGTCATATGTATCAATATAGGGTATGCCTGAACAGAGGTATGGACAACACTCTCACCACATTGCAGGGACTGACTCCTCAACTTTCAGTACATTTGCTACTTATAAATTACCACCCACAAAAATAATTATATATGCTAAAATAGCATTTGTGTTAACTTACTAAGTTATTATATAACACTACAATTGTAGCAAAAATGAAATGGTAATTTAGTGTAAAACATTTATTAATTCACAACCTTAATACAGTCCTTTTACAAAAACATCTTTATAAAGCCATTTCTGAGTACGTATACAGAAGGAGACAGTGTCATCAATCCTCAATTATGTCATGGGTGCGACATGCATGCTGTAATCAGGGCCGTCTTTCCCATTGGGCTTAATGGGCAGTTGCCATGGGGCCCAAGGATTGTAGAGGCCCACCCCAATGGGGAAGACGGCCCTGCCCTGGGGAACAGCAGCGGGCGGCAGGGATCCGGGCAGCAGGAGGGCCGGGAGCTTGATGCTGCGATCCGGGTGGCGTGTGGAGGGCATCCAGTCGGCTTGCGGAGGGGATCCAGGCGGCGTGCGGAGGAGATCTGGGCGGTGGCTGTCAGCGGCGTCCATCCATCCGTACAGGCTCAGACCTTGATGTAGCACTATTTGCCGAGCGGGAAGCGCTGCTGATTTTTTAAAGACTGGCCGGACGCTGATTGGCCGGACGCTCAGCAAATCAGTGTCCGGCCAGTTATTTCAAAATCGGCAGTGCTCCCGCACGGCGGTAAATAGCAGTACATCAAGGTCTGAGTCTCCGCAGCTTGGACTGACCCTACCACCAACCGCTACCCGGATCCCTGCAGCCTGAATCGCTACCCCCAGCTGCTGCACACATAGGTGGGTGAAGGCAGGGGGGGATTGTGAGCAGGGTGGAGGTGGGGTTGTGAGGAGGGGGGACGGCGTTGTGAGGGGGGGTTGTGAGGGGGGCCCCTCAAACTATTTTGCCCAGGGGCCCACTCTATTGTAAAGACGGCCCTGGGTGTAATGTGTGCACCCACCCCCACCCCATTTGCAATGACAGTCCCCGGTTACACTCGACACACCTCTTTCTTATTGGTGCTAGTTACAATTTATATTTAATTACGTTTATTGTCATATAAGGTCCCTTGCACATACGCAAACTACTCTGAGCAAGATCACTATATTAACATTGATAGAATATAATTATTAGCAATTGGATTTCTTGCTGAATCAGGCCCAATGTTCTTACACATTTTCTGTATCACTTAAAAAAAAAAAACAATTTTCACGTTCATAATACACAACACATTAGTAAAAGGAAATTACTCTGGAGATATCAATAAAAATAACTAAAATAGTCACTTACTGTATTTTATATAAAAATAGGACTATGCTAGACTGAAATCTAGTTTATAATAATGATCCTGTTAGAGTGCATAGGACAATTTTTCATGGTTCTTCATATGAAATATAAAACATTAAATGAACATTAGGCATAATCTGCCCAGTGTGAACAAAATAGGCTCAAACTCCCAAGAAAAATAAGAGGCTTATTTTGAGATTATGAAGCAGATGCATGTCAAAGCTTCTCTGGGATAGATAATATGCACTAAATGCATTCCAGTTCCAGAATACTGTCTGTTTTCAGACTTGCTTTGCTTTTATATAGCTGGTTATTCATGTATGTGAATGCATTACACTTTCTAAATACATTTTTCACCTCACGGTTTAGCCAAAATAGTATTTACATGAAGCAGAAAATAAGATATACACTAAGCTAAAACACTGTGTAGCACATGCTCTTTCGTTTTATTCCCCATTTTTAAAGTGTTTCTTGTAAACTAATTGATATATGAAATAAATGGTACACTCTTTAACTTTCATGTTTCCTATATAGCTGCCTCATGCTATGCTTACTATCAGTCTTCCTGATTGTCTTTATGAGTCTACATACAGTATTAAATTATTTAAATAAAATATATTCTTACTAAACAAAACATTGTACGTCACAGATAATGGCACATTTTTACAGAACTTGATTAATAACTCGATTATTATTAATTAAAAAGCTGTGACTGTGAAGGACAGTTTTAGGGTTACCAACTCATCCCTTTAATTCAGGACACATATTAATTGCACAGGTTTTGTGAGTTGTGGCTTTGCCAAACCTCCCAACCCTCCCAATTTGGCAAAAAAACAGGACTGTCCCACACCCCAGCAACGGCTGGCAGTGTCTTGTGGTGGGAACAGTTGGGAGTCCCCCTGTCCATTGCTGCTCTGCCTAGGAAAGCAGCAGTGATTATACTGTAGACCAGGGGTTCCCAATCTTTTTTGATTCACGGCACCCTAGAGTATCAGAATTTTTTTACGGCACCCCTAGGCCCAAAAAAAAATTGGCAGCCACCAGCATTGCTTTTGATCATAAATAATTAACCATTAATGATTTGATTTGGTCCTGGACTACCAACCCAGGGCACCCCTGCATGTGTCCTGAGGCACCCCAGGGAGCCACGGCACACAGTTTGGGAACCACTGCTGTAGACTAATGTGCATGCATATTCAGGGAATCAGAGGAACAGGTGGCATGGCCAGCAATTCATACAGTGCTGGCCATGCCCCCACAGTAGCAAATGTGGGTGTGGCCTTGCGATTACATTCATTCCCATGAAGCCAGTGCCAACATAACTGAATTTTGGGAGGTATGGCTTAACTGCTTTTTACTTTAAACAGCCTAGAAAAGTTAGACAATAAACAGGCTGTAATGTATTGGACATTACCAGCCATCTTGGTTGACAAGCTACAGAACTAGGGTGAGTAGCTCAGCAGCAGCTTATGCATATACTGAAATAACGTGTGGGTTCAGTTATCATTTTATATTACCAAAAGGATGCTGGGATTAGTTGTTTGAATGTTATTTCTGCAGCACCCTAATAGCATGGAATTCTTTACACACTACAAAATACAGCTTTGAGACAGACATGAACCTTTATGTTGCTGACGAGTGTAATGGTCAGACACTTGTTTTTGCATAACATACAGAAAAATAAATTTCCTGTAAAGTACAGGAAAGTTTCCTACATGTACCATTTCTGAAACATACTGTATGTGGCAGATGAAACTTATCATAGTTGAATCTGTCAGCTGATGTGACATCACATGCTCCCTCACAATGGTGCATGCACTTTTCCAGTTTAGCATATATGAATCTGCCAGCAAAGTACAGACACCACACTCTTTCAGATACTTTGGAAGGTGCCAAATAAACCCTCTCCTGTACCATTGGTTCCAGACCGACCATTAGTATACATCTGATACTTACCTGCACCATCAGTTTCCATATCGACCATTGGTAACAAGTCCGATATCAAGCCTGTATCATCGGTTCTCAGACCTACCATAGATAACCAGCCCGATACTCCAGTACCATCGGTACCCAGTCCGATACCACTCAGCACCATCGGTAACCAGTTTGATAAATACCTGCATTATCGGTTTCCAGAATATCCACAGCCTGAATAAGGTTGCCCTTCGGGCACAGCAAAGCCCATAGTCCCTTGACTTCCTGGTGAAAAACACCGGTGGGTTTAGACTCCGCACCTCTGCCAGAGTATTTGCCAACTCCCTGTTCGCCTGTGCCCTCCATGTTCATGTACTCATCTCCTGCATATGCACCACTATATTAAGTCTCCCCTGTCCGTTATCCATCAGTATCTACAGACACACTTTGGTCACAGCCAGCAACACAGTGCCCTCGAGACCTGACACAGAGAATCGGAGCCCCCTAACCCAACAGCATCTTTATGTTGTTCAGTTTACAATACCCATTATTAAATAACACATTTTACACTGCCATGCCTGGGAATCTATAGCATGCTGCATACCAGTTAAAGCCATGCTCATTGAGCTCTAGATCCTGCATAACAACTATGAGATTTCTAACTATATGAAGCTACGTTTACTTTGTAAAAAATAATCAGCATTACTGAGATGATCTATTTAGTGTGTAGTTATGGACTAAAGTGTCTGGCTGTAATACCATAGGTAGTCGATTTGAGTCCCTCGCATGTCATCATCTTGAAATGTAATAAGGGGCAGTGTGAGTGGGTAGCAAAGAGCTCTCAAATTGCATTCATGAATGCTTTATAGGTTTTTAGGGACAGAAGGTGTAGGGGTAAGGAGACAGGTGCATTCAGGAGAAGCTGTGCTTCAAAGAGGATGAGGAAGTTACAAGTGCATCACTATTTCTCAATCACCCTCTCTTCCCCTCACCCTCTGCTTTTTTCTGTTATCCATTGCCTCAGCCTTTCACCTTCTCTCTGCCAACCACTGTCTTTCCCCATCACCCTTTCCAGTCACCCACTGACTCTCCATCTCCCACTATTTGACCTAATCAGTGACGGATTTTACCTATGGGATGCAGGGCTGCAGCCCTCCCAGGTAAAATCTGCCACTGTGTGAAGCCAGATGAAATCTGTGACACTGCACTGGTTTCACTGTGACGGCCTACCAGTCACTGAAGGCAGTCCCATTGGGAGGTGTTCCCTCAATTCAGGATGCAACTATGGGCTGCTGCAGTGGTAGCCCATAAAAACAGGTTCTGAGCATGTGCAATACTGAAGATGATACTGAGCATGCGCTGGACCCAGGACCGTGAATATGCTACTATGGACTGCTGCCAAAGCAGCCCAAAGATGCAGGGGACCAATGCATGCGCAGTACCAAAGATGCTACTGTGCATGCACTGGTTCCGTAACGGGGACAGGGACTGGCAGCATGGACCACTGGTCCTAATCACCTCTCTATCGCTATTGTCACAGTTTCTCTTCAACCCACTGCCTCTCCCCATTCTCCTCTATGTTACCCACTGTCACCTCTTCATTATTGTTACCCACCTCTAACTGTCACCCTCTCCTATTATCATCTGCCTCTTCTTGTCACCAACTGCCTTTCTGCAAGACCCACTGCTTTCCCCCTCACAATCTGCCCATTACCCTCTTTCTGCTGTCATCCTCTGCTTTTCTAATGCGCCACCCCTCTCCCCATCATATATAATAGACTGTGGTTTCATTAATATGCTTGTACCTTGGAGGGAGAGCAGATGGCGAGATATTCTTATATGTTTAATGTTTGTCTGTTGTTCTATACCTGTATCTAAGTGGTACTTTCTGTTCATGTTGTTTAGAGAAGAGATGTAAGGAGCACATGTATCTAACATGTTCAATCTGTTACTGAATGCTGATGTTTTGTCATATTACAATGATGGGGTGATTTTGGTTGGTTTGCAGAGGCAAACTCCTTCTTTAATGGACAAAACCATGTGCACTGCAGTTGGGGCTGATGTAACATGTGCAGAGATAGTAAGATATGGATGGGGTGTGTTCAAACTGAAATCTAAATTGCAGTGTAAGAATAAAGCACCCAGTATTTTCTCTGCATAGAAACAAAATAACTCACCCAAATGTAACTCTCTCTGAACGTTACATCAACCCCACCTGTAGTGCACATGGTTTTGTCCATTAAAGAAGGAGTTTGCTTTTGCAAACCAACCAGAATAACCCACTGATTTTGTTATTTAATTCTACATAAAGAAGTTCTACCCACAAAAATCTCATCCTGTCTGATTGCAAGGTAACTCCTGTGACCATCTTTAGTATATGAGGCTGACCACTGCATACCTGTGGTAGTTCTATTGCAATACGGCAATACTTACCAGGAACATGCACTTCTTCAGAACGCACAGATTACACCCCCCTTTTCTGTCATGGTGCCCCGCATGTCATTTTGTTATGATCCGCCCCTGCTGACAGTTACAGGATATATTCTGGTTCTGGAAAAGATGCTGCTTTTCCAGTTTATCTTGAGAACAAACCAGTGTCCAGCATCAATTATGTATTCAGTTGTAGGTGATTATCATAATATTTTCCAACAAGTATTTTGTTAATAATGGGTGAGGTCGGCCAGGGTGTGTGAGATTTTTATTCTATTCCCACTGTAGTCATGTTTGTATTCTTTCTACTGAAAACTACAGCAGTAAATCACTTATAGATATATATATATATATATATATATATATATATATATATATATATATATATACGGTGGGCAAATACAATATTATTTTATTTAGATTTGGAACATGTATATAAAATTGTACATTTAAGGACTCCTCAATGTGTAGTGCCCAATGCAGACGTGTCCAAAATTGGTATCCATAGCACTTACTGTAATTTAATATAAATTAATAAATGTGTGAACAATATCTTGAAGAATTTAAAAGTGTTATTAATATAGTAAATATAATTCTGCCTTTCTCTGAAGTGGAGAGGATACATATTCTGCCATCATGTGGTTCTTTTAAGTAGAAAATGGTTATTCTTTTCAATGCAAACTCAAAACTAATTGATGGACAATAATCATCTACAGTGTCTGCAAGAGCACCTCAGCAGTTTGTTCTATCTAAATATCAGTGGATTAGGTCTGAACAGGGCCGGCGCCACCATTAGGAATCTCTAGGCATTTGCCTAGGGTGCCGGCCACTGGAAGGATGCACTTTGCAGCCTGGAAGCGGCAGCCACTGTAGGCTGCAGCGCCCGTGGAGCCAGGTAAGCATTGTCCGCACCCGCGTCCCCCCCTCCGGGGTTTGTAGATGAATTAAGATGTTTGTGCTGCGGGGAGGAGGGGGATGTCAGGACTCAGGTGAAGCTGCCGAGTGCCGCCAGGGGGAGGAGGGCTGTCCACCACCACTACAGCGCTGCGGGGAGGAGGGGGGTGTCGGGAGCAGCTGCTCAGTGCCCCCCCCCCCGGTGGATCGTGGTTAACGGTGCCCGCATCCCCCCCGCCCCGTGCCATGGAACATATTGGCAGCAGCCGCATCCACCCCCCCTTCATGAAACTGGTCAGAGCGGGAGGGGAGCGGAGGGGGGCAGGTGGAGGGATTTCGCCTGGGGCGCTGACAGGGCTTGCAGGCCCTGAGTCTGAACATATATATCTATATTGCTGTGCAAAGGTTTTAGGCATTGTGAATTAGCTCATAGACAGAGGGAAGCACAGATGGTGTAATGGTTAGCATTACTGCCTCACAGCACTGAAGTCATGGTTTCGATTCCCACCATGTGCTAACTGACCGGGGACTGTATATTCTCCCCGTGCTTGCAAGGGTTTCCTCCCAGATTCCAAAAATATACTGGTAGGTTAAAAAAATATTTTGTATGTATGTGTGTGTGTACATGTGGTAGGCAATCTAGATTGTAATCTCCACTGGGGCAGAAACTGATGAGAATGTTCACATTTTCTATGTAAAGCACTGTGTAATTTGTGTGCACTATATAAATAACTGTTAATAAACAATACCCCTTTTACAACAAAATCCTGGATGCAACCCAGTATTTGGAACACTGTTGCAAGCCAGGTCGGATCCGGGATTTGGTCCATTTACACTGCAGTGCCGATACACAGTGTAAACAGGGGCAGTGCTTGGAGATGACACCCTAGGTGACACCATTAGGTGAATGGATGCCGCAAACAGGTATCCATTCATCTCCTCTCTGCCTCTGCTGCTGTCTGCACAATACAATAGAGAGCAGCGAAGGCTGTGTGTGCCCCCCCACCAAACCTCCATACTGACCACAGGACCCATTGCTGTAAATGGGAGCCAGGTCGGATGTTCCACCCTGGTCAGGACCTGGGTAGATGTCCCATGTAAATGCACATGGGTTGACTCCTTTTACACCACCACTGAACTTGGTTTTTGCAGCAGTTTAAAAGGGGTATTAATAAGATGGGAGTATAAATAATAAGCTACTTTTAATTTATTTAGCACCTTCTAGAATATAATTGATAGTATCTGATCAGTTGCCCATAGCAACATCTAATGTGAAATAGAACTCCCAACTTAGTAAATTTCCCCCACAATGTCTAGGTAGACGCTGACATATGTCAACACATCACCAAGTGCATGGCCATATTAAGGTCTGTTGGAACCCTAGACAACCAACTTGTGAGGGGCTCTGTCAATAAAACTGATGTAATGGGGTTGTAAATATAAAGTAGAATTTATCAGAGGGGGAGGTGTATGGTTAGAGCTAGGCTGCAAGTGGGGGAGCAATATGGTTAGTGTCATGCTGCTTTCCCACTGCAGACCCGTTTTAAGTTACAGGTAATCTTAAACAGTATTTAGCATTCCCACTGCAGCAGATTACAGTTTTAAATGCCATCTAAGTACCATTCCCATTGCAGGTAAAACGTTTTAGCTCTTCAAAACGTTTTTACAGCACAAATGAGTGCCTGTGACTTTAATGGGCTTTTCAGGGTTAAAAAGGTGCACACCTACAGTTGTTTTCACATAATAAAAGGAGGGGGAGGGGCCAGTGGTGCGTACAAATCCCGCAGCCGTCAACATTTGTGCTATGTGTCGGCTCAATTTAACCCATGGTGGACAGTAAAATATACATTGCTGGCCAGTGCCAGCTATGTATATATTACTGCCTAATAACTAAATCATTGGTGCCCAGTGGTGCCTGTAATAAATAGATTGCTTGCGGGCATGTGCCAGCAATCTATATATTACTGGCTTAGGATTCTCATTGGTGCCCAGTGGTTCCAGAAATATATAGATTGCTGGCATGTGCCAGCAATCTATATATTACTGGCTTAGGATTCTCATTGGTGCCCAGTGGTTCCAGAAATATATAGATTGCTGGCATGTGCCAGCAATCTATATATTACTGGCTTACAAAATAAAACATTGGTGGCCAGTGCTGCTCCGTGTGGAGCAGGACGGAGGGAGGCGGGGCATGTGGCCGGACCCGGCCAGCGTCGCTAACGGCATCCAGCCACAGCAGCAGCCAGCCGGACACAGCGGGGCAGCGTGGACAAGTGAGTATGACAGGAGGGGGGGGGGGGGGGGGCGGGCGGTGGCAGCGGGGCGTACCGCCGGGCTGAAAGTGGTTAATCTTTCAGCCCGGCAGCGTACACACACGGAGATGATGGCTGTAAAAATCAGCCATCATCTCTACCGTTTAAGATGCATTCCCATTGCCTCTTAAACGGTAGATTACCGTGTAAAACCCTGCTCTGAAAACGGGTTGAAATACCGTTTAACTTTAAACGGTATTTCAACTCTGGCGCTATCCCACTGCAGCCTTAAACGGTATTTTGCCCTCAAAAATCGGCAAAATACCGTTTTAAGGCTGCAGTGGGAAAGGGGCATCAGATTGAGGGGGCTATAATTATGCTGCAGGGTGGGTAGGTGTATGGTTACAGTTATTTCCTGGGAGAGGTTGTGTGTGTGTGTATTGTTAAGGTTAGTCTACAGGAAAAGGGTGGGTGTGTAGTGGCTAATAACTTGGCCCTATTAAAAGGAGGCTGCTTTTGGAGGAGATGCACTGGATCCATTTCACATCACCACAGTCTGGGCACCAGGATCCCTCTTATGGAGCCTTCTTCACCTTTCTTTAAGAACTTTCTATCGGCAGGAGATGCACTACTCCCCTCCTGTGCACTGGCTGAGAACATAGCTTTCCCCCCTGGTAGCACCGGCAGCCTGTGGACAGGAGGGGATAAGTGGTGGAGGCTGAGAGCAATACACACACATTACAATGAGCTGGGCGGTTCCGGGTTGCATGCCATGACAGTGGCACACAAATCTTTGAAATGTGGTGGCTGGCTGACTTGCAGTGTCCATTTGGGCCAGTGTGGGCTGGCCCAGCAGTGGAGAGTGTGGAGGAGAGTGTGGGGGGCCCTAACGTGTGTGGCCATGGGACGACTGCCCTTGTTGCCCCTCCTTAGATCCGGCTATGACCTTGTGGACCCCCAAATAGTGTAGTACATACCAGGCCAGGTGTCTTGCTCCAATACCACTGCTCTTGGCACCATTTCCACTCACATGTATCCTAAAAATAAAAAAAAACTCATGAAAAACTCATGTTGACCTTTTCATGTGTCGACCTTTACCGTGTGACCTTTTGTCAATGTAGACCTAGTGCATGTCGACTTTTTGACAGTGCCGAACTAGTGCCTGTCGACCTTTGGTCAATGTTGACCTAGTGCATGTCGACCTTTTGGTGTTGACCTGCTGACTGTCTACCTAAACATTGTCTATGAGCCACCAATATACCCATCTCTTCCAAAACTCCTTCCTCTTCATGCTGAAGAAAGTTCTTAATGACAATGGCTATATGTTTTGGCTCATTGCCCTGCTACATAATACATTTGGAGGCAATCAGACACATACCTGATGGTATTGCATGATGTTAAGTACCTGCCTGTATTTCTCATCATTGAAGACTCCATTACTCCTGACCAAATTCCCAACATTTTCTGAAATTCAGCCCCAGTCTTGCAAGGAACTCCCACCTGCGATCACTGTTGTCAGCAGACACTCATTATCGGCTCACAAAATAATACAAATTTTAACTATTTAAATAGCTTTAAGTGATTTCTATATAGCGCACACATATTCCACTACACTTTACAGAGATTGTTATGAACATTCACACCAGTCTCTGCTCCAGTGGAGCTTACAGTCTTAGGGCCTATTTCTGACTTGATTACATACATGTGCAGTCTACTTACCATCAAATGATTTTCCCAGTCTATGCAAATACGAGAAAGTCTGACCCTTCCCCAAACCCTATGACAGATTCAAGCTGCTCGAGGCCCTCGCTGATGTGACACACCCTTGCTAAAAACACTGACACACAATAATTATTTCTAACAGTACCAGAAAACATTAGGTTGGTACACCCAAATGGTGACTTCCTGTCTGTCAATTGTGAAGGGATTGCAATTATATATTTTCACAATTTTAGTCACTATTTGCCCCCCGCACATGCAAGATATGATCTGTACGCATGTGCAGTCTTTCTTGTACACATTTGCACAATACAGGTTGAGTATCCCTTATTCAAAATGCTCGGGACCAGGAGAATTTTGGATAACAGATTATTCCGTATTTCGGAATATTTTAATATTTCAATGATGTATCTTGAGGTATCTTGCATTTATGTTGTACATATACATCAAACACATGAAATACACACAAATATATTTTATTTGTGCATAAAACAAGGTCTCAGAACATGAAACAAAGTTTGTGAACAATCTCAGGCACTGAATTTAAATGCCAAGCAATCATTGTCTTGCACATATATAGTGCCAGTTACATATCATGTCCCCAGTAGGGCTGTTACAGATGTCCCCAGTAAGTTTTTAGTAAAAAATAAAAAATTTTGTTCACTTTCTGGAATGTATGGTTTTCGGAATAATTCGGATAACGGATATTCGGATACGTGATACTCAACCTGTAGCAATGAGGCCTGAATAATATTCCCTAAACTTGGGGTAATTTTGGTAATTTTTGTCAGTAGCCAATAATTGAACCACTATATTTTTGGAGTACGGGAGGAAACCAGAGTATCTGGAGGAAACTCAGATACTCAACCTATATGGGAATTCAACCTATGACCTCAATGCTGTGAGGCAAAAATGCTAACCATTAAACCATACTGTACTTATCAGTCCAAAGCTCCTGCTGACATTTTTCTGCACTGCAGTTCCTATGTTTTTGTGCATTGTTGAGTCTCATGGCCTTGTTTCCACATTAAATGTATGGATTTTGGCCACAATTCTTCCATGAAGAACAAACTTCTCAAAACAGTAGATGGGCGTACCTGGGTCCCACTGGTTTCTGACAGTTCTGAGCTGATGGTATTTCTGGACAACTTCCAATTTCAAAGGGAAGTGAGCATAGTGTGTATCTTCTGCATTAATGGCCTTATTCTGTATCATTGACTCCCCTGTGCATTCTCACGGGGGAGCGGTTATGCTTATGCGCTTTTTTGTGCATGTGCATACACTGGGTGCGAATAGGCATGGCAAACTGCTAGTTCTCTGACCCGTTGGCACCCACCACTGCTGGAAGGGGGTGTGGGGTGGCAGTTAGAGGACACATCCATGGGAACGCCCATCATTTCATGGCTGTTCCCATGAAAACGCTGGGCATTCCTATGGAAATAACACAGCTGCTGGGGGTGGGCAGCTGACATCACCGGATGAGAGAGTGTCTTAGTTTTGCATGTAAGCTCCAAATCATTCGATGGTTGGTGACCATCGAATGATTTGTCCCCCACACCCAAGGCTGTGAATGGATGTTTATGTAAAGCATCTATTCGCAGGTGTGCAAGGAAATCGCAGAGAGAGGGGGGCGGGCGGCGGCATTAAATCCACAAGCAGTGCTCTGAAATGTGCAGCGCTTCATGTGGACTAGAATAAGGCCCTAAGTTTCCTTGGCTGACCACTGTGTCTACAGTAATAAACACTATTTATTTCTTTGGGCTTCTTTGAAAGAGCTTGAACAGCGCATCTTAAAATCATTGCCTGTGAGAGACCTTGCAGATACAGTATAACTACCTTGTTCCTTGTTGATTTGGTGACCATGGTGTATGGCCTGTGCATATATACAATGTACATTTACATATATTACACCTATTTATCTATACATGCATTTGTATATACTTATTCTAGAAAGATATTTCTTCGAAAACATTTACTGATGCATTAATATTTAAATTTTGGGACATTTATTTATCATTGTAATAAGAATATTACAGTATATATTCTAAAATATTGGAGTAAATGGACTATGTATTTATTATGCATTGCATATAACAGTACTTTAAAGGTGATTAATCTTCAGACTAAAGTCATGTTACATTCAAAAAATAATATAGAACATCAAAGGGGTTGGAGGCCTAAAAAATAATTATTTACATGTGATTATAATATCTGTTTAAATGAAATCCAAACTAATAAAGTGTTAGCAATTCTATTATGGATTAAACAAATGCAGAATCATTTGGCACCTGACATCAAGATGGTTAGTGTCACTTTTGAAGCAGTAATTACAGCCTGGAACACTGAAATATTTATTAACTTATCAAATTAAAACACCTTTTGACATGTCAGGGTTTGTGGGTAATTGCAGTTTCTCTTTTGCGATGGTAATTTGTATGATTTATGTATCCTCTAAAGCTATATTGCATGCCAAAAAGCTGCCTGAAATAATTTAATTTAAAAAGTATGAGCAACATGTATCTCTGGCCAAAGTAGCAGTGCCCCCAGGGCAGTAGACTCTGAGAAGAGAGAAGCCTTCTTGTGTGTTTACTTCACAGCTTGTTACTTCTCACCTGGAAAAATTACTTTAAGTTTCCATATAATAAACTCCTTTTATATAGCTTTGTCTGGCCTAATCGCATTTCTTCATTTTTCTCTTGGTCTACTTTTTATACTGCAGTTCTAAAATGTAAGGAAGAAGCTGATTGGCTTTGAATAAAAACCCCTCTATATTTCAGGTGACCATATACAGTATTTGTTCTTAACATTAACACTGCTTAATAAAATATATGGTACTTGTTTCCTAGCAGTCAAATCGCATCGCACAGCTTTTTGTGGCGTGCGATGCGATGTGCGATGCAATCTCAGTAGTTAATTTAGTTAATTTATTCACTGCACCCTGAGTGAAATTGCATCGCGCATCGCATGGCCCTTTTTTGTGGCATGAGATGCGATCTCAGTAGTTCGTATGGTAAAACACCTAAAACACCACCACTCTCCACGTTACCCCGAAGCGTGGCAAGCGGCGGTGGCGGAATGCATCCTCCGACCTTTTCATACCCCCACTATCCACGTCAGCGTGGAGTTGACTCTATATAGTGTGGCGAGCCACCGAGCCCGAAGCGTGGCGAGCATATGCGGATTACTTTACATGTATTCCACGTCCGCTCGCCACGCTTCAGGCTCAGTGGCTCGCCACACTATATAAAATCAACTCCACGCCGTCGTGTATAGGGGGGAATGAAAGGTCGGAGGACGCGTTCCGCCGCTGCTCGCCACGCTTCGGGGTGATGTGGAGAGTGCTGGTGTTTTATCATATTAACTACTGAGATCGCATCTCACATCTCACGCCACAAAAAGCCATGCGATGCGATGCGATTTCACAACGTTACCGTACATCGGAAATCTGGGCGCCCTGCTAGGAAACAAGTACCATATATATATATATATATATATATATATATATATATATATATATATATATATATATATATATATATATATATATATATATATATATATATAGATATATCTATCTATATATATATATATATATATATATATATATATGTATATGTATATATGTATTGTATGTTCTTTTTTAATTATGAACTTGAACTTATATAATTCATATTATTATATAATGTAAATGTATCTTAAAACTTGGTCTAATACTGTATATTACATTTTGCCTTGTCAACATTTTGAATAGTTTTGTAAAAAAACATCTATAATGAACAACCTTCAAGCCTTACAGATATAAAAATTTTCTCCATTAATTAATAGGTTGTGAATTATTTTTAGCCAGCTGCAAAGATTCAAAAAAGCCTTACAGACGGGATTGCTGCCAAGCTAATAAGCTCTTTCTTGATGCTGTTGAGTCACTATGAATCTGTATTGAAGCCAATTTAGAACAAAGTAGGCAGGTGCAATAATATTGCATATATCTCAATGGGACACAAATCTACAACTGACCTGAACTTAGAATTGAATCCAGAAAAAAAATAGTATTGTATTTTTAATCTTGGCTAAAATAAATGCAGCTAAATCCAGTGACAGTGTGTTTGTAGGATGAATGATTTCACAATTGTCAGACTGTCTGTAGTATGTAAGGCATTATTAAATTAAGTACATGGAGGGCATTTAATATGAAAGTAGTTTTATAAACCTCCAGGCTTGTTCTTATGCACACTACCATTGACAGAAGGGTTAAGCTATTAGCAGTGGCGTAGCTTTGTTTGGGGCGCCCCCCCCACCGTTAATCCCCTCCCTGCCAGCCCGTCCGTCCGTCCGGCATGCCCCCCGTGCCCCCTCCCCCCATTGCCGCATGCTTACCTGTCCGGCCGCGCGTCCCGGCTCCCCTCCTGGCTTCAATAAATTCTATGAAGACGGACCACGATAAAATGGCCGCCCCCATACCGCAGACAGTTTCAGAGAACAGTCTGCTTTATGGGGCGGCCATTTTATCGTGGTCCGTCTCCATAGCATTGCTTGAAGCCAGGAGGGGAGACGGGATGCGCGGACAGGTAAGCATGCGAGGGATGGGGGCGGGGGATTACTATAGCACCGCAGCCCCCCGGCGCCCCCATATGCACAGCGCCCCCCCCCCCCCCCCCGCGACCGCGGGGGCTGCGGTGCTATAGTTACGCCACTGGCTATTAGTAGGAATGAATTAGGTTTCTGTGTGGCCCAATAGACTTTGGGGGAAATTTACTAAGATGTGTATTCTACTTCACATGTGATGTTGCTATGGGCAACCAATCAGATCCTGTCTACTAACTTCTAGAGGGTGTTAAATAAATAAGAAGTATATTCTGATTGGTTGCCCATAACAATATCACATCTTAGTAAATGTCCCCCTTTGTGTGTTGGGTTATGGAGGATGGCTTTATTTTGCTTAGCTGTTTGTGAAAGTGAGGCTGCTTTACCCCTGTAAGGGGTAAAGCAGATGACCTTTCCCCTTGCAAGATGTCCCCATATGGGGTTGGGCAGATATCATTTGCTCTTGTAAGTTATTGTCTCCATAAGGGTTGCAAATTTTTGGGTGGGGATGGGGTCTTGTCACCTTATCCTTGCAAATGTGCGTGAGTGAAGTTGGGCCATTTTTTTTAACGTTAACGAGTATTGCTTTAGCTAGACCATTAAGTCCTTTCAAATAAAAAGCTGAAATCTTTCATGTTAATTCAGTTATCCAAGTCTTTCTTTCTTATATATTCATTGAGTTTGTGTGAATGAAGTGTGAAGTGCATCGGCGACCATCAAATTATGTGGGTGTTAACCCGCAGGCTGCGAATGAATGTTTATGTAAAAAATCCAGTCGCACCCAGAGCGAACGTATGTGAGCCTACGCGGGATCAGGTTCACTCACAAGGATGCAAATTTCCATCAGAGCGAATCAACCAGAACACCCCAAAATCTCTGTTGTATGTGGTGATGTGGCAAGATGCCTAAGAGCTTCCTGTTTTTGGCACAGTGTGGTGAACTTTTATCCTGGTTTGCATTTTTTCTGTATTGTTATAAATATGTTAAGAGTTTTGTCATAGAATGTACGTGGACTTAATGGAAAAGTTAGGCAGGCTTGTCTTTCCATTACACTCTTGTGGTATGTTTATTATAGTATACATTGTAAGTTTACAAGCAGGGTCTTTCTACCATTTTGACTGTTTTTCTCTATCCAGTTTGTTTATTCACTGTTTCCAATTGTAAAGCCCAACAATATAATATATAATAAACTGTTATTAACCACCCCTTCAGTGGTGGGGTTTTTTTTTTTGGGAGCGCTCCCCAATGGGCGAGTTTTTTATGGGGAGCGATCCCTTTAAAAAAAAACCACCACTACCCCCCTGGGTCTGGGCAGCGCCGCTGAACTGTCAATCAGCGGCTGCCCGGACCTGCGCCCCCCCCACCGCATCGCTGTCCCCGGCAGCCGGCTTGTCATAAGCCGGGGCCGGGGACTTCTATTGAAAACCCGGAGGGGAGGGGGGAGGAGTAGGGAGGAGGAGGCGACGCCGCAGAGGGGAGGGAGCCGGGCAGCGCGCCGCTGCCTGAGATCAGAGTGAACTCAGCAGCGCTGCCCGACTCCAAACAGTGGCAATCCCAAGAATTTTCCGGGCTTGCCAGACTGGGCACTGAGGCACAGCCCGGAAAATTCTCGGGATTGCCACTGAAGGGGTTAATAATAATAATAATAATAATTATTATTATTATTATACTAATTAATCAATTAGCAGATATAAATAAATGAGTTTCAATGTATATCAATAAGTTTTGTATGTCACAAAGTACAGGTGGACCCACTAGGCCACTTTTATTATCCGTGGTAGATCTGCACATGCCTCCTACTTTGTATTATTAGCAGTATTAATGCCTCAACTCCATAGCTCTGAGATATCTGCTAAGGTCTCTGTGTTTTAGTTTGTTCTTCCTTTGGCCCTTGTAATGTTATAAGATAGTTTAATACTGTATTGAATGGTGATTTGTATAGAAGGCTTGTCTGCATCTGGATTTATAGGATTAATGCAGACAGTATCAGCTTATTATTTATAAAGATTGAACTCATTATTGAGAAATCCATACATAGACTCCCTTTTTTGCCTTTGATCACTATATACAAGCTGATAGAACTTATACATTTCTGGTTGTATATAGCGCTAGATGTTGCTACTCTTTTTACTGAGTTATTATTCCTGCTGGTGCTGATTGGTGTAGATAATACAACCCACACTACCCATCTAATCAGTTGTTGGGGTGTTTTATGACTTCTTTGAAGAAGTTTATAATTCCCAGGCTTACTGCTCTCAGGCACACTTGGATTCTTACCTGCAATAGATCTTCCTTATGTACCAGCCAGGCATTGTGTCCTTAGAGGAGATAGGGGAGGATGCCATGGCAGTGTTTGTGTGGTGCATGCATTATAGATACAATTATGGGTATTGTTAATTCAGCCAGAAGATGCAGCTGATGTAAAAAGGTGCCTGATGACCTACCTCAACATGGTAGCCTGCCACCAGCTGAAACACATTGGAACACCCACAGATAATTTACTAGCATTACTCATCTTTAAGTAATGTATTGTAAAGAAAATATACAGTACCTGCAAGTGCTAGTATAGCAGTGGCTCATTATACGAGACAGGTTATTAGGAGTTTGAAGTCTACAATACTCTAAAGAATGGAACATGTTTGGAATGTTCCTCATTGGAGACTAACTCATCTGTGGTTATATGGGTGTTTACCACTGTAACATTGAGAGGCATCGCCGTGTGTTGACCTTTTGGGCACTCTGCATTTACAACCCGCTGTGCTGAAGGGGACATGGCCTACTCAAAAGAGAACAAGCCCTCACGGGGAGACCATTCTCATTACTCCAGGGGCGTGGCCAGCATCCCCGGTGATGGGATATTTACTGCCCCTGGAGATGGGGCTGTCTGTAGTTCCAGCTTTTTACCTCTGGTAGGTTGTAAATGCTGCAGGAGAATATCACACTGCAGAATCCAGCTCCTCTCTCTGCAGAAGAGCAAGCACTTTGGTGTAATCCCTTTTGAGGAGGACACCTGGTGCAAGCCACAACCCTGCACCCAGCTGGTAATGCCACTGGTTATATTATCCAATAAGTGATATATTTTCTTATTAAATGTATGCAAATTAATCCTAAATGAAATAAGTTTTTTTTGTTGATTTCTTTCCAAGGGGATGATTGTAATCAAATTCCTCCCAGTGTCCCCCACGGCACGTGCATCATACGGTACATGCGCGTGAATGTATATGTACAAGCGACAGGGATTACATTATGCCATTAAGTCAGAGAGTAGAAAAATGACTGCGCTTTTGTCTCTAAGCTTGGCCTCATTCCTAGCTGCTTAATACAAAGTACACAATCACTGTTTCACTCACTAACACAGTATTCGTGTTACAGGGTTCCCATAGCCTATCGGAATTTTATAGGTTTAACAATGCAAATTAATGCAGCTTCAGCATCAACAATCACTGTCAACATTGCCCTCTCAGCACCCCAATCTGTAAAATAATTATTTGAAAGCCTCATCCTTAATAACATAGCAGTAGAAAGAATTGCACCTAGACCACATGTAAATAGTCACACTCTTGTCTGTCACTTAACACACCTGTCCTGACTTCTCTATTGCTCTGTCCAGCCTTAACAGCCGTAACAGCCTTAACTCTGCTTTGCCTTTCATATGAGCCCTAAACTATATTTCTGCCTGCAGCTTTCTGGCATTCTGGAGGTCATTCTTTTTTACTCGCAAAGCTGCGAATTTTGCAGCTTTGCGAGCCAACTAAATTCCGCCCGCACAATGGTCCGCTCCATGTTCACACGGCGTATATCCCTGCATGCATGGGAATGGATGTTTTGTGTAAACATCCTTTTGCAGCCTTGTGTTCGGGGCAAAAATAATTAGATGGTCACCAACCATGGAATGATTTCTTAAGCGCTCGCAAATCTAAGTTACTCTCTGGTGACTCAGATTTGTGACGTCCTGCAACATGAACAGGGCGGGCAGCTGACATCTGGTGGTGACGTCAGCTGCCCATCCCCGGCACGGCATGCCACAATTTGCATAGGAAAGCCCAGCATTTGCATGGGAACGCCCATGAAAAGCTGAGTGTTCCCATGGACACGGCCCGTGCCCGCCGCCCCACATTCTCCTCCCGCACTGCTCTGTGCTAATGGGCTGGCAATTATGCAAGTCACGACATCTGTTCGCACACAGAGCCTGCACATGCACATAAATGGTTATGTGCATGCGCAGAAACAAAACCGCTCCTCATGCAAACGCACGGGGGGAGCGAATCAATCAGAGTGACATCCTCTGTGTGTTTCCTTGCATCTTTTGCGTTTCTCCTCTACTTGTGTTTGTATTGCAGGAAGCAGTAGCTTTGCTGTGGTATTTTGGCTGCTTGACAAGCAGCAAAGTAATTAAGTAGAAGATTATTGAAAGCAGTTACTAGTAATGATGACAGACCATTATTTCATACTATGAGGCTGTTTTATTTATTAGTTATTTATATAATACCAAAGCATAACTGTATATGCAATATATTAGTAAATTAGGTACTTGTGAGTTATCCGGGCGTCCGATTTTAAAATCGGGTCGGATCGGGACATCGCATCGCATCGCATGCGACCATCGGATGCGATGCGATGCGATGACCCGATTTTTCCATAGGAATCAATGTTAAAATGGACTGAGTCCATTTTAACATGGAATTCAATGGGAAAAAGGGGTCCTTTTCATACCCCTACTATCCAAGTGGGCATGGAGTTGGATATAAACCTGTGGCGAGCGTAGCGAGCCACCGAGCCCGAAGCGTGGCGAGCGTAGCGAGCCCCGCGAGGGGACACGGAATACCGTCCCCTCGCGGGGCTCGCTTCGCTCGCCACGCTTCGGGCTCGGTGGCTCGCTACGCTCGCCACAGGTTTATATCCAACTCCATGCCCACTTGGATAGTAGGGGTATGAAAAGGACCCCTTTTTCCATAGGAATCATTTTAACATTGATTCCTATGGAAAAATCGGGTCATCGCATCCGATGGTCGGATGCGATGCGATGCGATGCGATGCGATATCGTATCGCATCGCATCGGATTGTATGCCTTAACTTAAGGCATACAATCAAAAAATCGGGAGCCCGGATAACTCACAAGTACCGTAAATTATAATAATAATAATAATAATAATAATTTCACTAAGTAATACAAGGCATACTGAGACATAAGAGGGCCCTACTCACATGATTGCAACCTATAGAGAAATAATGACAGCTTATAAATGCCTATAGGTAATGTTATAATTCTAAATGGAAAAACACTTTTTAAATCTGATTTTGCTTGCCATCAGGGCCGGCACTATCCACTCAGCAGCAGACCCTAACCCTCCTGCGACCTGCCCCCTCTTCCTCATGGACACTTGCGCTAAAGCATGAAGCGCTGTCTGTGAATGCCTGGATGACATGTCATGTCCGGATCCACCCCCTACCCATTGCTCCCTGCACCTGTCAAACAAATGATGGACAGGCAGCAGCGCCGCCCTTCCTTCCCTCTTCTCATTGTGCCACTGCTAGTCCTCAACACTCTGCCCCCTCTATCTCCTCTCCTCTTCTTCCTTATCCTCCTTTTCTCCCCTCTTTTCCCCCTCAGTCACAAGGGTGGTGTAATGGCTTCCTCCTCAGCATCCTGCCTACGCAGATAGAAGAGGAGGAACTGCAAAAGAACAGTGAGTATTTATTATACATTATAACATTTTTTAAAAATAATTGTAGATTTTTTAATATTAATTTAGACACTTTTTAAATAATGGGCTGGGTTATGTGCCTAAAGGTGGCCATACACGCTACAATAGCAGCGTGCTATGCGATGTGTGCTCCTGTGGGCATCGCACAGTACAAAAAGTAAGAGCTGCACATACTTTTTGTACTGCTTTCGGATCGCATCGCACACACATTGCATGCATGCCGTGCGATGCGATCTAGCACATAACGTATGCGATTCTCGCAGCGTGTATGGGCACCTTAAGTGCCTGCAACATTTTGCAGACACAGCACTGACATGGTGTATGCATACATGTACATGCACCCGAGATCCTCCATAGGATCGCCTGTTGCATACGCTCCCACAATCGGGCTGCAGCTTGTTGCAATGGCAATGTGAATGGGCGCAAAATTTATGGTTTGCAGGAGGGCGCCGGACACCCTAGCACTGGCCCTGCTTGCCATTTCAAATGTAATAGGAATTAATATATATTGACTGTGGTTTGTAACTTAAAAAGACAGCATTTACTAAAGAAGAAAAAGGAGGTATTCTACTAGAAAGTAAAATTATGGGCACCTCAATATGAGCTGGTTCTCACAGAGCAGCTACTAGGGTATAGGGATAGTCAAACCCTATATGGATGGGCAGCACAGATGGTGTAATGGTTAGCATTACTGCCTCACAGCACTGAGGTCATGGGTTCAATACCTACCATGGCCCTAACTGTGCAGAGTTTGTATGTTCTCACCATGTTTGCATGGGTTTACTCTGGGTACTCCGGTTTCCTCCCACATTCCAAAAATATACTGGTAGGCCAATTGGCTTCAAACTAAAATTAACCCTAGAATGTCTGTGTGTGCTTGTACATGTGGTAGGTAATATTGCTTTCAACATGGGGAAAGGGGTAATGGGCCCATGAAACAAACAAACTGCAGGGATGTACTGACACTAACTTATTCTATCTTACTTTTTCTTCTATCTCTTCAAAAATACTAGTAAGAGAAGAGGCACTATAAGCATTAATTTTGGTGTAAAAAAGTTATCTAAATATTCGCGGTCCCCTCCATATATTGTGGTACCTCTCTCTTTTTTTGTGTGATTGGCAGCTCCCAATCAGAATATTCCTAGATTGGTAAACCCTACAAAATAGACCAATCCACAACCATTATAGAACTCTCGTAAATAGATCTCACAGTATTTTGTATGTTAAACGTGTGTTCGTCTTGTTATGTCATATACAAATATTTTACAAACAAATTTATTAAATGTTAAGTTTTAATTAAAAGTGTACCCCCGAAAAAAGAGAGTACTTTCTCTTTTCCCTTTGCAAGGAATATAGATTGTAAGCTCCACTGGGGAAGGGACTGATGCGAATTGATGTGAACAAATTACACGATTAATAAAAAAAATGGTAATAAACCTCACTCACAGGATGGATGTTGGAGCCAAGAATATCGTAAGGGTCTATAGTGGATAGTCACGTTTTTAAGGTAAGTGCACTTTACCTATTTTGCTGATGATTAGTTGTGGGGGTCTGGGAGAAAAATGTAGTCACAGGTCCTCTCTAGTTGTACGGTATGCCAATCTGGTGCCACTGGAAGAATCTGTGGGGGTGTGGGAACCCTCAGGTGATGCCAAAAATACCTATTTGATGTACAGTGCCACCAATATCCACTAGAGGGTGTAAGGGTAGGCCGATTGGTGTGAAGATGGAATCATCCACTTTTATGTGACTGTGGGTAGGTATATTCAGCTGGGGGTATCCCAATGCTAAAGGTCTGTTGGGGGGCCACAATGGGTGCTGGAAATTACCCAACACTTGTAAAATGAGTGTAAATGAAGTAGAGGCAGCTGTTGTTGAAATCCAATCCTGGGAGGTAGTAAACAAGTAACTACTGCCTTTGAAAAAGCTACAGCAAGTAGCGGAATGCATTAGTTGTTTACTACCTCCCAGTCTCCATCATTGGATTGGAATGTTCTTATACCAGTGGTTCCCAAACTTTTTTGCATCACGGCACACTAGATTATCAGAATATTTGTCAAGGCACCCCTAGGTGCAAAGCTTGCTACCGAGAATTTCAGAAAACAATATTAAATTAAATAAGTTGTGCTTATATTTTATTATTATTATTATTATTTTATTTATAAAGCGCCACAAGTGTTTCGCAGCGCCGTACAAAGGAACAGTACAGGGAAAAAACTTGGCATAACATAGAATAAATATCAAAAATAGAGTACAAATAAAGAGTGCCACAGATAAATACAAATTACAGCTTGAATATAAGTAGTGAGGACTGAATCAACATACTATAAGAGGCTTGAGGCCAATAATGTAGATGAGTATGCAGACGAAGATGGTCACTGAGTGGTTGAGTATAGGAGAGCTGTGAGTGAAATGTGAAGAGAAGAGAGCTTTGAGAACAGGAGGGAAGAGGGCCCTGCTCAGAGGAGCTTACAATCTAGTAGGAAGGGGAGACAGACAGATTACAAGAGGTGCAAGCAAGTGGGTGGTGGCTAGATAGCAGCAGGGCTATTTTTGTGCAGGCTCCAGCAGGAACTGTGGCCCTTATTCTAGCTCACTCTTTCTGACAAAATATTTCTTAGATGGACAAAACCATGAGCACTGCAGGTGAGGCAGGTGTTACTTGTGCAGAGATAATTAGATTTGGGTGGGGTTTTACATCTGCCTCACCTGGAGTGCACATGGTGTTGTCCATCTAAGAAATATTTTGTCTGAAAGAGTGAACTAGGATAAGGGCCTCAGTTCCTGCTGGAGCCTGCACAAAAATAGCCCTGGATAGCAGGATGTAAACAGGCAAGGGGACGGAGAACCAGCTAGTTTATGCAGTGAAAGGGTATGCTTTGCTGAAAAGGTGAGTTGTCAGTGCCCGTTTGAAGCTTTGCAAGGTCGGGGAGAGTGTAATGGAGCGAGGGAGTGCATTCCACTGAAGGGATGCAGCATGGGCAAGGTCCTGTACTCTAGAGTGGGAGGAGTCCTGTACTCTCGAGGGTGGAGGAGAGACGACAGTCATCGGCTGGCCGTAGAGGGTGGGAGGGTGTATGAATGGAGATGAGGTTAGAGGTATACGGAGCAATTGATTTAGAGATGACTCTGTATGTGAGTGTGAGGTGTTTGAAGATTATTCTGTAGGGGAATGGGAGCCAGTGCAGATTTTGTTGAAGAGGAGTGGTAGAATTAGAGCGGCGGTAGAGTTAAGGACAGAGTTAAGGACAGAATGGAGAGGAGCCAGTTGGGATCTAGCAAAGCCGGTGAGGGGAGCATTGCAGTAGTCAAGCCGTGAGATGACCAGTGAGTGGATGATAAGCTTAGTTGCACTCTGTGAGAGAAAAGGCCTGATGCAAGCAATGTTGTGTAACTGGAACCGGCAAGTTGTGGGGTGCAAAGCAGAGGGAGGAATTGACACCCAGGCAGCGGAGTTGGGGATCGGGGGAGATGATGGTGTTGTTAACAATTATAGAGATATTAGTAGGGGGCATAGCTCTGGGTGGCGGAAAGATAATAAGTTCGGTTTTGTCCATATTCAGCTTTAGAAATCACTCAGATATCCATGAGGAGATGGCAGAGAGGCAGTTGGAAAACTGAGAGAGAACAGTGGGGGACAGATCAGGAGAGGAGAGGTATATTTTGGTGTCATCAGCATAGAAGTGATATTGGAAGGCAAAGGAGTTAATGAGTGCACCCAGAGAAGAGGTGTACAGGGAGAACAGAAGGGAGGCCAAGGACAGAACCCTGAGGGACCCCGACAGGAAGGATGGAAGGTGGTGAGGTGGAGCCAGAGGCAGAGACTGAGAAGGAACAATTGGAGAGGTAAGAGGAAAACCAGTTGAAGACCATGCCAGAGAGGCCAATATTTTGAAGTGTGTGGAGGAGGAGAGGGTGATCCACAGTGTTAAAGGCAGCAGATAGGTCCAAAAGGATAAGCCGTGAGAAGTGACCCTTGGTTTGGCTGACAGCAGGTTATTGATGACTTTCACTAGGGCAGTCTCAATGGAGTGAAGTGGGCAAAAGCCAGATTGAAGGGGATCAAGGATGGAGTGGTCAGACAGGTAGCTTATAAATCATTCTTAGGTCCAGTTATGTGGTGAGGGGCAGAATTCACTTCTGTTTATCCACATATTTAAAAACTGGAAGCCACAAGCACTGATTTTGCCTATAACATTGACCATAAATAATTTGAATCGGTTATGGACAACCAAACCGAGACATCCCTGCAAGTGCTCTGAGGCACCCCAGGGAGCCCTTGCGCACAGTTTGTGAACCACTGTCTTATACACATATTAAAGCCCAGGTGGTGGTCATAGATTTTAGAGGATCCAGAAGATCAACCATCTGGTTTTAAAGGGAGGAGGTGGAGAGGGTTACATTTACTGAGTATCTGTCCTGGTCCTCACATACCGCTATAGCAGTTGTAAAGGCTCAGCAACACCTTTTTTTTCTGCGTAGACTACGAGCAGCAGGGTTATCTAGGCCAATACTTATGAATTTCTATTGCTGTGTAATTGAGAGTCTGCTGACTTATGCCATTGCGGTATGGTATGGGAATTCTAAGTGCTCTGATTGGAGATCCCTAGATAGGATAGTCAAGGCCGCAGAAAAAGTCATTGGCCAACCCTTGGCTAGGATGGCAGATTTTTTTTTTTTAAATGGGAAAAGTTAAAGCTAATAAAATTATTTTAGATCCCAGCCATCCTTGTTATTCTCTTTTCTCCCTGTTGCCCTCTGGGAAACGTTATAGGTGCTTAGGTTGCCGTACTAGTCGTTTGTGGAATAGTTTTTTCCCATCTTTTATTTTAAGTTTGAAATTGTAGTGTGTGAATTGTGAGTACTTCTTTCCCTTTCTTCTTCTTACTTGAAATTTCACTTATCCATTTTAATGTTGTACAGGTTGAGTATCCCGTATCCAAAATGCTTGGGACCAGGAGAATCTTGGATAACGGATTATTCTGTATTTTGGAATATTTTAATATTTCAATGATGTATTTTGAAGTATCTTGCATTTATGCTGTATAAACACATCAAACACATGAAATACACACAAATATATTTTACTTGTTCAAAAAACAAGGTTTCAAAACATGAAACAAAATTTGTGTACTATCTCAGATATTGAATTTGAATGCCAAGAAATCATTGTCTTGTACATATATAGTGCCAGTTACATATCATGTCCCCAGCAGTGCTGTTACAAATGTCCACAGTGAGTTTTAGCAAATAAAAATGATTTTTGTCACTTTCTGGAATGTATGGTTTTCGGAATAATTCGGATAACGGATATTCGGATACGGGATACTCAACCTGTAGTAACAATAACAAATTATTTGGGCTAGTTATGCTCATGGAAGGGGGAGGGGGGGGGTGTACCCCACTCCCCTTTTTTATTATATATTTTTTCTACTTTTAAACAGAGAAACGTGCACGGATCTGACTGATCCATGCAGGCTTCATACTCATTTGTATTTGGTTGCCGGGATAACTCGGCAGCCAAGTACAAATTACTTCACCATCAGAAAATATGAATCCTGAGAATACCGCTGCTTTGCTAATTAACCATATTCTAAATTCGTATTTTCATCCCGATTATGGCCGATCGTGGTTGTATACGTTCGTACACAGGTTTGGCCATAATCGTGGATCATAGAAAATTTCCCACGTAGTGTTGTTCCTCTATACACCACCTGACAACCCCATTGGTTGCTTAAATTATTATCTGTACCAAGTGATTGTTAAAAAAATTGGAATTAACGTAATATTTCACTTCCCAACTATGCCATGCATGATTCACACATACATGAAAAGCTCAGTTGTGCCAAACATCGGTTCTAATTTTCAAAATTTGTGCATTTCATTCTTGGAAGACAAATCCTCAAATTTGTTTTTTTCTCAACAGAACTGATATTGCTTCCAGATTCTGCACTACTATCACTAATGAACAACATTTCAGTGCTATATCATGGTGCACTCACATCCACATGACTTTAATTAATTTTGTACTCTGCTTAGCACTTTGAGAGCCAACATCTGTGAGAGATGTGCAAGATATTTACTAAAAATGCCAGCATTGCTCACATTTGTTATATAAATTCAAATAAAAAATGTTGTGTAAAAATACATTATATTTCCTATATACTGTAAGATAAACATTACATTTCATTATGATGAATACAAATATTTGCTTGGCATGTTTGACGCTTATTTTGACAAATTCACTTGGCACTCAAAGGGTTAAAGTATTTTAAAAATATATTGGAATTTGGAAAGTACAGTACAATCATACACAACCAATATTTATTTATTTATTAACAGTTTCTTATATAGCACAGCAGATTATGTTGCACTTTACAATTGTAGACAGTGATAAAACAAACTGGGTATTTACATACAGTCAAAGGTATGAGGGCCCTGCTCGCAAGCTCACAATCTATAGGGAAATAGGGATTGATACACAAGGATAGATATTCTTTATTGCATAAAGTCCATCAGAATGCAAAGGTTTCTGGTGCGCTGTATGTTTGGCTAGGGGTCAAAAATGGGAAATGTGGAAAAATGGACTATGAGAAAAAGAAAGAGATAGGATATATGAAGGGTAAGTGTCTGGTTCTGAAATTTGAAAAGCTTACCTGAAGAGGTGAGTTTTCAGGGAATGCTTGTAGGTTTGGATAGTCTTTTTGTGCATGGGAGAGCATTCTACAGAGTGAGTGCAGCACGGATAAAGTCCTGCAATCAAAAATGGAAGCGAGTAATGAGTGTGGATGAGAGACATAGATCTGGTGTGGAGCGAAGAGTTCAGGTTGGATGATATTTAGAGATAAGAGAAGATATGTATGTTGGTGTAGTTTGGTTTATGGCCTTGTGTATAAGTAAAACAATTTTGTATTGAATACGTTAGAATACAGGTAACCAATGAGGTGACTGACAGAGTAGCTTTACAGAAGATGAACACAGACGCGGATGATTAGCCTCGCAGCTGCATTCGTGATAGATTGTAGTGGTGAGAGTCTTGGGTAGGCCATTAAGGGGACTATTGCAATAATCAATGTGTGAGATGATGAGAGCATGGATTACAGTTTTTGCAGTGTCTGGTGTAAGGTAAGGGGATGAATTTTGAATATATTTTTTAGGTGCATGTGGCATGATTTCGAGACAGATTGCATGTGGGGAACAAAGTAAAGTTCAGAGTCAAAGTGACCAGATCATTCACAACTTTAGTCAGTGCTGTCTCTGTGAACTGTTGGGAACAAAAGCCTGAACAGCCATAACCCCATTCCTCTATTTCACGAGGAACAGGTCTATGCTCAATCCTTGCCAGATTTTTAATTGTCCATAATCAATGTATTTCATGATGCTACTGTCAAAAGCTGTGAAAAAGTTGCATACTCCATAAATCCCAAACTAGGGTAGCAATAACTTCCAGATACAACATGCATAGACATATCTGAATTTTTCACAATATATGACTACATACTCTGACAACAAGCATCTTAATTAGATTACTTAGCAGACATTACTCACATTGACACCTCATTATAAGTAAATCTGGTTTAAAAAAGGCTTAGGAGAAAATGTATTAAGCAATGTTGTTTTGTGTGGATTTGAAACCAGAGATTTCACCCCATATTATGTAATAGTTTAAGGGTAAATCTCAAATTATCTGTTATGGGCAATATGCTGTGGTTCTAATTCAATGTTGGATATTTCCGTTTTTTTTATCAGTATGTTTTATTGGACCAGAGTACTGCAAGCCTTAAAATAAGATTGGCAGGTTTTTTTTCTGCATAAACTCTTTTGGCAGAAAATAATTAACCCATGATATTGACTAGTTCTACTATCAGGATTTTCTTTTTAGTTGTATTTCATTGCCTTTATGTCCATTTTTTTTAAATTTATGTTTTTAGTTTTGTCTTAATATACCGGCCTGTAATTATGTTTGTTTAATTGAGGAATTTCCTCATTTTTATGGATTAATAATAAAAATACAATAATTTGTATTTGGAATTTGATTGGCTTTACTGGATTAACTTTATGCAACACTCCTAGAACTGTCTATTGTTTTTACAAAGGTACAGGATTGTTTGGCTGGCCTCAGGTGAAACATGACTAAGAAATCACAATTCTATATGCCATCAAGCAAGAAAAATCCATCCATGTCTGAGTGAACACCAGCATGATTAAACTTAGGCAAACTTGGGCAAAATGTAGTAAATTTATACAGATAAAAAGAACAGTGTTGATAGATATACTGTACAGTATAATAAAGTAGCATACCCCCAACATTTATCTTTCAGCAATCCGGATGCTCATGCGGCATAGCCCGAAACGGGGTCATTGCCTCTACCATAGCTGACCATTTCCTTCACTATGGGGGTATGGCCATCATTGTGTAAGCTGCTGGCCATGCCCTCAGTGCCCCATCTTCTCTACATACACACAGTGCGCATGCGCACAGTGACTATTCCCTGATCTGCAGTGCCGGGCTGAGGGTTTCCCAACTGCCCCTCCCACCGCGGAACACTGCCAACCCCCAAAAATGGGACGGTTCTGCAAAAAGCGGGACAGTTGGGATGTATGCAGTAGTATGTTTTGAATATGAATAATCAGGTGTAGGAATAAAATACTAAAATAAGTATATTAAAATGTTATAGATATTAAGCACTGGTAAAAGCAATATCAAGGATGGTAGGATTTTCAATGGAGTAAAGAACACAGGACTTGTATAGCCAGAAATGTGTAGAAAGGCTAAAAATATGAAAAAGAGCAGTAAATGCCTTGCAATGTCCGAGAATGGAGTTCAGTAAGGAGAGTCCAAATTTGCAGCAAGCAGGGGTTTGTGGTGGAGGGTAACCTAACTCAGCAGTCTATTAAAGTAGCCTTGCAGAAAAAGAGATATCTGGTATAATATTCTACTTCAGTTTTCCTCCTGATGATCTCTGGTGCATAAAAATCACTTTCAACAAAATCACTTACTGAAGAAGTAACACATTATGAAGCCATAAGGCTTGAAGCCTAAGATCCCTAAGACGATAGGGGCTGCACCTAGATAACTAACAATATAGTCCACCGCCACATGTCCTGATATTGTGCACTGAACAAAATCGGTATACAATATTGATAAGTGACGTCAAAGGGACAAGTTGATCAGACGCACAGTAGTTATATTGTGCAGTGCTGCTATTTTCTAGGAAACAGCAGCAATGTCATATAGGGTAATGTAGCAGGAAGTGTTTGATATAAGTAGACATTTTCTGCATTGTTTTGATCCAGTGCTGAGTCCAGGGATGTAGCATCTGATTGCCAGGAAAACCTTCTGCAAATTGCGAGTTTGGAGAATTGGAAGCTATTACCCCCCCCCCCCCATCCTACCACCCCACCACTGTCATTCACTTGCCATCTGAAGCCGTAATGCGCCCATTGATGCAGGACCACTACTGTGCATTTGCCTGGAGCATGCACAAGGTGCCAGTCATCTGTACTTTATAGCATACATTCATGGATCAGGATCTGATTTAGGCCCCTTGAGAGTCATCAGACTTAAGATTCAGTTGCATCCATTTTTTCATCTTCATTTTACTTCTTCATTTTTTACAATGTGAGCAACTCCTCAAAAGCCTCTCTTTGTTTTTTTGCTTTGATATATTGTACCTTTCTTGTGCTATAGCAAGTTATTTACATGTACTGTATCCACTGGCGTGGCAATAAACTCTGCTTCCTGTGCAGTAGCTTGGGGGTGCAGGCATGGCTCACTCTACTCACTAGAGTCAATCAAATGTGGCACAGTATAAGTTACACTTTTGGGGACATTATGTGTAAATGGCACTACTGACTGGCGCCATTATGGCGGAACGTTTCTGGTGCCCTGGGAAAGGCAGTCATTTAGTGCACAGCCCCCCCTCTAAAAATAGGGGGTACATATGGTGTGACACAGACTGAGGCTGCTTTACATAGATAATATTTTGTTATTTGTAGTAACTATTACATTAACATACCTCCCACCTCACAATAATTTGGATGTGGTTAGGTGGGGTGGGAAATCGATGGTGCTGGATGTGTGGGGTCTCTACACGGTCTGTGAAATGCTGGCTGCTGTGGCTCCCGCCCGACTCTCACTCAGGGCAGCAGCCACTGGTTGGGCTTTGGGTTGTGGCGCTGGCATGTGCCGTGGGCCCTATCTTTAATGTGGTGCTGCCTGCTGGTCATAGCTGCTATAGCTCCCGCCATTTTCTCCCTCCTGCGCAATCTTCCTCTTGTTCTATCTCTTCCTCCTATGTTGGGTCTGGCTCCGCCTGACTGCTCATCCACCAGATGCACGTGTGGGTGGCGACGAAGTCCTGACATCACCCTCAAGGCATCACAGCAGGAAGAAAAAGTTGAGTGACACTGACTGGGCTGGCTATGTAACTATGCCCCCCCTATCCAGATCCCAAGGGTGTGTGACCCCCTAGCTGCCCCCTGTAGTTATGGCCCTGGTGAGGGTACTACTGGGGGATTTTGGAGGTTAGTTAGGTTTGCTCACTCCCCCATGTGAACACAGTTTAGCGACTGCGCATTTGCATACGCATTTACGTGCATTTGCAGCTCTTGGTGCAAGCGTTCATGGTGCCAGGCTGTGCCCATGGGAATGCCCAAAGTTTCATGGGTGTTTCCATGAAAATGCTGAGCGTTCCCATGGAAATTCGGCGATGACGCAGATGCCGGGGGCGGCAGAGATTGTCTTAGATTTGTGTGCACTATAGAAATCATTCAATGGTCAGCGACTATTGAATGATTTCCTCAATGCACACACGCTGCCAATGGATGTTTATGCAAAACATCTATTTGCATGCATGCGGGGGAACTCGGCGTGCGAGGGGGGTGTTTGTGCAGGTGCGGGTGCCATTTAAACGACACGCAGAGCTGTGAATTTCGTAGCTTTGTGTGTTGACCTGAATAAGGTGTTAGGTGTATAAAAAAAAGTACAGAGGGGATTATGATGTGTGGAATATTGTGCAATTATTATTTTTATATTATTTATTACAAATTATTTATATAATCAATAACAGAATGCATTCGCACGAGGACCGATGGTAGTGTTCACCGGGTGCACGCAACCCAGGACAGCAGGCGGGGGGCGGAGCGGGCATGGGGCAGCGTGCAGCCCCAAGAGCATATGGGAATGTCCAGCATTTCATGGGCGTTCTCATGCTAATGAGGCCATGATACAGGGTGGGGGCAGGCAGCTGACATCCCCAGATGTCAGTTGCCCACCCAGCATGCACGCATATGTACTGTAAGTGACTTGAAAGTCACTTTTATATGTATGCACCTTCCACATCTTTTGATGGTTGGCGACTATTGAAAGGTGTGTGAGGTTCCCCCTGCCCTGTGAATGAATGTTACTGTGTAACATCGATTCGCAAATCGCCCTAACACTGTAAATATTACACAAGAGTGTCCCACAAAAAGAGAGAGTGCTTTCCTTTCTGTTTATTTTCCCAATGTGATTATACTCTCCGAGGAAGCACCTCCACCAGAATTACTGATACGTTTTTATCATATACATTAAATTGTGGATCACACAATACAATTTCTGATATAAGAAAAAATATCCCATCTTTTGGGATATACACTCTTTATTGAATCTAGAAGTGCAGCAGTAAATTCCCCAACTTCCCTTTTTTTCCCCTTCATTTATGCATCTATGCTGCAATAGGCATTATACTGTGGGGCATAATGTGTAATGGGCATTTCCAATGTGAGGCATGTTGTGTAAGAGTCATTACAGTATAACGCATGTTGTGTAATAACTTTTAGTTATACCACTGTCTGTATCCACTGTGTAATTTTTTAAACAGTACAGAACCAGACCAGCTTCTTTCCTTTGCATTTATGGAAAAGCTAGCATTTTCACTTTGAAACAGTAATCTATAATGTCATTTTTTTGTTTTATGTTTTAGTAATGAAGTGTAATATAAGTACATATCTCTGGATGTCCTTAACTACAGCAATCCTCACTTCTGGAGGGAAATATCATTAGCTCCTTTCCATATGTACATGCATTTCAATTATTTTTCTTTTAGAAAATCTCTTTAAGAAATAAAGTAACTTTCAGAAATATATTACATATGCTGTGCTCTCAGGCCAATATTTGTTTTTAGTTACAAGTGATACTTCTGAGAACCACATGGAATATACTGTAAGTATCGGACTGTGGATCAGACCCTGTCCTTTTCATGGAGTTTTTGGCAGCAAATCATTTGAAATGTGCGAACGTCCCTTGACATGAGAATGAGTTTGTCTGGGAAATTACTTATTACTAGTTTTATGCTCATCTGATATTTTGTCAAAGAATATGAAAACGCAGGTGGTTCACTAACCATTATGTTAACCCACGTATAGCTCTATTTATTAAAAGGCAAGAAGTAAGACAAACTTTTCATTATGGTATAAATTTGCTACCCCTTATTTATCTGTAGTGGAGAGGCTGGACTTATACATCTTAATGCTTACTGTACCATTTTAACAATACCCTTGCAAATCTTTATGTGAGTTTACTTGAATGGTGCATTCGGGTTTATATACTATATTGTCTATTTTTTGAGCGGGTTATTATACTATGCTACAAACTCTGTTGTATATTTGTATATGATACCTACTATACACTCAATGTGTGCTATCTTGCCTAATTACATCATTGATGTATTACTATATATGCTCTGTCTTGCTACTCTGGAATTTGTGCATTTAAAATTCAATAAAAACTACTCAATTGGTCATGGGTTTGATCATCCCATGATGTGTTCACTCTGTTACATATTTTTGGAGTGATATTTAAAAAGGAAGACTTTACTTTCACTAACATTAGTAATGTAACTAATAAAGATATTGAAGAGCAAACTAGTCCAATCAAAGGGTTTCTCGAGTATTCTCTGTTAACCTCCTAAAGTTATTTGTGAACCCGGACCAGGACGAGATGCCAGTGGGCTGGGGTAGCGAGGACAGAAGTTAGAGGGTTTAATGTAAGACTGTGGCTAGGATGATCAAGTAGATGCTGGGAATTCCAGCAATGCAGGGTAGCTAAAGACTGGGAGCTGGATAGCTGATAGCTGGATGTTGGGGATACCAGCAATGCAGGATAGTCCAGCAGAACAGGTTAACTGAAGCTGGGGATGTCAGCAGAGCAGGATATCCAGATGACTTGAAACAGGGGATGCTAGCAGGGCTGGATGACTGAAAGATGTGAAGCTGGGGATGCCAGCAGAGCAGGAATTCCAGATGACTTAGAGCTGGGGATACCAACAGGCAAGATAGCTGTAAGGGGGGGATTTCACTTGCGCTAACTAGTGTAGAAAGCTGCTCAATAAATATAATGCAAATTGTGGGGAAAAAATGAGCGCTATCAGGATTGAGAAAAAAAGTTTTCAAGAAGCAGCAAAAGAGAAAAAGGATAAAGAAGATAAAAGACAAAAAAGCACCTGTAAAGGAAGGGTTAATGCAAGCAATGTTTACGCTCCTTTATAGGAGTGTTTTTATTGAGGTCCGTGGGGAGCCCTGTCGCTAACCCTACCTCTATCCAGACTCTGCGTGCAGCATACAGCATGTGTGGAGCGGGCGGCGGTGTTTGTAGAAGCCGCGTTTGTCTCCGCTCCGTTGCTGCAGCGTGTCAGCGTGTCTCGGCGTTGCTTGATGGAATTCTTCGCCGGAATGGGTAGCGGTGTGAAAGCGGCAAGATCTTCTCTCCTTCACGGGCAGCAGAAATCAACGCGTTTCATGCGCCAAGCGCACTTTTTCAAGATAACTTCTGCTGGTCTGATGTCGCCGACAAAGGCGGAGGGGTGGTGATTCTTCCCTCTGCTCCCCTAGCAACAAACTAATAGAAATAAATAATCCCAGACTACAGTCTCCGGTCCGCACACACCGGCCGAAACCTCATAGATGTTTACTGTGTGTCCACCACAGCTGCCACTGGAGTTGTCTGGATAGAGGTGAGGCAAGATAGCTCGATGGCTTGAGGCTGCAGACACCAGCAGGACAGGACAGCTGGAAGCTGAGGATTCCAGCAGGGCAGGATAGCCGGATAGCTTGAAGCTGAGGATTCCAGCAGGGCAGAATAGCTGGATGGCTTGAGGCTGGGGATACCAGCAGAGCAGGATAGCTGAATGGCTTGAGGCTGGGGATACCAGCAGAGAAGGCTAGCCAGATAGCTTGAAGCTGGGATTCCAGAAGAGCAGGATAGCTGGATGGTTTGAAGCTGGGGATTCCAGCAGAGCAGGATAGCTGAGTTGCTTGAAGCTGGGGATTCCAGCAGAGCAGGATAGCTGAATGGTTTGAAGCTGGGGATTCCAGCAGAGCAGGATAGCTGAGTAGCTTGAAGCTGAAGATTCCAGCAGAGCAGGATAGCCGGATAGCTTGAAGCTGGGGATTCCAGCAGAGCAGGATAGCTGAATGGCTTGAGGCTGGGGATACCAGCAGAGAAGGCTAGCCAGATAGCTTGAAGCTGGGGATTCCAGAAGAGCAGGATAGCTGGATGGTTTGAAACTGGGGATTCCAGCAGAGCAGGATAGCTGAGTTGCTTGAAGCTGGGGATTCCAGCAGAGCAGGATAGCTGGATGGTTTGAAGCTCGGGATTCCAGCAGAGCAGGATAGCTGAGTAGCTTGAAGCTGAAGATTTCAGCAGAGCAGGATAGCCGTATAGCTTGAAGCTGGGGATTCCAGAAGAGCAGTATAGCTGGATAGCTTAAAGTCAGGAAGTGCTGAAGATGGTAACTATACTGTGTCTTTAAAAAGCTGAGTAGGGCTGGATCGCTCTACATGCTGACAGACACCAACGCACTGACTACCAGTGCCGGGAGCTAGTCTTTATACTGTACCTCCTGCTCAGTGCTGATTAGCTGGAGTAGAACTCTGACTGGGATCTGTCTCTTGACTAGATTTTGCACTGGAACAGACCAGGAAGTGTAATTTTACTGCCGATGGAGAGAACTGGTGGAAAATTGTGGCATGCTGTGGCTCGCAGGGACTTGCAAAGTCTGACCAGGTAGCTGAGGCAGAATGCCAAAATGGCAACATCAGGAAGCCAGCTGACACAATGGGTGTCGGACAGTGCTTAGGATAGCGCAACAGGTATGACAAGGCATGGTTGTAGAGTGCTGTCAACCTCCATTTTATGACACCTTCCCTTATGAGTGCAATATAGTGGCTACAACTTGAGTTGTCTGTCCTTCAAAAAACATAATATGGATAGATCCAACCTCTTTTGAATCCAGTAGCAAAACTAACAATTTATGCATCACCCTTTGGGATAGTGTAAAAAATCTTATTAAAATCTAGATATGATACATCTATGGGTTTATTTAATGTTTATAGTTGGCCAATAAAGTAAAGCATCCATTTAAAATCCATGTTCTTTGAGATTTTTTATCTGCTCAAAACTCCACAAACAGCTTGGCCTCAGCAAGGTTTCTGCATGTTGCATTTCACATCACCTGACTGAAGAGCAGATGCAGGCTCAGATGATGCACAACATGCAGTCAGGTTTGATGGTAGGTCAGCCATGATGATAAATCTTAGATCTACAGTTTCAACCCCAAGATCAAACAACAGTTGGCACAGTTGGGTCAGTGGACCCCAATTGAGCAACGCATGGCTAAGCAGATTGTATACTGTATCACTCATGCTGCAGTGCACTGTAACTGAGGACTGTTAAGCCAAACAATGCCTGTGAAAAGTGCTGGAAGCCATTTCCAGGCATCATCCAATAACTTGCACTCATTGTGCCTTTCTACAATATGACAATGCACTTGCATACAAATCCAGGGAAGTGGTGAATTTTCTGGCTAATCAATGCCATCTGGAAACTTGGCCATACACAGTATAGTAGGTATAAGACCTAGACCCTGCTATTTCTTTCTGTTCCCACATATACAGTGCAAAATACTTGGGATCCACTATGAGTGCATCCCAAATGTTAGGGGCCGCACTGGTGGTGCTCAACTGGCTGAGCCTGACCTCAACCAGGTCCCTGAGCGCAAGTCCTGGTTGTTGCTTGCAACAGCCAGGAAGATGCAGTGCTTCCGGTCCCGAACTTCCGGTCAGGGACAGCGTCACCTCGGCTGTTGCCAGGCATTCAGGACACCTCCCTTCGCCGGCACCTCCTCTTTCCCATTTGCATAGGTGACGGGGACACGAGGCAGCCGCAGGGAACATTCATTAAAGTGCACCTGATGCAGCTTTCAACTGCTTGCAATTATAAGTTAGGGGCAAATAATGTGTAGTGATTTGTTAGGAAATCCTTTAAAGGTGAATTATTTTGTTTGCTCAAGCGCCAGATATAGAGTATGTTTGGAGGCTCTGCTGTCACTCTGTTGGTGTGTCCGGTCCTGCTACTTAACCTCTTGTTGCCTAAACTCTGAAGGTCACCCATGGTTACCACTACCTGCTGATCTCACCCACTTTATGCAAGTACCATCCAGTTTCTATTACTTCTCACTTCAGCCGTTAAAGTTAGGTAGTGTATAGCTTACATCAGCAGGCCATGTGGAGACCAGTCCCCAGCTGGGCCCCTGTTTAGGCCTGGCCTTAGGTCACATACTGTATCTCAGTGTTTGTATATACTTTATTTGGTACTTGTTTCCTAGCACGGCACCCATCGCATCGTATACCATAAGGCTTACAATGGTATGCGATGCGATGTGACGCGATGGCACCCGATGTTATACAATTTAAAATCATATTCTTATTGTATATGGCACACAATGCCATACAATGCGATGGTATATGATTTTAAATCGTATAAGCACCCTAATGGGTGTTTTCAATGTTAAATGGCACCCCTATAAGATTATTAATTGTAGAAGCACCATAATGGGTGCTTATAATGTAAAAAGCACCCCCCGTATAAACGCCAACCTGAAACGTGGCGAGTGCAGTGAGCCAGCAAGGGGCGGCGGTACACGTCCTCTGACCTTTTCATACCCCCACTATCCACGTCGGCGTGGAGTTGATTTTAGATAGTGTGGTGAGCGCAGCGAGCCACCGAGCCCGAAGCGTGGCGAGCAGATGCGGAATACATGTAAAGTAATATGAGTATGCACGCCACGCTTTGGGCTCGGTGGCTCGCTGTGCCCGCCACACTATATGAAAGCAACTCCATGCCGACGTGGATACTGGGGGTAGTATAAGGTCGGATAATGCGTAGCGCTGAACTCGCCACGCTTCGGGTTGGCGGTCATAGTGGGGGTGGCGTAGGGGTGCATTTAACATTGTAAGCACCCATCAGGGTGCTTATACAATTAAAAATCATATAGGGGCCATTTAACATTGAAAACACCCATTAGGGTGCTTATACAATTTAAAATCGCATTGCATGCGGCTAGATGGCATGCAATGCGATACAATGCATATGATGCCATACGATTGAAAATCGTGGGCGCCGTGCTAGGAAACAAGTACCCTTTATTTATAATCTCTGTCTGGCTCTCGTGTGTGTGCATAAGTCTCAGTTAATTTGTATTTGTGTGCTACTGTGTCTCCATCTCTGTCCATTGTGCCTCTCTTTACCTTCCTTGTCCTGTTACCTAGTGTCTAGGTTAGCTTACTATAGGCATAGTATAGTACCCTCTCCTACTGCCTCCTACCGGTAGCTTGTCTGGGTCTCGCGGGATTACATTTACACTGCCATCTGTAAACGTAAGTTCTGGCGGCATACAAGTACCAGTAGACGCTTAAAGTCTTATGGGAACAGGGCTGTTATAGGCAAGAAGGCTCACTGGTGTGCTCTGTAGACTTAGACCAGGGTGTCCTGGGTGGCTGCCCAGAAGACGTCCATTGGACCACCGGCTGGGACTCTGTGCAGCCCATAATCTGTGGGTATCCATCCATTCATTCCTCAACCCTCCTGCTGGTTGTTACTCCAGGAAGTTCCTTTTAGATTCGTGGCTCTCTTACGATGAGCATAACACCAAGTTGCAAATCGCCCTAGAAGAAGGCCGCCACAAGGCCGAAACGCATTGGAGGAAATACAGCTGACCACCCCTAACCCCACTACCCTTTGCAACCGAACGGAAGCAGGAACAGGGAAGATACTGACACCGGCAGAACCCAAGCAGCCCTGAGAGTGGTGAACACCAAAGAAGCACAACGGAGGATCCTAACAGCCAGCACGAACAGACGGGAGCAAGTGATCCACGCTGGGACCGGGAGTAGGTGATTTGGCAGGTCCGTAGACAGGACACCCGGGGCGGGAAGGAGCGATCAAAAGCTCCACCTGCCCAAGGCCCCCATCAGACACTCCACATCCCCACACCCGCAGCGTCGGACAGCGAAGGAATACGGGTCTCAACCGGACACCTGCAATGTCGGCTGAACGGGCTAAGGACACAAGGAGCACCCAGACTGACCCGCACCGAACACCCCCCTTCACAGCGGCGTGCACCATCTCTCCATACCGGAACGGAGAGCAGCCCCGTCACCATCCACTGGTCGCACCGACCATCGGCATCCTTGGGCTAACAGAGCGGCATCTGGAACACGGCACAGCGGGATGCCGCAGCCGTGCAACATCAAGCCACCAGAACTTTATCCTCCTTGGACCCATTTCCTACTGGGCAGTATCCCGACCCCACCAAAACCCCCTCCAAACGCCCCCCGCCGCACCACCCCCATACCCGCACAAGTCCAAACTTACAGAAGCCGGACTGAAATCACCCCCCTTTTCCCCCCCTTTTTTGTTTCTAGTATAAAATAGTAACACCTGCCCTAATTCAGCACTGTTATTTTCTGTAACACCTGTATATTAATAACTGTTGCACCTTTATGTATTTTCAATTTGTTTTTTTAATAAAACACTGTTACGCATATCGCTTGTCCACGCAGTCATTACCTATCTATAAACCCCGCCAACACAGCCCTATCCAAAAAGGGGCGGAGCGCTGCACTTAACCCCAAACATACCTGTTCAACCTCTAATCGGGCCAGTCACCCGGCAAGTGAAGCAGCTAACCCCGAACAACGGTGACCAGTGCGCAGGGACCACAAGAAAAATAATACCAAGTTGCAAGTCATCAGTAGCCACAGTGGAGCCCTTCATCCAGCATGTAGGAGACATACCTGATTTGGATTTGTCCAGTTGCTTCCTCAAGTGTTTTAAGTGCATTTAACTTTGCATGGACTCCCCGGGTGAACACAAAATGCGATGTTCACTTTGAGTGTAAATATAATACATTTTGTATATGTGGAAACTTATTGCACACCCCTAATTTGTACAGCTATTATGAATTGTAACATCTCAACATCATTTCACATCTATCTCACCAAGAACTCATCCAGAGCCAGTGCTTTTGGACATAAATTGGAAATACTGTAGATTTTGTAAGAAAATACTGTAAAATTCTTTATTTCAAGTGTTTTTTTGCCCATGACATTACCTTAGGTGATATAAAATGTTAAAATAATTGATATATTATGTGTTTAATGTGAAGCTATGTACTGATCATTTTAATGTAGCTTATATTTTGATTAATAGTTCAAAGTAGATAAGCTGAACACCATGCACCGTCGTTTACTCATCACAATAATTCTGAATTTGTTTAATTTTACTTTTATATATTGCCAACCAGTCATGCATCACTTTCCAGTAAAAGCATATTTGTATGGGACACCCTATCTAATGCAAACAAGATTACAAGACATATGTAAGAATATAGGGATAATGAAATATAATACAGTACATGAAGGGATTACAATATAAGAATTGCCATCAACTTAATTATAGGATTTAAGAAGTAAGGAAAAGTTATTGAACAATCATTAAAATTTTTCTTTTTGCTCATATCAAAATCACTTTATCAGATATCAACTAAGTCAAGCTTGGCATCAATTTACAAGATTATTTAATTGCTAAATATAGTTACTGTAAAGTTTAATCTTTCTTTCATTAAGTATTATTTTTCAGCATAATATGTGGTTTTTTTAATCTTTTATTCGTATTGTCAATCTCATTATAGATGTATATAAAATGTCCTGTCTAATAATATTATGATGCTGCTCCTCACCTCTATTGGGGGATTCAAGCGTAGTGCGCACCGGCAGCCATTAAATGCACTGATATTTTTCTTATGTTGGAATATCATTTAGATGGACTGGTAATTTATAACTGAATTTTTATTTCATTAATCTGAAAGTGATTTACATCCAAACCAATTTATGTACCAAAACATTCACCAATTTACACCAAAAATTTACTTTTTTTAATTATAGTTTATATTTTTCAGTAGTAGAATCTAACTTTTTGATGTTTATTGATTTCTCATGTTTATCATGATGGAATTTCTTACACTAAAATTTATTTGAAGAAAGGTGGTGTGTTGATCTCTTATTTTGTGAACCAACACAGGATATTTAATTATTATGTTTCTTAAATAGCGCACACATATTTTGATTATTTTGAACATTCACATCAGTCCTTGCCCCAGTGGAGTTTACAATTATATTCCCTACCACACACACATACACAAACACACACACAGACATCCTAGGGTTAATATGTTGGGAGCCAATTAGCCTACCAGTTTATTTTTGGATTGTGTGAGGAAACCAGATTACCCAGAGGAAACCCACGCAAGTACAGGGAGAATATACAAACTCTGCACATTTAGAGCTATGGTGGGAATCTAACTCATGACCTCTGTGCTGTGAGGCAGTAATGCTAACCATTACACCATCCGTACTGCCTATAGGATAACAATATATCATATAAGTGTCACTTGTGAGCTGGACACCTTGGAGGACACACATACGGTTTTTGCTCTAGGACTAGGAATCATCTTTTATCCTATTCCAAATTTCATGATTGTCCTCAATTGCCCAAGGGATACCCTGAGGCATTTATAGAGATATATATGTCTGCATACAAAAAAATTAAAGGAAAATTATAAAGGTTTCACCTTCTGAAATAAAAAAAATTCCTAGTTAGGAAATTCGCAAAATCTAATTTCCCTATTCTGAGGATCCTAAATATTCTGAATATTCAGACTATACAGACAGATATTCTCAAGAGATCATCATTGTTTACCCCTGATGAAGTCTTTTGCATAAGACGAAACGCATTATGTATGCTACATCTGTGATTGCAAACTGCTACAACAAGACTAAGCATGGCCAAATAGCAAAACTGATGCAGAGCATGCTGGGATGTGTAGTTCAACAACAGATGGAGTGTCAAGGTTAGCCATCAAGGGACTAGGTATATATCATTTTGCTTTGAGAAAGTCATTATATGCAAACTCGCTGCAAATACTTTATTTATAATTATTATTGCTTAATTATATGGCGTCACAGGGGTTCCGCAGCTCCTGACAGCTTTTGACAATACATAGATGAGAAAAAGAACAAAACAAGTATATTGAGATTTACAGTACAAATGTAAATTTGGACCAGTACATTGTTCGGTTGACGTTTCAGCCGCGTGCGGCTTTTATCCATTATATCCTGTTACTCATTGTAATATTCATTATTTTACTGTGTATGTTTTATAATTTTGTCATTGCTAAAATAAATGTTATTTTTTTATACCAATAACATTTTACTTCTTTAATTGATTTTAAAGATTTTATACACATTTTACGAACACATGCAGTCGCTGAACCCTTATCCCTGTTAAAAAAAAATATATATATATCTGAGATGTCAGGCCGTCGGCGCTGATGCGCAGTGATGATGTCACCTGGCTCTGGGAGTGAGCGTGGCTTGGTGAGGGGCACAAGTTTCTGTAAGTACTTTATCTTCTATATATACTTGTATGTATGCACTATATTTCATGTCTTGATAAAAGGGACAAGATCCCTGAAACGTTGACTATCAAAAAAAAAAAAAAAATCATGTTTTATTTTTGGCACAATGTTCTAGGTTTACAAACTATTTTCAAATGATAAGTAGGTCTCAAGTTATGATTCTTATGCATATGATATCCTGCCACATAATGGTGCTATGGGATAAACAGATAATGCAAAGATAATATTTATAACCATCTACATTTAATTCAAAGTAGAAATGACTTAAATTAATTTTGTAAATACTTTGAAGCTGGATGAATTGGATACAACCACTCAAGCTTCAAAATAATAACTGTACAAAATAAAAGGCAAAGTTATCTAAGTTAATTAACACAGAGTCAAATGTAAAACGACATAAGAGAAGGTTTAACAATGACTTGTCACGAAGATAAAAGAAATAAGTCATTATTTGGTTATCTTGTTAGTGCTATTGAAGCAGCGTGATCAAGGTCAACATAACATTGACTGTGACCATGCCGTACTGCTCACTGGAAGAAAATGCAAAATATAACAACTGAAATATACAAAAGAAAACCAAAGATAAGACAGGTAATTATGCAGTGGTCTAAAGAAGGGCTGGGTCATTGTCTGAAAGGTCAGAGGGTATTAAAAAAAAATTAAACACATCATTATTAAAGTCTTTATCTTAGTAATTGACAAAAAAATTAAAAAAGTGTAGTGCATTCAGAAATTAAAACCAGAAAGGTACACTGTGAGCAGAATGTAACTAAGCAACTAAATTAGATACTGTGTAACTGAAAGTGATTTTTTTTTAAATCTTAAATGTATATAAAAATCACCAAGCAAGACCAGGAAAATACACTTTACATAGTCATAAATAGCTACTGTAACAATTTGTATTTATTCACTGGTACTCTAGGAGGGTACAGGGCCGGTGCAAGACACCGCAGCACCCCAGACGGGGGGGGGGGGGGGTATATGGGAGGCGGGATGATGTGGTGATGCGAGTTCCGGGGGTGATGCGGCCACCAATGCTGAGTCCGTGGGGGGGTGGGGGGCAGCTGGCTTCACAGTGGGGAAGGGGGAACCAGCTCCTGAGTCCTGAGTGCTGCCCTCCAGTGGCCGGTGCCCCCAGGCAAATGCCTAAAGCTGCCCAGTGGTGGCACCGGCCCTGGGAGGGTAATAATAACATAATCGACATGGGCACCATTTAAGTGTGCTGAGTCCCCGGGCATGGTGCCTTGCTATGCTTTGCACACTATTTTATCCTCCCACCATGCCATAGCAATACCGCTTGTCGGACATGTTGGCTGAAAACACGTGACAAACTCTTGTCGACCTTTTGACTGTCAAACTTGCCATGGTCAACCTAATGCTTGTTTCGACCTCCAACCATGTTAACCTTAGGCATGTTGACCTATTTCATGTGTCGACCTAAACCATGTTGACCTTTACTGGTTGGCCAAAAGCATTTCAACCTAATATGTGTCAAAGTAATCCCTCTAGGACTGGAGCATTTTAATCAGACCAAATGGTGAATGTATTCAACACTATGCGATTTGGGTGAGATTTCACCTGATTCCGATCGATCGTGCTGTAAAATCAACCCAAAACTTATGTGCAGCACAGAGCCAGGCAGGGGGATACAGAGAGGTGGGTAAGGGGAGCAATTGGGCAGGCAAATAAAAAAAAAAAACATACAAATGAATAGCCAGCCAAATAGAATGCCACTGATTGGCTGAGAGAGGTTTTTTTGCAGCTCGGTACCCGACATGTGGCTCTTCCTGCCCGGCTCTCCTCTAACTTCCCCGCTGGATCCCCTCTCCCTCTTCCTGCAGCTTCTTGGGAGTTGCATGTGATTTGCACATCAAATGCCTAATTGTATTTGAGCCCTCCTGGGGAGCTGCAGGGGAAATAAAGTTGGCCCAATGTATGATGTGTCCACATAGAACCTTCTAGTGGCACAACTCAGCAGTACAGAGTGTCTTTTTTGTGACATTTTCCAGTAAATTCTGTCAAAATGCAGTGTGACACATTTGTATACAGAACATAGACATGCGGTATACCATTTAAACAGTATAATACACTGCTGGTGCATCCCATTCACACTGCTTTGAAAAAAGATGCAATTTAACAGAAAAAAACTCAAAAACCTCAGACACTCGGCTGTGCTGGATCACACAGATCTAAAGCATTATGGGCCTTATTCTAGTTCACTATTTCTGACAAAATCCTTCTTAGATGGACAAAACCATGTGCACTGCAGGGGGCAGATGTAAAATGTGCAGAGAGAATTAGATTGAGTTAGTTTGAGTGAGTTATTTTGTTTCTGTGCAGGGTAAATACTGGCTGCTTTATTTTTACATTGCAATATAGATCTCACTTTGAAGTAAAACCCCACCCAAATCTAATTCTCTCTGCACAAGTAACATCTGCCCCACCTGCAGTGCACATGGTTTTGTCCATCTAAGAATGATTTTGTCAGAAAGAGGGAACTAGAATAAGGACACATCTTTTTCACTGTCTATATTAGATTTTAAATAAATACATTGTTGTTTTCAATGAAACATTCAGTTATTGACCTATTTTTAGCATATTCTGCCCCAAAATTTTAATAGCTCTTCCAGAAGTTTCACTTTTCTCAAGTAAGGTTGTAGACCACTGCTTTAGTTCTTGCATTACCTGACATTTCTTTCTAATATGCAGTCAGAGTTAGAACTTCCAGGGACAAAGTAGTCAGTTGCTGCCAGGTTTCAGACCGCTTTCTGTGCAATATTTAGTATCCTTCTTGTAATGCCTGCAATGGCTGTAGCTCTATAAGCTGAAGCCATCGCTAGCTGCACTTCTCCCCATTTGCCAGTGCTCTCCTTGTAAGATCGGAATATGCATTACTGACACTAACTTTTCAGCCACCACCGTGCCTCCTTCTGCTATTCTCCTTTCTCAATTCAGGTACTCTGGCAGGTTGAAGTTTCGATTCCAGGGCAAGGAGGGGGCTGTGGGTCTCTAAAGTTATATGTCTAATCATCCAGGATTGGCAACTTTTGTAATTTGCCACTCCCTGGTGGTTTGGAAGTGAAAATTTTAAATGCTTCTTTCAGTCTGTTAAAGCCCAGCATGCTATACACCAGTGTTTCCCAAATTGGGTCCTCAAGAACCCGTAACTGTTCATGTTTTCTAGGTCACTCAGCAGGCACACCGTGTATTACAAACGGTCATATTTTAAAAATCCAACGGTGACCTGGAGAACATGACCTGTTGAGGATCATTGAAGACCTCGTTTGGAGACTTGTGGAAAACTATGTCTCAGGATGTTACAGAATGTGGATACTACTGCTACCATGGTTAGCGCTGATTGAAGATCTCAAAGCTTCACACTGAAAAGCAGAGGAGCTCCTCCTGGATACTGCTATTGATGCCATGGTAATGGGAAATATTATTACTTTAAAACATTAAGAACATTTTTGACTTACAAGCAGCAGGGATCCTACTTAATTTTGGAATAAACTGAAGCCAATAGAAGCCAACCTTCTACTTATCACAGCCGGGACTGGAAGTCCAAGAGGGAGGGAACAACTCCCAATGGGACTGCCTTGACTGCCAGTGCAGTCATAAATACCAACTAGCCCTAACAGTTATTGACTGGGCATAATAGCACTTGCAAATACCAGCATATCTATGGTTGTCAGTATGGTGAAGCTTGTATAAGCACCAGCGTACTGTTATGCTCTTGACAATCTATGATTATTAATATTGATGTCAATAAAAATTAATTTGTCCATGAAACAAATATTGTACCTTAAGTCATGAAGAGCAAAAGAGTAATAAAACGAGAAATGAGAATGTTTAGGTGTGTGCTTTACAGCTGTAACCTCATTTAAACCACATGAACCTCCTGTGTTAAAACCTTTTCAAATGTAACTAAATAAGGCTTAATTTTGGTAACATAATTAGTCTTTTTTTTCTCTTACATTAATCTGTAGGTTAAAATATTGTGGAATTTGTTATTTTACCTTTTTTAATGAACAGTTGTCTCTTTATACCCCCATAAACATGATTTTGTTACACTTTTTTTATTGTATTGACTGGTTATTTAACTTTCAAATAAAAACACTTTGTTACCCCTTTCTGTATATATTATGTATATTTATTTTTCTACTGTTATGAGTTATGTAGTTCTTGTGTGTAACTATGAATCGACTAGGGATGTGCATCGGCCACTTTTAGTGTTTCGTGAAACGAGCTATTGGTCTGTATCTAACGTGTTTTGGGTCTGTATCTCCGTCAGTGTTTTGGATCAGGATCTGTTCCAAAACACCACCCTTCAGGGTTTCGTGTTTCGGATCTGTATTATTAACCTCAATAACATTGATTTCCACTCATTTCCAGTCAATACTGAATACCTCACACCTCACAATGTTGTTTTTAGGCTAAAAGGTTGCACAATGCAATTATGCAGTAGTGATACCTGGTGGATGAACACAAATATTGCAATCTCCAGTGTTTTCTTACATTAAGCTGCAACTCAATACACCACACTGTGACTCAACATACCACCTTTAATTTGCATGTATTTATTATAATTCTTCATTGAATCATTATACTAATTATAGCCTATAAATATTTCAAGAACCTAATAAGGTCTACATGTCTTTCTTATTTTTGAATTTAAAAATAATGGTATGTCAGCACTATTATATGATGTTAATTTAATTAAGCATATTGCTTAGAACTTCCGGTGAAGCCTCTGATGAAGGAGGACGTGTCCGGGTAGAGCTCCGCTGCACCCTGGCTAAAATACCTGAAATACTGGTCCTCCAGCCCCCCACACAAGCTGCCACGAGCCTCAGCCTGACTGCCGGCTACCCCCGACTTCCGGAGCTGTGACAGGTGCCACAAAAGTAAGACGCGCCGGCCGGGACCTCACTGCCGCCGTTACTATACACTGCATGCCAGGCGCGTCAGACATTGTTGCCCTAGGGTACTGCAAATATCACCGCGGCCTCACACACCTGCCAGCAGCACACGCTGTGGCTGTGTTTAACCTGGCAGCTAGCTACCCCCGGTCCCCAGTGCTCCAGCAACTGACATAGCAAGCCGGACGGGATGGGCTGGACACCCCCTCAGTCCTCACACAGCAGCCCCTGCATATGGAGAGATTTCTCTCTCCACAAATGCCGAAATCGGGAAAAGCAGAGCAGAGAAGAAGGGGGCTGAACCTAAGATGTCTGTTGCAGCAGAGGACACTCTAGATGTACAGCAGCAGGGGCCCCTTACTGTATTGGCACAGGGAGACACCTTACCATCAGGTGACTCACCAGGTACTTATGACATGATAGTAAAGGCCATACAGGCCACCATGGGACACTTGATGGACGCTCAGGCAGATACATTTTCCCGGGCCAAAGCAGATATGACACAGCAGTTGCAGCAGATTACAAAGACGCAGCAGGAAACTGACTGTAGGGTGGGCGAATTGTTCACAGATGTTACTGACTTGAAAAAACTACTTCAGATCTCCAAACTTCTTATTATCAACTACAAACCAAGCTAGATCATTTGGAAAACAGATCGCAGAGAAATAATCTTCACATAGTGGGACTTGATGAATCCCTTAAAGGGACAGATCTCTAACTTCTTGCAGTCCTTGTTACCAGAAATGCTCCAGATTCAAGAGGAATGCGAGGAAATTGTTATAGAACAGGCACATAGGCTAGGCCTGCTACATAAGGCCCCTAACAGCAGACCCAGAGTGGTGATATTTCGGTGCCTCAATTCCTACATCTGGACAGCATCCAGGAAACAAAGAGACTTATCTTGGAATGGCACTAAACAATTTGTCTTCCAAGATTATTCAGCAGAAGTAACAAGGGCGCGCAAAGAATTCGCCCCGATATGCGCACGTCTCTTTGAGGGCAAGGAAATATTTGCGTTGTTATACCCTGCCAGATTGAGGATATTTGAGGGGAATACTTTCAGAGACTTCATGATGGCGGCCAATGCCGAGGGATATTTGATTGAGAGATCTGGCCCCACAGGAACAGCTTCTCCAAGTAGAACTGAAACCGGGGAACGTTAAAGCCTGTCCATGTGTTAGGATCAAAGTGTTCGGCATCACCCTGACCTCTCTTCATATGTGAGCTTTTGGCTATACCCAGGACAGCATCAGATGTTATGTTATGTTTTTACTTTGTTTTATGCTGATATATTGAAGCGGTCCTCGGACCAGAGGAATCCTGAGCAGCCTTTCTCTCTCCCGTAAGATCATCAGTATTAATTGGACTGAGCCCCTTGATATATTAATGTTGGAGGAGAAGTGTGACAGTGACAAAGATGAAGAAGCAGCTCCAAGTGTGACATTGAAGAAAAGTATTATGGGATCTGATACGCCGATCTATCGGGTTTTATGGTGAGCAGTTATTTATAGGAAGTTATTGGAGTCAATATGTACTCCATCATTAGCTAAGTTTGAATAACTTAATTCTTAGTAACATTAATATGGTTAATTTTGATGACAGGTATTCAGATATACTAATTGTTCGATATTCAGTTTTGTTGATCGAGCCGGGGCCACTGGGAGTGACCCTGCTTATGCTAATAGGCCTACCAGTGGCCTCATGGTTATGTGTATTAAGACCAGAAGTTCTGATTTTGCGAAAGCATCACTGTGGCCTTATGGCCTCTGTGACTATTATATGTATGTTTGTGACCCCCTGTCTGTGTCTCCCCTCTAGGATATATTAATTATATGATTGTGTACACTGTGTTGCTACCATGTCTAGTTTAAAATTAGGTACACTGAATGTGGGCGGGATAAATACACCTGCCAAGAGGACGAAAATATTAATCTACTTAAACAAATTAAAGATGGATGTGGTTTATTTACAGGAGACTCATTTCCTCCCTCAAGAGATAGAGAAATTTAATATGCTGAGATGGCGAGTACTGGCGTCTGCCGTTCACACATCCAAAGCCAGAGGGGTGGTAATTCTGGCACAAGGTGGAAACAGACCCCCAGGGATAGTATTTTATGTTAGATGCCATGATTCAGGGGATTAAGTATGCTTTATGTAATGTACAGATGGAGCTGGCCTTGTCTATCCCCGGCACTCACCAGATCCCTTGTGCTGGCGATAGAGACGGGGATGCACTTGCGTTTCACATGCACGCGCGTCCCAGAATCTCGGCAGCTGGGCAGCATCTCCCAGCCCGTCTCCGCTTCGGGAGATGCTACCCAGTTTGGGGGGGGGGGGGTCGGGCGGCGAGGGGGATCAATGGAGACGGCGGGGGAAGCATCGAGGAGCTCCGTTGCCACGGAGTGCGTGGGCAATTTGTGCGCGTGCCCATCTGTATATGCACCTAACTAGAAACAACAGGAATTTTTTCAACCATTAATTAATAGATTGCTTGCATTTTCCATGGAGCCAATTATTATGGAAGGAGATTTTAATTTGGCAGCAACCCCAACACTGGATAGGAACTCCTATTCTTTAGGTAGAGGGTGTAGAACAAATCCCCATTTTAATAATATCCTTCAGCAGTTACAGCTAGTAGATTTGTGGAGATCTTGTTTTACCACAGACAGGGAATATTCTTGCTTGTCTGCCGCCCATGGGACGCTGTCAAGGATAGATTATTTATTGCTGTCCAAACATTCTCATGGGTTATTGACTTAAAATAGAGCCGATATGCATATCAGATCATGCCTTATGCTGGTCATCAATAGCAAGCCAAACTGAAAGAGGTCCTGTTCGCCAATGGAGGTTCCCTGCTCATGTTACTAATCTACCCCAGTTTAGATCTATGATAGAATCTGCTTGGATGGATTATTTACACACTAACCCTGATTTAGGCGACAGTAACCCAATGCTACTTTGGCAGGCCTTTAAACCAGTGATTAGGGGTAGCATTATTTCATATTGCAAATTAAGGGAAAAAACACTCGAAACTGGTTATCTGGATGCTCAGGCCTCCCTGCTCAGTCCTCCCTGACGCTTATCAGCATTATAAACAAAACCCTTCCCCTGGGAATAAAGCTATCTATAGTGATAAGAAACAGGCATTTGATTCTATACTTGCTTCTTTGGAGGCCAAGTTTTCTTTCCACAGAGAGAGCGCAATCCACCGTTATGGCAACAAATCTGGCAAGTTATTGTCAAATCTTCTAAAGGATAGACATCCCCCAACCATTATTCAGTTAATTCGATCAGATACCGGTGAACTACATGGGAAAGCAGCGAATATCACAGGAATATTCAGGGATTTTTACTCCCAATTGTATTCCAAACCAGCAGTAGACCTGGCCAGGCAGGCAGAGTTTTGGTCCAGTTTACAGGTCCCCAGATTTCTGAATCGCAGGCAGAGTCTCTAATACTTCCCATCTCAAAGGAAGAAGTGTCACGGATCAAAGCTCCCTTAAAAACAGTCCCCGGGTAGAGAGGGCCTATCAAACGAGTTTTATAAACTGCTTGCCCCAAGAAATAGCCCCACACTGGCTAAGGTATTCAATCTCATATTATCAGGCAATATGCTGCTCCTTTATTTTAATTCAGCTACCCTTAGAGTACTACCCAAACCAGGAAGAGATCTGGAACTACCGAGCTCCTATAGGCCAATATCCCTCCTTAACTCGGACTACAAGATTTTAACGAAAATCTTGTCAGACCGTTTGAAAGTGGTATTACCCTCAGATATACATCCCAACCAATCAGGGATTATTTGGGGACGCCAGTAAGTAGTAAATATCAGAAAGTGATCACTGTGCTGGAATGGATGAATTCTCACCCCACAGCAGACACTAATGTTATATTGTTATTAGACGCTGAAAAGGCATTTGACATGGTGAGCTGGGATCATCTGTTTGAGGCTGAGGAGGTTTGGGATGCCAGACAAATTTAATGCATACTTGAAAAGAATCTATACACTAACACCCAAGTATTGGGAAACGGTTACCTCTCAACCCTTTTGCATTCAAAGAGGTACCTGCCAGGGTTGTCCCTTATCACCATTGTTATTGCAATAGCATTGGAACCACTAGCTATAGCATTAAGGACATCTAGTGGTTACAGGGGGGTGACAGTTGGATCGGAGTCTATTAAGCTAGCGTTATTTGCAGATGACATGCTGCTGTTTGACTCTGATCCGGCTGCCTCTATCCTGGAAATTGTCCACCTGATTGAGAATTTTGGGTCATTTGCATGATATAAAGTTAACTACAATAAATCAGAGCTAATGCTGCTGTCGGGTGATCCTATTCTCCTTGGGTCTTGCCCAGATGTTTCCCAGTTCCCATTGGTCACTAACTCATTCAAATACTTAGGGCTAAATATTCCCAAAAGCATTGACAATTTATATGCCTATAATGTCAAACCGGTTATATCAAAAATCTCAAAGCTGTTAACGAACTGGACCAAATTACCTCTATCTTTGCTTGGAAGAGGGACAGTTATCAAAGACCCAAATTAGCTTATATCCTACAGATGCTGCAAATTGTCATTACCAAGGTGGATGTTGCACATATTAATAAACAATTTTCTTTTTTTTTATGGGCGGGGAAAAAAGCTAAAATTGCCTATGCTATATTGCAATTACCTAAGCTTGACGGAGGATTGGGCATCCCAGATATTGAAGTATACTGCAGAGCAATCTGTTTTAGATATATCAACTGGTTGTGGGGAAAATCCACATTTTTCAATCACGCACTGGAAATGGTTTTCTTCTACCCCTATAATCCAGGTGCTTTGCTCCATTCCCCCAAAAATAAAATCCCACACGATTATTAAATTATTATTAAATGCTCAAACAGAGCAGCATCCCTTTTTCATAACCTGTGGGAGTGTGGCAAAATAGCTAACCTGGAAAAAAGTTGTCAGCTTTATTAATTCGGTGTTCAAAATACACATTGTTAAATCCCCTTATGCATGCGTATTGCTAAATTTTAAGGAATGGGACTTGGGCATAAGAAAGAAGGAACTTATACCTATACTGACGGTTATTTTAGGTGTGGCAAATAAATTGGTGATGAAACACTGGATTACGCGATCTGCCCCTTCGGTATCAGAACTCAAACAGGTATTACACAACATTTTATACATGGAATGCAGAGCCACCCTCCCCAATGTAGAGAATGGCATTCTTCGATTCTACAAAAAATGGGGATTATACATAGAATCTCTCACACCTACTGCGCAAAGACGTGTATTGAAATAGTTTGAAAACACAAATTGGTTTCTATATAGACAGTTGGCCACCCCTGCTGATGTGACCTCAAATACAGATTATATCGCTTCCTCTATGATGCTGCAATTTTTGCCCCCATATATCAGTGATTTTGGTGAAGCTCCACAGGACATGCTTTCCATCAGTTATTTTACTTATTTAGGCCTTAATGTTGTTCTTGTCTTCCCCCTCGTGTGTGTGTGTCTATTAGAGTAGATATGTATGTACACAGCTGTACAGAAGCCATTATTACCTGTTGCCCACATTAAACTTTAACTACAATAACTAAAATACCACTGAATTTATTCTGTAGCTTATATGAAATATGTGGATTTTATTGCATAATTGCATCTGACTTATAAAAGCTCTTAGAAATAACAAATCTCTCACTGATTTTTCATGGGCTTTGGTTGTGCAAATAAGTAACAGATAATCCTGCAATTCTGTTGCACCATAGTATTTTCAAGTTATAATTATTTATTAAAAACACAATATGATAATGACAGGCAATTAAATGAGATGATAATATGCAAGATTATTACCTGAAATCAAGGGGGGGATAAATATTAAAAGCACAATTACAATACCCATTGAATGGGATAAAAGCAGTTAAATTACCTGAAACATACAGTGAATGAAAAAGACAGATCTGTGGAGAGATGGTAATCAAGATCTCACCAAAAAATTGTGGTTGCAGTGGGATTTTGAAAACCATAGGGAGCTCCCGGGCTGGACAGCTCAGCGCCATCGCAACACAGCAATGGATCGTTCCTGAGGAAGGAATATACCGAAATGCATTGCATGGATTATCCTGACCATGAATGGGATTTTGACAAGTCTGTTGCGGAGGTTCTGAGTCTCAATTTATAATTATTGTCACAAATACTATTGTCTTCTGTGACTTTCACATATTGCACATAAAACAAAAACATTTTCTTACTTTCTTTTGTGAACCATACTGGTAAGTATAACACAAAACCACAGTGGGTTTTCACCTTGCTTTCTGCTGTATCATCAATTTAAATATAATAAAACTTCAAAGTTAAATGCTTCATAATACAACATTTCTGAACATTTTCTGAAGGTCATAAGTGTTATCTCCTCTTCTGCTAATGGCGTATCACATAGGCCCCTGAGTCCCAAGGAGGCCCTCCGAAAAATGCACATGTTGGCTCAATTTTTCTTTTAAACCCCATGTCGACATTTTGACTGTCGACCTAAGCCATGTAGACCTAATGACCCTGTCGACCTAATGACCATGTCAACCTAACCCATGTTGACCTAGACTCATATCGACCTTCCTGCATGTCGACCTAGACTCATGTTGACCTAAATACATGCACTGTCGACCAACATGCTGGTGACCCAATGACCATTTCCCAGCAAGAGGAGGCTGCACACTTCCTTCCTTCTCTCTTAAAATGCCCTGTCTCCTTATATCCCCACATTGACACTAACTACATTAAAGATGACCCAAATTTTAACATACAACAACCCAAAGCACATGGAAAAAACATTAAGTTTTTGTGACCACAAGACTAATATTAATGTAGCTCTTTCTACAATAACTTATAAGGTCAGGACGATTTTGGGATTATCATTCAATGCCTCCTTGCTCCAATCTGATGTGCATTGGACTGCACATTGGATTGGAATCAAAACTGAAACACATGCGATTTGAGGATTTTGTTAGGATTTCTGGGCCTGATCCATTGGAATCAGATAAAAAGTGTCCAAATTGCAGTAGTGTATGGGCACCTTAGCACTAGTCTCTTTGCGCTGTTATGTAAATGTCTCTGTTATATCCATGTAAAGTCCTTCATTGCGCAGTGGCACTATACTGAGGGCTGGCCCGCCCATGAGGCAAGGTAGACATGCTACATCACAAAGTGCACCATGAATGAAACTATACATACAATATCCTCACTTTCTGCACAGCTTGGTTGAGCAGTCATTACTTGCCATTCATATATATATATATATATATATATATATATATATATATATATATATACACACACACATGCATAGTATTGCATAACCGTTTATTTTATTCTTTTTAATTTATGCATAGCATTTAGTGTTGTTTGTATGGCTTTTTGGCATCATTGTCCTTAAATTCTTTTTTCTGGAAAATATAACTTAGTAAAAAAATTCAGAATTGCTAAATGCTTTCTAACAGACGTTTGCAAACCAGGAAATACTTCACACCCACTGAAGTTAAGAATTCTTGAGAACTGTCTCTGAATAATCTATATACTATTTGTATTATAGGTTCAACTCTCACTATTGGATTTATGCATGCTAGAAATCCTTATCTTATTTTTACAATTTAAAGGGCATTTAATTTCCTTTTCCTTTCCAAAACAATTTTGACATAATGACAAGTTGCCTTTCTGTGTGCTTCGTTCTTAGTTCAACTCTTGCCTTATGCTGACCCTTCATGCTTTGTAACAGAATTTAATTTCCATATACTGTACAGTACCTTCTACTTAGAGCCAAATATTTCATTTTAACCTTTAATTGTCAGTGCAGGTTCACTTTAGTAGTAGTAGTAGAAGTAGTAGTAGTAGTAGTAGTAGTAGTAGTAGTAGTAGTAGTAGTAGTAGTAGTAGTAGTAGTAGTAGTAGCAGTAGTAGTAGTAGTAGTTGTGTGTGTGTGCTGGTATGTTTGTGTTTGTTTGGTAAAGGGGGACAAGTGGGGAAGTGGGAGACATCAGTCCAGTAGAGAGGACTATAAAACATAACATCACTGTCCTGGATTTTATGAATTGATATAGTAAAGTGTATTAATGTCTTTATAAAATTATATTAAAAAAATATACATACTATTAAATAAAACTTTTTACATATATTGTCTTCAATAACAAAACTACCAGATAAACCTATTCTAAAATCTCATTCTGTACCACTTAATATGTTGTTGTGGTGCACTTATGGTGCACTAATGTAGTATTTTAATCGGTTTGCTTCTAAATTTCTATTTTCAAATGTAATTCCTCTCTTAACTGTCTACCAAATTTATAAAATGTTTGCTGAAAGTACTTATTTACTTTTAAAGAAAAAACATCAAGCAATTATTTATACATTCTAATGATTTAAACAAATAAAGACAAAATATCGGGGCCTGATTCAGACCAGTTTGCTAGGCTGCGTGTACTCACGCAGGAGGCAGCAATCCCCCTATGCCACCTCCTGCCCGCTCTCCTCCCCTGCCCATGCGAATGCTTCAGAAAGTGTGATAATCAGTAGTAAGGTGGGCCAGTGGATGGGTGCCGGACAGTTTCCCGACAGTCAGGATCCCGACAGCAATTAACCCGACGTCGGGATCCCGACAGTCAAAACCCTGACACTCTGGGTCCCGACAGCCACTGGCTATTCTCCCTCGTGGGGGTCCACGACCCCCATAGAGGGAGAATAGAATAGGTGGCGAGCGTAGCGAGTCACCGCGCCCGCAGAGTGGCGAGCGCAGCGAGCCCGCAAGGGGCTTTGTTGCACTTGCCCCACTGTCTGAGTCCGACATCAGGCTAATGACTGTCGGGACCATATACCATACCCCCAGGGGACAGGGTGCCCTATACCCCCAGGGACAATACGATTTCAGCATCCTGGGGCTAGCTGTGTATGGCTGTGAGACATACATGGATGTTCAGTTTATAAAGTGCCAACTTCCTGCAGTGCCCCCTACCTTCCGTCTGTCAGTTACATCTATGACAGCAGAGAAGGGGAGGTGCGCGTCAGTGTGATAGAGTCCAGTCTGCAGGCTGCAGACTGGGCCCCAATATTTAGTGTATGTGGCCCCAAAATTTCTGTTGCCAGACCTGCCTTCTCCTCTTCATGGCATCCAGTGCCTACAGCAGCCCTAATAGCCCAGAAACTGGGGTACGAGAAAGCATTATATCTATATCTAGAGTCAGTGAAATGCCAATTTTTACCTATTGTATAATATGTACAGTACTGTATATATACAATGTGTAAAGAAATAAAATCACACTTCTCTGTTTGGCAGTAAGATGGTTGAGTCAGGGCTTGACAGATGCCAGAAGAATTTTACCTGCCTGGCTGCATTATGCCAATTATGAAGTTTGGTTGTTGTGAAAGAATGTTATTGGGCTGTTTTTCTGAGTTTGGGCCAGGCCCGTTATATCCATGAAGGACATCATTAAGGGGCCTTATTCTGGTTGAATCGGACAGATTCATATTTTGGACTGGCACCGAGTGTTCTTAGCCTTGCCTACATACGGATCGCTCACGCTGTCCGTATGCGGTAAGACGCCAAGCGAATGGACCATGAGTGGATGTTTCATGTGAACACCTCCCCCATCTTTGGAAACCTCCCCCATTCTCAGATGGTCACCAACCATCGAATGATGGACCGAGCAATCAGGCAGTCCCGAGTGCTCCAGAACACTATGACATTTTTCCGTGTGAAAGCAGGGATATGGGCAGGCAGCTGACATCCGGCTATGTCAGCTGTCCGCCCCCCACACGTGCCTCATGGCCAGATTAGCATAAGTACACCCAGCATTTCCAAACAGTCCTTCACGCCCCTCTCCACCCCCTGCTTGGATGGTTTCGTACGATCGTTTTCTGCTCGGAATTTTACGCCATGTTCAGACATGCAAGGCATTCGCACATGACCAGAAACACCTCTGCACATGCGCGAACACAAAACATCGTCCGTCCGCACACGCAGCCGTCTGACTCAATCAGAATGAGGGCCTAAATGTTTCAGCATACCAAGGGCCTTGTATATTCCAACATGACTGTGTCCCAGTGCAGAATGCAAGGTCTTTTAAGACATGACAAAACTAAGAGTGACACTTAATAATACATAAAGATATGCAATTGAGAATACAAATATTTATTATAAAATACACTGTAATAAAACCTCTCGGGGTAATAAATTAAAATGGATATGCATAAATACATAAAACATCACCATATAGTGACAAATCTGTATAATAGGAGTGACATAATATATTAATACCCAAAACCTACATACTTGTATGATGGGCCTATAAAGACATGATATGATGAGTTCAGGGTGGGAAAACTTGACTTGCCCAAACACAGAACTGGCAACTTTTTGATTAACTGGAATGGAGATCGCAAGCCAGGCCTACTTGTCCAACATCTACGTCTGACTTCATAAACAGTTTACAGAATGAATGGGCACATATTCAACCAGTCAGCATGGACATTTTATCATAGTGACACATGTATTTCAGTTAACATGGCTGCATTCGGGTGGCGAATTCTAGGATTGGGAACAGCGAGATCCAGGGATTTGGGGACAAAATCTTGTGGAAAGCCTTCCTAGAGTGGATGCTGTTAAAGCTGCAAAGGGAACTCCATATTAAAGCATATGTATTTGAATATATTATAATTATAGTCCCTGTTGGTGTAATGATCAGGCATCCGAATACTTTTTTCCATAAAGTGTTTATGACAGGGAGGTGGTGAACATTGATTTTATCTAACACCTGAAAGGAGAATACACATGGGAGCATATTCAAGTCTTAATAAGGCTAGCTCAATTCCCTTTCCTGTTAATCCAAGATATGTACAGAGGAGGAGGAAGACGGTATGCTGACCTGACTGGTGCAATGTATTTTAGGTAAATTTATGACTTGTTGGCACCCCTGGGGCAAAATTGGTAGACCTTGTGACTCTGTCACCCTCTGCAATTGTTTGTGTGTGATATTTTTTTTTCACATCCTAAAATAATCTACAATTTTAATCTTCTGCAGAGGAAGTTCAAAAGTGATGCGAGTTAAAAAATTCAAAATGTCAATAAATCAGCACATACGTGGATAAGACCACAATATTTGTAATCTTCAAATCTGCAAATCATGTAGTTTTTTTTATCAATGTCTGTACCATGAAAGTTATGATGCAAACACATATTTGTAGAGAAATGTCAGTGTAAAATTAATTTCAGTGCAAATAATAGAGCATTCAACATTTTGTAGGGGTCTGAAATATGAACATATAAAGCTATGATATGAGGTTAATATGTAAATTAGTATGTCAAGTATATATAATGTTTTGTTTTATGCCTTGTAAATATGTACAGTCTCTGATGATTAGGACAATTATATGCAATGTAGGGAAATGCAATGACTATACTGTATTCTTGCAAGAAGTAAAAAAAAATTCTCTCTCTATTTATATATAGAGCTTGAATATGGCATCCTTGCAGTTTCTTGTATTCTTTTTGCTGAATGTGGATGATGATCTCCTGCATTGGTAACAACCTGTGAACTATTTTTGTACTGCAAGTTGGATTTATGCCTTTATCATTATAAAGACTATTTTTTTGCATTTGCTTCAAACTGGTGTGCTTGCCTCTAATTGTCCAGATTACATACCATTTATATGGTTATAGCACCTGCTTTCACTAATAGGAGTGTGCACGGACGCCCAGGATCTCTCTCTCTCTCTCTCTCTCTCTCTCTCTCTCTCTCTCTCTCTCTCTCTCTCTCTCTCTCTCTCTCTCTATATATATATATATATATATATATATATACTTGAATATCAGGTGAGTGAACAGCACTCAGAGACTTTTCAAGTAGAATAAAGTGCTGTAATTAAAGCATCACATCAGCAAAGACCGATAACAAACAAACAAACAATCAAACATCTTACCTTATAATCCAAATGTACATAAATGCCAAACCCCCTTACTTATGCCTCCTCCGTCGCTCGGAGCCGTCGTCTGAGTACAGCGTCATCACTTCCGGTTTGTCCCTCCTGGTGATGTAACCCAGTTGTCATGGATACCTGAAGCTAGGTTTAGCCACGGAGTTCACATCCCGGCTGCCCTGCATCTGATCATCCATGTGAATAATGCATTGTATCAGTTGTCAGCATTCTCCAAATGACTGCTATGGCATGAAGCAATATAGTGATACAATATGTACAAAATGTACAAAAATTACACTGCAGTTTACATGGACCATGTACAGTATTTGTTGTTGTTTTGGACAATACTCTTTTATTTTCTAAAGTATAATTTAGTCACCATTTAGTAGAGTCTGTACTGCTCCTTGATCACAATCTGGTACGGAGGAGCAAAGGAGAATGACAGACAAAGGTTGCAAAGGGTGGTGAGAACGGCAGAAAAGATCATTGGGGCGGACCTCCCCATGGTCCAAGAACTATACCTAGCCAGGGTCAAGAAGCGTGCAGGAAAGATCTCGGCGGACAAGCTACACCCTGGCCACAGCCTGTTTGAACCCCTTCCGTCAGGCAGGCGCTATAGGTCCATCCCAGCAAGGACGACAAGAACCAGGAATAACTTCTTCCCAATAGCAGTCCAACAACTAAACAACTCTGAACGCACCAAATTCTAACTTGAACTGTTCTACTTACGAGAAATGTATGTGATGTATGTTATGCACCTCCTATCTTCCCCCCCATGTGTTCTCCTTCTTGATGCTGCACTGTTACCGCAAAAAAATCCAAGTATACGCAAGTATACCATGCGAATAAAGCGGATTCGGATTCGGATTCTGATCTAGTTGTAATTTTCACATGATGCCATAACATTTTTTCAGTTACAATACTCTTTGAATCCCTTGCCATTGGGGACAATATGTGAGGAATTGGAAACAACACAAAGTAGCTTTTGGTTGTCCATGACATCCATTAATAAATGTTTAGATATTTTTCTCATTGTAAGCTAGTTATGGAAGGTCATTTATACAAATTATAGTTTTAATGGACTAACAGTAAGATTTAGTAAAGATGGAATTAAAATGTAAAAAATATTTAAGCCAAGAACTAACTTTAAGAAAGTCATGAATATTTTCTAAAAAAATGTTCTATTAAATCAGTTTACCCATCTTAATTTGGACCTTTCTAAACAACAGTTTACCATCGACATTTTGTATTTTCACTTTAAATAAATGTCATATATTTATACGATTCATGTATGCACATAATTAATGCTTTAAAATAAATACACAAAATGTAAATAACTTGTTTAATATCTACATTCCAATTTTTAACTAATTTAAATATTGAGATACTGTAATATACCTGTTGAAAAGGAAAGAAAGACAACTTTTATATAGATAAATTGCATCCATTTATCTTCAAAATTTAAATAGTTTTCACCTTGCCGCAAGTAAATTAATTTCACTGCTTTCCAACTTTTTTTAATATTATTTTTTATTGGAGCAGATTTTGATATCAAAGTGGGAGTAATTAATTCTTCTCTGATTGACCTCCAATTGAAGTGACAAATTGAAAAAGGTATCAAAGGGATTTTATAAATGAACTTACTCTGAAAAGTATTTTTAAAATGCATAATAACACTGTTTCTGATCGTATTTTTTATAATATATGCTATGGAGCCACCTAGTGCACATAGGTATAAACCTATGTATATAAATCTTCCATTTAAACATACTGTATGTGCTTTCATTTATTTACTAATGTATATATTTCATTACCACACAAGGCTATGTAATTGGACAGTGACCCATTTAGTAAAAAAAAGTAATATTTGATTTTATTTATAAGTAAATACAGGTGAAAAAAAAAAAGAAAAAAAAACAGACACAAAGGAAAAACAACATTTAACACATATCACTACATACTACTTTAGTAGTATGTGTTAAATGTTGTTTGTTTTTCCATTGTGTCTGTTTTTTTAAAGGCTAGATAAGAGTTTGGCTATTGGTTTCCCTATGATCACTGCTGCAACATTGTGATCAATGGGGAGGTCCCGCACATCTGATGATCATTAATTAATTGTTGGGTGTTAATCCCTGCTTGGCTATGGTGTATATGGACGCCTAGGCAGTCTCAGTGTATGCCTGGCTTGCTTTGGTGACACACTGAAAAAAAAGTTTGCAGCTGTCTTGACAACGGCCCTCCGGGGTTGAAACGTCGACCATGCCATTTCATTCTTCTGAGTAAAAAGCAATTTTACCTGCTGTGGTGGTGAGTGCCCTCTCTGGTTTAAAACCCAGACTTGTTGCTATTTTTGGAACTTTGTTTCTTTAGGGGAGTACCTCTTACTTTACAACTACCTGGATAAGTGTGCAGATCCGTGGACTATATATATATATATATATATATATATATATATATATATATATATATATATATATATATATATATATATATATATATCTATATATATATAGATATATATATATAATTTTCCAAGCGGGCTTGATAACAAACAAGCTCAATGGCGGCACGATGGATATGAATAATAAAACTGCTTTATTAGTGTTTCGGGGATCCACAGTCCCCGTCGTCAGAACAGCAATACAAACTTATTATTAAAACAATCTCAACTTATATCCCTCACCTCGACAAATGTGCAGTCGATGGTGGGAGAAGCGCATCTCAGGGAGCGTCACTGTCGCTCACCCTTTGCGTCGTCCCAGACACTGCAGCATAACCAGCTGATAATAGCCTCCTCCTCACCATAGCAATGTGTCCGATCTGTGAAATAGACAAATAATCATTAAAATGCAGAACATGCAAAGAATGTAGACAAGTGCTAATATCATACAATAACACAACAGAAAACTACTAGCAGTAATATTCAATGCATAATACTATTCCAAGAGATACGTTTTTAACAGCAGGAGCAGGCAGAATGGAGCAAGGACATGTATAATTTCAAGAGGAGACAACAGCACCCATTATTACTATTACTCTTATTGGGGAAACTTTCTCCTTTTCGGAAGCTCAAGCAGCAGATATATTATTCACAGAAGCTTTATTGGAAGAAGCAGATTTCCAAAATGTGGAAGATTTATACCACAATTTATTGCTACTATGGAAAGGGAAACTGATTGCCTACTACATTGGGTCGTCCTTATCCGATTACTATCGGCAAAAATTGATACCAAGAGGCTTCAGAGTCCAAAATGTGCCAACAATCGGAAGGATGAATCCGGAATTATGTCGATGTTGGGTCGCTATACTAAATAAGTGTAGCTTGGACCTAATGTTACTTGTAATTGATGAATCTGGAAAATAACTGCAATCAATAAGAAATAAAATCAACAAGATGATGTCCAGTAATCAGGAGAAACTATCGGATACTAATTATGATAAATAGTGGAACAAACTGACCACTCAATGTGATCAATAGCGGAAAGAATTACTCCGTTTAAAAAATCAAAACTTATAACCGTGAAACAGGATTATGAAAGCAACTATGTATACCAGTGGCTATCTGGTTCACAGGACTTCAAACGTGGACAATGCCAAAACAGACCATCTTGGAGAAATAAAAAAACTTGTCAGGACCCTACATCATCACAATCGGATAGTGTCTTTAATGTGGCAGATTCTGATGAACCGACCACCTCTTCACAGGCATGACCTTCTTTATGGGTACAAACAAGAAAAGCCAGAGGAAAAGATCCAAAAGAACCAGAAGAGGTCGGCAACCAGAAAGGATAAAAAAAAGCTACAACCAAAAAAGCCAGTTAGTTTTTAATATATCAACACAAAATCTAACTGAGGCAGAGAATGCAGAGGGCTGTCCTTTGTTCCAACATCGACACATAATGACTTCACATGGCAAATCAATATGCACCGTATGAACAGGGGGCTTAGATTAAAATAATTATTTCAGGGTAAACCTAACCAATCATCACCATCACCAATGCCTTTTGCAATGCAAGGACTAAATCCAAGTTTCAACCACCGTCTACGAATGCATCAATAAAAATGTTCACAAGGATGCTAGATCAGTCCATGAATAAATATACTAAGGCAAATACCAATATCCATTACAACTTATCGAGATCGGAAAGACAAGCGTTACTGACTTTAAGTAAGGACAAATCAATCACAGTGCGCCCTGCGGATAAACGGGGCGCGATTGTGATTCAGGACGCTTCAAAATATCGCTCAGTATTGTTGGAACATCTAGCGGATTCTAAAACATATTTAAGATTGGCAAAGGATCCTACCCTACAATATCAGAAAGAATTATCATCCATTTTGACACAATTTGTAACAAAGAATAAAATTGATAAAAAGCTATGTGACGCCCTCATGCAAAAATACCCAATTATGCCAGTTATGTATTCACTGCCTAACTTACATAAACATCCTACTGAACCGCCCCCATGTCCTATCATCTCTGCTAGAGGTTCATTATTTCATCCTATTTCTGAATTCTTAGATTTAATCATTCAACCCTTTCTGTCACGAAAAAAATATTTTCTTAAAGACACAACATTGTTTTTAAATTTACTAAACAAAAAAAAACAATGGGTCCTCTCAATTGCAGCCTATCTTATGTGTACTAGATGTAAATAGCTTGTTTACCTGCATTCCCCACAGTTTGGAATTACAGGCCATGAACATATTTATGGATGAACTTGCTGATGATTTCAACTTTGACAAAGAGGTGTTTCTAACACTCCTAGAATTGGTATCGAACAGAAACATTTTTAGGTTTGATGGGATACATTATCTCCAAGTTTACAGTTGTGTGATGGGGTCCCCAGTGGCCCCATCGTATGCTAATATCTTTATTTTCTTTCAGGAACAATTCGTTTTCAAAATGCCAAATTTTCTACCAACATCGGTTTGTTCTAACTTTATATCGATGATGTTTTAATTTTATGTGATGATAAGAGACATAAACAATGCACACTCTCCAGTGAAATTTGCTGCAGAGTGGAGCCATACCCAAGTTAACTTCTTAGATTTATGTGCGACATTGACGGAGAATGCACATCCATTTATTATAAACCGACTGATCGTAACATCCTGCTTCAATTTGGCAGTCAACAACCTCCATCATTGAAACATGGCAAATGTTGCGAGCAGTGAGAATCACGAGTGACACCTCTAAATTAGCCACTGAGTTGGAGACTATATGTGAAAAATTCCTCATTAGAGGCTATGACAACAGTGACATAATTCAATGCCAACAGAAGGTACTTGCACTTAATAGACAGGACCTTCTGGTACCAAAAGCTAAAGCAGCAGATCAGGACTGCTCTACTTGGGTCACTACATATGATACGTCGAGCGCCGTAATTCCTAAAGCAATTAGAGCAACCTGGCCAATGATAGCAACTGATACCAAATTGCCGGGCTTACAGAAGAAACGTCCCATGACTGCATATCGCAGGAATCATAATTTGAGAGAAATTTTAGTACATGCAGATATTACTCAATACCAATCACCATTTGTGCTACATAAAAAAATGGGTTGCTATCATTTCCCATCATATACAACCTGTAGCCATCTGGTAGCGGGGGACTCATTCTGCCATACCCATATGGGCAGAAAATTCAAAATTAACCACGTTCTCACTTGCACCACTCAATATGTGATATATATGATTACATGCCCCTGTGCTAAGCACTATATCGGTATGACTACTCGCACATTTAGAGATTGAATGGCACTCCACTGCTCTGCAATCAAGGCAGCGTTACTGGGAAAACCGATGGAGCAACCGGTGGCCACCCATTTTAGAGATGCAGGACCCCAACTGTCATCATTGATATACAAAATTATCGATCACATTCCGATGTTACCTAGGGGTGGTGATCGCGCCGGCCTATTATTGAAACAAGAGTCTTTCTGGATACATACGCTACAGACAGTAGCACCCAATGGCTTAAATGAATGTATCTCTTGGAATAGTATTATGCATTGAATATTACTGCTAGTAGTTTGCTGGTACTGTATGATATTAGCTCTTGTCTACATTCTTTGCCTGTTCTGCTTTTTAAGGATTGTTTGTTGTCTATTTCACAGATCGGACGTGTTGCTATGGTGAGGAGGACACTAGTATAAGCAGGTTATGCTGCAGTGTTTGCGATGACGCAACGGGTGAGAGAGACAGTGACGGTCCCTGAGATGCGCTCCTCCCACCATCGACGCTCCGTCTGTGCTGCACGTTTGTCAAGGTGAGGGATATAAGTTATACGTTTGTATTGCTGTTCTGAGGACGGGGACTGTGGATCCCCGAAACATTAATAAACCTGTTTGATTATTCAGATCCATTGTGCCACAATCGAGATTATTTGTTCTCAAGCCCACTTGGAAGATTATGAATGATTTGTGGCTGGAGCACATGATGACTTACTATTGCATGTGGAGTGCTGGACCAATTTGCAGACTATATATATATATATATATATATATATATATATCCTGGATCCTGACGAAGGGGCCACGTGCTCCGAAACATTGAATAAAGCATTCACCATTTTCCACACGGTTATCTGACTCCGAATGCCACCCACCTTTCATTGCTACATTAGTGGGTACGCCTTCACTGGAGGGCACCAAAGCAAGACACCCCCAACGTGGGGGCATCTGGAGTGCCGAGGATTATACAGAATATAAACTAAAGCTAAAGTAATGTATTTAGCCAGTGTGCTCAAACTAAATTAGTAGCAGCAATAATATGTATACATATGGAGGGAAATTTACTAAGAATCAATTTTGGGTGACAATATAAATTGCTATTATTCACCACTTATTAACCCTAATCACTGGAACATGGGGGAGTAACTTTCAGTGTCTGCACAACTTATGTGCATGTGCAGATGCTTGGTGCGAGCAGGCATGGCAAACTATCTGTTCACTGTCCCATTCGCACCTAGCAGTGCTGGCTTGGGGTGGTGGCGACAGGCTGCGTCCATGAGATCCCTCAACATTTCACGGGTGTTCCCATGAAAATGTAGGGCATTCCCTTTTGTAATTACCTGTTGACACAGGTGTGTGGGGCGGGCAGCTGACATCAGTGGATGTCAGCTGCCTGCCTCCTGCACAGGGTGCCCACAGACCTAAGACACCACAGAGGCGTCTTAGGTCTGCGAGCACTGTAGAAATCATTCAATGGTCAGCAACTAAGTTTCTTAGTCCTGGACCCTTTCAGTCAGCTGGTGCAGATCACATGAAATTACTGCCAGGAGCCAGGATATGCCAAACTTGACTTCAGATATGATTGAGAGAAGAAAGTAATGTAGGTGACTGCAGAGGTTTCTCTTAGCATTCTGATTGTTTTATCCAAAATAAAAATAGTTGTCACATGTTGCTCTTTGGATGTAGAGTATTGAAGAGTGATTTTAAGGGGGCTTTTGATGGAACTAACAAAAAAATGGTTTTCATGTGTTAAGATGCTTAAGATTTGCAAGCAATTTTAATGGGAATTAGTGTGTATTCTTAGTAGATGCAATGTGACATGTGACTTCCATGTAAATTACTCATCAGAAAGTTCACAATTCACAAAATTATGGTTCTTTCACAAATAAAATTGGAGGTAGCTCCAAGTAATGGGTTGGCTTGTCAGTTAATAATACAAGTGCAGTGCCTATCCAGCAGAGTGCCTTCCCAGACAGGGATAACTTACTGTAGTCAGAAGGGCTGTCAGTAATTAAAAAAATCTAAAGACATTGATGCTGGATGACCAGCTCTTATGTCAGCTGAGAGTTCACATACCTTAGGTCTCCAGTAATCAGCCTCAGCCAGCAGAGATGGATAAATTATGGTGGAGATGTCAGAGTACACAGCAATAATGTTGATATTGAATCAAATATACAAATAATCTAGCCATGTCACTTGAAATGTATCTATTATTAGTGCATCTATGATAATTCATTTAGTTTTTTTTTACTTATTGTTTGATCAATAAAGGACCACATGTTTGCCTTTATTAGAATTATCATTATCAACACAATTGGTCTATTTATGATTTTAAAATTATATTTTGAATCTAGATTTCTTTATTTCATGAAATAAAAACATAAAAAGTACACAATTTTTTAATATATATATATTGTTTCAGAAGGAAGAAAGGGCTCTACTTCCATAGATATTTTATCTAAAGTCTCTCTGTTCAGAAAGCTCTGAAAGCCATAATTAAATGATTAAACAAATAGAAAGTAATTATTTTTTGCTGTTTGGTAATGCCACAAACATTACTGGCAAGCACATCTAAAAACAAATTCAGAATACCTAAACATTCTAAATAAAAGTACCACAAATATAAAAAGTATGTTTGTAGATTATTTTTTACAGTTTACATTTTAAAGAATGTTTAGCAGTAAAACCAATGTTGTGTACAATACAATTATCCTTAATGTGCATCTGAATAAATACCATATTTTTGAGAGGTGAGGGTATCACAAAGGCAGGGATTGGTGCACAGAGACAAAAAAGGAAAATATTATATAATGCTTTAAAATAATAAAATGATATATCTAAAAAATATTTAATATTCTATGGATGCTCCGAAGTGAAGTTTTTATGCTAAGCTGCTGTCACAGATTTAGGGAAGTCACTCCCAAACATACAGAAGAAGTTGGTGTGACTGCACTTACGATTTCAGAATGTATAACATACAGTAGTGCCAAATGCATAAAAGTTGGTTATTTAATGGAATAAAACAAATATAAAATAACTGAACCCTTTGATTACCTACTGTAGATTCATGTTACCAAACTACCCCTTGGACTTTTGTTACCCCTGCCTTGGAAATGCCTATTGTGAGCTCCATATACCTATTACCTATTGTGAGCTCCATATTGAAATATGGAGCTCACAATAAATGTGAGGACCCCTCTGTAGTGATATATCAACAAATGTGAGGACCACTCTGTAGTGATATATCATCTGAACCTCAGGAAATTCCTCTAGCGGCTACCGTACACCACATTGTTGCTCCTGGGACTTTTTTTCACTCTGTGTTGCTCATGACCAAATACCAGGCACAATAGGAATGGACACTTCTTGAACTTACTGTGCACCAATGAGACATTTTACCATTCAGGTGAATATTATATATTATAATTCAAATGTCAAATGTCGATTTATTTTTAACTATATAAACATAATTTGTTAGTAGAATGAAATAGACATTACAAAAAAGACCAATAAAAATGTCTGACAGCACCATGTCACAAAAATACACCAATGAATGAATTGACAAATGTACCATATATACTCAAGTATAAGTCGACCTGAATATAAGCCAAGGCACCTAATTTCCCCCCCCCCCCCAAAAAAAAGGGAAAACTTATTGACTCGAGTATAAGCTTAGGGTTGGAGATGCACAGGGCCTAGGGGCACACTAAGACAAACTATAAAGAGTCTAGGGGCACACTGACACACACACACACTGTACAGGGTATAAGGGCACACTGACACACACACACACACACACACACTGTACAAGGTATAGGAGCACACTGACAGAGGGTGAATGGGCTTGGGGAGATAAAGGGGGGTGGACTGTCAAGTCCCCCTCCCCTTATCCCATGATCCCATAATTGCAGCTGCCACAATGCTGACATCCATAAGGTACTGTATATAGAACAAAAAGAAGAATAGTAGTGATAATGGACTGCTGTAATAAATATTTGCGTGGCACTAACTCACCATATGTGATCTTACATTCACAGAGCAGGGTCTCCCGGTGGAGGCAGTGCCAGAAGCTTCAATTCTACTGATCTCCTGCTGACATGTCTCCTGCAGCCACGCCGGTCCCCTCCACAGCAGTTACTGTATACACTTCATTAAGTTTTTTTTCAGCATAAAATATGTGCTGAAAAAGTCGGCTTATACTCGAATATACATGGTACATAGAAAACAATAAAGAAATATTACAACAAGTTAATGAGAAAAATTAGAAAGCCTCATTTAGTTTTTGTATATTGAGAGAAAAAGAAAAAAACAACAAGGAGAAGTAGAAAGAGATAAAAGAAAGAGAAAAGAGAGGGGGGCAACCTGACTGTACTCATCTATAGTAAAACAGCTTAGCACGCTAATAATTGAAATTAAGAGGAGGACCCATGTGTTGAAAAACTAAGCCCTAGGATAGTCAGATAAATGTTGGGGAACCCCAAAGTAAGAAGTCCATGATCTCCAAACCTTACAGAACTTTTTAAGGGAGACCTTCAGTATGCTAGTGATATATTCCATAGAATTGATATACCATATCTTAGCTATAATCTTACTCTTGTTAGGTGCCTCAGTTGATTTCCAAACTGATGAAATGACACATATACTCACCAAACCATATGGGTATACAATTTATTTTGATTATGAGATGCCTCAAGGACACCTACAGAAAGAAGAAAGAATTTAGGACTAAAAGGTATCTGAATATCTAAGATAGAGCCAGCTGCAGCATCCACTTCTTTCCAGAGGGGAGTTAATTTTGAGCAACTCCACCAGATACTGTATTAAGGAATGTTCCATCGGACTCACTGCATCGCCAACAAACAAGGGAGATTTCAGGGTGCATTTTGTTAAGTCGGATAGGGACATAGTACGATTTAAAAAACAGCCTGTATGCATTTTCTTTCATACTAACACAGATGGAATTGGAGGCAACATTAGAATATATATATATATCAGTCCAATCTTCATTGCTTAAGTTTTCCCCTAAATGTCATGAGGATGATGATAAATGTACCAGGGTAAAAAGTAGTCCTTTAATGCAAGTTCCCCAAAGTGTTAGAACCTCTATAGGAGTGAGGGACCTATGGTTAAGCTGTGATGCTATCTTAGAATGAAAATGGCAAATTTGTGAATATTTAAAGGAAAATTTGTGTGTAATTTAATATTTAGTTTGGATATCTGAGAATGTAGGAAATGACGAGTCCTGCATTATGTCATTTAATAAACTAATTCCATTTTTCTGCTAGCAGACACATGTAACTGAATGATAGCCTGGCTGAAAGTTGAGGCTGTCAAACAGTGGGACTAGAGGACTAGGGAGTGGATTGGTATTATATCGGTGGTGGGCTACATCCCAGATATCCAAAGTTTGAGATATTACAGGTGTGATGCAGAGCAGTTGAGGGCAGGCCAGTTTAGGGAGTCATAGTAGAGAAGATATGGAATGCAATATGAGGACAATGGTTTATAATGTGACCCACACTCTCTCAGATTTGGGTCTGTTTCACAAGACACATTGCGCTAATATAGCAGCAAAGTAATAGTGTTTAAAATGTGGAACCCCAGGCCACCACAAGAGCTGTGTTTCTGCATCACTATGCATCCCACTCTAGGGCCCTTTTTCAGATCTGATTGCAGTACAAATTTGTTCTCAAAATGGGCAAAACCATGTGCACTGCAGGTGGGGCAGATGTAACATGTGCAGAGAGAGTTAATTTTGGGTGAGGTGTGTTGAAACCGAAATCTAATTTGCAGTGTAAAAATAATGCAGCCAGTATTTACCCTGCACAGAAAGAAAATAACTCACACAAATCTACCTCTCTCTGCACAAGTTACATCTGCCCCACTTGCAGTGCACATGGTTTTGCAAATTTTGAGAACAAATTTGTACTGCGATCAGATCTGAATAAGGGCCTAGGTCTCTTTCTGGACCAAATAAATTGAAGATGTTTAAAAACATAAGGGGGTACTCGGACAGGTATTATCTCAAATAAAAATAATAACCTACAGTAGGCAAAAGGTTCATTTTAACAGCATTTCCCCAGCCGATCCAAGAAATATGGTTCTGGGGGGTTGGTATTGCGCTCCACTATTTGTACTGTGTTTTTGCGGTGCAGCAGATTCTGGGTTCTTTCGCCTATTGAACCCTGGGGTAGGCACTGCAATTTTTCGTTGAATTGCGCACTCGCTGGTATTGATATGGACCTCTTGTTTATGCTAAACAAAATGTATTGCAAAGGCTGTTTGTGAACAAATATTTATTGATACTTAAAATGGTGCATACACTCTAAATGGTGCGGGGTTAATTGGGGGTGGGTAGGTCTCCCTGTTGTTGTTTTGTCACAGGGACCTCCAAAGCTGCAGATCTCAAATTAGGCGTCTTCTGCAGATTGGTTTGGGGTTATTCAGCCTGGCTGCGGGGTTTAGTCAGTTTTTCAGCAGACTTCCGTGGTTTGGCAATGCACGGAGTCTGTTGTTGGTGCTGATGTTGAGAGGAAGGGGTGGGGGGGGGGTTTGGGGAACTTGCAGGAGGCAAATCGGGGTTTTGGATGGGCACTTGCAGACCTCTGGTGTCAGCGGGAGTCTCTTGCAGGGAAAAGAAAGTCTTGGAGGTCAAGGTAAGTGTAAGGTGGTACCGGGGGCTGGCGTCCCTAACCCTCCGGTGGTGCACCGTGCACTTACCCGATACCTAAACTTGCTGCCTGCAGGGGATGGGATCCGCGTCTTCTCCTTCGGTGTTCGCCGGCGTCCTCACTTCCACGCGATAGCCGGCAATGGGTCCACACCGTTGCTTCATTTCCTCGCGGCACTTTCGGGTTCGGCTTGGCGGCGTCACCCGGGGTGTCGCGGGTCCCGTCGCGTTGTGCGCTCAACTCCTCCTGGAGGAGACTTGTGTGGTGGTGAGTATGTGCAGGACTAGTGTCCTAATGTCCAACGCGTTTCGGCACGTTTGTGCCTTTGTCAAGGATGCAGTTTGATTTGCGGTGCTCCTGTATTTCTACCCGCCCTATTGTTCAGTTATTGGTTGGGGATTCACCTGTGGGCGGGGTTGTTCCCTGTCAGCTGTTATGCTGCTCGTCTGTACCATGAATTGGCCATGTAAGTTCTGTTTAGTGGGGTTTGCTGTGTAGACCCGCTTGTGCATGTCGACTGTGTTGACTCATGCAGTGGATCTAACCAGTTTTGTGTTTAAGGTATCTGCATGTTCGTATGTTGTTATTTATACGGTGAATGGAGTGGGCTGAGGTCTCAATATTGGCTGCGGCAAGAGTGCTAGGGTTGGAGTGCTGTAGTCAGTTTTTTGTGTATTGATTTTATATCCAGAAACTGCACCAAATTCTTCTATCTTATGAAGAAGATGAGGTAAAGAATGGACCAGGTCTGAAATTGTGAGTATAATGTCGTCCGCATAAAGGCCCTTATTCAGATCTGAGCTCAGTACAAATTTGTTTGGAAAACGGGCAAAACCATGTGCACTGCAGGTGGGGCAGATGTAACATGTGCAGAGAGAGTTACATTTGGGTGGGTTGTGCTAAAACTGAAATCTAAATTGCAGTGTAAAGATAATGCTGCCAGTATTTACCCTGCACATAAACAAAATAACTCACACAAATCTAATTCTCTCTGCACGTTACATATGCCCCACCTGCCGTGCTCATGGTTTTGCCCATTTTCCAAAAAATTGTACTGATCTCAGATCTGAATAAGGCCCAAAGTGCTGTTTTGTATTCCTCGGAGTCAACCTTAATACACTTTATTGGCTGTATTCATGCTTCGAGAGGCATTATGGTCAGAGCAAAGATGAGTGTGAACAACCCTGTTGTCTCCCATTGGTGATTCGGAAAGGGTGGATGATATTCTGTTGGCTAGTACAGATGCTCTGGGATTAGTATATAAAGCTGCGTCTTCATGAAGAAAATCTAAATGTAATACCAATAGATTGGACTGTATTAACCTCTTCCTGACACAGCATGTTTTTGCCTTCCTGACAGAGCCCTTTTTTTCAAATCTGACATGTATCACTTAAGTGGGGATAACTTTTTTTTGCTTTTACTTATCCCAGTGATTTTGAGATTGTTTTCTCGTGACACATTGTACTTCAAATTAGTGGTAAATTTGGGTCGATACAATCTGTGTTTTTTTGTGAAAAATACCAAAATGTCGTAAAAAAATGGAAAATTTAGCAATTTGCAAAATGTTAAATTTTCTGCTTGTGAGACAAATAATCATACCACTCAAAATAGTTAATAACTAACATAGACCATATGTCTACTTTATGTTTCCATCATTATTTCAACTTCCTTTTAATTTTTTTGGACACTAGGAGGCTTACAATATGAATAGCAAATTTTCAAATTTTCAAGAAAATTTCAAACACTGATTTTTTTAGGGACCAGTTCAGTTCTGATGTGACTTTGAGGGACTTGTATGTGAGACACCCCCATAAATGATGCCATTTCAAAAACTGCACCCCTCACAGTATTCAAAACAGCATTTTGGAAGTTTTTTAACCCTTTAGGTGTTTCACAGGAATTAAAACAAAGTGTAGGTGAAATTTCAAAATTTCATTTTTTTTGCAGATTTGCAATTTTAATACATTTTTCTAAGGAACACAGTAGATTTTACTAGAGAAATGTGACTAAAAATTGATTCCCCCAATTCTTTTATTTTCATAAATATCCTATATGTGGCCCTAGTGTGCACGTTGACCAAACCACAGGCTTCATAATAGAAGGAGCACCTACTTGATTTTGGAGCCTCCTTTTTATGAGATTATTTTTTAGGCACCATGTAGGTTTCTAGGCACCATAAGATGCTAAAAGTTAGGAACCCCCCCACAAGTGACCACATTTTGCAAACTACACCCCTCAGGGAATTCATCTAGGGGTATAGTGTACATTTCAAACCCCCAGGGGTTTCACCAATTGTGGTACAACTGGGCAGTGAAAATGAAAAATTTATTTTTTTACACAAAAATGCAGTTCTGGCTCCAAATTTTTAATTTTCACAAGGAATGAAGGAGACAAAGCACCCCAAAATCTGTGCCCCAATTTCTCCTGAGTACGGCAATGCCTCACATGTGACCAAAAAATACCATTTGGGTGCATGGCAGGACTCAGAAGGGAAGGAGTGATTTTTGGATTTTGCAGCTCAGATTCTGGTGGAATGTTGGTGGGTGCTATGTTGCATTAGCAAGACCCCCGAAGCACCAATACAGTGGAACCCCCCCCACAAGTGACCCCATTTTGCAAACTACACCCCTCAGGGAATTCATCTAGGGGTATAATGTACATTTCAAACCCCCAGGGGTTTCACCAATTGTGGTACAACTGGGCTGTGCAAATGAAAAATTTCATTTTTTACACAAAAATGCAGTTCTGGCTCCAAATTTTTCATTTTCACAAGGAATGAAGGAGACAAAGCACCCCAAAATCTGTGCTCCAATTTCTCCCGAGTACGGCAATGCCTCACATGTGACCAAAAAATACCATTTGGGTGCATGGCAGGACTCAGAAGGGAAGGAGTGATTTTTGGATTTTGCAGCTCAGATTCTGGTGGAATTTTGGTGGGTGCTATGTCGCATTAGCAAGACCCCCGAAGCACCAATACAGTGGAAGCCCCCCACAAGTGACCCCATTTTGCAAACTACACCCCTCTGGGAATTCATCTAGGGGTATAATGTACATTTCAAACCCCCAGGGGTTTCACCAATTGTGGTACAACTGGGCAGTGAAAATGAAAAATTAAATTTTTTACACAAAAATGCAGTTCTGGCTCAAAATGTTTCATTTTCATAAGGTATGAAGGAGAAAAAGCACCCCAAAATCTGTGCCCCAATTTCTCCCGAGTATGGCAATGCCTCACATGTGACCAAAAAATACCATTTGGGTGCATGGCAGGACTCAGAAGGGAAGGAGTGATATTTGGATTTTGCAGCACAGATTCTGGTGGAATTTTGGTGGGTGCTATGTCGCATTAGCAAGACCCCCAAAGCACCAATACAGTGGAACCCCCCCACAATTGACCCCATTTTGCAAACTACACCCCTCAGGGAATTCATCTAGGGGTATAGTGTACATTTCAAACCCCCAGGGGTTTCACCAATTTTGATACAACTGGGCTGTGCAAATGAAAAATTAAATTTTTTTACACAAAAATGCAGTTCTGGCTCAAAATTTTTCATTTTCATAAGGTATGAAGGAGAAAAAGCACCCCAAAATCTGTGCCCCAATTTCTCCCGAGTACGGCAATGCCTCACATGTGACCAAAAAATACCAGTTGGGTGCATGGCAGGACTCAGAAGGGAAGGAGTGATTTTTGGATTTTGCAGCTCAGATTCTGGTGGAATTTTGGTGGGTGCTATGTCGCATTAGCAAGACCCCCGAAGCACCAATACAGTGGAACCCCCCCACAAGTGACCCCATTTTGCAATTTACACCCCTCAGGGAATTCAACTAGGGGTATAGTGTACATTTCAAACCCCCAGGGGTTTCACCAATTGTGGTACAACTGGGCAGTGAAAATGAAAAATTACATTTTTTTACACAAAAATGCAGTTCTGGCTCAAAATTTTTCATTTTCACAAGGAATGAAGGAGACAAAGCACCCCAAAATCTGTGCCCCAATTTCTCCCGAGTATGGCAATGCCTCACATGTGACCAAAAAATTCCAGTTGGGTGCATGGCAGGACTCAGAAGGGAAGGAGTGATTTTTGGATTTTGCAGCTCAGATTCTGGTGGAATTTTGGTGGGTGCTATGTCGCATTAGCAAGACCCCCGAAGCACCAATACAGTGGAAGCCCCCACAAGTGACCCCATTTTGCAAACTACACCCCTCTGGGAATTCATCTAGGGGTATAATGTACATTTCAAACACCCAGGGGTTTCACCAATTGTGGTACAACTGGGCAGTGAAAATGAAAAATTTAATTTTTTACACAAAAATGCAGTTCTGGCTCAAAATTTTTCATTTTCACAAGGAATGAAGGAGACAAAGCACCCCAAAATCTGTGCCCCAATTTCTCCCGAGTACGGCAATGCCTCATGTGTGACCAAAAAATGGCAGGACTCAGAAGGGAAGGAGTGATATTTGGATTTTGCAGCACAGATTCTGGTGGAATGTTGGTGGGTGCTATGTCGCATTAGCAAGACCCCCAAAGCACCAATACAGTGGAACCCCCCACAAGTGACCCCATTTTGCAAACTACACCCCTCAGGGAATTCATCTAGGGGTATAATGTACATTTCAAACCCCCAGGGGTTTCACCAATTGTGGTACAACTGGGCAGTGAAAATGAAAAATTAAATTTTTTACACAAAAATGCAGTTCTGGCTCAAAATTTTTCATTTTTACAAGGAATGAAGGAGACAAAGCACCCCAAAATCTGTGCCCCAATTTCTCCCGAGTACGGCAATGCCTCATGTGTGACCAAAAAATGGCAGGACTCAGAAGGGAAGGAGTGATATTTGGATTTTGCAGCACAGATTCTGGTGGAATGTTGGTGGGTGCTATGTCGCATTAGCAAGACCCCCAAAGCACCAATACAGTGGAACCCCCCACAAGTGACCCCATTTTGCAAACTACACCCCTCAGGGAATTCATCTAGGGGTAGAGTGTACATTTCAAACCCCCAGGGGTTTCACCAATTTTGATACAACTGGGCAGTGAAAATGAAAAATTAATTTTTTTTACACAAAAATGCAGTTCTGGCTCAAAATTTTTCATTTTCAGAAGGTATGAAGGAGAAAAAGCACCCCAAAATCTGTGCCCCAATTTCTCCCGAGTACGGCAATGCCTCACATGTGACCAAAAAATACCAGTTGGGTGCATGGCAGGACTCAGAAGGGAAGGAGTGATTTTTGGATTTTGCGGCTCAGATTCTGGTGGAATGAATGGTGGGTGCTATGTGGCATTAGCAAGACCCCCGAAGCACGGTGAAATTATGAACCTAATAATCCATAGATGTGTGGTATATTTTAAAACACTCCTTTATACATAGGCCGGGTTTTTCGGGGCAAGTGTCACACTGGAAAATAGTTTGCTTTCTTATTCCCTTTTTATAGCAAACTTTGCACCTTTTTTGTGTCCTGCCCTTTTTTCCAGTGGAGGGGATTTCATCAGGAAAATGCTGCCCTGGTACAATACGGGGGCCAGTACTAGAAGTACTGGGGCCCTCTGCCTGCTGGTTCCCAAATATTAGGCCCTTTATGACTTCCTCTTGAAAGTGCATAAATGTCCCCCTCTGGCTGGTAGAACGGAATAGCACGTAAGCGTTATACAGTGCCATCTGGATGATATACACGGCCAGCTTCTTGTACCAGATTTTTGTTTTCCGCAGGGCACTGTACGGCTTCAGTACCTGATCTGAAAGATCCACTCCACCCATGTACCTATTGTAATCCAGGATACAATTAGGTTTTGAGGTGTGGGTACTGGTACCTCGTACAGGGACGGAGGTGGTACTGTCTCCGTGAATTGTTTTCAGTATAAGGACATCCCTCTTGTCCTTATATTTGACAACAACATATTTTCGGTGCATATTCCCCTGCTTTCACCCCTTCTCATTACTTGGGCAATGTGCGTTTTTGGGGGGCCTCTTTGGTTCTTGCGCACAGTACCGCAAGCTGCTGTACCTCTTGAACCAAGGGCCTTAAACAGGGGGATGCTGGTGTAAAAGTTATCCACATAGAGGTGATAACCTTTATCCAGGAAGGGGTGCACTAAATCCCAGACAATTTTTCCACTAACACCTACGAGGGAGGGGGGGCATTCTGGCGGTTCAATTCTTGAATCCTTCCCTTCATATACCCTAAACCTGTGGGTGTACCCTGAGGTGCTTTCACACAGCTTATACATTTTTATGCCATACCTTGCCCTCTTACTGGGAAGGTACTGGCGGAATTTAACCCTTCCTTTAAAATGTATAAGGGACTCGTCTATGCAAATGAATTTATCTGGGATGTACATCTCTTCAAATTTGGCACTGAAGTGATCAATGACCGGCCTGACTTTGAATAGCCGGTCAAAGGTGGGATCATCTCTGGGTGGGCACTGTGCATTATCGTTGTAATGCAAAAATTTAAGGATTAACTCAAAACGAGTCCGGGTCATGGCCATACGGTAAAGTGGGGTGCTGTACAGAACATCTGTACTCCAATATTGCCTAATTTCTGGCTTTTTTACTATGCCCATATGAAACACCAGACCCCAAAACGTCATCATCTCTACTGCATCTACAGGGGTCCACCTAGCAAATGATGACGTGGGGTTTTGAGCAATAAACTGCTGGGCATATAAATTAGTTTGGTCCACCATTAAATTTATAAAATCATCAGAGAAAAATTATTTGAAAAAGTCAATTTCTCTGAGACCTGTGGAATCAAATTGGATTCCTGGGATGGCCAAAAACTCAGGAACCTGGGGCTCAAAATTGTCTGGTGGTGGGGTCCATACGAGATCAATTATTGGGGGGGGGTCTCAGCTGCTCTACGGGGGCGTCTTTGAGGGGGTCCCTCATCACTAGAGGAGGAAGAGGAGCTTAAGATGAATCCTTCAAATTCCCCGCTTGCCTCACTGGCTGTGTCAGAGTCAGAGGCAAGCATGGCATATGCCTCCTCCGCTGAATACATTCTTCTGGATGACTGGGATGACATTTGGGATGACATTTGGGATGACATTTGTGATGCCATTTTTATTTTTGTGTTTCTGGTAGTGAAATGTTTCAACACGTGTATAGTGTAGGGGGGGGTACAAACTTTATTTCAATGTAGTATGTAGTGTGTAGTGTGTATGTAGTGCAGAAAAAAAAAAGGTCCTGCGCCAAAAATTGAGCACAGATGTTGGTCAGTAACGTCCATCACTGAACAGCGCTCAAAGGCAACAGACACAAAATATAGCACTCTCTATCACTCTCTGTCACTATCTCTCTCTATCTCTCTCTATCTCTATCTCTCACTATCTCTCACTATCTATCACTATCTATCACTCTATGACACTGCAGCAGCAGCACTGACAGTTATATATATAAAAAATAACCCCTGCACCCCCAAAAAGTTGCTGGGGGTGCACAAAAGGGGGGCAGCAGACACAAAATATAGCACTCTCTATCACTCTCTGTCACTATCTCTCTCTATCTCTCTCTATCTCTCTCTATCTATCACTCTATGACACTGCAGCAGCAGCACTGACAGTTATATATATAAAAAATAACCCCTGCACCCCCAAAAAGTTGCTGGGGGTGCACAAAAGGGGGGCAGCAGACACAAAATATAGCACTTTCTATCACTATTTCTCTCTATCTCTCTATCTCTCACTATCTATCACTCTATGACACTGCAGCAGCAGCACTGACAGGTATATATATAAAAAAAAAACCTGCGCCCCCAAAAAGTTGCTGATCAGTTAATTTATACTGATCAGCACAAAAGGGGGGGGCAGCAGTCAGTTGCACACGCAGTACAGCTGTATATATATAAAAAATATATAGCACAATCTGTCACTATCTCTCTCTATCTCTCTATCTATAACTCTATCACACTGCAGCAGCACAAAATATAGCACTCTCTGTCACTAGCCCTCTCTATCTCTCTCTATCTCTCTCTCTCTCTATCTCTCTATCTATAACTCGAACACACTGCAGCAGCACAACACAGCACAGCACAGCACAACACAGGAAGTCACAAGAAGTTACAAGATCCAGGAACGCTACAAGCAGTGATCAGGTAAGTGTTTGCAAGGATCAGGTCAGTATATCGTGGCAGATAGGCACGGTGACCGCACTGCACGCAATTCCAGACCGGAATGGCGTCTGCAGTGCAGTCACCGTTAGTTTAAATCACCCTCCATGGCTGTGATTGGTTCGTCGGTCCGACGAACCAATCACAGCTTTTTGGGGGCGGGTGGGGTGAGGTGGGGTCAGGGGCGGGCTGGGCCGGGGGGCAGGGTGCCATCTGCCCCCCAGGCCGCTCTGGCAGGTGTACTGCGGGCCGCGGCCGTGTCCGCCGCCGCCTTACCGTTTTTTGCACTGCCGGCGGCCATGTTCCTGTGGTCTTTTAAAAGATGTTTGTGGCCACAGAAACATGGCCGCCGGCCTCCACAGCTACGTGGAGGAGGGCCCAGCCGCCTGTCACTGTGCACGCACAGACAGGAAGCAAGTCTGTCTGTGTGACTGTGCATTGAGAGGAGAGCTAGCAGCCGAGGCTTCACTGAGGCTGGCCCCGCCCACCACAGGCTCCGTGTGTCAGCCCTGCTCTCACAGCTCCTCTCCTCTGCCTGGGCTGTGCAGTGTGCAGTGTGCTGACTTCCTGCACGTCCCTGAAAGGAAGAACACAGGCATGTGAGTGCTGCTGGTACTGAGGGAATGGGGTCTGTGTATAATGTGTGTAATTGATGTATTGTGTGTGTGTACTCACTGGTTGTAATATGGGGGGGGTCTGTGTATAATTTACTAGTGTGCAATGTGCTGTGTGTATGGAGTATAATATAGGGGGGGGGTCTATGTATAAGTTACTAGTGTGCAATGTGCTGTGTGTATGGAGTATAATATAGGGGGGTCTGTGTATAAGTTACTAGTGTGCAATGTGCTGTGTGTATGGAGTATAATATAGGGGGGGGTCTATGTATAAGTTACTAGTGTGTAATGTGCTGTGTGTATTGAGTATAATATGAGGGGGGGGTCTGTGTATAAGTTACTAGTGTGCAATGTGCTGTGTGTATGGAGTATAATATGAGGGGGGGTCTGTGTATAAGTTACTAGTGTGTAATGTGGGGCTGTGGATAATGTACTATGTTGTGTGTGTGTGTGAATGTACTGGGTGCAATATAGGGGGTTGTATATTGTATTGTGTGCTGTGTGTGTACTGGGTATTATAATGTACTATGGTGTTGTGTAATATGGGGGGCAGACTTGCCTCCAACTTTTAGCCCAAGTCCCCCGCTGCTCTGCAAATTGAAAGTAAATTGGCTTGAAAGGAAGGCTGGTAGTCCCGTGGGAACAACAGAGCATGTGGCCTTGCCCTAAGTAGCGTGTAACCCCGCCCCAAGCAGCGCATCACCCGCCCCAAGTGGTGTGTCTGTTACCATGCTTACATACAGCCCTATCTTGCTCACATCCCCCTCCCCCATCCACGGTACCCCAGACCCCCCCTCCCTCACAGGGACCCCTCTCCTACTAACTTTTTCCTCACACGACCCCATCCATGGCACCCCTGGCCACCTTCCCACCTACACATGTACCCCTCTCCTGCTCACTTTCCTCATATCCCCCTTTCACCATGGCACTGAGGTTAGAGCTTCTGATTCGACTATTGTAGATGTACATTTTTCATTGCTGTCTCCTCTCCCAGGGCATGACTCTGGCATGAGCGCCACCTGACTGCTGACGTCTGACATCGGCAGATCCAGATCCCCACGGTCACCTCCATGCTGCCTGGTTAGTGCTCTCTGCTGCAGCTGCTTTCCAATACCTCTCTCTCTCTCTCTCTCTCTCTCTCTCTCTTCACTGACACCTTCTGTCTCACCCCTTCTCTCTCCCCCTCTCTCACCGCTTCTCTCTACTCCTGACACTCTATCTATCTATATGGAAAAAAACTGAAGGAGGCGCACACCGTAAGCATATATGTTATAGCACTTTACTAAAACTAAAAAGCTCACGTAGATTTCAGTTTAGGTTCATCGGCAACCAAGCGGGCACAAGTCAGCGCCCGCCTGGTTGCCGATGTACCATATGCTGGTGACGGAACTGCTATGTTCATATTTTTAAACTGAAATATATGTGAGCTTTTAAGTTTTAGTAAAGTGTTATAACACATATGCTTACGGTGTGCGCATCCTCCATTTTTTTTTTCCATGTGATTTTGCTATTATATATTTGATAATATATAAATATATATATATATATATATATATATATATAACCTTTTCTCTCTTCCCCCTCTCTATCCCAGACACTCTCTCTTTCTTACTGCCTTTCTCTATCACCGACACGTCTGTCTCATCCCCTTTCTCTTTCCTCTATCTCTGACACCCTCTCTCAGCCCTTTCTGTCTCATCTCTCTCACCCCCTACTCTTGTCCCTTTTTCATCCCCTCTCTATCCCTGAGACTCTCTCTCTATTCCCTCCCTCCCTCTTGTTCAGTCTCCCATCTCTTTATCCCTGACACCCTCTCTTTCTCACCCCCTTCTCTCTCTTACCCCTCTATCCGTTACACCTTCTCTGTCTGTCTGTCTGTCTGTCTATATATCTATCTGTGACACCTCTCACTCCGTCTATCTATCCCTGACATTCTCTCACCTCCTTTCTTTCTTTCTTCCCTCTCTCTCTCACAGCCCCTTTCTCTATCCATGACATCTTCTCTCTTATCCCCCCCTCTCTCTATCCCCTCCCTCTCTCTCTTTCAATCTCCCATCTCTCTATCCCTGACACCCTCTCTTTCTCACCCCCTTCTCTCTCTTACCCCTCTATCCATTACACCTTCTCTATCTATCTATATATCTATCTATCTATCTGACACCTCTCACTCCCTCTCTCTATCCCTGACATTCTATCACCTCCTTTCTTTCTTCCCTCTCACAGCCCCTCTCTCTATCCTTAACATCGTCTCTCTCTTATCCCCCCCTCTCTCTATTCCTGACATCATCTGCCACCCCCTTTTTCTCATGCCCTCTCTTTCTCTCACACCCTTATCACCGCATTTCTCTCTTCCCTCTCTCTCTTTCATCCCATCTATCTGATCTCTCTCTCTCACCCCCTCTTTATCTTTGACACTTTCTCACTCTTTCTGTCATTCCCTCACATTCCTTACAGCCAAATTATTTCTATCTATCTCTTACACACCCGGACACTCTCATTCTCCTCCTTGCATTTCCTCAATTTACCTGCACCATCCCTGACATTCTCTCTCTCTCTCTCTCTCTCTCTCTCTCTTTCTCTCTCTTTCTCTTTCTCACACACACATACACTCTCTCTCTTTCACTTCTCTCTCTCTCTTTGTCCCGGATTCTTTCTTCACTTTTATTCTAATAGGGTGGGACCTGCAGAGGAAATGTCTTGTTTACAGGCCATCCACTGGCACTGGCACCGCCACAGAAGTGCTAGCACACTTAGGGAAAGCTGTACCAAGGCATTATGCCGTGACACCATAGGCTGCTCCCTCTGTATAATAATAATGCCATGACACCATAGGCTGCTCCCCCTGTATAATATAAAAGTAATGCCATGACACCACAGGCTGCTCCCTCTGTATAATAATAATGCAATGACGCCACAGGCTGCTCCCCCTGTATAATAATTTGTGTCATGGCATTACTATTATTATATTGTACAGCGGGAGCAGCCTGTGGTGTCATTGCATTATTATTATACAGCGGGAGCAGCCTGTGGTGTCATTGCATTATTATTATACAGCGGGAGCAGCCTGTGGTGTCATTGCATTATTATTATTATACAGCGGGAGCAGCCTGTGGTGTCATTGCATTATTATTATACAGAGGGAGCCTGTGGTGTCATAATTATTATTGTACAGGGGGAGCAGCCTGTGGTGTCATGGCATTATGCCATGACATCACAGGCTGCTCCTTCTGTATAATAATAATGCCATGACACCACAGGCCACTCTCCCTGTATAATAAAAGTAATGCCATGACACCACAGGCTGCTCCCCCTGTATAATAATAATGCCATGACACCACCGGCTGCTCCCCCTGTATAATAAATTATTATACAGGGGGAGCAGCCGGTGGTGTCATGGCATTACTTTTATTATACAGGGAGAGTGGCCTGTGATGTCATGGCATTATTATTATACAGGGGGAGCAGCCTGTGATGTCATGGCAATTGGCATGATTATTATACAGGGGGAGCAGCCTGTGATGTTATATAATTGGCATGATTATTATACAAGGGGAGCAGCCTGTGGTGTCCTGTTTTTTAATGCAAGTGAGCAGCCTGAGGTGTCCTGTTTTTAAATGCAAGTGAGCAGCCTATGGTGTCCTGTTCTTTACGCAAGAGAACAGCCTGTGGTGTCCTGTTTTTTTACGCAAGGGAGCAGCCTGTGGTGTCCTGTTCTTTATTTATGCAGGGGAGCAGCCTGTGGTGTTCTGTTCTTTATTTATGGAGGAGAGCAGCCTGTGGTGTCCAGTTCTTTATTTATGCAAGGGAGAAGCCCATGCAGTCCTGTTTATTTATGCAAGGCAGCAGCCTGTGGGGTCCAGTTCTTTATTTATGCATGAGAGCAGCCAGCGGTGTCCTCTTCTTCTTTTTTTATGCAGGTGAGCAGCCCTGTTGTGGCAGGGGGGAATTGCGATGACGGGAAGTCAGGCAAATTTTCAGTGTGCCGTGTCCCGCACCAAGCCAGGCTGATACATACAAAACCTCGGCTGCCACAATCGGAGCTTCTGCATTTGCACAAAATCTCAGTTAACCTGGAGCCACATGATAATAATGTGCTAGGCCAGGGGGTAGTGTCACTAGCCCCCCTGCATCATAAATTAGGCTGGCTAGAGGAGACTGTCCGCGTGGCAGCTGCGGCCACTCTCGCTGCCATAGGTGAGCAGCTCCGCCTCCTTCAGCTACTCAGCTGTTTAAGGAGGCGGAGCAGACCAGCTATGACAGTAAGAGCATCCGCAGCTAGCTGTAAGCATGGCAGAGGGGGTGGAGTGGTGTGTGCAAAAGCCCTCCGCCGGCTACTGTGATTATGTGTGTGCCAGTGCCTGGCTTCCCCTGATCCTTGTGCGGGTAGCAACCTGCGGTGTCCTGTTATTATACAGGGGGAGCTTTGTGGCGTCCTGTTTTTATACAGGGGGAGAAGCCTGTGGTGTCGTTATATTTTTAACGAAAAACCTCCATTTTAATGATGCGCTGTTACTTTTGGGCCAGTGCTCTGGACTTGCCCCCCAGGCTAAAAGTTGCCAGCCAGCCCCTGGGTGGGGTGACACGGGGTCTATAGACGCGGTGACAGTTTAAAGCCATGACGTACATTTACGCCATGTGTCGGGAAGTACATCCCGGCCATGACGTAAATGTACGTCAAATGTCGGGAAGGGGTTAAACAAAAAAAATCCATTGAATCCGGTCCAAAAGTTTTCTTATTTTAAATTTGTTTTATTCTATTAAATTACCAAATTTTATGCATTTAGCACAATGTTTAAATTCTGACATCATAAACACAGTCACACCAACTTCTTCTGCTGGTGCAAAGTGGTTTGGTTCATTAGATAAACAATTAAAAGGTTGACAATGTCTATATTTATATATCAACTTGCATAAAGTGGACATAAAAAAGGTCAACACAAGCAAAAAGTTGATTTGAAAATGGCTGACACTGAAAAAGGTTGACATGAGTTTTTTAGATGTTTGGGTTGTCAATTTTTAACTAGTAGCTCATGGACCCCCAATTAGTTTTCCGCATTCCCTCACATAACTTACTCCACTGACATGGTGCATCACACTGTTTCCACTGCACGCAGCATAATAAATTATTAGGTGGTTAAATTATTAAGTACATAAATATACACATATTTTACATATTAGATTCCTATGAAATATTTCCATTAGATGAGCAGCATGGTATATGAATATACATATGTACATTAACTTCCTAATCACAGATGTCAAAAGAAGATTGTTTGTAATCAGAATGGTACATTCTATTTGGCAGGGGAATTCTATCTAACAGAAGATGTTATTTAAAAATATTTGTTTTAAATTTACTTTTAAAGCGAGAACAATTTTTGTAACCTATATATATTGTGATTTCAGTAGTATTTTTAAATACATATTATGACAATATCAAAATTCCTTGAATTAGTTTGTCTCGTAGTTCTGCATTTAAATGTATGTCAAACAGTTACAGTTAGTGACTGCAATCAATCTATATAAAAATAGATAACATATATACTATATTACCCCTGTGCAGGGCTATATTTAGGGGTCAGGCCACCCCTAGGCATAACATTTTTGCCCCCTCCACCCATATATTAACAGGACCTGATGGTCTAGGGTAAAATGCTCCCCTCTCCCCCACAATGGGAACATCAGCTGCCCTAGTGCATAGAGAGCTCACCTCAGTGCCCGGGCTGGTGGGTGGCTGCTGCTTCCTTATGCCGCCACCATCCTCCTCTGGTGGAGCTGCTCGGTGGCAATCCATGACTCACACTGTGGACATTGGTGGAGGTGGGGGCTTTTCCTGGAACCCGGCGACGGGGAGGAGACGGTGCTGGGGAGCTGGGCCAGGAGGAGACATCATGTACACGTGTTTGCTCAGCTGCGGAGCAGCACTCGGGGAATGGGAGGGGGCGTGGCCCTGGATGGACCGATCAGCTGCTGAGTCCGCGGTCACAGATGCTTCCCATTCATTAACAGTCTACTAGCTGGAGGGTGAGTTTCCACGAATACTATGACTGTAACCACCGGCAGTCAACTGGTTAATAAGAAGGTTGGTACTCCTTGCGTGACGTTACTCACCCTGGTGCTATATAGTATGATGGAGGAGGAGGAGGAAGGACACTCATGCCGCCCGTAAAAGGTGCCGTCCCAAGGCCCATGCCTCACGGGCCTAGTGACAAATTTGGCCCTGCCCCTGTGTAGGAATAGTATATATTCATTTCGCCATAGCTTATATTACGAGCCCCCTCTGGCAGGTCTGTGTAAATACAGCCTGACTCCAGTATTTGTTCTGTGTTCAGTTTCACCTGTCATATAATTAGGCAATTAGCACTATATTACTTACCCAGCCTGCCCTAAGCTCTGTGCTGGTTATATTGCTTGTTTCAAGCCATTGCAGCAGAGCACATGCATGCTTTCCTGACCAACCCATATGCTGAAATCTACTTACTCCTTGTCTGTATACCCTGATCCTACCCATCCCTGAGTTTGTAGCTACCTGGATTCTGTTTTCCAGAATTAGTTTTACCCTTCATTTGCCGATGCTTTGTTTGGTCCTGTTTGTCCAGTTGATACTTGCTCCAATAGAGCTTCTGTTTATGTACCTGTGTTTTCACCCATTTGTCTGTCTGTAACCAAAACTGCCCCACAGTCTGGTTCTGCTGTATCTATCTTTAGCTACCTGCCTTTGCCGGCTCGGCTCTGCAATCTGGTCCTGTCCCTGCCTGTCCTGTATTGCATTTAGACACTGATTGGGATTGCACTACTAACACCCTTGCAGTTCAGTACCCAATGCTTGGTAATTCCATCTCCAGTACTGTGGTACTCGTGTATACCATCTGCTGCAGTGGTTCCGTGCTAGCCACACATGGTAGTGTGCTAAAGTTTGTATTTGTCTTGTGTGCCTGGTCCTTCCTTTTGTGTCCCAGTCTGACTCCAATCCTGTGTTTGCCTTGCCCAGCCTCCTGTAGCAGCCTTGTTCCCTCAAAAGTCCTGGGTGCACCAGGGTTGGGGTGAACCTAATTTACCCTTTCGAACATGGCTGTTATAGGTGAAGCCTTATTCTGCTGGAGGCTTAATGGACTGCTGGGCAAGTGCAACAGCGCCACCTATTTTACCTTGGTGGCATCCCTAACATTATAACCAGCCACGGTCAAAGGGGTAAATTAGGTGCACCCCAACCCCGGTGCCACCAGGACTTTTGAGGGGTCAAGGTTGCTACAGGAGTCTGGGCAAGGCAAGCACTGGACTGCACTGGAGTCAGACTGGGACACAAAAGGAATGACCAGACACACAAGACAAATACAAACTTTAGCACACTACCATGAACGACTAGGCACATGGTAGTATCTGAAGATACTGCCCAGTACCCCCACAATATAAGCATAGTTCTAGGTCTCTGCGCCACTTTCGCTCCTCTAATGAGAGCTTGGGCTGCAGATACTCACTGTGCCTCTTCTGGCCCTCCTGCTATGAGGACTCACGGGCCAACAAGTTTTTAGCCAGGGTCTTATTAAAGGGAGATAGAGCCCAAATCACCTCTGGAAGGACCAGGCAAATTTCAGTAATAAAGTCTTGTAATTGCAGTAGCAACTGCTGCAAAACCTCCCACCGCTCAGGCTTAAAGACACTGAAAGCTATATTTAAGGCCGCTAAGGACTCCTGCAGGGCTTGCATAATCAAACACTGCAAGAAACAACAAACAAGGCAATCTACAACAAACAAGGCAAAATAAACTAAGGCAAAGTGGAATAAGGCAAGGCAAAGTGGACTAAGGCAAGACTGGACAGACAAGACTGGACAGGACAAGACTGGACACTTCCAAAGTTGGTATAGGTGGCACTGTTGCTCTTGGCCAGCAGTCCTTGAAGCCTCCTGCAGGTTAAGGCTTCACCTATAACAGCCACGTTGGAAGGGGTAAATTAGGTTCACCCAACCCCAGTGCCGCCAGGACTTTTGAGGGGACAAGGCTGCTACAGGAGGCTGGGCAAGGCAAACACAGGACTGGAGTCGGACTGGGACACAAAATGAAGGACAAGACACAAAAGACAAATACAAACTTTAGCATACTATCATGTGCGACTAGCACGGGACCACTGAAGCAGATGGTATACACGAGCACCACATTACTGGAGATGGAATTGCCAAGCACTGGGTACTGAACTAAAATGGCATTAGAGCTGCAGTCCCCGGCAGTGTCTAAATGCAATACAGGGCATGCAGACAAGGGGCAGGACCAGATTGCAGAACAGAGCTGACACAGGCAGATAGCTACAGACAGTACATACAGCAGGAATAGACTATGGGGCAGTTCTGGTTACAGACAGACAAATGGGTGAAAATACAGGTACATAAACAGAACTCTATTGGAGCAAGTATCAACTGGGACAAACAGGACCAAACACAGCACAGGCACATGAAGAGTTAAACTAATTCTGGGAAACAGAATCCAGGTAGGTACAAACTCAGGGCTGGGTAGGATCAGGGTATACAGACAAGGAGTAAGTACGGGAGATATCAGCATATGGGTTGGTCAGGAATGCATGCATGTGCTCTGCTGCAATGGCTTGAAACAAGCAGTATAACCAGCACAGAGGGCAGGCTGGGTAAGTAATATAGGGAGCAATGTCCAATCAGAACAGCTAGAATGGACAAGCCCCCTAATAAGGAAAGTAACTGCAGGTGCGCAGCCTGACAAGGCAGAGTGCTATATGCCTAATTATATGACAGGTGAAACTGAACAGGGAACAAATACAGGAGTCAGGCTGCATTTACACAGACCCGCCAGAGGGAGCTCGTAACAGCTGTAGTTTGTAAATAGAATGCAAAAAGACAAATGAGGCAAAATACACTTTGATATAAACTTGTGTTGCAAATTGAAATGTATGAAAAGTCAACTTTTTGCCATTATACGGTTCCAGAAGTTACATCACTAGTGATTGCAGTTTTGTATCAAGTTGTTTCCAATGGGGAAATCTACATAGATAATCATTAATCACTCTTTAGTGTGGCCATTGACTTCAATCACACAATGGCATAATTAAAAATGCACAGTGTGAACTTCAAGCAATTAATTGCATGCTTTCACTATAAAGAGATGAATAGATAATTGCTAATTTCTGCTATTTTGGGGGGGGGGAGATTCATTGGAGAAAATGCTGGTTTGACCTGTGTAATGAGATTTCGGAGACGCTTATCTAAAAATGCAGACTACTATAAAATACCACATTGTTTTACCTCACATTCAATCTCATGAGACTTAGCTATTTATTTATGGAGCATCAGGTTGTAAACCCAGGAGCTTGTGGTCATGTGTATATCCAATCTTTAAAAGGAAATGTTTTTTTTCTATCAAGACATGGCAAGTAAAAGAATTGCCTTTTTAAATGATCAGAAGTACAGGTTTTAAAACCTGATACCTTGTAAATAAACCATATTGTCACACAAACTGCAGTGGAATGGTGGCCTTAAACGCATAGCTTGGGCTCATTTATAAATGCAGAAAAAATGGGGGCACAATGCTTTTAAACTGCTTCTTCATGTGACTATTCCTCTGAAGTTGTGTTGAACAAAACAGGTTGCATCAAGAAGCATCAAACTGCATAGAGGATTTTATCTGTCACAGACAGAAATAGGTGGGTAGAGCTGGTGGCCAGTGTGGATGGGAAGGAGGGCATAGTAATAGAGAATTCAGGTCTATTCAGTGCTATTTTTCAGCAGGAACCAGCAGGAACTCAGTTCCTGAACCTCTAACTAAATATGACATTATCAGGAACTGAAAATCTACTTTCCATAAGATAAGTGTTATTTTAATGTCACCTGTGAGTGCCTTTGTTTCTAAATACAATATATACATCTATCCCTCTATCCCTCCCTCTATTATATATCTATTTTTTTATTTAATTGATTAATCCCCAGGCCTAGAGTTCCTGGACCTATTTTTCCAGAAAAATAGTACTGGGTCTATTGCTCTAACCCAGTTGCCAGGAGATTTACAATACAGCAGTTAGCACAGATGTGCACATGCTGTGTCCTGTGACCCCATTTCTATTTCTACCTTTATCCTCTGTTTCTCCCTCTATCCTCTGCTGCTCTTCTCCTGGGTACCAATCAGAGAAGCACTGAGATGGGTGGTGGAGAGGATCAGCTTGAGTTTTCTCCTAAATGCCCTGGCTGGGACATAAGATGCAGCTGCATATGTTCAACCATGTTATTCATGCCATTGACTCATAGGATAAACAGTATTCCACATCACCCTCTAACATGTTTATTCTCCCCTCCCCACCTATGTTTTTGCCCCTTCACCTGTGCCACTGCTTCTTTTCCAATCTATGCCTATACAGATAGAGCCCCTCTCATTCACTGCCAGTGCTCGCCAGAATGTCCCCGCTGACGAACATCTCATACGCACGCACGTCCCAGTCACAGGGCAACAAGAAAAAGAAACATGTAGTGTAGGGAGGCAGAGTAGTTATGTAGTGTGGGCATGTAGTATGAGTAGGCAGTGCAAGTTATACAGTGTGGGGATGCACCTTAGTGCACACAGCTGTGAATTAGAAGGCCGGGCATTAATCGATAGGCTGTGCATGTATAGGCCATCCTGCAATAAAATCCTGCTTTAAATGATGGTGTGCACAAGTTGATTGATAGAAAGCCAGAGTTTGGAGGGGGGGGGGGGTAACCAGATGTTTACTGGGAGTGTCAGGTAAAATTTAAGTTTACTCAAGCACTTAAAGGGACGGCATGCGACATAAGCTCCTGCCCCGATCAACCTGATTCTATCACTGATGCCAAGTAAGTCATGGGCTACGCACAGACTTCACACACAGGAAATATAATTAGATAGCTAGCAGCTTGTGTATGGATTTGTTGCAGAATCTGATAAATATGCTCCAAAGTGAGATGTAGTAATATGATGCAGAGATGTAGTATAAGGGGGAAGTGCAACGATATAGTTGGGGGAAAATTTATGGTAATCACACCCACTGCTCTACACATGAATGGGCCTCCATATATTTCAGCTCCAGTCCCATGTGGACCTTAATTTGGCACTGGGTTGAGCCACTATCAAGGTCAAGGGTTTTTTTCCCAACATGGCCCTAACTGTGCTGAGTTTGTTTGTGCTTGCATGTGTTTCCTCCAAATACTCCGGTTTCCTCCCACAATCAGAAAATATAATGTTACTGTAGGTTAATTGGCTCCCAACAAAATTAACCATAGTGTGAATGTGTATGCATGTACATGTGGTAGGGAATATAGATTGTAAGCTCCACTGGGGCAGGGACTGATGTGAATGTTCAAATATTGTATGCAAAGCGCTGCGGAATATGTGTGCGCTATATACATAACTGGTAATAAAAGATAAATAAGGGTCAAATCCCCATCCTGTGACCTACTGTATTTCCGTGTGCATAAACAAGACATCATTGGAATAAAAGTAAAATAAAGTTAAAAAATCAGAAATAATATACAAGCTTCACATTATGAATAGTATTTTGCTTTACCAGCAATGATGGCATTCTAATTTAATAAAAATAACAAAATAGGTAAGAAAATTAATTGCTCTTGGGTAAATTACACAATGGTTCTGTAATTTTAAATCTTTCATCATAGAGAACACTAGTTGAACAGATAAATGTTTTCAGTTTTGGAATAAATTTAGAAATTGCAAAAGCACACAGGCATAAAATTCTGTAAAACCATAAAAGGTAATACACTGTTATATTCTCCTTGATGGTTACATTTTTTTTCTTTAGTTTTTCTGCATATACATTTTTAGATTTCTGATTTCATTTGTAAATGTTATTCTTAGGAAAAATGCTTTTCAAAATGCACTAACAAAGATCTTTCCAGTCAAGTTTGTAATTGGACCATGTTTTGATATTGATTAGATAAAAAAACAAGTCTAATCACAGACCATGATCTGGAGTGTTATTTTATACTAAATAGTCCAAAGACACAAGATTAGGCAATATTGAGTATAAGAGTTTCAACTATATATATATATATATATATATATATATATATATATATATATATATATATATATATATATATATATATGTGTGTATATATATATATATATATATATACACAGTATACCTAGATCCTCTGCTGCAGTTATTAAAAGGGATGCACAGCCCTTTAAATTGTAACATACACAAAAATATGAAGGTAGGTAAATAACACAAATCAATCATACAATTAATATATTAATTAATATAATTAAAATTAGGCATGCACAGATCCGGATTTACCTGGATCTCAAAACGGGATCTTATTGGCTATCAGCTGTCACATGTTCTGGCTCCAAAACATGTGGCACCCGGATAGCCAATAAGATACAGTTTGAGATATCTGGGTAAATCCGGGTACATCTGGATCTGCACATTCCTAGTTAAAATAAACAACATACAGTACAATGCTACTATTTGTTAATTGGAAGACATCAAGGTTATCAATTCTGATGTTAGTATTCAGGCAAATTTCTAGATTTCACACAATGCTGTTTTAGATGGTTAATTGCATCCTAGTTTTGTTTATTGTTAGTTATTGTTATTGTTAGTTAGTTTATTGTTATAAATTAAAAACAAATTTCTACTGCGCATGTAATGTCTAAAGTCTGGTCAGACTTATGGAACAGTTTTGGTACCTCATAATTTGGCAAATGATTGTTTTCCTATCACCTTCATCTCTGCATCAGGGCCCACAACCCACAAGTTCTACCACTGCAGCTCATACTTTCAAGGTGACCTCAAGAATGAATACTACCTGTAACATATCTCTGCTCCAGCTAGTTGATCTGTAAAACATGCAGTATTAAGGTTCCATGAGGACTGAATTTAAGAAACTACATGGCAATCAACTTATTTAATTATTAATAAATAAAATTATTGTAGCACCATTAATTGTAGCACATACTTTTGTGCCTCTGGATTTGTTTGCTGTGAACAAATTACAATCCACTCTGTTTAACAAGATAAAACAACAACTTCATTTTCCTGATATAATAAAGTACTGTATTAATTTGAAAAAATCTGAAATACTAATATACTGTAATGAATGAATGAATAAGTTTGATCTATTTGCAGTCATACTTTTATGGTATTGCATAACCACAGGGAACTGCACATGCAGATGTGGGGCAGATGTATGAACTAGCGTTAAGTGCATTTCTTAATTAAGAAATTAAATCATTAAATTTCCCCATCTGCTTTGCCAGCCCATCCCAGGGCTAGCGTTGTCCTATTCCCACTGCAGGGACAACACTAGCCCTGCTGCTGGCTCCGGGCTGCGCAAGAGATCTTGCGAAAAAAGCGACAATTTGCACATGCCCAAAGAGCCGGCTGGGGGGATAGGATAGTTTTTTTTAATGCGCATGTGCAGGGCTGCCGATAAGGAGAGCCGTTAATGCTGGGCATAAAGGCTCTCCTTATACAAGGGGGGGTTAATACATTCGGCCAAAACGGGTGCCCGCTTCTCCTCATTCATCCCCATGCTCTTTTCCAGTCATTTGTCTCCATGCATCATGACACCACTTTTGCCCTGCCCTAATATATGAGTAGATAGGTCTCCTTTAGCAAACTCATTACATAAAATACTCTTTTGATACAAAGTACAAACCTGATAATTTGATTTGCTAGAAATGATACCATGCTGGAAATAAAGAATAATAACAGCAATAAGCCTTATTGTAAGTTGGATACATGTTGAGGTGGATGGATCTCACAAATGTCAGCATACTGGCTATGCGCCAGCAGATTTAGGCTTTAGATCACAATGGAGATAATTTTTTTTTCATACAGGCAGATCTATCTGCTGAAGGATGACACTTTCTGGTAACTGAGCTGCAACCATGTGATGACATGGGACAGTTTTATCTTGGTTGTCATAAGATGGTTATTATTTTATTATATATTCACATAGGAACACAAGGGTACAGCAGAGCATAAGAAAGAACATTACACAAACAAATGATCAGAACAATAAAACAGTACAAAACAATGTAAAAACATTTGCGCATACAAGTATCAGGATTGTAGAAATCAAGGGATAGGTGCAGTTGTAGGCCATATGGAGACGTTGATAGCATACGTAAGGGAAGAGAAAGCATAGGAGAGAACAGGACCCTGCTCATGAGGGGAAGATCAGACAGCCATGGGTAACACAAATGGAGTAGACAGTGAGCATGGGTAGGAGAATATGTATGTTTATGTACTAATTAATAATATTCTCTTTTACACGGCCACACAAAAAATGAGAGCACTCATTTTTATTGTATTGTATTGAGCTGCTGTAACATACCCGGCACAGTGTACTGTAGAAATACATACAGAGCCTTATTCTAGTTCACTCTTTCTGACAGAATCCTTCTTAGATGGACAAAACCATGTGCACTGCAGGTGGGGCAGATGTTAATTGTGCAGAGAGAATTAGATTTGGGTGGGGTTTTACCAAGTGAGATCTATATTGCAGTGTAAAAATAAAGCAGCCAGTATTTATCCTGCACAGAAACAAAATAACTCACACAAATCTAATTCTCTCTGCACATTTTATATCTGCCTCCCTGCAGTGCACATGGTTTTGTCCATCAAAGAAGGATTTTGTCTGAAAGAGTGAACTAGAATAAAGCCCACAGTACTGTAATATGTATTTTTTGTAGTTTTAGAATTAGCAGACACTAAGTTAAAAATAAAACTGTAATTTAATGAATGATAAATAACTGTTAAAATAGCGCCTTAACATTAATATTTTATATTGTGTAAATTTGAAAGGAAAATAGATGTGAAAATAGTAAAAAATAAATAAATAAAAAAGCTTTACAGTAAATTAAAAAAAAGGTTCAATATATGTACATGTTGTTTCAGGCATTTCAATCCCTTATCAGTACTAGATAACTGTATAGCTATATGCTAATTGGTTGGAAAATGAAGTTAAAAATGGCAAATGTGAAGGCAGAACATAGTAAAGTGCAGCAAAAAAAATATCCTCAATAAATTATAGATTTGGTAGGGTGATGCCATTTATCAGAATAATGATCTTGGATGGGTTCAAATAGATCATTGTTTAAACAGATTGAACTTTTGAGCCTCTCCGTATCAGCCATCGCTTTGTTTTGGTTTTATATTACAGTTAAGTAATGACGAAGTCAAGTTCACTATCAGATTTAAGTTATTCATTGTACAGTACATTATGTCAAGCTCTAAATGTCTTTATTTACTTGTTAAATATTAGTTAAAGTGAAATCTTAAAGTTGAAAATAACCCAGACACAAATGCTTTAACCAAATGTAAATGGACACAGATGCTTTGATCCAGACAAGAAAAAAAAGTATATTGCTAAAAATGATTGTTCTATTGCAATTGTTTTCTAAAAAAGATCAGACAATGGGCCTGATTCAGATCCATTCGCACGGAGTGCACGCATTAGCACGCAGTACCGATGTTGTGCGTCTGCACATGCGCAGGCGGGTATCTGCGCATGTGCAGGCGTATGGTGCGTGCACCCACGTGACCTTTCGGGTCACCGGGTGCACGCACCCATGCCGGCATGGGGGGGGGAGATGGGCGGGGGGCGCCGGGCTGCCCCATTACCATATGGGAATGCCCAGCGTTCCATGGGAGTTCCCATGAGAACGCTGGGTGTTCTCATGGTAATGAGGCAGTGACGTGGGTTTGGGGGGAGGGTAGCTGACATCACCGGATGTCAGCTGCCCGGCCATATCCACGTCAGTGTCCACGCATATATCCGCAACTGAAAAGTCACTTATATATGCGTGCACGCTAAACATCATTCGATGGTCCGTGACCATCGAAAGATGTGGGCGGTTAACCGAGCCATGCGAAAGGATGTTTATGCAAAACATCCATTCGCAGCTGTTCGGGCGAAGCCGCACTTTGAGGGGGCGGCAGGGGGCTGTCATTCGCCCGGGCGGGGTTTGGTGGACTCGCAAGGCTGCGAATTCGCAGCCTTGTGAATCAACCTGAATAACCCCCAATATGTATTATAAAACAAAATCACGAATGTATTTGTTTTGTTATACAAGTGAATATCTATGAATGAAAATGAAAAAAAATATATATATAGTAGTTGATATATTTAAAAGTATCTATTTTAAACAAAGTAGAAGTCTCATGCTTGCACTTAAACAGTTTTCATGTAAAAACTGTAAAAATGTTGTAGGGCTGAATGAGTGGAGGTGATAAGTGGATTGAATGAGACAATAGATGGAATCAAAAGAGGGGAACTGTATTTCTGGGTCTTTTTGCTAAGTCTTGGATGGATATAAAGTGGATTGAGATAAAATACCAGCAAATCAGCTCCTAACTGTCACATTACAAATTATGGGGCATATGTATTAAGCCTGGAGGAGAGATAAACTGGAGATAAAAAGGAGATAAAGCAACAGCCAATGAACTGTGTTGGAAAATGGCAGTTATGAGCAGATTGGCTGGTGCTTTATCTCCTTTCACTTTATCTCCACTTTATCTACAGTTTATCTCTTCTCCATGCTTAATACACCTGACCTACTTTGGAAAATGACAGTTAGGTGCTGACCGTTTGTTACTTTAGCTCCATCCATTCAGTCTTAGTAAACAGTGCTCAAAGTCATTAACAAAGTCATTGTTAAAATATGGTATCATATTGTGCATAGATGCATAACAGAAATTGGAGTATATGTGGAAATTTATAGATATTCCTTATTCCATGGGTAAGGTCTGTAAGTCTAAATAATTGATCAACTTATTTATTCATATCACTGTAGAATGGGATGTTGTGTCTGCATAATTAAAATGTTTGCTGTTGCAATTAGATGAGGGCGTTAAAAGTGTTTATCCTATCTAATTTGTATACGTGTGAGAAGATAAGGATAACACTGACCTGTAAATTTATTGCTATAACAAGCAGCCATTTACCAGGGAATCTGGAGACTCGTGCCGGGCAAGAACCATCTCTTAGTGCATGGACAGATCCAGGTGACTGGGGCATCATTACAGTGATTCCTCCAATTAAGGAGAGAGGTGGAGTGAGACCTCATAGGGCCCTAGGCAAGATACCAGTTTGGGTCCCCTACCTCAAACAATCTATAGAAATATATTTTTACTGCTGCTTGCAGGTGGCATCGATAGAGTACTTTAGTCCTTGAACATCACCATACAAATTGGAATCAGGTGGTAAGTTTAATTCCTGTGTCACATTTAAAGTATCCCGACATACAGTGGATGACCCCATTTCATCCTATCAAAGAATATCAAAGGAATTTAGTGGGTGAGGGCATGTCTATATAATGTCATGATGCCAAATTGCTCCTCTGGGAACATTTGGGATGGCCAGGATATCTTTATGGGGGGCCTTTGGGACCTGCTGGGCCCTAGACAGGTGCCTAAATTGCCTTGTGGCGAGTCCTTCTCTGCCTGCAGCGGAGATGAGATTAGAGATCAGATTTAGTATGCTTATTGGGGTTATAACTGATTAATATAAAATAAAATTAAAATGTATTTACTGTATATGTACATGTGTTTTTGCAATTTTACATACAAGCCTTTGTTAATTGAATTAGGACACAGCTTGTAGAAAAGTTATTTGAAGGGGTGGAAAATATTAATATGCCATTATGTGTTGGTAATTAGAATGGGTCCTTGCGTTTGCTGTCTACATATCAGACTGGACACTATGGTAGCTAACTTACTGGATAAATGTATATAATATGTAAGTATTAGAGAAGCTAGGGACCCACATGCAGTGGTGTAACTATAGAGCGTGCAGGGGATGAAACTGCTATGGGGCCCTGCACCCTTTTTTTCTTAAATATTGTCAATCCCTGCAGTGGCTGCACCGCTGTCCCATTCCCTAGTTCAGCCATGGTGGGAGCAGAAGACCCTACTGCTGGCACCATTGAGCAGGAGACCCAGTGGACAGCGCTGCTGTGCAGGAGCCCCTGCTGCTTTTCTTCTCCACCCTCTCTCTTCCTCCTGCCCTTTTTTTCTCTCAACACTCTCACTCCCCCCTTCATTTCACATTTCTCTTTATCTCTCTCTCTGCCCCTTGTCTCTCATCCCCACTTCTTTCCCCATACTCCCCCTCTCTCTCTTTCCTCCCCTCCCCTCTTTGACAGTTTCCTCCTCTCTCTATTATCTGGAGTTGTTTATCTCACTCTCTTGCTCACCTCTTTCTCTCTCCCATCCTCCCTGGCAATGTCTCTCTCAATAGTGCTCGCACCCCTTATACCTCTCTCTTTATTATTCCCTCTTTTTCCATTATTGTGCAAAATTGTGTTAAATGTATTATCATCGTTTTTATTATATCATCTGCATGTTCTTTATTTCTGCACGGCACTTATTACCTTACCTAATCTCAGTCACAGATATCCTTAAAACCCTGACTGTAATGGTAACATTTGAGAAACTCTGTTCTATATCTTATTATCAAAGGTGATTTTTTTTAAATTTGGATTTTTTTACTCTGGCCAATATTTTCTTTATAGAATGTCTCTTATACATCTGTTGTACAGTAGCTCTTTTAGAAAGCTCCGTCAGTACCGCTTGGTACTTAAGATACATTATTTTTTGCATCTGCTGATATATAAACTGCAATTTGTCAAAATCAAAAGAGAAACACAGTGCCACCTCATTACTCTCAGACCTTTCATATTCTAATGGAATAGCCATATAAAACATCTAAACAATTTCCCAGTATGAATACAGCAGCTCAAAGGATGAATCACATTTACTGTATATAGGTCTACATACATGTTAATGGCAATGATAGTTTATATAAACACATACTTTAAGTAAAGAAACCCGTACAGTGATTTTCAGATTATGGCACAAGTATTTTAAGAATAATATCTGACTACCTCTTTCATAACATATTATTTGAAATGGCTTGGAAGACATATGTTTAGTCTATTAACAAAAGACAGCAGGCATGTTAAGAGAACACTACTCAGGCTCAGTTACACTAACACATGAGATTTCTGTAACCTAGGTCACCATTAAATCACATTTAAAAATCTGGGATGAGCTCCTCAATTGCCGATGGCAGTCCCACTGTGGGAAGTGACTTATGCATAATGAAAAGACCTTGCCTCAACTAGAGTGATGTGATTAAATGGTAGCAGTTCTTTCATGTAGAAATTGATTACATGACTCAGATAAGGAATAGATAAATGTCATGTGTTTTTTACCAAATGGACTGTGTATACAGATGTGCATAAAAAGTACAAAGCTTATTGTTTAACTTAAAGCTCTCAGATCTTAGGCATCTACCCTTTTGTATCTGTTGTATATTACTTGGTTTATTGTAATATTTTCTTCCATCAGAACGTGTCATATTTATTATTAAAATTATTATATTCATAAGGGTTCTGAAGCACCTAACAGAAACAGCACACAAACTTTCTGTTTGTACATTTTAAAAGAAAACAAAACATTTATAATGTATTTATTTGCAAGTAGTATTACTGTGTGTATATATATATATATATATATATATATATATATATATATATATAGAATCCTCACGGACCGGCACTCCAAAATCTCCCAATGTATATGTGCGGGGGTGCCCACAACAATAGCATGCAGGCAAACTCGGACACAGTGTGCACTCCCACGGACTTCCAAATAAGAGACTCAGACACAAGAGCAGCGGTGCTGACGTTTCGGGATTTAATGCCCTTTTTCTTGCACCGGTTATGCTTTGAAAAAGGGAATTAAATCCCGAAACGTCAGCACCGTTGCTCTTGTGTCTGAATCTGTTATTTGGAAGTCCGTGGGAGTGCACACTGTGTCCGAGTTTGCCTATATATATATATATATATATATATATATATATATATATAGTCTGGAAGGCTCCTGTCACTCAGGTCTTACCGTGCTTGTAGGTACTTGCCCTGGTGCCCCCTTAAGAGGGATAGCCACCCTCAAGATATATACAACATAATGAAGTGGCACTCAGATTCTCTGTGTGCCATTTCATTACATTGTGTGTATATATATCTCTTATATATTTAGCCAGATCTGTCACTCAAGGCAGTGTAGAGAACGGTGGGCGGGGTTACACGGGTGATTGACAGGCCCGTCCACCGTTATCCACACTGCAAAACCTGCGACCTAAAGTTCTACACAGCCCTGTGTCCTACACAACACAACTCCCACACTATCCGCCCCCTCCTCGCCCACCACTCCCCATGTCCGCCCAAGTTCCTGCCCACACACGTACAAGGGCCGTCCCCCCACACCCGGGTGATTGACAGACTGCCTTACACACATACACAGATCCGGCCCCCCGCACAGTGTTACCACCCCAGCCACAACCACTCCCCCTGCCCAGTACCCAAGCAGCCGGAGACTAGCCGGAGTACTGTACAACATCCTCTTCATGCCCTGACAGCAGGGAGCACCGCGCCTGATCTTCCTGCAGACCATCTGCCTGCATACCCCCCAACTCTCTATTTGCTGAAGAGTGACACCCGCGGGAGCGTCCGAAAAGGGGGCGTGCAAATTAGGCGCGACTTATGCAAATGAGGCCACGCACCTTTTATGTTCAGTTTGCCTCTGATTTGGCACTCCCCACTGCCCCCCCCCCCCCCCCCCCAGTGGAACACTGCTGGACACTGGAGGGACGTTCCCATACGTTCCCACGGGTATGCGCCTTCCAGGTAACACACACATACACTACAATACATATCATACATACATACATACATACATACCATACACACACACCCACCTACATACATACAACACACACACCGTGCAATACTTACACATACAGCTGTGTGTATATCCACCACCAGCTACCACAGTCCCTCATCAATCCACCAACAGCACCCCCCCCCCATCCCCAGCAGACCCTCAATCCACCATCAGCATCCATAGCCGCTAGCCCCCCCCCCCCCCCCAACTCCCGGCAGTGTCCCCAACCCCTCCTTAATCCCCCAACAGCATCCCCGGAAGCACACTCCCGAGCCTTCACTTCTTCCCTCCTGCCCCACCCCCACCACCGCCAGTGTCCCTAGCACCTCATCCTCTGCAGCAATCACCATACTGCCACACAGCCCCATAAACAGCACCCGTCCCGCACTGCCCGCTACAGCCACAGTCCGCCCCTGCTGCCTGCTGACACTCACCCCCTGGAAGCAGCAGCGAACACCCACATCCCTGCCGCACCATCCTCTCACCTGCCAGTGCAGTGAGCCTGCGCTACACAGCCCACCTCTCCTCCCTGCTTCCACAACCAGACCAAGCGCCACCCCGCACCGCCTGCAGAAAACAAAAGGCAACACCATCCTTCATTGCCCACCTCCGCCGCCGCAAACACAGGACCTGCTGCCTCTACAGAGCGGCATTACAAGCCTACAGAAGGTAGGAAAACCTCTGCGGGACTCCAGCTCTGTAAAGGACGGTAAAAATTGCACACGGTTTATGCTAACACACTCTTGCACACTGCACCTTCCAAGTGACACAGGTGCAGTGAACACTCACCCTTACCACACCCACAGTACCACTGTACACTGAGCCACCTCGTATACCACACTCCCACAACCACGCTACTAATGCACCCACCCACACCACCCCCAAAACACCTGCAGCACACCCAACCCTACCACACCCGCAGGTCCACTTTACAGTGAGCCACCTCACATACCACACTCCCCCAACCGCGCTACTAATGCACCCACCCAAACCACCACCACACCCAAACCTCCTAACCCCCAGGACCCCTGCAACCAGCCGCCGCAACACTGCACCTGCCCATCCCCCAACCACATTACACACCCACCCATCCATCCCTCCCATGCCGCCATCGTCCCCACACCAATAAGCACCCTCCCCCACCCACAGCACATGCCTGCACTACACTCACACCCCCCATCCAACTGCCTGCATCCTTTTTTCCATTCCGCAGTACCCCTGCAACCAGCTGCCTCAATACAAGATGGCCATTCCCCTCCTACATTACACATGCACCCATCCGTCCCCCCACCCACACAAACCACCACCACCCCCACACTTCACAAAGCCATGCAACTGCCCGTCACGCAACCAGTCCACCCCCCCCCCACCCAACCAACATACACCACCCACACCTTACTTGGAACTCTAACACCCACAGAATCCCCCCACCTGACACTTGCCCACCCACAAACACCCTCACTACACATGGTACACTCGCACACCACCCTCACCCACCCACAGCACTACCCCCGCCACTCCACCACCAATGGTACAGCGGACTTTACCACAGCACACCAAAACCCCCTCAACCCGCAGTATCCATGCACCCACCCATGCCAACACCCGCCCATCACCTACCCGCGCACCCATCCCTCTCCCAAAAGCACTACCCTTGCTGCTACACCCGCAGTTCCATCGCATATGCACCTTACAAACATGGCGCACCCCCGCACCTGACCAACCCACATGGCCCACCTCCCAACATACACTTCACCACACACAGTATCCCCACACCCACCACTTCACAACACACACCAACCGCTAACACTTTTCAACACCCTTGCACCCAACCCTCCACCACCCACCACACCCCTACCTACATCACCCCCCCCCTTTAACACCCACCACACCTCCACATCCCCTGCATCGCATACTCTCCCAGCTACAGCTCACCTACACCTGCCCATCCCACACCCACATCATCTTACTAAAGTTGCAATAAAAAACACATCCTTCATAATGATAAATAAATTATATTTAACGCAATAAAAATATTCACAGTTTAAGGGGGCGCAGCCCCTTACGACGGTGTGAAGAGCGCCCGTAGGGCGCGATGAATCACCTAGTATATATATATATGTGTGTGTGTATATGTGCTTGCTGGAGTTGACCCCCCCCCCCATTTGACCACATGCTGTACAAATGATGTGTTGTGCAGGACAATGGTTAACAAACTCTTTACAAGTTTTCCTCAGCTTACTCTCTATATTTTCAAGGCAGACTTATTGATAATTTGACATATTTTACCTTTCAACAGGTGTGCATCATTAGGTCGACAGCAACAAAGTCAACAGTCATTAGGTTGACCATTATTGGTCCACAGTGAAAAGGTAAACACAGGAAGAAGGTGGACATGAGCTAGGTCAAAATGGTCAAAATATTGACACAAGCAAAAGGTCAGCATGGAATTGTCGACACAAATTGAGCATTATTGAACATCTGCACTTGGCAGCATTTGCATGCATTGGTTTTTGTAAAAAAATCTGTGAATTATACACAACTGCATTGCATTAGCAATTTTGCAAGAGACCTTTTTTCTTTCTGTCTGGGCGGTGGCTTTCTGCTGGCAATCCACAGCATTTATCTAATTAACAATCCATGTTTAATTAAGCTCATTGTCATATAAACCTATTAAGCCCCTTTCACATTGCAGTTTTAACACGGCATATTGCCGATTTTTAACGGCTTTAAAACGGTACCAGCTGCAATATGAAAGCTCCACAATCAATTTACCGCTTACAAAATACCGGTATTTTGAAACGTGTTAAAAGCAGGATCCTACACGTTTCACAGCCGTTTTCATGCAGTCTGAACAGCTCAGAAACGGTATTTGCTACAAATGATAACCACACTTGATCCGCGCCCACAAGCAGGAAAAAAAACATTTAAAATTACATTGTATAGCTTTCTATGGGTTAAACGGGTTGAATCTGAAGGTAAAATGGTATTGAAACTGCAATATACCTTTACAACATGAAATATGAAAGGGGTTTAACTGGCTTTTGACCCGTTTTAAGACACGTTTGCAAAAACGGGTTGAAAGCAGGTTTTTGCAATGTAAAACCAGCTTAAAAGTGTTACTACTGTATATAAATATTATTTAAATGTGCACTTAATGAAAACTGTTAATGTTGATTATCCATTTAAATATTGGAGGCTCAGGAGTTTTAAATGTTAAAGGCAAAAATAACAATATTTTTTTCCTCTAGAAAACGGCATGTTAGTTTTTTACAGTACTGTATCTGGCCTGATCAATATACTTCCTGCAATTTGTCATTTGCAGACATTGGGTAAGTGTGAGCACTGTGGATTTGAATCTAAAGAACATAAAAAAAGAACAGCTGACAAAGTAAAGTGGAAAAACAAATTGATTTAAGACGTCCTTAAAAAATAAAATATTGGTGCCATGCTTTTAAATACTTATATCATGGCAATTTTTTTGGAAGATTACATAATATTAATAGACATCATTTCATTTTAAAATATTATTTCATGTTCTTCACAGCATAGATTTTGTCATATAAAATCAGTTTAGAATAAATATGTGGGGGTATTTAAAGGAGAATGGATCCCCGGGGACATGCATGAAAAGATTAATGTTAAACACACTGAAATGGTGTGAGCCAGAGGTTGCTCTAAAGTTTTTCTAAGATCTTAAACTCGTTAGCCCACTCAAACTTCCCACAGTAGCTACAGCACAAATGTTTTAATAAGAACATTTTTAAAACTTGTCCTTATATTTATTTATTACCCCCACTGAGGTTCCCATGTCACAAAGGAAACATGAAATTGGTCAAAATGTAGGGGTTTTTTTTACCTCTTTCAAAATACAAACAGCATAAATACAACAAAATCTTTTAAAATGGCAGTTAATAATATTATGGAAATAATAATAATTATAAATATTATTATTATGATTTAATATAATAATCTATGCTAAAATGCACTTTAATGTATTGCACTATCGTAGAAGTAATCAATATACAGTACATAACGAATAAATGGTTAAGAATAAGTTGGTATGGAAAACAGTCTAGTATATATTATATAGTGTTGGGTCATGAAAGCTCTGACAATCTGAAATAGCATAAAGAATATATATATATATATATATATATATATATATATATATATATATATTATATACTTTTTTTTCTATGACTTTTACATTTCATTTGGAATCTGTAAGTTATTATAACAACAAAATATGTCATTGTAACCAAGACTACTTTATACACCAAAATGATTCTACACGTAATCTGACAGGTTTTTATGATTTCTTGTTATATGAATGACCTTGAAACACATAAGTTCCCAGTGTACAGTAACCACTAATGAAAGATTTTTCTGATATGAATGATTATATGTCCTAAAACAGTATCACGGGTGACATTTTTAAATCAACTCTCAGGCAGAAATGTTGGATGGATCATTTACATACGACAATATATATATATATATATATATATATATATATATATATATATATATATATATATAATATATATTTGGTTAAACATTGTCATATTCCAGTACTCTATATCAGCTTACCTTGCTCATGTGTCCTGAAATTTCCGTGGTCCGCTGTGCATTTCTCATCCTGTTTTGCCTTTGATTCCAGTATGGCTGTGTGACTAGACCCAGCACAATATGGCTGTAGCTAATGTATCTTGGCTCTCATTATGTGACCACTCCTACACCTATCTACAGTATTTCATGCAATAATCCACATGATTACTGCAACCTATCTGCTTCCAGGGAAGCCTATGTAAGCCCTTGTCTAAAATCTTAAACTCTTTAACACTTCACTTGCTTCACTAATTTGATGCCTTGTGGTGGTTTACCTGTACTGGTTTTGGGGGGGGTCCCAATGCCCTAGAATTGAACCCTTAGAATGTTAGGGACTTCCCCTAAGAGGCTACCTAGACATGGTGGGCAAGCCCATCACCCTGGCCAATATTACACACAAAAACCTCTATTTAATGCATCAATTACAGCAAAATATATTACAATTCTAATTAGTGATGATTAAATTTGCTGTTTTAACTCTGTATCTGTTATATTTGTATCCTTGTTAGTTACATTTCTTGGAGGACTTCACAATCATGCAAAAAGGAATGGAATAAGGAGAAACATTGCTGCAATGAACCAATACATGAGTTTGGTAATCATGTTAGGAACATATTGCACTGTATCCATGTGAGAGAATGAGACTATTGAGCAACTACCAGTAAAAAAATTCCAGTAATCTGCAATGACAGATTAAGGATGTTTAGAAAAAGTCATTTATATTTGTTTCCTTTCTAAATATAGTCATACTTTACTAACTGAATTTGGCTGTTTTTATTGGCCCTAGCTTTTGATAGATGTTACTTGCACTACATGGTATTTACTTCAGTAATATAGTCATAGTGAAAAGCTATTTTTAAATAATCTGATATTTCTTGATACAACATAAACAACATAAGTGTCGCTTTTACTCTTCTTCTGGGGAATCTATTGTCACTGTCCCACAGTAGTCAGCAATTATATAAGCGTTCCACCCATCCTAATATCTTCATTCCATATACTGAAATGGCATTATGGAATCACTCCCCATGCCTTCCACATTACATTGCAGTTGTCAGGGAAGAAGTCAAAATAAGAGTTGAGAAAGTGGACTTTGAGGGACATGTTGCTGCCTGATTGATGATACTTTTCTAGACTGTTGTTCACAATCTCATTGTTTCCATCTCTTCTGTTACCCAAGAATCCATGTACAATTTATTTAGTTGCTTCTCAACATAATTCATAACTTTTACTTGATGCAAACTATGTGTAAACAATTTAAAAAAAAATAAAACATAACCTACAATGACTCAGAATTCCTACATTCAGGTTCGCCAACATATATATTCTCTAAAAGCCCAAATTCCCCAGTATTTAACAAAATACCCCTATATCATCATAAATTGGCTTTATCTTTAAAACCAAAAGCTGAAAGTCGTTTTAAATGTCATATCGGATCTTTGCATGATAAAATCCATAAGAAGTAAATATTTTCACATCAGAAACATGCTCAGTGTGGTGCAGCGAAGCAAAATCAGAAATTTACTAACAGCATAAATAGAATATAGAATGGTCACTAAAACACCAAAAAAATAATTAGATTTATTTTCTCCTGGCAGATTGCTTGGTTTTTCTCATTGTCTCCTAGTTATGCATGTAACATGAACACAAGGAGAGACCTCTAACCCATTTAATTGAATGAACCTTTTGAAAGTTTTCAATGTTAGGAAATATGTTATTACAGATCAAAACATAGTAATAAATATGATTCTACACAAGGGAAAACGCTTTTGGAAGGCTGTTCCACCAATCTGGAAAAGTAAATTACAAGCAATACTTAGAACATGCTTGTGAAAAAGTATTCAAAATCCTTTTTTTAAATAATTCTTTGCAAGCTGTGCAAACTTTCACTCCAGTCAATCAAAAATATATAAAGGATATTGATTACACTTTTATTAACAGCATCTGTATAAAATATGTCTACTTGGATTCTAAACTAAATAGAAGAAAACCTGAAATTTCACTTTAGTCTCTAACATTCTTGTTGAGGAAACGTTGTCTAGTTTTGTGTACTATTGTCACTGTAAGTTGTATATTAATTATAACTCTAGCAGTGTTTTTCTTGTAATATTGGATTGCAATTGCCAATAAAGAAAATACACTGTATTTATTGTGTTGCTAATTTGCTGAAGGTATTTTGATTAATTTTTTTTTTTAAATTAAGCACACAGCACTCAGTTTCTAATGTGACTCCCATAAGTACCAAAGACCATCACCACACAGAGGATTGTTATTTTTTTGTTTTTGGTCCCACACCTTCAAAAAATAGCACAGCACTTCAACCTGTCACCACCATGCCCCTCCCTACCATAGGTACCCTATCCTTTCTAAATCCTACACCCACATCCTTGCCCCTGGGATAGCTACTATACACAGAGTTTAAAATCCCCAATAAAGACTGGGTGATACGCAAATTGAACGTACCCAAAGGTTAATGATATCCATAAACCTGTCACCTCATACGAAAGAAGCAAAAATGCAGCCGCCAATAGTTTTGCTTTCGATACCCAGATAAGACAACCTATTGTTCAACCCCTTTGTTTTGTCGGGTCATAGGGTCGACACAAGTAAGGTCGACATGGGCTTAGGTTTACAGGATAATTAGGTTGACACAAGCAGCAGTTCAACCTGAGCAAGGTTGACAGTCAAAAGGTCGACATTTTTTTTAAATTTAGCTAACATTTGCCTGTTGGAGAGGTGCACTCTGCACCTGTCTCTGTTTTCAGAAGCAGCAGCGCTTACTGGCCCTGCTTGTGGGCGGTCCCCTGCGTGTATATATATATATATGATTTGTTTAAAAAAATCTTTTTCAATAAAAAAATTATAATTTCAGTTAAAATATAAAAAATTGATAAATGGTTTGCCAATCTCTCTGCTCTGTCATCAATAAAAGTGAGTGATGAATAAGTGGATATAGAAAATGTGTAGCAAGTATTCCATCCTAGCCATAAAATAACATAAGGGTATTAACAATATTTGTACTTTTCCTAGCCCTGAATAAAGCTACACCGCTCTGATTTTACAACTTCATTGTTTTGTGTTTTATTTCCTAATAGATGTAGCCAAACACAGGTTCATCCTGATCTGACAAAACCTGATCAGATGTGTGAAACATCAGCATCAGACCAGAAAACTGGAATTGCCTCTTTCATTTTGGGATTAGCAATTCAGCTAATCATACATACAGATATTTAAATTGACTACAGATTTTTACAGTAAAGCTGTAGGCTCATATTTAACTTAGCAGAAAATGATGCATACAAAACAACTTGAATGTTATGTTCGATAGGTTCAGTTTAGGAGCACTGTACTGAGATAGTTCACTCTTTTTTTGAAATGGCCATCTGGTCTGAACATTGAAAATATAATATCAGCATCTTTGCATGTCTATAATTAAGAATGCAAAATAAATCTTTTTGGTACTTGTTTAGTTTCACGGCGCCCGATATATCGGATGCGATATCAGCCGATATATCGGCCGTTCCGATGCGATTTTTTTACCTATTCATAACCCCACTATCCACTACGCATGGAATTGATTTTATATAGTGTGGTGAGCGCAGTAATCCACGGATGCTAGCCACGCTTCGGGCTCAGTGGCTTGCTGCGCTCGCCACACTATATAAAATCTAAACCATGCATAGTGGATAGTGGGGTTATGAACAGGTAAAAAATCGCATCACATCGTATTGGCCAATATATTGGCCGATATTGCATCCGATATATCGGGCGATCCGATGCAATTTTTTACCTATTCATAAACCCACTATCCACTACGCATGGAGTTGATTTTATATAGTGTGGTGAGCGCAGTAATCCGCGGATGCTCGCCACGCTTAGGGCTCAGTGGCTTGCTGCGCTTGCCACACTATATAAAATCTAAACCATGCATAGTGGATGGGTTATGAACAGGTAAAAAATCGCATCGCATCGTATTGGCCAATATATTGGCTGATATCGCATCCGATATATCGTGCGCCGTAAAACTAAACAAGTACCATATTTTTTTATGGCAAATGTTCATTTAGTGGTTAAAAATGCAAACTTCTAAGTTATTAAAGTACTGCTTTGTTTTACTTTTAAACTGTATACACAATATGGCCCTTATTCTGGTTCACTCACAAGGCAAATTCTATCTCAAATGGACAAAACCATGTGCAATGCAGGTGCAGTGCGGATGTAACTTGTGCAGAGAAAATTAGATTTGGTGAGATATTTTGTTTCTGTGCAGGGAAAATACTGACTGCTTTATTTTTACACTGCAATGTAGATATCAGTTTGAAGTGCAATCCCCATCCAAATCTAACTCTCTCTGTACATGTTTTTCATGTTTGGGAGCAAACAGTCATAGGGCATTTGCTCCAAGAAATTACCAGATCTTTATTCCAACAAGTCAGATTGGGAAAATAATCTTAAAGTGTGTATTCAGTTTTAGATATGAATTTGATAGTCCTTGAAAATTTATCATAATTAGTTTGATTGCAATTATAGTTGACAAGCAGACCTGGATAAGACACCATAATATTGGTGCAGGGCTCTTATCCCCTCTAAAATGTCTATGCAAACTTCCCTTTCACAGAGATGGATGGGAAACAGCCCTACAATTAAAGACTAAAAAGGAACCAACTATAATATAAGAAACCAATCATGATAAATAAGGAATTACAAATATGAAAATAACAAAGTACAGTCACTAGTAATAATCAGTGACACAGAAAATTAATAACACCACAAAAACAACTAAAATTAATGACATCAACCTATAAAAAACTTAGAATGTTACTTTCCTTGGCAGCACCCATAATGGACACATACTTCACTTTTACATTTATTTATTGTTTTATTTATCTATCACCTTATCTAATTTACCCCTCCACTCCCTGATATATGTTATCTTCCTATCTCCTTACATTCTATATTCACGTATCACATATTTTTAAACCATAGGGAAAACCTAATATACAATAATTAATAAACTACGGTTGAAGGCATTAATATAAATAAAAGACAAAAATAACAATAAATAACTAGAAATAAGAAATCATGCTGTAATCAAATATTCATGCACTTGGATGGCCACTAAGACTAAGAATTCAGGACACCACCATCATATTTTAATCACATGGGACACTCTATACACGGAATCACTGACATACTCAGGAATATTACCCAACTAAAGGGTGTAATATCATATCAACTCCAATATTTCAGATAAGCTATACTCATCCCAATATACCGCATGTACTCCCTCTCTCTCCTTCATATGTATGCTTCACCTTATGAGGAGACATTAACAATCTGATCATCGAAAATTAAGAATAGAGGACCAATATAGGTGGAATACCAATATTGGCAGCAACTCCTCACATAAACATAATTATGAATAAACAAGCAATTAAAAAAGACATTATTAAAACTTCAAAAATACTAAAAATTCTAACAAGAAGCTCTCAAATAATAACAAGAACAGTAATAGTAAATAAAAAATAAAAAATAAAATAATGAAAAATAGAAAATAAAAACGAAAATGAAAATAAAAACAGAATAAAATCAAATATAATTTAAATAAAAAATGAAAAATAAATAATAAAAAATAATAGTATCAAAATAGGACAATCGTGATGCATATATTTGAGTCCACAGTATCATGAATGAAAAGAAAGAACGCCAAACAGGATATATCCATGAAAATACGTGCACAATACAAATAAAGATGAAAAAAAATCAGAGAAAACCAGAATGAAGACACGCCCCCTGGCAACAATTACCAAGGAAGCAGTATAAATATCCTTCCTGAAGGATCACTCGGCTTGCCCTGAGGAAGCCGGCTAGACCTGTGAAATGCGCATAGGCACGTGATGTAGGATAGCTTAAAAACATAGGAATGCAACCTAGAGAAATGTTTAAACATATCTGAAAATGTCCACTGTACTCCACGTGTGTGCTGAATAAAGTAATCTGTCCCAGACCTCACTGTCACGCTAGCACCGCATTCCCAATACTAGTGGAAATGGGCAGCATCCATATACTGCACGTGGCGAGTGGCAGCGTTGCAGAGCTGTAGACAGCAACTGTCTGTAATTTTCATTTGCGGGAGCAGAAAATAATAATTGTTGTACACCTTACTGTCACGCTGGTCCCGTATACCCAAGGGGAAGCGGGCAGCGTTTACATACTGCACGCAGCAAGTGGCTGCATAGTATAGCAATATACAATAACCGCTTCCAATCCTCACTGGACTGGGAAAATAATCTTAAAGTGTGTATTAAGTTTTAGATATGAATTTGATAGTCCTAGGAAATTTATCATAATTTGTTTGATTGCAATTATAGTTGACAAGCAGACCTGGATAAGACACCATAATATTGGTGCAGGGCTCTTATCCCCTCTAAAATGTCTATGCAAACTTCCCTTTTTTTACACAACCTAGTTTTGTTCTTGCACACATGAAAATGGCTCTATAGTTCACTGACCTCACTTATCCCACAGTACTGTGCTCTGTTCACACCTGTGTTGTTAATGTATATACACCACAAACACACCAGTGCCTGCTCACCTCTCCTTTTCCACATATACAGATGTGCCCATATACACCTTTCCACTTTTAAGCCTTACATCCATATTAAAAATTGCAATATAAACCACTGCCTTAAGATGTACTCTTCAATATGCTAAGGTATATACATTACACATTCTGGCAAAACATTGGGAATCCATCCAAGATTCACTCATGGTAGAGCATGCTGAGCATTTATCAGTAAGTGCATGTGCCAAAGTACTCCCAATGATGCCACCTGCATTAATCAGCAGCTACAATATAGTACTATGGATTTTTTGAGAGAAAGGCAGCCCAAATCGGTATCTTGCCCAGGGCCCCATGCAATCTAAATCCACCTCTGGTCTAAACCATGGAAAGAGTTTTGTGTCAAATTAAGCAAAAAATGGAAAGGTCTATGAGGACACATGTGTACCTATCATGTTATCTTCACATATATTAACATAAGCTGGAACTCCTTCATTTACCAAAAATAAAACTTCAATGTTCTCTATCCTTAATCTCCATACTCCAATAAAACCTCTTGAAAACCAGTTTATTGCAGATTACATGCTCTGACCAATCAGTGCATTTCCATGTATTGCTTTGGAGAATGTCCCCATGTGACCACTCAATTGCTTTGAGGCTTCCAGAGAAGAAGTAGCATTGATGTGTTTTGTTTGTAATGAATGGGCCAATATATTATATAATACAATCAGTGTAATCAGTGTATGTCTGCAGTCCAGATTAATGTTTTTTCTTGGACCTTTAGTTCACATGTAAAGAACAAAATTATTTAACCATTTGATTACAGTATGCTATTTTTACTTTTCAGAAAATCCCTGGGGTGCGGAGAAGAACTTTTAGCTCAAGGTGTGTTGTCCTTGCAGAGGGCATACCCCCTTTTTATCACCACTTTCCTTAGGGGTTCTAGCCTAGAGCTAACCAGTTGAGGGCTTTTTTTTATATCATGTAGTGTGTCCCTCTGTTATAACATTAGCTTCCCAGTTGGTCCAGCTATATGCTGATTATTGGAAAATAAGAGAAAACTCATGCCATTTTTCATCTCTATTTTACAAATCCAGCAAAGACCCAGATGCCCTTTGCTGGTAAATGGTTTGCGTGTGGATCCTTAGTTTACTGTTGGGAAATTATTGCTGAGGAATAAAAAATGCTTTTTATGAGTCACACTAGGGAGTATGTTTACTAAAGCTTCTAAAAATGAAAAAAGGTAATGTTTCCCATAGTAACCAATCAGATTTAGTCTATCATTTTTTTAGGATGCCATAGAGAAATGATAGACATAATCCCATTGGTTGCTATGGGCAACATCACCTTTTTTTTTATTTTTACAAGCTTTTGTAAATTTACCCCAGGCATATTGAAATGGGTGGAGAGGGGTCAGTCTTTGTCTTATCTGTCCACAAAACCATATTTTATCTGGGTCACTTTGAGGTTTTCTGGAAACAGACATGCTTTCATGTGATTTTTCTTTAATAATAAACTGGCATTCCTCATATCCATCAATTTTCACAAATACATTTTTCTACAATCTGGTTACCGAAGAGATTAAGAAAATAAATTTCCTTTTGTAACTTGGCTCCAGGATTGAGGTCCATGGCATAGTCACAGGATCTTTGGTAAGGAAGAGGGGACCTGATTTAGAGATGCCCCTTAATCATGATACTTCACACAGTAGGCTCTCATGCACAAAATGTCCACAGTAGCCATGCCTCTTATATACATAATGCCACACAGCAGGGCCCGTTATACACATAATGCCCACAGTAGTAGTGCCCCACATTCTGTAATACTGACAGTATTGCCATTATTCCATACAGACGTAGCACTGTACTTACCTGAAGCCAAACTCCTGTACCCACCTCCATTTGACAGCTCTTTTGCACTTGGCACTATGGGAGAGACATGATAATGCCATGTAGTTTCACCGTAATCAAACAGTGGAAGTTTGAACGCAGAGGAAAGGAATGAGTTTGAGCCTCCAGCTGCAGGGTGTCAGCACTGGGGTCTGCTGTGTTCCCAGCTGTGACCATGGTTCACCAGTGGAGGGCACTGGAAACCGGGAGGCGGGTATGATGAGGTCATACACAGGGACACCAGGGAACAGCTGGACCAGAGGGTTAATTGAATACAGGAATAGGGGCACGAAGTCTAACTCATCAGTGGTATTCACCAGGGATCCCTGCAAGGAGCTTTGGACTTACAGTAGCTGCGTCTGATGAGAAGGTCATGGCCCCCTGCCCTGGTCCTCTTACAGTAGCTGGCTGGTGCTGAGGACACTGGATTGGGAAACTGAAAAGTGTTTTGAGATGACCTGTTGGCCTGGAAGTCGGGGCCGACAGTAGGCAGCTTAGGAGCCGTTCAGACTTGTCGACGGCCTTGAAGCCAGAGATAACTGTTGATGGCCTGAATGCCTCTAAAGCCTGACATGTATTTGCATTGCAACCCTCACTTACTGCATAGGGATGGCCCTGTCTGCTCACCAGATCTATCTGTCCATCATGTACACCTGACTTAGCATGTGTCTGCCATGTTTTTTTAGCATGACTATAGACCTTTTGCACAATTTTTTGTGTTAACTACAGTATCTGTAATGATGCTCTGTACACATGAAATTCAGAAGCGCATCTTTGTACGTTCTCTGTAAAACCATTCTACTGGGGAAGGCATTAAGATGCTGTCATTTACAACGTGTAAAGGGCGATAAATTTAAGCTTAGATGCCAGGAGCATTAAATGAGAGCCCTTTTTTTCCTCACCTGGTAAATTACAGTGTTAACAGGTGTTAGCTTGTAGAATCTGGGATAAATTCTTGCACCTATGGGTTAACAGGATTGAGGCACTTGAAAAAAGGCTATTTTGGGGGGGATTTCTTTTGGAGATTTCAAGGCTAATTGAATAGTGATAAATTCCCAAGGCTAAATTAACCCCCCATAAGCAGTTCATTAGCATGTTTTCTGGTATGCGTATTACCCAGTGGCGTAAGTTCGTTCCAGTTGCCCGGAGGCAAGATATATATTGGTACACACACACACACACACACACAATCCTATATAACCTTATATAAAATATATATTTCTGTTCAGAAATATAGATAGATAGATAGAGATAACATATATTTTTCAGAACTCAGCCACAGAAGCAATATTGCTAGCTTTTAAATGACTAATTTAAACTTCCAGGGGGAGGAGAGGTGCCCCCTTGGGAGCAGGAGCCCGGCGGCAGATGACTCCATTGCCTCCCAGAGTTCTGCCTCTGGTATCACCCTAACTTAGATACAGTATATTGACTACTAATGTTGATGGAATTGCTTTGTATTTGTTTGTGCTTAATCGTCTAGGTAGAACACAATTATTATTATAAAAAAAAAACAGGGTCAACATTTATTTAGGTCAACATGGTCAAAAAGGTTGACATGCTACACAAAAAATTTTGATAGATGTTTTTATAATATTTTAACTCTAATCCTAACCCTAAACTTAAATATCCTGATGGTGCATAACCCTAACCCTAAACCATGTTGCCTAATACTACACCTAGTACCTAACCCTAAACACCTAAGCCTAACCATATAAATCTGTCACTGAATCTGTCTAAATCTAAATCTGTCACTGAGCCTGTTGATATTGTGACCCTGTTGACCTACTGACTGTACTTTATACCTTCCATACAGATACCAGCTAACTGTAAGAGGTCATTATATACATAGTGTGACAGGGTTAGTAGGTTTTCCCTGTTAGTACACTATACAGTAGTAGTTAAATACGGAACCAGTCCAGGGTTTGGTTGCTGCTCAGGAATCATATGCACTGAGTTGATTGGTAACACCTGTTAGCTGCCTTTAAAAATGGTGTGATGTGGGCAAGTCTAAAGCAGCCCATACACGCTGCTATTTAGGGCATGCTTTCCGTGCTGTACTAGCACGGATCACATTGCATTGCATTGCCTGTGCACACGTTGTGCATGCAATGTGATGCAATGTGATGAAACCTAAGTACAAAAAGTATGTGCAAGCACATACTTTTTGTACTGTGCGATGAGGTGCCACGGGAGCGCGCACCTCAAAGCACACATCGGAACAGCACGCATAGCAGCATTTATGGGCAGCATTAGCCACCTTAAGGTGGACTAGCTACCCAGGCTGAGCGAATGGGCTATGCTGGGGCCATTGGAGTTCTATACCAACTTGTTAAAAAAGACTTTTAACCGTTATACTGTTGCCTGTAACCTGATTTTCATGTGAATTTCCTGTGGAGAAATAAAGTTACTGTTTGTACTTTTAACTTGTCTATGACCCACAATAGATATATTATTAGGATAGTATTGCTACTATTAGTGTTCCATTTATATCAATATTAGCAATGGACTCACTATCTGACTGGACTGAACTAAAATCAAAACTCTAGTTGATTTATTCTGTAATGGCTGCAGAAAATAGCATAACAGGACCATTCAGAATCTACAATGTCCATGATTGCTTTTCTGGTTTGTCCCTCCACTACAGTAGGTTACACAACCTGTTGGTACTGTCTGCTACAGTAAAATAGCAGAACCATAGAGGCAAAATGCTACATGGAGAACACCTTGGTTTCTGGGAAGGTAAACAAGCTAATTACAGTAGCTCCAGGGGGATATATCTAATAGCATCAGCAGTGGCGTAAAACATTCTGGCGCCCCCCAAGAAGGGGCGAAGTGATTGACTATGGGCACCGCTGGCTGAGCTGGCAGGTGACCCAGGTAGCAGTGAGTGCTGAGCATATGCATGGGGCGGGGACTCACTCATTCAATATGCACTGCGCTGGGTCCCCGCTCATTAAATATGCACAGAGTGGGACAAGCTCAGCACTCACTGCTGCCTAGGTCGTCTGTCAGTTCAGCCAGTGGCGCCCACCACAGACCCTGCTGGCGCCGCTCCCCCAAGCCACCGCAGGGTCTGCCACATATGTAGCTACGCCACTGAGCATCAGAGTTTGCCAAATGTAAAGGATGCTGGCGGAACTTGGACGTTTTTAAATAATTTACTAGGCAAAACCATTTAAAGAAATGTCCGAGTTCACCTGGCACCCCGATGAACTCAGATGCTATTACATATGCCCCAAAGCATTAATACAACTTTATAGCAATCTTTTTCTACTTTTTTTCTTATTTTTATGATTATCATATGAAGGTAACAAACAATATATACTGTATCCTATTAAACGCCAAACACATTCTCTCCTTTACAAATGTTAATTCCAGTAGTTGTAGGTCACTATTCAGCGTTGTAAAACATTTTAGGCTCAGTGCAATGTGTTCAATAGTTGTTTTAACAATTATTACATTTTTGGCGAATTCTGTTCAGTAAAGAAATATGAATATAATACATTAAAATAATATTTAAATAGGCTGTCCAGTTACATTGAAAATACCATTAAGAATTAAAAAAAATAAAAGAAGGATCACACTGGGCATTTCATCAGCAGTTCTCTCACTTTTTTATATACAGTATATATATATATACTTCCGACAGCTGTGTGGGATGACTGTAATAATAAACCTACCTGACTTCCTAAAGTAAACACTGCTTAACTTAGTGATCTCTTCAATAACATTTTGTCAGCTCAAATTAACTCTGTTTCAGTCATTTAATCCATTTGTACTGTTCAACAGTCTAAAATCTATGGTCTTGTATTCAATTTAAAAATTACAGTATAATTTAGTTATTCAAACTGTTAAGAGAGTGCAGGATGATACATACAGACATGCTGTAATTAAAGCAAAAGTAAATGAATAAATAGCAGTAAATATTAGTAAGTTTTATGTAGGTTTGAAAGGCTTCAATTAAATATGCTTTTACTGTATTCTTGAATTCTAAACTGCATTTTTCTTGGCTAAAATCTTAAAAAGGTGAGCAAAGTTACTGGGAAAGTTTGCACCAACTCCTTTGTTTGTTTGTTTGTTTTTTTGCTGCAGAAGTCATTTTGCATAGGGGTAAAATTCCAGCAATACAATCTCGAATGACTACTCTGTGTTAAATGTTATAACATATACATATGGGGCAGGTCTCATCATTGCAGGGGATGGCGATGGCGCCGCCAGCCGCCATCCCCCGCCACCCGCCATCTGTACAGCAAAAGGGGACGCGCAAGCATGAGATGCGCGCGTGTCCCCTTCCGACGGCGCTTCCCCCGGGTGACCGCCGGAGATGGACAGGGTTCCCGTCAACCAGAATAGGGTCTTAAGGGCCTAACTAAAAACCGTTCATAACGGGACGTAAAAAGCGCATATTTATGAATGTGCAGACCCCAGCAATGAATGGCTTTGGTGGGTCACATAATCATCGGGATGTGGAAAGGGAGGGATGCGGGCAGATGGCAGGGGGAATGGGGCTCACCCATTCGAACACCTAGTGTTTTATGGGAGACTACATACAGTATATATATATGTATCAATTCCCTTGGGGAAGGCACCCGGCAACGTAATACCCTACATTGGAGTACCCGAGTGCCGAGCAAACCATCCATATATATATATATATATATATATGTATATATATATATATATATATATATATATATATATCGCTCCAAGTCTGCCGGCACTCTATAGTAGATGATCAGCTGCCCCCGGTGCCAGAAGAAATAACAATAATACTCCAAACCCCCATAGGGGAATAAACGGCACTCAGGAGACGGTATGAATGAATCAACCAAACAAAGTGTATTTGGGGACGTTTCGGGGGACAAACCCCGTCCTCAGCCCAATCCTACAGCACCGCCCCACACCACAAACAAAAGCTTTATACTCACCAGCTTCCCGGGACTTCAGACGCCGCCGCATCCACGGAGCCGCTGACCGGAAGTGGTCACCGTCTCTTCCGCCTTCTGACGCCAGCCGGATGTTGCTTAGCAACACTTAGCTTGCGTGTCACCTAGCAGGAAGGGAACCGCGTTTCCTCCTCAGGTCTGACTCGCATCGATGCCCTCGTTGCCCGAAGCCCAGGAGCTGGAACAATATAAGCAAAGATACATAAATACATTAAAAGTGCATATATAACACAAAGCAGCGCCTGGCTGTGCGGTGGTATAAGTGAAAACCAATGGCTCAAACACTGCATGGGGGACAGTCACAGTAATAGTGTCGTCTCCCTGCAAGAATCACTGCCATCCAAGTTACACTACACACCACACGCATCTTAGCGCCAGCATGTTATATGCAACACATTACAAACATTAGCTAAACAGGACCATAATTATATAACATGAAATAGAAGAACATACACCTGTTGCATACATAGAACAAGACCATCATGAACCATCATTAACTGAAAACCTATGTGAGACTATTCCAGTTAATTCTCTCGTTTAACCCCTTGGGTGAAATAGTGTCCAAGCGGAAAATCCACTCAGATTCTTTAAGGAGCAGTTTTTTTATTCTGTTGCCTCCCCTCATTGACTCGGGGACACAATCAATCATAAAGTATTTTAATTGAGAGATGGAATGACATTTATTTTTAAAATGGCGTGCCACCGGTTGGTCCACCTCTCTGCCTTTGAGGGACAGATTGATGGCCGATCGGTGTAACGCCATTCTCTCCCGGAAGGAACGAATGGTCTGGTCTATGTAGTAAAGCCCACACGGGCATACAATAACATAGACTACATGTGATGTTCTGCAAGTCATCACATGTCTGATGGTAAATGTTTTCTGGGAGTGCGGATGTTTAAATACTTTGCAAGGTAGCATGTGTTTACATGTTTCACATGCAGCAAAGCTATAGCAGCCAGGTGGTTTAATGTAAGTATTAGGGGGCCTGGGGACACCTAAGCCTGTCACATCAGTTTTGACCAGGCGGTCCCTCAAATTAGGGCCTCTCCTAAAAGCAGCCAATGGACGTATATTACTCAAACCAGGAAGGTCAGGGTCTGTTTTGACTATAGGCCATAAAGCATTCGTCGCATGCCTGATGACCGGGCTAGCGACTGAAAATGTACTGGCCCAAGGGAGTACCGATGTAGGGTTCCTGACCCTAGGGATCATAAGTTGTGATCGTGGCATCTTCATGACTTCAAGTTTTTGTTGATTAAGAATTATGGGGTCATAACCTCTTAAAATGAATTTATCAATAAGGATATTGAGTTTGGGTTCCACCTCATCTGCATTGCTGGTTATACGTTTAACACGGATCATCTGGGATCTGGGCAAGCCCTTTTTCAAGGCATGGGGGTGATGGCTGCTGGCCATCAAAAAGGTATTTCTGTCTACATCCTTAAAATACACGTCCGTGCTGATTTTGTTTTCACGGATGGTCACCGACACATCTAAGAAATTAATCCTATGTAAATCATGTGTCGCTGTGTATTTGATATCCACCAATAATTGAGACAATAGCTCCTGACCCCCTGTCCACAAAATAAAGACGTCATCAATATAACGACTAAATAGCAGTATATGGCGTCTGATCTCAGCGTTGCTAAAAAAGGTGGTTTCCTCCTGCTCAAACATAAACACATTGGCAAAAGAGGGGGCCACGGATGAGCCCATGGCACACCCTCTTAACTGCAAAAAATATGACCCATCAAAAATAAAATAATTCCGTTTCAGAGTCAACATTATAAGTTCCACAAATAGGTCATGATTAAATAGGCCCGGATCTAGATGTTGGCCAATAAAGGATTTCATGGCCTCCACCCCCTCCCTATGAGGGATCGAGGTGTACAGGCTACAGATGTCCAAACATATCATGATAGTCCCGTCAGGTACCTCCCCTACTTGATCCAACAATTTCAAAAAACTTGTTGTATCCTTCAAAAATGTGGGTTTGAGCAATAATAAAGGCTGTAACAAAAAATCAAGTAATTTGGCCACTGGCTGATATAGTGAATCCCGGGCAGAAATAATTGGCCTTCCTGGAGGAGAGACCGGGTCCTTGTGTACCTTCGGTAAAGAGTACAGGACAGGTACCACTGGCCATTCTGTATATAATAAAACAAATACTTTAGATGTAATAATGCCATCCTTCACAGCCTTTGATAACATTCCATGCAGCTCTTGCTGGTATTTACTCGTTGGATTGGAGGGTAATTTCTTGTATACCGCCACATCCGACAGTTGAGCATATAGTTCCCGTCGATAGTCCGCAAGGTTCAGGACCACAATGGCCCCGCCCTTATCGGCGGGCCTAATGACAATATCGTCATATTTCCCAAGGTCACTCAGAGCTTTGGCCTCTACCGGTAGAGGCCAAAGCTCTGAGTGACCTTGGGAAATATGACGATATTGTCATTAGGCCTGCTCAACTGTCGGATGTGGCGGTATACAAGAAATTACCCTCCAATCCAACGAGTAAATACCAGCAAGAGCTGCATGGAATGTTATCAAAGGCTGTGAAGGATGGCATTATTACATCTAAAGTATTTGATTCATTATATACAGAATGGCCAGTGGTACCTGTACTCTTTACCGAAGGTACACAAGGACCCGGTCTCTCCTCCAGGAAGGCCAATTATTTCTGCCCGGGATTCACTATATCAGCCAGTGGCCAAATTACTTGATTTTTTGTTACAGCCTTTATTATTGCTCAAACCCACATTTTTGAAGGATACAACAAGTTTTTTGAAATTGTTGGATCAAGTAGGGGAGGTACCTGACGGGACTATCATGATATGTTTGGACGTCTGTAGCCTGTACACCTCGATCCCTCATAGGGAGGGGGTGGAGGCCATGAAATCCTTTATTGGCCAACATCTAGATCCGGGCCTATTTAATCATGATCTATTTGTGGAACTTATAATGTTGACTCTGAAACGGAATTATTTTATTTTTGATGGGTCATATTTTTTGCAGTTAAGAGGGTGTGCCATGGGCTCATCCGTGGCCCCCTCTTTTGCCAATGTGTTTATGTTTGAGCAGGAGGAAACCACCTTTTTTAGCAACGCTGAGATCAGACGCCATATACTGCTATTTAGTCGTTATATTGATGACGTCTTTATTTTGTGGACAGGGGGTCAGGAGCTATTGTCTCAATTATTGGTGGATATCAAATACACAGCGACACATGATTTACATAGGATTAATTTCTTAGATGTGTCGGTGACCATCCGTGAAAACAAAATCAGCACGGACGTGTATTTTAAGGATGTAGACAGAAATACCTTTTTGATGGCCAGCAGCCATCACCCCCATGCCTTGAAAAAGGGCTTGCCCAGATCCCAGATGATCCGTGTTAAACGTATAACCAGCAATGCAGATGAGGTGGAACCCAAACTCAATATCCTTATTGATAAATTCATTTTAAGAGGTTATGACCCCATAATTCTTAATCAACAAAAACTTGAAGTCATAAGGATGCCACGATCACAACTTATGATCCCTAGGGTCAGGAACCCTACATCGGTACTCCCTTGGGCCAGTACATTTTCAGTCGCTAGCCCGGTCATCAGGCATGCGACGAATGCTTTATGGCCTATAGTCAAAACAGACCCTGACCTTCCTGGTTTGAGTAATATACGTCCATTGGCTGCTTTTAGGAGAGGCCCTAATTTGAGGGACCGCCTGGTCAAAACTGATGTGACAGGCTTAGGTGTCCCCAGGCCCCCTAATACTTACATTAAACCACCTGGCTGCTATAGCTTTGCTGCATGTGAAACATGTAAACACATGCTACCTTGCAAAGTATTTAAACATCCGCACTCCCAGAAAACATTTACCATCAGACATGTGATGACTTGCAGAACATCACATGTGGTCTATGTTATTGTATGCCCGTGTGGGCTTTACTACATAGGCCAGACCATTCGTTCCTTCCGGGAGAGAATGGCGTTACACCGATCGGCCATCAATCTGTCCCTCAAAGGCAGAGAGGTGGACCAACCGGTGGCACGCCATTTTAAAAATAAATGTCATTCCATCTCTCAATTAAAATACTTTATGATTGATTGTGTCCCCGAGTCAATGAGGGGAGGCAACAGAATAAAAAAACTGCTCCATAAAGAATCTGAGTGGATTTTCCGCTTGGACACTATTTCACCCAAGGGGTTAAACGAGAGAATTAACTGGAATAGTCTCACATAGGTTTTCAGTTAATGATGGTTCATGATGGTCTTGTTCTATGTATGCAACAGGTGTATGTTCTTCTATTTCATGTTATATAATTATGGTCCTGTTTAGCTAATGTTTGTAATGTGTTGCATATAACATGCTGGCGCTAAGATGCGTGTGGTGTGTAGTGTAACTTGGATGGCAGTGATTCTTGCAGGGAGACGACACTATTACTGTGACTGTCCCCCATGCAGTGTTTGAGCCATTGGTTTTCACTTATACCACCGCACAGCCAGGCGCTGCTTTGTGTTATATATGCACTTTTAATGTATTTATGTATCTTTGCTTATATTGTTCCAGCTCCTGGGCTTCGGGCAACGAGGGCATCGATGTGAGTCAGACCTGAGGAGGAAACGCGGTTCCCTTCCTGCTAGGTGACACGCAAGCTAAGTGTTGCTAAGCAACATCCGGCTGGCGTCAGAAGGCGGAAGAGACGGTGACCACTTCCGGTCAGCGGCTCCGTGGATGCGGCGGCGTCTGAAGTCCCGGGAAGCTGGTGAGTATAAAGCTTTTGTTTGTGGTGTGGGGCGGTGCTGTAGGATTGGGCTGAGGATGGGGTTTGTCCCCCGAAACGTCCCCAAATACACTTTGTTTGGTTGATTCATTCATACCGTCTCCTGAGTGCCGTTTATTCCCCTATGGGGGTTTGGAGTATTATATATATACAGTATATATATATATATATATATATATATACATATAAAACACCAAAATAAAGGGGGCTTACCCAGCGCTGTAGAGGGGACAGTGAAATTACTTTGAAGAGGACAGTAAAGTTGCTGGATGGGGGGTACTTTACTTTAGGGTGGATATTGAAGGGAGAGGGTGATTTCTGTAAGGAGAATTGTAACGGGGTCAGTGGGAGTTCTGTGTGATTGAGTATGAACGACAATGAAGGGGCATAAGGGAGAGGGAGTGCTGGAGGGGGCATTGAAGGGGCTGGGGGAGAGTGCTGTGATGTGGTTATTGAAGGTGGAAATCATATTAAGGTGAGCACTGAAGTTGCTGGAGGTGCTATGAGGTAGAGTGAAGGATAGCGGAGAACTGTGAGATTTAAGCGAGCAAAAAATTATCTGAGGTGAACCATAAAGACTAAAGTACTGTGGGGGGGGGCAGTGAGGGGCTGAGTGTTTTTTTGTGTCAGGCTGTGTGTGAGCTGTTTTGGAGACAGTAAGGAAGGGGGTTAGTGAAAGGAGAATGATTGCTGTCAGGGGGGATTTAGTGAGTGCACTGAGGTAGACAGTGTGTGCAATGAGGGGTACAGCAAGCACTGTTAGCTGACAAGTGAGGCAGGGACGTGCAGTCAGGGGAGGCAGGGGAGGCAGTGCATTACTTGTCATAATTGAGTAACAAAAATACAAAGATATTTATAACACATATACTGTATAATAAATATCTTATTTGTATTTTTTTTTCTATAAAGTATTAGGTGGGACAATGTTGTGAGGGTGGGAGGCTGCAGGAGCTGTGCCTCCCGCTGACAACTGCAAACTATCAGCAGCAGGGGGCGGGGCTAATCAAGGGCAGGAAAAGAGGCTGCAAAGCCCATTGAAAAACAAAGGGGAAGCTGCACCTAGACATCTGCATCAGTGACAGGGATGTGCCTTTTCCCCATATACAAGGCACACCCCTGTCACTGTGACAGATTTGATAGGACAGCGGATTAGGCTGTCACACACTGACAGCCTGTATCCGTTCATGGTTGCGGGCAGGGGCGGGTTAAGGAGATCACCTCTGATCCATAATACAGCTACATAGTACCATGTGCTGCCACGGTGTGCCGAAGTCGGAGTCCAGGAATCTCAATCAATCCCTCCCACAACAGTTAAGTCACCGCTGGGTCAGACAGACAGAAGTGAGCAAGCAGCAGCACTTTGCAGAGGTAAGAGAGCTTTCCCGAGTCCCGGCCAATAAGATCGAATCTGCCTCCTCTCTCCCTTCATTGCCCCCCCCCCCCTTCTGTGAGCCAGCCTCCAGCAAGCAAAGCATTGTCCTGTAGTCTGTCTCTGTCCATGATTCTCCCTGCATCCAGTGCACTAAACAGGACAAGGTCAGCCCCTACCCCATCCCTTATTCGTACAACCTCAGCTCAGCAGCATTTCTAGGATCGTTCACCCATACAGTATATAATGATTGATGAAGCTATGCTGTGATCTGAGGTCTGTACGTTTGGGCAGAAGTAATGGGATCCAGAGGGAGCTGCAGTATCTGGAAAGTTTTTACTGAAACCTTCATGCAGCCATCTCTCACAGATTAGGGGGGCCATTTACTTTGGTCTATAACACCATCCTAATATAAAATACAATGTATATAGAAGCAGTCCATGTCATCCCTGCTTCTATATAATATATACCCTGTATTTTATATACTTAGGGGATAGATCAAAGCTCTCACAATTGGGCATTGGTGGTGGTAGTGGGTATACTGTCGCTGGAGTTGCTGTATCTGGCTTTAGCGGTGGGACTCAATTCCATTTAAAAAATGGGGCCACAGAGCCTCACCAGTCTCTCATCTCACCGCACGTCACTGAAGTAAGGGGGCCAGTTTGTGCTGCGAGGATCAGTGTGTGTAATTACTGGAGTTAGAATTAGGGTTAGACTCTTAGGAAGGGATGGACTGTAAGAGAGTTGCCAGCCAGACCCTAATATGAACAGTGGAACAGAAAAAATAATAGCTGCAATATAGCATTTTGGAATATTTGGAAGCCAGGTAACTGTACATGTTTAACGTAATTACAAAATATAGGGAAGCAAATTATAAACAAATTACATTAGTAGGGCCATATGTAATATAATTGTACACCAAGGCATCTTTATCTGTAGACAAGCTCATATTTCACTTTAGTACGGGGTTGTGACAATTCATATCTCACATTACATTTGCCAAAGTCAGTACCCCATTTTTTTTTACTCAAATCTGGTTGGAGCAGATTGAAGCATCCTTTTCTGCTCCCTTAATGAAGTAAAATGTTGTTACGAGTTATTTTTCTAGTAAAACAGTCCTTTAAAGCAAAAATGTCTGTGTGATTATTGTTAGTAATAAGATAGTTATATAAGTAGCATATATCAGTTTGTTAGATGCAATACATTTTGGATCATTGATATAAATGAAGTTATCCATTTACCAAATATGGAAGGGAATGTAAAGCTTTTAGTTTTCACTTTGAAGAAAAACAAGATTAAATAAAGGAATTCCAGCCAAAAACCTATCAAAGAGGGTATGGGTCATAGGGTCAACACATATTCAGTCGACGTGATTTGGGTCAAGCACAGAAGTTCGACATGGCTTAGCTCGACGCATGGAATAGGTTGACATGGCTAAGGTCAACAAAGTTGGAATGTAGACAAAAGCATTAGGTCGACAATGGCTAGGTCACCAGTTAAAAGGTCAACATGAGTTTTTTTTGTCCTGAATGTCGACATGGTCAACATTGACACCATCAAAGTGCACCACATCCCCTCGCATGGGTCAGGCACAGAGCCATGATATGCTCAGCACACTATTCTATTCTCCATCCACATCCTAGTGGATGTTAGGGCATGAAATACTGCCTGTTCCACATGTTGACTCAAAAATCCATGAAAAACTCATGTCAACCTTTTGACTATCGACCTAGCCATTGTCGACCTAATGATTGTGTCAACCTTCCAACCCTGTCAATCGTAGCCATGTCGACCTATTTTAGGTGTCAACCTAAGCCATGTTGACATTCAGTGGTCGACCCAATGCATGTCAACCTAATATGTACTAGATGGACGCAAGTCTTTATTCAGCTTCACCTACTATGTAACTATGTAACCTAAGGTCCTTATACCATGTAACATGTGTCAACATATATATGTTCGTCATATCATTTTTTTTTTTCGTATTGTAATTGGAATGTTAAAGCTAATATCTTAATGGTTGCTTTAGGTTATAGCATGTTAATGCTCTATGCAACATACCTACAATAGTGCTAAATTGTTAGAATAAGTATATTTTATCATACAGTATGCAGAAGAATCTGTTGTGATAGCTATTGAGAATGCATTTTAGAATATACAGTATATACAATATTTGTAGTATTTTTACGCATATTTATTTGTTTTATTGTTTATGGCATATTTGATTGTATCTTTATAAAAAAAATCTTATAGATAAGTATTTAAACTGTAATTAACATTTTTAAACATTCTACATCTGCAAGTTACTCTGTTAAATATAAAAAAAATGCATAGAAACTTCCAGTAATTACATTTATCCTTTCCTTCTACCCTACCCTCGATTTAGTACTACAAAAACCCCTTTAAATCACTCTGGCTCCAAGGATTTAAACTCCTACTTATAGGAATAAGAAGGACAGCAGTATGGAGCCCGTTTTTAAAATCTTCCTATCAAATATAAATACTAGAAATCCTTAGGGAATATTGCAATCTTGAATTAAGAAGATAAGCTCTTGTTATTGCTGACTAAATAAGCAGCTGTTGTTGTAACCTTATTCTAAAGTAAAAAAAAGTTAAAATGAAAATGTAATTGAACAGTGTACAAACTAGAGATTGTTTTAAAAAAACACAAACAATTATTAAGCAATCCATAAAATTATGAATAAAACATACAACTAATAGAGTTGTTTAAGGAGTGAAATAACAATAATAAGTATCCCAAAAAAAAATTATAATTAAAAAAATTAATTTGGTTGTAAAGTATCAGGCTTAATTTGAGATCTGGTGAATAAAAAGCATACTCTATAGTGTCCAGCTTTTCAAGTTAATATATCTCAGTGTATATAAATTATTGCTACATCTTAACTCTTTTCAAGAGGTTTATATATATAAAAAAATCTGGAGTGTTGTTGCTACTATACAGCATATTGTTGTTGTTTTTTTGTTTTTTTTTGCATTTTGCTTGTCTAAAGATTTGTCTCTCGCTTTAATTTATTTACCAATATATCTTTAACTTTGTAACTATAACTTAAAATTTCTGTAGGATATGGCCATAGTGACAATTTTACTTTGCATGCATATTTACATAATGCAATAAAATACACTAAACATATAACTAAATACTTTAAGATGTTTCTTCTTATGTCATGTAAACAGATTTACCAAGCATAGTTTCTCCAAATCTGAGTGAGAGCTACAGTATTACAAATAATATGACCATCAGCCTTACTGTCACAATACATAATAAAAATATGATGGAATTGCAACATAACACCATAAATATTGGGTAAGCAAACAAAAAATAACATACGAAAATTACAAATAATGATGAGGATCAGACAGACTTGCATGAAAACTATTAGAAAAAAATGGAGGGGTAGTTTAAATGAGCAGAGAACACAATTTATTTATTTACAGTTTCTTATATAGCGCAGCAGATTCCGTTGCGCTGTACAATCGTAGACAGTGATAAAACAAACTGGGTAACAACAGACAGACTTGGAGGAAGGAGAGCCCTGCTGCAAGCTTACAATCTATAGAAATATGGGAGGGAAACACAAGGACAGGCACCAGTAATAGCGTAGCAGTCCCACCAAGTTACAAGTCCAGAAGGGAAGCTATATAATACATAAGTGCCTCAGAGGGTTATGCGTGTAGAACTTAAATATGATAGGCTTGCCTGAAGAGGTGAGTTTTCAGGGAATGCTTGAAAGTTTGGAGGCTAGCGGAGAGGCTTATTGTGCGTGGAAGGGCATTCCATAGGATGGGAGCAGCTCAATGAAAGCCCTGTAATAGTGAATGGGAGCTACAGTAGTGATCCATGCAGAAGAGAGACGCAAATCTTGTGCAGAGCGGAGTGGTCAAGATGGGGGATATTTTGTGATAAGTAGAGAGATATATGCTGGTGCAGTATGGTTAGTAGCTTTATATGCTAGTTTAAGTGTTTATATTGAATACGGTAAGATACAGGTAACCAATGGAGGGACTGGCAGAGCGGATCAGCAGACAATGAGCAAGGAAGATCAGCCTAGCAGCTGTAGCAAGTAAAGACTCTCTGTGGGCACTCTTTCTGAAAATGTAGTAGACTGGTTTTGTGCTACAACCCAAAACACAAATCAGAGTCTGTATGGCTGAGTGACACTGAAGGGAGGCTGTGAGAGACAGTGGGGGAGGCTGGGAGACACAAAAGGAGGCTGGGAGAGACAGAGGTGGGTGCAGCAACACACATAGAGAAAGCTTAGAGATATAAAGTTGGAGGATGTGAGAGACCGATGGGGATAGTGAGACAAGGAATTACATACCCCGGTTAAAGAGGAAGTCTGCTTCTTTATTCTCAGCAGATAGACAGAATTCCAGGATAACAGACTGGCATGTCTTAAGTTACAACGTGGCAGTTCTCAGGTTACTGCAATGGCAGTTCTCACAGTAAGGGTACTTCCAGAGAATCTCTAACATAATCCCTGAACCTGCAAGCCTATTGCCCAGGCACTAACTGCCATTGGGAACACCAACCTTCGGTATTGAACACACATATAACAGGAAGCACCAGCTGCTGCTAATCAGCCAGTTATTCCCAATACCTCCTAGGAAAACCTTGGTTGGACCTCCCTAGCCTTGCTGCTGCCGCTGCTATTCTATGTCCTGGACTGTATCTTCCACATTGCCCTCATGTGGAGGTATGCTGTCCCTGTCATGCTAGGTAAGGTGTAATTGAGAGGAATGCTCCAAGTGTGACATGCCCCTGTTTTGAGTAACCACACCCCTCATCATATGGGGCTATTTGTTCATGCCATATGGGCAAGCTCATTTTTTTTAAACAAAATTCAACCAATGTGAATCCAGGTAACAATACAAGAAGAGACAGTACAGTTATCGCTCAGGGAACACATACCCACCAAGCTGCACAGCGCCTAGGCAGCCATCAGTGGTGCCACTGGTCACCGCAACAGCCAGGCAGGCAACAATACAAGCAGAGACAGTACAGTTATCACTCAGGGAAAACATACCCGCTGAGCTGCACAGCATCTAGACAGCTATCAGTGGTGCCAGGTAGGTAACAGATAAGCAGAGACAGTATGGATATAGATTACCGTGCAATGTATTAGACAGGGGAGACACGTGGTTACATATGGCTGAGTGCACAGTTCCAAGGCAGCCATTTGCGGTGCAATGTTGATCATACTTCTCACAGCAGCAGAAGAGCTCAACAGGCTATCTTCCCTACAGCACACAGCAGGATGATCCTAAGTCTGTAGCTGGGCAGTGTGTCAGGGCCCTGGCTGTAGCTGCAGCTGGGGGGGGGGGGAGAGCCAGCATGCAGGGAGAGAGGGGTAATCAGAAAGAGTCAGTGAGGCTATGAGGCTGGGGGCTAGGAGTTGGAGGTTGCACCCTGGAATCCACTGTTTCTGGCCTGATTCAGAGCCATACCTCTACTCCCGTGGGCTTCCATGGCAGGGCACATTAGGTGTTCAGGGCCAGGGGGTCCTGCTGTCCTGTATGCGGAATGGCACTGCACCATGCCATATGCCTCCCTCCTCTGTCTTATCCCTCCTCTGTCTGTGGTCCTCTGGGCTGCTGGGGTGGGGTGCAGCATCCTGCCATTGCCACTGGGGGGTGCTGCCTCGTCCTGCAACAGGGGGCTGCAGCCACATGCTGCACCGGGGGCCACAGCCACAACAATGCTTGGGGCCACAGCTGCATCTTGCCACACCGGGGGCACAGCTGCACCGGGGGCCTCCTCTGACCTCCCCTCTCCCTACTATAAGTTAGACATACTGTACATAGCATATTTATACACAGCATAGCATGATAAAAAATATTGACCCACATAGACATGTAGTTCATGTGATGGCATGAATGGAGCAAAAAAGGAAGTGGGTGTGTATTATGCAAGCAATCACATTGATCAGATAACGTGAATTACCTGTACAAAAAAGTTTAACTATAAGTGTTTGTTAAGCCCATAAGGGGACACTCAATTCAATTTAAAGATCCATTTGGCTTCTACGTAGAGCCTTATAGTGGTCACCTCCATGTACTAATGGGAGAGCTCTACTTAAGGGCCCTTATTCTGATTGATGCGGACTTTACCGCGTTCTTACGGATTGCGTCTTTACGGCGTCTGCGCATGCGTAGAGAACGCTACGCGCATGTGCCACGCCTTGACTCGGTACCAGTTCGGACAAAGCCCGTCCAAAACTGGCCACCGCAATCAGTCGGGAAATAGGGGCGTATTATGGGCGTCATGCGGAATGACACATGGGCGTAGTTTCAAAGTGGGCAAAACGGGGCGGAAACATGGGCGGACACGGGGGAGTACACTTATGTTGGGGGGCGTACATTCGGAAACCACTCCGAATGCACGCGAGCAAAAAGGGCTGAAATGTGCGGTGTCCACAAGTGTACTATTGCTTTGCGGACACCACTCGTTCATGCGGTAGGCGAACGTACGCCTAATGACTACAACCATTAACACCTGAACCCAATACAATCTACTCCTTTACTCATTACTCACTAATAGGACGCTTGTCAGTGCTTTAATTGAAACCATTGCACTTCAATTGCTGTAAGGGTTAATGTGTGCTATGCATGTGTTAGGCATGCTTGTAAGGATATATTGGAATCTAATTGATTCCAATTCCAAATAAGCAGTTTTTTATGAGGATAGGTAATTGAATAAGTGGGTCATGTGATGTCTTGCAGAAGATACTTCATAGTGGGTTGTTTGGCGTAAATCCTCCGCTTACGTGCGGTAGCACCGCTTGGCTCCCGTTCGGATGCGGTATTCCCGAGCATACTCTGTAATACTCTGTAATACCGTGCCGAATCGGAGTGTTTCGCCCGCACACGCATGATTTGTATGTCGTCCGTAAACACGCCCTGTTCTTAAAGAGTGAGTCCGTCCGAATGCGGAGGACACGTGGGCGTTTCTACGGACGATGGCCGCATGCGGCAAAACACCGTGGCGTGCGGACCGCTCCGTAAGAATGCGGGAATTTCCGCACAGATCAGAATAAAGGCCAAGGGGATCTAATGAAAGATTCCATTTTTTGAAATGTTCAGGAATCAGCTAATCTGTAGGATCCTAAAATTCAATGCCAATAATATGAAAAAAAAAAAAATCACTAAATGTATGCTGCTACATACAGCAAAAAACAAACCCTATACATTGACATACATGCCAATAATGTTACCCTTTTATTATTTAAAATGTCACATTTGTAAAGAATAATTGTAACTGATTATTGTATTTGAAATAGTCTGGCAAGTGATTGAGCAGTGATTGATACAGTAGAAAGTCTTGACATAAATCACACTGCCATAGTGTTTTGAATCAAAGATCAAATAATATAGATTGCAATTCAACCCATCAGAGCTTTTGTCTAAATACTGTAGATTTATTTGTTCTGTGAAAAAAACCCTGAGGTGTTTTGTCTTTTGTGATACAATGCATAATTAATTTTTTGGAAAACAAAGTGAGGTACTAGCAAATTACTGAATATCCTATTAGAAAGTTAAGCAATTATGCAATAATTGATTTACTGAGGTAAAAAAAAAAATACTGAATAACCGTCAGTATATATTGTAATTTTGCACTTTTTTATCTGAGTGTTACAGTTGAAAAAGCAATTTCGGTGAATAAAATTAAAATGTAAATAATATAGTATGCAATACAGGTTTTTCTAAATAAAATAGATCTTTGCATTAGTGATTTGAAAATGTAATTTAATTTAAAGTGTTATTCACATGACTGAGCTGCTATGTTATGGAGTTTTAGTTGGTAAATTATATTTTTATTCATATTTAATAGAAAAATTTAAAGCAGCAATACATTTTTTCCAAAACATGCATTTAAAGAAGAATGCATGATTAAAAGTAAGAAGGATATATACAGTACTGCAGAAATATACATGTTACAGCAGAAAACCCCTAAAATCAGTTGGCTTTATTTTGATTCAATTCAGCATCATACAGTATGCTGTCAGATTATTCAGCTACAAATATTATCAATTAATATGATTGACAAACGTTGCTAATTTTAGGAATTAGAGAAATAAATATGGTGTTATTGGACGTGAAGGGACATCATCCACCTGTTCTGTTAACAATTTACTACCATTGATTTCAATAAGGGAGCCCCTCTGGCACCATTTTCCTGGAGACTGAGACCTGTGCATGCACAGTATACTCTGGGGCGGTGCTAGAGTTCCCTAGTGTCCCTAGTGACCAGAGTCTGAAGCACTGCCACATAGAGAGGATGAAGCCAGGGGCGTAACTAACTATTTTGCGCCCCCCCGCCGCACTTTTTTTCAGCGCCCCCCCCCCCCCCCGCACACACCTAACCTGCACCCCCTTCTTACCCGTACCTGTCCTGCACCCGCTGTCTGCGTCTCCTCTCTGCCGGGACGTGCCTGACCGTCACGGTCCCGGCCGGCTCCTGCTGCTACAATAAAAACTGACTCTTAGAAAATGGCTGCTCCATACTGCAGACAGAAAACTGTCTGCAGTATGGGGGCAGCCATTTTCTAATTGTCAGTTTTCATTGCAGCAGGAGCCGGCCGGGACCGTGACGTCAGGCAGGTCCTGGCAGAGAGCCGGTCGAGATGCAGACCATGGGTAACTATAGCCCCGCAGCCCCCCCGGCGGCGCCCCCAATTTCTCTGCGCCCCCCGCCACCGCGGGGGCTGCGGAGCTATAGTTACGCCACTGGATGAAGCAGACGAAAAGTGCCTCTGAACCTAAGGTAAGTTTTTTATAACTTTTTTATTAGTCTTCAGGGCTTATAAAAACACAAAAAGGTTTTTTTAACTATAAATCTAAAGAAGTTTTACACATGTACACTTGAATAGAAACATGGATCTTCAACATGACAAAATTGACCAATTCTTACAGCACAATAAGATATGTTTTTGTTTAGTTGAAAACAATACTTTTTTGTTTTAATATAAACTGTTTTTAGTGTTTATACACTGAACACACAATGTTTTTAAGTTTTGCTACGTTTAGTAACTTAATGTACAGTAGCTGGACTTGCAATACAAACAGTGCTACATGCCACACTCATTTGCAACACTGCTGGGTTTCATTGAAGCATTTTGCAGGTGGACACTTGGGCACAGTGGCTCCCTCTCACTTCAATGGCATAGCAGGAGAATTCTGAGTTTGCTTCATACCTAGAAAGTTAGGATTTGTTTGTGAACCGAATTTGACTGAATTTTAATTTGGTGCGAAAGTTAGAAAAGCACTTAGGACACGAAATCTATCAGTTGTCAATACTGGCATATATAGCTATTCTAGGAGCAACATTTTTAGGTTAGGCCTGTATGCCAGGCTAAGCCTAGCACACAGCATGGCTCTTTGTATTGCTTTTGTATAGGAGCAAAACATCTAGGATATTGGGCCTTATTTTGGTTCATTCTTTCTGACAAAATCCTTCTTAGATGGACAAAACCATGTGCACTGCAGGGGGGGCAGATGTAACATGTGCAGAGAGAATTAGATTTGGGTGAGTAATTTTGTTTCTGTGCAGGGAAAATACTGACTGCTTTATTTTTACACTGCAATATAGATCTCACTTTGAAGTAAAACCCCACCCAAATCTAATTCTCTCTGCACAAGTAACACCTGCCCCACCTGCAGTGCACATGGTTTTGCCCATCTAAGAAGGATTTTGTCAGAAAGAATGGACCAAAATAAGGCCCCTAATGCCCTAAACATTTCTTTCTTTAAAATTATATTTCCCTTACTACTATCTTTGTGCTCAGTGTTGTTGAACTTTAACTTATCTCTGCCATTTTACTTTGATGTTATTGTTTGTGATGGAACTAAACCCTGCAACTAGATGACATACCTTTGAATAATGGGAGATGTCCTCAAAAGAGGACACAATGAATGTAGCTAATAAAGCTATTTTCTATGGGAGATAATGATAAGTGACCTTGATGCATGAAAGGGTTATATTAATTTTTTTTTAAATATTGAGTTTTTATTTAATCTTTTTAATAACATATATACATTTTCAGTATATTCAGTTGCAGTGCATTATTATTGTTGATACGTTTCATTTTGGCTTAAACTAGATTTTGCCATAAATAATAGACCATGTTGTGAAGTGAGCAAAGGATTGCTAAGCTGTTTTGCCTTCAGCTTGATAAAGATAATATTCTTAATTACTGCAGGGCATTTCAGCAATGAGAATACATCAGGTTTAAGCTTTCATTTTTATCTTGTGACAAGCAGTGGTCATTGGATACATTGGACAATGTGCATATGTGTAACACACAACAGAAGGTATCATGGATGAGTCTACCTGGAGACAGTAAGGGGGAAATTTACTAAGATGGGCATATTACTAAGATGGGACTTCTATTGAAGATGGGATGTTGCTATGGGCAACCAATCAGATTCTATTATCTTCTAGAAGGTGCAAAATAAATAAGTAGATTCTGATTGGTTGCTATGAGCAACATCCCACCTTAAATAGAACTCCCATTTTATTAAATTAACCCCTATGTGTCCTGGAGGATGATGTCATGGGTTCACTTTCTTCTGGTCTGTTAAGCCACATTCTAAAGTTTGGAAAGTAGCTGGTGCCCTTTTACCAAGAACTATGATGGCCCATAAAGTCATAATTGACCAGAGGTTGCATAATTGGGTATGATCTTTACAGCAGGTATGAGTTGTTAATGGCCTACAAACTTATTCACTTACCAGGGAGACATGATTTTTAGCCGTATTGTAACATTTCTCCAATTCATGCTCTGTACCTCGGATTTAATCAATTAAATAGACCATGCAGTTAACATATATATATATGTATATAACTATGGGCAGCCACCTTCTGCTATATTGCGCTATTAGCTCACGTTAAGATGGAGCATAGCTTTGATTGAGTCTCTGCCTGTTGCTAGGCAGCCGCCGATACAAAGCCGGTGGCTGCAGTGTTCTATGATGCCGGATGTTACGCACGGATGTGGAATGGTGGTGCGTTCCACCTCAATGGAACGCACGCTACTTCCAGGTGCGTGGCTCGTTTGTTATATATTTTTTTCTTTAAAATCTGTTGCTCTTGCGGATACATTCTTCTGGTTTGTGTATACTGCGGCCAATAGAAGCCTGGAGCATCCTGATATTTACTTAAGGCTCTTTAATGATTATTACCACTGTTTTAACAGTGACGTTTTTTCTACATTTTGATTGGTCCACATGTGAGCTTCCTGTCTGTCAGGGTATATAAGGCAGACCCGGGGCCATTTGGAGTTAGGTCTCTGATGGAGTAGGATCTCTTGTTACATATGGCCTGATGTCTTGACAAAGGTCTGCAAGACAGACCAAAACTTTGATGCCTGATTCTTTTTTATGTGAGAATAAAGTTGTAAGTAAATCTTAAAGGACTTGGCTGCCAATTGGTGAGTGCTCTCCCTAGCTTCTCTATTTTTGGACTTCATTGTACCTTGGATTGGAGCACAACCGTGCTGAACTCTACCCTATTGGTGTGTGGATAACCTGTTGCTATATATATATATATATCTATATATATATATCTATATATATAGATATATATATATCTATATATAGATAGATATATAAGCAGAGATGGGGTAGCACTCCTCTCAGCTGACAACTTGCCTGGTGCCTTCCCTGGATACTCCTGGCGAGGAGTCCCGATACAATACAGTGCGTGGGCGGCACTCGGATGAAATAAATCTCACTTGAAGCGGGTATGCAATCAACGTTTCGAGACTTTTATTTATTGTCTCGTCATCAGGATATAGAAAACAATCTGAAACCACATACATTTATATACATACCCTCAATAGTGATTCAATGCGGCTATGGCGGGAAATCGGGTTCGCGCTGTCCTCTGACGTCACACGCATCACTGTAGCCATGACCACAGATACGGTGTCCAGGAGGTGGGATTACGTCAGGGTGCCGCTCACCACGTTCACGCATCACCATGGCAACCAAATAAACAAAAAAGACAAAATTGCAAAATTGACAAATACATCAAAGGACAAGGGGAGCACGTAAAACCCCAGGTACAGACCGTTTAGGGGTCCGCACAAGGATGGCCACTGGTGCAAAGCCACGCGGCGCGGTGGCCAATCCAAGAGGGCGAGGAAGAGGTCACCCACCACTGAGAACCTAGTATTTAATCTTTCTAGTCAGGTGCTCACAGACATTGAATTAAGCGTTTTGAATCGTGGTTTGTCTTTTGTGCCTACTGTGTCATTAAAACCTGTTGAGTGGGAGGTGGAGAAATATAAGTTGTTGAGGCAACTTAAGTTGAGAGAATTCTTTAATAAAAAGCAGAATACTAACAATGTTACCGATGTTGATATTCCTGAACAATTACATCTCTTGCAACCGTGATCTGTGTTTGAGCCACTGTCAAATAATGCAACCATTAAGACTTTCAATCGCTCACTTGATTATGAGGTGTCAGAGGCATTGAAACACCCCAATAGTAAATATGAGCACAGGGCCGAAACTAGGGTTTCTGGTGCCCGGGGCAAGACATTCATTTAGTGCCCCCCCCCCCCCCCACCCCCCAAAAAATAAAAAAAATATATATATATATATATATATATATTTTGTTCAGAAGCAGGCACACATTTGGCATTTGGTTTTGCACAGAAAGAAAAACATTAATCAGAAGCCATTTATGTGCTTACAGACAGCAAAAGGGTGACATTAAACAGGGACAGTGCGCGCCGAAGGCGCGCGTTAAAAATTTAGGGCGTGGTTTTTTTTGGGGGGGGGGGAGTGGTGTGGTCACATAGTGGTATCAATTCACATTATAGAACACACCGTAATGCCCAATACACATTCCAGCACACACCGTAATGCCCAGAGCACATTACACAACAAACCGTAATGCCCAGAGCACATTACACCACAAACTGTAATGCCCAGTACACATTATAGCACACACCATAATGCCCAGTACACATTATAGCACACACCATAATGCCCAGTACACGTTATAGCACACACCGTAATGCCCAGTACACATTATAGCACACACCATAATGCCCAGTACACATTATAGCACACACCGTAATGCCCATTACACAATATGCCACACGGTAATGCCCGTTATATATTATGCCACATAAGTGCCAATTACCTTCATTGCTAGGGTTTACATGATCAGGGTTAGGGGTTACATGCTCAGGGCCAGGGGTTTACATGCTCAGGGCCAGGGGTTTACATGTTCAGGGCCAGGGGTTTACATGTTCAGGGCCAGGGGTTTACATGTTCAGGGCCAGGGTTTACATGCTCAGGGCCAGGGGTTTACATGCTCAGGGCCAGGGGTTTACATCCTCAGGGCATGCAAAGGGGGGGAGGTAAGCTGACAGAGTGTGATTATAGGGGGCAAGAGGGCAGGAGGCAATGGGACTGAAAGGAGCCGAGCTGATGGGGAGCAAGCTAACAGGGTGCAAGAGGGAGTAAGAGGGCATGAGGTGATGGTGGGTTAGAGGGTTGGGTTGCTGGGGTGAGGTGACAGGTGGAAGTGGAGAGGGTGGGGAGAAGGCTGGTCTCATTCCTACCATGATCAGCGGGTCTTCCATTCCCTGGCCTCCCGGCTCTCCTGATCCCTGGCCACCACTGGTCTGCTTTCATGCACTGCTGCTGCTCTCTGGCCACCACTGCTGTTCTACTGTTCCACGGCCTTTGGTCTCCTGTGTCCCAGGGGCTGGAGGCTGCTGATCGAGTCTGCGTTCCCTGGCTGCCGCTCTCCAGGTGCCGGCCGAGCCCGAGGCTGCTTTCCTGCAACTCTATTCCCGCGATCACAGCCATTTGAATTGTAGGAACTCATGACAGGCCTGTACATAAGCCCGGGTCCCTCCTCTGTCCCCTGGGTGGCCAATCCCGACAGCAGGAGGGGGAGGCACTACCAGGCAGTCAGTCACACAGTGCTGCACGGCCTCCACCGCCGGGTCCACTGTGGTCCGCCTCTGCTCCGCCTCCATCCATCAGCCGGCCAGTCCCCGCGCGGTGCTGTGCAACGCTTGGCGCTCATAGTCACAGCCGCCTGTCACTCAATAGAGTCTCTATTGTGACAGGCGGCTGTGACTGAGCGCCGAGCGGGGCACATAGACAGTCTCAGGACAGCCAGGTACCCCGCATCGGCACATCAGCGCTTCCCCGCATCCAGTTTCAGGTGCAGCACAGCGCGTCCTTGGGGACCCCTTCAGTTTTAAAAACTGAGTCCCCGGGGGCAGTGACAGTATTGTGCCCCCCCTCCAGCGCCCGGTGCGTGTGACCCCCCAGCCCCCCCCCCCCAGTTACGGCCCTGGTGAGCAGCACAATAACCTCTCGAGGATTGAATTGGAAGCATTAAGTGACATTAAAATGGCATGCGATGCGATCGATGCGATCAAAGCGATGATTTAATTGTACATGCACCCTGATGGGTGATTAGTATGTTATATGTACCCCCATCGTTGACGCCGCCACCACTATTAATGCCAACCCGAAGCATGGCGAGCGCAGCGAGCCCGTGAGGGGCGGCAGTACACGTCCTCCAACATTTTCATACCCCCACTATACACGTCAGCGTGGAGTTGATCTTATATAGTGTGGCGAGCGCAGCGAGCCACCGAGCCCGAAGCGTGGCGAGCCTTGCGAAGTTATCCGCAAAGTTATCCACATCCGCTCGCCACGCGTTGGGTTGGCATTAATAGTGGCGGTGACGTTAACAATGGGGGTGCATATAACATACTAATCACCCATCAGGGTGATTGTACAATGAAATCATCATTTTGATCGCATCGATCGCATCGCATGCGATCTGGTCGCATGCGATGCGATCGATGCAATCAATACTATGTAATAAGATTAAAACCATAGGCGCCATGCTAGGAAACAAGTACCAAATCTATTTATTTGCGAAGTTCTTGCAAGATATATCATAACTCTAAGTAGTAATGTTTAAATAGTGCACTTAGATTTTTTCTCTTTGTGTATAACAGTCATTGTAACTAACTTACTTTACTTTACTAATTTAATTTGACAGATATACATCTTTACCATTTGCTTCTCTACTGCAGAAATGATGGGTGCAACATTAATTTATGGTCACATGCAGTGATAAACTTACCACTAACTCATCTGACCTAAATATGCCCTAAAGAAAAACTATCACAGGTTTCCGGATATCCTATATTTTGTATTTAATTATGTTTTAGTACACGGCAAGCAGACAAATGTCATTGCTATGATTCCCTGAATTTCACAAATACCCCTCCCCAGTGGAGCCCAAAAACACCTCACATATTGGCCCTTATTCTGGTTGGTGCGGTAATATGTGCATGCGTTCGTGCCGCCGATGTTTTGTGTCTGCGCATGTGCAGAGGCGTCTCTGCGCATGTGCGAGCGGGACGCACGGCCACATTCCGCATGAAATGTGTACACTACGAACAGGGGGTGGAGAGGGGTGTGAAGGGCTGTTTGGGCTCATTACCATATGTTTACACCCCGCGTTTCATGGGCGTTCCCATGCAAACGCTGGGCGTACGTATGGTAATGCGGCGGTGACGCACGTGTAGGGGGCGGACATATGACATTGCCGGATGTCAGCTGCCCGCCCAAATCCCTGCTTTTGCACGGAGAAATGCCCGTGTGGTCTGAGGTTGCGGGAGCTGCCTGGCCACTCGGTCCTGCATTCGATGGTCTGCGACCATCGAATGATGGGGGAGGTTCCCTGAGATGGAGGAGGTGTATTCATGAGAAATACACGTGCGGTCCGTTCGGACAGCTTCTTACCGCATACGGACGGAGTTGGTGATCCGTATGGAAGGCGGGGTTTAGGACGCACGGTGCTGGCCGCATATTCAGATCCGGCCGCACCGATCAAAATAAGGGCCATTGTTACATCCCCCATAGCGCCCATTTGTGCCTCTTTAACAGATGTTACAATGGTTATAGATGGATTTGCAGTGTTGGGTACTCTGCTCTGTGAACCAGGAAAAGCTCTTTGTGTGGAAGACAGGAGAGGGATGGGGCAGAAAGAGAAAGAATCTAAATGCACTTCTTTAGGCAGGGCCAAATCTTAAAAAAAAAAATCAGACTCACAGGCAGCCTCTATTGTGCTTCGGACTAATGTAAATCTCCCCTGTTAGGCCAATGGCAAATCTGCCCCTGTATACAACCACTGTTTCTAAGTGAATACTGTACATTGCTAAAAGTAACAAAAATATTTTTGCTAAAAAGCACTACTGGAAACCAGCACTAATACCAGCACTAATGTGTACCAGCACTAATGAGGACATGATATGTAACTGGCACTACAGGGAACACCTGTAACCTGGCACTACTGAGGATATGATACGTAACTGCCACTACTGGGGACATCTGTAACTGACACTACTGGGAACAAGATATGTAACTGGCACTAAATACAGGTATGTGCAAGAAAATGATTGCTTAGCATTCAAATTCAGTACCTGAGATAGTACACAAAGTTTGTTTCATGTTTTGAAACCTTGTTTTATGCACAAATAAATTATATTTCATGTGTTTATACAACATAAATGCAAGATACCTCAAGTCTGGTCCCTAGAATTTTCTATAAGGGATACTCAACCTGTACTTGCAAATGTAATTTCCAGGTCTCCTGCCATCTCCGCACTTCTCAGGAGTCAGCTGAATCCCTCCAAAACAGTGGCTATACTGCAAATTCCCACCGCTATGGACAAGCTCTGTTTTACCAGCATATCCATACACAATAGATGTACTGTATGTATGATACAGTGTTAGATGGAAGGTACATCATGCCAACACCAGGAAGTGTGTCTGGGACCATATTAGCTTCACTTATTTTTTAGTAAACTACACACAGAAGCAATCCAGTATCCTGTAGTGTACTGTATTTTGCACACACATGACTCAACAAAACTGTATACCAATCAAAACAGAGCATTTAGTAGCATGCACCAATTATAGGATAGTTTGAACTTTATTAAATGCTCTTCTGCTCCACAGGCAGTTTCTCTCCTCCCTGAGCTCGCCTTAGGGCACCTGCTTTACAGTATGACAGGTGTATTGTGCAGGTCAAACTGCCCACCCACTACAGTAATTAAGCAGATTTCTTATGTTTACTTGAAGAAAAGGAAATGGTTAAAGAAAAAAGAGTTATTTTATCCAATAAGATTGTAATATGTTTTGTGTCCCAATACAGATCAATCATGTACTATTAAAAAAAAAAGATCCTAAAATGTTCCTTAATAAATCATCCTTTAACAATGTGGACTAATAAGCTAAAAATAGTCGATAGGCTTTTTAAAGTAGTTTATTTACATGTGTCTTGTATCAATACTTATAATTGCATCACAAATTTACTTTATTACATATGAAAAGAAATACAGAACAAAAACAGTTAAAAGTATATTCAAATATGAGTCTAAAGCTTTGGTAAATGAATAGTGTTTAGTTTGCTGACATAATTATTTCAATGTAATTTTTATGAGTTGTAGAAATCTTGGCATTTCCACTGAACCAGATAATTAGACTCTGAATAGAACAGGGTCAGAATAATTAATACATCAAAACTAGATGAGTATTTTCTAATTATTTTATTTAATCTCTATTATAATTATTGTTATACTCTGCTGAGCATGATTGCCTCATGTTCATATATTTAAATTCTTTCTTATAGTTGTATCCTGGGACTTTGTGGAATATTAACAATCCATGGCCTAAAGAAAGTGGAGTGGTGTACTGTACATTTATGGATGGTTTTAAAAATGGTGCGGTATAAAACTCTGTAAATGGCAGACAATTTTTAGTAAGATACACATTTTTATTAGCCAATATAATTCTGAGGAAACCAAGGGTCCGGCTAATGGAGTTTTGTAGCCCTAGTTCTGCTCCAGTACTACCATTGAACTTTAATTATAGTGGTGACTCTAGTAACAGAACATTTGGGCACTACTATGGCTAGTGGATCAATTGGTTTAATACTGTACATGTATTTTAATGTTGTACAGTGAATGTTGCTATATATTGTTAATATACAGTAAGCTAATATTGTTATTGATTTCAAATGAAACTGAAGTTATTATTGTTGGAGAGTGTTATTGAATATACTCCATACTTATGTCACTGCAGAGCGGCTTCGCATCCCTGCGCAGCACAATCTTGGGACTGTGTCAGAGCACCATCTTGTGAGACAGATGTATTCCCCAAGCTGCATAGAGACTTGTGATTACTGTCTTAAAATCCCTGCTAAAGAGCCTTGTACTACTTGCGTTCTGCATGCCTATCCAGATACAGGAACCCGTTGCTGACATGTGGACACTCTGCTCCAGCTCTGCTTCATACAACAAGTTGGTGTATGTGCATAACTCTGAGTACAGCTGTACAATCACATAGCTAACAAAAAAAAAACACTTCACCGTTTAAATACTGGCTGGTTGTGTACACTGGCCTGGTGTGTACACTACTTTGTCATACTGCCAGTACGTGTATACACATATTTGAAAATGTTATGGGTCAATGCACGTAAACTGTAGGTACACACATGACTAATCTACCAGACAAAGAGTAAAGAAAGTACAGAGTGTTTCCAGTGCAGACTAGAGCACAGAAGTTGCATATTATGTTTGTGAGATGCATTCACAGAGGAGCTACACCCATACTCAGTTTGTCAGGATAAAGTTGCAGAAAATGATACCACATCGAAGTTTGCTATTGAAATGCAACTAAATTATGAAAGGTTGTTAAAGGTTAGAGTAGATATTAATTGAAGTCCATGCCCAGATGATACAGAGAGACATGGGTATAATTGGCTTAAGTGTTGAGCAACATGTGTACTCTATCGTCTGCAGTATGGGAAAGCATCAGCAAAAGACATGTTGGCAACATATGAAAATGGGAATCAAATGAGAAGAATAATCTGAGATGTGTTATACAATACAAAGGGGCAGATGTATTAAGCCTTAACAAGAGAGAAATTCAAGGGTGATAAAGAGAAAAAAAACATCCAGACAATCAGCTCCTTACTGACTTTTTCAAACACAGCCTGTAATATGGCAGTTAGGAGGTGATTGACTGGATGTTTATCTCTCATTATCACCCTTGGATTTATCTCTTGTTAAAGCTTAATACATCTGCCCCAATGTTATGTGAATGCAGCAGCATCAGTTGCTACATTGACAAATATATCACAGTAAATGCTGTCTGTATGGGGTATATTTAGCGAAAACCATGTTTGGTCAAGAGTAAGCACAGTGGGAATTATTGGGATACATGAGAGTTTTTCAAGATTAAACACTTAAAATGACTAAGAATTAAAGATGTGTAAGGTTTGGATTTACCCATATTTACCCAAATCTCAAAACGGGATTTTATTAGCTATCCGACTGTAATATATTTTGGAGCCTAAACATGTGACAACTAATAACCAATAAGATCCAGTTTTGAGATTCTTGTAAATCCGGATAAATTTGAACCTGCACATCTCTACTTAGAATTGTGTTTGGCTGTGTCATGTTTTCTGATGGTCTACGCAATCACATTTAATTGTTTGTGAGTTCAAGTGTATTTGGCAGAAGTCAATAGACCTGCATGTGTCCAGCTTGCTCTGTAGAAGCCTGCATACATCAATCTCATCTACAGTATGCAGCGCTTCTCTATGTTAAACTTCAATGAAATTGAAAAAAATGTGTGTGTGGACCACCCTTAGTCGACCTGGCTTAGTTAGATTCATAAAGATATTTGCAGTTTCACTGTAATGCTAGTTAGACAGGCTGATCGGACCATGGTCGATGGACACATGGTAGACGGGACTTTTTCAGGATTAATTGGTGCCGAATATCACTGGGGTCCCTGGGTACACAGGATATGTGCACAGTGTCCCCTTGCATGGCTTTGCTGCACTCACCATGCTTCAGGCATGGTGTCTCACTGCGCTCGGCACACTATTCTAGAATGATCCAAAAAATCCTGAAAAAGGAATACTAAAAAGCATTTATTGCCAAAGGTTTTTTTTTTTTTTTCCTGCATAACAAGTAATATGTTTGTTTATTTTCAAGGCACAGCCGCACATATGCAATATATTGCTCAGTGTCTCCTGTTCATCAGCGACCAGAGATGGTCGCTGATGAACAGTAGACTCTGCCGGGGGAAGAGGCAGGGAAACAGCTCCTGCGACCAGCGACCATCAGGGGTTGCACACGGGAGCACGCACCTGGCGATTTAGCACAAAAAAAAATCACTGGCAATATGGTCGATCATGCTTTTTTAGGCACCCTAGGCAAAACATCAATCTACTGACCTCTACCCTACCACAGACTGCCACCAATACTTACATTCCAACCCCTCAAAGTGAAAGTGTGGAGGTGGTAACTGAGATGTTCCACAGCCGCCACCTATATAAGTTAACAAGGAAATCGTCTTCATAAACATGCTTCATTTTGTGATAGGCAAACTTGGTGCCCCCAGATTCGAGCAGCACAATCAGCTTCCTGCTTCAGCTTCAGCTGGTTACTGATACGACTGGCCCTGATACCAGGAGAAAAGTTGGACTTAAAGTATATGAAATACATTATGTGCTGTTTCCATGAACAAAAAGGATTCAGATTATGGAATCCAAGCTTGATAAGCCAAAACTCAAATATAAACATAAACACAAATTACAGAAAAACTTGGATTTGAAATGCAGAGCAAGTACAATATGAATGATTGGATATGTTAGTAGCTGGAGACAGACTACCAGTGTGGACATTCAACAACAAAAAACTATTCTGCAAGATCAAATATTTGGAAACCATCTAAAGGATATGATAAGTAATTAGCAAATTTTGGATTTAGTGAACCTTAAGACATCCAAAAAACAAGGTAAAGATATACAAAGAGACTTTACAAAATACAAGTTCAACAAGTATGGAGGATGTCAACAACAACGAAAGCCATAACAGTCGTGAGTTATGACTGTGTGGATTCGCTCAATCGGTGTGAGGAGTCATCAACTAAGAAAAGTATACTAATCCTACTTGTACTGTTAATGTTTGATTATTTGCATATCTCTTAATTTTTTAACAGGTTGTTACATACAAGCTATAAATAACTGTACTTCATGATGAAGCTTGTAAAAAGGGGAGTGTTAGAGTTAGTGTAACTGTACATATGTAGAATCCTGCAGGTCCTATTAATGTGCATGTGTGATGCCATTTTGTTACTGTGCTAGAGCACCACAGTTATGGGCCCTTAAATACGCAGAGATGTGTGTCAGAGATTCATAACAGGAGATTCAGCATGAGAGATTTCACTCTCTCAGATAATTAGTACATACAGAGAGATTTGTGTCAGAGATTCAGCATGGGAGATTTCAAATCTGTCACAACTGTCACAGAAAGTGACATCAAAAATTGCACTTCATCACAAAAATAATGTTATATGGTATACCTGTATACAGTAATTTCCTAAATAAACTTAATAAAATAAATTTCCTTAATAAATAAACATTAGTGGCTTAGTGCCCCCCCCCCCCTCACCCCAAACAAATAAACATTGGTGGCATAGTGTGTCCCCCTCCCACAACCAAATAACAGCCCATTAGGTGGGTGAATCACCACCAGTAGTAGTATCTAACAAACTATGCCAGCTCAATCAGAGGAAGACAACGCTATCACCGGCATCAATAATAGGGTACTTGTGAGTTATCCGGGCTGCCGATTTTTTCATCGCGCCCGAAATCGTGGGCATCGCGTCGGTCGTGGCCGTTATAAGGAGCCGCGACGCGATGCCCGCGATTTCCCATAGACAGTAATGTTAAAAGACACGATGGACCCGATTTCCGACACGATTTCCCATAGACAGTAATGTTAAAATACGCGATGGACCCGATTTCCCATAGACAACAATGTTAAAATAAAATGACAATGTGAAATTGGCCAATATGGGCATTTCACATTGGATATGTTTTAAAAAAAAAGTTTCATGGCCCCCCCACCACCATTAACGCCACCCCGCTATTGACACCAACCCGAAGCGTGGCGAGCGCAGCGAGCCCGCGAGGGGCGGCAGTACGCGTCCTCCGACCTTTTCATACCCCTACTATCCACTAGGGCGTGGAGTGAGAATAGAATAGTGTGGCGAGCGCAGCGAGCCACCGAGCCCGAAGCGCGGCGAGCGCAGCGTGCCCCGCGAGGGGACGCGGACACCTGTGAAGCCCGCAAGGGGACGCGGATACCTGTGAAGGTATATGCGTGCGCTCGCCACGCTTCGGGCTCGGTGGCTCGCTGCGCTCGCCACACTATTCTATTCTCACTTCACGCCCTAGTGGATAGTGGGGGTATGAAAAGGTCGGAGGACGCGTATCGCCGCCCCTCGTGGGCTCGCTGCACTCGCCACGCTTCGGGTTGGCGTCAATAGCGGGGTGGCGTTAACGGTGGTGGGGGGCCATGAAACATTGTTTTTTAAAACATATCCAATGTGAAATGGCCATATTGGCCAATTTCACATTGTCATTTTATTTTAAAATTGCTGTCTATGGGAAATCGGGTCCATCGCGTCTTTTAACATTACTGTCTATGGGAAATCGGGTCCATCGTGTCTTTTAACATTACTGTATATGGGAAATCGCGGGCATCGCGTCGCGTCCCCTTATAACGGCCACGACCGACGCGATGCCCCCGACTTGGGCTAAATCGCGGGCATCGCGTCGGTCGGGTGTCCTTAAGTTAAGGACTAAATCGGCAGCCCGGATAACTCACAATTACCAATAATAGATCTAAAACAATTTAATCATCGGTGGCTAGTGCCCCCCCCCCCCCAAAAAAAAATCTATTTAATCTTTGGTGGCCAGTGGCCCCCCAAAAAACCTTTAAATCATTGGTGGCTAGTGGCTTCTCCCCAAAAAACCTTTTAAATCATTGGTGGCTAGTGGCCCCCCATACAAAACTGTTAAATCATTGGTGGCAAAGTGGGGACAGAAAAAATACTTACCAAGTCTGGAGTCACATCCTCCTGCAGCTTCCTCCGAGTGAAGAGGGGCGGGCACCACGCAGCAGGTCTTCTCAGAGATGTCATCACCGGGGCTTCTCAGCGGCGGTGGTATTACCGGTCTTCTTGGTGGCGTCAGCGGGGCTTCTGGGCGGCAGTATTATCAGCGGTCTTCTCGATGGTGGCATCAGTGGGGCTTCTCGGCGGCAGTGGTATCAGCGGTCTTCTCTGCGGCGGCATCAGCAGGCTTCTCTGGAGTATTCAGTGACAGTCGCTCAGAGGGCCCTGCTCATCCCAGCACCACACATGCGGGAGATGAGCAGGAGCTTCTGAGAGACTGCACTGCATCATCCGGCGTGGCCGTTCTGAATCTTGGGCAGATTCAGAACGGCAGGGCTGTGCATTTAAATTGCTGTGTGGTCTACACACACACAGTGATTCACGTGCATTTTTCAGGCATTTTCTGAGTAATTTATTAAAATCGCTTAGAAAATTCCTGCAAGTTGCCCAGTGTGTGGGGCCCTTTAGAGACAGATGTCTTCCACTTAGCTCCATAGAGACCCGCATTACTTTTATTGCTTGATAGCCTGATACCACTTCCACACCACTATCCAGATACAGTAACTGATGGGTAAATTGTATGCTCCAATCACAAAAGCTTCATTCCATGTGACAAGTCTGTATACAGTATGTGCATAACTGTTATTATGGATATACAATCACATTGCTACCAGATAAACCATCTCACTACTTAAATACTTGGTTGTTTATTTTATCAGGTTATCTGCTGGTATGTACACCACATTTTCCCTACCACTGCTACCTGTACACAAATATCCCAATAATCATTAAAACAGTTATGCACATGACAATATGTACAGTATTTAATACTTCACTAGTATAACCCATAGTTTTTTACTTCAAATTGTAAAATGTGTCCTTTGACATCTGCAAATGGATATTGTCTAGACGCATTGAATTTATATGCTTAAGGCACCATTGCACTAAGATTGTAACTTGCAATTTATGTTTATATCTATTGTAAATGTATCCCTGTGTGAAGAATGTCACATGTAATAAGATTAAGCTTTGGATGCCAGATCAGCAGACTGTGAATAGACAAAAGAAATGGTAAATAGGCTAGGCTACTGTCCACAGTTAACTTGGGGGCAAGCAAGTCTTTGTGATCCTAGTTATGTTAGTTTGTGAGCACTGAGCAGCTTCTGATTCTATTGTCTAGAACAAGGTCTAAATCAAATAAACATTATTGCCAATGCCATACTGTATGTGAATGTTATTTAAAAAAAAAATACTATACTAATTAATTATTATACTGTACATTATATGTGTAGGGATGTGATGTCATGTGCAGAATCTGTTGGGAGAGGTGAAGCACTGTAAGCTTAAAAAGAAGAATTAAAGTTAATGTTAAGTAGAAAGTAAGCTCTAGAGTAACTTGAGAGATGAAAATATTTTGCAAGTTAGGGAGTTGCTTATCAGCACAGTTTGAGGGACTTATATGTTAGGGGTACTAAGCAGTGGTGGGATTCAAAGAAATTAACAACAGGTTCTATGTTCTAATTCCCATTGCACATAAAGCCGCACGCTATAATGCCAGTAACACATAAGGCCACATACCGTAATGCCCATTACACATTGTGCTACACACTGTGATGCCAGTTACATATTATGTCACACACCATGATGACCATTACATATTTGAAACATAAGTGCCACTTACCTACATGCTCATTGCTATGGGTGTTTTGCTCAATGCCAGGGGCTTCATTCTGTTTGCCAGGAGCTTCATGCTGGATGCCAGGGGCTCATGCTGGATGCCAAGGGGGCTTCATGCTCATTGCCAAGGGGGAAAACATGCTGGTTGTCAAAGGGGAGTGAAACACATTGTGTAAGTACCACTGCCGCAGATGCTCACAAGGTACTGTAAGCAGCTGTGACAGCCGCGCAGAGTGCTGCCTGGTTGTATACTGAAAGCAGGTCCGCGGCTATTTTGAATTCTCCCGCTGGACCGTGAGCCAGTAGGAGCTTGCGGCCCCACAGACAATAAGGAGCCACCACTGCCACTCCTTATTGGCTGCCGGACCGCAAGCTCCTATTGCCTCGCGGTCCAGCAGTAGCATTCAAAATAGCCGCGGGCGGTCACAGCTGCTTACAGTACCTTGTTAGCATCCCTGGCACTCCTTAGTCAATTGTTTTGAAGAACCAATCATATATTAGGTATCGGTTCAGCAGAACCAGTGCGAACCGGATTAATCCCACCTCTTGTACTAAGTAATAATCTCAGTTCTATTGCCTTCATTGACAGTGCTGTGTATGAGCTGCCATCCCAAGTTTTGGGACCCAGGACGAGATGTACTAAACCTTGAAAAGTGATAAAATGGAGAGTGATAAACCACCAACCAATCAGCTCCTACCTGTAATTTTTCATACACAGCCTATAACATGGCAGTTTGGAGCTGGTTGGCTTGTGGTTTATTAGTCTCAATTTTATCACTTTTCAAGCTTAGTATATTTGGCCCACAGACTGTTAACCAAGTGAAATCACAGAAGGGCAGCACCAGGTGTTAAGAAATGCTCCTGAGAGCCTTGCCATCACATGTCATGAGACACTGAATTGCTATTTGTAGGGTTCGGTTCCTCACCTAGCTTTCATGCATTTTCAGTTTGATTTGGATGTGTAGTCATCTTCATGTTTTGGCTTTGCAAAACCACTATCACATTTTTTTGGTTTTGGATCTGTACTTTTATAATTACTAAATTCATATAATTTTGGCCTGTTGTGTTTCTACAGTATTATTAACATCAATAATTTGTATTTCCAGTCCTTTGCAGTCAATTTCGACCAGATCACAGCTGACAATATTGTTCATCAACGTTGGTCAAAGGATGGGGATGGCTAAACAAAGCAACCTATTTTATGTACCTTGTTATTTCTGTATTATGTTCATTTTGTTAGGCATCTTGAGTCCAATTGTAGAAAGAGAGTTATACTGTATAAATAAAACTATTATTACTATTTCTACTAATACTACAGAATCTATTTTGCAGCCACTAAAAGAAAAAGCCACAAAAAAACACTGTAAATAGGAAAGAATTCCTGACTTAGGCCCTTATTCTGGTCTGTGCGGCCGGAGCCGCACACGGTGCTCCAGCCGCACAAACCAAACCCCGCCCACGATACGGATCGCCACGGCCGTCCGTACACGGACGGCTGGCGATCCGCAAGAAAATGGTGGGGCGTACGCCTCCACCATGGAGGGAGCTGCCCCCTGCATTCGATGGTCGGCGACTATCGAAGGCAGGGCCGCACGCCCCACCAGGTCCCGCAAGCTGAGACCACACGGACAATCGTCCGTGTGATAGCTTGTATGGGGCCGGAGAACTGACATCCGGCGACGTCAGCTTTCCGCCCCCATCACTGGCGTCATACCCTCATTAGCATGCATACGCCCCGCGTTTGCATGGGAACGCCCATGAAACGCGGGGCGTATGCATAGGGAAATGAGGGTATGAAGCCCCTCACGCCCCTATACGCCCCCTTTGCGGCGGACGAACTACGTCTGCGGCGAATTGGGCTGCACATGCGCAGATTGACCTCTGCGCATGTGCAGACTGAAAACATCGGCGGTACGGCCGCACGCGGGCCGTACCGCTCGATTCAGAATAAGGGCCAAGGTTTGAAAGAACTGACTAATTTAATGATTAATTCTGAATACAAAAAAAATCACAAGAACCTGTTTTTAGCCAAGCATTCCTGACAGGGATTGAAATGTATTGATTGATTTCTTTAATTTTGAATTAAAAAATCACACAAATCTGTTTTGCAGACAATAAGAGTAAATTAATGAAATAATATTAATAGCCAATGATTCCTAAGATGGGTTGAAAATGTATAATTTATTGATTTAATATATTAGTTAAGTAACAATAAAATCACAATCTTTTTTCAGCCATCAAACTGACAAAAATGAGTACAGTAAAACTAATTAATATTTTATTTATCGTATATACTCCAGTATAAGTCGACCCGAGTATAAGCCAAGGCACCCAATTTAACCCCAAAAAAACTGGGAAAACTTATTGACTCGAGTATAAGCCTAGGAGCCAAAGGAGAGGGGGAGAGGATTGATTGGAAGAGGATTAGGTGGAGCAGAGGAAAATGGTAAAGATGCCAGAGCCAATAGTAGTACACACCAACAGCAAAATAGATAGCAGCACAGGTAACGGTCGGAGGCTGGCCGCGCTGGAGCAGGAGGTCTAGCAGCACAGCAGGACCTACCACAAGAGTCATCACAACACAGCCCACTGACTGACAGCAGCCAGCAGCTGCAATCTGATGTCTGCACACTACAATGTGTCTGCTTCCAGGCCACTCAGTCTGCCCACCTCGCCCTCCCCTGCTGGTGGAACACTGCTGGCATCTGTGGTTCCCCTTCTCCTCCCACTTTGTGGGACCTGCGCTGCTGCGGAGTACCTGACGTGTGCTGGGGCCTGTGGTGCTGCAGCGCCATGCAAGACGCCGTCCCTCCAGCAATCGCCCTGGTCTGCTCTCCTTCTCTCTCAGCAGCTGCAGGTGGTCAGGGCCGCAGCTTCCCCCTTGTGCTGCTGTGTGACCCGGAGGTGGACTGTGCGCTCCTGGACACGGCTGCTGGGCTGCACCGGAGGACTTGTCAGTGTGAGTGGCAGCCTGCGCACATGCCGGGTCCCACCTCTGGCAGCTCCGTCCTCCCGTCTCCCCCACAGTGTGACCCTCACTCGAATATAAGCAGAGGAGGGCTTTTTTTTAGCACAAAAAAAATGTGCTGAAAAACTCGGCTTATATTCGAGTATATACGGTATTGATTTACTAGCATAATTTAGAATAAAATCAGACCAATATGTTTTGAAACTACTGAAATTCTATAAAGATGGTTTCCTGAAAAGGGTTAAAAGAACTGATCCATTTTTTTGGTGAATTGATTCATTTACATTAAGAAAAATCACACTGATAAATAATAGGAGGCTGACCTTCGCACCATGCTACAACTGTCCCCTTTCCTAAATGAGCAATACAACAGAATTTACATATGAGGGATAATACCATATTTTATTCTCCTAAATCTAGCCCTCAATTGGTGCAATATGGAATTCTCCTTAGGACTATCCCAGTTCTTTAATGAGCAGGATGTTGTTGATGAGTGTTTGGTGGTGGAGCTTGCTTTTGCTGGTCCAAACTGCTGTTACTGCACTAATTTTTATTATGTTATAAATTAATATAATTTTGTAAAATAGATTTTATTAACTAAATACCAATGAAGTAACAGGGAGGAGGTGTCTAGAGGCTAACATTCTTATCTCTATTAATGTTGGTTTTACAACTGGAACAGATGCCTTCGGAAATGTCCAGATTTGGTAAAAATAATTCCAAATCCAAAATGGCTTTTTTGGTTTCCTGTTCAGTCATGGCTGTATTTTTATCATAAGTAAAAACATCTGCCACTAGTGGCTGACTTACCCTAAAACACAATCAACATTCTCATTAGCACCTATACACAAATATCTCACGCAAACTTTTGTGCTTCTTTCACACTAGCATCTACAATGTTAATTATGTCACTAACTTTATGTACTGCTCATCCCCACATTTGCAGACATTTTGGAAAAAGACTTCTCTATGAGTACTATGTTATAGTGACCAGCGACTGAGTGGGCCGCCTTTGTTGCACGTGTGCACACACCGGGTATGCGCAATACATGCATGCTCTGCCTCTCCTGGCTTGCAGGAGAGAGGTAAATAGTGGCGAGTGATGCCCCCCTCTCTGCTGGACCTCAGCTGCGAACAGAGAGCCACTGGACCCACCACAGGTTGATCGGGAGCCTGAGCCTCCACTTACAAGAAGAGATTGGCCCACCTGGCCATATGCCCCTCTGGTATTTTCCGGAAGTGCCAGATGACCAGTCCGGCCCTGATAGTGACTCTGTAATTACCAAGGGGATACAGTCGGTTGGTGCCCTAAAGATGGCCAACAGTCATTAGGTCGACCCCACTAGGTCGACATACTGCAAGGTTGACAGGGGTCTAGGTTTACATGGGTCAATGTCGACAGGTCATTTGGTCAACAGCATACAGAGAAAGAGAAAGCACAGAATGTCCAGTATGGTGCACCTTTGAAAGGAATGTACGATAAAATGTAACTTTTAATAAAGGATGCTTTTAAAAGATTGCGAACATAGAAACACACTAACACACAGATAAACACAAATAGTGATTTAAAAGAGGAAGAATTCCTCATGCAGTGTGCCCCGGATTTGTAATACAAATGACAAATTGGAAATTTTTATTATAGATGTCTCCTGGTATGTATGCACCACAGAGAACCCCACTTAAAGGTTTGCTGTTAAATTCAAGAACAGTTGTACTTCATGTGTAACCCTGAAAATGAGATCTACCATGAGATCGGGTTCACATGTATCGACTTTGTGTGTGCTGAAGGGAGATTGACTACTAAGTCCTATTATTCGTGTGATGCGAAATCCCTGTCAGCGCAACCGTTGTATCAATCACTGGTATAGATCGATTGACTTGATATTTACACAGACAATAATTCGTGAATGATTGCAACCTTTTGATAACCCTTCTTAGACAATGAGATCCACTGTGGGATCGGGTTCAGGATTTTGCGCTCAAATGGTTTTACAGAGAGGCTTTGAGACTAATACTGGAAATTACTCCCGGTGCAGGGTGTGGAGAGCGTCTCCGTTACCTGCCCTGATGGCGGTCACCGTAGCCGTGTCTCAAAGAGTCGCCTAAACTCTGTCAGTGAGGCGCATCTGAGGTATGTGCCCTTGCACGGCCTCAGAAAAATCAGAGTGCTGCTGAAGTCAGGTGACGGCCGTCACAACCTGATCAGTAAGCAGCGGGGTTCCGTCTGCGGCGGAAAACCCGTTAGGCGCAACCAAACATAATCAAAATACAATGGTAAGTGGGGAGAGGGTAGGGGGGACACACTGCGAGCGGTCTGACCACCCCAATTATAATTAAGAGCATGTACTAATTATCACTCATACACAAATAACATCAGGAATACCATCATAGGGATATTGCTATTCCAAATACGATGTATGGAAGTTGTGAGATACATTTATGTAGAAAACTTGCAGAAAAAAAAAAAAAAATCCTGATAGATCGCCTGGTCTGTAGGCTCAGTCAGCACCTATGTTGGACAGATAATCTGATTGCAACACACCACAATTAACCTCTACAACTACTGGTATTAATAGACATAGCAGACCCACTGATGTCTGCAAAACAACATCATTATAAATGTTGTCCCGCAATACATGATCTCAAATTCCAGAAACTTGTAACAGAAAAATCTGCCAGTATAAGAGACACTTAATTTATCTGTATGGAAACCTTTCGCCATTACAATGACAGTTGCCAATTATCTGTCATAACATACAATTAACCCCATCAAATCCCTAAATAGGGCACTTTTCCAGTTTTTGTCCATTTTATTGATTTGGATACATATACATTATATACTAATGAGATAATGATCCTTAAATGATAAATATACAAGGCAGTTAACACCTACTTAGACTGTCAGATAAACAATTGATTGATTGATTCAATCTGTGACATGCTTGCAGTATGTGAGTAACCGCTCCCTTAATTAGCATACTAATGAGGAGGAGCTAAGGTATAAAAATGTTTTCTGGATGCCCAGTCGGTGGTCCTGAAGAAGCTCTGCGAAGCGTGCGCCAAAAAAGACCGCTCGCAGTGTGTCCCCCCTACCCTCTCCCCACTTACCATTGTATTTTGATTATGTTTGGTTGCGCCTAACGGGTTTTCCGCCGCAGACGGAACCCCGCTGCTTACTGATCAGGTTGTGACGGCCGTCACCTGACTTCAGCAGCACTCTGATTTTTCTGAGGCCGTGCAAGGGCACATACCTCAGATGCGCCTCACTGACAGAGTTTAGGCGACTCTTTGAGACACGGCTACGGTGACCGCCATCAGGGCAGGTAACGGAGACGCTCTCCACACCCTGCACCAGGAGTAATTTCCAGTATTAGTCTCAAAGCCTCTCTGTAAAACCATTTGAGCGCAAAATCCTGAACCCGATCCCACAGTGGATCTCATTGTCTAAGAAGGGTTATCAAAAGGTTGCAATCATTCACGAATTATTGTCTGTGTAAATATCAAGTCAATCGATCTATACCAGTGATTGATACAACGGTTGCGCTGACAGGGATTTCGCATCACACGAATAATAGGACTTAGTAGTCAATCTCCCTTCAGCACACACGAAGTCGATACATGTGAACCCGATCTCATGGTAGATCTCATTTTCAGGGTTACACATGAAGTACAACTGTTCTTGAATTTAACAGCAAACCTTTAAGTGGGGTTCTCCGTGGTGCATACATACCAGGAGACATCTATAATAAAAATTTCCAATTTGTCATTTGTATTACAAATCCGGGGCACACTGCATGAGGAATTCTTCCTCTTTTAAATCACTATTTGTGTTTATCTGTGTGTTAGTGTGTTTTTATGTTCGCAATCTTTTAAAAGCATCCTTTATTAAAAGTTACATTTTATCGTACATTCCTTTCAAAGGTGCACCATACTGGAAATTCTGTGCTTTCTCTTTCTCTGTATGCTCAAAATTTATGTCCCATGGTAGCACACCCTTACAGGTTGACTCAAGTGAATCCCACACGAAATAACCTATACAAGGGTCCACCTGAATGAAAACGATACTATATTTCCCTGTGCGACTGGTACAAACCCTTGCTCTGTTTATATCATTTGGTCAACACAATCATAAGGTCGACATGGCCTAGGTCGACAGTCAAAAGGTCAACATGGGTTTTTCACTGTTTTTTAAATGACCAACATGTGGCGACAGGTGGTATTTCATGCCCTGCCATCCACTAGGGCAGAGGTTCCCAATCTTTTTGTAATCACGGCACCCTACAGTATCAGAATTTTTCCAAGGCACCCCTAGGCCCCAAAAAATATATATCAAATTAAGTAGATTGTGTTTATATGTGTTTCTTAGGGTCAGTTATGTGGTAAAGGGCAGGATTTGGTTCTGATTGTACACATTTTATGATTGGCAGCCACCAGCACTGGTTTTGTCCAGAAATAATTGATCATAAATAATTTCAATTGGTCCTGGACGACCAACCTGAGGCACCCCTGCAAGGGTCCAGAGGCACCCGAGGGAGCCTAGGCGCACAGTTTGGGAACCACTGCACTAGGGCATAGTTGGAGAATAAAATAATGTGCCCGAAGCATGGTGAGGGGAAACGATGCACTTAAAACTGTGTTCATGTTGACTATGTCGACATTCGGGTCAAAAAACAGTGAAAACTCCCATGTCGACCTTTTGACTGTCAAACTAGACCATATCGACCTAATGCTTTTGTTGACCTAATGACCTGTCGACCCTACCCATGTTGACCTAGACCCTTGTCGACCTTGCAGTATGTTGACCTAGTGGCATCGACCTAATGACAGTCGACCATCTTTAGGTCAACCATATAATCTATACCCATTCCCACTGACATGGTCTCTATGCTAAAGCCTTTAATTCACAGCAGTACTTTATCACATTACTGAGAGATCGGATGCTGGGGGAAAGAGGCTTTGTCTAATTCTAGATCTGAGCCTGGATGGGTAATACTGAGTCGAGGCATGAATATAATTGGAACCCGGAAATGTAATTCTGGATGTCTTTGCAGCATTTGATAATGTTTATCATTGGATTCTGATTGAGTATCTGAAAAATACCTGTGGACTGGTTGTCACAGTCCTTAGTTGGCTCAAATAATTTTCCCCCGGCATTTCACAAACAGGTTCTTTTGGAGTATATTCATCATACCTAGTTCCACTGTCATGTGATATTCCAAAGAGTTCTCAACTATCTCTTATGCTTTTTGCAGTATGCATTTTACCACTGAACTCCCAGGTAAACTAATCAGACATCATGGCCTGGTGTACTGCTGCTATGCAGATGATACACAACAAAACTTGTTCTTGATTCTGGGAACTGAGATCCCAATATTACCCTGTGGCTGTCAAGCTGATCTCCAGGTGTGTATGCGTGGCTCCTAGCTGCAACTAAATCCTGATAAAAGAGGTTGTAATAATTGGCGAAAGAATAAAACTGCAGCATAGCCAACCAAGGGTGTTATTCAGTAAGCAACATAGTTGTTGAGGTTTAAAAGTAGACATAAGTTCATCAATTTTAACCTGTAAGATATATATTATCAATAAGAGGGTGGGAGCGACCTACCTGTCGCTAGACATTTTTTTTTACTTTAAACACAGTTTAACCTCTATCCACTATCGTATGATAGACTATATCCCCCCCCCCTAAAAGAGGAGGAGATCGGGGTAATTTATTATTAAAAAGGGAATGCCAATGGATAGTGGAGCTAAACACCATTGCTCCATATGGCCTCAATGACCAGCTAGGTTTAGGTTGTTTTTAATCGTCTCTAAATTACCCCCTGTGGTGTGACAGGAATCCAATTGCTTCATTATATGTTTCATATAACTTTGGCATTTATATTATGTTGCGATTAACACAGATTCCAGCACTGTACTGTTTTGATTTATTGTTACTGTATGTTGTAGACACTGTAGCAGTGGCGTCTTGGTATCCATGACTACGGGAAAGGAGTGATGACATCAGTTAACTGCGTCCCGGCCAGGTGTGTGGTCCCGCGTCAGGTAACGCCGTATTCACAGGAGGTGTGTCATGTCTTATAAAGGTATGTGTATTTGTGTATTGTGTGATAAGCCTGAAGAAAATGAAGTATCACTGAAACGTTGCTGCTACCTCTGTGTCAGTTGTCATATTTATTCTCAAGTCGCCCCTGAGTGCAATTGATGACACGATTGATATCAATAAGATATATAATATCATTATATAATACTATATACAAATAGAGCCACTCTTGTCTAGCCTGCCTATGGAGGTTTTCCTGCCAACCCCCTCTCAGCACGCCTAGTCGCAAGGTAGCGCAGTAAGTATCGCAGCTTGGCATTTGGTGAATGGCGTTACTGGATGAGTGCAAAACCAGTGATCATCCACTAGATGTCGCTTTTTAAAATCTCCATTGCTCATACATGAGATATGTAATGCAAAGCTACTGTATAGTGAAAGAATCCGGATTGCATGTGTGTGAAGTGGCTATTGAAATGCAGGAACTACTGTGCTACTACTGTACATTAAAGTACTGTTCAGTAAGTTAGACACTTTTATTACCATTACACAATTGCATGGACGTGCATCTCATTACACTATTTTATAACTGACTATGGGCACAAGTAAGCGAATACTGAGCATATAATATATTTACCATACAGTATAATACTTCGCTGAGAATATGGCATGCATGTCAGGTAGGAGATGATTGGTTAGTGGTTTATCACTCTCCATTTTATCACTTTTCAAGGCTTAATACTTCTCGCCCTCTAGAGAGAGAGAGAGATTATAACAAGCCGCTGACACAGTTGTAGGGAAAAGCCGTCCATTTACTTCCACAGCTTATAAACAGTTTTTTTCCACAGCAAGTTTACTAGGTACCGTAACCAGGCACCAGTCCACAAACAGCATATACACAATCTCCGGCTCCCTGGGGGTGATTCTGATCTGATGGGTCTGTTGCGAATTTGCAATGGGGACCGATTTGATGGCCTACGCATGTGCATAATAGCTTATGTGCATGTGCCAGTCTTCACTGGATGTTAGCTGCCCACCCTGTTCTCGGAGAAGGGCACCACTAATCTTAGTCAACAGAGACTACCTTAGATTTGCAAGCACTACAGAAATCATTTGATGGTCGGTGACCATTGATTTATTTTTGGGCATGCAGGCAAGCCTGTGAATGGATGTTTATGCAAAACATCCATTTGCAGTGCTACAAGGGAAATTCTCTGATTAGCAGGGGGCGGGCGTTCGACGGATGGAATTACATGGACTATTTTGCTGCTTTGCAAGCCAACAAGAATGCAGGCCCCTGTCTCTAACCTCCTGGCCAACTCTCTATCACCTGTACACTTATTGGCATCAGGAGCCCTTGACCTAACAAGCTTTAAAAAAGTGTGGCATTGGTGTGCCTGATAGCTGGGAGTGCTTGCTCCAACACTTGGACCGGACTTTCAAGGATGAGATAGCATGTATGAAGTTGCAGGGTATTTCTCTTAGTCCAGTCCTAAACCCAGGTAAGTTGGCCATGGACACCTGAACAACTGTGCCTTGTCCTGTAAACACCCAGGGTGGCATCTGGACTGGACTGCCATTATTTATATAATATGTGTGTGTATACAGGCTTGTGCACTTGGCACTCTGCTGCAAAAGCTCCTGTTCATTATTCTGTCCTGGGTGCCCTCCTAGAGGTTGGGAGAACCACACCTATACAGAAAGGTATGAGGCAGCACTCCAGGCTTTACTTGTGAAAAAATAAAACGTGTTTTATTGGTCACACCGAGCACCTTAGTCTATTCTCCATATTCTGGTTTCCTATCACAATCCAAAAATATACTAGTAGGTTAATTGGCTCCCAACATCATTGACACCAGAGTGAATGTGTGTGTGTACATGTGGTATGGAATAGAAATTGCCATCTTGACTGGTGCAGGGTATGCTATAAATGGCCAGATATTCTCTGTAAAGTGCTGCAGAATATGAGTGCACTATATAAATAATTGGTAATAAATAAATAATGAATAAATAACACTTTTCTATTTTGAACTGATCAATTTAACAGTTGTTTGGATTGATGGGATAATTCTTGCCTGATCGCATTGTCATGAATTTGCAGCGTACAGTGAAGCCGCTTAGAAATCCTGCCTGCAAAAGGATCTAGGTGTATGTCTAGAACCAAAAGATTGGAGTAAAATCTTCCAGGTCACGCTATCTTGCTCACCCAGTTACTCAGTGATAGAGACCAAATATATAATTTTATCCAGGTGGTACAGATGCCCAACGGTACTAGCAAAAATGTTCCCGGGAGTCGCGGCGACATGTTGGAGGTGCAATGCAGCCCCAGGCTCCCTGCTACACATATGGTGGGAATGTTCCGCCATTAGGCCATTTTGGAATTCGCTGATCTCTATCACCAAAGAAATTATGGGATCAGATATTAGTACTGAGCCCACATTCTGGCTGCTGAACAAAATTGATGGCCCCATCCCAGCATATAAAAAGTCTTTATTCAAACACCTAAATAGTGCAGCTAAGGCTGTCATCCCGATACACTGGAGGTCTACCTCCCCTCCAACCATAGTGGAAGGGTTTCACCGACTTGAGTATTATATGTCCATGGACGACATAGCCCTGTCCGGCCCTTCTAACTCTAAAGCATTCCAGACAATATGGGCCCCCTGGCTCTTTTTCAAAGACACCCTTTCCTACCAAAATTACACTAGAACTTAACCATATAATAACAGCTAAACTATCAACATATAAACGCTCCCCTGGGCAACCCCCACTCCCCCCTCCCCCCCCCAGGCTCCTTGTTCTCATACCTTCGTACCCATCTTTCCCCCTCTGTTGCTTATTCTGACAGGTCTGGCGACTTGTTCTAGACCCTTTTTTTTCACAGTTGCGATTAAAATTTGAATATGTCTTTTATTATTTACAGGTTAGTGCACTTATAACTAACACATTTTCAACTGCTATGTCTAGTAAAGACTCTGTTAAGAATTCCCGTATGCAAAGCCCACGTCGGTTGATGAGTAACCTATGGTTTTTTTTTTGTATGTACAATTCTTTCAATAAAAACTTTAATGCAAAAAAAAAAGAAATCCTGCCTGCCTGCAAATGAATGTGTGCTTTTTTTCCTAGGCACGCATGCTTTTTTTTAAGCACTTCCTCTAAACGGACAGTTACAAGATGCCTACTTCCTGTCAATCACCTTTTGAATGCCCAGCTATTAGAAAAAGTAGAAGGCTGCTATGCAAAATTGCAGCCGTGCGATCAGGTATGAATTACCCCCTGATTCTGAATCTGTGCATGGAGTGTTAAAACATGTTCCTTAGTTCTACATCTGCAATTTCCACATGTTTAAAACTAATTTACAGTATGTGTTATTAAAGTCACAGGCAAGCATCTGTAGATCACTTTGAATTATAATTGCTGCATCTGTGATGCAGAAAAAAGAGACTACACTGCTCTCTGCAGATCTGTGGTGCTAAGCACCTCATGCTGGATGGTGTATTGAGGTTACGTTTATGAAGATATATCTGTATGGTCACTGACCTTCTAGCCTGACTGCCTCAGCCTAACCAGGGTTGTATCCAAAAGCGCTTTAGGTGGTCACAAGACTTTCATAGTAAACAGAAAAAGGTTGGGTAATAAAAAAGTCCAAAACTGCTAAGAAGTTTTCATAATTTTATTACTTTTTTGTTAACAACACATGTACAAATGCAAGAAAATCTTTGAATATATTAAACCAAATATAAATATACAGTATACTGTATACACACACACACACACACACACACACACAAAACTCATTTTTGGTATTAACTAAGATGTTAAAAATGTATACTTTGTAATGTTTTATTAATCTTTTCCCTTGACGAAATGTACTTTTGCAGTTTTAAATATATAAATCTTCCCGTTTTATATTTTCAAAAGTTACACGAGTTTATCCTCAATCCACATAGGGTATAAACACATATAAGCATTACATTTGTCAAAGTAAAGATGTTGTTTACCTGTCATATTCTAAAAGTGAAAAGGAATGAAACGGATCACATTTTCCTCTGACAGAATGAATCATTATTTCCATGTGGGATATAATACTTCTTCCCACTGTTAGTTCCATTTCCCATCATGCCCTTGACCTTGGAGGTCATCTGTCATTGGAAGATGAAGCTCTGAATAAACAGAGAAGACCCTCTGGTATCTCTTATCTCTCATTTTAGCCTCAAATCTGTGTGTGGATTTTTAAATTATTCATCTACCAGTGCTCTGTACGAGTTACACATCTCCATCACCAGTCCTCCCCCCGTACTATCTCATTTGTGAGTGAAGGCGGTATCCTTGGGAACCTTATCAGTGATCACAGACTAGGCTCCAGGAATGAAATAAAAGAGGAAATTGGCTGTATTAGCATAAGAGGAATGGGCTTGAAGTTGAATACATACATCAGCCAAGAGAACACAATGCTTTCTTCTATCAGCAACTGTTTCACACAAGCACACTCACAGACACAAACACACAGACACATGCACACAATTATTTGTTTTAAAAAGCAAACATATACACATGGCTAACATTATCTGTCCATTATGGCGAGTTTAATCATTTTAAACAATATTAATTCCATTATAGGTATTCTTCAAAAACAAATTCCTGCACACTTCTCTTATCTAAACTTATCACTTGCCAAGAGGGTAAATTTGCAGAAAGGTTTTATATTTCTTGTCCTCCTGAGTAGCCAGTTCTATATTGACAGATAGATTCCCTTTTTTGAACCAGTTCTTCGTAGCCTTTAGCTATTTGTGCTGAAACTAGGGTCAGACTAACATGGGCATGCAATATAAAATATGATTTTGTAGTGGGAGTGTCTCTTGTGTGCCCTAATGCACTTATTCTGGGTAAAAAAGACTGTTCCTCTCCAAATCCATTGCTCAGGCAATTGGGGTCTCTGTACCACGAGTCCTCAGCCACTATTTTACCAAGGGCAATTTTCAAACTGTATATACAACTAAGTAAGATAACATCTATCTACACTAAAAAAGAAATAATATGAAAACAGCCTGTGCTTTGCTGGACCTAAGGTCCCTTTTATTGCCTGAGGGATATTAGATATGCAAGTGTGTTGTGGGAAATATTAATACATTTACTCCAATGATATACTGTATGTCATGATTATTATATAATGTTGTGAAATACAGTAAAGTATATTATGAATGATGGGCTACAGTTATACTCTGAAATTGGGGCAATCTGTACAAAGGATTGAAGTTATGCACCCATATACTGGTACAGCATAGGTCACAACAGCTCACCGATTCTGGAGATAAATGTTATCTGTGGCAACCACCCAGACTGGAATGTTCATTAACAATTACAGCCCACTTCTATCTTAAAAGCTAATGTGTACCCATTGCAATATCGGGAGCAACGGGACCCAGCAGTAGGGATGCCAATCCCGGGGCATTTTTTCAATCCCGGGAATTGGGATTGAAAAATGCACAATCCCAGGATTCCTGGGATCCCGGGATTGGCATCCCTAAAAGAAAACCACCCATTCCCCTTACTTTAGTGGAGCGGGGCAGACGGCGGCTGCTGTGTGCGTCAGGGAGAGGTTGGGCGCCGTGAGCGTGTTCTGGCACTGGAGGTGCAGCGCTGTGGCCTGCGCAGCGTGACCCATAGGTCACGCTGCGCAGGCTGCAACGCTGCACCTCCAGCTATGAAATCTGCTGGCCATCCAACCTCTCCAAGTTACAGGAACCTGCTCGCCATCCGACACAGTGAGTGAGAGATGTTAAAACATCCCACGCAGAGGCCAGAATCCACTCGCCACCCGACCTCTCGCGGCCATACCTCAGACGCTGCCCGGCAATAGACTGCACAATCCCAAAATCCCAGGATTGGACTATTGAAATCCCAGACATTTTGAGGCCAAATCCCGGGATCCCACCGATCCCGATCCCGGGATTGGCCACCCTACCCAGCAGGGTAGACGGCATCGGCAAATACATAAACAATTGTTGATGACAAGCGTGACTGTGGGGTTGGGTTGAAAGAGGGCAATGCTACATTTTGCAATATATCCTACATCATTCTGCCTGTACAGACATCGCAGGCCTATCCTTACAAGGCACCTTTCTTGTCAGCGGATTGGGGCATCTGTAGTAGATAATGGATGTTAAACTGTATATGCTACAAACCTTTAATTAATTATTTTTAAGGAGGACATTTAAGCAAAAATAGTGCCAACTCCAATGAGACTTTGGGATATTTGAAATAAACCTTGGTGAGATACAGTGGATAGAGATAAAGGGGGATATTATCGGTTAATTCACTCGGCTGCGAATTCCCACCCTTGCGAGTCAACCAGAACCCACCCTGCAAATGGTGCCCCCCCCCCTCTAGCAGTATGTGTTTGCATGCAGGGCCTGCGAATCAATGTTTAACAGAAAACTCCATTTGCAGCCTGTGGGAGAACACCGACCATCAAATGATGTGGAATGTGTATGCATATCTTAGTGAATTTTAGGTCACTTAGATTTGCGTGCACCCTCGGGAGGAAGTGGGTGGCCAGCTGACATCCGGTGATGTCAGCTTCCCACTCTGTGTACCCACGTCACAGCCCGATTACCGTGGGAATGCCCATGAAACGCTGAGCATTCCCATGGGCGTGACTATCTGCCGCCACCCCACATCCCCTAGCCGCAGCCTTGGGTGCGTGCACCCATCGAACAGTCTGTTCTCTGTGGCCGCACACATCCGGTGTAGGCACATGCACAGATACAGTATGCAGCTGTGCATACGACAAACATTGGTCCCCATGCGAACTAACGCCAGCTGTGAATGGACCAAAATAAGGTCCAAAGTACCAGCCAACCATATCCTTACTGTAATTTTTCAAAGACAACCAGTTAGAAGTTGACTAATACTTTGTTTCTGATCATGTTATCTCTCCTAGGCTTAGTACATAAACCTACAGTAGTACTGGACTGACCATCTGGTACTTCTGACAAATAGCAGAAGAGCCGATGGCCTGTTGGGTTGGTCTAGCTGCTCAGAGACCTGGGCAAGCTGTGCACGATGCAGCCTTCTTTATCTCTTTTTGCTGTCCTCTGGTCTGTTCAAATGGCTCACAGAGATAGATGGGGTTGTTCCATTAGGCTCCATGGTTCCATAACTGGAACCATGGAGCCCCTGAGCATGGCTGCTCCCCATCATTTTAGCTGCATACTGGGTAGCAGCCCCAGTCTGTTCCTTTTATCTTTGACTGACATGCATTGTAGAAGGTGGTGAAACTACTATTCTTCTTGGGGCTTGCATTTTTTGTTTTTGTTTTTGGGGTGAGCTATTGGGTTGTTATACCTTACTGTTACTATACTATACTGTTATACTTTAACAAAAAAAGGTTTTTAAACAAAACAGCTGACTGGAATTCTACAAATAAAATTGACCTTTGTGTACCCTTATGGAATTCTTTAAATTTATTTTATGCAACCGCACATAACGTACACTGATATTAATACAGTTAGAAAAATGTATCTATCATTATATGTCGAAGTGTGAATAACATAATAAAAGAAGATTTATGTTAAGCTATAGAAAGAAGATAGATGTTATATATACAGATTGGGTTGAGTTAATAGTGATATAGCTTTGAAACAAATAATGAACTTTTTCTGTTTCATTGTTTATATGTTTTTATTAGCTTTGTAACTTTATTAGAACATACAAAAACATTAGGCTACTACAGAAGTTCTTTAACCAAATAATGAGTTACTGCTGAGGAATGTACATTGGGATTCAAAGTGCTTTTTCATCAAAGTGTACTTTTGTGTATCCTTATTGTTTCAGTGTTTTACTGAACAAAAATATGTTTATATTATAAGCAGTACAATAATAATAATAATAATAATAATAATAATAATAATAATAATAATAATAAGAAGAAGAAGAAGAAGAAGAAGAAGAAGAACATCATAAATTATTATAATAAGTATTGTACAAAAAATGGAAGCAATATACAGTCTTACCTAATAGATGAAAATATGGACGCTAAACAACTTTAACTACTACTGAAATAAAAAAATAAAAAATGAATTGGTTTAGTTTCAGTCATATTACAAAAATATGAGAGCAGTAGATATCTGTTTGAAGTTAAGAAAATGTCCTTATTTGGTTACTAAGGACTTAATACAGCTTCAAAGCACTTGATTAACAATAAGATGTAACCCATTATATATTGTGACAAGAGATGAGAACATTAGCTACTGACCAAAAACAATATGAGTCTTCTGATAAGTAGACATCCCAGACCACAAAATGAAGTCAATTTGTGATTTGGAAATGCAACAAAGAGAAAAAAAGAACATACAGTATATTTCTTGCCCACACATTGTTGAAATCAGATGTTACTTGTACTGGTGTTCATATCATTACATATTGTAGTGTGAATGTTATTATAAAAGTCTCTTTAGCATGTCATGATTACTACACTACCACGGGAAGTCTCAGAAGGGAAGATTCAGTTTCCCATCCCAAAAACATAAATTTTCCTATTTACAGATAACAAACCATGTACTGTGCATTTGATTAGGAAAGTGTAAGATCTTTGAAAATATTATTTGAGGCAACAGAATGAAAGAAGCAAAAGTAACCTGGTAAATGCTGTTATGAAAAATCAAAATTATAAATAACATTGTAAATAAGTTCCTGAACATGATATTATAAGTATATTCAGTCCTAATGCTAATAGAGCTAGGGAAATTCATTCCTGCTCATTGTTTATAAACACCATTCTTAATAAAATTCTGACATATGTAGTGATAATACCAACTGACTCAGGGCTTGCTGAACCCAAATGTTCAATGCCTCTAAAAGTAAGTGGAATAAGATAATGTTACAAGTGAGGCATGATAAAGGAGCATATGGAGGTATTGAATGGAATTTTTCATCTATAGTACCGAGTAGGTTTAAAACCTGCCTTTAACAACCAGATAATGTCTATAACTACAATTGACCATGAAATCTATCACGGTGGGCAGAAAGGGCTGATTCAGCAAGGCTCGTTAAGCAATGGTTGTTTGCTGCTTAGCAAGTCCCCCCCTCCCAAAACCCGCCGCTGAATGCCCTTGGTACAATGTGAGGGGATGTATGCGAACATTTCTCTCCCCTTCTCTAAACTGACTTCTATTTCCCTCTGAGTCTGCTGAAGAGGGGGCGGGCGCTAATGTCATGTGATTTCAGCTGTCTACCCCCGGCAGGCATTGGGCCGCCTGCATTTTCATGGTAACACCCATCATTTTAAATGAACGCTCCAGGGTGTGAGTAACTCGCTAAAGCCGTTCGGTGCCGGGAATTGCACATGCACAGAAATGCACAAACCCTGACCATTGGGGTTGGTGCGCTATGAGTGTTACCGAATCGTCTCTTAAGTACAAATAGAGGACTGTGCAGAAAAGGAGTAATGGGGGCACAATATCTAAAATGTTTTTTTCTAATCTTTTTTGTAATTCTTTATTTTGAGTTCCTGCAAAAGTGAAATAAAATAAATACATAACAGTAAATACACATGCATACATTGTGGGCTGTAATACCATAGGAACAAATACAGAAAGTGAAGCAAATACATAAGTATACCTATATATCTAAACAAAAAGAGGAGTGGTAGTAAAAGAAAACATGAAAAGAATGAAAGGAGCAAATTAACTCTGATGCTGTAATATAGAAATGCATTAAACAGGTCAAGGTCTTCGATCAATAGAGGGTAATTGTCAATGATGGCCTTTTCATTCTGGGATTTAGAGTATACATATTGAAACAATTGTTTTGTTATTTCATCTGGTAATCTGGTATGAAATCCTCCTTTCCTATACTTCCATTTAATTTACAATTTCAGTTACCTAATTTAATCATTAATATAATTAAACTAATTCAAATAGGAAAATGACTGGAACATGACTGGAAAACAGGTGACTACAAAACCATAACTTATTCAGGAAGACCAAGAGGAGAGAATTTTGGTTCTTGGTTCTGTTGAGTAGAGGTGTTCTGTGTAGTCTCCTTTGCAGCAATGTCCCTAGGATTCCGTCCCGTATAAATGCAGGTACAAAATATCATGACCTCCAACTGAATGCATCACAGCGCATGCATGGTTTAATGCATTTCTTCCTCTGCCCTCTATTAGAGATGAAAATGCCCTTGAGTGTCTTCAGATTCTATTGTTTCATCATCGCTAGGCAATGCATAACTGTTGCATTAACTGTTTTGACTTTAATTCTGTGCTGTACTTGTTTATTCAACCAATCCTGGTTAAGATACAGTGCATCTGGAAAGTATTCACAGCACTTCACTTTTTCCACATTTTGTTATCTTACAGTCTTATTCCGAAATGGAATAAATTAGATTTTCCCTCAAAATACCTCATGAAGACAATGTGAACATTTTTTTGGAGTTTGAAGATTCTTCCAAATGTATTAAACAGAAAAAATTAAGAAATCACATGTACATGTATATTCACAGCCTTTTCTCAATACTTTGTTGATGCACTTTTGGCAGCAATTACAGCCTTAAGTCTTTGAATATGATGCAACAAGCTTGGCACACCTATCTTTGGACAGATTTGCCCATTCCTCATTAATATATTTTCAAAAATAAATTCCCCCAAAAATGTTTTATGTTGTCATGATGGGGTATTGTGTGTAGAATTTTGAGGAAGAAAATTAATTTGGAAAAAGTGAAGCACTGTGAACACTTTCCGGATGCACTGTATTAATTGTCAGAATTTTCTTTCTTTGTAAATTCAAGTTAGTCTCTGGTTCAGTTGGGGATGGTCTGTACAGGAAACTAGGTAGACAAAGGTAGCTGTTGCGCATCGGGTATTCGATGCTTCAAATAGTTGAACTAACTCTGAGTGAATCTCAGGAGAATCTATATGCTGAAAGCAGGCTTCCCACACAATCAAAATCAAATTCACACTCAGATTTCTCCCTCAAATTACAATTCCTATATAGATAGGGAGAGAATTTACAGAAAACTCACCTGCTTCTGTTTCAAACTCACAATTCACTTAAATATTCAAACTTCACTTTAATCTTCGCACAATGAGCAAGCTCCAATGAGTCTGCTGACTGCTTAAATAGTATCTGATTCAGCTGTTAGGAAAGGCTGAAACTAACAGCGGCCTCAGCAACTATTTATACCAGGAATGAATGTAGTAAAAAGTCATACATAAGCAACTGCTTAAGATGAATCCATGCCCACATCTGAATCAGGACCAGAGAGTCCACCTTGAAGTTCTCCCATCACTCTTGCTAGTTGACACTTTCTGGTAATATGGGACTCAAAATTTGAACATGGAAAATATGTACGTTTTACATATGACTTGCTATGTTATTTTTGCCATCAATAATAAGTGTATATTGTTAATTCACCAACATTTGTTTTCATGTTTTCTTTCAGATTGCTTTTTGAAGGCCAGAACCCAATCACTTCTTACTACCAAGTGTAGCTATTCTGCAATGTAGAACTTTGTTGTGAAGATACTGTAGCTAGTAACCCTCATACCTGGAAATCTGATATAGGCCTGATAACCAGTGCAATACTAAGCTTCAGTCTACTACCAGTACTGCATGCGTGAGGCATGTAGAACATTGTAGTGCCACCATGCTTAAGGAAGTTTCATGAAGTGTTATTCAGCTTGTCATACACAGATTAGATCCTGTGTTTGGGACTGCACTGCTGATGCTTCCCGGGATGCCGCACTGTCTTTGCGTGCACCCGGGCAGCTGCTAGGTGTTAGGGGTCACTCCCTGCGGCTAGTCCTGTGCTCTCACTTGGATAACAGTAGTTACCGGTCTCCTTGCCTGAGCTGTCGTCCTCTTGTTTTAGGAGTTCGCCATTCCTGCATAAAGCTAAATTGGGAATATTTTCATATTCTGCTTTTAATTCTTTCTATAAATCATCCTTGTGTATTGTTGTATTTGACATTTATTGTTGGCATATTTCACCCTATGCATTGTTGCATCCAGTAGGAGGTGCATAGGTATTATCTGTGCTCCACCGCTGTAAGAATTTATTATAATTACATCCTGTGCATTGTTGTACTTACATTACTACTATTCTTAGTTGTGAGGTTAACGTGTTTCTATTTGAGAGTAGAGTGTGCTTCAGTGCCCGGTCCAGCTTTTCCTTGTCTCACCCAGCCTCCACTAGCAGCCTTGTCTGTGTGATGACTTGGGGCATCTGAGTACTTAATTCTCCTGGGAAATGTGGCTGCTAAAGACAAATGTTTTGGTTACAGGAGGCTAGAGGACTTCTGGGCAAGTAAAACCATGTCACCTTAGGCGGCAATCATAACACCCTATCCTGGTTACTCTAAATACTGTTTCAATCATTAAATAATTATTTATACATAAGCTATAAAATGATTATAATATTCAGTGAATGTTCACATGAAATGGCTGCACAATTGGAAGTTTGCAAATATGTAGATATAAAATTACATTGCAAATATGGAGATACAGTATACAGTTTTCTGAATATAAAAAACTAAAACCACGCAAATTATTATGCTTACTACCTACTCACATTTTCCTTGCATTGCACAGCATTCCACAGCATTAGCGGTATCTCAGAACGTGAATCTGACCATTTTTTAATGTAAGATTCCAAAGCATTAATGGTGTCTCAGAACATGAATTTTATAATTTTCTAGGTACTTGTTTCCTAGAACGGCGCCCACGATTTTGATCTTAGGCATCACAAGGGAAAAAAATGCGTCGGTCGCATCGCATGCGGCCAAAAAATCGCATGCGATTCGACCGACGCGATTACTGCAATTTTACATAGGGAACAATGTTAAATGGCCCAATTGACCCGATTTCACATAGGGTACAATGTTAAATGGCCCACAGACCCCAAATACCCACCCTGAAGTGTGAAATGGCCCCCCCAATTGTTAACGCCACCCCACGATCAACGTCAACTCGAAGCATGGCGAGCGCAGCGAGCCCGCGAGGGGCGACGGTACGCGCCCTTCGACCTTTTCATACCCCCACTATCCACGTTGGCGTGGAGTTGCGAATAGAAAGTGTGGCGAGCGCAGCGAGCCACCGAGCCCGAAGCGTGGCGAGCGGATGCGGAACACGCTCAGGAAGCGTGGCGAGCGCACACGGATTACTTAACATGTATTCCGCGTCCGCTCGCCACGCTTCGGGGTCGTATTCCGCGTCCCCTTGCGGGGCTCGCTGCGCTCGCCACGCTTCGGGCTCAGTCGCTCGCTGCGCTCGCCACAGTTTCTATTCTCAACTTCACGCCGACGTGGATAGTGGGGGTATGAAAAGGTCGGAGGACGCGTACCGCCGGCGCTCGCCACGCTTCGGGTTGACGTTGATCGTGGGGTGGCGTTAACAATTGGGGGGGCCATTTCACACTTCAGGGTGGCTATTTGGGGTCTGTGGGCCATTTAACATTGTTCCCTATGTAAAATTGGGTCAATTGGGCCATTTAACATTGTTCCCTATGTAAAATCGGTAATTGCGTCGGTCGCATCGCATGCGATTTTTTGGCCGCATGCGATGCGACCGACGCAATTTACATTTTACCATGCATTTCTATGTAAAATCGCGGTCATCGCATTGGTCGCATCGCATGCCTTTATAATGGCATGCGATGTACATGCGATGCCCCTGATGGGCGCCCTTCTAGGAAACAAGTACCATTTTCTAAAATACGATTCCAGGGTAATAACTAGTGGCAGCTACATACTATAGGTTGGGTTGCAGTGCACTCCAAAATTCAAATAGGGGAGCCACAGCAACTGCTACTCCAAACACTGTCAGTCATTGCCAGCTCACTGGCAGTAGGTGTGGCTCCTCTATATAAATGTAGGACTGCACAACCCTACCTCTGGAGCTAGTTATAACTGAAAGAATGGACAATAGAATACAACACCAAAGGGGAAATAGCCTCAGAAAAGAAATGCAGACATAAGCCATGCCTCCATTTTGCCATCACTCCAAGGGCTTTTAGCCATGCCCCAGTCCCTCGCTCCCATGAATAGATGATCTGCACATACCCACAACATCTATTCACCACTGTGACAGGGGGCCTCCAAACTGCCCCCCCCCCCTCCTCCACCACAGGATATGGCTGCCTGCAGGTGAGACAGCGGGACAGTGTCCCAAAAAGGGACTGTCCCACAAAAATCAGGAAAGTTGGGAGGTAAGGCCTTCTCCTAGTATCTCTCATCTCTTCATTTACAGTTAAGGCCAGGGCCGGCACTAGCCACTCAGCAGCTCCTGCAGTGCAGGGAGGCACCGAGCTGAAGAGGCGCCGAGCTGCAGTGACTGCCACTCTGTGCAGGGAGGTGGTGTACACGGAACTGAGCACACCCTGCGGCGTGCGCGTGGGGGGTGATGAGTGAACAGGCTGCGCTTCTGGGAACTCGGACTCCGCACTCAGGAAGGAAGGAGAAGCTGGGCAGGCAGGGGGAAGGTGATCTGTGGGGGGCCGAGGGTGAGACTTAGGAAGAATCAGCGGGTGCTGGAGGTCAGACCTAAGAGGTAGGAGGAGAAGGAGACCCTGGGCTGCAGTGACTGCCAGCTGGCCGCCAGCGTCTCAGGTAGGAGCTGCTCCAGCCATGGATGGGGTTGCCTGGGGATATATAATAGAGTATGTCACACTGCCATAGACTTCCTGGAGTCTGGCTCCAACATTGCACTGTAGAACCCAGATAGACTGATCTAAGCATGAAATAATTAATAATTACAAAACATATTTAGCAGGCAGCCCACATAGATCAGCAGGTATGTATGTGTTACTGTGGGCGTTATTTATATATATATAAATATAAATAAATATACTGTATAAGCAGCGCTACTACTGTCGGTAAGTGTGGGTGTTATGTATAAGCCACACTACTACTGTGGGTATATGTAGAAGTACTCAGGGCATTACATGTAGAATAATGTGTGTCATAATGTCATATGGTCATTATGGTGTGCAGTATATTGTGTAAGGGGCATCATGATGTGTAGCATAATATATATTGGGAATTACTGTTGGTGGAATAATGTGTAATAGGCATGTGTAGCATTATGTGTAATGGGCATTACAGTGTTATTGGTCATTTTATATGGCCACGCCCCTTCCCCATAAAGCCACACTCCTAAAATTTTGCTGCGTGTCTTAGGCGAGCACTCCTACCAGTTTTCACTGTAGTGGTGGGGCAGTCACCAGTTGCCAAAGGGCACCATAATGACTAGTTACAGCACTGGTGCTGTGTAATGTGAATAAGATTATGCTACCATGTGGTGTCATTTGGAATGGGGTACTATTGTGTGGCCATGCGCTGTCCCTTTGTGAAGTATGAGAGGGCACACATTTATAGTTTGCAGGAGGGTGCCGAACACCCTAGCACCGGCCCTGGTTAAGGCCCATACACCTGATGCAATTTTGGGCTGTTTTCTAAACAATATGTCTAAATTGCTTAGAAATGAAACACTCACTTCGTGTGTACAGCCCATAGCGATGGCGATGCATGGTCCTGTGCATCACCATTCCCCGCTCAGATGTTTAGTGCATGCTAATATGCAAACATTAGGTTAGCACAGATTGTTCAGCATACATTGCTAATGCATAGCATGAGTATAGTGATGTGTGCTGAGCGATCTGTGCTAACCACGATCACTTAATAGAGAAAAATGTTGCCCCCTGTGTGGGGGGGCTTTAAGCTTGACAACTGCAAAAAGTAGTGAGCATACTCCCCGAGAAGAGGGGCATGCACCCTAAAATATTCTAGGTCTGGAAAAAAGAAATAAAGTGGAACAAATGAATTCAATGCGTTGTCATCAAGTACGTGAAACAATGAAAACGAGAACTAGTTCAATTCAATGTGCAAGAAGATGTAACATTTGTTTAGTTGCAACTTCTTTAATAATACATTCTCATTTGATTTGCCAAAATTATATAATTACAATGTAATTTATGTTCAGATGCAAATATTGGCAATGCATTTGTGTGGTGTTGGTTATTGATATGCGATAGTGCAGAAATTTGACACTGTCAATAGGATTATAGCTTTACTCTTTATTAATGTGGTACATGCTTAATCTAGCTTGTAAAGTAAATTTGTAGAGTGTACATATTAATCCACCTGTTTTTTTAATGTATTATTAGCAATGCACAGTATATTATTTAAATCCAACTAAAATAGAGGGCAATAATTGGGACTTTTTTTTTTTTTTTTTTACATTGCCACACAAAGATGTTTGAAAACATATTTATCCTTATGATGCAAATATAATATATCCTGTATCCAGAGGTTGTTTTTAAAGTTACAAGTAACATTATCTCACTTATACAGTATATTCCAGGACTTTAAATCTGATTTCAAAAGTGAACAAAAATACCTTTATACTGTAGTTGTGTTCCTAACGGGTGTTGTATATGGTTCCAACAGTCGGAATCCCGACAGTCATTAGCCCGACGTCGGGATCCCGACTGGCCGGACTCAGACATGATGGCGAGAGCACCAAAGCCCCTTGCAAACTCGCTGTGCTCGCCATGCTGCGGGTACAGTGGCTCACTATGCTTGCCACCTATTCTATTCTCCCTCTATGGGGGTCGTGGACCTCCATGAGGGAGAATAGCTGGTGGCCGTTGGGAACCTGGCTGTCTGTGTTTTAACAGCCGATTAAATGTCTGTCGGGTTCCCGACTGTCAGGACCCCGTCCGGCACCGGTTCTTAACATAATGCCTGATTTAGAGGTGAGTCAGAGACACACTGCATACATGCAACGTTTGATTACTTTGGACTATTTGTGGGAGGTAAAGGAGGAGCATGATAAGTCAAATGCAGGTGAATTACAGCCATTTTAAGGGCATGTCTCAACCTGCAACTGAATCCTCATATGCAGTCTTAAAGGATCCAATTTTTATTTCTGATGGACATTCTGGACAACAATAAGGTTGCTTATACCCCTTTCACATCACATTTATAATACATTGGTGCTGTAAGAAATCCCCAACCTCAATTATCCAGGTGGACCAACCAAGGACCAACCAGGATAATAGCAAGGGTTGAACCCGGCTGATGGTTTCAAAGTGTATCTGACACACGTGGACCTCTATGTACAATATTAGCATTTACACTGTATATGTAAGTTGTAATGGGATTTTCCTCTATCTTTAAACCAGGTCCATAATGTTGTTTTGAAGGCATGCTTGTTTGGGGAGAACATCTCATGTGTTTTCACACATTCTTTCTGACTGCGTATACACATAATGGGCAAAATTTACTAAGAATATGACTACATCTCAGTCATATTCGTATTTTGGATATGACTGAATACAACTGGCATTGGTAGTGTATTTGTATTTGGTAGTAGTATACCTGTCGTATTTTTACAATTCATATTTTTCGATGGGGTGTTTGGTCATATGGAGTTGTATATTTGTTTGCATATTTGTATTTGTATTTTGGTTTCCGTATGTATTTTTGCTGTTTTTATGCCTTATATATGTGTGTTTTATACATACGTATTTTGAAGAGTACGCATGTAAATTTTACTTAACAGAAAGTAACTTTGTGATTGGCTAAAAGTATAAACTTGGGAGTGTTCTCCCAGCCATTTAAAAAAACAAGCTCCCTGGCGCCTTGTGGGTTAGATAGGCGTGGTGGGGAGAGTGCAGGAGAGGTTGGAGTTTACTGAGTTATCTAGTGATTGTTGAGTGAGCTATTTGTTTGAAAATTGTCTTTTGTCTTGTGGTTTGTGTTGTAATTTAATTTTGTATTAAGTCTTTATTTGTGAGTGAAGTTTATATGTGTTTGTGTGTGTGAGAGGTAAGGAGTGGAGGGTGTTCTTTGTCTTTTTGTTTTTCAGAGTATGGTTTGTTCTTGTGTGTGCAATGTCTGTGTATGATAGTGAGAGTATGATAGTGAGAGTAGTCAGGTGGGGGGAGGATTAAACAAGAGATATGCAGCCTCTAAGGAACCTGCACATGCTGCTGCTGATGTTCTGGTTCATGAGACCGGCGTCTTTTTCTAAGCATGTGTCAGAACATCAGGTAGCCTACAGCCCACAATGACAACTTCTCTATGTATAAATGAGTACCCATCTTTGTAACAAACAGAGAAGTGTGTTTGTGTGTTGTTTTATAAGGTACTCATTTGTTCATGGGAGTAGCTGTAGGCTAATATATGAGTCATTTCACATGTGAAAATATTGAAAATGTGAAATACACCTGGAAATGATGGAGTATTTTTCAGTAGTATTTATTCACGCTTTGTACTTCTTTACACCTAGTATATGTATGTATTTATAAGTACCAATTGTTAGTAAATTTCTAATTAACATGAGAGTAAATGTAAAATACAAGTAGCATTCTTTCGATGGTGTATTTATTCATATAACTAGAGGGATACAAATATGACTGGTAGTATAGGCCATAAATGGCAAAATACAAAACTACTTCCACATTAATGCATTTTTAAAATACAAATATCTGCCAAAATAAAAATAGGACTGAATACGAATATGCCAATTCCTTCCATATTTTGCTTAGTAAATTTTACCCAGTGAGTGATGTGCAGTTAAATTATTTGCACTTATGGCCAAAAAAGGTGCAGCCTCTTATAAGGAAATTTGATGTAAGTATGTCAAAGCAACTGCAAGCTTTGCAGAGTTCATTGTTAGAATAAATATGGCTTTTAGGATTTGTACCTTATGTGCCTAGTATAGGACAGATGCACTGATAAGGATGATGATGATGATGATGATGATGATGATGATTATGATTTCTAGGGGCAGGTGACATTACATCACAGGTCTTCTGCAATGCTACTAACAGATCAGGTACGTTTTCTGTAGGTAAATTGTGTAACTGTTATGTGTTTTCATTTTTTGTATTGTTTGGACAATTGTCTTTTTTTACTGTGGGAATCAGTATTGTTAATATCCTTTGTTTCTTACTGTGGGGGCCACTGTGTTTGTTTTATTTTATTGTGGTGACCAAAGTGTTTCATTTTGTTTATTAATAGTGTTTATTATTATATATTTACTCTATGGCCAATGTGTTTGTTTAATTGTATGTTGGTGATGAATGTGTTTTTAATTATTTTACTGCATGGGGCCAATGTGTATTATATTTTTCCTGTATGGGCCAGTGCTTTGTTTATTCGGGTCAGTGTGTTTTTATTTTTTACCTGTTGGGCAATGTGTGTGTTTTGTAGTGCAGAACTTATCCTGCAGGGCCATTCCGCTTCAAGTGCACAGTAGTTCTGTCCTCTTTTTCACAAAAGTTAGAAGATGTAATACACTTTGAAAATGGCCCTTTGTTTAAATAGGCTGGTGTTGCAATATTTACCAAGATCTGTTTTGTCATTGAGTTTTCTATATTTCCTCTCTCTTTTGGGGTTATTCAGAGTTGATCATACAGCAGAGAATTCATAGGTAGGACGATAATGAAATAACTGCACATGTGTACAACTCATAGTACACATGCACAAGGCCATCCTGTAATAAAATCCTGCTACTTTTTTTATAGGTAGCCGTGCGCAAGTTAATTGACAGAAAGCTATAGTTTGTGGATGGTAACAGTCCGTTTTCTGGGAATGTAAGGGAAAACACAGGCATGGCCAGGTGTTTAAAGGGTGTTTAAAGTGTGATGTCATTTCGGCCCTGATCAGTCGGTTTCTATCACACCTGCCAAGTAAGTACTGGGCTACGCACAGACTGAACATACTAGAAAATCATTCGATAATGAGTGTGTTGCAAATGGGTTTGCTGCTAATCAGAGGCATGCAATATCTTCTCAAGTGATTCACAGCATTACTCTGGTTGGCGGTGATTACCTGATTGCAGGGTTCTGCCAATTAGCAGTCCAGAGATCAGGTGTTCTGACCCCTAATGTCTGTTACTGATTATATATCATGTTGTTTTATTTAATCTTCTATAACACATAAGGACATAATTATGTTTTTGAAAGTGTATAAGGTCGATGGATCTACGATGTCTATATCGAACATGTTATGGTGTTATGGTTATGGTAGACCACACTTCGTTGAATGCATTTATTTAGACACTTAAATATAGTTGACCACGTCTAGATTGACAGTAGCGGAAGTTAGAGGCAAGCATTAGTCAGGAACATGGACGATGGTCACATGGTTGACATGAGTTTTTCACTTTTTTGTGGAGCAGGTCAACTTGGTACATACTTTACAATCCAAGTGGACATAGAATTAGATTATAATAGTGTGCTGAGCGTATCAAGACACCATGCCCAAAGCATGCGCGTGCCATGTTAGGGGACACTGTGCCCTTATGCAGTATCCATGTCGACCTATCATGACATAGCCAACAAAAAATGTGATAAACTCATGTTGACCATGTGACCATCTATCTTTAGATGTATGTACACAGTTTTGACTAAGGGTGGTTGATCTAGACAGTGTCAGTCTGCAGTACCATAACCTTTTAAAAGATAGGCTTAGAATGATGGTCTTTACATCTCTCTACAAGGAGTAGGGGTTATGTCAATAAAATATGCATAAACTGACCCATAAAGTTTATAATTATAATGTGAACTCCCATTTTAAAACGTGACAATAAATAAATTAGTAATTAATAATACATAATTACAACTAAAGAAAAGAGAGACCTGGGTGATATTTGACATGTTCATTTGATGCATTTATCATTAACCAAATTAACCATGTTTAGCATTGTACAATAAACTGGTTATACAATATTTATAATACATAATTAAATACATATTCTCGTTCTGCAATGTTCGTGACATTTCATAGTGTTAGCAGCGCCTTGTAGTATACATTCAGTATTTGCTGTCACTCATGGATACTGTTATTATGATCATAAATATAGATAAGCTCCTCAGTTAATCAAATAGCCTATTTTGCCTATGCATGAAACATTTCTGTTCATGCAGTGCATCGAAAGTCAAATATTGCAGAGTGTTCCTGTGGATAGCAATTTAATAGTCAAACTAAGATCAATATTAGAAATTCTGCAATATTTCCATTGAGAATGAGTAAAAATGATTGGTTTTCCTGAAAGGCATATTTTAAAGGTCATCCATTTTGAAGAAATGGTAACAGAAATGGAACAGTCTTTATTCAACTAGTAGTTCAACTAGTACACAACTAAATATAGATCACGTCAGGAATTATATATTCCCCATGGTACCGCTGTGTTGATGAACTGTTGTGATCACTTAAACATCACCTTATAGAAATCTCATTTAGAGATGAGAGACAAAAGATTGTATTTTTAAATATTGATAATGTTTTAACAATATCATAATCAATCTTATGATCAATAATCAAGCTGTTTTATGGGTTAGGGCTCTGTGAACAATGAAAAGCTTAAAATTCACACAAAAATTCCACACAAGAAGACATTCAGGAGATGTGGCCCCTTTGTAAGGTTTCAATGACAACTCTGTTCCATTGACCTCAGCCTGGCTGACTATTGCAAGCTGACTATTGTTAGTTTGTCATATTTTAAAGTAACTCATATCATCTGTTACACCAGTATTGTAGTATCTGCTTGCAAACTGCTATATTTAGGTAACTCATATCATCTGTTACACCAGTATTGTAGTATCTGCTTGCAAACTGCTATATTTAGGTAACTCATATCATCTGTTACACCAGTATTGTAGTATCTGCTTGCAAACTGCTATATTTAGGTAACTCATATCATCTGTTACACCAGTATTGTAGTATCTGCTTGCAAACTGCTATATTTAGGTAACTCATATCATCTGTTACACCAGTATTGTAGTATCTGCTTGCAAACTGCTATATTTAGGTAACTCATATCATCTGTTACACCAGTATTGTAGTATCTGCTTGCAAACTGCTATATTTTGGTAACTCATATCATTTGTTACACCAGTATTGTAGTATCTGCTTGCAAACTGCTATATTTAGGTAACTCATATCATCTGTTACACCAGTATTGTAGTATCTGCTTGCAAACTGCTATATTTAGGTAATTGTGCAAATATTTTTATAAGATTTGAAAGTGAGTGAGAATTTATTAGTGGCTGGGATGGTATGTAACCTCTTACCATTTGTTATCTTAGTTTTATTGCTAGTGGAAGAGGGGCTCTGGCTGGGTGGGGTCTCAATCAATTAACTTAGAAACAGCTTTTAGTATATATTGTGAACACAAGGCTGACCTCAGCCTGGCTGACTATTGTTAGTTTGTCATATTTTAAAGTAGGAATATTTTTAAGTAGGGCGAAAACAGTTACATAGATTAAAGCTTGGACTTATTCTGGACTTAAACTGGACAGAAACTGCCAACCAACTTAACATCTTCGTATCAAAGTGAATCAGAAAGACACCAGCAACCCAGAAAACCAAGACTGCTTTGAGTGAGCTCACTTCATTCTCACATCATACTACTCCTGGCTGCTTAATCTGCCTATTCAGCTGTGATATCACCATTTCTCCATCTGCTAAAACTTTTTGAATATCACTCTTTATGCTTGTACTTGCACTGTCCGTTTTGAAAATGCCCAGCTGTACCTCTTATGACTTTACCTCTCTTGCTGTTCCATTGAGAGTAGGTGTCCCTGATTATTTTATTCTTGGCCCTCTTCTCTATCTCTACATGTCCTCTCTGGGTGAACTTATTTGCTCACTCGACTTCCACTATGCCGAAAATACAAAAATCTACCCCTCGTTTCCTGATCGTTCTCCTTCCATCCTAACTCATATCTCCAACTGTCTCTCTGCTGTCTACTCTTGGATGACCCAGCGCTTTTTTAGACTTAAAATATCAAACACTAAGCTGACCTCTTCCGACCCTCCTGCATAAAACCTGACCATCTCTCATCCTAACCTGTTTATGCTCACCTCTCCCCCTTCTGTGTTACCCCTGTCTGTCTAACCCTCCCCTTTAGAATGTAAGCTCTCACGGGCAGGGCCCTCTCTCCTCATGTGCCTTTCTTAGAATATATAAACCACTGCCACCCTGATAATTGCTTCAGTGTCCTGTCCCCTGATGCAACTATCTGTATTAACCATGTACTTGTCCTAAACTGTCTTGTAATGTAATTTTGTTTTGTGTTTGCTCATAACTATGCTCTGTACAGCGCTGCGGAATTTGTATGCGCTATATAAGAAACTGTTAATAAATAATAAATAATTGTAATGTTCAGAACTGTATACAGAGCCACAGTATATCTTCGGCTCCCACAAATAAGGACCACTCCCCTTTGACCTACTGGCTCAATATGTGGTGTACAGTAAAAAGAGGAAGAAAGTTTTTATCACATATAAAAACAGCCCTGGAAAACGGGGCTAATGGAAAATGTATTCATGGAAATATTAACAAACATTCACCATACTGTATGTTGCCTCAGGCCCTAATAGACTTCTTGAACCTTTGTCGGTACTTATGTAGTATCTGGGCGTCCGATTTAGAAATCGGATCGGATCGCATCGCATCGCATGCGACCAAATCGTATGCGATGCGATGGTCAAGATTTTTCCATAGGATTCAATGTTAAAATGGTCTGAGTCCATTTTAACATAGAATTCAATGGGAAAAAGGGGTCCTTTTCCTTTCCCCACTATCCAAGTGGGCATGGAGTTGGATATAAACCTGTGGCGAGCGTAGCGAGCCACCGAGCCCCGCGAGGGGACACAGAATACTTTTTAAGAAATATGCGTTCGCTCGCCACGCTTCGGGCTCGGTGGCTCGCTGCGCTCGCCACGCTATATAAAATCAACTCTATGCCCACTTGGATAGTGGGGAAATGAACAGGACCTTCTTAACATTGAATCCTATGCAAAATCGCATCGAATCGCATCGTATCGCATCTGATTGTATGCCTTAAGGTAAGGCATACAATCACAAAATCGGCAGCCCAGATACTACATAAGTACCCATTTGTCAAATATTTTGTCATAAATAAATGGAACAGCAAGGGTATATTTTATTTCTTGCTAAATTAAGCATATTACCTTCTGTACTATCCTGTATATTATAGATAATTGATGGGTTGATATAGTAAGCAGTGACAAGAGTGGAGAAGTGGACCAGTGGAAATGTTGTCTTTAGAAACCATTTAGCTTCTACAGTACCTATCATTTTATAGAATGAACTTTGGGTCAGTTTTTCCACAGGTCTACTTCTGCACTCATTTCACTGCTTGATTTTTCAACCCCATAGCTTGACAAACAAAGGGCTACCAGCAGTGGCGTAGCTAGAATTTTTTCTTCCGGTGTGTCCCCCACCAGCCACCCTACAGAGTCCCCTGCCCTGCTTCACATAAGATTTAGCAAATCTTATGTGCTGCCAGTCCGACCTCCGATACGCACGGGACCGCGCTTTGGGTCTGACTGAGTGTCCAGACATGGGATTTGGCCCGATTTTACTGCCCGATCCTTCTGAATTGGGTGAAATCGGGACCAAATGGCATAGCATGAGCTATCTACAGGCTGAAAGATAACAAAGCACTGACAGCTCTCTTTTGCCAGAGCTGGGCTTTATACCTTCAGATCTAGGCTGATTGGCTGAAGTGATCCTCTGCCAGAAAGTGGGTCCTGACTGGACCTTGCGGTGTGACAGATGAACAGGAAGTGTCATGAAACTGCCGATGGAGGAGAATGGTGCCAAGGCCGGCGTGGTGGACCCGCATGGGTGCACAGCAGGCCACCGGGCCACTGAGACTGAATGCCACAAGGACAACAACTGGACTCCAGATGGGGCAGCAGATGATGGTCAACACATAGCAGAGCACCACAGGTAATGCAATGTGTGGCTGGGGAGTGCTGATAACCTTCATTTTGTGTCAGTATAGTTTGGAGCAGAGAAGGAAAAGGGGTGAGAGGATTAAAACTTTCAAATATATTAGGGGTTTAACAAGGTCCAGGAGGGAAACATCCTTCAAATAAAGAGAAGTATTAAAATGCGATGACATGCTCTGACACTGGAAGGAGGTAGGTTAAGAGGAAATTTTAGGAAAATTACTTCTCAAGAAAGATAATGAACATGTGGAATAGCCTCCCATCAGAGGTGGAAGAGGCTAGGACTAGGTATGCCAATCCCGGGATCGGGATCTGCAGGATCCTGGGATTTAGAGCATTTTTGTCCAGGATTTGAATCCCAGGATTGGGGCCTCCAATCCCAGTATGATGGGATCAAAATGTGCATGCATTTGATCCCTAACTCCCGTGTAGCACTGAGCAGACCGGGGAGGAGGCGGGTAACTCGGAGTCTGGGCAGATGCGGCGGAGTGGGAACACTGTGTGGCTGTGTAGTGTGACCTCTCACATCATGCTGCACTGCCTGGCAACAAGGTTGTGTGGCTGTGCAGCATGATGTTATAGGTCACACTGCACAGCCACACACTGTTTCTCAAACCTCTGCGTCTGCCCGAATACCGAGTTACCTGCCTCTTTCCCAGTCCGTGAGTCACCTGGAGGCACCTCACCTTCTCCACCACCTGCCACCGTAGCTTTTCTCCCACCTCTCATGTGGTCATTGGGCATATCAGGAGACCAATCCCGGGATCCCGGGATTGACAGTTTTTCAATCCCAAATCCCGGGATTGAAAAAATGGCCCGGGATTGGCCTCCCTAGCAAGGACATTAGAGCAATTTAAACATTCATGGGATAGACATAAGGATATCCTTGCATAGAAATAGGAATCAAATAGGGTTTGAAGTAACAGTATGGGTATTACTATTATTAAAACATTTTTATAAGGCAGTCTTCCAGAAATCCTCCTATTCCTCTATGCTGAGAGGCCAAACAGGTCGACAGCAGTCAAAACTGCTCAGCCGCCCAGTTATAGAGAGCCCAGGAGCTGATCAAAGGATGGTTGGCTGAATTTCGTGGTAAGCCTTATATCTTTGTGTGGTTGGACTGGCCCGTCAGCCTGTTAGCCCATGTAGCATTTGTCAGAAGTGGCAGATGTTCAGCCTGGCCATATTACCACACCAAGTAGTGGGAGATTGAAAAAAAATATATATAATTTGTAAGAACTTAATATCTTGTATAAATTGGGCTGCTTTTACCCTACCTAAAAAATATATTTTTTTTAATCAGTTGGGTGCTTTATTATCTGCAATCTACTATACGGTATATGAATAACGCAAAACTTCTGAAACATTTGCAAAAGTTGGGCTGCTTATTTTAGATAAAAGTGTAGCTAGAACTAAAGGAGAGAGTCTGCAGGTCTCTAACCTCAAATATATGAGTTAGAACTCATGGTAATACCAGGCATTATCTAGCACTATGACTGTTATGAATAAGTGTACAAAGTGCACTAAGTTAGCAGTATGCAGGGGCTGCTTAGTGGAGTTGTCTAGTTTCCAGTTAATGCAATAATTTTTGGAAGTACCGAGTGCTCACCTTTTGACAATGTTTACATCCATGTGTATGTTAATGATGCAGTAAATTGTAATAAAGGATCTTTGTCAGAAGCAGGAAATAATGAGAATAAACAATGTGTTATGTGTGTTTATTGTTAATTGATGTGGCTCCTGGAGTCTTGCTCGACAGGTGGAACTAGGAGGTATCACAGATAGGACCCTTAAGGGGTATGGGGGTGTCTTTTAGGGATCCCCTTTAACCATATATCCATAAATCTGGGACCCATGTCCCTGACAGGTGTCTGCAGTGGTCTCAGATGAGGCAGTGGACAGGTAAGGGTATTAGACTGGGGATGGGAATGGTTCGGTAGTGAAAGGGAAAACAAAAAGTTATGGTATAAAGTCTCTGTGTGAAATAAGTCTAGACTGGAGTGATCAAGACAAGAAAAAGCAACTTGCAGGGACGGACTGGCCATCTGGCACTACTGGCAAATGCCAGAGGGGCTGATGGCCAGGTGGGCCGATTTCTTTATGCAAAGTGGAGGCCCCGTCTCCTAATCGGTGCACAGAGAGAGTCACTGGAGTTACAGCAGGTTCGGGGGCTCTCTCTGTGCGCTGCTGAGGTCCAGGAGAGGGGGGAGGCCTCACACACCGCTATTCCCCTCTCTCCTGCAAGCTGGGAGAGGCAGCGCGCGCATGCACGGTGGATGTGTGAATGCTCCTGCACACACCCAGCATGTCCACGTGCGCGACAAAGGTTGCACGTGTGCACAAATGCCAGTGCCGATTCAGTGGCCCAGTCCAATGCTGGCAACTTGTGTAAAAGTTTATATGAATGTCTGCCCAAATGGTTTTAGACAAGTAGCTTTGAACCTGACCAAACCTGACAAATTATAGCAGCTGTGCATGATCCATTAGTAATGCTTTGACCAATGAATGACAAAAGAAGGGTACTTGCGTGGGTTTCCTCCGGGTACTCCGGTTTCCTCCCACAATCCAAAAATATACTGCTAGGCTAATTTGGCTCCCAACAAAATTAACCCTAGAATGTCTGTGTGTGCATGTACATGTGGTAGGGAATATAGATTGTAAGCTCCACTGGGGCAGGGACTGATGTGAATGGTCAAATATTCTCTGTAAAGCGCTACGGAATCTGTGTGCGCTATATAAGAAACTGCTAATAAATAAATAAATAAATAATGATAACAGCATAAAGTCTAATATGATAGGGAAGATATAATTTTTAACTATTAAAATAATCAAATATCCAAAGAGATGGTAACAAGTCTAGAGAGACAAGATTTGGTATAATTAGTAAACAAAATATGAGTTACTGTTATCAATATTAACTAATTTTCCCTATCCCCTGTATTTAAAACAAATTGAATTTTAATAGATCTAATTGTGGGGGAAAAAATATTCTATATTCAACAAATGGTAATAACTTTAAATATTGTTCATTCTTGTCTTCCCCTGGTAGCTTATATGTGGAGTGAATTGAGTGGTCTATTATCAATCCATAACATCTGCTGCAGTGTCAGGTGATTAAATGGGTGTCTCTAGGGCACTAAGCTGGGATGGTTTTCTTAATGCAGTAGGGTATTGTGCAAACAAACAGGCACTGATACGGTCTATGATTGTCACAATTATTCACTCAGCTGATAGATCTTCCTGTATTAGCTGCTTGATCATCCTTATTTTTTTCTATTTAAAATATAGTAGATAAAATGTCAAGCCTGCAGAAAGAGGAATATGAATGATATAACAGTTTGCAGCCACTTTCTTCTTAAAAAAATAATGATATGCTGAGAATAACAAAATGCAGCAGTTTTATGTCACTGGAAGAATTTAATGAAAATGTAGGTAATGTATCAAAAGGTAAAGATCACAGAGCGGTTCCTTAAATGTTATGTTTATATGCAAAGAAGAGCTAATTCAATATAAACATCACTCATTCTGTTAAACAAATATAGCCTAAACTTTTTAAAGAATTGCTATTGCAAAAGCATGCCTTTAAGCAATATTATTATTATTATTATTATTATTTTGCACAAGCAGCTCAGTTAAAACAAATAGTAATGTCACTGCCCTCAGAACAGTGCAGCGGTGCTCACCGGTCTGGTGGCTTCAGTCCCTGTGCTTCTCCGGCATGTGGCTGATGGGCTCCAGCAGGTAGGAGGCATAGGCGGCGGCTACCCGGAGGGTTCGATCTCTCTCCGTTGTCTGCTTTGGGTGTGGGCGCCGCCATTTTGCTTCCAGGAGGTTGCACAGAGTTCCCGCTTTTTTCTGACCTCTGCTGGAGGTCTGGTCTAATGGCAGTCACTGAGGAGGGATTTTTGCCAGGACACTGAAGTTCCTGTTGCTGCAACAACTTCTGTGTACCCTGACCTAGAGCTGGCTGCAGTATTCTCAGATCCTGTTTTATCAGGTTTATCCATGTCACCAGCAACCGGTCCTGTGCTTTCACGGTTCCGTCTCCACTCGGCATCTTCAGTTTCACTATTATGCCGATTGGACTGTCTTCAGTTACGTTTGAATTTCATTGTCACTGATAAAAATTATATAAAACAACTTTAACAGTTTAACAAAGGTTATGCATCTCTGCCATTCAGAGATGTGTTGTAATCATATGTTCTTCTCCCTTAAAGAGGCGTGCTCTTTTCCCCAATATGAGTGTGGTATGAAAAGCAAACATCCCTATAAAACTATAAACCAGCTTAGTGTACATGACATGCAATACACCACATGCATCTGTATTTAAGGCTTTACAAACGGATAGCTGGTGGTCAGAACAGCAGCATCCCAATGAGCATAATCTTAAGAGGCTCAGTAAACATACTTACTTTTTCCCCTACCCTTAACTCTTCCTCCCTGCTGCCTGACCCTAAACCCCCATAGTGCCTAAACCTAAACACATCCATCCCCACAGCCTAATGCTAAAGGCTCTTGTCATACTGAATGGAATGGCGACTGTTGGGATTCTTGTGTTGTCATTTTCAATAGTGCTGTGACCACTGGTTGGGATTCCCAGTGCCAGGATTTTGACTGCCTGCATCCAAATCGCTGGCATGCTGAATGCATCCATTGCACCATTGCCCATCATTGCAAAGTACCGATTTACAGTATTTTGCTCATGTGTAGGATCCATTGTCCAAGTGTGCAAATGGGTCCTGTGGCATAGGACACCAGCTGGCATCAGACTGTTATTGATTGACATTCTGATGTCGTTTTGGGGGTGGTGACTGGCTCCATTTCCAAAAACTTAGGTGTGCTGGCAGGGGTGCAGAGAGCCATGCTGGGCCCCTGTAAGGAGATACAGGCTGTAGCTTAAAATGTGGGCTTGATGACACCCATTCAGAATAAAATACATGACATATGGGAGGGGTCATTCCAATTTAACATGGGGGGCAGGTGAGTGCGGGGAACGGCACCCACTTCCTACTTTACCTATCAGAAAGCAATTTCCCCCTCCTTGGTCAGCACCATCTTCCCATTGTAATTTTGAAAGATGATGTTGGCCACTAGAGAGCACAGACTCTGGCAAAGTGCTACACCAGCACTGTTGCACTGGCCATAGCACAGGAAGGAGGTGGTCATGGACTTGTAATTAGTACCAGCTCTGTTCATCTTGATGCCACCATTCAGAGGGTGAGAAGAGGCCATTGGTCTCCATCAAAGGATGGAGATTTCCTGTCCTCTGTGATGAGCAGCTTGAGTGACACCATGGGATCACTGGATCCTAGGATGCTGGTGTGGGATCACTACTGCAGCAGAAGGCATATGCTTGTAACAGATGCCTCCTGTTGAATTACAATACAGTGCTAACACTGCAGCTTACTTGGCCCCAGAGATGATAGCATCATGCAACTCACCTAAATGTCCCATAGAATGCAGTTTGAGTTTTCAAGCTTAAACTTGCAAGCTGATGAAACCTGCTGGCTTAATATGAAAACAGTACAATTCCTTTCAGAAAATATATTTGCTACCTTCTTGTGTAGCAATTCATATTATTAATTATTGCCTATTGCATGCCAAGCTAACGTATAACTTTATTATTACGTTAACCAACTTCTCAAAATCTGCCAGACTAATTTCACAACACTATAATGTTGCTCAGAATACTGTGTTAAAAAAATAGTTCTATAAATGATTGGATTTCAACTTATTACAATATTGTCTCCATAGTATTTTTTAAATATTATATTGATCTATTAATTGCAGTGTTATTAGTTTATTTATTTATTGTTATATTGATCCCTATCATAAATTAAGGAATTATGCTGATTAAATATATGTATTGATTGCTTTGGGCTCTCAACACCTTTAGGCCCTTATTCTGGTTGACTCGCAAGGTTATGAATTTTTCAGCCTTTCCAGTCCACCAAGGGCCGCCTGCACAGCCGCCCCCCGGAACCCCTGCAAGCATGCCTAGTCATCCATTTGCAGCCTTGGGTGCGGGGGATAAATCATTTGATATATATCCGAGACACCACTATAGTGTCTTAGACCTGCTGACGTCAGCTACCTGCCCCCCACACCCAGGCAATTTGCATGGGAATACCCATAAAATACTGGGCATTCCCATATGCAATTTGCCCAGGCTGCTGCCACACCCCATCCCACGCACCGCGCTCGGACTTCAGTATGCAAACGCTGTGGGTGCTGTACAGTCACAACAATCACCCCCTGTGCAAAATGCACTGGGGATTAATTGAATCTGAATAACCCTTTTAATGAACAATGACCCTTATTCTGATCGCAGTACAATTTGATCTCAAAATGGGCAAAGACATGTGCACTGCAGGTGGGGCAGATGCAACATGTGCAGGGAAAGTTAGATTTGGGTTGAGTTATTTTTGTCTCTGTGTAGGCAAAATACTGTCTGCATTATTTTTACACTGCAATTTAGATTTCAGTTTCAACAAACCCCACCCAAATTTAAGTCTCTCTGCACATGTTACATCTGCCCCGCCTGCAGACACATGGTTTTGCCCATTTTGAGAACAAATTTGTACTGCGATCAGATCTGAATAAGGGAAAATATCCCTTAAACTCCCCAGGACTCCAGAACAAAATATATCTTTTGTGGAAGCTGGAAGATTTCACAAAATATATCTTCAAAGATATCTTTAGTTGCCAGAGCCATGAGTATGCTGTCATGTATAGTGAGAATTTTACTGCATGTGCAGATGACAGAGGGGCTTGTTACCGATGCATGGGAGCACATATCATTAACGATATAGTGCGTACACACTAGACATGCACAAAAATATAATTAACAATATCGTTATTGTGCATATCTTCAAAAAAATTATCTAAAGTTTACCCAGCAGTATAAAAAGAACTTTACTATTGGTTCAGATGTCTAGTGAGAACTAACAGCATCTGTGGGCATGTATTTGGAAATACATTGTCATATGCAGTAATACAGGGCTCGACAAACCCCGGGCGCCAGGTCGCCACGGCGACCAGATTTTCCTTGCTGGCGACTAGATTCTGTGAGAGGTGTGGCCTGCCACCTGACCTGCCTAAGCCACATAGCCGCGGTCACACTGCCTCTCAGCGGTGTTTAGCTCCACTCCAGCAGGAAGCCGTGAATGTCCTCACGACTCCTTCCGCCCTCCTGCTAATTGTATGTATTACAGGCTGGCTGGCCTCCCTCTCAGCATAGCACGGAGATTTTCCCTCCCCTCTCAGCCTAGCTTGGAGATTATTTCCCCCTCTCCCTCTCAGCATAGCGCAGAGATTATTTCCCCCACTCCCTCTCAGCATAGCGCGGAGACACGCCCCCACCAGCGAGATGCCGCGGGTGACTGTCAGCGTAGCTCCAGTGACAGTTACTGTGTGAGGTGGCTGGCTATTTGAAACCCGCTCCCCTGCCGAGAAACAGGATGCAGTGATAGTGCAACTCCAGCCCAGCCACCCTGCTGTGTATCTTACCCTCTCCGGCATCATAAGCCCGCCTGCTTGCTAATTGTAAGTAACACTGGCTGGCTCCCCTCTTAGCGTACACCGGAGATCCGGACCTCCGCACTGACACCCTGCCTACCCTCTCTCAGCATAGCTCGGTGTCCCCCCCCCCCCCCCCCCACTCGGTCACCGCAGCTCCAGTGACTGTTACTGTGTATATCAGCCCTCCTGTTTGCTAAATGTAAGTACTTCTGGCCAGCTCCCCTCTCAGTGTACCCCGGAGATCGATCAGGACCTCCATGATGCCACAGCAACCCCCCTCCGGAGCTCCTAGTTTCTGGAGCATATCTGCCATTTAAAATCCACCTGTGCACATATCCCTATACATGTGGTGGAATCAGGACATCTGTCAGAATGAACTTAGGTCTACAGTCATTAGGTCGACTGGCAGGAAGGTCGACCTGATTTAAGGTCGACATGGGCCAAGGTCGACATGACTTAAGGTCGAATTTGCATAAAGGTCGACATGAGGAAGGTCGGCTGGTCATAAGGTCGACATGGGGTTTTCAATGTTTTTTTATCCGAATGTCGACACAGTCGACATGTACACAGTTGGCAATGAGAATCGGACCCTCGCATCGCTCGCTTCGCTCGCAATGCATCGGGCACGGTGGCTCGCTTCGCTCGCCACAGCTTTAATAACCTCCTCCACTCCCTAGTGGATGGTAGGGCATGAAATACCGCCTGTCGGCACATGTCGGCTCAAAAAACAGTGAAAAACCCCATGTCGACCTTATGACCAGTCGACCTTCCTCATGTCAACCGTTATGCAAATTCGACCTTAAGTCATGTCGACCTTGGCCCATGTCGACCTTAAGTCAGGTCGACCTTCCTGCCAGTCGACCTAGAGGGGTCGACCTAATGACTGTAGACCTAAGTTCATGCTAATAGATGACCGCTTCCCCATGTGGTGTGGTAGTCAAACAATAATTATTATGCAGAAAAGAGCTATACATGGTGCAGTTCTACAATAAAGTCAGTAACTTTAATGCTTCTTTAATTAAAGTACACCGTGTACATGTTGTCAGTCTTTGGGGGACGATTTACTTTGTCTGGCTCCTAAACTTTTGTGCTGGCTCCTACATTTTAGAAAAATTTGTCAAGCCCTGCAGTAATAACAATGGGCCTAATTCACCTTTTAGCAAGGCTGCAATTTTTGCAAGTGGACAAAAACCATGCTACACTGTAGGTGAGGCAAATGTGTCAGATAAAAAGTCTAAGTCATGCCCAATGTCATTTTGTGACTTTCAATAATTAATGGTCATCCATATTGTATTGTATTTTTATTATTATTGTTTAGTTATATGGAACCACAAGGATTCCTCAGCTCTTAACAATACTTAAATTAGCAAAAACAAGAAAATAATGACTTACAGTACAAGGCAATTTAGGACAAGTACAGTACGTGGTAATGGTAAATAAAGAAAGTTGCATCAGGGATCAAAACACTGAAGTATGTTATTTTATAGTGACCAAAGTCACAGGACAGTGCATAACTGCAACTAAAATCCAGCACTTTCAAATTGTCTGCCCCTTATTAGCTATTAATCTATCATATCAATAATTGTACCTGTGCATTTGAGGTACCCACATATTAAAGAGGGTAGTTCCCTTTTAAAAAGGATGCACAGTTTAATAAGCTAGTAATTGCTATGGGAAATATTTATTTTCCAAAGATGGAGGGAGGCCATTGTGCCCTATTTATACCATACTGTCCTGCACACACAAAGTGGCACCCTTGCTTTAAAGAGGGGCATTTCCTATATTAAATAAGTTACCCCTATAACGCCATTATCGGGTCAATGACTAAAAAAACACATAGAAATATATTTTTCCTCAGATTCCAGAGTGGGGAATCTAAATACCAGATCTCCCATCTTGTGTTATATAAAAAAAAGTGGTTTATTATTATTATTATAATTATTATTATTGTTATTATTAATATTGATAGGTTTTCTAGTTTAACATTTAGGGTTCAATAAAATTAAGTGTGATTTGCGAGATGCAAAGTGTTAGTTGCCATTTTCTTAGTGAATTCGCATTTCAAATAACTTTTTCTGTCCAATTAGCAACACACTTTTAACCAGCGTAAACTTACCATTTTACATGCGCACCTCACTGAGGGTAGGAAAAATCTTTATTTTAAGTTTCAAATGTTGGAATAACATGCAGAACACATTGGATACCCTGTAAATAGGCATTTGGATGTTTCCAATTAGCTTAATCAGGACAATAATTACATGTCATTTTGATGATTTAAAAATTGATCTTAAATGATATAGTCACAACAAAGTACTCCAAGAAACACATTTGCCTACTTTTTTGATTTTGTTTTTTTTAACGAAAATAAATTAATAATTTTTTAAGAAAAAAAAAATAATAATGTGTAAATCATAAATTCAACACCTCCAGCACAATTCTTTCCTTATGACCACTAACAGCCTTCTGTATAATTCTGCAAATTAAATTGTCATTTTTTGGGGGGTCCAGGGAAGTCAACCCACTATTTCATGCTCTTCTCTCACATTTTATTTGGCAGACATTTTGCAAAACTCAGCTGTGAATAAAACAAATAGGCTTTTTAATTGGATTATAAAATTCTCAGGATAGCACATTTGTGAGAATTTCTGGAAACAATTTGCAATTCGCACCTTATTGGATTGAGACCGTAGTATAATATTGTTCCACTTCTAATTATATTTACCAAAAAAATATCTTTGCATAACATGATATTTTGTTATAAAAATATTTATTATTATTATTATTATTATTATTATTAATAATAATAGGAATAATAAAAATAATATTTTTGTTATACATTGATAACTAACAATAGTTTTACAGTAAACTAATATAGCAAAATATAATATCCTACAGATTAACTTTAAATGCATTAAATGAATAATAATAATAATAATAATAATAATAATAATAATAATAATAATAATAATAATAATAATAATAATAGTAATAACACAAACTCTCCCATTACAGTTTAAGAAACAATTTTGCAAACATAGTAATTTAATTTCAAGGACTTTTTGCAGCTTTGCAGGATTTTTTTTAGCAGGGGCATCTATATATTATTTATCATTTTATTATATTTATAATTTTATTAGTAAAGTGCTAACATTCTACAGTATGTCACTGAAGCAAAATAATCTCAATGCCCACTAAACAGACATAAAGAATACCATCAGTGTGACCTGTTTAACTGATAATATAATGCACAGCTGCACTGAAACAGTATTTTACAGTAAACATTATTTTATAATGAATTACTTCCAAACAGATAATTAATACTTTAAGCTATAATAAGTTTATGCAAATTTCAGTCATATTTTAAAAATAAAATACAAATCCCATGTTTCCATTTATTGCTAGATTATTATTATTATTATTATTATTATTATTATTATTATTATTATTATTAATAATAATAAATTAAGCTGAATACTCAAATAGTAAATGAATAAATATGCTTAAAAAAACCCCTAACTTTAAAAGAAGTTTCCTGTTAAGAATTCTATGGAAATTTTTGTTGCTTTTACATCAGTGACATCTAGTGGCTACTCTTGCAGGTTGCGGAAATCTTAATTTATCAAATGTATTTTGTACATAATGCAAAAAAAAGTATGCACATAAAAAACACACAATCCAAACAGATAAATATTCATTTGCACTGTACATTAACACATATATCCATAATATTGTTATTGTGTGAATTTCAAAAAGTTAAGTAACTGTATCGCAAATTTTTAAACCCTTTTATCCCCCTTTTAACCTTTTTAGATAAGGAATTTGAAATGTTTATTTAACATTTGCTTCTGGTTCTGAAATATTTACATTCAGGAAGAACAATTTATATAATAAAATTAAACTGACACTATTCTAGTTGTCTTTTTTCATATTAGTTTAATATTTCAATTCACTATTATTTGTTATGTAAATGTGTTAAATCAGGTTTCTGAAACTAGTTCTGTTAAGTACTATTTGGTAATCTCGGCTAGGTAGTCTAAATACAATTGAAATAATCTATTAGCTATTGATAATTATCCTAAACTATCAATTTATGACCTCTAAATTGTAATCTATAAAATTGCCCTTTATTTCTGTCTAAATTAATTATAGAACTCTGTCATCCATTTGTTTTGATTTTTATTGTGCAGCACTACTGAACTATGTTGCAATGTAAAAAGATTATTATTATTATTATTATTATTATTATTATTATTATTATTATTATTATTATTATTATTATTATTATTATGTTAAATAAATTAATGAAATGTTACATTTTACAAATTTATATTGACTTGTTCACTGCTGTAACTTTTTTTTAAATACCTTTGCTGACCTGATTTTCATTTATTCTGGCCATATTGGTAATAAGTTCCTGATTGCACTGCAGCGAATTCACAGCGGCCAGTATTCAGTTGCCCCGCTAGACAGTGGCTGAACTCCCGTAGGCAATGGAGTCATCTGTTGCCGGGTGCCAGCCTTACAGGGGGCACTGCCTCCATTGCAACCTACTATGTTATGCTTATATGTAGAGGTGCTGTCTGGCAGTACCCTTACAGTATGCAGCGGTGTGCCCCCCCCTACTTGTCACCTGATTGGCTGCTGCCTGCGCAAGTGACAGCAAGCCAACAGGAGCCGGGAGTCGAACTAAAGACTCCTCAGCCAGTGTAGGATGGTGACACTTAGAGACTGATACAGAGGGGGACAAAGGGGATGATCAAGACCCCCCAGAATAAAAATATAGCTCTGCCCCTGAGCGCACCATACGAGCTCCCGGGGACCTGGCTCAGCCCCGCGTGGTGTCAGCAGCCGGGAGTCAGCCTGGCCAGCCTCCCATCACCAGCAGCTGTTGAAGGAGAGAATCATACCCAGAAGCGCCACCACTCACGGGGAAACTCCAGCCTGCCGAGGATGCTCTACACACTCCTGCTTAGCCGGCCTGCAGCAGTGCAAACAGCATAGTCCCAGGGAGCTGCAGTGTAGCAAGCCAAGGACATGGGGAAGGTACCTGTCACCCTCTCATCCTTCCCATCACCTCACACCCAGACCCTGCTTTGTGTGTACGGCCTGCATCCAGGCAGTAACAGCACCAGGCTGATACCCACCACTCTCATTTTTCTGCCTGACCCCCTCCTCTCTCTATCTCTCTCTTTCTCTCTTTCTCTCTTTCCAATCTCTCTTTCTCTGCCTGACACCTCTCTCTCTCTCTCCACTCTCTCTCTCTGCCTGACACCACTCTACCTCTCTATCTGCCTGACACCTCTCTCTCTCTCTCTGCCTGACACCCCTCTCTCTGCCTGACACCCCTCTCTCTCTTTGCCTGACATCTCTCCTCTTTGCCTGACACTCTCTTTGCTTGACACCCCACTCTCTCTTTGCCTGACACCCCTCTCTCTCTTTGCCTGACACCCCTCTCTCTCTGCCTTGCCCCCTCACCATATCTCTTTCTCTGCCTGACCCCACTGTCATCAATCTCTCATTGCCTGACCCAACTAACTCTGCTTGACTTCCTCTCTCATCCCCTTTCTCAATGTACCTGACCTCCCTCTCTCTTACCACTCTCTCTCTCTATTCCTGACACCCTCGTTTTCCCCTCACTTTCTATCCCTGATATTATATCCATCGCTGACACTATCTTGCTCTCCCCTCTCATTTCCTCAATTTACTGACACCCCCTGACATTCTTTCTCTCTAGCTATCTAACTATGGTGGGGGCACCGACTTTTTTCTTTCCTCCGGGTGTCATGGATAAACTTACGCCACTGCCGCTACAGTGTAATCCCGCTTTGTAAAATAATGTGCTCGCTGTGCGAATGGATGTGCATGGTTACAAATCTATTCGCAGCTAAGCAAATATGTCCAAAAACCATCGTAACAAGCTCACTATTAACTGGTTTTTACTCTGTGCACCGCAGGCTAAGAGGAGCCAGAAACTTATACCCCTTTCACACTGCAGCTCTTAACTGGTATATTGCCATTTTTTTAAGCCTTTTAAACCAGTTAGAGCTGTAGTGTGAAAGTGCCAGTCTGCATTTACCGGTTACAAATAACCGGTATTCGCAAACGGGTAAAAAGCAGCGTTCTACACGGTTCAGAGCCGTTTTTTATGCAGTGTTAATGGCTCTGAAATGTGAACAACAAAGTAACGGGTATCTCTAGTCCTGCGCTCTCTTATGGCTGCCAAAAAAGCTGTAAATAAGGAGATTCTCAACTCCTTTAGACAGGTAAATTCACAAAAACACAGTATACAACTAAACTTAAGTAAAAAGCAGCGTTCTACACGATTCAGAGTGGTTTTTTTATGCAGTGTGAATGGCTCTGAAATGGTATATAGGACTCAGGCAGCAGATAGCACTGAGCTGGTTATCAGTGCAGTGAATATTTAATGATCGGGAGCCGCTCATTTCATATGCGCATATTTAATGAGTGGCTCATTCATATGCACACGCCCTCTGCCTACCGTGCTGCCCGGATCCACAGCCAGGTACCAGGGGAGGGAGGGGGTGTTACTAGGTGCTGGCTGTGTGTGGGGGGCCCAACTGCTTTACCGACACCTGTGGCTGCCGCCCCCGGGTCACCCCCTGAACCCACTCTGCCTACTGCAGGTGTTGCAGCTCTAATGCCCAGCAGTGGGGTCCCTCTGCTTTGCTTTGGTGAATGCATGGTATATTACTGGTTAATTACCATGTACCTTTCACAATGGGTTCAATGTGAAAGGTACAAAAAAGATAATTAACCAATAATATACCGTTAACAACATGCAGTGTGAATGGAGTAAAACTTGCTCTGACCTGGTTAAAGAAAGGTTTTAAAAAAAGGGTCAGAGCAGGTTTGGCAGTGTAAAAGCATCACTCTGTGGTGCGATGGAAAAATATATATTTGGACTGGAGCTGACATCACACACCCTCCACTAAAATGCTCAGGATTGTCAACCTTTTTCAGGGACACTCACTGCTTTTCTAGGCATACCTGCATTTTTCTTAGCAATCCCACTAAATGGCCGATTTGCACCCAGAGACACCCATTTCCTGTCAATCACTTTGCAAATGGCTTGCAAAAAGTAAAAGAAGCAGGATAGTCTCACGCCAGCATGTTATGGGCCGTACGCATGTAAAGTGTATTGATTATCGGCTGCTGGGAGAATTAGCGGCCATGCCATCAAGTCTGAATTAATCAAAGTCAATTATTTTCTTTAGAAGAGTTTACTAAGCAGTGGTTTTATAATCTGAACCAACAAGAGGATTTACGAACTGTAAATTCCCAAAACTGTTATCAAACTTCATGTGGTTTATATCATACTGTATATCATACAGACAGTTTTCAGTCAAAAACTGAATTGTGAGTGAAACAAACATGCAGAATTGAAGTACAAAAACATTTATAAAAGAGTGCATAATAGAGGAGAGGTTAGTTGCATAGGTGTTCTCTATTTGTGTGTACTGTAAATTATACCTTTCTGAAACCCTCTTAATATACTGTTTCTGACACTTAATTATTTGTTATCACTGGGCATAATCAAGAATTGATTGGTGGTGGTGGTGGTGACATCCCTATGGCTTACTTGGAAGCAGCAGTGATCCATATTTTAATGCCTGAGGAGGCCCCTTGTATAAATAGACACCTCCTGCTTGCTTTAATAAGTCGTGCTGTGTCCTAGGGTGGATCACCTATGACCCCACAAGCACGTACTGTAAGCACCGCAGTTTCCTATAAAGAAGCCAGGAAATCTCTGTATTCTGATTTAGATCATGGCCTCAGCACTACCCCTATATATAGTGAAATAATTAACGTCATCACCTGGGCGCGATGTCACGTACCAGAAGCGGGCAGCTCTCTGCACGAGGGGGGTGAGTTATGTTTTGTCTATATATGTTTACACTTTTGTATTACACTTTGTCCTGATGACGATGCATTAAATAGCATCGAAAACGTTTGAACAAGCAAGCTGTGTCTACTGGCTTTATTCCGACTCCATGGGTGCTGACTGCTACAAACTCTAGTGAAATAATTAGACAGCAAACATGCTGAGAAAAAAGAAAGAGACTAAGCAGGGGAAGATTGGCCCGCCGGGAAACTGGTTCATTTTTCCGGTGGGCCGGTCCAGATTTGGCTGCTTTTGCCCTGGTGGGTCCACCGCTTTCCCCCCTGGATGTGCTGCCCAAAGTAAATATGGCCGCGGCCGGCCGCAGCTTTGACCAATTTGAAGATAGCGCCCGCTGGTCGCTCTTGGTTGCCGGCCACAGCAGGCAGCGGTTTTACAAGTTTAAGTTTAAGCTGGTCGCACTTGGTTGATATCATGAATAAGCTGCTTCAGCGTGGAGGTGCAGTGGACAGAAGCGGCTGAAGTGTGGCACCGAAGCAGGGTAAGTGGCGGGAGCCACCGTCCTCCCCTGGTCAGTAGTGTTTCCATCCCCCCTCGGGTCAGTAGCATTTCCACCCCCCCCCCTGTCAGTAGGAGTTTCCATCCACCCATTCCCCGGGTTAGTAGAATTACTATCATCACCCACTGGGTCAGTGGGGTTACTATCATCCACCCCCTTCCCCCGGGCCAGATTTAGTTACCAATCTGCCCCAGAGAATAAGGTCAGATAGTGCAAGAGGAGGCAGAAAATAGTGGAGAGGAGGCATTGGATTATCACAATGACCAAGTAACTCTATATTAAGAAAGTTACAAGTGACACTATATGGGATGCGGTCATTTGGTCTACTGCATTATGGTCGACAGTCATTAGGTCGAATCCATTAGGTCGACATGCTAAAAGGTCGACATGACTCTAGGTCGACATGGGAAAAGGTCGACATGATTCTAGTTCGAAAGGTCATTAGTTCGACAGGTCATTAGTTCGACAAGGTCATTAGTTCGACATTGTCTATGTCGACATTCACAAGGTCGACATGGAGTTTTTCACTGTTTTTTGAGCCAACATGTGCCGACAGGCGGTATTTCATGCCCTACCATCCACTAGGGCGTGGTGGGAGAATAAAATAGTGTGCCGAGCGTAGCGAGGCACCGTGCCCGACGCATCGCGAGCGCAGCGAGCGATGCGAGGGGATGCAGTGCACTTTAAACTGTGTCCATGTCGACTGTGTTGACATTCAGGTAAAAAAACAGTGAAAAACCCCATGTCGACCTTGTGAATGTCGACATAGACAATGTCGAACTAATGACCTTGTCGAACTAATGACCTGTCGAACTAATGACCTTTCGACCTAGAATCATGTCGACCTTTTCCCATGTCGACCTAGAATCATGTCGACCTTTTAGCATGTCGACCTAATGGATTCGACCTAATGACTTTCTACCATAATGCAATAGACCAAATGATCCCAACCCCACTATATACCTACAGGAGATGCTTGTGGAACTGTAATTGTATTGATGATGCCGATGATGGAGAGATTGGATCATCTGATTGAGTCTTGCCTAGATAAAAAAAAAAATTAAACCATGCATGAACTGCATGCACCTCTGAATCAATCCAATGATGAGAATGTTCTCTTAAGTAATAAACCACGGATCAATTGCACTATCCATATTACTGGCAAACATTGGACTTCCTATATTTCAATCATCTATTATGCCATAATTGGTTACAGATAAAGCAAGTGGATACAAATATTCCAATTAACAAAATTGCCATTTGAACACAAAACTGTCAGTGTTCTGACAGCTATTGGCATAAGGACACGGTTCTTTTCTAAAGGAAATTATTATTATTCTTTTATTATCCCTAAAGGATCATTGTTTAAATTGCATGTTTTATGAAATGTTATTTTTATCTTTATTCATGATTAAATAAATTTGTATTTTTATATGATTAAATTTTGTAGTGTTTCTTGCGCTCTCTAGAAAAATTATTCTATTTTTTTACCTGTATTTAACTTTATTAAGGACTGCAGAGAGCCTTAATTGAGAGCAGCAAGTTACACTCCTTCTTTTTCAAAAAATTATTTCAATTTGATTTATTGATATAATCGATTGCTGTGCGCCCGATTAGGTGGTCCTTCTCACCCGCTTTGGTTGATTTCCCTGGGACCGTGTGTCTAAATTTATCACACGAGTTCCGTGGATCACCGGAGTAAGTGATTGGAGGCCCATACTGTGTTTTATTGTCTCTTAAGTAATGAGGATGATTCTGTGCTCAGATATTCAATACTTTATAGAATAGTTTTCCTGTTTGTCATGCTATAATCTAATGGGTAGTTAAATTAATACATTTTTAATAGAATTACATTTCTGCAGATTTAAATCTGTAATTTGTAATTTAGTGGAAATTCAAACCAGATCTCATTTAAATCCAAATGGAAACATTTGATATAAAATGGGAAATGTACTGTAGTTCATTTGTAACCCAATTTGTAACATTTTCTGGCATTCAATACATGTTTACTTATGGGGAAAAAAAGTGCTCACTGGTAGCAATATGACAATATTTATTTATTATTTATTAACAGTTTCTTATATAGCGCACACATATTCCGCAGCGCTTTACAGATAATATTTTAACATTAACCTGCCCCAGTGGAGCTTGCAATCTATATTCCCTACCACATGTACATGCACACACAGAACATGCACACACAGACATTCTAGGATTAATTTGTTGGGAGCCAATTAACCTGCCAGTATATATTTAGATTGTGGGAGGAAACCCACGCAAGTATGGGGAGAATATACAAACTCTGCACAGTCATGGTGGGAATCCAACCTCAGTGCTGTGAGGCAGAAATGCTAACTATTACATCATCCATACTCCCCCAATACTAAAATAGCGCTCAATGAAATACCATGATGTATTAAATCAGTGACTTCAAAGTAAATTTTAGTTTTTATATAAAATTGTTACTGTATTTATTGTACATAGGCGTGTGCAGCACATTTTGTTAGTGGGTGCACCTTCAAAGAGGTGTGCCTATCACCACCCTTTGGGCATGTGAAATACCACCAATCAGTCATGTCTACCATCATCTATTGGCACTCGCTACAATATAAAGCGTCTCTCAGCCACACGATAATCTCATGAATATTTCAGTTTTTGGTACTTGTGGATTATCATGGCTCCCATCGCATGCCATATATAGTGGCATGCGATGGCATGCGATGGGATGCGATTTTTGCAGTTTTTTAAAGTTTTTCCAAAATAGCATGCAATCGCATCGCATGTATTGAAATTAGTATGAAACATGTTCAATGGCCCCCAAATGGCATTTTTGAGGCTGTACCACCCCCACTATCAACGCGAACCCGAAGCGTGGTGAGCGCAGCGAGCCCGCGCGGGGAGCGGCGGTACGCGTCCTACGACCTTTTCATACCCCCACTATCCACGTCGGCGTGGAGTTGAGAATAGAAAGTGTGGCGAGCGCAGCGAGCCACCGAGCCCGAAGCGTGGCTAGCGCAGCGAGTCCCGCGAGGGGACGCGGACACCTGTGAAGCCCGAGAGGGGACGGGGATACCTGTGAAGGTATCCGCGTCCCCTCGCCACGCTTCGGGCTCGATGGCTCGCTGCGCTTGCCACACTTTCTATTCTCAACTACACGCTGATGTGGATAGTGGGGGTATGAAAAGGTCGTAGGACGCATACCGCTGCGCTCGCCACGCTTCGGGTTCGCACTGATAGTGGGGGTGGTACAGCCTCAAAAATGCCATTTGGGGGCCATTAAACATGTTTCATACTAATTTCAATACATTTGGATGCTTTTCTGTTAAAAATCGCATGCGATGCGATCGCATGCGATGCGATTTTTTCATGTACGATGCCTATCGTGGGAGCCGTGATACTCCACAAGTACCCAGTTTTTTACTCTGTGTAAAAGTACATGCAAATAAAGTCAAAAACATATATGGATAACGCAGGTACAGTATGTAGTGATAGGACAATGGTCTAGTACAATTAACAATGCAAAACACACATTGATGGGCGATTCTTTTAATGGAATACAGTTCTAAAAATCAAAATGCTTTGGTAAAAGGTATTGCTGGTATTGCTAGTGGCAGGGAGGTGTTAATAAAGGGGGCACAGCATTAGGGGGTGCCTGTGCATCCCTAACACTCAATCTGCGCACACCTATGTTATTGTAGTGATACTAAAGTGTTTAAGCATTATAATAAAGGAAATCCACATAAGTTTTTACCAAAATAATGTTCATTTATAGATGATGCAGTGATAAACAAGTAAGTACAAGAATTTCGTTTAAGAACATAAATTTTGTTTAGTACTCTGGGGACATCTAGTGGTGCAAATGTATTTGGCATGTTTAGATACAGAAGAAAGTTTAAAGTAAACCGTAATAATCAGGAATTTAAGGAATAACTGTTATATATTAACTAGTAAAATATATTTAATTCCATGAGGACAATCCAATTAGCTGTGAGGGTGCAATGTGCTCTTTCATTGCCGGCAACCTTTGCAGTCTGGTTTAATGCCAAATTTCCCTCCCCAAAAAGTTAACTTTTATTATTATTCAACTAAATTGATAGCCACAAAAAAATAATGGATAGATATAAAAAACACATATTAAAAATAAATAAAACACTTAAAATGCCAGAAACGTGTAAGTTACATTGGACCTCCATGCAATCATACCTTGTTCCTACTTATGTAGTATGCCGATTTTATCAGGTAAGATAAATCAACAGTTGCATACTGAAGGCAGGAACCGAGCATGGCTCGGCTTTTCACTCCAGAATCAGATACCAGAATGAGGCAAGACATCATCATCATCTCGCTGTCAGATTCTCGTGGGTTTTGGATGCAATATAAGTCCCCACCAATCAACGCCATCTTCACTCTAGCATAGGAGAATATGCGCAGGATAGACCTCTGTCTGTTTGTGGGTGAAGGAATTAGGGGGGTCCTTGGTGTGTCTCCTGTTGTACTCCAGGGTGCCCTGTTTGCTCTGCTCTATCAGTCCAGGGGTTCTCTGTCTGCACTATAATTAGGTGCTGCCTATAATGAAGCTGCCTATCTGATGTGCTCAGTCTTCTCTATAGTTGGGTGCTTCCAGTCAGACAAATAATTGGGTGCTCCCTGCCTGCCAAATAAATTGGGTGCTGCTGTCCTTCTGTGCTGTACTGTGGTTCTGTCCTGTGCATTGTAAAAAGGTACTGTGCTGTAAAAGGGCTGCTGCTGCACAGGGATGCTGTCCCATGCTGTACCAAATATTAATTTGCAATGACGGCACGCTGCAGTATGATCTTGGTTCTGTTGGATAGGGGTGTTGTACTGGGGTAAGAAAAAACTTTTGGGCTTTTTTATCACCTTGCGCTGCCAAGTGGTTGTATACTCTGAGAGAAATACCTCTGAACAAAATAAGCACCGGACACACCATATAAGTTGATAGTTTTATATAAATTGCATGAAAATAATTATTTAATAATTACAGTATACTAAAAATAGATACACATTGTACAATAGGACAATTCTGAAATCTATACATAAAAAACTTGTAAAGCACCAATATTATATGACAGTCACGTGTATTTGTAATATTCTCCATGAATTAGATTAGATAGCGGGGGTTAGTAACAGCCAGTAAACAATTAGTGGGGGTAAGCTTGTTAGACCAAACTGGTTAGTGAGAGTCAATGAGAATAGCCAAGAATATGCACAGGAGCCATTTAGCATGTAAGCTGAACACGCACAAAGGAATCAGTGGCAGAGGTAAAGTGTCATTGCAACAGTAATCTCACCCTTTATTGTGGGTTTGGTTGTGAAGCTGGGGAGCCAGATGGTCCAGTGGCTCAACCCTCCTGGTGGTAGCGAGAGCCCGAGTAGGTAGCCCCGCTCTGCACAGCCGATGCGGCCGGAGGCTGGGTGGCCCGCTTAGTTTGTCTGTCTGCTGGCGTGTTTGCAGAGCTGGTAGACAGCCAAACTTGCTGGATGTGATGACGGGGTCGGGCAGGCGGCTGCGTCTTGCAGGCTGGGAGATGCTGCTTACAGCTGGTTGAGCAGCAGCTGGGATCACGGAGAGCGTGGACGTGATGTCATAAAGCGGAAGTGACAGAGTCAACGCGTTTCGTTTCCAAGGTAACGAGAAACTTTTTCCCAGTGTTGTACTGGGGTGCTGTCGTCTGAGCTGTAAAGGGGTACTGTGCTGTAAAGGGGTGTTGCTGTACAGAGGTGCTCTCCTGTTCTGTACAGGGGCATTGAGCCAAAAATTGAATTGCAATGAAGACACACTGGACAGTTTTTTACTGCCAATATATTATATGATTAGAAGCTTGCAAGCAGGGCCCTCCTACTCTATATCAGTCTGTAACTAGTACTACCCAGTTTGTTTTACCACTGTTGTTCCATTTGTATAGCGCAATGATATATGTTGCGCTATATAACAAACTGTAAATAAATAATAAGAAATTATGCCTGACATGCATACATGGATGCTGTCACTAAATGAAATAATCCTCCACCATTTTTTCAATGGCAACAGCATCATATGCAGTGACAGCAAGCATGTTTGTCCTTGTATGGAATAGGAGGTGGTTATCTGCACACTGAGTTTTTTTGGCATGAAGCTAGCAGCCGCACCTATCATGAGATTGGTATGATAGAAAGGTGAATACATATAAATAGGTAGGTTGTGCTGCGCTCAGCTCCTTGGTGGTTGTTTTTGAAGAATGAATAACAATGTGATGTAATAGGTTAAAATAAGTTTCCTTGTACAGACACACCTGGTTTGGCTGTGGTGTGATGATGGTTGGGGCCCAGTGGTGGCATACAATGACATTGTGATCCTGTATGGGAGATGTAGGAGGGCCCGATGCTGGTGCATGGTACTGGGCTGTGTACGGGCTGTGGAGGGGGATACCGGAGAGGTTGGTTTTGCAGACAGGTCTGGACCCACTGTGTGTCAGCCTAGTGGGGTTAGCATGGTAGTGCAGGCCTCTGAGATAGACCCCCACCATCACCTTAAGGGGACGTGGCAGGTCTAGTGGTCAGCTTGCACAGTCGGCACCTCGTGTCACACCAACAAATCTGCCCTAATCACCTGCTCCTACTTTTCCCAGCTGTGTCTACACTGTGCATCCTTGCTTTTTGGCTGTGTCAGGCTGAGTACTTCTCCCTCCTCTCACTAGTGACAATGCCACTCGGGGTTGTTAATCACTTCTACATTCAGTGCAGTGAGGTTGCGCGACCTTGGTGTCCTTGCTAGTTGCAGGTAGGTGATGCCACTCAGAGCGCAGTAGGTGCTCCAACACATTTTGGCCAGTTGCGGGCCTTTGTTTAGGGAGTTGAGATGTCTTGGAGAAGGGTTGTATCCACCCCCCTGTACCATGCACCGGCATTGGTCCTCCGTCATCCCTCATGCACTGGCATCGGGCCCCAACCTTCATCACCCCAAAGACCGTACAAAAGGTCTAGGCCAGCAGGACCAGGTGTGTCTGTACCACCAATACACACCATATAGTCACCTGGACTTTAGTTTGCACATCCCTCCATTCCCCAACCAATATCCTCAGACAATTGCAGCAGGTGACAGCATCCACAACAACCGAGTGAGCTCTGTACATTGTAGCACAGACTGCACCTTTTTGTTCAACCACCTCATATCCCTTTGTGAGATTTACATCTGCATTGTATCTTTATGTAAATTGTATCAATGTCTATTTGCACTGTATACTTAGAGGACCTTATTCTCGTTAACATGCAGCGCTGCAAAGTTCACAACACTGCATGTCTTTTTAAGCCCGCACGCCACCCACAGGGATGTCTGCCCTTCCTTGCATGATTGGATGTTTTACATAAATATCCATACGCAGCCTCTGGGGGGAAAACCACATCATTTGATGGTCGCCGACCATCGATTGATGTGGAACAAGCACGCAAATCTAAGACTCTTTCAGGTGCTTTATGTTTGCATGCACCCTGTGCAAGGACAGGGTGGGCAGCTGACATCTGGATATAAATATAAATGCATATGCGCAGATGCAAAACATTGGTCCTCCATGCCAAAGCGCGGAGAACTGAATCAACCAGAATAAGGTCCAATATCCTTTGCATTGTATCCATATATACATTTGTCCATTCAAATTGAAGTTAACATACTTTTACCTATTACCTATTTTACCTATTACCATGGTACTCATTCTTCACAAACACCCATCAAGGAGCTAAGCATAGCGCACAACCTATCTTTTTATATGTATGTCCATCATTGTAGCAGGTGTGTTTGGACAATCTCGTTTTCTCCTGTGCCCGAGAAAGTAAAGAATGAAATGTTGTCACATTCTGCCTGTGCCCATAGGAAACAAAGCTACAAGTTGTTACCTGAAATTAAGTACATTGACCAAAATATAGTGATCTGATTTCAACAAATTGAACACCCTTTTTGGGCATCTCCTGTATGCCCGTCATTTTTTTTTATAAAATTCTCCACCACTATCAAATTAATTGTGTCAGCAAAACATGGGACTTGTAGGAATTTGCCCAGATGTAATGATCTCACAATACTGGTGGCATTGTTAGATAAGGCAGCAGGGCCGGTGCTAGGGTGTCTGGCGCCCCCCTGCAAATTGAAATTTTGCACCCTCCCTTCCATAGTCCATAAAGGGACAACTCGTGCTACAAACAAAAATTTTGTTCAAGTATCTCTTCCCATTTGATTTTTTTTGTTACAGTATCCCTTTCCCAGGATTTTTAATGGTTGATAAGTGTTTGTGGAATAAAATGGCCATTCTACTATAAAGAGCCCCCTCCTATATACAGTATGTATATGTATATCCACCCCCACATTATATAGATAAATATAGACAGGCAGATAGATAAATAACAATAAAACAAGTTGATAAACCTAGCTGCGCACACAGGAGCAGCTACAATAGAGTAAATAGAGTATGAGGGAGTTTATCAGCTAAATAAATAGACAGACAGATATACAGTATATATAGACAGATATATATAGACAGATATACAGGAAAAAAACTGTGCAAAAACCACACCCGCATAAAAGGATAAAGTAAGATAGATTATTAATATGAAAAAATGTATAAGAAAATCTTATTATATGCAATTAGAAGCAATTAAAAGCAATATAATGGATTCATTTATATCTTCCATATCTAGATAGCAAATTTCTCAAAAGATATATCTCTCTCTTAACTATAATGTATCCTAATACCCGTATACAGATGAGGGATTGACAGACACACAAACATACATTAAAAAGTAAAAAATAATAATAATAAATGGTATGGTAAATAAAAATGAATCTGTGCAATTGAGAGGCAAATAGCCTATTTAGTAAACACAGCTCTCCACACAGGCAGACTGGTGGCCAGGAGTATGCAGCTGCAGTGGTCTCCTCTGTAATACAATGTCCCAGAATGAACATCTGTGGATAGTTTTAATGGAGAATGAGGTCAAAGTTGACCATAGATTACCTCACCAAGTTTAGGTAGGTCCTCCGGGATTGTGGGGGTGTGCCAGCAGACTTCTCTGATGATATCGCAGTGACACTCAGCGGTATTCGGCAGGTACAATTTGTGCGATGATAGTAATGATAATACCGTGATGATAATACCGGTATTAGGATATATTATATTTAAGAGAGAGATATATCTTTTATTTCTGTCTTTTATTTCTTACACAAAATTCATACCACTCTGATCTTCCTTTGTAAGATTTATCTATGTGTGTTCAGCATGTTCAACTGTAGAAGTTCAAGAATTATTCCCAGAAATGTAATGGGTGATCTGGAGGTAAAATGAAGGACTTATAAATTATAATAAGGTGGTAGGAAGTAGGAATGATGTGGAGGGAGAGAAACAAGAATCATCATTCCACCTTGGATATGACCCACATGGAGACAGCTTGATCAAAAAGACACTCTCGTTTTGATAAAGAAATAGGTTAATGGGTTCCTTACACAAAATTAAATAGAATCAGAGATCATTAAGCTTCCGGAAGGCCTCAGCTATGAATTCCATGCAATTCATCATCACTAAACATCTCCCTTCATCAGCTTTTTTGGTAAAAATTCGTCCGTGCACTGTGGCATACGCTCAAGTGTACGCCACTCCCCATTGTCGGTGTCTGTGACCATCCGTGTGCGGCTGTTCTGTGGGCGGACTTGTGCTCACCGTGAGCGTACGGAAAACGCACGGTGTGACGGACCACACGCCCGTTTCACCGTACCAAACAGAATAACCCCCATAGACAGAGAGAGGGAGATAGCAGACAGACACACAAAACCAAGCTCAGTCAGTTTCTCTCCAGCGGGGTCCCGGGCTGTCTCTCTCCACTGATAAGAGCAGAGCTCCATAGTGGGATCAGCAGGGGGCATCTAGTGGCTCCTGGCAGTACTGCAGTCAGCAGTAACTCCGGAGCCATCCTCTGCAGATCTCATCACACGTGCAGCAGGACTTCAGCGATGCAGGTAGGTGCCTTATGTTGTCGGCACCGCTGTCTGTCATGTAGTGTGACAGGCAGCCAGCAGGAGCAGGGTGCAGAGCAGGGAGAGCGCCTCTACTGGCCGCCGCCTCCCGGCTTTGCATCCCTCGCTGAGTGGGTTCCACCGGCCCTGTAAGGCAGCATGGACTGTGCAATGCTTAGCATTACTGCCTCAATACACTGAGGTCATGAGTTAAATTCCCATCATGGCCTTAACTGTGTGGAGTTTGTATATTCTCTCAGTGCTTGTGAGGGTTTTCCTCTGGGTTCTTCAGTTTTCTCCCACAATCCAAAAATATACTTGGTAGTTACTTGACTCCCAACATAAATTATCCCTGCAATTAATGTGTTTGCATATAATACATGTGGTAATGGAATATGGATAATAAGCTCCACTGGGGCAGTGCAGAATATTGTGTGTGCTATATAAATAACTGGTAATGAATAAAAAGAAATAAATACTACATATGCCCATGAGAGTCCTATTGCGGTAAGCCATTGTGCAATGATGTCCCTCAGTTTCTCAGCTTTCTCCTCTTAATGAAATCGGTGCTACCAAGCATAACCTGCCTAGGAGTGAGTTAGTGTTTATGAGATGCTGCTGCTGCTGCTGCTGTTGGTGGTGGACCATCACATTCATGTACAGTAGTTCTTAGTTTGCCCTGTTCCATTTGTTTACCTGTTGGTGGTTGTGGAGAGTGGATACAATGGCATCTCTGAGTGCCACTAATGACTCTTTTGCAAAATGTCCTTGTTACAGTCTGGGAATTGCTTGTCTAGTGACTTTGAATCTAAAGCAGGGACACAGTACCTCAATCAACTGTGTAAATCCCACTGCACTAATAGCAGATATTGGATGCATGTCTAACATCAGCATACTTGTTATGGATGGCCTCAGTAACCCGCTTTGCAATTGGGTGACATACTGGGTCATACTTCATCTTCCTTGTTTCTTGCAAATAGTATCATTTTAAAGATAGGTTAAACTGACGTTGTTTTCAACCTCACAAACTATGTCACTATGAGTCAGTCATGCCTATGACATTGCTTACAGGACTACTTCCGATTATGATTAAGGAGGCAATTAATGAGGGTTTTGGTGTTGTGGATTGCAGGCGCTTAATTACAACTGAGAAAAGGGAGCTAGGTTTTGCTGGACTGATTAAACTTTAAGCCAAAGTTTATGAATTTGACAATAGCATTTTAATTTTGATGATGTATAAGAGAGCATGTTTATTTCTAGGTGGCTGATATCCTTACCCCTGCTTTCTATGGCTTTACACAGGCTACTTATGGCTTGACAGTTGTAGTCTGGATTTGGGTAGAAAATAAATAATTCCAGAGAGAAAAGGTGTATTTTTTGGTCTTTTGCCCAGGCATGACAATGGGCTTATTCATCCCATGGGCAACAACTGTCTCCACTGTTGCCTTATTTAAACAAACCACATCCTCTCTACTTTACTCTACACTGCTCCCCATTTTGTGTAATTTCTTCTAGAGGTAATCTATTTTACCCAGGGTAATCATACGCAGTGTTCCCAAGATGGCTGCAACACCGGGTACCTTGTTAATATGGAATACACAACTGGTGGAAGTTATTATTCAAAATGTCTGCACTAATCCTGCATTGTGCTTACTCTCAAGATTTTCTCTTGTCTATGTGACCTACATATTGCTGTACTACCCAAATCCTATGTATTATGTGCATTGTTTTGATTTCTGTAAAGCGCCTTCAGTCATATTAGAGAAAATACATTATATATGTAAAACTTACCGACATCCTCATCCTCAGAATCTGCATTTTCAACAATCTCATTAGCACCAGCTACACCAATATCCTCCTCATCCTGGTGTACTTCTACAGGGACATCCTCAATTTCAATGTCAGCATGTTGACTGATGGTGCTATGTCCAACACTTGCAGATGATGTGCAAATGGTGGAAGGATCCTTCGCTTCAGAATTGGTAGGGACAGGACTAGACATTGCAACAGCGGACATACTTGGACTTTCCTTGGGAATTTTTGATATCTGTGAATATACAGATAGTTCCTGTGCTTTGACATGATTCATTTTTAATTTTTCGAGAGGTAGGAGGGCTTCCATTTTCAAGAGAAGCTTAACCATCAGTCACTAAGATAGGCCTTAGCCAATTTTATGTTTTTCATCATATAGTTTACATTTATTTTGGTAATTTATTTTAGCTTCTTGGATTTTACATGCCCTCTATGACATTGGGCATCAGCCTGAGCAGATGACATTGACGGACTTGCATCGTAATTGTCATGACTGGTGGCATCAGCTTCAGCACTAGTAGTAGGAATTGTTTCCTGATCTTTTATTGTTTGTTCTCCATGTCCAGCAATACAAAACACCCCTAGACTTATATGCCAGACTTGGAAGCACCCATGCACTAATACAGCAAACAGGGCACCCATGGACTTGTATGCCAGACTTAGAAGTATCAGTGGACTTAAAAAGTAGAATTAATAGCATCCTTTGGCTTATACAGCAAACAGGGCACCCATAGATTTATAACCCAGACTTAGTAGCAGCCCTGGACTTACATAACAAACAAGGCACCCATGTACTTAGCAGCACCCCTGGGCTTATGCAGCAAACAGGGCACCCATGGACTTATACGCAAGACTTAGCAGCACCCCTGGACTTATGCAGCAAACAGGTCACCCATGGACTTATACGTCAGACTTACCAGCACCCATGGACTTATACAGTAGACATAACAGCACTCCTGTACTTTTACAGCAAACAGGGCACCCATGGACTTATACAGTAGACTTAACAGCACCCCTGGGCTTATACAGCAATCAGGGCACCCATGGACTTATACGCCAGACTTAGCAGCACCCCAGGACTTATACAGTAGACTTAATAGCACCCCTGGGCTTATAAAGCAAGCAGGGCACCCATGGCCCTGCCAGACTTAACAGCCCCCCTGGACTTATACAGTAGACTTAACAGCACCCCTGGATTTATACAGCAAATAATGCACCTACAGTATGGACTTATACATCAGAATTAGCAGCACCCCATGACTTATAAAACAGACAGGACACACATGGTTTTATATGACAGACTTAGCAGCACCCCATGACATATACAGCATACAGGGCACTCATAGAATTATACACCAGATAGAGCAGCACCCCGGGACTTATACAGTAGACTTAATAGCACCCCTGGGCTTATCCAGCAAACATGGCACCAATACACTCATATGCCAGACTTAATAGCATCCTTGGACTTATACAGTAGACTTAACAGCACCCCTGGGCTTATGCAGGGCACCCAAGGAATTATACTTCAGACTTAGCAACACCCCTGGACTTGTACGGTAGACTTACCAGCACATATGGACTTATACAGCAGACAGAGCACCTCTTTTTTGTGGGGGCCTAAACAAACCAATTATTTCAGCCACAGTGGCAGACCCTGTCGCTTAAATGGTATTCAAAACAGACAAGTTTCGAAGTATTGAGTGCACACAGGCTGATAGGGTGCAGCTCGTGAACTATTGAAAAAAGTGACATCCAGTACACTTTCAAATGGACATATACAAAAAGTAAAACAAAGTTAAAAAAAAACTGAAATTGTTTGTTAAACTGTGCATGTCCTTTTTATTTAACATAAGATTGGGTGGGAGGGCTCTAGGATAATTCTTTTCTTACACCTCTTTTTTTGTGGGGGTCCAACTCCAAACGAACCAACTACAGTATTTCAGCCACAGTTGTGGCAGACCCTGTCGCTGTAATGGTTTGGTAAACTGTGCATGTCCTTTTAATACAACATAAGGGTGGTGGGAGGACCCGAGGACAAGAAAGGCTAAGGATTCTCATCATCTTTTTGAAGGGAATACAAGTTTTGTTTTGCTGGCGTCCACTAGAGGGTGACCGACATATCAATTCAGGTTTTGCTCCATTCGTATGTGCACAGCCACTAGTGCTGACATTACTGTTGGGATACAGTCACTAGGTCGACAAGCATTAGGTCAACATCACTAGGTCGACATGCATGAAGGTCGACGTGAGGTTTTTCACTTTTTTTTTAGCCGACATGTGCAGACAGGTGGTATTTCAATCCCTATAGGACATGGTGGGAGAATAAAATAGTGTGCCGAGCATAGCAAAGCACTGTGCCCGAAGATGGGGGCAGCAAGCCATGCGAGGGGAAGCGGTGATACATTTCAGTGTCCATGTCGACTGTCGACATTTAAAAAAATGTTTTTTTTTTAAATGTCGACATTTTGACAGTTGACCTTCCCCATGTCGACCTAATGCTTGTGATGGCCGAATGACCCTGTCAACCTATCCCCTTTCGAGCTTCAGTCATGTCGACCTTCCTGCATGTTGACTTTCATTCATGTCGACCTTCGTGCATGTTGACCTAGTGGTGTTGACCAAATGCTTGTCAACCTATTTGGTGTCTAACCTCTGATTCATACCCTTACTGTTATGTTGTTCTGTCATTTTGATGGCCTGTTAACTAATAATAATTATTTTTACATTATAAGGATTTATTATAAGGCTTATTCAGTACTTGTGTAGTTTCACGGCGCCACTAGATAGGATACTAGATCGTATACGATTTAGTATGCGATTTGACATAAGATATCGCATAAGATATAGTATAAGATTTACTATCCATTTCATTACCCCACTATCATCTAGGCGGTTGGGATCGTTTGGTCGAATGCATTATGGTCGAATGTCATTACATCGAATCCATTAGGTCGAATTGCTAAAAGGTCGACATGATTCTAGGTCGACATGGGAAAAGGTCGAAATGATTCTAGGTCGAAAGGTCATTAGTTCGACAGGTCATTAGGTCGACAAGGTCATTAGTTCGACATTGTCTAGGTCGACATTCACAAAGTCGACATGGGGTTTTTCACTGTTTTTTTACCTGAATGTCAACACAGTCGACATGGACACAGTTTAAAGTGCACTGCATCCCCTCGCATCGCTCGCTGCGCTCGCTATGCGTCGGGCACGGTGCCTCGCTACGCTCGGCACACTATTTTATTCTCCCACCACGCCCTAGTGGATGGTAGGGCATGAAATACCGCCTGTCAGCACATGTCGGCTCAAAAAACAGTGAAAAACCCCATGTCGACTTTGTGAATGTCGACCTAGACAATGTCGAACTAATGACCTTGTCGACCTAATGACCTGTCGAACTAATGACCTTTCGACCTAGAATCATTTCGACCTTTTCCCATGTCGACCTAGAATCATGTCGACCTTTTAGCAATTCGACCTAATGGATTCGATGTAATGACATTCGACCATAATGCATTCGACCAAATGACCGCATCCCCCTCTAGGGCGTGGAGTTGATTTTATATACCGTGGGACACATATGTTGTTTTAAAGCAAGTCACCAATATCGCGTGCCATTTGCATGCAATTCCATAATATACATTCCGTGTACCCTCGCCACGCTTCGGGCTCGGTGGCTCGCTGCGCTCGTCACACTATATAAAATCGACTCCACGCCCTAGTGGATAGTGGGGTAATGAAATGGATAGTAAATCTTATACTTTATCTTATGCGATATCTTATGTCAAATCGCATACTACATCGTATAAGATCTAGTATCCTATCTATCCTATCTAGTGGCGCCGTGAAACTACACAATTACCGCTTATTCTAATCATAGAAGCAAACAGAAAAAATATTTTCACAGAGTCAAAGTAGTATATATTCTAAAGGTAAATTTTGGACTTTTTTGGTCGATGTTGATCGATATCAGACAATCAAAAAATCTTTAGTCTTTTTGTGCTAGCAGGGCAAAAACACATTTTATAACAGATACATTTTTATAATAATTTTTAAATGCTAATAAATGTGTGTTCCAGCCGGAGAAGTCTAACATCGTTTAAGATCAGTTGTAATACTCTGAAATCAATCAGCGTCGGACAAAATAAATAAATAAAATAAAAATAATCGCCCAACATTGACCTTTAGTAAATACACCCCAAAGAATCACAATAACACATGCCAATATTTAGATGTCAACATATTAATTAACTACTTAATTCTTAATTGCTCATGATGACATACTGGGAGGAGCAAAGTAACAAAAGGCACGCTATGCCTAGAGATCTTGGGATTCTGAGATAAAATTCCCAGGATTTGAGTTGCCGATTGCTTGGGTTGCTTAAATGCATTAAGCTGTGCATGTGCGGTTTCTTGTTTATGCTTAGCAGCACCATGTGATGTAAGAGGACACCCTGCACAGTGAAGGGCCATGCCATTATGCCTCTTTGTTCATTACCATATGCTACAGAACAGTGGGGCAGATGTATTAAGGGAAGTGAAGAGATAAAGTGGAGATAAAGTGGAAGGAGATAACGCACCAGCCAATCAGCTGTGTTTGAAATATGACAGTTGGAAGTTAATTGGCTGGTGCGTTATCTCCTTCCACTTTTTCTCAAGTTTATCTCTTCGCCAGGCTTAATATATCTGCCCCATTGTCTCACAAGTGTCTCATAGCCAGTCACATTACTAGGCGGGTGCGGCCCACACCTGGGTGTAAATCTTCATTGGGGAGGCACCAAAAAGTGCCACACTCACCCTGCATTCCCTGAATGACTCAGCCGCATCCACAGTCTGCATGTCTGAGCTTACAGAAAAAGCAAATAGTTTGTGTGCCAATATACAGTATCATGCGCTAATACAAGCAACCTCAGGTACTGCTACCAAGATTGAAGAACCACTTCAATAAGACAACATACAATACCAAAAAAAACTGATTTTATAGCATTCCTTGGGCGCTTGAAGTTTACAACATCCTCCTCTCAAAAAGTGATGGTACCCAGAAAGGAGAAGAAATATAAATAGTGTAATACCATAGGATAATTGATAATCCAAATGGTTACAAAGAAAGTAATTGACTGACTCGTACCATAAAAAAGTCTACTAATGAGGTAGACACAAGCGTTTATTTAGAGACAGATCCTGTCACAAAAACGACTTTACTTTTCCTCCACAATTGAAGATGATTAGCTCATATAAAGGATGACATAGTGAAAAGCCATCATAGTGCAATACATTTATTAAAAAAATCTTAAAAAGCATGTTAACAGAGAGATGAATCCAAGGGACTTTCACCATACAATTTTGCCCACACATGAATGTAGACAAAAAAGAGCAAAGATGTTACGACCAAATAGGCATCCCTGGAATCGTTGAAATGGTGTTGGAGTCCTCTGTTGTCCACCAACCGGTTTCGGTACTGTGCAGTATCTTTTTCAAAGTGTAAAAGTGTAGTCCAGTTAGGCAGGTATTTATACCTCCCACAAGTAAAACCTATTTCCAGCCATAGACTTCCTAACAAGTATCAGTATAATAAAAACAGAACATTGAAGCATAATAGAGTCCGTTCCATGTATTCCGGCTGCACTTTTCAGTGTAGCTGTTGTTAATTATGGACTCGGATAAAGGAAAACACTTCGAATGGAAGTGGTCCTTGACTTCCACTTGTGTCTACCTCATTAGTAGACATTTTTTTTATGGTACGAGTCAGTCAATTACTTTCTTTGTAACCATTTGAATTATCAATTATCCCAATGGTATTACACTATTTATATTTCTTCTACTTTCTGGGTACCATCACTTTTTGAGAGTAGGATGATGTCTGAGCTTACAGCTGCATATTGACAGCTCTGCTCTGTTCAGTACATTCATTGCATCTGCTAGAGCCAATCCCCCTTCCACTGTCATTGGTGGACAGAGGGAGGGCTGGTTTGAGAGCTACAATCACCACCCCGGCCTAATGTCACACCGGCTTCCTCAGGAAGTGCTGTGCACCTGCCCTGCTACCTGCCGCCTGACCAGATTGAATGTGGTAAAGGGGGCAACAAACTCCACACATGCCCTGTCTCCCACTTCCCCGATTGGCTGGGACACTGTGGGGCAGCAAGAGGTTATGGCGGGGCTCCTTTGCACATGTCCCCGAACTCCACTCCTACTGTATATAGTTGCCCGGTAATAGGGACAGACCTGCTGGCATGAGAGGGAGATGCAGGAAAGAACATTATGGGGTGAGAGGGGGACGCATGGACTGATGTGCTGAGTGAGATGGGGATGCAAGCAATGTGATACTGTGGTTAGAGGGGGAAGCATAGCAGGACGTGCTAGGTGAGAGGAGAATGCAGGGATTGATGTGCTGGGCTGAGAGGGGGATACAGGGACTGACATGCTAGGGTTAGAGAGGGACACAGGGACTGATATGTTGGAGTGAAAAGGGGAAGCAGGGACTGACATGCTGGGGTGGGAGGGGGAATCAGGGACTGACATGTTAGGGTGAGAGAGGAACACAAAGACTGACATGTTGGAGTGAGAAGGGGAAGCAGGGATTTATCTGCTGACACAAAAAAGGGGGGGAGGAGGAATTGTATTGTTATCAAGGTGTCGTGTGCCCTGTCAACTGGACAAAAACTATATACACGTGTGTATATATTTTTTGTCCAGTTGACAGGGCACACGGCGCCTTGATAACAATACAACATGTATTGAAACAGATATTTTACAAAAAAGGGAATTTCACTCCAGGCGCTGCAATCTTTAGAGCTGCATATGTTACTTCAAAAAGAGGTCACCGGACCTCAGAAAGACAATACTACAACAGACAAGAGAAGTCTCACGTGCGCTAAAAAGTCCATATGTATGTAATCCTTGAAAGGATTAAATTTCTTTTCTTTCTTCTTTCCCGTTTCACACAGTTCCGTATATATGGAGAAACAGAAAAAATATATACCAATTAGCGATATATAAACCCTAGTTACTTCTTTTCCTTTCCCAGTGGGATCTAGAAGAACAGAGAGCGTGTTTCCCAAGATTTCCAAAGTGATCCAAAGCGGTTTATAGGGTCACCCCACTCGTGTGTATAGGGACTATGCTCACATGTATGCTTACACAAGACAGGGTGTGTGAACTCTTATAAAGGTATCTTTTTTTCCTCCAAATATGACTCCAATAGTCACGACAAATACAAATTCCTTTTTATTCTTTAAAAATCACAGCAGGGCAGGGATGATATGATGACAGCCTTTCTACCATATAAGATGTAACCCGGGTATAGAATATGGTACCAGATACTGCCAAATACTGCTCCACAAACTCTGCTGCTCACATGAATTTGACCAGACACTAAGTTTTCTACGCGTTTCAGCACGCTGCGGTGCCTTTTAAAACCCTTTTTGAAACGTTGGCTTTATTGTTCCTGTGCACCTGTATTGTGCTTTTTTCATCTAAAAACCATTGCAAAATCCTCCAGGAGTGACGTGTCTTCTTTTAACTCTCTACTTATATTTATGTCGGCACCCGGGGGTAGTTGACACTTGAGGATTGAGTGCCGAATCATTCCCCTTTCTATATATATATATATATATATATATATATATATATATATATATATATATATATATATATATATATATATATATATATATATATATATATATATATTAGTTTGCCGCTTCAAACGTATTTGGAAGCTGTACATTTAACCGCCACGTTATGTTTGATGTCTATACCAATCTATGATTGTACTACACATTTGTTTGTCTATTTTTCTTTTCTGTATCTTACGAAATGGAATCATTATCACAGATTAGAAAAATCACATACTGAACGAATATTTTTGAGTGATCTCCATCTAGACAAAGGAAGGTATTGTATAAATTTTCATTCGAGTAGTAGTGCCTGTTATTGCACTCGGTGGTCTCCACATGTTCATGGTCTTGTTATCCTACTTATTGAACCATTTCATATGTTTTTAATATAAATATTAGGGTTAATGTGAAACATTACACCCGTTCTGTACAATAAGTTTAATTTTCCTTGTATTTTGCATAATATAGCAGAGTTTAGTGGAACTAAAACCGTGTGGCCATCTTAAAAATTGGTCTTGCTGTTCAGAGTCCTGACAACAGTAAGGAGCATGCAGGCTATGGCCAAAGGGTATTCGTTCCCAAAATCCAAGTATGTACCCCATTATCCATGTCTGCCTCTAACAACCCAGTAGCCATATATGCATCTGAACCATCCAATGTGTGCCTTTGACCCCTATTACGTCTGTGTTCCTCTGAAATTCCCTTCCCATGTGTGCTACTTTACTTCCCCAACTGTGCATTTTCCGCTATCCAAGGCTGGTAGTTGAGGTAGCATGGGTAGCATGGGATGATGCTGGCTAACTGAACATAAAGATGGCAAGTAATCACAATTTTTGTTTCTTCCTGAAAGCATCGGGCGCCTCTTCCATTTTTTTTTTTTTAATGTGTACCATAGTTTTAATTTGTATTTTTTATGTGGATATGCCTTTTTCAAATATAAATATATTTTTTTTAAATATAAAAAAGCATGATGATAGATAGATAGATAGAGCCATTAGATTAAAAAAAACATTTATTCATTACTTTTTTACTGAATGAAACCATTGTTTATAAGAAGCAAGCACAGGGCATTCTTTTATTTAGCTCTTCATTTTTTTTCAGTTTATAAATGGAAAATTCAATGTTATTCACCTTATAAGAGTGCTTTATCCGTGTATCCACTTCTAATGTCTAAATGTGTCTGACAGAACATCCATCCTTTCAAATAATTCAATAATTACAGTTATGAAACAGTTTAAATTGTCTTGCAACCCGCTTATTTTCTTTATTCGTTCTCCTTTTGTCCAGCTTCCTACATATTTTTTTTTTTCAAAAGGCGACAACATGGAGCAAGAAAAAGAGCTGGGTATTTATATTTCCTTTTATGAGAAAGATGATTTCATATAATACAGTACACTCTGCAATGTGTCACCATTTTATATAGGAAAAATATACCTTATATCCTAAAAAAGATATCAGATGTGATTTTGTCTATAAGATGGGCCAGTGTTTTATCAAAACGGTTTCAGCTTATTCCACAAATGATTCTCCAGTTCTTTATGAATCAATTTATTCAATGATTATTTTGATCATTGGTGCAGACTAGAGAAATAAATCTCATGGAAAAAACTGTTTTACAGATATATTTCATCTATTCAGTGCTTTAACCTCTATCTCTTTATTACATTAAATTGTGCAAATCCACCCTTAAGGGGGTTTCCTGGTGCCCAAAGAATGAGCATTTCAGACAGATGCTTAGGGCACTACATGTCGCTTTGCCCAGAGGGAAGTGGTGGCACCATCAAAACAGACCAAGGCCTGCTAAAACCAATTGCTATGTCCATGGATGTAGCTCCACTGCCTTTGGCGAAAGTGCATTCCCCAGTCATCCTGAGCAACCTGAGAGTTACACAGATGACCGATATTCACTTAGATGTTCCGATGATGCATCTTCAGATGCAGCAGGGTATCAAAGAAGCTGTCAGAAGGTATCTATTTGCACAAGGCACCTTTTGCAGAATTAGCATATTGAAGCACAGTAGCTATGTCCAAAGAAGCAGTAAATAGTGTCCATCTCTGAATCATGTCCTATGTCTTCATATTACAGCAACCACACTAATGGTCCAGCTAGAGATCATATTTATAATAATATTTGGCTAGCTAGTGCTCTTGCCAGTGATCTAGAATAATGTGTTTGGTTCTTGAGGCTATATTCAAGAAGGATTACTAAGATCTTAATATGTATAGTTTGGAGCAGACAAGGGAAAAGGGGAGCATTCTAGAAACGTTTAAATTATATGAAGGGTTTTAAAAAATTCCAGGATGGAAACATTCTATATAGAAAAAAGAGAAGAATTAGAACATGTGGACATGGACATGCACTGACATTGGAGGTTCTAAGGAAGGGTTCGGGATGATTTACCTACAATTAAAATCCTGACGGGCAAAATACCGACAGCAATTGACCAACAGTCAAAATACAGACAAGGTCAAAATACCGACATGGTCAAAATACCTACATTTAAAATATAGACAGGTCAAAAATTAGACAAATGTTTTTCATATTTTTTGGGGTCTGTATGTTGACATAGCTCGACATGAACCCCGTGCTTCGGACACGGTGCCTTGCTTCACTCGGCACACTATTATATTCCCCCTCCATGTCCACTGGGATGGTAAAGTATGTACAAGTCGATATCAATGAAAAAAAAACTCATGAAAAGCTCATGTTCACTTTTTGACCTGTCTACATTCTATATGTCAGTATTTAGGCCGTGTCGACATTTTAACTGTCTGTATTTTGACCTAGTCTGTATATTGACTGTCGGTCAATGGTTGTAGGTATTTTGACTGTCGGGATTTTGATTGTAGGTAAATTGACTGCATCCCCTAAGGAAATTTGAGGTAAAATTACTTCACAGAATGGAGAGTAGATAAGTGGAATACTTTCCCAACAGAGGTAGTAGAGCAATTTGAACATGCTTAGAAGTTAGAACACCCAATCCACACAACAATTCCCACACTTTAAGTTGGCAAGTTCTCGCTCAAAATAATTCGCAACCACATAGGGTATTGAGCACTTTTGAGCGAATAGGAGAGCAGATCGGCCAGATGAAGGGTCTGAGTCTTGCTGCTGTTGCCTGAATTTAAACATTGTGACAATGGCAACTAGTCCTCTTTGCCAACAGTTGAATTCCCCCCTACATAGGGTTAAAGTAACCAAAGGGTTGACAAAAGTTCAGATCAGATGGGTTCTTATCTGCTGTCAGCTTCTATGATTCTATCATGACTGCAAACAATTGCACTCTATTTTGGAGTAACCACAAGAGATATGACTCCAGAATATACTGTTTGGTTCAGTGTTTAGGGCTACACCAGATCTGTTCCTTATCTAGCACAATAACCAAACACATTTGCATGTTAGCATGCAGGTGAAGCTGAAGTTCTATTTTAATAAGGGGTCACATTTTTCAGTGCAGCTACTTTATAATAGGGATTGATAACCATCTCATCCTAGTTCAGCCCTGCCCGTTGGTTCCGGATCTCTCATACATTACTGTGCTTAGGTTGTCCCATCATTTCATCATGTGCAGAAGGAGGCATTAATGGGGTGGAGTTAAAGTGTGTGTTCTGCCTCCCACTGTGCATAATGGAGATTGTACAAACCATAGTAGATAACTCTGCAGATGTATTCATAAAAGCAACAGTTTTGTACACCTAGGCCCTTTTTCAGATCTGATCGCAGTACAAATTTGTTCTCAAAATAGGCAAAACCATGTGCACTGCAGGTGGGGCAGATGTAACATGTATATAGAGAGTTACATTTAGGTGAGTTATTTTGTTTCTGTGCAGGGTAAATACTGGCAGCATTATTCTTACACTGCAATTTAGATTTTAGTTTCAACACACCATACCCAAATTTAACTCTCTCTGCACATGTTACATCTGCCCCACCTGCAGTGCTCATGGTTTTGCCTATTTTGAGAACACATTTGTACTGCGATCAGATCTGAATAAGGCCCTAGTCTCCCATATACATTGATGGGAGATCAGTGGGCACAATTCCCTTTTTTTTTTTTTCTACTGCTGACTGCATCCAGACAGACCATGTTTAGCTGCGTAAAAGCTAAACCCAATAAAAGGTAACTTTTTTGCGTATTTCTTTTTGCAAGCATGGGAGGCTGTGAGAAGAAAAGTCAGCACTGATGACTTAGAACCCAAATGGAGCTACAATTGAATTGCCCGTTACACCATTTAATGGCTGCAGAGGCAAAAAAATATTGAATCCGCCCTTTTGATGTTAGATATTTAGATCATGTCAGAAACAATTACTTTTTACAATCTGCCTTGGTAAGTATATTTCATAAAATAGTGAAAACATCATTTTGACACTGTAATATTCTTTTATTGATGTATAATCCTCTAATAAATGACAACATAGAAAGTGATGTGCCTTATTCTTCATGTTATTGCATGCATTGTGCATACTTGCATATTCCTCCAGAATGTCTGGGAGATTAATGAATCTTGGGTGACTCTCCTGAATGCCCAGTAGAATGTGCAAGTCTCCCAGAGCCCTTTTGCAGTATCTTCCTGAGTGAAGTGGACAGTCCAGGCAGCTTAATGATACTTTGATGGTGAATTGCATCATGACCCCCAGCCCCTGCTTTACAAGGCTTGTAATCACATAATTGTTTAGTGGGTTGAGGCCACAGTGATGCAAATTTGCAGACACATAGATTGTAAGCTTGCAAGCAGGGCCCTCCTACCTCTATGTCAGTTTGTTTCTACCCAGTTTGTTTAATCACTGTTGTTTCCAATTGTAAATCGCAAAGGAATATGCTGCGCGATATAAGAAACTGTAAATAAATAAATAACACATCACCTGCAGTGGAGACTTAATCACGCTATGGGCAGTATTCGATGAGGATAATTCGCCCTGTTTCATGACGAATTTGTGATATTTTCGCGTTGGAAGGTGATTTTTTGGGTCAGAAAGCGAATCACCCTATTCAACGTGCACTTCTCGCCGTCTTTCTAAGTGATTTTCGCCATGTGTTGCCATGTAGCAAATCGCCATCTTTTCATAGTGAAGTGGAAAGTGAACTTTTAAAATAAAGTTGTTGTTGTTTTACATTTGGTGTAAAAAAAATCAGGAATTTTATACTGAGAATGGGCATGCTATTTTTATTCATGTGCTTATAGCACATGAATATATATTTAATTAAAAAAAATATATAATTTTTTTACACAGAGCAGCCAGCAGGGGGCCGAGAGCCGCTCATTAGATATTCATATATTCACTGCACCCGATCATTACATATGCACGATCGGGTGCAGGGAATACCTGGTCCCCTGTTGGCTCTCTCGGGGGGCAGCCTGGGCTGCCTGGCTCCCGGGGAGCCCACCTCCCCCCCCACATACGTTCTGGGGCAGGCAGGGAGACTTCCATCTCCCTGCCTGCCACCATCCTCAGGCTCCCTGCGGCGTCCGACGCAGGGGTTCACGCTCGCCGTCAGGGGCAGTGAGCCCCTGCAACGTTGAATAGGGGGGACAGCGAGGCTCTGGAACACGGTGGGCAGTGGCGAGTGTGCAGCGAATCCTAAACAGGATTCGCTGCACGCCGTCAATATTCTCATTGAATACGGCCCTATGCCTCCTGCAACTCCAACCTGACTGTTCACTCCAGGAGGCAGCCAGACATTGCAAATATAGCATTATGTCATATTACATTACTCAGCATTACACTGTTCGCTATATTGTTAACACAAGCATTTGGAATTAGCAAAACTGATGTTTTGTATTTGATTTATAATTTACACTCAATACAGTTGGGGTTGCATTGTGCAATATGCTGGAATGTGTGTGTGTGTAATAACCATGCAATCTGTATTCTACCACTTAATAAAAGGACAGGTCACAATTTTCATTTCAATGCTATATTTATTTTATCATAATGGTTATTGATGTTTAAATGTTTTTATACTATATAAATTTATAATGCACGACAAAGATATAGCATTTTTGTCCACTTGAGGGCACTATTGTCCCAATCAATGGGTGTTGTAGCACTCATATAAAACTACATCTCTAGAAAATAGTGATGTGACACATTTTGTCTTCTGTAAAACTTAATTTTATTGCTGTAATAATGATGCTTATTATCTTTGTAGATAGTGAATGTGGAATTCTTGTTTTGTTTTTCTCTTTTTTATTACATTAAACTCAGCTGTAAAATAATAAGGCTTCTTCTGATTTTTATAAAAATAAAATATAAAAAAGTAATAATGATAAAAACCTTAAGCATAGATTAGTGTTGTCTGTTCTTAGGAGGGAAACATTAACCTCAACTTTCTGGTACTTTGATGTGTGCTTTGTAAACTTGGCACTGTTTTAAGGGCCAATCCTCACATCAGGTTCAAAGTTAAATACTGTCATACTGATTTTTATACATACAGACCATCCAATCCTTTGTTTAAAGTAAATGTTTATTAAAGTGCATGTAAACGGATGATTTTTACTTTAAAAAAATACTGTGGTTATTATAGACAACACAACTATATATGATCTGATCCAATTAGGCTGTTAGAAGGTCAAACAAACTCAAGCTGGTTTCACATTGCAAAAACCTGCTTTCAACCCATTTTTGTAAATGTGTCTTAAAACGGGTCAAAAGCCAGTTAAACCCCTTTCACATTGCATGTTGTAAAGGTATATTGCAGTTTCAATACCGTTTCTGTACCTTCAGATTCAACCCGTTTCACCCATAGAAAGCCATACAATGTAATTTTAAATGTTTTTTTCCTGCTTGTGGGCGGGGATCAAGTGTGGTTATCATTTGTAGTAAATACAGTTTCTGAGCTGTTCAGACTGCAGGGAAAACGGCTCAGAAACATGTAGGATCCTGCTTTTAACACGTTTCAAAATACCGGTATTCTATAACCAGTAAATTAACAATGGAGCTTTCACACTGCAGCTGTTCCCTTTTAAAATGGTAAAAAAACGGCAATATACCGTGTCAAAGCTGCAATGTGAAGCTGTTTTCACAGTATACACATTTTCTTCATGTCCTGTCTACACAGCATTGGACCAATTCCTCTAATGGAGGGAGGGGCTCCTCCTAGTAACTCTGGCTGATGGGTACCAGGACAATATTTTCAAAATACTTGATTGCCTGATTCTGGATGGCTTGGTAGGCTGCAAATTTAGCTGCTTACTGAGCGCTGAGACCCTGCCCTCCGCCTGGCAGTGATTTGCACATGCTCAAACCCCAACCATCAGTGCTTGGGCCAAACTCGGTTGACAACGAGTGAGCCTGAATTGGCCCTTAGTGCAACAAGTTATGGAACTACAGGTTCAAAACTACTAAGCATAACAATGTGCACCAGAGTGCAACAATCAAATATTGTATACTATTTTATAAAAACAGCAATAAACAACATGTCAAGATAAATAATGTACAATGTAATAAAAATCATGCGTAAACAAAAAACACAAATATAACAGATATAAATATACATCCTGGGCGAAATGTAATAGGGTGCGATTTTTTAGACATGTGCGATTTTTGGTCAAAAACGGCCGAAATCGCACTTTTTCCGAAAATCGCTCATTTAATAGGTTGAAAATTGCGGTAAAAATCACACTTTTTACCGCGAAATCGCACTTTTGAAAGTGGCGATTTTTAGTCACATTTCAAATCGCATCCAGATTTTTTCCCATTATAAAGTATACAACTCGCAAATGTAATAGGGTGCGATTTTTGGTAAATGTTACCAAAAATCGCAAAAAAAATAGACCAGGTTCTGACAGGCGAATTTGACAGAACCATGCACAGATCATTGAGATCTGTGCATGGTCCTGTTAATAAAAATGTGTAAAAGTGTTTTTATTAAAAAAAAAACGGCGTGGGGTCCCCCCTTCTAAGCATAACCAGCCCCGGGCTCATTGAGCCGAACCTGGTTCCAAAAATACGGGGGACAAAAAGCATTGGGGTCCCCCGTATTTCTGAAACCAGCCCCGGACTCTTGGACCAGTCCTGGTTCCAAAAAATCCAGCCCCTGGACAAAAAATCTGGGGGTCCCCCGTATTTTGAAACCAGCACCGGGCTCCAACAGCCCGCGGTGTCATGCCACAGCCGGGGGACACACTTTTTTTTTTGAAGCCCGGGGCTGTCACCGGCGTCCGTGGCCAGTGGACGCCGGCCTGATAGGGTTAAATGGAGACGCATAGCTCAGTCCTGATTGGCTGAGCTATGCGTCTCCATGGAGACACATAGCTCAGCCAATCGCGCTCTCAGCCTCTGTAGCACTGGGACAGCGCTACAGAAGCTGTTAGAGGCAACGGAGAAAGCCGGTTCTCCCCGCTGCCTGTCAGTGCGGGGGGAGCCGGCTGTAAAGCAGCCAGACCAGCGCTGGATCCAGGAATGGTAAGTAACGCTGGTGTAAAAGTGAGGTGTGTGTGTAATAAACTTTTACTTCTCTGTGTGTGTGTTTTTTGTAAACATTCTTTTTACAGGTGGACTACAAGTCCCAGCGGGCCCATTAATGCCCCGCATGCTGGGACTTGTGGTTCTCCAAGTCCAAGCATGCGGGGGAGGTCTGCTGGCACTTGTAGTTCTCCGGTATAAAGCAATGTAACGTATGATCGATTTAACCCTATCAGGCCGGCGTCCACTGGCCACGGACGCCGGTGACAGCCCCGGGCTTCAGCCCTACATATGCGAATTCGCGGCAAAAATTTTTAAAGGTGCGATTTGGTGCGATTTTTCTTTTAGTCTAAAAATTGCACCCTTTTACATTTCGCCCCCAGTTTCTCTTAAAAATCCTCAATAGAAGTTATAGAACTAATAGCTTGAAATAATGTCTTAGTTAGTGGATTGCTACAGTAACCGAAAGGATACAGCAACACCAGAGAGCTTGTTAATACCCCTTTCAGACAGAAAAAAAGACCCGGTAATTTCCCTGCTCTTGCCGTGTCGACACGGGTTTTTCTTCTGTCTGAAAGGGTCAACACGGGTCTAAAGTTCCGGGACTTCGACCCAGGTATTTACCTGGGTTTTTCCCGTGTCAGACACGTGTTTGCGGCTGTGTGAAAGGGTCCGACCCGTGTTTTTCTCCCGACTATTTAAAAATCATGCTGATTGGCTGTGCAGCATGGCGCTGCGTGATTGGCTGATCTTTACAGGTTCCCTGATTGGCTGAGCGCACGTGGCAGAGGCGTGCAGCGCAGCAGTAAATGGCCATGGCACACTGGAAAGATGAGGAGATCCGTGAGCTGCTCAGTGTCAGAGGGGAGGAAGAAATCCGAAAACAGATTACTGGCACAGTGAAGGACGCTGTAGTCTACACCAATATTGCCAAGGTCCTCACTTCAAGGGGCATTGTGCGTACCCAGCAGCAGGTGGTCAACAAACTAAAAGCTCTGCGCAGGTACTACAACAAAGTTTGTGACAACAACAGGAGGAAAAGTGGTGCTGGGAGGATGGAATGGGTTTACTTCGACCAATGTAACGAGGTCTTTGGCAATTCTGCCCTGGTGAACCCTGTTGCCATATCATCATCCAGTGCAGCTTCATCACGGAGCATAACTCCAGAATGCAGCCCATCTTGCCCACCTATAATGGAGTTGGAAGACAGCATAGACAACAGCATCCCTGATCCTATTGCTGCCATGGAGGACACAATTGATCCATTAGAGGCTGAGGTTGAGGACAGTGGAGCCAGCACCATTACTCCATCTGGGACACCCACTCCTGCACAGACTGAGACCCCAACGTTGCGTCGTAACAGTAAGTTTTTCAAGTATTGTTTGTGTATCTATTTTAATAGATGTACAAGGGGCTATAGGTATCAGCAGGCCTTTAATGCCCCACATGCTGGTACCTGTGGTTCTCCCAAGTATCAGCATGTGTTGCAGGCTTGCTGGGACCTGTAGTCCCACTGTAACACAGGTAACAACCCCGCACCCACTACTACAGCACACGTGGGAACCAGTAGTAGTAGTAGTCTCTATCTATCTATCTATCTATCTATCTATCTATCTATATATATATATATATATATATATATATACACACTGGCATGCCGCTATTGGATTGTAATGATTTTTCCTTTATTTTTAGTATTTGATGTACCTGCAAGGAAGAAAAAAACGTCAAAGATGGAGCTTGCTACGCGCTCAATGTCAAGAATCCTGGTAGATCATCTCCGAGAGTCCGATCTTGAATTTCAAACTCAAGAGGATGCCCGACTGCAGCGCTTCTTTGACAACGAGAGACAGTTGCAAGATTCCTTTCTCACACAGTTGGTGGGTCTGCACGAACGCATAGCGCGTGAAAATCGAGATGCACAGATGACCTTCCTTACCAATATGGTGTCTACATTACAGAATCCGCACCCTTACAAGCTGTGTAGTCCGTACGCTGAGGGTGATTATTGTAATCCTCCACACAGAGGCCATACATTTATGCCTTCAAATTCAAGCCAAACTACTGTGCAGGGCCAAGGGCGTAGTTATACTGAAAACATGGGCAATAATTTTTCACATGCCACACAGCCAAGTAGGCCACATGCCAATACCAGTCCACAGGAGACAGTGCATGATACTGTCAATGGCACAGGATATAGTAGGCAATATGGCAATGTGAAAAATTATGCTGATGATTCAGTGAATGCCAGTAATCATAACACTCCTGTTAGCACTGTAATCAGCACTGCCTACAGGCATTTGTAGTAATGTTGCTATATGGTTGTTCTTTTTCTCTTTTTTCTGGGCTCGTTCAATTTTTCTTGCTTAAAAAGTGGCACTTACAAGGCCCGTTAAATGCTGTGTTCCATTTTGATGTACACAGTAGAGTATTATGGTTCTTTAGTTTATGAGCCTCAAAAAAGCTCATTTGGTTCTTCGGTTTGGAGCTGAATCAAAGTTCTCAAACTTTTTTTTTATTTAAATGTGTACAAATAGAGTATACTCTAGATATGTGGCTGAACATAATCTATAATGTGTACACAGTATGCCTTCTTCTTTATCTTTAAGGCAATAAAAAAATTCCCTGTTTGGGGCTTATATTTATATATTTATATTGTTTTTGGGGTGTAATAAGGGCTATTTCACACACTCCGACTCCTGACGGCTGGCGAAACCCCGCACGGCCAGGAAGCCGTGCCACACACCGTAGTTAATAATGGGCACAGATGTGACCATTCACCCAGGCCGCCTGGTTTCAGGCGGATCCCATCATTGTAAACTGCTGTGTGCGGCACAGATTCCTGGCCGTGCGGGTTTTCACTGCCCGGCAGGAGCCAGAGTGTTTCGAATTGCCCTACAGCACAGGTCTTCAACCTGTGGCCCTCCAGATGTTGTGAAACTACATGTCCCACCATACATTGCCACATTTTTTCCTATAGTAGGATGGCAAAAAAACTCAGGGCATGCGGGGACATGTAGTTCCACAACATCTGAAGGGCCACAGGTGGAAGACCTGTGCCTTACAGGTACCAAAAATTGCAAATACAAGTGTTTATCTATATATACAGTGCCGGATGAAAATGTGTGGCTGCTGGACAGTCAAACTGGTGTGTGTCTCCCCTATACAATACCGGCTTGGATGGCAGCACAACCTATTCACCCACCACTGATAGAAGACCTATGCTAAATACTTATTCTACCTCGTGTTGCAATAGTTCAATGTTGTTTCAGTGTTGAAAGGGTATTTATGACCACTAAAGATATATTTGAAAACATTTTATATTTAAAAGTGAACTAACAAGCATAAAACATATTTTGTGAAAAATAAAACAAGTTCTTTCAAACATCCAACCAATGTGTCCTTCTATCTACTGTGTCATACTCTGTAAGTTAATAGTGAGGGTGTTACGGATAACCTCAGCAGTGGAACAACTTGTCTCACCCTCGTACCCTGCTGATTCGACAGGGGTATCAGCCAGGTCATAGTCCTCCACATTCCACTCAGGTAAAAAGTTCTCTTTCTGTAGCTCACACACATTGTGCAGAATGCAGCAAGCTGCCACCACATCTGGAACCAGGGTAATGGCAATGTCATTCCTCTTCAGTAGACACCGCCATCGCCCCTTTAGTCTTCCAAAGGCGTTTTCCACCACCATTCGAGCCGAGCTCAGAGTGTGGGTGTAGTGGACTTGGTCAGGAGACAGTGGGGTATGTTGCGTGAAGCCCTTCATAAGCCAACGCCTCAAAGGGTATGCCGCATCTCCAATAATATGGACTGGGATCTCCACCCCGGATACAAACTTTGACCACTGTAACGGTATAAAAAAAAACATTAGAATTGTATAGGTGGCAAGTGTAGTGGTTAAAGAGCACATTTTTAAAAATAGACAAAGTTACCTCTCTAGGGAACAACCAGCCACCTCTCTTCTCCTCCGCGATCTGGAACAAGTCCGAATTGGCAAGTACCCGTGAGTCATGAGCACGACCAGGCCAGCCAATGTAGACATCTGTGAAACTGAACAGAAAATGTATTTGTGTTTAACAATATACAGTGCGGCCCAATCATATCACTAATGTAAATACTGCATACTGTACTACTTACCAATACTTATGGTCCACCACAGCCTGCAATATGATGGAGTGCCAACCTTTACGGTTATGGTAATCTGCTGGGTTATCTGGGGGTGCAATAATGGGTATGTGTGTCCCATCAATGGCTCCAGCACACTGCGGATAGCCTCTTCGCAGAAAACCTGTTATGGTCTCATCCAGTCGGTCGCCTTGTGGTAAGCAGATGAAACGCTTGTAAAGGCTCTCCAACAATGCCTGTGTCACTTCCCGCACTAGAACACACACCGTAGAAATGCCCACACCAAACAGACATGAGATGGTACGGTATTCCCCTGGTGTTGCGTACCACCACAACACAATCCCCAGTCTCCTGCATGGCTCAATGGTTTTCCGATAATTGGTGCATCCCCTTGTAAGTGCCGGGGTGACCAGTTCCAGCAGGTAGTAGAAGGTGGCTCGTGACATCCGGAAATGTGCCAGCCACTGCTCAGGTGCAAAAGCTTCCACAGTCTCCCAGAAAGCTTCTCCATGCCTGCGGTCTCTGGCCCACAACGACCGGTTTGAGGCACTTGTAGACTTCAGGATAGAGGTAACACTGGACAAAATCAGGGCTCTCCTCCGGTGCAAATACCTGCGTCGAGTGGAAGCCCTCTCCACCAAAAATTGTGCCTTCCTCCTCCTGGCATAACACTGTGCCAGGTAGCACAGTGTAAGCATCTGCATAATGCTCTGATTTGCTGTAAGCAGCAAAACACACAGAGCACTCATGACCTCCAGGTTCTGCAACTTGTCAGCCATGTTTAATGCAATGCAGTGAGCAGACACCTCCCACTTTTCATGATCTCATCTCTGTGTGCCTTTAAAACTGTCCTTTTCTTATGACACACAGAGTTTTGCAGGAAAAATCCGGCTTCTGTGTGAAAGGGGTCGACACGGGAAATACCCGGGTTTTTGCTCCTGTGTGAAAGGGGGTCAGCCCCTTGCTGCCTAGTTGTACACGGGTTTTTGTATCCGGGAAATACCTGGGTTTTTGGGATTTTTCTGTCTGAAAGGGGTATAAATGTAGCATTCAGGTGCTTGGTAAAGGGATATATGCTCCATATTCATACAGTAATGCACCTATTAGCACCTAAAATGTTTCAAGTGGTCTTAGTACTGTAATATTTGTATGTATCCAAAAGATTATACTGGTATTTAGGTGTAGTGAACACTTTTGTTGAAGCAACATTCACAGTCAGGAGTGCTTTAAGAGACTAGGGGGCTCCAATTGGGCCCCCTCCTCTCTAGCAATACAGTAGACTCTGGCATTGTTCAAGATTCTACTGCAAATGCGCAGATCTACAGGAACATGAGACTTGCTCCATGTTTCCAGTGGCACCTCTATTGCGCATACATGAGTAACTGGAAAATGGCTGCATCGGTCATATTACCAGTGATTTTTGCAGCTACACTGCTGGCGACAAATCGATGAAGAGGTAAGTATGATTAAATGGGTGCAGGATTATTTGAAAATAAATGCAATTTGTTTTTTCAAGATGTGCTTATAGGAATATTAGTAGAGGTTGAGTATCCCTTATCCAGATGTCCGTTAACCAAATTACAGATGGAGCCGCCGCCAGCCGGCGTGCAGGGACGCATCAGCAAGGTGGCAGGGAGCGCGGACCAGGTGCATCTGGGAGAATGGGGCATGCGTGTGTCTTGTGCTCGCACGTGATTCTGTGGGCTGGTGGGAGATGGCGATTGGAGATAGAATGGCTCTATCTGTATTCTGAAAACCATAGTTTCCAGAATGTATTTTTTATGCTAAAGGCACTACTGGAGACATCTGTAACTGGCACTACTGGGGACATCTGTAACTGGCACTACTGGGGACATCTGTAACTGGCACTACTAGGGACATGATTTGTAACTGGCACTATATATAAATATGTGCAACAAAATGATTCCTTGGCATTCAAATTCAGGGCCTGAGATAGTACACAAACTATGTTTCATGTTTTGAAACCTTGTTTCATGCACAAATAAATATATTTGTGTGTATTTCATATGTTTGATGCATTTGTACAATATAAATAAAAGATTCCTCAAGACAGCTCATTGAAATATAAAAATATTTTGAAATATGGAATAATCCGTTATCCGAAGCAAACTGACAAAAATCTTTTATCATTTGTGTTATACAGTATGTGTCTACAGCTTTAAATGGAAAATAGAATGGACAGATGTAAAAATAGATTATATGACGTTTAATATATAGTATATTTATTTTTCCACCAAATGTGTGTTCAAAAAAAGTCAGCATAATTATTTAGGCAAATGCAATGGTTATTTAGACCTGATCGCTGGCTACTTATTTGCAGAGCCCTGAGATCGAGTAATCGCCGCCTAGCCAGAGAGAAATCCCACATTGTGCACGGTTGTGAAAAGCTTGGAAAAATATGGCCGCCCTGCGATTAGCTGCAAATTTTTGCAACAAACTCACCATCAAATTATTGTTCCAGTGTGTGCAGTCTGTGTGTAACCCAGGACCTACTTGGCCAGTACCATAGGAACAGGCTGATCAGGGCTGAAGCTGATGTCACATACCCTCCCTGAAAACGCTTGGGCATGCCTGCATATTTCCTCACACTCCCAGTAAACACTGGGTGACACCCACAAATGCCGGATTCCCGGCAATCAATTTGCGTACGGCCACTGATTAAAAGAGGCGCTGGATTTTATCGCAGGATGGTCTCGCTCATACAATTATAGCCCAATCAGCTCTGAATAACTCCTTCAAATTCAGTGCCACAAACAGGTATTCTGGAGTTCTTTAATAATGTGCAGGTTAGTTGATCTATTTTGATAATTCTGACAATCTTAAAATATGACCTGATGGAATTACTTGAGGGTCAAAGTTGAGAAGCACTGCAATAGTGGATGTGCAAATATAGTTGGCTGTACAGAGGTTCCTGGGACATAAACATGTTTTTGCATCTGTATTTTGGGATGAACATACATGCTATAACAGAATACTTGACATATTCAGAGTTATTCCAGTCATTGTTAACACCATACATTAGCAATAAGAAACTATCTGCTCTGTCCTACCCTTAAAAGCTAAAAAACGTTGATCTTTTTGCGGAGGTGTGGGCTTCTAATTGAGGCCATTCCTACTGTTGTCCTGACCTAAAACACAGAAGTGCTTAGTTTCTATAGGTTCTTTTTTCATGGTTTATTATAATAGTAGGCAGTGTGACAAGCTTCCAAATAAGAATAATTAATTAGAATTGTTCTTAGATTTTTTTTTTATTCTGAAATGTATATGAATCATAGAATTACATACACAAACTACACAGACATATAAAAAAGGTAAAATAAGAGTGTGCACATTGATGATAGTATGTTTTACATCATTCACATTTAAAGGGAATAAAATACTGTACACGTAATGTTTAAAATACCATTAAACTTATTACAGGATCACAGAGACTCATCAGGGTAAATTTACTAAGATGGGAGTTCTATTGAAGATGGTAGGTTTCCCATAGCAACCAATCAGATTCTATCTTTATTATCTTCTAGAAGGTGCTAAATAAATAAGATGCAGAATCTGATTGGTTGCTATGGGAAACATCAAATCTTCAATAGAATTCCCATCTTAATAAATTTACCTCTCTTGCAAGGCCAACGTCAGCTGCTTCTTCCCAGCCAAGCCTCTTTCTGATCACATCTCCTGCACATGTGTAATGCATTATGCCAAACATAACAAATCACAGACAGCTGCTGTGGTTAGCAAACACACTCAGCACATTTATGGATGTACTGTATATGGTCTATTTACTAAGACTAGGAGAGAGACAAAGTTAACATATGTAAAGTACGAACCACCCAGCAACTAACCAAGAGCAACATAAATTTGTAAATATTTTTTTTTAATTACCCTGCAGATTCATTGACAGGAAGTTGCTGTTTGGGGAGTGGTGGTAACCGGGCATTTTTTTTGGAGTTTTAGGAAAAACATAGGCATACCCAGTAGTTCTCGTACAGCTTGTATCTGTTGCAGACTTGTGGAAGGGTCAGAGTAATGCACACTTACATGGACCAGGGAAGTCATTCGATGGTGAGTTGTAGCTCAGTGTTCTATTTGGAAGCCATTTGAAGACTTGCATGGAGCTGGGGTTTTCTGATGACAGACCTCTGCAAAGTCACACAGCCGTGTAAATAACAAGAATTGCATGTAGATGATCAACACAACTACAGTGCAGTTGCCAAACCAAACAATAATGCCATAAAGCAGAACACTTTTATTTGACCATCTATAAAAGTTACCATAGTAGGTCTGCTCATACTGCCTAAGGGCTGCAGGTAAACTTTTATAGATGCTCAATTCAAAGTATTCTGACAATAGACATAATTCTCTGGTTTGGCAATTGCACGTCTAGGGAATATTTTGTCTTGTTTGTACTGCAAGTAAAATCATTGGGGTTAGGTTGCCAACCATTCTGGAACATTATAGAACTATGGTTCTAAAGAGAACCAAGAATATTTTATTGGATCCAAGTAGTGCCGTAACAAGACATTTTAGTGCCCTGTGCCAGAAAGGGAATTAGTGCTCACCCACAGTGAATGCCGTTGGGTTGTGTCAATTGTTTTAGGGGCGTGCCCACAGGAGTAGTATCCCCTAGTATCAGCCATGTCCCCCTTCCCACAGTGTCAGCCCTATCCCCCCTCCCCAATGTGATCTGGTGGCTCCAAGTCCTCAGTCAATCAGAGCTATGCCTGTTGAGTCCAGGGCACAGAGGGGAGTGCCTATCAGCATCAGCTTGGCACTCTCCCTATGAGCCAGATGCACTAAGCTTCAAAAGTGATAACATGGAGAGTGATAAACAACCAACCAATCAGCTCCTACCTGACATTTTAGAAACACAGCCTGTGACATGGCAGGTAGGAGCTGATTGGCTGGTTGTTTATCACTCTCCATTTTATCACTTTTAAAGCTAAGTGCATCTGGCCCTATGTGTCCTAGGCTTGTGGTTCTGTTAAGCAGACAGATGGGAAACAGTGTAGTGCAGAGTCAGATGCACTGGTCAGAGGCGTAATTAGAGTTTTGTGGGCCCCACAGCAAAATCTTGGAAGGGTCCCCGTCCATAAAAAAAAAAATAGGCCTCCACATTAAAAAAAAACATACTCCACACTGCAGTCATCCCTTTACCACTACACAGTGGTGCAGTAGAAGGTTTTATCTGCTGGAGGGGGCAGAGATGCAGGACAATAGGGAGGAGATAATTGAAAGGTGATAGGGAGGGGGTAGATAGACAGTAGGTGGTAGGGAGGTGACAGTGAGACGCAGGGCAGTACGGAGGTGCTAGTGAGATGCAGGGCAGTAGGGAGGTGACAGTGAGATGCAGGGCAGCAGGGAGGGGACTGAGAGAGATGTATGGAGGTGACAGTGAGACACAGGGCGGTAGGGAGGGGATAGAGAGACGCAGGGCGGTAGGGAGGTGACAGTGAGAAGCAGGGCGGCATGGAGGGGACAGAGAGAGATGTAGTGAGGGGATAGAGAGACGCAGGGCAGTAGGGAGGGGATAGAGAGATGCAGGGCAGTGGGGAGGGGATAGAGAGACGCTGGGCAGTAGGGGGGGATAGAGAGACGCAGGGCAGTAGAGAGGGGATAGAGAGACGCAGGGAAGTAGGGAGGGGATAGAGAGACAAAGGGCAGTAGGGAGTGGATAGAGAGACACAGGGCAGTAGGGAGGGGATAGAGAGACGCAGGGCAGTAGGGAGGTGACAGTGAGAAGCAGGGCAGCATGGAGGGGACAGAGAGAGATGTAGTGAGGGGATAGAGAGACGCAGGGCAGTAGGGAGGGGATAGAGAGATGCAGGGCAGTGGGGAGGGGATAGAGAGACGCAGGGCAGTAGGGAGGGGATAGAGAGACGCAGGGCAGTAGGGAGGGGATAGAGAGACGCAGGGTAGTAGGGAGGGGATAGAGAGACGCAGGGCAGTAGGGAGGGGATAGAGAGACGCAGGGTGGTAGGGAGGGGATAGTGAGAAGCAGGGCGGTAGGGAAGGGAAAGAGAGATGCAGGGCAGTAGGGAGGGAAGATGTGGGGGGGGGGACACTATGGAGGGGATAGTTAAGACGCCCGGAGGCAGTTTCACTTTAGTAACCAACACCAAAAATCCCCAATTACATATATACATACTGTATGATAAATTATTTGAAATTATATATACAGAACAAGTGGGGTAATTACATAGCCATGAACACAAACATTTACTCACCTCAGCCTGCAGCTGCTTCTCTGACACCTCCCTGCTGTCAGGCTCTCTCTGGTCATGCTGGCAGACAAGGAGACCATTGCCACCTCAGCCTGCCGTTTGCAGTGACTGTGTGTCCCGGCTGGGCCAGGGTCATCTCAACTGGCCCCTGACTGTAGAATACCCTGCCTATGCTGGTCAGCGGTCACCCGGACACCATACCCCGCGTGCGCCGCTACTCGGCATTGACGGTCACGCGGCCCTGGACATTGGACATTAGCGCCGCGGTTCACCTTAACCCCCCGCTGGCCGCTGTCAGGCATCAGAGTCACACAAGCTGCATCCCGTTATCAGCGTCGGCTGTACCCGCCCCCTCGCATAGGCTGCTACCAGTAGTCAGTGTCACTGGACATCCGGAGTTCCGGACCCCATCCACATCCGCTGAGTATCATGATCTGACCACTGTCTGTGACCGGGAGGGACTCTCTGCAGGCCGCTCCCCGTTTCAGTGATCACAGGGTATGGGTGAAAACCGAACCAGGACAAAACCCCCGGACCGCCGGACCAGACATTAAACTCTGCATTTTGGAGCTTGTATCGTCCGGTCCGGGGGGTGTCCTGTCCGGGGGGGCTGCCTGTCACACCTGTCACCAGGGAGAGGAGGAGGGCTAGAATAAAGTCTCCCTGAATGGTCCGGGCATGTAGCAAAAACCGGACGGTCCGGACCACACGGGGAGGCTGTAATCTCCCCTCCCCCATGTCCCTGGTCATAGCTATCACAGGGACCCCCTCGGACAAGACACCCCCCGGACAGGACACCCCCTGGACCGGACCCTATAAGCTCCGGACTGCAGATTTTGATGTCCTGTCCGGCGGTCCGGAGTGTAGTCCGGTCCGGTTTTTACATAGTCCCGTGATCACACGCCTGCCCGCCGCCCCTGCTATTAGCGGTGAGCTTGCACTGCTCTCCCGCATGCCACACTATAATTATATTAAAAACATTCAAATGGTGCAGGGGGTGGCTTGCTGGGCCCGCGGGCCCCCCGGCCACCGGGCGCCATAGCAATTGCACCCCCTGCACCCACTATAGTTACGCCACTGTGCACTGTCACTGGCTCCAGCTCTGTCAGGGCTGGATGGTGTGTGCCAGCTAATGTACCCACAGTGCAGATGGGCTGTGGGCAAGGCACTGCTGGCACACACATAGGGCCTTATTCTAGTTCACTCTTTCTGACAAAATTCTTCTTAGATGGACAAAACCATGTGCACTGCAGGGGGGCAGCTGTAAAACATGCAGAGAGAATTAGATTTGGGTGAGTTATTTTGTTTCTGTGCACGGTAAATACTGGCTGCTTTATTTTTACACTGCAATATAGATCTCACTTTGAAGCAAAACCCCACCCAAATCTAATTCTCTCTGCACAATTTACATCTGCCCCACCTGCAGTGCACATGGTTTTGTCCATCTAAGAAGGATTTTGTCAGAAAGAGTGAACTAGAATAAGTCCCATAGTAACAGCCCTGGATCTGAGCCATCCTTTTCACATGTTTTTTGATACACTTCCATTGCAGAAAAGGTTTAGTCGTTTTAGGTGTTTGACAATACTGTAGCTTTCTTCCATCTACTGTACGCATATTAAATGTGTGAGTGTTGTTTATTGGATGTTTAAAGAACTATGGATTACTATTTTATTGCACTAGTATGTTAATTACAGTTTAATTTCATCTGTAAAAACTTGTTTTGCTGAAGACAACAAAAAATTTGTTTCAGTTATTCCTAAAATTGACAATGAAACATTAGCAGTGCATCAAAGTGAATCAACGCCGAACTTAACTCTTCTCTGGCAAGTTTAGTTACATTCAAATGTTCCCTCCAGGGCCATAACTAAGTGTGTGCCAGTGGTGCTTTGCCTTACAGCACATCTGCACTGTGGGCACACCACTGGCACAAACCTAGGTTCTGGAAAGCAGAGAGGCACTCTGCCTACTTTTCTGCTGGACCTTGCTGCTGTGCAATGCCAGCTACTGTAGAGTACAGACTATGGATGCCAATCCCGGGTAATTTTTTCAATCTTGGGATTCGGGATTGAAAAAAAATCCTAATCCCAGGATTACCTGGATTGAGTTGGCCAATAAAAATATTATTTTGGACCAGACTAAGAAAGAAAAAATAAACTAGAAAAAAAAAAAAAAAAAAAAAAAAAAAAATATATATATATATATATATATATATATATATGGAAGATATAGAGAGCGCTAGTATAAACCACAACCTAATTGGTTATGATCAACAGTATGTTAAAAAGACATTTAATAAAAATTCATGATCCACGTCTGATCCTTCAAATCCAGATGAATATTCAAACGACCCAATGCATTTTGTCTTTATTTATTTACAGTTTCTTATATAGCGCAGCAGATTCCGTTGCGCTTTACAATAATAAACAGTGATAAAACAAATTGGGTAACAACAGACAGACTTAGAGGTAGGAGGGCCCTGCTGCAAGCTTACAATCTTTAGGGACATAGGAGGAAAACACAAGGACATGCACCAGTAATAGCACAGCAGTCCCACCAAGTTGCAAGTCCAGAAGAAAAGCTATATATTACACAAGTGCCTCAGAAGGTTATGCTTGTGGTACTTAAACATGATAGGCTTGCCTGAAGAGGTGAGTTTTCAGGGAACGCTTGAAAGTTTGAAGGCTAGTGCAGAGTCTTATTGTGGAAGGGCATTCCATAGGATGGGAGCAGCCCGATGAAAGTCCTGTAATAGTAAATGGGAGCTAGTGATCTGTGCAGAAGAGAGACAGATTAGGGGTCTAACAAGACTTCATGAGGGGTTTCAGACAAAAGGTAATGAATCTGGGACATGCAGTACCAAGATTGGTTATTTCAACAAATTCCACGATATCTTAATTGAAAAGCAGGGAGAAAGTGGTACTTCTGTAGTTTCACGTCGCCACCGCGCGCACAGTCTGTAACAGAAACTTGGCAGCCTGCCAGAGGCTCTGTTTCACTGTGCGCGTGCCGCTCTAGCTCTGTCTGACTGAGATTGTGCCGCTCTAGCTGTACGTAAACAGCGTAGCGGCCAGCCAGCAGCAGCAGCGCTGCCCAGGCGCTGACAGGTCAATGTCACTGTGGCACTTGTAGTTCCACAGTGAAATAGGCAGCGCCTGGGCACCACTGACAACGGGGGTATGTTAAACTTCACAGCTATCCACGTCTCCTCGCGGGCTTCACAGGTGTCAGCGTCCGCTCGCCACGCACCGAGCCCGAAGTACCGAGAAAGTTAATGAATGTATCTCCAACAACAATTCTATTCAATGGCCAACTCTGCGTGTGATAAGCAGTTGGTATTAAGATCAGCAGATTTGAATCAAAAATAGACTGGAACTCGTAGGATTACAGGGTGGATGTCCTGAATGCAGTAACTACCCTAGGGTCTAGGGCAGCGGTGGGGAACTGGTGTTTGTGGCCCGCCCACCCGCCCGGCAGCTGTGCAGGGAGGCAAGTACAGGGGAGATCTCGCAAGAGCTACTGACCTCTCGCAAGATTTCCCCTGTATCAGACTCCCTGCACATACGCTGGACCACACAGACCAGCGAGTCATGAACTGTGGCCGCCGAAGGAGGGTGGGATGGCTGCCACAGGGTGATTTGTAAGGTTTTTTTTTTTAAATGGCCCCCGAGGCATTATGACCCAATGCAAACGGCCCTTGGACCCCAAAAGGTTCCCCTCCCCTGGTCTATGGTATCTTAATGTCCCTCAGGAAGACAATCTTCCTGAGGGACTGATATCTACCCTCCTTTTTTTGCTTACAGATGCTTACCAATGTAAACATTTATAGACATCGCCTTCTGTGGCTCATTGTTTGTTTTCTTGTCCTTTCATACATACATTAATGTTCAACAGAACCAGTTTCCTAGCCTTTTTTACAGATCAGTAAAATCTGGATGTTATAGAATGAAATAGAGAGAAACCTCTCAGCAGTAATATAAGCCTCTCTTACCCCTTTCACACTGCACCTCTGACCCGAGTTATTAAAGGGTTGGTAATGTGTCGACCAGGGTTATAAGAAGTGTTAAACTCTGGGATGCCCTCTGTATAATGGGCGACACAGGTTTAATCTGGAATCGCTGGACCCATGTTGGAGCCGGGTCGTACCCGGCTTTGCGATGTGAAAGGGGTATATATTGCAATTACTCTGTTATAACTTAGCAAACTTTATATTAGGTACAGTATGTTTCAAAAGCACACAACATCTTTGTAAACAATTTGAATTAAAATGTTAATAAGATACAAAGCATTAACTAATTATTACAGCAATAGATATCTTGCTTCATGCATACAGATATTTCCCATGTACAAATGCCTTTTAAGTACTATTAAAGCAGTATAACACATTTTCAAGGGTGTTTCATCTTTTGCTTTTGATTTTATTTTTTCAAAATGAATGAAAATTGGCAGATTTAAACCTTTAGTAATAATGTATAAGTATCTATAAAAGCAATAAAAATCCACAGGAATATGCAGTGGCATTTAAATATCACTGATAATTAACAGTCAGAAGTTTATTTTGGAATGACATTTTTCAGAAATTCCAGACCTTCATCACATAATTACAATTTTATTATAGCAATGGTTATTTAACAATTTGTTGTACTATTAATATATAGATTTGTTTTATAAACATAAGCGTGCATGCCATATGCTACATTTTACTCAATGTGTGGACATCCTTCTGTAGATCTTTACTTTGTGCAGTAAATCTAAGGATTGTGCATGTTACCTGGAAATTACCCTTAGGTTCTCCTGATGTATTTATAGAAAAATATCTTGCTTTGTGTACAGTGTACAGTATGTTTCTCATGAAAGAAAAATCATAATAGAAAAGTGTCCTTCTTATGTATCATCTATCTATCTATCTATCTATATCTATATATATATATATATATATATATATATATATATATATATATATACTGTTGTAGGATAGTAACTCGGAGACTTCAATTCATGTGAAAAATGGTGAAAATGCTTTATTTTAAGATCAACGTTTCAGGGTCAATTAACCTCTTCTTCAGGATAAAAAAAACACGTGTGCAAACCATATATTTATAATAAAACAACTCTTACCTCCTACTTCCGTCCGTCCCCCGGTCCGGCGCCGCCAGCACCGGGTCTCCGGTCTGTTTCTGGTATCGGCTTTGCACATCCAGCGGAAGTGACGTCCTGGACCCTGTGTAACGTCCCCGGCAGCCTAGCAACCGGACGGTCACTACAACAAAACATAGCATAATAAAGTGATCAGTGACAAACCAATAATAAACATCCAGTGATTACGAGGTGGGTGCTTACTGATTCATAACGTAGTAAGACACATCACCATAAAAACAATGTGTAAGACTCCCAATCGTCAGATACTGTAAAATGTTTAAAACATGTCAACCTATCTTTACCCTGCACAGTCCTGAAAAGATATATAAACACATTGTACTTGTGATGCTATAAAGCACCAATCTGGTGATCCATAGCCTCTCTGTGTAACTATACATTATTATACATTATTTTACTAAACCTAAACATTTGGCTAATAACGTAACTTGTACCTGCTGGGTTAGATGTAATTAAATTTAATCCTGACATGGACCGGCGGAAAATAACATGCTTTTATTTATGTGGGTCCACCGGGGGTATATGCATGCCCCTCAACTAGGTTGCCCATCCTGTGCACACCAAATATTGCACAGACTCACCAATGAATTATAAAAAATTATGAAAAATCATAAAAAATATTAAAAAAATTGCCAACCCTAAAGATTCATTTAACCACTTGGGTTTGAGTATTTCTAAATGAAATATCGACTGGGTCTCCAGTTGCAACAGCCTTTTGCTGCGGTTGACACCCCTTAAGTCCAATGGAACATGATCTACTATTTTGTACTTTAAGGTGGCCATCCAGTGTTTGTTAATAGCAAAATGGCGTGCAACGGGTTGATCGCTAATTCCCGTGGCCAGAGCTGTTCGTATGGCCAAACGGTGCTGTGCCATGTGAGTTTTGAACTGACAATCAGTCTTCCCGACATAGTACAACCCGCATGGACACATGATCACATAAATAACAAATTGGGTGCTACATGTCAAGGGCCAGTTGATATTCACCTTTTTCCCTGAATGGGGATGCAGGATGTAGTCTCCTGGCAATAAATAATTGTACGTAGCAGTGGCATAACTCCCGGAGGTTATGGAGACATTGGTCACCAGGCGGTAGCCACTAGGGGGGCACAGAGGAGCCAACACCAGGAGCCTGTGACTTCTGCAGTGAGCGGTAACCACCCGCTGCTGCAGTTGTAACAGGAGAGAAGGAGCCAGCGCCACCCACAACTATTGGAAGTCGGGACAAGTAATCTCCACTTACAAAGCTGCAGCAGCAGCAGCCGGGTCATGGTGCATATTGCACTGCAGATGAAACTGAAAGTAAACTAGTCTAGTACAGGTTCTAGCAGCCCTTGCTGCCGGAAGCTCAGTTTACTTTTAGTTTCTGCACTGTAATGCAGTGCAGTCAGTTCCTTCCTCCAGCAGCCAGATCAGGAAGGAGCTGGTTATCTCAGCTCAACCCCTTCCCCAGCCTCCCAAGAGTTTGATGAAATAGCCAGTAGCAGGCTCCAGAGGAGCAGTCCAAAAAGTGGCGGGCTAAACTGCAGACCCTTCGGCAGCATGGTGAGTGCAACTGTATCTATGTATATATCTGTGTGTTTGTGTAACTATTATACTGTATAAATGTATGCATGGGTGTGACTGTATATGTATGCATACATTTGTTTGACTATGTATGTATGTGAGTTAATGTATGCATAGGTGTATGTATGCATGTGTGTGACTGGATATTAGGGTTACCACCCATCCGGGATTACTCCGGACAATCTAATTTTTTGGCGCGGTTGTGGAAAAACATGTAATGGGTATCGCAGTGTGTGGCAGCACATGTAATGGGCATTGCGGTGTGTTGCATAATGTGTAATTGGCATGACTGTGTGTACATCTAAGTGGCATTACGGTGTGCAAAATCAATAATAGATTTGGAGCAAAGGTTAAAAAACTTTATTAAGGCAGGTTGAGGGGTGTGGCTGGGGGCAGGTAAATGGGTGGGCTGTGGGTGGGTCAAGAAGTGGGCCACTGTCCAGGAATCTCTCATCAAAAAACCCTACTATATGTGTGATTTTATGTATGTATATTGTGCACAGTTACACACATGCAGACAGGCTGATGGGGACTGGGGGATGGTGTGTGGTGGTGGGTGAAATCTTAGTTTCAGCTACTGCCTAGTGCATATCTCCCAACTGGCCCTATTTCAGCAGTGAATTAATGCTGTGCATATGAGCACAGCATCTATTCCTGGAAACAGAGGGGCTGGGGGCTTGCCAGCAACTCACAGAGCGCTGGCATTGCCCCTTCAGTGGCAAAAATGGGGTGTGGCTTCACAGGAGTGAGGACATGTGTAGGTCACACCCCCTGGTCACTAGACCTAGCCCTCAATTGTCAGGTGCACGCTACTAATGTTGGGAGGTATGGTAGTGTATGGGGGGGTCAATAATGCTATCTGTGGTGTCTGGGGGTCACAGGTGCTGTCTGTAGGATCTGGGAGCCATCAATACTATCTGTAGTGTATGGGTGGGTAACCAATGCTATCCATGGGTCACAGGTGCTGTCTGTACATCTGGGAGTCAATTATGCTATGTATGTGTAGTTGGGTGTATGTTGTGTTAGGGGGCACAACAATCTTTGTCGCCTCCGGGCACCTGGTATGAACTAACGCCACTGGCACAGTGTGCCTACTGTTTGTGTTGTACTGACTGACCTACAGAAAAATCTCTGTATTTTTGTCCTTATTAGTTGTGGTTAGCAATTCGTGCCTGCTGCATGATCTCGCTTTCTTTCCTGCTGCCACTAAATCCCTGGGGGGTACCTCCTTTCGATGAACTTCTCGGTCATTAACTCTAATTGGCCATCTAACTCATCAGGGTCACTAGTTGTTCTACAGACTCTTATATATTGGGAATATGGCAGTCCCTTGACCGTGGCCCTTGGGTGGAAGCTGTCATATTGCAATAGAGTGTTGTGGTCAGTGGGTTTTGAATACAAGCATGTGCTCAGCTCTCCTGTGCTACGATCAATCCTAATCTTGATGTCAAGAAAACTGATTTCTGAACTGTTACAGGTCAAGGTCAATTTGATGGGGCTGCTGGACTCGTTATGTATTTCAATTAGCGTTCTCAAAGCCTGCTCCTGACCCCTCCAAAAGAGCAATAAATCATCTATGTACCGATGGTATACCAAAAGACGTTCTGATACTCAATTCCTCAAAGAACAGGCTGCGCTCGGTCTCCCACATGAACGTATTGGCAAACGTGGGAGCTACCGCTGATCCCATTGCGCAGCCTGTTCTCTGGCGGAAAAACTTCCCAATAAATAAAAAGAAATTATGCGACAGTGTAAATTCAAGTAGACTCAACATAAAATCAATGTCAGGGCCCTCATACGGTGCATTCCACGTGATCAGTCGCCTTACCGCCTGCAACCCCCGCCACAGTTTTCCGACATGCTATATAGCTTGAGGTATAGGATGATCGATGGGGTCCCCCTCTCAAAAAGAGGTGGGGATAGATCCCGTCTACTATTACAAAAAGAAATGCGGTGGATACACCGGCTGGATGTTATGTTCCCGCGGTGATTAAATGAACAAATGTCGTTTGCCGCTTTTAGATAAATTCCTGTATTATTAGCATTGTCTAAACTTTTGATATACAGTATTGTTGTATAATATGTCTTTTGTATACATATTACTTATGTCACTCTGTTTCTCTTTCTACAGGCTGTTTCCCGTCATGTTTTGCTTTTATTGGGGTTTCCATGGTGATGGGATGCTTTTCTTGCTGAACGTCTTGATGACGTCAGCCACAACACGACGGATGGGCGGGTGTTTGTCCCAACCTATCTGGAGTGTCTTCCTCGTGGTGTGGGGTATAAATAAAGGTCAGTGTGTTTTATGTTGTATCCTGACGACAAATGAAATAAAATTTGAAACGTTGTAAAGCCACCGGTTCCTGCTTCATGTTCTTCATCAGTTGCTAAGAGTGCCGCACCTTCGAGTTTGTATATATATATATATATATATATATATATATATATATATATATATGCATTCATTGTCTAGTCTACTATATAAAATCATAGACTGTATACCGGAAAGCAACAGAGGAGGTGACCGTAATCGTGCTCTCCTACAATTGGTGACACGTTGGATCTACAAGCTTCAAACTGTGCAACCGCACGGGTTAAATTAAATTCTGCCTTTCTCATGTTTCTTATAGTTCTCCCCATTACGTTTAACTAGCCTGCACACACGGAGTGGTTATATACATATTTAGTTCCTTTGCCCCCATACAGTTATGGACTTGTGCATAATGTATTTCTTACCCTTATAGGTTAAATTTTATAAATCTTTTTTTTGTAAAAAATCTTTTTGACTAGTTAAAAGAGTGCCCCCAAACAAAAGAGAGTTCTTTTTCTTTTCTACTTTGGTACCTTATAGGTTTTCACCATACCAACTTTTAAACCATTTTTTCTTTTTGTTTATTCTGTCACCTAGGTGATGGTACACGGAGGTGTAGCCACGCCCCTTAGAGATGCTGGATGCGTCTGCGCTGGGTCGCGCCTGTGATGTCATCCGGTCTCCGTTGGGAACTGGCTACGGTGGACGTTGCACGGGGTGTATGTCACTATGTTCTTCTATAAATGTAAGTACAGTTTATGTGTGTTTCTCATCTTCATAAAGGGCATAACAGCCCGAAACTTCAATAGCACTCTCCCTGAGTTTGCCTCTTTTGTGGTCGCTGTCTTGTTGAATTGAGTCTCCTGAGTGCCACACATACATTGGGTCATATATTTCTCCCATGGTCTTTGGGAGATAGAAGGCACCGGAGCAGTTGTTTCTATATCACCAGCCAGTGCTGGTTACTTCTGGACAGATTATAGCTATTATATACTAAAAGTACAATCTGATTAGTTGCTATGGGAACCAATTGAAAAGATGGATGCACTTAATGTGAACTATACAAACACAACAATCAATACAGCCTAAAGAAATACAAATAATAGTATAAACTTGCTTTTTATGACTTACGTACTACTAAAGTACAGTATGTACCGTATCCTTTACAATATACAGACACTAAAAAAGTAGTGATGTGAACATTGTAAACTGAAATTAGAACCATACATAATGAATAATTGAGTTTATTATTATCTGCCAAACCAAATAATGAAGAATCATTTTAAATGCAACACAATATACTTCTTTTTAAATTAAGCATCTTTAAAGAAGACATTTGATTGCTTTTATTTTTAAGGAAATGTGGTTAACTATAATAGGTTGCTATGGTAACAGGTATTCTAAATGCAGCTGTGAAAGACAAAATGTTTAGTTTATCTAAAAAGTTAAGGACGACAATAATTTTTTAATTGCATTCTACTGTATATACTGTACTGTATATGTCACCAGTGTAGTAGAGGTTAAAATTACTATGTCTACTGTAGGGGTTGCTTGGAAACATCAAGCTTTTAAATGTAATAAAAATTGCGGACATTCCAATTGCTGTTATTTTTTTAATCCATATAGTAATTTGGATTGCAATAGTCAACAATATCAAACTTTTTTTTTTCCACAACATGAATGATTTTGACTAAATCACACACACTGAACACAAATTTGCTAATTAAAAGTCTGTGTCAGGTGTGCTGCTGCTAAGTTTGTTACGAAAAGAGAAAAAGGAAAGAAACTGCCCTTTGAGGAAGGAAATATCACACAGAATGTAAATTTAAAAATTATTTATTCCCTAATACAAAAACATGCTAAAATAAATATGCAATGATATACTAAAATAACAAAGAAAACAACAAAGAAAAATAATTGAAAAAAATGGTGCAAGGTATATATTGTACGTGATGAATACACTTTGAGTGAGAGAAAGCGTCCCTCTTATCCTCCATTATAAGGATCCTGTTACTATTTGGACTTGGTAGCAATAGTGGATAAACTTGCTATGGACAGTTTATACTGTGACACTCGCATTAATTGGGATGACCTGCTACAATTGCATGCAACAGATGGAATAGTCCCCTTTGGACTGATGATGGCTTTTGCTGTCCTTGGGCCAGCTTCAGTTTAGCCTTGGAGTGTCACCTTTGAAAAAGCTAAGAGCCCCTCTGCGAAACGCATCAGCCGTCCAGCCCCCCCCCCCCCCATTCCTTTCTTCACTATTGTGGTCTGTGAAATAAAAAGTCATCTTCCTGAATACCTGAACGAGGACTTTTTGTGGACATTGCCAACTCCAGGATAGGGTAAAATCAAACTACCTGGATCAAAGTTGTTTCTTATTGCTATGATGCCTTTTTGTTTCCATTGTAAAAATTTTGGATTTTGCAAGCTTTTGAATTTTTCATGCACTGTTTGTGTAAAACACACGGTACTTATGTATTATCTGGGCTCCCATCTTAAATGCACCCCATTTTTTCTTACCCCTACTATCCAACTATGCATGGAGTTGATTTTATATAGTGTGGCGAGCGCAGCGAGCCACCGTGCCCGAAGCGTGGCGAGGGGACGCGGTCTCATAAGAAAAACGGGAGCCCAGATATTACATAAGTACCAAACACACTATGTGGTCCTCCTTTATAAAAGCAAAATCAGCATTAATCACCCATCATTGTATGATTCCAATGATGTTGAAAAATACTGTTGAAATGGGGCCAGTTCTGTAATTTTACCTAAAAGAAGAATTAGGGAATCCTTTAGAGAACCCTATTTCATAAGATCCTCACCAATGCATTTCTGCTTTATGCCTTTATGCAAATGCTTTCAAATAGCTTAATTTAGCTTATTCATTGAATATTATAATTAGCATACACTAGTGGTCAAAAGTGTGGAAACCTTTTGGAAAATGTGTGCATTTTTGAATTCTGAAATTATATTTTGAAATGTTATTTTTAAAATTAAATATTTTCAAAATAATTTTCAAAATGTTATTTTCAAAATTAAATTATTTTAGTATAATACCAAAAAGCATACATCATTACAGTGGCAGTTTAATTTAGAACATAATACAATTAAATTTAAAACAAAAGTTTAGATTTTAAAAACACGTTATACATACTGAACTGTTGGAAAGTAGTTTCATACAATATTTATTAGTACTTTGGGCCTGGTAATTATTGAACAACTGCGCAGCTGTACGGTCCACAGTGCGCATGCGTGAGGCATCTCTGTGAACAAAGTCACCATTCCCAAGTTGAGTGACAGGTGCAAGGCATTTGGGGATGGCATGCCATAGTTTTCTGGGAGTGTCCTGGAAGGCAGGCATTGCTCAGACATTGGGAGGTGAGGACCCTGATGTCAGCAGCCCCATGCCCAGCACAGCGACTGTGTAACATTTGTAGACTTATTTGGTGGCTGTGAGTGATTGTGAATGATTTTCCTCCTGTATATTTGCAGCCGTGCACGGGGTAGGGATACACTCTGTCAGTGAAGCATTTACCTGATCGCTGGGCTGCAAAGATTCACAGCCCAGCGATCAGCTTTAGAAGCAATTACAGCCATGGAGTGAACCAATTATTTTAGTCCATCAGATATTATGGGGTAGCGATATTGGGTTATGAGGGAGGAGAAGTGATAAAGTGCCTGGTACTTTATCACCGGCCAATCAGATCCTAACTGTTTCTTTTTAAACCCAGTCTGAAACTTAAAAGTCAGGAGTTGATTTGCTGGTGAGAAAGTACCAGACACTTTATCACTTCTCCTCCCTTATCATTGTTTCATACATCTACCCCTATATAATGAGACAATGCCTGTATAATTGCTTTATTAATTGTATTATAGTCTGTGGTTGCTTTTGACTAACAAGCTTCTTTAATCAGCTAAAAAGATTTTCTATCCAATTTAGGTCAGGGCTGTTGCCTGGCCATTCTTGCAATGCAATATAATTTTTTCTGAAACCACTTTTTTCACTGCATAGAAACATAGCAAGGCACAAAGTTCTGCTGGAATACGGAAGTCTCATTATGGAAGAGGTCATGTGCTGATGGTATTAATGTTGACTCTGATACATCACTGATGCATTTGCTGCTATTTAAAATGCCATTGATCACACAAATTCAACCTACACCTTTTGCTTTCATACATCACCAAAGCATAACACTAAAAGATTCTTCAGAGTAGGTTTTGTGCACTCAGGTAGCAAATCTTCTCCAATTCTTCTGTGGACATATTTCATTCCCTTACTACCAAATATGGATATTCTAGCTTTGTCACTCAAGCAGACACTGTTCCATTGATCTTCGTTCAAACCAATCATTTTAGCACATTCTAAACTCTTCAGTCTTAGTTTGAGAGATAAAAGTGTTTTCTTCCTTGGAATTCTGTCATATAGTTAAAAAAAATTAAGTCTGTTGGACAGTCCTGGCACCAGAACCACATTTAAGTAAATAATTTTGAATTGCATTAGACAATTTTCTTCTGTCAATCAAGCACAGTGCTTTCATTCTTATATCACAGCATGGTGCTTTGTATCTTCTCCTACCTTTACAACTTCGATAAGCTGAGTGTGCTGATACTTATTCCACAGTTTCAAAAATATGTGGCACCATATAAAATTATGGTGCCACATAATGGCCCTTATTCTGGTTGGTGCGGATATGTCCGCGTGCGTTCGTTCCACCGATGTTTTGTGTCTGCGCATGTGCAGAGGCATATCTGCGCATGTGCGAAAGGGACATACGTCCAAATTCCGCATGAATTGTTTACACTACGAACAGGGGGAGGAGAGGGGCGTGAAGGGCTGTTTGGCCTCATTAACATATGCATACGCCCCGCGTTTCATGGGCGTTCCCATGAAAACGCTGGGCGTACGTATGGTAATGCAGCCGTGACGCACGTGTAGGGGGCGGACATACTGTATGACATTTCCGGATGTCAGCTGCCCGCCCAGATCCCTGCTTTTGCATGGAGAAATGCCTGAGTGGTCTGAGCTCGTGGTAGCTGCCTGACCACTCGGTCCCGCATTCAATGGTATGCGACCATCGAATGATGGGGGAGGTTCCCAGAGATGGATGAGGTGTATACATGAGAAATCCACTCGTGCTCCGTGCAGTCAGCGGCTTACCGCATTCGGACGGAGTGAACGATCCGTACGGAAGGCGGGGTTTAGGACGCACGGTCCTGGCCGCATATTCGGCTCCGGCCGCACAGACCAGAATAAGGCCCAATGTTCTTTTAATTTTGTTGTAAATGTTACCTTCTTCACATAATGTAATTATTCTGCATTTCTTTCTAGGGGCAGTATTCAATGAGAAAAATTTGCCGTGTTTTATGGCGAGTTTGTGCTTTTCTCGTATTGGACAGAGAATTTTGCTCTCAAAAAGCGAGCAACCCTATTCAATGTGCACTTCTCGCCGTCTTTCTCAGGGCCAGATTTGTGCCTAGGCACGTGAGGCACCGGCCTCAGGGCGGCACCAATTAAGGGCGGCAGGCAGGCTGACATTCTGTTAAATAGCAGCATGGCACAGCGGGTGCGCAGCAGCGAGTGACGAGCGCCGCCGCAGACATGAATTATCATGTGTAGGCGGCAGCACCGCTCGTCACCCGCCATTGTCCACCCACTGTGCCATGCTCATTATATCACTGCTTAGTGGCTGGGTCCGACGGTCCCCTTGCGCGTCCGGAAATGTCTCAGACTCACTGCTGCCAGCACCCGCCCACTGGCTACTCTACACACACACAGTCTATTGGCTGCTGTGTATCCAGCAGCTGAGCTGAGTGGTGTGCAGATCCTCCCTGCGCTCAGTCAGTCACAGTGTGAGAGAGACTGATGGAGAGTGAGACACACTGTGCTGTAAAACACTGTACTAATAAGTACCTAACTCCATCCGGGTCCTCCGTACAGTGAGCAGTCCAGAGTGCTTAAAAAAATATTGAGGTGGGCTACAGTTAAATTTTAATGAAATATATAAATAACATTGTATTTACATATAGGAGTACATTAAAATAGGAGGGGGGGGGACGAACAAAAATGTTGTGCCTAGGGGCGGCCTGACGCCTAAATTCGCCCCTGGTCTTTCTGAGTGATTTTCGCCGTGTCTCTCCGTGTAGCAATTCTCCATCTTTTCATGGAGAAGTGGAACGTGAACTTTTTAAATAAAAGGTTTTTTGTTTTAATTTTGGTGTCAAAAAATCAGGAATTTTATTCTGTGAACGGGCATGCTATTTTTATTCATGTGCTTATAGCACATGAATATATATTTTAATAAAAAAATATATATATATATTTTTTTTTTACACAGAGCAGCCAGCAGGGGGCCGGGAGCCGAGCCGCTTATTAGATATTCATATATTCACTGCACCCAATCATTACATATGCATGATCGGGAGCAGTGACTATACCCGGTCTCCTGCTGGCTCTGGGGGGAGGCAGCTTGTGCTGCCTGGGTCCCGGGGAGCCCTCCTCCCCTCCAAAAAAGTTCTGGGGCAGGCAGGGAGACTTCAATCTCCCTGCCTGCCACCGTCCCACGGCTCCCTGCCGCGGACGCTCGTCTGCTGCAGGGGTTAAGATTCACCGCGAGGGGCAACTCGCCCCTCCAACATTGAATACAGGGAGAGCGAGTGGCAGCCAGCCCTCCGGAACACAGCGAGTGTGCAGCGAATCCTAAACAGGATTCGCTGCACACGGCGATATTTTATATTGAATACTGCCCTAGGTGACCAAACAACTATTTTCACGTTGCTTGTAATACTAAATAAGTTACAAAGCTTACTTCAAGACAAGAAATGAAAGTAAAAACAATGACCAATTTAGCAATAATAAAAAACGAATTAGCTTACTCATGCTAACTCCTTGCAACACCTGATCGGCTCTTAAAACAATCGCTCCTTTTGGTACTTTTGAGTTGAAGAATTTCCCTATCTTTACTTAGTTATAGATGTTATACAATAAAGATAACTGAACATAGTGACTTGCATTTTATTTTGTAGAAAATTATAGTTCAGGTGATATTTACCTGGATTTTCTTTACAAATAATGAAGAAATTATGCATTTGATTCAGAAATCAAACATATTAAATGTTCTCACAATCTTGGCCACTAGGATAATTCTTGTGACAGAATAATAGTTCATCTCATATTCCAGGGGAATAAGCTTTCCAGGCAACCTATTTTTTGAATGCAGATACAGTACATTCAGATTGTCTAAAGAGCTTTGCTGATAATAGGTGATCGAAAGCATTCCAGCAGCAATAATGCTTCTCTCCAGATCTCTTGTAGCTTGTCAAAGCCTACAGTAGTTCGTAAGGAAAACAAAAGCACATAGGGCCAAATGTAATAGAGTCCAAATTTAGCTTCTGTATGGGATGCTGCCCAAACTAGGATTTTATTCAAAGGGGCAATAATTTATAAGGCATGGTTTTGCCTTGTAAAGGATTTCCCCTTAAAAAAAATCCAGCATCCTATACAGCCATTGAACTTGGACTCTATTATATTTGACTTGTATTGAGAAAAACTTTACTTAAATAACAATAATGTACAGTATTAGGATCAAACCACTACTAACAGATCAGAGTGACTGAGTTATAATGTTTTGTTATTGTTTTTTGCAATTTAGATGCCGATTGAAGTAAAATAGGCATGGAAAAATTGCATGTTTTTGCCCATAGACAGAGCATCTTGGATTGGATGGCAGAGCTGAAATGTTCCTTTTTACTACAAGTTATCATCATAAATGTATACTTGCACCTTACCTATACAGGTGAAATTTATATTCCTCCAAGAAGTTGTGTACTCACTTACATGCTGGTCTGCATGAACTTCATTTGCATGACTATTAACTATGAACTTTATCTGAAAAATAAAAATATTATTATAAAATGAAAGACCAGTCACAAGAATACTAATAGAGAATCACAAAATGCTCAGTATTCTCAATAAAATGCATCTATATAGTGCACAACATTACATTAATGAGTACTTCAGTATAAAGTAAACAATGTGTTTCCACCAAAACAACCCATTATCAGATATGTGCACAAGATTGAAATGTTGAGAGCACCACCAATTAAATGCTTTAAAAAAAACGTTCATAATTGGTGCATAGAAGGTGCAGAATAAAAGGTGCATAATATCATAGGATATAAATGTGTGAGACAACTCCCATATGAAATGAATGCTTAATGAAAAACAACTTAGAATTGGGAATATATCCAGTTATTGTATCTATATATATCATCAACTTGTCATGAACCACATGGAAAAATTATAAGATATTAGTGCAGTACATACAGTATATATCAACATATTTATTAGACCAATAAGGTTAATAATGTAAGATGTTTATGGAACACCGATATAGGGGGGTATTCATTCCGGCCCATTCTCGGCCCGCTCGACTGTTATTCAGCAGGTGAGATTCAATGTCCCGCCTGCTGAACAATGAAAAGGGGGCATGTCCATGGAAACGGCCATGGATTGCCGAGATATGGCCGTGATCTTGACAATCAATGAACGTTCTTGGCAAAACAGGCTCATCTCTGCCAAGATGCCTTTTCAATGATGTTGGGTAAGACAGCATTGAATAGGCTCCCGCCACTATTTCCCTCTGTCGGACTCTCTCCCATTGGCCTCTCCCATTAATAGTTTCTGGCATGCAATTTAAAGTATGTGGTCTCCTGCTTCCACTCAACTAATAGGTTTTGACATTAACAGGTGAGCAATTCTTCAATAATGGAAGATGTCAATACAAATGAACCAGAAGTTACCCTTCCAGCCTCCATGTGTCTTTGATAATAGCAATAAAGTCAATAAAAACAATGTATAATGTTATCATGTCTAAGTGTCCATAAACATGTATTTAACAGTTCAGTTTCTTTCTCATTATTAAATCTTTTATGGAAAAGTCTTTAACCATGGAAATGTCCCGTACACAGGACGTTTATTGATTGGAGTGATTGTGATGACAGCATAAACAAATAATGCCTGTCACCACATACTGTATATTGTCATACAGTATATTCATTGGATAGATCTAATGATACAATGATGACATAATAAACACAATATATATTTTATGCAATGAGTAGACTTGTTGTGAGCCAATTTATTTTTAATTAATATTTGATCTCATTGACCTTATAGTACCTGCTGTATCAGGCAGGTACTATATAAAAATCAAAATTTACTCAGGCTATGGTCGCTGTGGACTAAACATTCGTTACTTCATAACATCAACATATCACTGTCTAACATACAAAATAAATGTAACAGGAAATAGTTGAAAAATATTATTTTCATATATATATATATATATATATATTATTATACTAAAAAATATTTTAAAAACAAAGCAATCAGAAATCATTTATAAAAGTATAATAAATATTATATTGATTAGAAGAGCGCATGAACAAGACAACACATCCACTGGGACCTGGTATTTGAGATACTGAAGCAATACAAGGACATCAAAGCTGTGCTAACAACTCTTATGGATGACATTGACATTTCAATAGTCTGAAACACAATGCATATTCTTCTGAGAGGTAAATCCTTAATACCCTAATGTATTTCAAACCTCTACATTTATTCTTGTACCGTATGTGTCATCATAGTTAAAGAAAAGCATAAAACATATGCTAAGCAATTACTTTGATAAGCACATGAGTATATACTGTAGATATACTAATGTGCCACATTTTACCAAATAAATGCAAAAATCCAAAAATGTGTAATGTTTAAAAAGAAGAAATTTCATTTAAATAATAAGTAATAATCCTGACATGAAAATTAAGAAACTTTATACTTGTATTTTAAGCTCTTGCGAACAAGAAAAAATTATACATAATAATAAAAAAACATAAATAAAAGCTTCTAAATTGAATATAGATTAAAGATAGTGTGCCCAACATTCTTTTGGCTCATTGGGTTCCATGACCTATACCCTGAAAAACAAAAAGAACTCAAATAACAGAATATCTGTTCAATGATTCTTCTCCCCTCTTTTGGGCTGCAATCATAGTTGCCCACTCTCATGGAATGGACAGAAGGCTCCTAAAAATTGCTCCCAGCCTCCCAGAAGAGTAGGCAAGTTCCCCAGCTGGTGCCACCTTGGTACCTCCACTTCTACCCCCTGAAGCTGATGTCTAAAGTGGGTGGTTCAGGGTTCAATAATGTAATTTGCATAAAATTATGTCATCATTGCCTCTCCGCCTGCCCTACAATGCCCTCGGCATTCTGTGGAGTGTGTGGGGCTATGATGAAGTGATCACGCCCACAGTTTCACCTCCCTTATATAGTGTAATTTGTACATGCTATGCCCCTTCATGGTGCACCACACCCTCTGCTTTCCCTACCTACTCTCAGAGGTGTCAGCCACAATGTTGGCATGTATGGCTACAGTACATTTATATTTTATTTATTAATAGTTGATTTTCATTGATATAAAATCAAAATAGATATTGTGGTTCAGGGGCTGTAACACACAATTACTGATCAATATAAAAATGTGTTGCTAGTAAATGCGGAATAATTTCAAGGGCTTGTTATGGGTAAGTCTACCATATTAGTCATGAAAACAGTAATTTATATAAATATATAAAATATGTGTGTGTGAACTACAGTTTGTTGATGCATATGTTGTACTGTATGTTAGCATAATAAAATCTACAGCTCTATTGTTACTATCCCGAAAAGACAACTTATTTAACGCTGAGTCAACTGTCAGAATAGATTCCAACAGTCGGAAAGTCTGTGGATCGGCAAAAACAGCCGCCGATAGGCAAAAACAGATGTCAATTTGACAATTCAGCAGCCGTTCTTGACTATGCATATTTGACTTTAAACAAAGTAGAATCTGCACAGGTGAGTGCAAGATGAAAACAGCCGGGATTGTATGCTGATGGCCGATATTTCCTCCTGTCGGAAATATTGACCAAGACTGAATGCCCCTCATAATGTTATTTTGTTTTAGTTATAAAACACAAGCTTATTATGCTTTTGGTGAAAATTGAAGGGAGGAATACATCAGCAAATCATATAGAATGACATGAAACAGAAGGTAGAATTTTGTTGCTAAAATTAGCTTAGAATCTGAGAGCTCAGAAGAAAAGTTATCTTAAATGATGTGGAATATAATTGATAGCTCATTGACAGAGAATGTGCATATATGGCTATTTTAAAGTTACACCATTATCACTATCAATTATAAGACAATTATGACATTTCTGTGCTGATACTGGTTGAAATGCAAAGCATAGCGGGGACACAAAATATTAACCAATCATCTAAATTTCTCAAATCTAAAGACAGGAAATCACAGGTGTCTGTGGAGCTAAGTGAACCTGTCCTACACAACTGAACCTAGCCTTTGCTACAGGTACTGTGCAGCCAATAACAACCCTAAATGGCTGTCTGGCTAAGCTCCTGGAGTGAATGATTTCTTGATGGCTGTGGCTGAACCCTTATAAAACAACGGTCCTTATGATAAGTCACAGGACAAAACTACATCATAGCCAACAAACAAGGTGGTCAGAACTATAAAACATTAAACATATGAATCTTGGTGTCCTGGATGGTGGTGTAACACTTAAACATCAGGTATCAGCCACATTCAAATCCTCATGCTTTCATCTGAAGAACAAAGCCAGAAAGAAACATGGGGAAGTCTGTCAAGTGCAGCTGTAGTCTAGCGAGACATCTTGTCCAAAGCACGGTGAGAAAAGCGAGCCATGCAAGGGGGTCTGTTACACTAATTGGAGGTTCTCATGCAAAAAAACATGAAAAACTAACATCAGCCTTTTCCATGTTAACCTTTTGCTTGTGTCAAAGTTTTGTCACTGTTGGCCTTTTTGGTGTCAACCTAAACATTGTGGGCCTAGAGATTGTCAAAATAATATGCATAATCCATCATGCAATTACTGTGATGTCTTTATGAAGGACTATTAACAGTACATAGAGTCTCCCTGAGTTTATCTGGAGATCAAGCTTTCAGCTTTGTGGCCCTGACTCTATGGAACTTGATTCCTGCACATTTCAGGAAGCCTCCACCTGGTCACCCAAGCATTCACTGATGTCCACTTTTGAGCTGTAAAGGCAAATGTAAAGCACTTTGAGTCCTATTAGGAGTAATGGCTATATAAATAACATTATTATTATTATTATTATTATTATTATTATTATTATTATTATAACTACTACTACTGTCTCGTTTTGTAGCACTCTAACACAGTGCTAAAATAGTGCATGTGTAATACTGGTGGCTGGTGGCTATCATACAGGTAATGAAGCCTCTTTGGAGTCTCTGCACTGCCCAATTTCAACAGCTGTCAGATCGGCTGAGTGTGCAGATGCAAGGTATAGACTGGCTACCACTAACAGCCACGCCCGCTTTCCTCCTTCTACACACTGACTGCTCTGGACTTTTTGAGTAAGTTGAACACTTTATTGTACCATAGAAATCATATAGTATAATTTTGTATGTGTATGATAATCTTTAAAATCTGCTTGCACTTACAGTATGTAATCTTAATGGTATGCTGTAGGTAACCAAATGTACAATATCCAATATTCTAGGTACTCAGATAAATTAATGCATACATTTATTGTGAAATACTTTCTAACTTTCTTTAAAAAGTAACAAGGTCCTAAACAATCATAAAAGAACAGCAATGCTTTAATGCTTTGAGATATCACATGAAATGTAACAGTAATAGCATATATATATATGAAATTTCTTCACACCATGGTATAGCATGAATATGTTGTTTTCAATTAAATTAAATAATGCTGATTCTCCCATCACCCGCTCAAACATGCATCATCAGCAGCAGCCAGATAAATCACAGTATTTCATGGGTCCCTAGAGGGAGAGTTACCAAATATAAGTAGGGGTGGGGCTTAAACTGTGGACCAAAAGTCAGATTTGACACAAAAAAAAATAGATTTGGTCAGTCTCTCAAACAGTAGGCACACTTCCAAGAATAAAGAAATGTGCCAGCGCTGGCTGTTTTAAGAAATTTACAATACACGGTTCTGTAAGTAACAATTTATTAATAACAACAATCGGAATAAAATGATATAATATATTAATAAAAAGGTGAATCGCTCTAGATGGTGTAGTTCATAACACTAAATTTTGCATCACTATCACAAAGATGATCAAATTTGGATCTGTAGCTTGAATATTATATAGGAATAATAGGCTGTATATTACCATCCCATTGTGCCTGGTTATTTGGGGCCAGGATCTGTGACACTGTGTCCTGTAGTTTGTCCTATAATTTCAAGGACTCAGGGTTCCCAATAGAATGTCCTCTTGTTTTCGTCTGGACGAAATTAGGGATCAAGCGGTTATCCCAATATGATTTGTAAATCCAGAAATTTTGAGGGTCATCTGTGCTCAAGGCATGGTTTTTATACCTGTTTGTTAATTACCTAGGTGATTCACCTGTACATTCAATTAATGTCTAAAAACACTTTTTACATAAGAACCGTGTATACACTGTAGTATTTAGGTAGTTTAACTCATAAAGGAGGCAGTCAGATAAAGTCAGATAAACCCGGATCTCATGGGGTGTAACGGAGAAGCCTGATACTTTTTGGTAATTATATGCCTTTATTTCTGTTTATATATGGATGTTACTACTATCTTATTGCCCAATTCTAATACAAGCAAATCACTTCCGGGTCATGTGACCCTCACAAACGGACTTCCTGTCTATCTTATTTTATTTTATATATAAAAATAACATTTGCACATAACAAAGTAGTTTTAAATTTATCTGACTGCCTCCTTTATGAGTTAAACTACCTAAATACTACAGTGTATACACGGTTCTTATGTAAAAAGTGTTTTTAGACATTAATTGAATGTACAGGTGAATCACCTAGGTAATTAACAAACAGGTATAAAAACCATGCATTGAGCTCACTACAAACATACTTGCTCCTGATGAAGCCGGTGATACCGGAGAAACGCGTTGAGCACCACTGAGAATCGCTGTCCATTCGGCATCCATCCACCTGCCAGTGACGTGTCCATCTACCCCACAGATGACCCTCAAAATTCCTGGATTTACAAATCATATTGGGATAACCGCTTGATCCCTAATTTCGTCCAGACGAAAACAAGAGGACATTGGGAACCCTGAGTCCTTGAAATTATAGGACAAACTACAGGACACAGTGTCACAGATCCTGGCCCCAAATAACCAGGCACAATGGGATGGTAATATACAGCCTATTCCTATATAATATTCAAGCTACAGATCCAAATTTGATCATCTTTGTGATAGTGATGCAAAATTGAGTGTTATGAACTACACCAGCTAGAGCGATTCACCTTTTTATTAATATATTATATCATTTTATTCCGATTGTTGTTATTAATAAATTGTTATTTACAGAACCGTGTATTGTAAATTTCTTAAAACAGCCAGCGCTGGCACATTTCTTTTTTCTGTTCCCTATATTTGGGCCTGACAAACCAAGTGCCAGCAGCTGTTGATAGCGCACCACACACTACCTATTCACACTTCCCAGAATAACACTACAAAGGTGCTTTCTCAAATAGAAAAAAAACCACATGCATTTGACTCAATCACTAAAGGATGTCAGACCTCCAATGGCTCAAACGTCATAATCCAACTGTTTCCAATAAACCACCTTATCTACCTTTTTCCTTCTATTTCATCCATCGCCACCATTACATTAACATTATTATGTGCGCTACTGTAGCTTTTATGTTACTACACAAGCTCCCATTGTTTCTATTTCCCTCTCCTTTTCAGTAAACTGTAAACAAATATTTCATTGGCTGTGTTATATATCTTATATTTTCTAAAGACTTTTTATATGTTTATTATAGACTGTTTTATCAAATAGTCTCATTCATCCCAAATGTTTAACATCTGCCATTTATCTCAAAGATCTCATTATGAAATAATTTTTCATGCTTGATAGATTGACCCTTGGCATGTTGTCTAAACTGGAAGGGGAAATTTGTTCTTAAGATTTGGAATGCATTCTTCAAGCAATTATATATTAAAGCTGACCTTTTATCATCATCAATGTAATCGACAAATGTAGAAAGTCAACAGATACTTGAGCACTTCTATCTGACTTATTGTTCGCATCTGTAGAAATATCTCCTTACTCCTTAGACAAATAATGTTTTTGTTCAGACATTAAATCCTACTGCATAGAATGTGGTACAAATCCATGACTGAGGTTCCAGCTATTGCTACACTAAAGCCCCGTACATGTTAATTATAGCCTATATCACCAGGGATATGGTTTCTAAGTGACCATTTGCCTATGTGTACAGTGGAACTATTGCCGGGAATGTGCTTCCAGGACCAGCCCTGGGGTGGTGGCTGGTCGGAGGAGCATGCTCCTGTGATCAGCTGTTTCATCTGGCAGAGAGACTACATTTTATCAGCGACCATCTCTGGTCGTTGATGAAAATGGACGCTATATATCTTATATATTGTCTCCGTGTGTACGGAGCTTTATCTCTCCACCACCATTGAGCACACACCCACAGGTAGTAGGAAAATATTTTTTGTATTTAACTCAAAGTGACTTATATGTTTAAATTCTATTAGAAACCACTTGCATACCTGTGCTAAAAGTTTCCAATGTCTCTCTTCTTAAACTATTACTGATCTACTTTATCACCAATTAAAATGTTTTAGATCAGTTGTTAACAGCAGTCCCTTGGATTACAAGATTTTCCTGAGGAAATAGATTTAACTAGTTGACACTGACATTAGATTCTAGTAAGTAGTAAGATGTTGCATCAATCGAGTTTGCTGAAGGCATTAGAGTCATTTCAGAAGAGTAGTATTGTAGCTTCTCATTTTTACTTGTTCTCCTTCTTGTATAATTCAGCTTTGACTGACTGCATTTTTTCCTGTAGTTCATTGATACTGTACTAGCAAGATTAAATGGTTATGCAACAGATAATTAGTACTTAGTGTTTGTACACTATATTTGTTTTGATCACTGCACACTTAGCCAATTTGTTTCCTGATATCCATATAGTGACCCTTAAGCCCTGTACGCATGGCTAATGGCCAATTTTGCTAGATGCCCTGGAGATTTTGACTATTAAATGTTGTCTAACTGCTGAGCCTATGACCTAGTCAAAATTACCTGTACTGCTAGCACAGTAATTACCTGTACTACTAGCACAGTCTATCTATGCTAGGAGATACTGACTTAGCATCAGTATCTAATCAAGAAAAACTGGGTTATTTTGGCTAACCTTCTAGGCTTTGGCTAGCCTTCCCTCCTGCCAAATTCTCACCATGTATACACGCCTTTACTTTTGACTAGTTTCCTAATTCTGAACCTGTGCTGCTTGTCCCAAATTACCTGTCCTTTCCTTAGAACAAAGTCATTCACTTTTTGGCCCTACCAGTATGTGTTTCAGTTAAAGCACAGAAATCTTGTGTTACTTTTGTTATCTAATATCTAATATAATCTATAGTAACACTTATTTTCTTATGTCCAGAGGTTTGACTGGTGGTACTTTATAGTGTATATATCAATACTGCCATTATAATGAAATCTCCAGCTGTACATAAACAAAATTATAAATGGAAACAAATTGAAAGTAATCAAAGGTTACATTTATAGTATAGAGTAGACATAATAAAGTACATTTTAATATTAATATGTAACTTTGCAAACCTGTTACACTATCACAGAGAATGTGGAAGTTCTAAAAGCCACAGCAATTATGGGAAAAAGTATTTGATTTTTTTTTTTTGTCCAACCTTCCCTTGTGTCTTACAAGACATTTTAATATGAGTCATGACATTATGATGGATGAAATCTGGCATTTTACTATAGCAATGCTGTTCCCTGGTGTGAAATAACAGCTTGTTCAAAGCCTGTCTTTCAGATAGATTTAGGAAATAAGCCTTAGCTCCAAATACACACATTCCATCATCAAAACACTTTCACAAGTAGCATTGTTAGATATTTCAGATTTTATGTTATTTTAGACCTCATAATACCAACAACTGCTTTGATGATAGACCTATGAACCTCTGCTAAAGCATATTATTATACATTGAAAAATGTGGCAAATATGATATCTGAAATTGTTTGTCTACATGTTTTCTGGAACAGATACATAATATGTTGCTGTGGTCCATTCAATGCAACCCAAGAAGATTTATTTCCCATAAACCACTAACAGCAGTTATATTACAATAAAATTTATTGTCAAATTTAAGAACTAGAGGCCTGCTGTTGTAACTACTGTACTTTAAAATGCTGTAGGAGTGTTGCTTTACAGTTTTCGGGCAAGCCGTTATCGTTTATAAGCATGATCTTGAATTTTTTTCCTTAGATGCCAGAGTTCCTCCGATGTAATAATTCATATGCAAACAAAAAGAAATTAGCATATCACAGTGAAGTACGTTTTTTTTTTTTAAAGACATCACATTTAATAAGAATACAATCTTTTAAAATAACACATTTTTAAAATCACAACAATTAGGAATCCTTGAGCTGAATTGTGTAATTGTAAGGATTCCTAATGGTTGTGAAATGTGATGTATTTAAAAAAAAAAAATGTACTTCAATATGGTATGCTAATTTCTTCTTTTGCATATGAATTATTACATCGGAGGAACTCTGGCATCTAAGGAAAAAAATCCAAGTGCCCGATAAGTTGATATTCCAATTTCTGTTTATGGTGTATAGTGTGTGGTGGAGGTTTTGAGGACCTTACAGGAATATTAACTAGTTGGTGCTGCTGCATGCGCAGAAATATTTGTCTATTATTCTTGTTTTCTATGATCTTACAAAGATAAGGCATATGATGGAAAATATAGATTTAAAATATCTCTAAATCAAATACAATGCAACATTATCTAATCTTATAAAATGAAGACTACCAATTTATGACAAGATTACTGGGTAGAACCCTTTCTGATGACCGATTTACAATGAAGAGCTAATTTTGGGTCAATATATTGAAACCATTTAGCATACAAAGAAAGTTAAATATGGTAGCAAGAAGACAAAGCACCTCTGTTGGCTCAGGTTCCAGATTTAAAGGTCTACAGTGTCTATAAAGACAGTCATTAGGTCAATCAAATGGTTGACAAGCACAAGGTCAACAGTGACAAAAGGTCAACAAAAGCAAATGGTCATCATCACAATGTTCGACAAATGAAGAGGTCAATGTCCGTGTCAACATCTGAGTATGTGGACTCTCAAATAGTGTAGCGTGTTTTTTAATATGGCTATCTTCGCTCTTCCTTCCTCAGGCTATGCGTTTCCCTTTAAAAATTCCCAATAGGAGTCCATGTGGATGGTAAAGCATGACAAAGAAAGACAAAACATTATAAAAAACTCACGTCGACCTTTTCATGTGTCGATCATTGCCATGTTGACATGTGTATTGTGTGATCATTTTGACAATTTATTTTGCTCACAAATTTAGGACAGAGAGACCATTAAAATAACTAATATATATGCACACACACACACACACACAAGAAACTAAATAAATAATGTTTATGAACTTATCATCTTAACAGTATAGAATTTGAGGCTGGTTTGGTTTCCAGCTCCCGTCATTTAAAAAAGCACTACCAGTACAATAAAGAACACTGTATATATGTAGACATAACAAAAAAAAAGTATTTTACAAAATAATACTATATATAAATGGCTATTTGTCAACATAAACATATTTAGGAGATTTTTTGTACAATACAGTACTGCTCACAAGCACTGTCAGAAATAGGTCAGTAAGTGATGGGCTTTCCTAAGTGCTGACTGGTAAGCGACTAGAAGTAAATGCAACAAAGGTCTCTCATGAGTTTATTATGGTGTCGCTGGGGGGTCAGTGCAATCACCCGCATTCACAGTTGCAGCCATCAGAAGTAAAAGTCAGAAAGTGAAACTGCACTGGTCAGTGTCAATGGTGTGAAAAATGCGGCACTGATAGTGGTGTCTAAAGAATCTCTGACAGTATTACAGAGTGCAAAGATTCAGAAAGTGGGCCTCAGAGTGCCTGACTCAGAGGTGGATGGAATGTCGATCTTTGCCTCTGAGTTGCACTGTCTCTGCATTCCAATGGTTATTGATGGTTACCAATGCAGTGTGAATTTGAATGCAGACAGAGCTAATGTTGGAGGTTGGCCCACCAATATTGGCCCTTATTCTAGTTCATTATTTCTGACAAAATCCTTCTTAGATGGACAAAACCATGTGCACTGCAGGGGGGCAGATGCAAAATGTGCAGAGAGAATTAGATTTGGGTGAGTTATTTTGTTTCTGTGCAGGGAACATACCGGCTGCTTTATTTTTACACTGCAATATAGATCTCACTTTGAAGTAAAACCCCACCCGAATCTAATTATCTCTGCACAAGTAACATCTGCCCCGCCTGCAGTGCACATGGGTTTGTCCATCTAAGAAGGATTTTGTCAGAAAGAGGGAACTAGAATAAGGCCCATTGTCTTGACTGCAACTTCCTCCACCTCTGAATCAGGTCTTCAGGCACATGTTTATTTATCAGGGAAAAGGCTGGCACAAGCATTTAGATACATGTAATTCTCAGAAGCAGATTCATAGGGCCAAGTTCAGACCTGATTGCAGGGCACAGTTTGTTAGCAAATTGACAAACAATTATACTATAATTATATTTTTCATGTTTCTCTAATAAGGAGAACCTTTTAATATGTTATAATTATTAGCAAATTGGCATTTGCTCATTAACTGTTGCATTTTAAATAAATTCATAATTTTATATGTAATACCCAATAGATCAATTTATATATATATTGTATATATTTTTTTGTTGTGATTTCTGCATAGGTAAGCGCTCCACCATCAACATGTTTTTTTGCTTCATAGGTCCAAGTTCAGACCTGATTGCAGGGCACATTTTATTAGCAAATTGACAAAACCATGTGTACTGCAGGAGGGGCTGATAAAATATACAGGTGAAATTTGAAAAATTATAATATTGTGCAAAAGTTAATTTACATACATATAGGGCGGCCATCTTGCTCCTCCTAATAGGTTGTCGGCAGTATATATTTATCCTTTTCATCTTTCTAGGATAAATATATACGGCCGACAGCCTATTAGGAGGAGCAAGATGGCCGCTGTATATGTATAAAACTGAACATAACCCATAATGATGAGCAAGATGGCCGCCGTATGTATACAGATGGTGTCCAAATCTATCAGGAGGAGCAAGATGGCCGCAATGTATACAAAAAATCCTGGCCGGGAGGATAAAGATGGCCACCAGACCGGGACTAAGGTTAATGGCGGTTCCGGGAGGAAGATAATAAAAGAGGACCTGCGATCGCGTCACTTCCGACGCGGCAGAACAGAGAGTATTTACCTATATTTAAGCCGGACATAGGAACATAAACACCGGCGCGTCACTTCCGGAGATAGGTCCCGTCATGAGCTTGACGCGTCACCTCCGGGGAGTGGCTGAAGCACTGGACCTTATACCCGGGAACCTGTATAGTATTCATTTTATTATTAGACCATTAGAAGACCATGATAGTTATCCATGGGATGAGTTCTCCCGCAGGTGTTGGGAATGTTAATAATTGGAGGGGTATTTAAACCCTGCTTATGGAAGTCACTGGTACCTTGAAAAAGATCTCCAATTGAGATCGAAACGCGTTGGCAGTGACTTGAATAAGCATCAGCTGGACCAATTCTGGTAATCTGACAGCACTCAGAGGGACTTTCTTACGGGGGCCCGTGATTGATACCATCTGGACCCCTGAGACGCTAGTCAGCCCTGGAAGGGTGATACAGCCTGCTTTTTTATCTGATGTATTTTGAATAAAGGACACTTTTCGCTTACTTGTGGAAGTTTTCCTTGGGATCTGGTATCCAGGAGAAAGACCCTGTGACACGCTGTATTTATACCACTAAACAGTGAGTATATGGAAAGGGGGAATCCCCGTTAATATTGGAATACTTATACAGAGTAAAAAGATCTAATCTGATGATATTTTGATACGCTTGAATACATACTTGAAAGTGTGAGTTCATAGAGAGGGGGAATTCCCTGACCATCCACACTTAATGTTACTCAAATCATCACTTTCTAACCGAGTTGATTGTTTAAGTGTGCACATTGTATAACAGTATCACACGAGGGCGGAGCCCTTTCTCTTTTTTTTGTCTTTCATATTGCGCTATATAAGACACTGTAAAGGAATCTGCTGCACTATATAAGACGCTGTAATGGAATCTGCTGCGCTATATAAGGTGCCGTAATGGAATCTGCTGCGCTATATAAGACACTGTAACGGAATCTGCTGCGCTATATAAGACACTGTAACGGAATCTGCTGCGCTATATAAGACGCTGTAACGGAATCTACTGCACTATATAAGATGCTGTAACGGAATCTGCTGCACTATATAACATGCTGACAGCTGTAAATAAATAAATATATATACAGCACAGCAGGGCAGCAGCAGATGCCAGCGAGATTCACTCCCCCCCCCCCTCCTCCCCTCCCCCAGGACCCACAAATCCCCCAAACCCCAAGTTTATTATTATGTTTCTAACATCATTAATTAGCTGTAAAAAAAAAAATCCACCTTGAATAATGATAGCAGGGCGGCAAGGGCGGCAGCAGAAACTCTCCTCACCAGCGCTTGGGAAGTTGGGATGGCTGTGTCTGATGACAGAGGAGGGAGTGAGAGGCAGGCGACTCTGGGAGGAATCTGAGTGCTGCTGCGCTGCGCTGCCCGGAAACCGGTCCGAGCAGCAGCAGCACCAATTTACATTGGAGTGAGTCAGTCGCTCAAGCGTCACGGACCGGGCAGGGGGCAGGAGGCAGGCGCCGGGCAAGGCAGCCGCCGGCGCACGCTGCCCGTACAGATGATCTTTCTTGTGCGGCGCCATCCGACCAATCAGTGCCCGGAGCATAAGCTCTGGTGGCTCCGCCCTCCCTACGCCTCTGCATATGACTGGCAGTTAAATGAACATCTCCCACCCCCACCAATTACCCAATTTCAAAATACAATAATGCTTAGAGAAAAATTCAAGGGTCTATGTGAGTGGAGATGGATGGAGTGTCAATGGTAAAAAAAAAAAAAAAAACATTTGACAAGCATAATAGTGGCAGAGTTGAGGAACATACAAAAATAGGAACTATTAAAGTGTGTGCAGCCAGGTATACTACAGTATATATATAGTGTACTAAATACATAGCCTTTATGCAGTGCACTGTCTGTAGTATTGGCGGTATATACACAGGGATATACAGGATGCAGTGTTCATAATACTGATGCCGGCATCCTGAAGGAGGGAATCCCAAGAGGGGTCACATAAGTATACTTACCTTCCCCCTTGCTCTCCTAAACCTCCCTTATCTGCATCGTATCCATAACCACCCCCCCACACCCCTCAGCCTGACCCTGCAGGGCAGATGTGGGGCTAGTGTCTAATGCTAACCTTAATACCTGGAAACCTAAACCTAACCCCTTAGTTCTGTACCCTAATCCCAACTTTCTAAGTGCCCAATCCAAACCCTCAAAATTTCACATACTGCCAACTCAAGTTCTTGCTTAGTTGACACAGTCAATGCAACCATTTCTCACCAGTGGCTGCTGGAAGGACCTGCCCAGTTAGCTATATGAAGCTCAGCTCCATACATGTGTACCCTTATTCATGTAGCCTCACATCATGCTGAATAGCCCATTTGGTGCACTACAATATATGCATCATGTTGCTGAGTATTTATACTCAATTTGAAACTTTTTTGCACTGCTCATGTGTAAAAGCACAAAGTATGCATATAATATACCCCACTAGTAGATTTGCATGCTATAGCAGTGTAACAAAAATGGTAATCTGAAAATAGACAAGAAAGAAAAAGGAGGAGCTATTCCACTTCCAATGAACACTGTATAGACTGTCCTTATCCCTTTGTTAATATGTGGGCTGCAGTTCCAAGATACCTAGGTGGTGTTTCCATAGTGAATAGATAGCATGTATGAAAATACACAATTAGGAGCGCTTCCTACATAAAACAAAAAGAACCAATCAATCAATTATATCACCACATTATTCAAAAATTAAAATGTTTTTATATCTGAGATTTATAACAATTAATTAACAGCCTCCAAAAATGAGAATTCTTAAAAAAATACACATAAAAATAAAATGACAGAAAGAAATGATAAATCGAATGATATTGTTATATCAAATAAGTGGCATAGTTGTGATACCCATAAGTATTGCGTAGGGATTTCTCTGTTTAAACTGATAATAGCCAGTCCATATATATTTATTTAAGTCCGCGTGCCCTGTACCTTAATGGAAATCACGGTATACGTCCGCATCTGCGTCCACATGCTGGTGCGTCCTATGATACAAGTCCCTGTTCAGCGCTGTCCCCAGTCATTTTCTGTGGCAATATGTGCATGACAATTCCCTGGGGCCTAGTCGGCGTCCCATGCTGATCCCAAGCCAGTCCCATGCTACATGGGCACCATCATGACACTTGCAGTCACATGTCAGATTCCCCCAATGATTTCCCTGTGACCTTATTACTTTGACCTGTGCACTTGAACATGTGATTAAGATGTGCACAGCTACTTCCTGCGGTTAACTGATGCTGAGACTTGCAGCCAATCACAAACAGGCCTCTGACACTTCCTTCTTGCTTTGAGCAACTTGGCTGATCCTTGAGTACTCTCCAGAAGTCAGCGTTCTAGGCTCCAGGTTCCCTGTCCCAGAATTACCTGTGAAGTGCACCTGTGATCTTCTGCTGCTGATGATGATTATACAAGATCACCCTGGTTAACCATTCATCTGCCAAGTTACCCTTCCAGCTAAAAACATCCATAGCTTCCAGGAGAAGAGGCCTGAACTTATCCAGCTTCCACCAGCAGAGACCACCATTGGCTGCCAAGCCATATACCATCATTGACTCCTTAGTCAACACAGGCATCAACTCTCAAAGTCTACACAGTTTGTCAATGGCTCCCAGGCCATTACCCTCTCAGCTCCCAGGCCGTTTCCTTCTTAGCTTCCATGCCGCCACCATACATCTTGGCTCGTAGGCCGTAGACATCCATTTCAGATCCCAGGCCCTCAACATCTCTCAGAATCCTAGGCCAACGCAATCCACAACTCCCAAGCCAACACTGTCAACAGTTCCCCAAGATCACTCTGTCCATGGCTCCCAGGCCGACACAGTCTCAAGTTCACAGCACTATCCATTCCTCAGTTATTGGCCAGTTAAGTGTGGGAACTCTGTCAGAGGGCCATGACCTGTCCCCTGAATGCAGCAAAGTCCAAGCCTCCTTGCTGGGGTCCCTGGTGAGAACCATCAGTGGGGTTAGACTACGCACCTCTGTTCAGAGTCTTGACAACTCCCCCACCTAGCTGTGTCCTCAGTGCCCAGTGTTCTATGAACTGTCCATACCTCAAGCCTCCCGTGTTCAAGTTCCCTGACCCTTGCACTGGCTCACTGCTGCCACAGCCGGAAACACCAGATACCCGAGCCCTGACATTTGTATAATGTTGCTTTGTTTTAAAAGAGCAGTCAGTAAAGCAATTAATACATAGTGGTGTTAGGTAATTCTTCTTTTAACTTCTTTAGTAACCATAATGTGGCAAGCTATCCGGAGTGTTTTCAAAAGGTACATTCACTTGCAATGTGTGTTACGGACAGGTGAAAATATAGTTACCATAATGTTGGACTGGGACCCGGGTCTTGCCATGAAGTTCCTGCTGACTATTTGTCTGGATGCACAGCTTGATGTGCTGTGTTCACCCCGCTCTCACAGCACGCCAAGATCTCCGGGCTGTGTGTGTCTGTGGTGTATGGTGGCGGTGGTAAGTAGACTCTGTAAGCATCCACCGCATACACAGCTGGTGTTTTTTCTCCACTGAAGGTGACACCAATTGGCGTACATAGTGTGGCGAATACAGCACATCACGCTGCACTTTCAGACAAAAATTCAGCAGGAACATCACGCCAGGACCACTTGTCCCAGTCTGACATTGTGGTAACTATACTTTCACCTGTCTGTAACACACATTGCAAGTGAATGTACCTTTTGAAAAGACTCTGGATAGGTTACCACATTATGGTTACTAAAGGAGTTACAAATTAACTAACACCACTGTGTATCAATTGCTTTACTGACTGCTGTTTTAAAACAAAGTAACATTACTGTATACAAATACCCTCTGGTATGGACAATCTACTGCTTCATTAAGGTGCAGAGCACGTGGACCTTAACAATTATTTATGGACTGGATATTATCAGTTTAAACAGAGAAATCCCTAAACAATAGTTACGGGTATCACAACTGTGCTCATTAGTCTATGTAACATATCATTAGATTTGTAATTTCTTTCTGTCATTTTATATTTGTATATTTTTTAAGAATGACCTTTTTGGTGACAACTCAATTGTTATAAATCTCAGACATAAAAACATACAATTTTTTGAACAAAGTGTTGATTTAATTGATTGATTGGTTCCATTTGTTTTATGTGGGAAGCGATCCTACAGTAATTGTGTATTTTCGTACTTGCTAATCTGAAAATAGGAAAGAGACTGGGGGCCGATATGACTGGGCCAGACCTCCCAACACAGAACATGAAAACTTTCTCAAACTTCATTTCAAATAAGATTCATTAAGAATATATGATAGAAGTGCTATCTCATCAGAAATAAATCCTGAAATAGAAAATTATGTAGAGTGTTTTCATTTTACAGTATGTGACATACTGTATTCAATTGTCTTCATATGATCACATTCCATAGGGGGTAAAAAATCTCTTTTAACTATTGCTTATATTTAAAAAAATATATTACTTACGAGTTGGATAAGTTAAATGGAAACTCTTGTGTGTTTCAAGAGTTAATATCTTCTAAAGATCAGTCACCAAAGACAGGATAGCGCAGAATATGGGATACTTTATTTTGTGATATTTATTTGAAATTGCCTCCTCAAAATACATTTTTACAATTTTTTCCTTTTGTGCATTTAGAAGATGTGATATTGAAAGGAAAATTGAAGGTAAATAGCTTGCTTAGGTATAAACAGTTTTTCTATATAAAGGTTACAATGAAAAGATTTAGTTTCTTGACTACTGTACTGTATATTAAATCACTAAGATAACCAATGATCTGATATACCTAGTGTAACCCACTTTATATTACTTTGGAAATGTGGGTTGCTAGATGGCAACACTTGCCTCCACCCAAACTATTTTAGTTGTATGAAGATTTAATCCAGGCTGGTGTGGGACAGCCTTCCTATATTATTAAATGGTTGCACTGATCTCACCTAAGACATCATGGGTGAGATTTAACCCCTTCCCGACATTTGACGTACATTTACGTCATGGCCGGGATGTACTTCCCGACACATGGCATAAATGTACGTCATGCCATTTAACTGTCACCGCGTCTATAGACGCGGTGACAGTTTAAACATGTCTGCTGTCCCTGACAGCAGACATGTCCCTGCATGCCCAGGGGGGGCTGCGATGCCGCCCCCCCGTCGGCGATCGCTGTGATTGGCTGTTCAGTGTGAACAGCCATTCACAGCGTTTTCCTGTGTACCGGCGAATAACGTTCGCCGGTGACACAGGGATCGGTGGTGATTGGTGCTGTAAAGTACAGCACCAATCACCACGGGGTGTAAGGGTGACACTGGTGTCACCCCACCTCACCCCACCCGCCCCCAAAGGCCGTGATTGGTTCGTCGGACCGACGAACCAATCACAGCCATGGAGGGTGATTTAAACTAACGGTGACTGCACTGCAGACGCCATTCCGGTCTGGAATTGCGTGCAGTGCGGTCACCGTGCCTATCTGCCGCGATATACTGACCTGATCCTTGCAAATACTTACCTGATCACTGCTTGTAGCGTTCCTGGATCTTGTTACTTCTTGTGACTTCCTGTGTTGTGCTGTGCTGTGTTGTGCTGCTGCAGTGTGATAGATTTATAGATAGAGAGATAGAAAGAGAGAGATAGAGAGAGAGAGAGAGAGCTAGTGACAGAGAGTGCTATATTTTGTGCTGCTGCAGTGTGATAGAGTTATAGATAGAGAGATAGAGAGAGATAGAGAGAGATAGAGAGATAGTGTCAGATTGTGCTATATATTTTTTATATATATACAGCTGTACTGCATGTGCAACTGACTGCTGCCCCCCCCCTTTTGTGCTGATCAGTATAAATTAACTGATCAGCAACTTTTTGGGGGCGCAGGGTTTTTTTTAATATATATACCTGTCAGTGCTGCTGCAGTGTCATAGAGTGATAGATAGTGAGAGATAGAGAGATAGAGAGAGATAGTGATAGAAAGTGCTATATTTTGTGTCTGCTGCCCCCCTTTTGTGCACCCCCAGCAACTTTTTGGGGGTGCAGGGGTTATTTTTTATATATATAACTGTCGGTGCTGCTGCTGCAGTGTCATAGAGTGATAGATAGAGAGAGATAGAGAGAGATAGAGAGAGATAGTGACAGAGAGTGATAGAGAGTGCTATATTTTGTGTCTGCTGCCCCCCTTTTGTGCACCCCCAGCAACTTTTTGGTGGTGCAGGGGTTATTTTTTATATATATAACTGTCAGTGCTGCTGCTGCAGTGTCATAGAGTGATAGATAGTGATAGATAGTGAGAGATAGAGAGAGATAGAGAGAGATAGAGAGAGATAGTGACAGAGAGTGATAGAGAGTGCTATATTTTGTGTCTGCTGCCCCCCCCTTTTGTGCTGATCACTATATCTGAGGTGATCAGCAACTTTTTGGGGGTGCAGAGGTTTTTTTTATATATATACCTGTCAGTTGCTGCCAGTTGCACTGTCAGTTGCACCAAAGGTTGTGCACCTGCTGCCCCTCACTGGTAATCAGTGTCGCATCACTGATCACCTTTTTTTTTTTTTTTGAGGGTGCTGTGGGGTCTTTTTTAAATTTTTTTTTTTTTTTGATCAAATTCCTGTTGCCTTTGAGCGCTGTTCAGTGATGGACGTTACTGACCAACATCTGTGCTCAATTTTTGGCGCAGGACCTTTTTTTTTTTTTTTTTTTCTGCACTACATACACACTACACACTACATACTACATTGAAATAAAGTTTTAACCCCCCCTACACTATACACGTGTTGAAACATTTCACTACCAGAAACACAAAAATAAAAATGGCATCCCAAATGTCATCCCAAATGTCATCCCAGTCATCCAGAAGAATGTATTCAGCGGAGGAGGCATATGCCATGCTTGCCTCTGACTCTGACACAGCCAGTGAGGCAAGCGGGGAATTTGAAGGATTCATCTTAAGCTCCTCTTCCTCCTCTAGTGATGAGGGACCCCCTCAAAGACGCCCCCGTAGAGCAGCTGAGACCCCCCCCCCAATAATTGATCTCGTATGGACCCCACCACCAGACAATTTTGAGCCCCAGGTTCCTGAGTTTTTGGCCATCCCAGGAATCCAATTTGATTCCACAGGTCTCAGAGAAATTGACTTTTTCAAATTATTTTTCTCTGATGATTTTATAAATTTAATGGTGGACCAAACTAATTTATATGCCCAGCAGTTTATTGCTCAAAACCCCACGTCATCATTTGCTAGGTGGACCCCTGTAGATGCAGTAGAGATGATGACGTTTTGGGGTCTGGTGTTTCATATGGGCATAGTAAAAAAGCCAGAAATTAGGCAATATTGGAGTACAGATGTTCTGTACAACACCCCACTTTACCGTATGGCCATGACCCGGACTCGTTTTGAGTTAATCCTTAAATTTTTGCATTACAACGATAATGCACAGTGCCCACCCAGAGATGATCCCACCTTTGACCGGCTATTCAAAGTCAGGCCGGTCATTGATCATTTCAGTGCCAAATTTGAAGAGATGTACATCCCAGATAAATTCATTTGCATAGACGAGTCCCTTATACATTTTAAAGGAAGGGTTAAATTCCGCCAGTACCTTCCCAGTAAGAGGGCAAGGTATGGCATAAAAATGTATAAGCTGTGTGAAAGCACCTCAGGGTACACTCACAGGTTTAGGGTATATGAAGGGAAGGATTCAAGAATTGAACCGCCAGAATGCCCCCCCTCCCTCGCAGGTGTTAGTGGAAAAATTGTCTGGGATTTAGTGCACCCCTTCCTGGATAAAGGTTATCACCTCTATGTGGATAACTTTTACACTAGCATCCCCCTGTTTAAGGCCCTTGGTTCATGAGGTACAGCAGCTTGCGGTACTGTGCGCAAGAACCAAAGAGGCCTCCCAAAAACGCACATTGCCCAAGTAATGAGAAGGGGTGAAAGCAGGGGAATATGCACCGAAAATATGTTGTTGGTCAAATATAAGGACAAGAGGGATGTCCTTATACTGACAACAATTCACGGAGACAGTACCACCTCCGTCCCTGTACGAGGTACCAGTACCCACACCTCAAAACCTAATTGTATCCTGGATTACAATAGGTACATGGCCGTGGATCTTTCAGATCAGGTACTGAAGCCGTACAGTGCCCTGCGGAAAACAAAAATCTGGTACAAGAAGCTGGCCGTGTATATCATCCAGATGGCACTGTATAACGCTTACGTGCTATTCCGTTCTACCAGCCAGAGGGGGACATTTATGCACTTTCAAGAGGAAGTCATAAAGGGCCTAATATTTGGGAACCAGCAGGCAGAGGGCCCCAGTACTTCTAGTACTGGCCCCCGTATTGTACCAGGGCAGCATTTTCCTGATGAAATCCCCTCCACTGGAAAAAAGGGCAGGACACAAAAAAGGTGCAAAGTTTGCTATAAAAAGGGAATAAGAAAGCAAACTATTTTCCAGTGTGACACTTGCCCCGACAAACCCGGCCTATGTATAAAGGAGTGTTTTAAAATATACCACACATCTATGGATTATTAGGTTCATAATTTCACCGTGCTTCGGGGGTCTTGCTAATGCCACATAGCACCCACCATTCATTCCACCAGAATCTGAGCCGCAAAATCCAAAAATCACTCCTTCCCTTCTGAGTCCTGCCATGCACCCAACTGGTATTTTTTGGTCACATGTGAGGCATTGCCGTACTCGGGAGAAATTGGGGCACAGATTTTGGGGTGCTTTTTCTCCTTCATACCTTCTGAAAATGAAAAATTTTGAGCCAGAACTGCATTTTTGTGTAAAAAAATGTAATTTTTCATTTTCACTGCCCAGTTGTATCAAAATTGGTGAAACCCCTGGGGGTTTGAAATGTACACTATACCCCTAGATAAATTCCCTGAGGGGTGTAGTTTGCAAAATGGGGTCATTTGTGGGGGGGTTCCACTGTATTGGTGCTTTGGGGGTCTTGCTAATGCGACATAGCACCCACCAACATTCCACCAGAATCTGTGCTGCAAAATCCAAAAATCACTCCTTCCCTTCTGAGTCCTGCCATGCACCCAAATGGTATTTTTTGGTCACATGTGAGGCATTGCCGTACTCGGGAGAAATTGGGGCACAGATTTTGGGGTGCTTTGTCTCCTTCATTCCTTGTGAAAATGAAAAATTTTGAGCCAGAACTGCATTTTTGTGTAAAAAAATATAATTTTTCATTTTCACTGCCCAGTTGTATCAAAATTGGTGAAACCCCTGGGGGTTTGAAATGTACACTATACCCCTAGATGAATTCCCTGAGGGGTGTAGTTTGCAAAATGGGGTCATTTGTGGGGGGGTTCCACTGTATTGGTGCTTTGGGGGTCTTGCTAATGCGACATAGCACCCACCAACATTCCACCAGAATCTGTGCTGCAAAATCCAAATATCACTCTTTCCCTTCTGAGTCCTGCCACTTTTTGGTCACACATGAGGCATTGCCGTACTCGGGAGAAATTGGGGCACAGATTTTGGGCTGCTTTTTCTCCTTCATACCTTCTGAAAATGAAAAATTTTGAGCCAGAACTGCATTTTTGTGTAAAAAAATGTAATTTTTCATTTTCACTGCCCAGTTGTATCAAAATTGGTGAAACCCCTGGGGGTTTGAAATGTACACTATACCCCTAGATGAATTCCCTGAGGGGTGTAGTTTGCAAAATGGGGTAATTTGTGGGGGGGTTCCACTGTATTGGTGCTTTGGGGGTCTTGCTAATGCGACATAGCACCCACCAACATTCCACCAGAATCTGTGCTGCAAAATCCAAATATCACTCCTTCCCTTCTGAGTCCTGCCACTTTTTGGTCACACATGAGGCATTGCCGTACTCGGGAGAAATTGGGGCACAGATTTTGGGGTGCTTTTTCTCCTTCATACCTTCTGAAAATAAAAAAATTTGAGCCAGAACTGCATTTTTGTGTAAAAAAATTTAATTTTTCATTTTCACTGCCCAGTTGTATCAAAATTGGTGAAACCCCTGGGGGTTTGAAATGTACACTATACCCCTAGATAAATTCCCTGAGGGGTGTAGTTTGCAAAATGGGGTCATTTGTGGGGGGGTTCCACTGTATTGGTGCTTTGGGGGTCTTGCTAATGCGACATAGCACCCACCAACATTCCACCAGAATCTGTGCTGCAAAATCCAAAAATCACTCCTTCCCTTCTGAGTCCTGCCATGCACCCAAATGGTATTTTTTGGTCACATGTGAGGCATTGCCGTACTCGGGAGAAATTGGGGCACAGATTTCGGGGTGCTTTGTCTCCTTCATTCCTTGTGAAAATGAAAAATTTTGAGCCAGAACTGCATTTTTGTGTAAAAAATGTAATTTTTCATTTGCACAGCCCAGTTGTATCAAAATTGGTGAAACCCCTGGGGGTTTGAAATGTACACTATACCCCTAGATGAATTCCCTGAGGGGTGTAGTTTGCAAAATGGGGTCACTTGTGGGGGGGTTCCACTGTATTGGTGCTTGGGGGGTCTTGCTAATGCGACATAGCACCCACCAACATTCCACCAGAATCTGAGCTGCAAAATCCAAAAATCACTCCTTCCCTTCTGAGTCCTGCCATGCACCCAAATGGTATTTTTTGGTCACATGTGAGGCATTGCCGTACTCGGGAGAAATTGGGGCACAGATTTTGGGGTGCTTTTTCTCCTTCATACCTTCTGAAAATGAAAAATTTTGAGCCAGAACTGCATTTTTGTGTAAAAAAATGTAATTTTTCATTTTCACTGCCCAGTTGTATCAAAATTGGTGAAACCCCTGGGGGTTTGAAATGTACACTATACCCCTAGATGAATTCCCTGAGGGGTGTAGTTTGCAAAATGGGGTCACTTGTGGGGGGCTTCCACTGTATTGGTGCTTTGGGGGTCTTGCTAATGCGACATAGCACCCACCAACATTCCACCAGAATCTGTGCTGCAAAATCCAAAAATCACTCCTTCCCTTCTGAGTCCTGCCATGCACCCAAATGGTATTTTTTGGTCACATGTGAGGCATTGCCGTACTCGGGAGAAATTGGGGCACAGATTTTGGGGTGCTTTGTCTCCTTCATTCCTTGTGAAAATGAAAATTTTTGAGCCAGAACTGCATTTTTGTGTAAAAAATGTAATTTTTAATTTGCACAGCCCAGTTGTATCAAAATTGGTGAAACCCCTGGGGGTTTGAAATGTACACTATACCCCTAGATGAATTCCCTGAGGGGTGTAGTTTGCAAAATGGGGTCACTTGTGGGGGGGTTCCACTGTATTGGTGCTTGGGGGGTCTTGCTAATGCGACATAGCACCCACCAACATTCCACCAGAATCTGAGCTGCAAAATCCAAAAATCACTCCTTCCCTTCTGAGTCCTGCCATGCACCCAAATGGTATTATTTGGTCACATGTGAGGCATTGCCGTACTCGGGAGAAATTGGGGCACAGATTTTGGGGTGCTTTTTCTCCTTCATACCTTCTGAAAATGAAAAATTTTGAGCCAGAACTGCATTTTTGTGTAAAAAATTTAATTTTTCATTTTCACTGCCCAGTTGTACCACAATTGGCGAAACCCCTGGGGGTTTGAAATGTACACTATACCCCTAGATGAATTCCCTGAGGGGTGTAGTTTGCAAAATGGGGTCACTTGTGGGGGGGTTCCTAAATTTTAGCATCTTATGGTGCCTAGAAACCTACATGGTGCCTAAAAAATAATCTCATAAAAAGGAGGCTCCAAAATCAAGTAGGTGCTCCTTCTATTATGAAGCCTGTGGTTTGGTCAACGTGCACACTAGGGCCACATATAGGATATTTATTAAAACAAAAGAATTGGGGGAATCAATTTTTTGTCACATTTCTCTAGTAAAATCTACTGTGTTCCTTAGAAAAATGTATTAAAATTGCAAATCTGCAAAAAAAATGAAATTTTGAAATTTCACCTACACATTGTTTTAATTCCTGTGAAACACCTAAAGGGTTAACAAACTTCCAAAATGCTGTTTTGAATACTGTGAGGGGTGCAGTTTTTGAAATGGCATCATTTATGGGGGTGTCTCACATACAAGTCCCTCAAAGTCACATCAGAACTGAACTGGTCCCTAAAAAAATCAGTGTTTGAAATTTTCTTGAAAATTTGAGAATTTGCTATTCATATTGTAAGTAACTATTTTGAGTGGTATGATTATTTGTCTCACAAGCAGAAAATTTAACATTTTGCAAATTGCTAAATTTTCCATTTTTTTACGACATTTTGGTATTTTTCACAAAAAAACACAGACTGTATCGACCCAAATTTACCACTAATTTGAAGTACAATGTGTCACGAGAAAACATTCTCAAAATCACTGGGATAAGTAAAAGCAAAAAAAAGTTATCCCCACTTAAGTGATACATGTCAGATTTGAAAAAAAGGGCTCTGTCAGGAAGGCAAAAACTGGCTGTGTCAGGAAGGGGTTAATAGGATGAGATATTAAGAAATTGAGAGATTTGGTAAGAAATCTCCAGTTTTTTAAAGTGACAATCATTTACACTTCAAAATCAAACTGGTTTTGCAGTGTAAATGATTGCCGCTTTAAAAAACCTGGAGATTTCTCACCAAATCTCTCACTTTCTGAATCTCTCATCCTATTAAATCTCACCCCATGTATTTTTATACAATTTACTCCTGTTTACCTTCTTCTGATTCTGGCCTTTGGGTTCTTCACAATAACAACAATATTACACCAGGCAAATCTTTATTATTATTATTATTATTATTATTATTATTATTATTATTACTATTATTTTAATACACTCTTTATCATTTGTATTACAACTGCTCAACTATAAATCACAATAAATGGCCTATACAGTTCTTAAATTGCAAGTGAAAACAAAACACACAAACCACAATGTAAATACCCAGGTATTATCAGTGCTTGAAAACTACTACTGAAGTAGGATGGTGCACGTAGAGTTGGGGCCCTTTCATTAAGATTCCAACACACACACACATATATATATATATATATATATATATATATATATATATATATAGGAAGACAATACTCCGGCACTCTGTGTGTCCCCAGGGACTTCCTTGCTCCGGTGCCCTATTGATCGCTCCCTCAGGAGCGTGGTATACTGTGCAGACCGAACATGCGGCACTCGGAGACTGTAACTTGGTGAAGTCAAGTGGAAAAATTGAATGCCAGATCTACGTTTCGTGGTCGAATAACCCCTTCATCAGGATAAACAGCAAGTGAACAAACAGTGTATTTATAGTCAAATAAGCTCTTACCTCCTCCCTCCGTCCGTCACTGGGCCCGCCGGCGCCTGCACCGGGTTTCCGGTCCGCTTCCGGGGTCGGCTCTGTACTTCCGGCGGAAGTGACGTTCCAGACCCTTGTGCGGCGTCTGCCGCAGCCTGGCAACTGGACGTTGTCTAGGAGACAATATAAACAAACAACATTACAACAGTGATCAGTGTACAATTCATATAACAACCAGTGATGCTAGGGGCGGGTACGTGAAGCTGGATCACAGCGTCATTACTCGCCATACAAAACAATGTGAATTAAGACTCCTATTGCGAAGATATAGAAAAACATTTGAAAATACATTTAAAAAATAAATTAAAAAAAATATATATATTTTATTTGAAAGCCAGGATGACCATCCCCAATAAAGTTAATCTGCATGGATTGGGGTAAACATTATGCAAAAACATTTTTTACTACTGTCAACCTGACCTACTTCGCCAACCTTTTCATAGGTGGTATATATTAACTATTTATAGCTATTGAGGGTCAGGCTATAGCAATGCACCAGTCTCACTCCAATGTGACATGTTGCTTCATCAGGAAGTTTGTGATTCTTAAGACACCCAGCTAGGTGAGCTAACCCACCAACCCTAATCCCAATGTTGCCGTGTCGACACTTTATAAGATTATAAGAAATTTGACAGGCCCAGTGATTCGTTCAAACCTTTAGGTTTAAGAGTTTCTAGTCGAAAGATCAACTGGGTCTCTAGCTGTAGTAACCTTTTGCTGCGGTTGCCACCCCGCAGATCCTGTGGTACATGGTCCACTATCTTATACTTAAGGGTGGCCATGCTATGTCTGCTGTCCACAAAATGGCGAGCCACCGGTTGCTCGCTTGTGCCCGTAGCTAGGGCCGTGCGGATGGCTAGCCGATGTTGTGCCATGCGGGTCTTGAACTGGCAGTCTGTCTTGCCAACATAATACAACCCGCATGGACACATTATCACGTATATCACGAATTGTGTGCTACATGTGAGTGGCCAGTTGATCTTGACCTGCCTACCCGAGTGAGGATGTAGAATATAATCCCCGGGTACTAGATGGCTACACGTGGCACATCCCAAGCATTTAAAGCAGCCATTCTTTCTGCTAAGGAAGTGTGTGGGTTTAGGGTTTTTAAATTTGGTGACATCAGTCTTGACGACCATATCCCTGATGTTTTTACTGCGGGAATAACTGGGCATAAATTTTGTACCCTTAAGGCCTTTTAAATCTGGGTCATTTGTTATAATGGGCCACAACTCCTTTGCTTTTCTGCTGGTGTGCCTACTGTGGGTATTATATTGATTAACCCAGGGGAAAACATTCTTTTCTACATTTTTGTTGGACTGCGTGAGTAGCTCTGCCCTATCTCGTGACTTGGCCTTCTCTCTTGCTGCAAGCAGTTCCCTTAGGGGGTACCCCCTGTCGATGAATTTTTGGGTCATTTTCTCTAATTGTTCCTCCAACTCCTCGGGGTTGCTGGTGGTTCTGCACACCCTAATGTACTGGGAGTAGGGTAATCCTTTAACCGCTGCTCTGGGGTGAAAGCTGTACAAAGAGTACAAGCTTGTACTCAGTTCTCTCGACTCACTGTCGATTTTAATTTTAACATCGAGAAAGCAGATCTCGAATTTGTCACAAGTCATAATTAGTTTAATGGGACTACTGGACAGGTTGTGTGCCTCAACAAGGTCTCTCAGCTCCTGCTCCTCAAGCCTCCAGAATACCAACAGATCATCTATGTATCGATGATACACCATCAGGTGTTCTGCTATACCACTTTCCTCGAAGAACAGGCTGCGCTCGGTCTCCCACATAAATGTATTTGCAAACGTGGGAGCCACCGCGGAACCCATCGCGCAGCCTGTCTTCTGACGGAAAAACTTCCCATTAAAAAGAAAGAAATTATGCAACAAAGTGAATTCCAGCAGACTTAGCATAAAATCGATGTCAGGGCCCTCGTACCGCGCATTCCCCGTGACCAGTCGCCTGACTGCTTGTAATCCTGCCACATGGGGAATGCACGTGTAAAGGCTCAAGACATCGATAGTTGCCATCACCACATCCTCAGGAATTAAACCAATGTTGGCAAAACTTTTCAACAAGGTGCTGGAATCCTTAAGATGGGAAAAAGTATTCTGTATACAGGGTTGCAAGTAGTAATCTAGGTATTTAGCAATCGGTTCACACATCGAGTCCCGGGCCGATATAATCGGCCGCCCCGGTGGTCTCTTAGTGTCTTAGTGCTGATGATGTTTTCTTCATGGGCTTGCGTAAGAATATTATTCAGGGTCCGTTGGAACTCCTCCGTGGGGTCCTTAGTTAACTGTTCGTATGTAGCAGTGTCACTCAATAATCTGTCGCATTCTGCAATGTAATCTTGTGTGTCCTGTATTACTATGGAGCCGCCCTTGTCGGCCCCCCGGACAATGATGTCTTCCCGCTTGCCAAGTGCGATTAGCGCAGAATGTTGTTCTTTTGTAAGATTAGAGTAGCATGGACCCATGTCTCCTCGCCCTTCTTGTTCGATTAATCGATGAAATGTCTTGATTGATGCATTATGTGATGTAGGGTCGAAGCGTGACCTAGGGCCCAATTGTTGTATCCTAGCCGGCATTTGCTCACCGGCTGGGACTTTCCCAGGTGCCTGTCTAAAAAAATGCTCTTTAATTTTCAGGGAGCATTGCAATTTGTACGTGTCCAGTGTCCATTGAAACTTGTTAGGGTGGTTGGTGGGGATGAAACTTAGTCCCTTGCTGAGGACAGTATGTTCGGTAACAGTAAGAGGTTTGCTGGATAAGTTAAAGATAAGGTCTTGTTGGTCTACCGGGTTCGGGAGCCTTTTTTGCCGCCACCTTTGGCCCCCCCTCCTCGTCCTGTGCCCCTTCCTCGACCTCGAGGGGCCACAGCCGCCCTGGTGTTCACCCCTAAAGGGATGTTCTGCGGGGGTGTGGAGGGTGCTCTTTTTTTTTGCAAATGTTTTTGCATAATGTTTACCCCAATCCATGCATAGGTGATTGCCCCCCACCTCTGGACACAGCTGTGACATTTCTGTCGGATTTGGACATTATCTCCACTCACCATTCCATTTGGACATTCGTTTTTGGCGGACACCGTGCATGACAATTACTGGTCAACACCATCCACACCAGTATGGACTGCTACTAAGCACGGAAGCCACATCTTTATTCCACTGCTGGAATTCCCATCTGGGTGAAATCGCTTCAGACACTCTCCGGTGATTTGAGATATTTACATCAGTCTCTCACCCAAATAAAAGGTCTGTTTTACATCAAGCGACTACCTCCAGCGGCATTCAATATAGCCGCAAACATCGTGAGGACCCCCAGTATTATCTACATCCAAAGGATCCACAACCCATTGCTGGTAACGTGCACTTACCTGTTTTCTCCAAAAGTGTCGACACAGCACATTCTCTTGTGTCCATTGAGGCGGGACATTTCCTTATTATTTCAATTTTTATATTCATTCCAGTTTACTTTTATTCCCCCCCTTTTTCATCAATTATACCATTATCATATTGTTTTTATTCATTTAATTATTTGTCTATTGTATTTACATGTACTTTTAAGAAACAGTAAAATTGTTATACCTTTCCAATTATTGGTATATTTTCATTGATTTAAGCGCTACTTGACTCACCCAGTGTGAGTCCCCCCTTTTTTTGTGTTCATCTTCGAGTGGGGAGTGACTACCCCCACAGTTAAGCAGCTGCTTTCACCGGAGATCCAGCCCATTGCAAGGCGCCTGATTATTCCTAGTGAATACAATTTTTCTTCCCCTTGTTGGGATTAGGCTGAAAAGGGATTTAGATCTTATTTTAATTGTTCTTTGGGTCAACACTGCACATAGTACTTATTCTCAAGTTAAATACTAAATGGTGGTGTATATTCTCTCGAAATATTACTGAATTACATGAGCCCATCAACCTAATCAAGCGGTCAGTGTTTTATGACTGAGAGGCAGCCCTATTATCCGATTAAACAAGTATAAATACCTAACCCACCCCTACAGCCAAGGTATTTCCAATACACATGGACGATAATTATAAGAAACACAATACTGTGTGCATTGCTACCCGGTAAGGAACATTTTTTCAAAATCATTTCCCCCCTTCCCATCTTTCCCTAATGTCTGTGAGTATGAATGAATGTGAGTAAAAATTAGATGTAGAATTAAGAATTGGTATTGTTGATTCAGTTAAACAGCAAATTGTAATATATATATACAATATTCTTGTTGTAAATGCTTCCTTCAAGGTTTCTTGTTGAATCTATATGGATAATTACTATACATGTATTCATAACCTTACTAAATGCTAATTGTAACTTATAGCATAACATTTCCTGGAAAATTACTAAAAATAATAAAAAGTTCAAAAAAAATGTATTTTGTCCTTTATATGTATGTTAAGCTAAATATGTACTAACGTCCGGCATCTTGCTAACGCACCCCCCCCCCCGCCTCAGGTCACTGAACAATGCATCAACAACAGCTGACACAGACCACTGATGTCATCAGGCAGCACCGCTTCAGATGCAACTGTAGACACCCAAAAGGAGGAGTTACCTTATGGATGCGGCGGGGGCCGTGCTTCCCCAATACCCGGATCTCAGTCAGGAGTCTTCTCAGGATGCAGGAATGGGCACAGAACACTCAACTATCAGATTGGGTTGACCTTTTATTTTCAAAGCAGTCACTGAAGACATCAACCCCTTTTTGGTAAATGCGTCACAATACTTCCACTACAAGTGGGCAACAGTGTAGAAATGTCCTACTATGCAATAATCATTCAAGTAACAGGAAATGTTTTACGGTGCACTAAACATTCAAGTACCAGGAAATGTTTTACGGTGCAATAAACATTCAGGTAAAAGGAAATGCTTTACGGTGCAATAAACATTTAGGTAAAAGGAAATGTTTTACGACATCTTTCTCTGTACTAGTGACGTATCCCAAACTAAGCTAAAGTTACCGGTAACTTACTCAACTTACACCTGACAACCCTTCGCAAAAATTGTATAATGTCCTAACTCACAGGCCCTAATGGCCCGACCTGTGCACAGGGGTCTGGCTGGGGCCCATGGTGGTGCACATATCCAGTCGTGGGACAGGGGTAGGGTCTGCCTAGTGTCTTGGGTATTTACTGGCCCTCTACCCAGGGTATCCTGAGTCAAAACAAAGAGTACTCCACGCAGTCCTCGGGGGAGGAGGGTATGCAGTCTTAGCCGCAGTGAGGAGGCCTACTCTGCCCTTATAGTGAACGGGTTTCCTCACTGGGTAGGGCGGCCCGGGGAAAGAAAGACCGATGGCCTGGAAGTTGCGGGCAGGCCACTAACAGGGGGGTGCCCAACTCCACGGATGCAGGGTCTACCCCTTTGTTGGGTATGGCTCTGGTGGGGTTTATAGTAGGTGTAGTGCCGGATCCCTAAGGGCCTCAAGGGCAACACTCACAGTTAGGTGCTCCTGCTTAGGAGGGGTGACAAGATGGCGGCCAGTCCTTCTCCCTCCTGGAACCTCAAGATGGAGGCCGTCTCCCTCAGCGATCCTGTGGGTTCAGCCCAACAAATGCAGCAGCCTACAGGGCCTCTCTCACTCCTCTGGTGTGCGGGCAAGGTCTCAGCACTGTCGCACGGAGCCCCTATAGCGTGGGCAGTGCACTGGCTCTCTCCTCCACGCTGGTGATGGCCGCTCCGTCACACGCCGCGGGTCCCGGGTCTGGCACTGTCAGGCTGCTCCTTGCGTCTCTCTGGAGGTCGGCGGGGGTCGCGTGACGTCACCCGTCTCTCCCGCTGCCTCCTTCTGTGGCGCGCTGGTGCTGGGTCACTGCTGGGGAGGTCAGCGGGGGTCACCGCCGTGCAGCCCGCTTCTCCGTGCCCGGCTAGAAGGTGACGTTGCGCGCCGCGTCTCCTCTCTCTCCCTTCCCCTGGAGGTCGGCGGGGGTCACCCGACGTAGACCGCGTCTCGTGCGGCTGCGGCAGGCACTTACTCTGCCCATCTCCTCTACGCTGCTGCGGCTCCTCTCCTCTCTCTCTCCTCGCGCTTCCTGGCTCCCACGTGAGTACACCCTGCTCCTTCCTCCTACCACGCTACTCCTATCTTCCGCCCCTTCCTCCTCCTCCCCTACCAGTCACTCAGCGCCGTCACGGGGAGTTAACCCCTTCACTGTCCTGGGGCTTACACATTCGGTTAGGTGATTGAGAGGCGTGGAGGGTGGCGGATGCGGGTCCAGGCGTGGGTACATAAGGTGAGTAGGTGACATTGTTTATTTGTGTGTGTTTTCCTCCTGACGACAGGGTGCAATACCCTGAAACATTGAGGCAATAAAGACCGCTTTTTAGAGACCGGCAGTGTCGTGCTTGGCACCTTACCAGTCTGGAACCTTTTTGGACGTATGTATATATAAATATAAATATATATATATATATATATATATATATATATAACTTCCATCCTTTACAAAAACTAATAACTCCACAATGATAAATGAGTTTCCTATATGTGGTTAAAATGATCTCCTTATCTATTATCAAGTTGTTGTTTTTTATAAGTCTCATAGCCGCACTTCACTCTGCAAACCATAATACGAGTGTTTAAATTACTACTGTCCTAGGCTTGCGTATGGCTGTCTGCAGGACAGAAGTCTGGAACTTTGTGCTGGCTGTTCCTAACAGTCTGCTGTACAGCTGTGTTACCAACCAGTACACTTACACCTCCTACAGGCTTTTTAGTCTCTGCCTTCTTCTGCCACTTTGCTCACCTCCTCACTCACAAAGGCTGTATCTGTAAACAGTTGCTGCAACATATGTAAAACCTCAAATTATGCCAGTTTTTTCCCTGACTCTGTTATGTGTGGTGACATGTGCATGGCATTTTCTATCTCACCACTCAGTAACCATATGCTGTCCCTGTAGATTGTAGCTCCTCCCCCAACTCCTGCCTTAGGCTTGCAGACACACAAAATGTGCTGCTGCTGACCTTGGTATTGTAGCTGTCAGTGTACCTGCGATCCTCATCCTCAGATGCAGCAGCTCCCCTAAGTCCGCTCCTTTAGCAGACTGCTGAAATTCTGAAATTGTCTTTTTTCACTAAAACTACATGGAGCTCCTCTCTGCTCTGGACCTCTTTCACCTCAGCTCTTGGCTGCCACTACATTTTCAGCATAGCTCTCCTGCGAGTGATGACTCAGGCAGCCAAGAGGCCTGCTACCAGGCTCACGCTCCGCCCACTGGCAATCCCACTACCTCACACTGGATGATTGACAGTTGGGACACACAGCTTCTATCATCTTCTCCACTGCCCTGGTCACTAATGTATACACACTATTTTTGACCTATACCTCAGTACATATACTGTTTTTTGGTTTTTCTCTAGCGTATATACACATCTATATACATATACAAGTACATTTTACCTCATAAACACCACACTAATTACAGTGTTACATTAGTATAGTTTGGGCATTAATAAAGGAAGACTGTACTTAAATACTTTAATTCTAGTTTAATAATTGTTTTTGTGTATAGTTCCTTCCAAAACCTGGAGATAAATGTCTTAATTTTAAGCAAAACCCTACCAATTAACGTATGTTTTTTTTATGCAGTGAAATTACTGTCTGCTTTTGCATGTATCTATAATCAGCTTTATTTTAATATTGATTAAAATGTAAACTAGGATGTGGCCTCTCCCATCTCTCCAACTGCATATAAATTGCACACAGCACAGCATGCTTTTATTAAAGAGCAAATTTGCCACCTCTTGTCAGGACCAAACTGTGATTTGTGTCTCAATACCTTGATATTGTAATTTTTAGCGCACACATAAGATAGTATGGTAAAGGAAGAGGTCAATACTCATCTTCCTAATCATACCTAAGTTTATGGACCAGAACTCAAATTATAGAATGGCTCACACTGGGTGGTTTGCTGCAATAAAATAAATTAATAGATGTGTCCATGCTTCATTAGGGACTGGCAATGTTTGTGAATCTTCAGGATCATAAAAAGCTCAGCAATCATTGTAAGTTTTTAAGACGGAAATTAATGTATATGATAAAAAGTAGATATAGTATTCTGCCATGTGAATCAAATGTTTTAAGCCAACTCTTATTATACAAGGAACCATATAAAAATATGTGCTGCAGTCTGAATAAAAAAGGGTAATTTGCCTTTTTTTTACTACACTTGCCCCAAGGCAGTGTTGAATTTAATATTAGGCAAGTGAGGCAAGTGCCTAGGGGTGACACGTGTTTGGAGGGGGCATCTGCCTGCTTGTTTCCATATTGTCAGTCAGAAATTTACCATACATCACATCGAGTGGAGTGTAAATGGTGAGGACATGCACAGACTGCCCTTGTATGCTGTCTTATTACCGTAATTAATTAATTAATAAATATGTATAAACAAATAAAATAAAATTTTAAAGTTCATAGGTATTTTTATTATTATAATGCATAATGCATTGCAACTAACTATATGCCTCCCTCAAGTTAGTAAGAACATTAATAATAATAATAATAATAATAATAATAATAATAATAATAATAATAATAATCTAGCCTATCAAGGGTTCATTCATATGGTTTCCTAGGCATATTATTGGTTCTAATGGTCACAGTGTAAATTTGATAAGTGGCTCCCTCTAGTCAATATCTATACACTTCAAAAGAATGTAACTGCCAATAATCTTCTATTACTATTATCATAACTTGGATCAGAGGGAAAAAAATTGTGAACAAAGTAGTCACAGTGGTGCAATTTGTTCCAATATCAGAGACATTCCCTTAAACAATAAAAAGTGCAATGGATGAGCATGAAAGAGCACTGTAGCAGCACAAAATGCTAATTCTAAACTGTTAAAGGCTTTACCAGCCTCGTGAGGCCAGACCTTATGGTGCTTTCATTCTTTCTTCTTCTGTCACATCTGTTATCAGTGCAATGTCGTAATAGAGAGAAAAAAAAACTCAAGATATTTTCTCTAGTCATTTTAGATTCTTAAAACTTTTTTTTTATATTTGAAATGATGTGTTTTTTAAGGATTCATGTGTAAACTCCAATAAGATATGGTGATTTAGAGAGGAAAATGAATTAATTATACCAAATGAAAACTCTTTATTTTTTAGTTGCCACTCTGTATTGCAATTCTTAGATCATCTAATAATTTAAGCATGGGCAGCAACACAACACAGCACTGAACCATGAACCACCGTTACAAAGTCTTTCTAGTTACAAAACACATTTTCTAATATATTGAAGAGTGAAAAACCTTTGTGTTGAAAATAAAATGTTTTATTTTTTGGGGCTTCTCTGAATTTATTAATAGGGTTATTACCAGAGGAAACCCCTATTGGAGGAGCCTATTTATTAACTACTAGTAAGCCCTGTCGAAGCAAAAGCTTTAAAAGTTAATCTGCTACCTTCTATTTTTGTGCATGTGTGAGAAAGAGATGTAGTTTCACTCTCTGCCAGCAGATGGCAGTGTTTTTGAGACTCTCAGACACTAGACCTATATATAGATGATCGTGCAGTACTCCTTATTCAATTAATTCAATAATCAGATATTTTTACCTGAACACAAGCATTAAAAAATGTTTTCCCAGAAAAGCATTTTTTACATAATATCCTATAGGTATCTTGTTAGGTCTACAATGTATACAATAGGTTGACACCAAAAGGTCAACATGCAAAAGGTCGACACTGAAAAAATCTAGACTCAAGCAAAAGGTCAACATCAAAATGTTGACATGAGTTTTTCACGTTTTATTCTCAGTTTTTGGACTTATTCCTACTTTAACATCAACACAAAGTCTGTTTGGGAATGGTAAAGTGACTCACGTGATGGTATGTGTTAAGGAGCCCATACACGGTCCATTGTGGACCGGCTCCGTTCTGTACTATGCGATGCGCGCTCCCGCGCATCACATAGTACGGTACAAAAAGTATGTGCTGCACATACTTTTTGTACTAGGTACACATTGTATCGGATCGCAGTGCATGCACACTGCATGCACTAGGTATGCGATCCGACAGGATGTGTGCTGTTTAAGTCCCAAACGGATCCGTTAAACGGACCGTGTATGGGCTCCTTTACTCTAATTGATGGATCATGTTGACAGGTGACACAAAAAAACTTGAAAAACTTATGTCGACATCTTGATGTGTCAACTTTTTTAAGTACATTTTTTGCTTGTGTTGACATTTTGTCAATGTCGGAAATTTGGTGTTGACCTAATGACCCTCAACCTAGACACTGTAGACATTTTTATTTACACCCAATCCTATCATCTTCTGAAGCCCCTTTCACATTGCAGTTTTAACACTGCATATTGCCGATTTTTAACTGCTTTAAAACGGTACCAGCTGCAATATGAAAGCTCCACAATCAATTTACCAGTTACAAAATACCGGTATTTTGAAACGTGTTAAAAGCAGGATCCTACACGTTTCTGAGCCGTTTTCCCTGCAGTCTGAACAGCTCAGAAACTGTATTTTCTACAAATGATAACCACACATGATAGCCCACTAGCAGGAAAAAAACATTTAAAATGACATTGTATGGCTTTCTATGGGTGAAACAGGTTGAATCTGAAGGTGCAAAGATGGTATTGAAACTGCAATATACCTTTACAACATGCAATATGAAAGGGGTTTAACTGGCTTTTGACCCATTTTGAAAATCGAGTTGAAAGTAGGTTTTTGCAATGTGAAACCAGCTTGATACTTTTTACAAGCATAAAAGCACAAAAACAATATATTTGTTCATTGGATAAAGCCTTTTTTACAGTACTATTTACATTACTTTTATTGATTTAAAGTATTTGTGGATTTTCATGAGATCGCTGTAGCTTTCAGCACGTCACTACTTTAATCAGTTTTCAAATCTCCCCCTATCAGGTTGAAGTTAAGATTTGCTAATGCAAACTATTTGAACACAATGTTGCTAGTGAAAGAAACAACACTAATGTGCTGTATTGATGTCCCGTTCAATTTCCAAAAGAAGTCAAAACAGGTTATTTGCAGTAAAAAAAAAAAAAAAAAAATATATATATAACAGAGGTTAGCTACGGCACTCGTAGGACTTTGCAAAGAAAGCAAACACAGACACTGGGGTCCGGGGGCAACGTTTCGGTTTTAATCAACCGTTTTCAAGCTCAACAATACAAACAATGGGTACATACCTATAACACCTTTCCCTCCACCGTGTGCAGCGCCAGCTCCCCACCGGGTGCCCGGTCCTGGTGACGTCACCTCTCAGCGACGCATGCCGTCCGGCATGCCGAGACCTCCGGCTTGGTTGCTAGGCAACTGTAATCAACAACCAAATACGAAAATCACTCAGTGACAGATACATGATAAAATGTAAGCGGCACAGTGTATTAACACAATAAAGCTCAACTTGAGACAAATATGCAAGCAGTAAACAGGAACATTGTACAGTTAGTTGCATTACGTAATTAATTCACAGAAAGCATGAAAAACTGACTGCTTCATTTAACCCAAAAGGTGCAACGGTGTTCAAGCGATGAATCCATCTGGATTCGAGTTGGAGTAACCTCCTATCTCTATTACCTCCCCGCAAGTTTTTAGGTATATGATCTATGATTTTGTAGCGTAAAGACGCAAGATTATGTTGTTGTTCTCTGAAGTGGCGGGGCACTGGCTGTTCTATGGCACCCATCCTACCTTCAAGTGATTGTCTACTCGTAGATCTATGACCTGCCATGCGTTCTTTGAAAGTCCGTGTGGTCTTACCCACGTAGAGCAGACCACACGGACATCGGATAATGTATACCACATGGGTGGTACTACATGTGAGTATATGGCGGATTGGTATTTTTGCCCCAGAGTGGGGGTGAAGAAAACTGTCCCCAGTTTCCAGGAAACTACATGTCGTGCAGTTAATGCATTTGTAGCATCCTGGTTTACGTGAAAGGAAATTAGTTTCAATGTTAGAAGTGTAGTTGGATATATCGTTGTGTACTAGCCAATCACGGAGGTTTTTTGGTCGTTTGTAGCTGGGCATCACTTTATTATGAGAGAACATTTTGAGGTCTGGATCTGCTGGGATCATTGGCCACAATTTTTTGGTAATTTGTGTAATTTTAGTGCTTGAGGAATTGTAACGTTGTACAAAAGGGATTTTGTTATCAGTGGATGTTTTAATTTTTGGGATAAGTGTCTGGGCTCTGGGGATGGCCAGACTTTTCTGTTTTGCCTGAAGCAAATCGGGATAAGCATACCCTCTACAGAGAAATTTGTCAATCATGATATTTATCTCCATTTCAGCAACCTGGGGGTCATCGCAGATGCGGCGTACCCGCAGGAATTGCGAGAATGGTAGACCTCGGGTAGTGGTGGCGGGATGCGCACTGGACGCATGCAGGATCGTATTCCTATCAGTAGGTTTTTTAAAAAGGCATGTCGATATCTTGCCAGCATCAATGGAGATCTTTGTGTCAAGGTAATTTACCGAGGTATCACTGATGACATACGTGAATTTGATAGTCGACTCTAAAGAGTTGACAGATTCCATAAGATCTTCAAATTGTTTTTTAGTACCTGTCCAGACTACAAGTAGGTCATCTATATATCTTACAAACAACCTAAAGTGTCTAGAGATCAATGGATCACTGAAAAAGAGTTCCTGTTCCACCTTGAACATGAAGCTATTTGCAAACGCAGGGGCTACGCAAGATCCCATCGCGCAGCCCCTGCGTTGTACATACCATTTCCTGTCAAAAAGAAAATAATTATTAGACAGTGTCAGTGATAGTAAACGCATGAACAACGTCAGATCTGGACCTGTGTACACACTGCTCGATGAAAGGAGACAATGTGCAGCCTCAATGCCCGCTTGCTGTGGGATACTGGTGTACAGGCTTATTATGTCCATGGTACAAAGAAAACAGTCGGATGGTAGATCAGTCAAATCTTGTAGTTTCAGTATTAGGGCAGTAGTGTCTTTGAGATATGTATCCTGGATTTGGATGGTAGGTTGAAACAGAAAGTCCAGATATTGTGACACTTTGTAGTAAATCGAGTCCCTAGCGGCAATGATGGGACGTCCCGGGGGATTCAGCAGGTCTTTATGTAATTTAGGAATTGAGTATAGGACAGGAGCTGTAGGGTTTTCTTCGAAAAGAGCTACGGCTAGGGCCTTTGGAATCTGACCAGCCTGGACAGCTCCGTCAAGAATTTTCTTAAGTTCTGAATTATAAGTGGTAGTCGGGTCATTCGGTAGTCTCATGTAGACTTCAGAGTCTTCCAGCTGGCGGTATAGTTCTTGTCGATATTGTTGGATGTCTTGGACTACAATCCCACCTCCCTTGTCTGCTGGACGTATAGTGATGGTTTGATCATCACTAAGGGTCTTTAAGCATTTTAATTCCTTATTGGACATGTTAGGTATAGTCCTGCAAGGTTTACGACCTTCTGTGGTCGTGAGGAAGTCAAGCGTTTTATTAAAACTTTTAAGTGTGGGATTGTTAGTGATCGGATCAAAGACCGATTTCGGTCTGAAAGGACAAGGGTTGGGGGTGGGGGTGGCTTCGGATTGAGGCAGTTTAGCATGGTATTCTTTAAGGCGCAATTTCCTATTGAATTTAAATTGTTCTACCTTCCATTCAAATTCATTGAACTTTGAGGAAGGGACAAAAGATAAGCCTTTGCTTAAAACTGCCATTTCATCCGATGATAATGGTCTGGTCGATAAATTGAAGACTATTTGTTCTTCTTTGGCTCTGATTTCTTTTTTGCGTTGCCTGCACCACTCACCCCCTCGTCTGGTAGCTCTTCGCCAAGTTCTACCCGCTTGGCCCGGGTTTTTACCCCTAAAGGGGGTCTCTTGTTGCTGGTTCTGTCGTCCGATTCGCTCTGGGTGGATGCACCACCACTTGAGGTTTCCGTATCACCCCAGCGGCGTCTGCTGTTTGCCGGTTTAGGTGGTCGACGTCTATTAGTGCGGGGTCTTTCTCCTGGGTTATTCTGTGCCCAGGAATAGACTCTGCATTCACTATAGTCCTTTTGCACAATTTCAAGCTTGTTCCGCTTAAATTTAATAAGTTCTTTGCGGTAGTTGTCAACTTGTTGGCCCAATTTATCTAGCCAATTTGTGTCTGTATCCGCTCTTAAAGTGTCAATATGCTCTTGTTCAAATGCAGCAATCTTCTCTTTGACTGCGGTGAGTTCTTTTGTTGCTTCCGAAATGACAAGAAGTATCAGATCTAAACTACATTTGTTTAGAATTGCCACCCACCTCCTGCAAAATTCCGGATTGTATTTGCCAATGGTGGGTGTATTTCTGACCCTGAAGCCTCTAGGGATATGGCCAGACCGATGGTAGTCGGAGAGAGTGACTCCGTGAAGGTAAAAGTCAATTTCCTTTTTGCGAAGGCGCAATAATTTGTTGTATAGGGTTTCGTTCTATTCCTCACCTCCTGTTGTGGCAAAACGGTCGCTGAATAGAATGCTATTCACGTCTGCATCTGAAAAGGTAAGGGTTTCTTTGACCGGTAATACTGTACTCCTGAATCCTGTGCTGTCTTGCATACTTTTTGAATTTATAATCCTTTGTAGTAAGTGCACGTTCACAGGTGGAAATGGAGCCAATATACGTTGGGTGCCTTATCTGTGGCCTCACAGTCACGATATGTAGTCTTTGTATGGATCGGCACTCCTTAGAAGTAATGTCCAGTATTGCCTCGGTGCCAGTTAGAGTGTATGACACACCATATAACAGAGGTTAGCTACGGCACTCGTAGGACTTTGCAAAGAAAGCAAACACAGACACTGGGGTCCGGGGGCAACGTTTCGGTTTTAATCAACCGTTTTCAAGCTCAACAATACAAACAATGGGTACATACCTATAACACCTTTCCCTCCACCGTGTGCAGCGCCAGCTCCCCACCGGGTGCCCGGTCCTGGTGACGTCACCTCTCAGCGACGCATGCCGTCCGGCATGCCGAGACCTCCGGCTTGGTTGCTAGGCAACTGTAATCAACAACCAAATACGAAAATCACTCAGTGACAGATACATGATAAAATGTAAGCGGCACAGTGTATTAACACAATAAAGCTCAACTTGAGACAAATATGCAAGCAGTAAACAGGAACATTGTACAGTTAGTTGCATTACGTAATTAATTCACAGAAAGCATGAAAAACTGACTGCTTCATTTAACCCAAAAGGTGCAACGGTGTTCAAGCGATGAATCCATCTGGATTCGATTTGCTTATGCCGATTTGCTTCAGGCAAAACAGAAAAGTCTGGCCATCCCCAGAGCCCAGACACTTATCCCAAAAATTAAAACATCCACTGATAACAAAATCCCTTTTGTACAACGTTACAATTCCTCAAGCACTAAAATTACACAAATTACCAAAAAATTGTGGCCAATGATCCCAGCAGATCCAGACCTCAAAATGTTCTCTCATAATAAAGTGATGCCCAGCTTCAAACGACCAAAAAACCTCCGTGATTGGCTAGTACACAACGATATATCCAACTACACTTCTAACATTGAAACTAATTTCCTTTCACGTAAACCAGGATGCTACAAATGCATTAACTGCACGACATGTAGTTTCCTGGAAACTGGGGACAGTTTTCTTCACCCCCACTCTGGGGCAAAAATACCAATCCGCCATATACTCACATGTAGTACCACCCATGTGGTATACATTATCCGATGTCCGTGTGGTCTGCTCTACGTGGGTAAGACCACACGGACTTTCAAAGAACGCATGGCAGGTCATAGATCTACGATTAGACAATCACTTGAAGGTAGGATGGGTGCCATAGAACAGCCAGTGCCCCGCCACTTCAGAGAACAACAACATAATCTTGCGTCTTTACGCTACAAAATCATAGATCATATACCTAAAAACTTGCGGGGAGGTAATAGAGATAGGAGGTTACTCCAACTCGAATCCAGATGGATTCATCGCTTTAACACCGTTGCACCCTTTGGGTTAAATGAAGCAGTCAGTTTTTCATGCTTTCTGTGAATTAATTACGTAATGCAACTAACTGTACAATGTTCCTGTTTACTGCTTGCATATTTGTCTCAAGTTGAGCTTTATTGTGTTAATACACTGTGCCGCTTACATTTTATCATGTATCTGTCACTGAGTGATTTTCGTATTTGGTTGTTGATTACAGTTGCCTAGCAACCAAGCCGGAGGTCTCGGCATGCCGGACGGCATGCGTCGCTGAGAGGTGACGTCACCAGGACCGGGCACCCGGTGGGGAGCTGGCGCTGCACACGGTGGAGGGAAAGGTGTTATAGGTATGTACCCATTGTTTGTATTGTTGAGCTTGAAAACGGTTGATTAAAACCGAAACGTTGCCCCCGGACCCCAGTGTCTGTGTTTGCTTTCTTTGCAAAGTCCTACGAGTGCCGTAGCTAACCTCTGTTATATGGTGTGTCATACACTCTAACTGGCACCGAGGCAATACTGGACATTACTTCTAAGGAGTGCCGATCCATACAAAGACTATATATATATATATATATATATATATATATATATATATATATATATATATAGACAATGAATAACCTGCACCCATCGGGTTTCTTACTGGATCAATAATCACTCAGACGCCAAAGCTTTAAGCAACGTTTCGGGGGTTTATTCCCGTCCTCAGGCTTGTTACAAAAGAAATACAGTGCATACATCTACTTAAATACCTTCACCATCAGGTGTAGCTGTTTTCCACGCCCTCTGCTCACCTGCAACTTCTGGGAGTGTCTCTCACTCACTCCCTCAGCTGTGAATGGTGACGTCAGGCTAGGTCAATAGCACCCACCAATATGTGTTACAAATGAGAAAAAACTGTTACCAAAAAAGGAAAAACAAAAGAATACTTTAGTGAAAAAAAATATATATATATACATAATATATAAAAGTGTATATACAACAATACAGAATAATAAAAAGCAGAAGGGAGACCAATATGTTAGCGAATCTGTGGTGCTAGTATCATATAATCATTGCACATCGCTGGGCTGGAATGCATTCATATCATTGATCACAAAAATATGTTGTAACTAAGATGATCATTTAACCCCTTGGGTTTCAAGGTTCCAAGGGTATGAATCCATTTAGTCTCACATTTTAAAAGCTTAAGGTGTCTGTCCCCTCCACGGTTATCGTCAGGTATGTGGTCTATGATCATATGTCTTAGATTGGCTAGGCTATGCTTGGCTTCTGCAAAGTGTTTTGCAATCGGTTGGTCCACCGATTTGCCATTGATTGCCGCTCTGATGGAACATCGATGCATCCCCATGCGCTCTTTAAATGTGCGCATGGTTTTGCCTACATAGCAAAGCCCGCACGGACATTTGATCAAATAGACCACGTATGCTGTAGAACAGGTTACATTGAATTTAACATTAAACCTTTGACCTGTATGAGGGTGGCAAAAAATTTTTCCCACAATCATATGGCTGCATGTCACGCAGCCTGTACATTTGTGACAACCCACAAATTTCTTAGTAGTAATACTCAATTGCCGGGTGACATCAGTATGAACCAACCAGTCCCTGATGTTCCTCCCTCTTTTATAGCAATTTCTGATGGTAGAAAATTTCATGCTCTTAAATTCTGTTTGTATTACTGGCCAATTGTGTTTGGCAGTGGTGTTAATACCTGTGGAGGCGGTGTTGTACTGTTGGACCCAATTCATGGAGTCCATAGTTGTCTGTTGTACCTTAGATTTAAGAGTGTCATCTCTAGGCATGACTTCAACTCTTTCTCTAGCTGAGCTAATTAATTTGTTGTTATACCCTCTGTTATGGAATTGTGTCGACATATCATCCAATGTCGACTTCAGGGTGTTGGGATCACTGGTGATTCTCTTGGCTCGCAAAAACTGAGAAAAAGGAAGACTGCGGATAGTCGACACCGGATGAAAACTATCCGCTCGCAGCAGAGTATTTTTATCAGTTTTTTTAGTGTAAAGACTGGTCACAATTTGGTTGTTATAAACACTGATGGTTACATCTAAGTAATCTATGGATTCCAGGCTCATAGATGACGTGAACTTGATTGGACAGTCTTGTGTGTTGACATATTCAAGTAAGTCGATAAATTCATCGTGTCGACCTGTCCAAAAAAGTATCACGTCATCTATGTAGCGCTTATAGTACAACACCTTATCTCTCACATCTCTGTTGAGAAAAAAATCTTTATCAATCTGTGCCATAAAGCCATTGGCATATGTGGGTGACACATTCGACCCCATTGAGACCCCGGTGAGTTGGAGGTAATATTTATTATTGAAGTAAAAGAAATTTCGTTTCAATACTAACTCTAACAACTGTATAAAAAATACTGGGTCCGGGCCTTTGTACATGGGGTTGTTGGAGATCAGGTTTTTAATGGCTAATAAGCCGTCAGTATGCGGTATGTTCGTATATAAGCTGGTGATATCTAGGGTAATTAGCCAGGTATTGTCTGGGATATCACCCAGCTCACGTAACGATAAAAGCAGGTCCGTGGTGTCCCGAAGGTATGTGTCACCCGCCTGGACGCAAGGCTGCAAGAAATAATCCAAGTATTTAGAAATATTGCTGTATAATGAGTCTCTTGCAGAAACAATAGGGCGTCCAGGCGGGTTAACCATATCCTTGTGGACTTTGGGGAGTGTGTACAGGAGAGGCACCCTGGGGTTGTCCACTTTAAGAAAATCAAACGTATCCTGATCTATGATTTTATCAGTAAAAGCTTTAGTTAATACCATATCAATTTCCTTTTTAAAGGCATCAGACGGGTTATTTTCTAACAAAGAATATACGTTGGCATCCCCCAATTGTCTATAGATCTCATTACAATATTTATCAATGTCCATTACCACAACTGCCCCGCCTTTATCAGCTGGCCTTATACAGATATCTTTGTACTCACTCAGATTTCTGAGGGCAGTCTATTGTTCTTTATTCAAGTTATTCCGGAATTTCTTCCTTGCAGATGCATCTTTATTAACTTGTACATCCAGGACACGCATAAAGGCAGATATGGCAGTGTTTGTAGAATAGGGATCAAACTTGGATTTGCGTTTGAATTGGTGTTTTGTATTGTCCACTGGGGTGACAGGTTTATCATTAAAGAATTCACGAAGGTGGAGTTGTCGCTGTAGAAATTGGCAATCAATTTTCCAATCCAAGGTATTGAAGTTGGTTGTTGGCACATAACCCAGGCCTTTGTTAAGTACTTGTAATTCCAATGTCGACAGATTTCTTGAAGAAAGATTATAGACTACTTCGTTGTCTTGCGTCCCCTGGCGACGCTTCTCTTTCCACTTTTTGCCTCCCCTGCGGGTTGGTCTTTTTTGGAGGTGTCGCGGAGCCCGCGGGTTCTCACCCCTAAAGGGGGTTTATTCATGTTGGAGGGACCTTCACGTGGATCTGTTTCTTCTCCAGATGATGTGAATCTGTCGCTAGAATTGTGCCCTGATCTTTGAGGTCTGTATCTGCTCCGGTTCCATGTCGGTTTATCCCTATTACCGGATAACCAGCGATAAACGTTATGTTCTTCATAATCGCGGTTTACAGTATCAAATTTTTGTTTTTTAAAGGCAATCAATTCTTGTTTGTAATTTTGTACTTGTGTATCCAATTTATCAAGCCATTTTGCAGGCATTTCTTTCTTGATAAAGTCATTATGTTCACCTACAAACAGGTTGATCTTTTCTTGAATTGCTTTCAGTTCCTTAGCAGACTCTTCCACTACTAAAGTCATCATGTCAATGGAGCACTTATTCAAGATCGCAATCCACTTGCGTATAAATTCCTTGTTATGTCGACCTATGGTCGGGGTATTGCGAACCCTGAAACCCCTTGGTATTTTTTTTCGCTCTGATGTATTCAGATAAAGTAATACCATGCAGAAGGAAATCAGTCTCTTTTTTCCTAAGACGGAAAAGCATGTTATGGATTTCATCAGTGGTAATACCCCCTGCTGTCTCTCTCAGTCTCTGTGTGAATAGCGCTGCCTCCACCTCCACGTCGGAGAAGCTGAAAGTCTCACCGACGGGGGTTTCACTCCAGGAGAAGCCGCTGGCTTGATCCATGATGTTATAGGAGTGCTGGTCACAGGTACACTGGTGCTTTTTTGGAAGGTGAGATCACCGGGGTCTCAATGGGGTCGAATGTGTCACCCACATATGCCAATGGCTTTATGGCACAGATTGATAAAGATTTTTTTCTCAACAGAGATGTGAGAGATAAGGTGTTGTACTATAAGCGCTACATAGATGACGTGATACTTTTTTGGACAGGTCGACACGATGAATTTATCGACTTACTTGAATATGTCAACACACAAGACTGTCCAATCAAGTTCACGTCATCTATGAGCCTGAAATCCATAGATTACTTAGATGTAACCATCAGTGTTTATAACAACCAAATTGTGACCAGTCTTTACACTAAAAAAACTGATAAAAATACTCTGCTGCGAGCGGATAGTTTTCATCCGGTGTCGACTATCCGCAGTCTTCCTTTTTCTCAGTTTTTGCGAGCCAAGAGAATCACCAGTGATCCCAACACCCTGAAGTCGACATTGGATGATATGTCGACACAATTCCATAACAGAGGGTATAACAACAAATTAATTAGCTCAGCTAGAGAAAGAGTTGAAGTCATGCCTAGAGATGACACTCTTAAATCTAAGGTACAACAGACAACTATGGACTCCATGAATTGGGTCCAACAGTACAACACCGCCTCCACAGGTATTAACACCACTGCCAAACACAATTGGCCAGTAATACAAACAGAATTTAAGAGCATGAAATTTTCTACCATCAGAAATTGCTATAAAAGAGGGAGGAACATCAGGGACTGGTTGGTTCATACTGATGTCACCCGGCAATTGAGTATTACTACTAAGAAATTTGTGGGTTGTCACAAATGTACAGGCTGCGTGACATGCAGCCATATGATTGTGGGAAAAATTTTTTGCCACCCTCATACAGGTCAAAGGTTTAATGTTAAATTCAATGTAACCTGTTCTACAGCATACGTGGTCTATTTGATCAAATGTCCGTGCGGGCTTTGCTATGTAGGCAAAACCATGCGCACATTTAAAGAGCGCATGGGGATGCATCGATGTTCCATCAGAGCGGCAATCAATGGCAAATCGGTGGACCAACCGATTGCAAAACACTTTGCAGAAGCCAAGCATAGCCTAGCCAATCTAAGACATATGATCATAGACCACATACCTGACGATAACCGTGGAGGGGACAGACACCTTAAGCTTTTAAAATGTGAGACTAAATGGATTCATACCCTTGGAGCCTTGAAACCCAAGGGGTTAAATGATCATCTTAGTTACAACATATTTTTGTGATCAATGATATGAATGCATTCCAGCCCAGCGATGTGCAATGATTATATGATACAAGCACCACAGATTCGCTAACATATTGGTCTCCCTTCTGCTTTTTATTATTCTGTATTGTTGTATATACACTTTTATATATTATGTATATATTTTTTTTTTTTCACTAAAGTATTCTTTTGTTTTTCCTTTTTTGGTAACAGTTTTTTCTCATTTGTAACACATATTGGTGGGTGCTATTGACCTAGCCTGACGTCACCATTCACAGCTGAGGGAGTGAGTGAGAGACACTCCCAGAAGTTGCAGGTGAGCAGAGGGCGTGGAAAACAGCTACACCTGATGGTGAAGGTATTTAAGTAGATGTATGCACTGTATTTCTTTTGTAACAAGCCTGAGGACGGGAATAAACCCCCGAAACGTTGCTTAAAGCTTTGGCGTCTGAGTGATTATTGATCCAGTAAGAAACCCGATGGGTGCAGGTTATTCATTGTCTATGATACCTGCCTCTCCTGCACCTCGGTAATTGACCTTGGAAGGACAGAGTGCCAGCACTTCGTACACTATATATATATATATATATATATAGAAAGAGCAGCAGACCGGCACACTCACTGGCTCAGACGCTAGATTTCTGCTTTGCTGGGTGCCCCCACTGGAATCATGGAATAAACAGTAGTTTGGAGGTGCGGCACTCCCCGCAAATTAACAGGACATGAAGTGGTTTAAAGGCAACGTTTCAATGTCTTTATTGCGACATTTTCATCAGGCTGATGAAAATGTCGCAATAAAGACATTGAAACGTTGCCTTTAAACCACTTCATGTCCTGTTAATTTGCGGGGAGTGCCGCACCTCCAAACTACTGTTTATATATATATATATATATATATATATATATATATATACAGTCCATTGATTCTGGCACTCACTGATACAGGTTATGCTGCTCCCGTTGCCTTCCGTGAAACGGGACTACACATGCAGTGTCTCCCAATAAACAGCAGATACCGGCGGCACTCGGGAAATAACGACAGGACACCTCAGCCTGATTGCCAACGTTTCAATGCTACTGCATTTTCCTCAGGGCATTACACAAGAATAAAACATCACACTCACCATTTATGTGCTCTGTCCCATCACCACGGCGTCTGGAGAGCCCGCGCTGCAGCGTGAGCGCGGCGGCTCATGATGATGACGTCACCCACGTGCACCCATCACCAAGGTTACAACAAACAACAACACTAGAAGACAGAAACAGCGTTTGCATAATAATGTAAATAAAACATCAATGTATATGCATATCTAATAGAAAAACATGACTGTCAATGAACTGCAGTAGGGGGAACAACATGTTAAAGGAAACAATTAAGACCTAGCGTCTCATTGAGGCCGTGCGGACTCAGGGTATTAAGCAGAAAGATCCACCTCGATTCTCTCTGGAGCAGAATTTTAGATCTATTACCACCATGTAATAGCGGTGGGACATGATCTATGATTTTATGCTTGAACGGAGTGGGGGAGTGCCCCATCTGCGCATAGTGGCGAGCAACAGGCTGTTCGCTGTCACCTTTTAATATGGCTGCTCTAATGGCTTGGCGATGTTGCGCCATTCTGATTTTAAATTGGCAGTCGGTTTTGCCGACATAGTATTTGCCGCAGGGACATATTAAAACATAGATGACGAACGTGGATGTGCAGGTGAGTCTAAAGTTGATCTTGAAGAGCTTAGTGCTAGTGGGATGTTTGATAGTGTCACCTGTCGACATATAGCCACAGGTGGTACACCCAATACACTTGACACAACCCTTCTTTGGAGCCCCAAAGAATGGCACAGCCTGATTCTTGTCAAACCCGGTGACGTCGCTATGGACTAGATGGTCACGTAGGTTACGTCCACGAGAATAGCTAGTTACTAGTTTTTTCTTATATAAACCGGGCAGGTCGACATCCTCGGACACAATAGGCCAGTATTGGTTAACAGCTTTTTTGGCTTCCAAGCTTTTGGTATTGTAACGATTTGGCCAAAATGCGCAGATGGGGCACTCCCCCACTGCGTTCAAGCATAAAATCATAGATCATGTCCCACCGCTATTACATGGTGGTAATAGATCTAAAATTCTGCTCCAGAGAGAATCGAGGTGGATCTTTCTGCTTAATACCCTGAGTCCGCACGGCCTCAATGAGACGCTAGGTCTTAATTGTTTCCTTTAACATGTTGTTCCCCCTACTGCAGTTCATTGACAGTCATGTTTTTCTATTAGATATGCATATACATTGATGTTTTATTTACATTATTATGCAAACGCTGTTTCTGTCTTCTAGTGTTGTTGTTTGTTGTAACCTTGGTGATGGGTGCACGTGGGTGACGTCATCATCATGAGCCGCCGCGCTCACGCTGCAGCGCGGGCTCTCCAGACGCCGTGATGATGGGACAGAGCACATAAATGGTGAGTGTGATGTTTTATTCTTGTGTAATGCCCTGAGGAAAATGCAGTAGCATTGAAACGTTGGCAATCAGGCTGAGGTGTCCTGTCGTTATTTCCCGAGTGCCGCCGGTATCTGCTGTTTATTGGGAGACACTGCATGTGTAGTCCCGTTTCACGGAAGGCAACGGGAGCAGCATAACCTGTATCAGTGAGTGCCAGAATCAATGGACTGTATCTGTGAGCCAGCTACGTGTTAGCAGAGCTCTGTATAGACTCAGGCACCCTGTGTATTAATTGCTGTGTCCGGTCATTACGGCATCTGTGGTGCTCCAGCAAGTCTAACAGCTGTTGCACTTGGGATTTCTTCCCGGAATATTTTCCTATAAGACAGCAACACATTGCATTACCATGACTGAAAATACCTTTGAACGTGTTGTATTGGATGCAGCAGATGTTCATTCATTCTCTGACGTGGACGCTAATGACATCTATAAAGAAAAAGTTTTCTCACTTGCTGAGAACTCTTCTACCGCCGATTTATTCAGAGATCTGCTACGTTTGAAACGTAGAGAATTGGACTTTTATTATCATGGTGCAACTCTCTCTGAATATTTTACTGAAAAACGCATACCGCGTGGGTTTCGCATTAAAAACGTACCAACCATTGGACGCCACAATGTGCAGTTTTGCAAGAAATGGTGTGCAATCCTTAACAAGTGCTCATTCGATTTGCTCTTGCTGGTGATTGAAGAGTCCAAAAAATAAGTGGGCCTGACCAAGGAGAAAATCACACGATTTGAAGCCACACACCAGCAGACGCTTGTGGACGATCATAGTGAAGATTGGTTGCATAAACTCCAACTACAATTGGAGACCTATAAGCGGGACCTTATTAAATATAAGAGAGAGAAGTACATGAAGGTCATTGCAGACTACGAAACACAAAATGTATACGGCTGGTTAACAGGGTCTTCTAATGACAAGAGTTATCCTGCTCGCCGCAGATACAGACGCGGCAATGCTCTCAATTCCTCCAATGAATCTGCTGCCTCAGGGAGTGATACCGACCGCCGTGGACGCGGCCGCGGCAGACCGAGGAAACCGTTTGTCCCTTTAGGGATACGTACCAGAGCACAGAGGGCAGAAGACGGAGACCCTGTCGAAGAGGCGGGCAGTGGAAACGCGAGCAGAGCAAACAAGCCGCCAAGCAAAAGCAAGAAGTAGTCTTTAACTTGTCTTCCACGCCACTGTCTAATGATGAATATGACCTGCTGCAAAAGGGACTTAGTTTTGTGCCTACTACCAGGTTCGATCCGTTCCTGTGGAAAGTTGAAACCCACAAACTTAACCGTCAACTCAGGATCCAAGAATTCTTTGGGACTCACTCGAACACCATGATACAGGACACTATTCCTGTGGAATTACAAAAACTAGCACCACGTTCACATTTTGACCCACCCTCGTCCAGTGCATCTATTAAATCTTTTGTACGATTGGTTGATAATTCTGTTGTCAAGGGTGGCAGTATGCAAGAGCATGGCAACCTCACCAAAAATCAATTTGATGCCCTCCAGTCCCTCAGTTCCAGAAGGGACATTGTGATTCGGGCCGCAGATAAGGGCGGCTCGATTGTTGTACAGAATCTATCTGACTACAAAACCGAGATAGAGAAACAACTTAGTGATGAGGCTACATATCGGTTGCTGGATGCCGATCCGACTGTCACTTTTAAACGTGAATTGGATCTGTATCTCAGCAATGCCTGCTCTGCTGGCATCATTACTGCCAAGGTGCTTAAATTGTTGACATGTGAATTTCCTAGGAAACCATTGCTTTATACTTTACCTAAAGTTCACAAAAATCTTGCTTGTCCCCCTGGCAGACCGATTATATCGGCCAGGGGGTCAATCTTTCAGGTCATTTCTGCCTACTTGGACACTTACCTGCAGCCACTTGTCCAACGGTCGGCTTTTAGCTTGCAGGATACCACTGCTTTTTTATTGGCCCTCAAAAAACTGCCCAGTGTCCCCAAAGATTGTGTACTTAGTAGCATTGATGTCAGTTCATTGTACACCTGTATCCCACACGTCGAAGGCATTGCCGCAACACGCAGATTGATCTCCTCTAGCCCATTGTACAAAGGGCCGCCGGATGAATTTTTTTGTTACTTGTTAGAGATGGTTCTCACAAGAAACTATTTTTTCTATGATGGTCACTACTACCTCCAGCTAGTGGGCTGTGCGATGGGGTCCTCAGTGGCCCCATCGTACGCTAATGCCTACATGATGGGGGTGGAGCATGACATATTTTTTGCTAACGCCAACATTGCGTGTAGCGTATTTTATTACGCACGCTACATAGACGATATGTTTGTTGTTGTGGAGCGGCACACCTGACGCGTTAGCACAGGTTATCACCTGCCAAAATGAGAGTGAAAGCCCCATTAAATTAACCAGTACGGTTTCTTCTTCCACCATCGATTTTCTCGATGTTCGCATCAAACTGATTGATGGTGTGCTTCACACCTCTCTTTTTGTCAAGCCCACGGACCGCAATATGTTGCTCAGCCCCACCAGCTTTCATCCTGCAGCGGTAGTGAAGGGGCTTCCATATTCACAACTACTCCATGTCCGCAGAATTTGTAGCGACCCTGTAGATGCAGAACTACAGATGGATCTCATGATTTCTAAATTTTTGGAAAGGGGGTATGATGCCACTCAATTGTCAAACATCAAACAAAAAGTACTTGCCATTCCCCGATCCAAAACACTTAAACGCAAAGTCAAATCCAGGTCTCAGAATCGCTTATTTTGGCCAAATCGTTACAATACCAAAAGCTTGGAAGCCAAAAAAGCTGTTAACCAATACTGGCCTATTGTGTCCGAGGATGTCGACCTGCCCGGTTTATATAAGAAAAAACTAGTAACTAGCTATTCTCGTGGACGTAACCTACGTGACCATCTAGTCCATAGCGACGTCACCGGGTTTGACAAGAATCAGGCTGTGCCATTCTTTGGGGCTCCAAAGAAGGGTTGTGTCAAGTGTATTGGGTGTACCACCTGTGGCTATATGTCGACAGGTGACACTATCAAACATCCCACTAGCAATAAGCTCTTCAAGATCAACTTTAGACTCACCTGCACATCCACGTTCGTCATCTATGTTTTAATATGTCCCTGCGGCAAATACTATGTCGGCAAAACCGACTGCCAATTTATAATCAGAATGGCGCAACATCGCCAAGCCATTAGAGCAGCCATATTAAAAGGTGACAGCGAACAGCCTGTTGCTCGCCACTATGCGCAGATGGGGCACTCCCCCACTGCGTTCAAGCATAAAATCATAGATCATGTCCCACCGCTATTACATGGTGGTAATAGATCTAAAATTCTGCTCCAGAGAGAATCGAGGTGGATCTTTCTGCTTAATACCCTGAGTCCGCACGGCCTCAATGAGACGCTAGGTCTTAATTGTTTCCTTTAACATGTTGTTCCCCCTACTGCAGTTCATTGACAGTCATGTTTTTCTATTAGATATGCATATACATTGATGTTTTATTTACATTATTATGCAAACGCTGTTTCTGTCTTCTAGTGTTGTTGTTTGTTGTAACCTTGGTGATGGGTGCACGTGGGTGACGTCATCATCATGAGCCGCCGCGCTCACGCTGCAGTGCGGGCTCTCCAGACGCCGTGGTGATGGGACAGAGCACATAAATGGTGAGTGTGATGTTTTATTCTTGTGTAATGCCCTGAGGAAAATGCAGTAGCATTGAAACGTTGGCAATCAGGCTGAGGTGTCCTGTCGTTATTTCCCGAGTGCCGCCGGTATCTGCTGTTTTTATATATATATATATATATATATATATATATATATATATATAAATATACACACACAGTATATTACTACTGATCTCCAAGCTGTCTGGATGTTTTGCTGTACGGTCTCGAGATTTACGCTTATAAGTAGGGTGGCATTTGGTGGGGATCCCCTATTTGAATTTTGGACTGTGCTGCACCCATACCTCTGGAGCTGCCACTGAACAAATTGATTTAGCACAAACGCTATAAAGATGTCATATCTCTCTATTTCATTCAACCCCTTAACTCCAGTTAGTATATGAACCCCTGTGTTTGAAAATGGCAATGTGGTGCGGATTTGATGGTGCTTCATCTCTCTCCTCTTTTCTCTCTCTCTCTGTTTTAAACACATACAAAGACACATAGGAAGGACAAGATAACTTAATGGTCAATTGCCCTCTATTACTCACACTCTATAGCACACAGGGAGGGGGGTACTAAAACTGTGATCAAGGGTTGTGGAATACTATGGACCCGATTCAGTCCCAAAAGCTGGGCTTCAAATCTTCGGAGGTAAACACCACCCTACCCTAATCTCCCTCCTGCCCTTGTGCACGGCTGTGAATATGTTCGCAGCTATGCATATAAGGGGGAAAAACATTCACAGAGAGTCTCGCTGTGATAACTGAGGGGAGGTCGAGGCCGCTGATGACATCAGCGTCAGCTTAACTTTTTCCACATTTTGTTATGTTACATGCCTAGTGTATCAATATTTACAGCTGCGCAAACTTGCACAGTAGCAATTAGGTTTTAATTGGGCCCCCCGAGTCCTGGATGACTGGGGATCTGAGCTACATAATACTGTATAATATGGCTTTGTGCAGGGCAGCCATCAGAGGGGAACTGTGGGGATTCCAGTATGGGGCCCATACAGAAAGGGGGGCCAGGACTGGTGAATCATGTATAATTTGTCATCATTTCACTGGATGCAATATACAGTACCTGCAGAGCAGTGTTTTTCAACCGCTGTGCCGTGGCACACTAGTGTGCCTTGAGGTGTTCTCAAGTTTACCCCAAGTTACCTGTGGGAACCAGTGTGATTGTTTTGTATATGGGGGCCAATAGGTTTGTTTTTATCCTGTGGGGGCCAATGTGTTTTGTCCTGTGGGGATGTGCCTTGGCAATTTTAAAATCTTATTTAGTGTGCGAAAGGTAAAAAGATTGAAAATGACTGCTGTAGAGGTTGAGTAGTGCAGACAGTGCTGCGGACACGGGAGGTCGCACCAGACACGCCAGGGGTTCATCAAGGGGGAGGGGGGCCTGCCTATTTTATCAGTCCCATGTCCCACAATTTTTTATGGTGTGACCATTCTGTTTTTCATGTTTTCAAAAAGTGCATGAATTCAGGGTTAATGAAAGACTTCCCAGAGGTACATATGAAATTTGTGAAACTGCTATATGACATATGTGCTGCATGCAAAACAAACCTCCATTTTTAAATAAAATATTTAATTTTCCATGTAACGCTCATAGTAAAATGTGCTAGATTAACTTACAATTATTCAGAACAGATGCCATATGTGTTTTAGTCCAGTAACTTTGCATGTTCTTTCAACACATTTAATCGCTACTTAGCTACTGTAGCTATTTCTATTCTCTGTTTTGTAGCTAACCTCTTCAAGATTTCTTTGACAACCTGTGAATGTCTTGCAGCTGAACACAGTATTAATTACATTTCAAAGAAAACCTTGTGTATCCAATCTGAGAAACAGAAATCTGTGACTACAACTGCTGCCAAGTCAATTACAGAAAAAAAATCCACAATGCAAACTGCCAGCTACAATTTAATACTAAATTGAGATTATACATATATTTTCATTTATTTAACATATTCATAACTTTTATAAGACTAAAAAAACAAGTTGGATGTATGAATTCATTTCGTATAGAAGTGCATTTGAAGTCAGATTCTTCCTCCTGCACAAGTAGGAAAAGAACCATATACAGTATCACTTTATCTAATGGTCTAATGGCAGACATCAAGGGGTAACTTAATTATGATGGAAGTTCTACTGTATTTTACATTGGATGTTGCTATGGTCCACCAATCAAAGTCTACTTTTTTTTTATTTAGCACCTGTATAGATAGTACCTGATTTATTGTACATACCAACATCCCATGTGAAATAGAACTCCCATCAAAAGTAGAGCAGGAGATGAAAATAAGGCCCCAAACCAGTTAGGAAACCCATGGCAGTGGTCATATTGAAATGCTGATGAAACCATCACTATAGACATATATCTGAACTAACTCTGATCAATCCAATGTTTTGGTCCTTAAATTAGGACCTTTCTCAAGGATATAGCGTTGGAGGTACAAAGGTCATTGTGCATATTACCACTGTGAAAGCCAGCAGACCATAGACCATGGATTGCCAGGAACTGGAGCACTCTTTTTTTGGTGAGTGCTTTTTCCTAATTTATTGGGTTATTGGATATACAGTACAGGTTGAGTATCCCGTATCCAAAATGCTCGGGACCAGGAGAATTTTGGATAACGGATTATTCCGTATTTTGGAATATTTTAATATTTCAATTACTTATTTTGAAGTATCTTGCATTTATGCTGTATAAACACATCAAACACATGAAATGCACACAAATATATTTTATTTGTTCAAAAAACAAGGTTTTAAAACATGAAACAAAATTTGTGTTCTATCTCAGATATTGAATTTGAATGCCAAGCAATCATTTTATTGTACATATATAGTGCCAGTTACATATCATGTCCTCAGTAGTGCTGTTACAAAAGTCTCCAGTGAGTTTTTAACAAAAAAAAAAATTTTTTTCCACTTTCTGGAATGTATGGTTTTCGGAATAATTCGGATAAGGGATATTCGGATACGGGATACTCAACCTGTATTTGCAGATGCAGAGTTACTGAGTACCTTTTGGCACCCCAAAACTGGTGACTCTAGGTGAGTGCAAGTGCGGGTTTGTAGATCATTTGTATATATGTATATATATATATATATATATATATATATATATATATATACACACATATACACACAGATGGAACCATCCTCATCTGTCCCTTTAATATGATTAAGTAATACAAGTGAACCAGAGCTGTTGGAATTTGCTTATTCCCTGATGTATTGTTATATGTATTGTATTGCAGCTGAATGCAATAGATGATAATAAATAACCAGAGAAGGCTAGTTGAGGAAGGTTCCATCTTTATACATAGAGATGTGCCAGCGCTGGCTGTACCAATAATCCTATACAAGATGTTTCTTAAATTAAAAGTAATTTATTAGCTAAAATACTAAGGTGAAAAAAAATAAACAATAAAAATTTATAGTATGCAATATTTAAATCAAAATATTACAAGGATATTTGACGTGATGTGTGAGTCTCCATATAAAACAATATATCACTATGGTCCGTATGCATGTGCAATATATATTTAGTGCAGGCAGAAACTTTGTTAGGAGTTATCAGCATAGGAGGCTACTTCCAAAAAATGTGGAAAAACTGTTCATTAAAATTAATTACAAATTCTATGAGGAATAACTTTTCTGCCAAATACAATAAACAAAATTTTCTACTGTAACGGTAGATTCCACCTGGGATGAGCTAAAATTGTGTGGTGATGAATATGTGTGACAGAATTTTAGATTCCTTAAGACTATTGGCAGCTTATTTTGTGGGGGCTTAAAACAAACTAAGCACTTCAGCTACCAAATTGACAGTATCTGTCACTGAAGTGCTTAGTTTGCAAAACTGTGCATGTCCTTTTTGAAACACAATAGCATGGCAGGTGCAAGGGCCCAGTATTAATTCCATTATGTACCACTTTTCTTTTATTATGGGCTGTATTTTTGGGGAGAATTGGTAAAGGCTTTCTGTCTCTTCCAAGTTGATCTTTATAGCTTAATTTTTATTATGCTATCTTGTGTGTGTTCTACTGGCAGTGCATGATACATTAATTAGAAATAATTATAATTGTAAAGACAACTTTATGGAGCATTTAATATTAATCAGTAATATGCACAAGATAAATTGTAAAGGTTACTCAGATTGACCACCTCCTGATTTCCTATGCTGGACATATGCTCCAGAAAGATATTTTTAGATATATCTGGGCACCACACTCTTTCGGTGGATTTTTTCTTGTGCCTTTTTCGGAGATGAAATATATTGATTAAATATATTTGAAAACATTGATCCTTGTGGATCATGTGATTTTAAGAGGAGGATTACTGGAGCATATGTGGAGCACCTTGGATATAAAAAAAAAACATTTAAATGTCCAGCAAAACCTAAGTTCCGGTGAGTGGAGTACACCCATTGGTTCTATTACTAAAAAAACCTTTATGAGTCTTCTTTACCCTACACCTAGTGTCAGTGATGTATGACTACCTTATTTTGGTGGTTTTGCTATACCATAAATTGCAAATCCAGTCCAATTTCCTGAGACTATAAGGCTAAATACTGTATGTTTTGAGATCTTCCACACTTAATTCAGTGGGAGTTTAGGTTTACCTTTCATTAGAGTGCACCTTTATTTCCTTCACTTGTAATGTGGGGAATTTGCTCTTCCTTTTAGAAAATAATCTAATCATATGTTGTTTTCTGTATTTTCTTGCTATGTATTTCATTGGACAGACAATGGATGTATTGTATCTAATAATCTTTTTTCTTTTATATTTATGCACCAAGATACTAAGTCTAGCCCATTTTCTCTTGTATTTTATGCGTTTGTGAAATGTAGTGATATTTCAGGGAGGACATGAAGGCAGCTTCACTATTTTGTTCCAAAAGGAGTGTCTTCCTTCTGGGTTCTTTATGTTTGGTAATTATGTCTGTAGTTGCACCCCCTAAACAAAATTATAATGATAGCTATTGTTATAAACAAATATATCATTGACATATTTAAAGGGTCTAGGTTATTTTATTCTTTAGAGGATACGTTCAAATCCAGTGCAATTAAATTTTCTTCTTTCCCCTATGTGTACCATCTAGAGCCGGGGTGTCAAACTCAAATTCATCGGGGGCCGCATCAGTAGTTTGGTCACCCTCAAAGGGCCGGTTGTATCTGTAGGTCCCCTTGTATAATTATAATGCCATGATACCACAGGCTGCTCCCCCTGTATAATATAAAATGAAGGCCATGACACCACAGGCTGCTCCCCCTGTATAATAATAAATTAATGCCATGACACCACAGACTGCTCCCCCTGTATAATATAATAAAAGTAATGCCATGACACATAAATGATTATACAGGAAGAGCAGCCTGTGGTGTCATGGCATTATTATTATTATACACGGGGACAGCAGATATATATTTTTTTTATTGTGAGTGTGATCCTCATCCTCACTTACTGTTTCTCCATCTGTCCTGCAGCTGCTGCGGCTTCCAGCTTTTCTTCACTGCTTGCTGCGGCCACACTGTCCCCGACTCCCGGTCCAGCTTCCCTGCCTGCTCCTACTTCTCTACAGACGCATGGGTGGGCGGCGTCATCGTCATGACGTCCCCACCCAGTGTCTGTCACTGCCGGGCATCAGAGGGAACAGGCGGCCGGGCCCTCCTCCACGTAGCCGTGAAGGCCGGCGGCCATGTTTCTGTAGCAGCATACATATGTGCCTACAGGAACATTGCCGCCGACAGTGGAGGAACAGGTAAGGCGGCCGCGGACGTGGACGCAGCCCGCAGCACTCCTGTTTTAGACACACTGCCCCTGTGTGCTATCTCCTCGCGCGGGCCACATGACGAGGTCTGGTGGGCCGGATTTGGCCCGCGGGCCTTTTGTGTGACACCCGTGATCTAGAGGAAACTTTTTTTATCAGAAACTGTTTTTACCTATCTGAAAACATTACCAAGGTTCCTACCTCCAATATATATAGACATTCAAATCGAGGATTTTCCATGCAATAATTTTCTAAATAAATATACTATTGTAGCTGTCATCATGCTGCCAACCAATTCTACAAACACAGAAATTTTTAAATTGCTGCTAATTGCAACTAATGTGAGTTGTATCAGCTGTGCAGAGCGAATGAGCCAATGTAGGCATACATACAGTTAAATAGAATTGTCTGTACATGGTCATTTGAAGACAGGAACCAGTTTTCAATATATTCATTGTAGGACCCCGATGCATGTTATTAGATTATATATTATGCAAAACCTGGAGCCAAGGTACTGTGAGAGAGTAGTTGTACTCGCAATTTACTGGCAGCACTTCCTGCTTTAAATTGGGTGTCTTTACTGGTAATTGGTCATTGAAGTCACATGGTGCACTCTGACTTGTCAGGTGGCTGGATGATATCTCATCAGTATGGCAGCACCCATGATCTGAAATCATAGGAACTGAAGAGGAGGACACCAGTCACATGTAGGTTACTGGGCAATTCAATGTGTTATTTACAAGTTTGTTGTATTTAGGTGATGGCGATGCATATGAATACTAGGCAACAACAACTGGATTTTATATACAAAAGTACTGTAGTACAACTAGTGTAATGTGATTAACATCACAAAAGTTATCCCAGCAAATGTCAAACTAATTATGTCTTTGCAGAAAACTTAATGAAATAAACGTCCCTGCCAATCAAAAGAAAAAATATATACTTTTCACCTCTACTTGTTTTATTTCTGTAAATTCCAAATGTTTCTTTAATAGATCAAGACTCTGAGAGGATTTACTTGTCACTAAGTAATGGCAAAAACAAACTTATGCCACAATAGATGGTGTGTGTAGGACTTCTAGCACCTACAATTGTAACAAATCATATTATAAATCAAAATATAAATAAAATACTTCCATAAAAATTAGGTGGTTGTGTAGAATCCTCATTTCATCGGACTGTACAGTGTTCTTATCCTTCCCATAAATGTTCAACTCAGATGGGATACATAAATAGAAGAAAATAATTTATATGGTGAAGATAATTTTAATATTTCAAAGCTATAACAACACAATATAATGCTTTCAACAAGATTACCAGCTAAAAGAGACAAAAACAGTTTAAAACAGTTCAAAGCATGTGTAATCATAGTCAATAGACCACAACCCAGGTTGGCAAACTGGATCCTATTCGTTCTAACTGGATCCTATTCGTTCTAACTATACACCAACATTATCTGACCGGATAAACGTCAAAGACTGGTTTTGACCCTTTGATCTTTCTCAAGGCATAATAACATGGTTGCATAATTGTTGTCCTTATATACCCCCTCCCACCAATGAACTACAAGGTCTAGGGCTGGATATATTGAGGGTGAGGAAAAGTAATCCCATGGTTTACTGCTCTTTCTAGCTAATCACCAGATTCCTTGATGTCCTGGCTTTTGAAAACGCCTTCTTTGTTTTTCATAAAGCGGCACTTCCAGTATTTGGAATGCATACTTCCCAGTGTGCATTAAACCGCGGTGGACATAATTTCTGGTGATTGGAGTGCAGGTATTTCCTCATCTGAGCTTTATCAACAAGCGACATTTAGGTAAAAAAAAACAGTAAAAAAAACCCATGTTGACCTTTTGACTGTCGAACTTGCCCATGTTGACCTAATGCTTGCATCGACCTAATGACCTGTTGACCGTGTCCCATGTCGACCCAGACACATGTTGACCTTTCAGTATGTCGACCTAGTGGTGTTGACCTAATGACTGTCGACCAACTTATGGTTGACCAACCGACCGTATCCCCCTTTTATGGCTAAGAAAAATATTTTGGTATAGCAGTAGTGTTTTTCTTTAAAGTGCTGTGATAGTACATGGGATTTGAGTCCTCCCTTAATAATACTAAGGTGTTCCCCTATTCTTGTTCTCTTATTTATCTTGAGGTGCATCCTATATAGATCAGATTGCATATACATTTGATCATGTATACAACATATCTGGTGTTACAGGTAAGGAATTATTTTATTTCCAATAATGAACAATTCCTCTATTATTTTTGTGCCCCCATTTTTAATTTCCTTGCATCCCATGCAGCTCTGGCACCTATGGATTCCTTTCGTTAGAAGGTTTCCTTCTTTCTTGATTGTTAGGGGGACACTATTGACCAGACGGTCTTTTAGATTCAGCTCTTTTCTGTATCTTAGCATCTAAGACATTGGCCATAAAAATTCTAAAAATGTGTCACAACTTTATTAAGATCTAATTTAACAGAACAATGTGTTTATCTTTTTGAAACAATGAAAGAAATATATAGCCCACCCATATTCCTTATGAATAAATGTTACTTATAAAATAAGTAACACAATGTTTAAATAATGACAATATTTATTTCAGTGACACATTCCAAAATGTGCGTAAACATGTTTTAAATAGTAGAATATATTAATATTATTTGTAGTTCTAGCTAAATTAGACTCTCTGACTATGAAGAAAATATTTGGAATCAATATGGTAGACATTTTGTGTGTTATTTCATAGTAAATGGCAGACTATAAATAGTATTCAGGTGTCAGCCATATCAGTATTCTCTTACCAGCAAAGGACCTGCCAGCATACCCAGAGGCCTGTTAGCAATGAGATGACAAGCTTAAGGCAACCACAGTAATAATCTCACAAGGGAAACATATTTTTGCTGTAAATGCATGAAATATAGGTTATTTCATACCTTAATGACATTTCTACTGCCATGAGATCATGTGAGCCTCCACAAACAGAAAGTGACTGTGAGCAGAGCATTTTGTTTTCAAATCAATTGCATTCCTTTGGTCACACTGATAGATTGAAGAATATATGAGAAAATCTGTGCACCAGAACTTTAAGAAAAAAATATCATCCTGAATTACATACTTTATATTTTTATATTTTCATGTAATGTGCTTATTTTTAAATAAATATAAGTAAACAACATAAATCACCAAAACAATAATGCAATTTAAACAAAAAGAAAAAGAGAATGCATAAGTATTTCATGCTTATAATGAAACTACATTATTTTACTGTGCATTTCCTAACATGTTCCATTTTCTGAATGCCTTATAAATGTAGATAACTAAAGCTTCAAAAATTAAAGTAACATGTTCAGCTATCATTTGACCATACCTACCCACTGTCCCGCTTTCCACGGGAACGTCGCGTTTTCTGGGGACATTCTTGTGTCCTGCCTTGCGCCGGCAGTGTCCCGTGGCGGGGGAGGCAGTTGGGAGTCCCCTGTCATCCGTGAATAGACGATGTGCGTATGCCCCCAAAAAAGTCAGGCAAATCAAGCGTCCCTCCTCGCCATCCTGAAAGTTGAGATATATGATTTGACTATTGCATTCTTGAAAATTATAGAAATAATCTGATAAATTGCTATGGGCAATACTTTAACACTTGTCTTTTAGAAGCTATAGTAGACTAAATTGACCCCCTAAACAACAGTTGCTCATACACATGCTAACACATTTTCACTGATTTAAAATTAGAGATGAGCGGATCAAGTTCCTACAGAACCGAATCCCCCCCTAACCCTAACCCTACCCCCCCCCCCCGAATTTACCTCATCCAAGGCAGGCTCATGGACAGCTCGCGCTTTCATGCCATTTTCCCTGTCCAGAATGAGGCCAAATGTCATAATTCTGCTGTCGGATTCTCGGGAGACCCGGACACTATATAAGTCACAGCCAGCAGCTGTGAAGGGCAGAGGTGGGGCTCCTGTGGGGGAACTACTACGGGGAAATGCTAAGGGGGATTACTATGGGGAAATACTAGAGGAAACTACTATGGGGAATTACTATCGGAAACATACTATGAGGTTTACTACTGGGGACTACAATACTTACAGAGAAAGAAGAAGCGGTTGTACGTTTTAGATGCACACCTTATTTGTACAGTTTTATTCTTTTATGTTTGAATAAACTGATAAAAATGTCCCTTATTGTTTTTCAAGGGGCATAGGGCGTTGTTAGACAAGGTGAAATAAGAGGTTAAAATCTTTTACATATATAGACACATACTATACATTTATTGTGTGGGAAAAGAGATGAAAAATTGGTGCGACAGTGGTGTATTAAAATACAGAACCTCTGTAGATCTGAGTTTCGCTGGATCTAAATGACAGCCTTATCAAGGGCCTTGATAAAGCTGGCATTTAGATCCAGCGAAACGCGTTGGGGCCCCCCGTTTGGACCTTTGGTTGCAGCTTTGGACCACCTCCTGCTCATTCATCTGATCGCCATCTGAATCAATTGGTTGTTCCACCCACACCCCGTCATTTGGATGCTACAGACCATTATCGGGACATTCATCGCAAACTGGTTGAGGTTTAAGATTGGTCTTGTATCAGCAACATCTCTCAGGACCGATCCCTCCAGCAACACCCGGAAATAACACCATTCAGGACTGCATTCTATTCGGACAATCTTCAGTGGATCAGTGCAGGTTATATTACTTTGGTCCTCCCAACACCTTGGTCCTTCCACCTTTGCACAACACATTTGTTGGTAAGCTGCTCAATCAGAGGTCTGTCACTCAGGTGCCAAAAGGGAGGGGTAATTCTGGTTAGGAAAACAACATTTTGTATCCCAATTGCACACTGAGTGAGAGATATCTACATAATAATCAGATCTCTGTATTATCTGATTATTATGTAGATTATTATGTAGATATCTCTCACTCAGTGTTCAATTGGGATACAAAATGTTGTTTTCCTTCCACCTTTGCCCACACTTATCATGTATGACAATTTTATATGAGATTTTTTTAAATGTTTTATTGTGTAATAAATTGTTAATTCATTTATCATTGGCTGTTTCTCACTGATAGTGCTGCTTAAACACTTTTTGTCCGTGCTGCCAAATGTGCCATTTAAGTCCAGAGGTCCTGCCATATATGTTGCATCAGTCCAGGTGTGCCACCATTTGTGACATATAATTCCAGAGGTGTCACTATGTGTGCCATATAAGTCCAATGATGCCTTGATGTGTGCTGTATAATTCCAGGGGTACTGCCATGTGTGCTGTATAATTCCAGGGGTGATACCCAGTGTCCCAAAACAGTCCAAGGGTGCTACTCAATGTGCCAAGTAAGTCCATTAAGTCCAGTGGTGGTGTCCTGTGCTGCCATATAAGTCCACTGATGCTGCATTGTGCTGCCATATTAGTCCAGTGATTCTGCTCTGTGCTGCCATATTAGTCTTCCTTAAGTCCAGCAGTCCAGCAGTGATGCCCTACGCTACCATATAAGTCTGCCATATAATCAGTGGCGGACTGGCCCTGGTCACTTTATTGATTAGTGCCGCAGACCGTCTTAAATACTAATAAAGGGCCCTGGTGGTCCAGTGTATTGTCCTGATGCAGCTGAGGCTGCACTCCGAGTCTTTGACTGTTGGTGGCAGCGGCTAGGGTTGCCAGTGCCAAACTGGTTTATAGAAACATGGCCACCAGCCTCCTGCACTGAGGACATGTCTACGACCCCCATAGAGGGAGAATAGCCCGCAAGGGGCTTTGTTGCGCTTGCCATGCTATGTGAGTCCAGACAGTCGGGATCCCGACGTGGGGCTAATGACTGTCGGGATACCGACTGTTGGAACCCTATACCACACCTGGATATAGGGTAGCTTAATGTACTATTACTTAAGTTTTACTGATGATTTTTACAAACGCACAAGATCCATAGCTGTTCTGTAAAGCATGTCCTGTATGATAGGAGTGGACATGAGGCAGCTCTTGAAGGGGGTCTGGGAGCATGAGACTAGCACTGGGGACATGAAAAATTATATTCAAATACCCTTATGCACCCCTGGAAAAATTAATCACTGACAAATCATCTCAGTGGTCCTTTTGGCTGTTACATGACCATGAGCTACAATAGGTCTAATATTATTCTCCTATATGTCTGGGGAACTACAGATGTTCTAGCACATCCTCAGCACTTTTTTGTCATTTGGTACGATAACTCATGTATAGCCATATGTAGGTATGCAAACCTGTCACCATGTTATATTGGATAGCCATTAATGACTTTCACATTTTGTCTTGATTTTTAAAGTGGGGTCTATTAACTGTTCTGATGCAAACAGTTACTTCCTCACCTTCCCTGGAAAAAGTGCCTCATATTAATTTTTTTCATTATCTACTTAACCAGCCATACTAGCAAAAATAAATGAGCATGGTAGCTTAGAGGATGCACCCATGGGCAGCAGACCACCAGTATGGTCAACTGGCTCTACATATGTAGCCGTGCTCATATATCCTTTTGGACTGCCATCCCGGCTTCATTGTCGGGCTATGAGAAATGTCCTGTTATGGCGCAATAAGGCATACTATGGAATAAACATGCAAAGCAAAAGCATGTAATTACATTGCTTCACAGTTGAGTGGCGATTGTTTCAATAATGGAAACTATAGTACCGTGCCACGGATGGATATGTGAAGCACCATTGCCATTTACTGTCCACCTTTGCTTCCACTCTACTTGAGTACAGCATGCAGAGCTTTCTGTAACCTCATAAGTGTGGGATCCCTTGTGGTCAAAGTTTCATCCCACCACAATGTTGTAGAGTAGTTATTCTACATAGATGCTTATTCGGCCCCAGGGACTCAGTGGGGAAATGTATGCTGAACTTAGCTCCATAAGAGTGGGCTAACCTTGGTATACTGTACATTTCCCTAACAATCCCTGGGACTGAATGTCTACAGAGCATTATTACTGTACAACATGGTGGTGGGCCGAGACTATCGGCCATGAGGGAGACCACCACCCCCTAGTAGCGACTACATTGAATACATTTTTTAAATAAAAATATTTTTGTATACATTGTGACAAACAAAGAGCGATGCACAGCCTCTGGGGTTTGGATACTAGTCAGAAATTAAGCATTGATTTTTTTAATACCACTCTTTTGTTGTTTTATATTTGTATGGTAAAATATGTCTATACTGTATTTAGGCTTTACTTGTGCAAATATTTTGGAGTGTGAAAAAAATGTCAAGGCAGTTTCTCACAGTGTGCATTCTACTGTATACATGTGGACTCTGCTCCTCCTTTTCCATACTGTAGCTGTTCTCCCTCCCCCAAACTTTAAATTCTATTCTTTGGCACTCTCAGCCCACATTGGATGCTACAATGCTAGTTGACCTCGTAGTACGCTGCAGCATACAGTAGCAAGACGCAAACGGGCAGATCGGAAAGTGATCACGAAACCTCATTTAGGCAGAAGAGAAACTAACAAAAGCCGCTCACAGTGAGCTTAGTACAGCAAATGGTCAGACCCGCCCCCCCCCCCCCCCACCCAATCACTGCTGATTTCTAGCCCCACACAGACTGGAAGCTCACTGCACCTCTTGCTCCATCAGCCTCTGCTGCTTCATTGTATATGAAGGGACAGTTGAGGCCAGAAAGTAATGGGGGCAGAGTTAGCAAATCTTACACAAAACGTCTTTCTTGAGAGTAATTAAACTTCCTAAGTATAACAAAAATACAACTCTTTTTTTCTCATTTCAGCTGTAGATAAACCAGTACAGCCTATTTTAGCAAAGAAGGAACATTCTTCAACATAAAAAGGCAGTATACATTGGTTCATGGTTTTGTAAACAATGGGGCGATTAGAAACAACATGTCCTTCTTATTCCTGTGCTTGCCTGGATTTCCTACAGGTACTCCAGTTTCCTCCTACAATCAAAAAATATACTGGTAGGTTAATTGAATCCCAACAAAATAAACCCTCTCGGGAATTTTGTGCCCTTGTACATGTGATAGGTTATATAGATTTTAAGCTGCACTCAGGAACAGACTGATGTGAATAAACATTTTTTCTGTGAAGCACTGCGGGATATGTGAGCACTATGTAAATAAGTTGTAATCAATAAATTAATACATTTCCTGGCATACCACATCTAAAATTTTAAGCACATGATTGTCAGGTCTTTTGTGTGGCGGTAACTTTCTTGGCTCCAGTATCTCCACTTTAAAGCCCCATACACACGGGGGGAGATATATTTCTCAGCAATATATTGCTAGCAATATATTGCTGAGCAATATATTGCTCTGTGTCTCCTGTTCATCAGCGACCAGAGATGGTCGCTGATGAAAAAGAAAATGCCGGGGGGAACCCGGCAGTGGAAATCAGCTGGTCGCAGGAGCATGTTCCTGCGACCAGCGATCACTACAGGGGTAAAAATGGGAGCGCGCACCCGGCGATATATATCGCCGGTGCACACTCCCATCGTGGGCAATATGGTCGCTCAGCGACCATATTTCCTGCAATATTACACAAAATCGCCCCGTGTGTATGCACCTTTAGTCCTCTTAACCACCAAGCCCTTTTTTTCCTATAGAACAGTGCTGACAGATACCTCTCCACCATATTTACAGCTTGGCGGCACTCTAAGAGTCCACATGGATAACCCATTTACACAAAACTATGTGCACAAACCTCAAATAATGGTCCATGACAACTCTTTCAACCATGCAGATCAGATAATGTCTCTGGCTGTAACCATTTTTGGCCACTTGTAAGCTTTCCATGGAATATACCTAGCAGTGCACTACACAAACTGACACTGTAACTCCCAGTTGAGTTGGCATTTTAGTTGCTTGCAGTCCCAAGCATCCACAGGGTAAATAAAGTAAGTATGGGGTTCCAACAAGCTGGCCCACTATTCTTTATGCCAACTTTCACAGTTGATAGTTATCTCAAAGGTGGTTAAATATGCATACAAGGTCAATGAGCTGGAGGATACATTTTTTTGCTACTGCAGCCAGCTGTTGTATGATCTCAGTCAAGACTCTATGCTATTCCATGTTGGCTTCCTCAAAGTTTTTATTAGCTTTTGCCTGGTCTATTTTGTTCTGGATCAATTGCTAAATAATTTCCTCCATATTTGCAGGTTTATTCTTCAACTTTGTAATTACTTTAACCAAGGACGGCCTGGGCCTTTAAATGTAACTATTTCTACAATCATGCAGATTGAACACCACTTGCCTTCATATGTGTGGCACTACAACTCCCAGCATGGGTTACACTGTAAATGAGTCTCTGCAGAGAATCACTCCTACCCCTTTTCAGACACAATTAGACATTTTACAAGGCTGCTGCACCGCTCACTATATGCAGATCAGATGCTTGCATTCTACATTATGGGGCTGATTCAGCCACAAATTCCCCAGCCTTCAGGTATGCACTGCCCCACTAGAGTGGAATTCCGCATTGCCACTTAATGTGATCACTGTGCGAATCTAAGTGTATAGTTTCCGATCTATTCACAGCCCTGTAAATATCTTCATAACCATTCATAAGCCCCTCATCATTAACTGATTTCCACTGGACACCAGTCATCGCAGGCTCAGAGTAGACAGAGACCTTCCCTGGGCATCTATGAAAACAGGAATATCCAGCCTGTTCCTGATATTACACACCCTCCATTAAAACACTTGGGCACTCCTGCATTTTTACTATCACACTCAGTGTTTTTTTCAGCATGCCCATGAAATGGCCCATTACCACCCCAGATGCCTACTTCCTTTCAATCACCTTGTGAATGGCCAGTGATCAAAAAAGTAGAAGGCTTTCATCTCAGGGCAGCCTCGCACTTGTGTACTATGGGCCGTAATCATGCACAGACTATCGATAATCGACTGCCATACAAATTTGTTACTGTGTGATCTGGTCTGAATCTACCTCTACGTTTAACAAAGATAGAGAAACATGTACCATCTCATGGGGTAGACAATCGTATCTAGCAGCTAATAGATTACACAAGTCCAAGGTTTCTGGTACAACTGCATCCCTCTAACTGTGCCAATTTCTGCCACAGAGAGCTTTTAACCATTGAAACCCTAGGGCACAGGTAACATTGCCTAAGCAAGAACACTTACAGGCCCCTAGTCCTGCTGGGCCCATAGGCTCCAGTTTAGTCAGCCTTATGAATAATATATCCCTTCTCTGACTGTGAGATTTTCTTTCTCATGTAAATAATATTAACATCATCTGCTGCATCTCCCATAAAAGATCAGAGGGATAATTGTCAAAAAGTAACCATAAGAGAAAAACATGTTATTTACATAGGGAAGATTTTTATTTCCCCTTTAAAACTAATCACACATCTTCTCATATATTTAAACTTTTCATTTTTATAGACATATTAAAAGTTATTTATTAATGTAACAATAGTCATCAATTTTCAATACATTTTTAAAGTCTATATAATGGAACATTGTTGAAAGTGGGTTGCTTCTAGCTCACCCCTTCGTAATGCTAAAATTATAATATGTCACATTATTAAAATTAGGAAGTGCCCCCAAAAGGTTTTCTCTCTTGCCATTATATATCACACTCTCGGGATAAGTTACAGTTCTCATATATTAGCTTTTTAAAACCCTCATGCTGGTGCAATTACCACTTATTCTGCTCTGTGGCTAACAGCCATAAGACCTGAACTAGGACTAACATATGGAGCCTTGCCTCCCTTCCAGGAAGCCTTTGCCAGCTATTTCCAAAGCCCAAAATCTGTTAGTAAAACAACTTGAACATCTTACTGTGTTTTTCAAATCTGTAGGTTAGAAACTTGGGGAAAATATACCTGCTACTTCTGTGTTAATGTTCATTTCTATCTATCTATCTATCTATCTATCTATCTATCTGTATATCTATCTATCTATCTATCTATTTATCAGTCATTAGTCAGTGAGAATATTTTGGCTCAATACTACAGGTTGAGTATCCCGTATCCAAAATGCTCGGGACCAGGAGAATTTTGGATAACGGATTATTCCGTATTTCGGAATATTTTAATATTTCAATCATGTATTTTGAAGTATCTTGCATATATGCTGTATAAACACATAATATACACACAAATATATTTTATTACCACATAAAATACACACAAATATATTTTATTTGTTCAAAAAACAAGGTTTCAAAACATGAAACAAAATTTGTGTACTATCTCAGATATTGAATTTGAATGCCAAGCAATCATTTTCTTGTACATATATAGTGCCAGTTACATATCATGTCCTCAGTAGGGCTGTTACAAATGTCCCCAGTGAGTTTTTAGCAAAAAAAAAAAAATTTTTCACTTTCTGGAATGTATGGTTTTTGGAATAATTCAGATAACGGATACTCGGATACGGGATACTCAACCTGTATACACTGGTTGAAAGTCCCTGGAAAATGTATATGTTTTATGTTGAATATAAAGATATATTTCATATTTCGTCTTCATATTTATATAATTTACAATGTCAATTTGTTAAAAGTAGGATGAAATAAGGTAACATTTTTAAGTGCTTAAAATGATCAGTAAACAGGGACAGTAATGAATGCTCTGCTTCATAATTAATTTTTCCTTTTATTTAAAAAAAATCAAAATAATGTGGACTTTGAGTTTTTGCTGAACATTTTGATAATAGCTGAAATTTCCAAAGGATACGTTAAATTATTCTTCTATCTCTCTTATTCAGATCTTATTGCAGTACAAATTTGTTTGGAAAATGGGCAAATTGGGCACTGCAGGTGTGGCAGATGTAACATGTGCTAAGAGAGTTCAATTTGGGTGGGGTGTATTGAAACTGAACTCTAAATTGCAGTGTAAAAATAATGCAGCCAATATTTTCCCTGCACAGAAACAAATCAAACTCTCTCTGCAGATGTTACATCTGACCCACCTGCAGTGCATATGGTATTCTCCCTCTTCCAAACAAATTTGTGCTGCGATCAGATCTGAATAAAGGCCATTGTGAGAAACTAATAACATAGTACCTGTTTTGTGCAGACTTTCTTTCTTTGTGGTATATTGTTTTCATAATAAAGTTCTTATAATTATGTATTTTAGACATTACTTGTAATTAACTATTATTTTTTTCCCTTTTACACAATGTGCATTTTTCATATTTATATTTAAATAAAATGACTGAAATAATAACAAATTTTAATTTCTATTCCTTTATGTTGAAATTCTAAATCAGAATGATAAACATTTTTTAGTTCAAACCAAAACCATTTGCTCTTAATACTGCCATGTGCTCAGTATAAAACAGCTAAAGCTCATTGGGCCTTATTTTGGTTCATTCTTTCTGACAAAATCCTTCTTAGATGGACAAAACCATGTGCACTGCAGGGGGGCAGATGTAACATGTGCAGAGAGAATTAGATTTGGGTGAGTAATTTTATTTCTGTGCAGGGAAAATACTGACTGCTTTATTTTTACACTGCAATATAGATCTCACTTTAAAGTAAAACCCCACCCAAATCTAATTCTCTCTGCACAAGTAACACCTGCCCCACCTGCAGTGCACATGGTTTTGCCCATCTAAGAAGGATTTTGTCAGAAAGAATGAACCAAAATAAGGCCCATTGTTTGGCAGTGCTGTTTGGTTCTTTGCATTACTTATGTTTAACATTAAAGCAAGAATCAGGTTTTGGTATGCAGAGTCACATTTAAAGATCACGATTGGTATTTTTTTAGAAAATGCATGGTTTCTTAATGCATATATTTTTTACGCATGGGAAGTTTATAGCAATTATATTCTTTGGAATAAACACTGTACAAGAATACATTCCATTCGAGAAATGTGTATGTACGTTATAAAATAATTAAGCATTTTACATTTTTCAAAGAAAAAAAAATACGTAACCACAGCAACCGTTCATTACTGCCTGTTTAAAATTTCTATATCCACGTGTGCTAAAAAAAAGCCACACTTACACTTTTTAGTTTTATGCTGTTTACAATATTTTTGTTTGTATGTGTATTCAAAAAGCTACTGTCAATTATTTTTCTAATTTAAAATAAAAAAATGCAAGTTATGTTCTTACAGAATTTAAATATACAGTATAATGGAGTTTGCTGAATTAAATGGCGGTTGTTGGAATAAGAGACAACCTTTTCTGATTCTAATTCATCTGACACAAGTTTTAAGGGACCGGGTTGTACCAAGTTGATTTCCATCTTCAAAATTGGATCATAAAATGAAGCAAAATAAAGCAAATATATCGAATCAACCCGACTCACACTGCACACTTACGGGTTTATTTACTAAGATGGGAGTTCTGTCGAAGATGGGATTTTGCTAAGGGCAACCAGCTTCTATCTTTTATCTTCTAAAACATGGTAAATTAAGAAGTAGATTATAATTGGTTGCTATGGGCAAGATCCCATCTTCAATAAACCCCTTAAGCAGCAGCTGCCCATTTGTGCATTAACAAACCAACCTGATTCACCCCCATAGTTTCTTATAAAGCTTATAATTAACTCAACTTAGTATAGTAATATAGGGATGAATGAAGCACCAAAATCAAGACCACAGCATACAGTAGGTGAAAAATCAGGTTTAACCTCAAAATAAAAATCAACTTTTTTGTCTTCTCATATATTTCATGGCATAAAAACGCTTTCACTACTGAAAGCATAAGATAACTGTCAGCCTCTAAATGAATGCTTTGCCAACTTTGCAAACTTAACTAAAGCACATAACTCACCAGGACCAGATGGAATTCACCCAAGTGTTCTACTGGAACTAAGCTCAGAAATAGCTTTCCTTTTTGTAAAACATGCAGCCTGGCAAGCAGGTCTGAATCAGGCCCAATGTGTTCACAGCGTTTGGAGCCACATCCCAACTCCCCCACCTGGCCAACACACTGCAAACATGCTACTCCCATCACAGTGCCCCATGTCATTTTATTCTGGATCCGCTCCATAATATATGTACAGTAAGTATATTAAGCAAATCTGATGAATTTTGAAGAGTGGTAATGTGCCTGTAAGCCACTAAGGATACCTGTAAACAAGCATTTACAGTATCTGTGTTTATATATTCATGTAGTATATTCTATAACGCATGCTTTAGTAGTATTGTTTTGTTCTAAAAATACAATTTTCTTCATTGCTGTACATCACTATCTCTGCCTTCTCAGTTTGATACAAGTCATTGTACTTTTTTATCTTGTATAAGTAAGGGTATTCCTTAACCCCTTCAGTAGCCGGCTAATTTGAACAAAAACACTCCTGGGGTTCTATTTTTAATTGTGCAGGGGGGGGGTCACCTGGGGGGATCGCAAGCACCAATCGCCAGTGGGAATCCCTAGCATTAGCGCTGATTCACATCCTTATTGTTAGTGTATGTTCAATTAGATGTGCTAACCCAGCAGCACCATCCACGTTGGTTTAATCCTCAGCAAGCAGTATGTGAAAAAATAGTAATCAGTTGGCACTGGGTTAGATGTATATACATTTTCTTAGAAAAATCAGAATAAAGAGGTGCTGGGTAGATACTAGGGAGATAGGTCGGGAGGGGGGTCGCACAGAGTTTGCTGTATAAGATCAGCACCTTCACCAAACATAGTGAATACTCTCCAGGAGTTCCATCGGGATGAGGAGGTATGTGTCAGATGGTCAGTGTGGGGATATTCTGTCTCCATTAAAAAGTGCAAATGAATCTTACGTATAACTTTAAGATAGGGAGGAGGTGGTGCTTGTTTCCAGCGATGCAGATATGATCCAAGATGTAGTGTAGGTGGGAGGGAACTGAGCTAGGAAAACAATTTAGGAGTGCTATGAGAGGCGAAGGTGAGAGGGATACAGATAGAACTTTATTGATTAGGTTAAAAATATCTTTCCAAAATGTAGTGATGTTAGGGCAGGACCAGAAGATGTGGAACTGGTGGCCAACCTCACCGCAGAGAGGACAACAAAAATTTCAAACAGGAAGGCCATATTGTGTGTACTCTTTCTGGTGTGAGATATAATCTATGTATCATTGTATAAGAGGAGGTATAGATTTTCCTCCACTGGGGCTCTTGTAACACCTCTCCAATATCTGCTTCCCATCGGGTCTGGGAGATGGAGTCAGGTCAATTAGAGTTTTATACCAATAGGAGATCTCACCTCTTTGATCTTGTTGAGAAGTCTATTGCCTATACTCACTAAATTGGGTGTCGATGCTATAGAGGTAATGGAAAGGTTTTTCCAACAATGATTGATTTGATAGTATTATACTGTAGTCTATCTGTGTCCAGTAGAGAAAGGCGTTGCTGTACCTCTGTGAAAGGGCGTAGGACAAGGCCATTCAACAAATCTCCAAACACAGTAATTCCCTGTCTGACCTATTTAATCGGGTTGAAGTTGGGAATGATGCAAGCCACAGTATGTAGGGAGATTAAAGGCAGGTTTTGGAAATTGTTAGTGAGGGCTCGAGTCAGCTTATCCCAAACAGCCAGGGAAGCACGGGTGGAAGGGAGTAGTTTTAGGGTTTTGGGCGAAGGCTGGAAGGGGGCCAAAATAGGTCCCTCAAGGGAAACTTAGGGCAGGCCTTCTCCTCCAGGCATCTCCACCCCCCAGTGTCTGATTGGGTAAATAGAGCCTTCAGTTGAGCCAGGAGAGCAGCCTCCTGGTATAGGGCCAAGTTGGGCAGGTTTAGGCCACCTTTTAGCTTAGGTAAACACATTTTGGTACAAGCCAACCTAGGGGGGCAAGACAGCCATACATATGTCATCATGATAGAATTAGCTTTGTTCAGATATTTTTTTGGGAAGGTATAGGGGATCGTGTGGAAGAGGAACATTAGTTTGGGAAGTAGTGACATCTTGAAGGCAGCTATCCGGCCCAGCCAAGAAATGTCATAGTTGAGCCAGGATTTGGATAAGGATGAGATTGAGTTGAGAAGTGGGGGGATGTTAGCCTCAAAAACTGAGGAGGAGGATGGGGGGATTCGTACACCTAGGTAACGAATTGCAGAGGATTGCCAGTTATAATGGTACAGGGAACGTAGGGTGTCAATAGAGTGTTCTAGGTGAATAGGGAGGGTGTCAGTCTTGGTTGTATTCAATTTATAGTATGACACAGAGGACTTTGCATTTAATATGTTATGTAGGTGGGGGAGGGTATCTACTGGATTCGAAACTAGTAAAAGGACATCATCTGCAAACGTGCAGAGCTTATGGGAAGATGATCCAATCGAGAGCCCCGGGAAAAGCAAATCCGCCCCGGATCTTGGCCGCTAATGGTTCAATCGCTAACACAAAAATAAGGGAGGAAAGGGGGTAGCCCTGGCGACTCCCATTGTGGATTAGAAAGGGATTGGAAAGAAATCCGTTACTATACACACGAGCAGACGGGGAGCTATAGAGAGCAAGAACCGAGGAGAGTATCTGATCTCGCAGTCCAAATCTTAGGAAGACCTTACGCATATAAGTCCAATTGAGGTGATCAAAGGCCTTCTCCGCATCTAAAGACAATAAGAGAAGTCCCATGTCTTTTGAAAGGGAGTCAACAAGATCAAATACCCTACGGGTGTTGTCCAATGCTTGCCTCCCCGGGACAAATCCCACATGATCTGGATGAATTAATGAGGGGAGGAAAGCGTTTAAGCGAGAGGCTATAAGTTTAGCATACATTTTTATGTCACCATTCAATAAGGAAATTGGGCAGTAGTTTTGGCAGAGGGAAGGGTCTTTTCCAGGTTTGGGTATAGTGACAATTTGGGCTTCTAGCATTTCTCTGGGGATTGTGCCCCAGGAAGTAATGTCAGTATAGACATTAAGAAGGGTGGGGACTAGAAGATCGTGGAAGGCAGTGTAGAAGTGGTTAATAAAGCCATCAGGGCCAGGTGCTTTATTTTTTGGAAGGGATTTAATAGTTGCATAAATTTCAGTTGGGGTCCATGGGGAGTTCAGGGTTTCTAATTGTTCGTCATTAATAGAAGGAAGGTTTAGGTCAGCTAAGAAGGCGTTGATCGTTGTGAGCGTGGGTTGGGGTGTGGAGGGTTCAGTGGAAAGGTTGTAGAGCCGTGAGTAGAAGGAGGCGAATTGGTTAGATATTTCATAAGGGTCAGAAGTCTTCATTGAATTCTATTTTCTAGCTTGTTGTACACGAAGTTTACGGGCAAGCATTTTACCCGACCTATTGCCTTCTAGATACAATTTTTGCCTGAGTCTATTTAGCGCGGCTTGTGTGTGGGCTAAAAGGAATTTCTGGAGTTGGGATCTGACCTCAGCGAGTTGTTTCTGGGAAAGTTTTGAGGGTTTATTTTTGTTTTGATTCTCCAGATCCTTTCATTTTGATTCAAGGTCAGCTATGGTCTGTTGGTGTAATTATTTAAGCCTAGCCCCTGCCTGGATAGCTGCTCCTCTGGTAACCGCCTTCAGAGAGCACCAATAGTTCAGAGTGGTTGTGTCTGAAGGCGAGTTACATTGCTGAAACAATTGGTTGGAGTCTGCTATGATCTGTTTGGACGTAGAGTTGGCCAACAAGTGAGGAGAGAGCCTCCAAGGGCGAGGGGTTGTGATATTGGCGGAGCATGTCCCATGGAAGGTTATCGAAGCATGGTCCGACCAGTTAATGGGGAGGATATCGCTAGATTTAGCTAGTTGGAGGGTCCACTTATCTGAGAGGATGTAGTCGATGCGAGAATATGTGTTGTGTACCGGGGAGTGGTAAGTATACTCCCGGCCAGAGGGATTATGCACCCGCCAGATATCATACAGGTCATATTCTGCTAGGAGGTTCCGAAATGCTAAAGAAGTGGATGTAATGGTGGAGGTCAGGGAGGGCTGAGCATTAGCAGTTTTGTCAAGTTTAGGGTCTTAAACAAGGTTAAAATCTCCCAGGAGGAGGAGGGAGCCTTTACGGACCTACTGGATTTCCATAATTAGTTTACGGAGTAAGGGTATTTGATTAGAGTTGGGGGCATAGACAGAGACTAAAGTAGCCAGTCTATCATCTAGAGATCCAATTAGTATAAGATAGCGACTGTTTTTATCTACAACCTGGGAGTTCAGGGTAAATGAGAGAGAATTTTTAAATAGAATGGCCACTCCATTCCTTTCAAGAGGGCCATTAGCAAAATAACCAGTCGAGTATTGGCGGTCTTTGAATACAGGAATGTGTAAAGACGAGAAATGGGTCTCTTGAAGTGAGACAATATCTGCTTTCTGTTTAGAAAAATATCTTAATGCTAGTCTCCTTTTATTAGGGGAGTTTAATCCTTTTACAATAAGGGATGGTAATTGTATCATGGGGGAGGTAGGGAATAGCTATAGGAGTTACACGATGTATAAGCGAAACTATGTAGAGATCGATCAGGGTGCTGCAGGGAATGTCGGCTAACTTGTGGGAGATGGTGACCAGGGGGGAATAGAAAAGGATGGACAGGCAGAAAGGGAAAAACCAAAACCAAAACATCCCAGTACATCGGGACAGGTTGACTTCTGCAGGGGAGAAGGAAACTTGCAGTTGTACATTAGAGGGGGAAACCATGTGTCCCAATGCCACCACCCATAAATATAACATTGAGAAACAAATCAGAAACAAATTAGCATACCTATAGAAGCAAGATATGATCATAAACATTTAAAGAAATGTAAAAATATTTAAAGAAATCTAAAGAAGTACTCAAGTTGCAAACCTTTAAGCGTATAGACTTGTATTCTAACCAAAAACATGTAGACATCAACTTACGGATCACAGAAAGGCAACACAGCAAAGTTGTAACTAAGAACCAATTGGGTCAACATCTGACCCTGTAGTGTAAATGTTCATCTACAGCTGAGAGTCACAAATAGTCAAGTAACAGCCCATTCTGATTGAAGAGGTGAGTGCTTCTTTGCTCCTGAGGGGAGTTCAACAGAAATGTCCCAATCCAGGATAAGCTTGACGTCTGCATCTAGTGAGGACACTATGTGGGACTTGCCGTCGTAGGAGATGATAAGCTTCATAGGGAAGCCCCACTTATATGGGATTTCCTGAGAGCATAATGCTAGAGTGATGGGGGTCAAAGCTCATTTGGCTAGAGTAAGAGCGGAGAAATCTGGAAAAAGCTGGAGGCTGCCAAGGGTATCAGAGTAACTTGCCTCCCTTGCTGCCATCAGGATATGCTCTTTTGTCTTGAAGAAGTGTACTCTCAAGAGGGTGTCTTTTGGGAGTGATGAGGCAATGGATCGAGGTCTAGGAAACCGGTGAATTCTGTCAATCATCAACTCTTTCCGATCCAAGTCAGGCAGGAGCTTGTGGAAGAGTGGGAGGGCGTACTCCTCCAGTTCAGAGTTTGCTACTGAGTCTGGAATTCCACAAATTTTAACATTGTTCCATCTGGAACGGTCCTCCATATTCACGATCTTATCTTTAAAGATGTCAAGGTTGCTCTGTTGTTGATCATGAGCTGTGATGAGGTCATTGTGGGAGGCGACTTATTCCTCTAGCTTCCTTTCCAGATGGTCAGTGCACTCTCCAATAGCCTTGACATCTAACTTAACTTTGCGTAGTGCGGCTGAAAAGTCCTGTGATAATTCTGTTTTCTGTTTTGAATGTGGCGAGAGCCTGATACAGTGTCTTCACCATGAGGGGGGCTTCAGATTCAGGATCACACTCCAGTGATAAAGGAGAGGGATGCCGGATGTGCACCATAGGGGTTTGGATCGTGGATTTCCCAACTGCTTTGGTGGGTACAGAGACAGGCTTCTGAGAAGGAAATGTCACATTCGGGGGAATAATGCCTTTGGACCTCTTTGACCGCATAATGATATATAGAATGTTCAGACCGAGAAAGGCTGGTGCTGTAAGGCAACTTGAGATTGCGTAGCAATATTAGGTAAGCATCAGAGACGTGGGTGGTGGGATTGCAACATTTAGATTACATCGTAGCTATTGCTGCAGCAACACACATATATATACAGGGAGGGAAGGTTGAGGTATACTGTATGTACAGCAGAGCCTTGTAGAGGCAGGTGGAGGGGATATAAGCCTCTAAGATGAACGGAGGGAGAGAGAGCTTGTGTCACCCAGAGGAGCTGAGGGCTTTAATTCGGTGATGAAATGGGCAATAACCTAATGTGTTTAATTGGGTATAGATACCCACCCTCTTTGGGGTTTCAGCTGGAAACAGTGAGGGGGTGCTCACCGTGACCCGGGGCCCCAGCACCTCTGGCTGTACTGTAGTTCCACACAGCACCTGCCAGAAAGGGTGAGGCAGGTGCCAGTAACAGGCAGAGGGGTCTGCAGCCCAGGAGGTCGGCAGGGACTGCAGCACTGCCGGCCGCACCGCGTCCCCACAGAGTTGAGGCTTTACCAGCCTCCGGGTCAGAGCAGGATTAGGTAGAAGGGCGCAGGGGCAGCCCAGCCCACCGCCCGCTAGAGTCACCAGCTGCCACACTATGACACCCAGCTGTCCCCATTCCCCACCACACCTACAGGGGTAGCGCCTGCTCCCACAAGGTAGCAGGTGGACTCCCCGCTGGATCGCCAGTCTCCGATGGAGCGGGAGATGGACAGGAGGCCGCCCCAGCACTACACCACCTCTGCAATGCCGACGTCGCGGAGCCCGGTGCCCGGGGAGGGCCGAACTACAGGTCTCGGCTCCAGCTGAAGGACAAGGCTGCTGTCCGCAGAAACTGGCTTCCCAACTCCGCAGCTGCAGGGATGGAAGATGCAGGGGAGCATGGGTACCCAGAGTGTGCCCAGCGAGTTCTGGTAGGGAACAGGTTACCCCAAAAGAGTTCGGCGCTGGAGCTCACTATAGTTGCTGCTGCTTGAAATGGCTGCCAAGCCATGCCCCCGGTCTCCAACATTTTTATGGAGTTCTGGAAGTCCATATATGACAGGGATGATTGGATCCTCAACTTTAATAAAATCAATTTCTTTATTTGTAAGGGTTCCTTTGTTAAAATTTTTGTTGGTTATATTGAAAAGATTTCTCTTCATATTTTTACTAGGGTCTTTGCTTAATGAGAAGTACGTTTTGGTGTCACATAGCATCTCTGACAGTTTCTTCTCATATTTTTCTGTGCCCATTGCCATGGCGGGCTTTATGGTAATGGAGAAGGAGGTTTTTTATGGATTAACCTGGAGCTTGATCGCTGCCCTACTGTAGGTTTCTGTCAGATTGTATGGATCACCTTACATACAGACACAAATAGATACAAAGAAAAGGTAACAACAGTTTCCTTAGGCGCTGGTCATGGGTGTTTTCACTTATTCTCATTAAATGGGTATCCAAAATAAAGAAATGAAAAAACCACAATAGTATAATACCGTTTTATGATATTAATATAAATAAACCATGCAATTTAATACCCTCATATAAATAAGGGGGACTCGTACCCTATGAATTGATCTACTGTTTAGAGTAGACCAAAATTGCCTGTGGGGGAGCGGTCACGTCACCGTCAGATCACCCAGATAACCAATTCCACTTGCACATATGGAAAAAATAAAAAGCTGGTATGGTGTAATACCGCTTTATTCACATACAATTTAAAACACAAACAAGGGGGTGTTAAAACAGCAGACTCTCACCGAATTTAGATGTCTACACAATATATGCATACAAATAGGCAGATGGTACATATACCAGGCGTCCCTGCAGCCTCTCCTGGTGTAAGTCCAGTGTAGTTCACCCTCTACTCCACGGCCAACGCTTTTCCAGAGCACAATGGTCTCTTCTTCATTTTCTTTCAAGGTCTTAAATGCAGCTCTTTCTGCTTTGGTTACATATATATTGTTCTGTAATCCACCTCCCTGCACCTGGGAATCAGCATAATGCATTATACACTTAAGCCCACCCCCCAGCCAATAGGAGTCCGGGGGCGAGCTTAAGCATATAATGCATCCCGGGCCACCACAATCAGTGCTACAGTCCCCAGAAAGTGGAATTGTAATTTCTAAGATAGCTGCGCAGCTCAGCACAGAAGATATCCAGGCATACCACCGGTTAAATTTGAAAAATACATTTTCCATGTTGTTATCTTTAGTGCTTACCTGGTCATGTGTCCATACAGTATGTATTCAATAATAGACAATAGCATCAACCTCCTCCTCTTTTCTTGCTGTCTTCAGTATTTCATCTTGAGCTGTCACTCTGGGTAGGCATCTCACTTCAATGGAATAAAGCCTTTCAATGTTATATTGCCTAGTTTTACTCTATAAATAAAACATGTATGAGCAGTGTGACATGAAGAAATATTCTAGAGCTTAACAGCTTGTTTTTGGAATGAAGAGGCTAATTCTGGGTACTGGTTTGCTTAAGGAATAAAGGCACATTTTAATTTTAGTCTTTAATGATATAAAATGACATATTTATTTAAATGGTTTCATTATAATTCTTAAATGTAGTAAAATTGACATTGAAATATACTGTAATAGCAAAACAAAATACAACAGGAAACAAAGCAAAATCACATGAACAATTGGTTTATTGAGCCACACATGGAACAATAACAGGGATGATGTTTGAAACATCCTGTAGTAGTCAAGTACATAAAAATGATAGGAATATCAATATGCATACTGGAAGATCATTATATAGGCAATCATTTTCTCCATACCTGCTACAGGAATAATTTAATTAGCAGCACAGGGTTCAGTGAAATCCAGTGCAGCCAATAGTATCCGTGTGGCCAAAAAATGGAAAATGGGCTCACAGACTCCCCCTCTGCTCACACAGAGGGGATGGGGCTTACTGAGAAGTACCCCCAGGTTATATCACTCTGGAGACATGCCCAGAATTCCCAGAGATGCTGGGCTGCTCCAAGAGACCCGTGTCTGCAAGGATGGCCCTTTTCAGTGACAGGAGCCAGTTGCTGCAGGATAATGTCACACTGTAGCACCCGACTCCTGTCATTGAGGAAAAGCTGTAATTTGGGTATCACCCCTTCCAAGGCACCCGGGAGCGGTTCACATCCCCTGCATCTCCCTCTGTGATGTCTTTGATTCTTTGGTCCAGGGTTTGGATGTGGTACATAATTGTATCTTTAACAAATCAGTAGTAGGTATTAATAAAAAGCTAACAAGGTAAAGGCTATAACTGAAAATAAGACTTTATTTTACTGTTTTATTGTACTCATCATAACTCTGTACTTGGCTCACCGTATGTCTGCCTCTCTTTAGTTAACATTCTTCTTGGTGTTCAAATAAATAAGGTATAAATAAAAAAAAACCTACTAAATATTTTAGGATAGAGGGGACCCCTCTACCATTCACGTGGGCAGCAGTTTCTCCTGTGAAGGAATAGCACAACTATAGTAACACTTTTTTAAATATATTCCCCTTAGTGTGGCTATCACATGACAGTATTACTGCCTCACTGTTCGTCATCTCTGTGAATAAGGCTATAATAGTATATTACAGTATTACTGTTTAATTATCTTAATCATCTCTCAATATGCCCATCATCCCTCTGTGTATGACTATCACATAGTACCACTGTCTTCTACAATATGCTCGTTATCCCCCTTAGTGTGAATAGCACATCATAGTATTACTGTTCCACTATCAATATCTTCTTTCTGAGTGTAAATGTTACATCATATTTTTACGGTTTAATTCTGTTCATCATCATTCCCATTGTGGCTATTATAGAACAGTACTACTGGCTTAATATACTCAACATCACCTGAAGCATGGCTTTCACAGTACTATGTCTCACTGTGCTCATTATCCCTCTGAGTGTGGTTATCACATTACATCACTGTATTATTTTCTCACTATTCTCCTCATCCACCTGAGCATGTGCATCACATCATAGTACTACTGTTTCATTATATTTATCAGCAACATTAACATTGCTATCACATCACAGTATTATTGACTAACTTTTCTCTTTATCACTCTGAGCATAGTTACACAGTACTATTGCCTCACTCTGCTCCATAGGGATGTGCATCGGGGGGCCGAGGATGTCCCGGCATGCCCTAATAACCAACACACCCAGGGACAACCTGCCCATTACACAGATTATGCAGAAGAGTAAGGTGACATAGTAATCAGGGCACTGTCAGTGTCTTCTCCATTGCTGTCAGCGCCCTGATTACTATGGTGCCTTATTTTGCACTGCTGCTCACTTTAATGGGGACTCAGGGACATCTGGGACAGAGAGGTGTGGACAGACTAGCTATATCAGATCAGGTCCTTGGCTATTTCAAATCCCAGGCTGGCTCACGCATGCCCGTCTGTCACCGCTCTGCAAGAATTTAAATCCCCTGTGGAAATTAGCATTTAACTCTACTGTAGTAATGAGCATATAGTCCCCCTTGGCAGTGAGCATTTCACTCCCCCATGGCAACAAGCATGTAATTCCACATTCCAAAAATATACTAATAGCTTTACAATGCACATTATACTTCTGAGCATGGCTTTCCAATCAAACACTACTGTCTCACTATGCTTATAATCTCTCTGGACATGGGTGTCAGCATTTTATTGCCCCTGGAAACAAGAATGTAATCCCTGTGGCAATGAGCACGTAACCCACACTGTCAATAAGCATGTAACTCCCCACTGGCAATGAACATGAAACCCCCTTGGCAATGAGCATATAACCCCCCATGGCAATCAGCATGTAATTCCCCCTGGTGACAAGTATGTGACCCCTGTGGCAATGAGCTGTTAATGAGTCCATTATAACAAACCGGTGGATAATGCATTTGTTACACTACATTCACCGGTGGATAATGCAGTTGTTACACTACACTACATACATAATGCTGTGCAATAAGGTAAATGGAATTGCAAATAGTTCATTGTGTGCAATCACTTTTTCCTAAAGGCTTTTATTTTTGTTTAGTTGCTGTCAAAAGAATGGAGTTGATTGTATTCTTTACCATCTTTATATCAGGTCATGGTGACTTGACATTTTTATTTTGTACATGATTTCTGTAACTAAGTTGCATGGAAGAAATTATTTTTAAAACATTTCAGTTTTCCTTCATAATATTCGTTATATTTCCTAGTGTTTATAGCACCTGAAAAGCTTGTTGGTACATTGATGTTGTTCCTGTTCACCGATGGTTAACAGAATTTCAGAATATCTGTTATGATTACTTGAATCTCCTCACTCTGTTAATTCTCTCCTGGGCACATTGGGGGAAATTTACTAAGATGATAGTGCTATTTCACAACCAATCAGAATCTACTTATTTATTTAGCACCTTCTAGAAGACAGTATATAGTATCTGATTGGTTGCCAATAGCAACATCCCATGTGAAAAAGAACTCCCATCTTAGTAAATTTTCCCGATTGGATCTGTTTAATGAACATTGCAATAGGCATCTCATATGGCAACTGTTTTTTTGGTAGGTGTGCTTACATCCTTTCAAAATGTCATGGAGATACTGGGTAGTTTTCTATTCTCTTAGGATGATTTGCTCTGTCCAGAATCCATGATTAAATGATTAGAGGGAGACTAGCTGATGTGCCTGGTTTTAACCTAGAAAATGTTTGTATTTTACCCCCTCTGACTTCTTAAGAGTCAAGTTTCAGGAAATTATTTATTTGAGGGCTGCAAACAGCTTTCACAGTTTCCAGATCACTCAGGTCACATGTTCCAGGTCACCCAACAGGTGTACAGGGAGCATTCACCAACTGTCACATTTTTTCAAAGCATAATAATGATGCATTGAATGATGGCAGGTGAATGATGTGCCACATAACTTCAAAACAAAGTAACCAAATACATTTTTCAGAATTTTTCTGAATATCAGCACCTTGCATTTTTCTGAGGATCGCGACCTTGCCAATCTAAAATCACCGCCGCCCTCAATCACCTTTGCTTGTCAATCAGGCAGAGACAGAAGGGTGACTGCATGGGATCATGCAGGACCCATTCTGCACATGTGTAACTACCCAATAATCTAGAAACTGCGTGAAAAATTGTAACAGCAATCCACACTGATTATGAGCCCTGCTCAGATACTGCTTTTGATATATATAGAGATGGGCTTCAGCTGTTCATTCATCCATCTCATTTTAAATTGCAGTCCTGACTTCAGTTCAGTGTCTATTACACTTGTCAATGAGTTTTCAGGAAGATGCATGAAAACGTACATTTCTGTTAACTTTTATGTGCCAATTCAGAATATGATAATAAAAATGTTGTATCTCACTTTTTTGTTTAAAGTACTAGCAAAAACTTCTTAAAGACACTTAAAAATGGACTATGCCATCTGGACTCAAACATTGGGGCAGATGTATTAAGCCTTAACAATCACCTGCTAACTGCCATGTTACAGCCTGTGTTTGAAAAAAAGTCAGTAAGGAGCTGATTGGTTGGAAGTTTATCTCTCCTTATCACATTTGCATTTATCTCTTCTGCAATGCGATCCTGGGTGCAAATTTAGCACCCAGGTTCCATTGAAAATGCAATAAGTGATAATTAGGCATGTTAGAGTAACTTTAAAGCAACATGACAAAATATTAGAATCCAGTTTTCTCTAAGGGATTTTTTTTGGATAAAGACACAAAGATTACTGTGCTTAGAAAATAACAAAAACCTTGCATGTTGCTACGAAATGCAAACAATAGAACAGCACATTTCTCGAATTCCATGTAAGTAAATAAATATACTGTACTGTATTACTGGGCACTATCTGTACCAATGTGTTGAACACTTATAAAAGAGTCCTACATTATTTCACAAATACATGCTTGCAAAGAATGAATTCAAGGCCTTGTCTATTATATTTCAGTAGCTATTAATATGATAAATAAGGTTAGAAACAAGAATGTGAAGGAAGATAAAAACCATTTTACCCACGTTGTCTACACATGATAGATATATGTATATATATATATATATATATGTATATATATATATATATATATATATATATATATAAAACACATGTACTGTATCAGCAGTTGATATATGATAGGCAGCACACCTTTTATCCAGAAAAAAATCCAATTTTTTAATGCTCAATAAAGTTCAATTCAAAGATTTGATTTGTATATAACACGTATATCAGCAGATGATATATGATAGGCAGCACACCTTTTATCCAGTTCATTACAAAGAGACTGATTTGCAAAGACAAGCCCGTTTTGGCTACTCCAGCCTTCATCCTGGACTGACTCAGTCAACTGAGGATTTTTAACACCCACCCCTTATGGATACTAATGAGTGTGGTTCATTCAAGTTTTATATATATATATCTATATCTATATCGAGTAGTATTGATGAATAAAGAGTGACATCTACTTCATACAAGTCCTGGAGTGCCGCTTCTTTTCTTGAAGGATATATCTATATCTATATATAGATATAGATATATCCACAATATGCTTGTACTCGCAAAAAGTAGCCACAATAGGTGCCTTTCCCTGAAAAATACAGACACAATCCAGCTGGAGGGAGGCACTCAAAAACACATAAGATCACTCAGGATACATATGGCAAAAAAAAACGTGTATTGCAGTGCCAAGCATATTTGGGGTTGCCCCCGTCCTCAGGGCACAATTACACAGGAGAGAAAAACCTCTCCTGTGTAATTGTGCCCTGAGGATGGGGGAAACCCCAATAGTGCCTGGCACTGTGTGTATGTGTGTGTGTGTGTGTGTGTGTGTGTGTGTGTGTGTGTGTGTGTGTGTGTGTGTGTGTAAAGAATGGGCTAGAGTTATCTTGTACATTTAAAAAAAGGGGTGCTGTATATGATGAAAAGATATGCAAAAGTATGAAGTGTAAGCGGTCACTAATATGATATGTTTTATTTAGTGATATTGTTGAGTGAAAATATAAATATGCTGTGTGACAATTGAAAAAATAAAACAATTAAATTCAAATATACAACACAAACTATAAGGATACACAATTATTATATTAGCAAGTCATAAATATGGTAAAAATGAAATGTCCAAATCATGGAATTTAATATATCTTTGAAACAAGAAGTTAATTTGGAGTGTACAATAATCAAAGCTATAGGGTTGAATATTCCAGTATTAATAGCATTGACTTTATAATAAGGAAAGATGAAGCAGAATAGACTAAAAGGGTTTTCTGTATTTAGTAGGTAAGTTAGTAAGTTTAACTTGCTCCAGTAGGACTCAAGGCTCTTTAAAAGGTAATTTTACAAAATTGGGTGAAGCCAGGGACCTCAATTAAGACTACTTTAAATAGACAAAACCTTAGAACTATAAACTTAATGTGACAGAATTAGCTGCATGAAAATTCTTTGGATCTGCGGTTAGTGATTTTTAGAAACTAGAGATAGAGATAGAGATATACAGCACTCAGGTTTGACTTAAGAAAGAAAACTAATAAATGAATAAAATTATACACATTTATTATACAATATATATTAAAATTGAGAATTCTCAATAAGAAAATTGGAGGTATTAAAAAATTTCTAGCATACAGATGTAGCACCTCTCATTTAGCACCAGCCCTCGCCTCATCCCCTCCGCTGGCGAGAGCAGGTGGAGAGGTGCTCCATCTGATGGTGATGAGTGAACGTCTCACATGCACGGAGATGTGCAGGGTTAGGTGGGTTGTGGAGGGCTGCAGGCACCGACGGGAGAGCAGAGGGGAAGTGTCGGAGGGCGGCAGCCCGTCTGATGGCAGGTCCTGGAGATTGGCGATAAAATTGCCAGGACCCACTCAAATGAGAGACGCTCCATCTGTATTGCTCCAATTGATGAATGAAAAGCAACAGTTCAATGCACTTGGGCATATAACCGTTACCTGACTGATGGGCTGTATAAGCAGAATTGCTGAGAAGGTTTCCTTATGCTGGAAATGGAAGATGTTACAAAGTCCCGGATAAATGACCAGTAGAGGATATCAGATGACTCAGAAATATTAGCATAGAAGTGAGCAGTCTTGTTGGTATAAAGATATCTGGTCCGGAAAGATGGAAGGAAGCAGCCTGGTATTTCCAAAAGTGCAGAGATGTGCAAATGCAGATGGAAGGGGCTCAACGCGTTTCAACGTGTTCACTTGTCTTCATCAGGAGCTGCCAGGTCCTTTAATAAATGTGTATAACTTTATTCATTTTTTAGTTTTCTTTCTTCAGTCAAATCCGAGTTCTGCATATCTGTTTTTCTCTATTTTATACAATATTGGGAACCTTACACCCTCCCCATACAGCAGCTGTAGCTATACATCACCTGTGGTTCTACCATTTCTTCTTGTTTGAGTTTGTAGAAACTGTTTCCAGTTACAGTGCTGCAAATAGGATACTGTATATGTCTTACATTCACACCTGAATGTTAGCTATGTGTCAATGTGACATTTCTGACAATGTACTCATAGAGAGGCCTATTTCCATTGTTTCTGCAGCCTCTGCAAATGTTGGAATGAGCAATAAAGTTGATTACATACAAAATGAGGATGTTGTTTGTGTCTAAGATGTCAGTCATCCACCAGTTGCAGCTATTCTTTCCTGTGATTGTCATGCCTGAGCATAAGACCAAAAAAGACAACTCTTGTGTGTGGAATTATTTTTACCCAAATCCTGACCACATTTGTTAAAGCATACAGTATGCACCATTTGTAAGGCTATTTTTAATAGAAGTATGGATGTTAACCATTAAATGATGTTGCATTATTTGCAGCAAGTTCACGTAAGTTATTTATCAAAAAAAAAAAAAAGATAAACAGCAAATCAGCATGGACATGCATTCTCTACCACATAAACCATTCCCATCAATGATGAGGGGTACTCCTTCTAATAAATTGTTTTGTGGCTGACTAAACAAACCAAGCACTTAAGCCAGTCCTTTTTATATACAGTACATAGCATAAGGATGAGGAGATCAAAGGACAATTCAATCTTGCAACACTCCAGGATTAAATTTAGGAAGAAAAATGTGTTCAGGGGTAAATTTACTAAGCCATGTGTTTGCTGAAGTTCCTTCTGCTGTATTCCAACAGCTAAGGACCCATAAGCTACCTTCCATGTACCAAACTTTTCCTTGTCATCACTGCCCCAGCAGCAGTGAATTTCACCCGCAGGATAGGGGAACAGCAGCAGCCTCCTTCTTCTAAACAGACAACTGATGCAGACAATGCTATTACAATACTTAAAAAAATCTGTGCAATTTATGTAATATGTACAGTGACAGACATCTTAACATACATTTACTTCTGTATATTGTAAGAATTTGGTATTTTATTTGTTCTCATTGATATTACCCACTACCAGTAAAAAGTAAATGCTTTGGTGATTTTATCATACATATCTACTTTATGTAAACAAAAATGATTGGACACTGACAGCAAATAGATCATTGAGATTTAATAGTCAGTACTTTGTAGGTCCACCATGTACAGTGATTACTGCAGACACCCTTATTGGCAAACTGTTCACAAGATCTTGGACAACAGCAGGTTGTATGATTTACCATTTTGTCCGAAGATTAATGACCAACTGTGACACTGAAGACTGTTGAGTTTGCCTAGAAGGCATCCATTACACCCATTTGTCCTCGAGGTTCACAATAGGGTTAAGATCTGGCCAGTCCATCTGGGTTACAGGATTTTCTGTAAAAGCAGCTGAAACAGCCCCACAGAATAACGCCACTCTGACTACCTCCCGGCAATTGCCAAACCCAAACACATCCATCTGATCTGGAAAGTTTTATAACTTCCCGACTATGTGGGTGTGCAATCACTTTTTGTACATTAAATGATTACATTGCCTTCTCTATAAATGCTTGTGTGTCTGCTAACTGACCTTAGATAGCCTATGTAATAAATATAACATGGTTCTAATATAGCTATTTAATATAGTTTTGCAATATTAATAGTTCAATCTATATCATGCAAGTACATTTTATTATTCTAAGTTTTAAAATAGGACATTTTATCATAAACTACTTGTAAATGTTCCTTAATACTATAGTTCATAGACATTCACAGTTGTGTTCTGAGTGACTCATGATAAAAGACAATTTAACCATATATTTAATCATTAGATCTATTTTACAATAAAGTCTCTTCAATTTCATACTGTCTGATAAAAATAGTAAAATGTAAAATGCATCTTATTCTCAAAGCTGTGAAAACGTTTGAAGTCAAAACACTTGTGGTGAAATGACCTCTATCCCGAATAAGCTGACAGACACAGTAGGGATTTTCATTGCAACTAATTATTTGACTGACAGATGCCCAGTTTCTTGTCTGTAACACACAATTTAAAAGATAAATTGTAAATCCACAGTAAATGATGTTGCCAATTTCTATTTGCTGTGCTAGCATTTGCAAGTGTTTTGAAATTAACATCTTATTTTAAACATATAAATAATGGAAATTTGTGTTTTTTTTATTTCTTCCATCTGTTCATTTTAGGAAGTTAAATGGGGTTGAAAGTATAGATACTTTGCAAATTGTTTTGTAGATTATGCTTGTGGTCTATGATAAAAATGAAACAGATAACACTGTTGATTATTCACCTTCTGCATTAACTAGATTTTTTGTAATGTTATTTGTATATGTTTTAATAGCTCACAATCTAAAGAGATTATAGGTTCTCCATCTTACATTTCACAATCATACTAGTAAGATATTAGTAATTTTACCATTGGCGGCTCCAGAGCCGTGGCTGCTCTGCAGTCCTTAATTCAAATAGGAGAGCAACCACCAACTGCCACTTAAAACACATTCAAATATCGCTGGCTGAAACAATGGCAGTTGCCCCACCCTGTTCCGGCGCCTATGTTCGTCACATCAATCAGTGTCTACCCTGGGCATCCTGTAATGCAATGATACATTGTCATCCAATGTACAGATGTTGTGATGTATTGTGACATAACACCATACCATCCTTTGATCTGACATTGTTCAGTATGTACCCTGCATTAGACTACAAACAGGTTGTCAAAATTTTCATTTGTGGGCACCTTAAGAGTATTCATCTTAAATTTAAATAGAAAAAAAAATCACAATATGATAATCCTTTTAATGTGCTTGATACATTCACTACCTTGAATAGGTGAATTCAAATACATTTTTTATATGGAATAAAACATACAGCATTTCATCAACTCAATATATTTTGTTCTATAATTTATCAAATATGATTGTGCATTATAGCATACATTGTAAACAATTTGAAATATACAGTAATACATCCAACTATACTTTAAACATTGTTGTCATGGAAACCATGAGGTTTTGGGGTTTTTAATAGCTCAAGACTCGATGTTCTGTCTTAAAGGTGTTGCCATGGCAATTAATAAGTTCTGGTAATGATAAGAAAAGAAGTTTAAATAAAAGTAATTAGTTTCCATGGTAACATTATATCTCATATATCTTATTTGAACACATAATTTTTTTTGTTGGAAATACCTATTCATATACTAGTACTTTTCTAAAGCATTTTCTTTTATATAATAATGTTCATGCTACATACAGATGGCCTCATTCAATATGGATCACTATTTAGAGCATTTGTCCGGGAACAGGGGCAAATTACCCTAAATGGGGTAAAAATTTAATTCCTGGGGGTAATAGATGGTCGCACTGCTGAGACACAACTGGGCATACAGTACATATGAATCTATATGCACCGTCTGTGTCTCAGCAGCATGACCATCCATTACCCCCTGGAATTACATTGCATATAGAATCTATATATGGATTTTGTATGCATGCCCTGCTGTGTGTGTGTGTGTGTATGTTACAGTACTGTAGTGTACAAGGACCTGACGCAGTGCAGTGCATCAATCCCTTGTGTATAACAGGCTTCCCTGCATGAAGTCCGCCCACTTCTTCAGTAGAGCCGACTAGTTTCTGCACCATCTCGGCAATGCGCAGTCTGTACTGCCACTGCGGCACCGAGTTTCTTTGCCTCGTTATACTCCTGTCAAGGTATACCCATCTCTAGTTTAGGGAAAAAAATTGCACAGACTGTCACTATATCATCTTGAAATACTGACAATAATTGTTGCCTGGACATCACATTATCAATTGCTATACCACACACAGCCTGGCAGCCATGGATGATGACGATTACCATGTATGGCTGTGTTTGGTACAAATCAAGGGGGTAACGTCGGCGTATCGAAATATATTTTGGGGTAAGAGGTAAAGAGGTTCCCAGACCCAGGATTTAGAGAATTTACAATTGGTTGATTATCGAAGGAATGGATGAGCGGATCATTTGCATTGCACATCCATACGCATAGCTGTTGCATTGTAGAGGCAGTTGGATTGAGCAGTGTTTAGGAGCAGAAACATCTAATTTTCTGAGATATTTTTGGGTAGGTCTCTGATGTCAGGTTTGGCCACTTCCAGCCTACTTCTTTAGCAGATTAGTGGAAGCCTTAGACTTACTCAGATGGGGAAAAAAATACTCTGTGATGTTTCATTTTTTGTGAATGGATCTGTGATTTGCGATACACTGGCAATTTTGCAACCTGCACTTATTCTTTCTTTCTGGCCAGCAACTTCTTGATTGCAGGCAACTATTTTTTCTCTAATTAGCAAACCATGCTGAATTAGGCCCAATATCTGATACTGGACTTTTTATTTTATTTTAAAAATTAAAATTTAGCAGGGGAATGCCTAGCATTTTATGGGTGCCCATAGAAATGCTGGATGCACCCCTACAAACACAGGCATGTCAATGCCTGCTTGGGGTGGGCATATGATGTCACATGATGTCAGCGACCGCCTCAAATTCATCCATCTCCGACCAAGAGATGGATCAGTGGCTATCAAATGATTTTTCTCCCGTACGGCTGCATGCGAGTGGATGTGTAAGCGTACACATCCACTCGCATGCTAATGCGGGATTTGTGCAGCAGAGTTGGGGGGCATTCGGTAGGGTGGCGGGTGCAGAGCCGGCCCTAGCCTAAATTATGCCCTAGGCAAGATTTTGTCTGGTGCCCCCTAGCACCGCCACTAGTTCCGCCTCTGACCCTGCTCCCCTTTCCCAGCACCATCAACCCTGATCATAGCAGTCATAATTTAGGTGCCCCTACCCGCAATATTTTAAATAGAAACAGTGCACACATTCGGCGCACAGCCCAAACAGGGGTGTGTTCTTGCTGGGAAGGGGCATGGCCACACAATAGTACCCCCAATTCAAATTATGCCACACAGTAGTGCAACTTTATTCACATTATATCATTTGATGGTGTCCCTTATTCACGTTACATCACACAGTAGTACCACTTTACCGTATGTACATTACTCTTCACATTATACCCTTAGAAAAAATCCTGAGAAAATATTGTATTTTAAGCACCTCCATGGCCACACTGCAACCCAGCACAAAGCAGTGTGTGCTGGGCAGAGGAGAAGAGCTGCTGCAGCTGCTGCTGTCACTTAAGGGGAGGGGGCCCGGGGCCCCCACTGGGCCCTTCCATCAGACTTTGGCCTGGGTAATTTGTACCCCCTACCCCTTTCTCTCGGCACCCCTGATAATACCACACAGTAATGCCCCTTAAACATGACACACATTGTTAATGTCCTTATAACCATAATGCCCCTTACACATTATGCCAACCTTTATTAATGCCCTTCATACACATAATGACACACATAATGCCCCTTACACATATGTTGCACAATATTAATGCCCTTCTACACATGACACACATAATGCCTGTTACACATATGTCGCACATTAATAATGTGTTTATACATGACACATATAATGCCCCTTACACATATGCCGAACACTATTGCACAACCAACCCACCCGCAGATAGCACTCGCTCAGCCGCTAACACTGTGACCTCTACCTCTGCTTAGATACAGATGTTTCATCATACATCTTGCCTCAATAGGCCATGCAGCTCCTGGCCAGTTCTGCTAACGTTGGGTGCCTTTTTTGCTGAGAATTCATCTTATTTGCATTGTTATGACCAGCACACACAAGGAACTTCCAATGATTAAAATGATATGCAGCATGCCTATATTATGTGTGCCACTGTGGTTGGACCTGCATACGGAACGCTATGTTACAGTGATTTCCATGTATACACTATTTCATATGCAGATACAGCCACACTCACACACAGAATATAGGCATGCTGCATATCATTTTAATCAGCAGAAGCTGTTGATGCCCCTGGGCATTCCAAATGCCCTAGGCAATTGCCTAGTTTGTCTATGCCTAAGGCCGGCTCTGGGCGGGTGCCATTTACCTGCTCTCTAGGCAGTATGCTGCATAGTGAACAGGTCTGAATCATGCCTTTGATCACACAAAGGAAACAGATACCTTTACAAATGTTGTCAGGATTTGGGTAAAAAGAATTCCACATTTCCATAAGGTGTCCTTTTTGGTCTTATGACAGACATGACAGTGGCCTTTTTTTAAATCATAATTAAGAACTGCTGCTGAATTTTACAACAGCATCTTCACCATCAAGACATCCCCCTCATGCTGTTGCACTTTGGGCAGTTAGAGTATCAGTGTGTATAAGTAAGGCTAATGCTTTCCTTCATTAATATGGTTTGGAACTCTCAGCCATACTGCTGTACCAGTGTGCACCAGTAATGCTAATGATGTCTGTAATGTATTAGGAAGGATTAAGAGCTGAGCTCAGAGCCACACTGTTGCTACTCTCCAGCAGTCCTGTGTGCAGAGCAGTAGAGAGCCTGGCCGGACTTTTCAGGGCATGGCCTAATTAATGTAGTTGGCATCCATGAACCAATAGAACTTTAAGTACCTCCCTTGTCACATTGCAGCCCAGCACACAGCAGCATGTGCTGGGTTGATGAGAGCTGCTACAGCTGCTGCTGCCTGGTAGGCGGGGTCCCACTGGACCCGGGTAATTAGTACACTGGCCCTTATTCAGATCTGTGTACAAATTCGTTCTCAAAATGAGCAAAACAATGTGCCCCCCAGGTGGGGCAGATTTAACATGTGCAGAGAGAGTTAGATTTGTGTGAGTTATTGTGTTTCTGTGCAAGGTAAATACTGGCTGCATTGTTTTTACACTGCAATTGAGATTTCAGTTTCAAAACACCCCACCCAAATGTAACTCTCTCTGCACATGTTACATCTGCCCCACTTGCAGTGCACATGGTTTGCCCATTTTGAGAACAAATTTGTACTGCGATCAGATCTGAATAAGGGCCACTGTCTTCTCTCTCTGTGCCCCTGCCTGTGTGAAATGGAGCCTGAATCCAAACCACGCAAGATCAGACTCCAGGAAGATTACATTTTAGCTTGTTTTGGAATCGGAGCTTTGTGGGAAACCTCAAGCCATGGCTTGAATTCTCTCAGAATCCTAAAGTTCAGACAGGCTCAGTTTTCTGAAAACTGAGCACGCACATTTCTATTCATATTGCCCCCGGCTCATTTATTAACTTCTTGGATATCACATTCTCGATTCTGGATAATGAACTTATCTCCTCTAACTATATGAAACCTGTGGGAACAGTAAACTTTTTACATTTTAATAGCAGTCACCATAAACCCTGGATTCGCAATATTCCACAAAATCAAATCTTAAGACTCCGCCGTAATTGTACCACTAATGAGGATTTCCTAAAACAATTAGATATACTGTAATGCTTCAACACTTCAAGAGAAGAGGCTATCCAGAAGAACTTCTTGAAGGTGCTCTTTAGGTTCCGAGGCAAAATTTATTAGAACTTGAGAACAATAAGAAATCAATACTTCACCGAAAGTCCTCTCTAGAAGATAGAGAATCTCCTCTCTTTGGGGGTTATTCTAGTCCATTCTTTCTGACAAAATCCTTCTTAGATGGACAAAACCATGTGTACTGCGGGTGGGGCAGATGTAACTTGTGCAGAGAGAATTAGATTTGGGTGGGGTTTTTCTTCAAAGTGAGATCTATATTGAAGTGTAAAATCATGCAGTCAGTATTTTCCCTGCACAGAAACAAAATATCTCACCCAAATCTAATTCTCTCTGCACATGTTACATCTGCCCCCCTGCAGTGCACATGGTTTTGTCCATCTAAGAAGGATTTTGTCAGAAAGAATGAACTAGAATAAACCCCTTTATCTCCAAATTTAATACAAAATCGAAATTTATTAAAAAAGTAATTCTTAATAATTTTGACATTTTAAAATATGATAAAATATTGGCTAAATGTCTTGCTCAACCAAAAATAATCTTTAAAAGAAATTAAAATCTCAGGGACCTTATAGCTCCCAGTGTGCTAATAAGTATACCTCCTACCCCAAATACTTTGTGGCTACCACAAAAACCGAAAGGTAATTTCAAATGTAATAAGGCAATCTGCCTTACTTCATTATTTCCATGCATAACTCCAGTACATATCCCATTAAACAATTTATCAATTGTGAAAGTACCTTTTGTGTATATGTTTTACAATGTACGTGCAATTTACAATACATTGGTCGCACCACTCGCAGCTTAAAAAGTAGGTTCCGTGAACATAGAAATAATATCATAAAAAATTTTGCACTGCATAGTGTGTTCCATCACTTCTCTGAAATCCATGGGGGATCTATTATTTTCAGGGGTTGAACATATTCCCAACACTAAAAGAGGAGGTGATCGATTCAGAAGATTGTGCATAGCTAAATCTGCCTGGATCTTCAAACTAGATACTCTCGCTCCCTTTGGTCTAAATGAAGCATTGAATTTCTCATGTTTAGATTAAGAGTGCATCATATTTTGGAGGAGGGATTTACACCCCATGAGTAGGTTTCCACCGCCATGGGTTGTTACATTCCTCTTCCTCTTTTTTGTTGTATTTTTATTACTTATTTATATATATAAAATAATTTCTTTTCTCCTTCTTGCTTTCCCTATATCTGCGATTAATTATTGAATTAAACTGTATAAAACATATTACTTGCTTGCTATGTTTATTAGTTAATCACGTTAAACACAGGACACGTCATTCAGTAATATATATCTTTTTATGTACGTTTATATATGTGAAATTCTAGTATGAGCTATAACTTATATTTAATTGATAAATTAATTACTACTGTAATTGCCTATTGGTGACACTCTATATATACAGTATGAAACCTGGATGCTGGTAATATTCAGCTTGAAAAAGTCTCCTTTTCTTAGAGACGAAACACGTTGCTCTACATCCGGTCCTGCATTTGCCAGTATACTGAAGCCGACTTTCATCTCACTTCCGCCCACATCTGTGCCATATCTCGCAGATCCCACTGGTGCACGCACCCTCCTCCACCTGTCAGACCCTGCCGGACTGCACTTTCACTACCAGCGGCGCACAGCACATTCTGTGCTCCGGACTTGTCCACCAGCAGCGGCACCCGGCACACACCGTGCTCCGGACTTGTTTACCGCCCACCAGTACAGCGGAGGTTACCACCTATTGCCGTGACAGAGAGAAGGTGGAAACTATCGACTACCTCCAGTGGGTGAGACCATTTCAATATATCAGCAATATCTAATAATCATATTGATTAACTAACATTTACCTCCAACTAATGGATATTATGCGTGTCAACACACATGCTAATTGAGGCAACATCATTTGCTATCCCAGCTTGGGTAACACAGCTACTAACATCTCTTGCTGCTTTCTGCTTATACCATTTGGACTCATTTACCGGCTTCCCCAATTCAAATCAAATTGCATCAATCTAATGCACAGACTTTACAGCTGGGACGCCAGATTTATATTATTGTCATTCTTCATTAAGGAGAATTTTAAAGCTTTCATTGATATTTGTTGGTGTTTATCTCTTTGTATTTTTATCATTTTTCTTCTAAAGTGTTTTATTTAAAAAATGTGTCCTGTATTCATTATTTTCAGCGTGAGTACAATAAATACCAATATTAACGATATATACATTTTTGATGCCCGTTTTCCAGCGTAGTGCACATTTCTGTTTTCTTTTTGCAACACTTTTTAGAGCATGGTAGGCTCTTGGCACTTGCAGCAGCTAAAGGGGCCAATTTTATATTTTCTTATTTGAGTTTTTTATATATTATTACAAGCGCCAGGGTTTTCTAGAGTCTGGGTCACCACCCTTCTAGATACCAATCCCTCCCGGCTCATTTTATGCCACATTACTTAATATACTGTATTGTAGGCCCCAAGGCGAAAGTTTGTTTGGGCCCCTGTATATCATCCAATGGTGAAAATTGTATATAACATAATTAACTTTATTGGGAATTTTGACCCTTCCTCTTGTTGTTGGTCTCCAAGTCCACAAATGTGGGGGAGTCTTGCTGGGACTTGTTGCTCTGCAACACAACCCAATGCTAAATGTTTATTCCATGTTTTACAACAAAATGATCAGTCCTGCATCCATAGATTCTGGGGATAGCCCCGGACTTCAACCCTGGAAGCAAGGGCGTAACTACCATAGGTGCAAGGGGTGCAGCTGCTATGGGGACCCACCTCTGCTGGCTAAGTAATATGTAGTTGCTAAATAGGGGGGCCTTACCAAATTTTGCTATGGGGCCTACGAATATCTAGGTACGCCTCTGCCTGGAAGGGTTAAGCCTGTGGGGACCCCTTGAGCCCTGGACATCTAGGAGTCTGCCCTGGTCATCTAGCCCTGGTCATATAGGGCTGACCAGTCAGGGTGTTCATATGACAGCCGGGGACTTTACATAAAAATTGTCCCTCAGCTGTGGCATGATACTGCTGGCTGTTGAGCCTGGTGCTGGTTTCCAAAATATGGGTGAACTCCAGTCTTTCTTTTTAAGTCCTCCATATTTTTGGAACCGGGACCGGTTCAAGAGGCTGGCGCTGGTTTCTTAAATACAGGGGGACCTCATAACTCCCCCCCCCCTACTTGAGAAGCTAGGATTGAAGCATGGAGCTGCTTTTCTTTGGAGGGGGGACTCCGACCCTACACTGTTTTTTTTTATTATTATTTTATTGTAAACCTCACACTTCCATTAGTAAAAACATAATTGCTAATTCCCATTACTAAAAACCGCATCTTTTCTAAAAATCTCACATTCCCATTACTGAAATTTTTTTTAAGTGATTTCTGACTTCAAACCCTATTACAAGTGCGGAATTTAGGCTGAAAATCGCACATGTGACATGTGTTATATGTTGCAATGTTTTAACAGTCTATAAAATCCCACCCTATAACATCTCGCTCCTAATGTGATTTCATTCATTAAAATACACGTTACTACATAAACATCAGAACTTTTAATAAGTAATCACAGCAGAATTAATTGTTTATGCAGATATAATTTACAGGAGTTTTTATATGTATTATTTTTTTTTTATATCACTTGCATTTTATACAATAGAAACAGCCATCCATGATAGAATCTGTATAAAAATAGAAAATAAATGAAGCAATTACCTTAGCAACTCGTTTCTATGGATCTTTTTGATGTACATACAGTACAACGCACATTTTAGTTAAGACAAATGCCTGTGTCTATGACTTACCATGGATATGATATTTGTTCTATTATGACAATATTTAATGTACTGAATTACACTTATATTAACAGAATTTAAAGACGTTGCTATGACTATAACAGTTTATATAAATTCAATTTGCCATTTTCCTTCTGCATATTTTTTAGAATTGGTGCATAAATAGATGTTTTTGATCATGTCATGCAAGGTGTGAAATCTTGCGGAATCTTAACCTATATACTGTATATCTCAACAATTGATCATTCATTTTTGAGTCCCAACAGCTAAACCTATTTCCTTTATTTTTTGTATCATAGAAGAACTGTTGTTATTAATGATTTGCATGATATTGAAAAACAAAAGATATTTTGTATGAAATCCAATGAATACAAATTGCTGATTTACATTGTTTTAATGTTTTCTAATTTAGAAATAAAAACATGCCTAAAGAAAACCAATATATTTTTAATATGTTTGAAAACTTACAGAAATTATGTTAACTGTTATGGAACAATATGGAAGTCTAAAATAACTCCAGATATTATAGTGCTTTATTCTATGATGTATCACTTAAATTGGCAGATATTTTAAAATTTATTTGGGCAAATATTATTTGGATTCAGTGACATATTTATGAATGGGTGCAGTGTGTACAAAGACCTCTGAGCAGCTCACACAGTACAGAGTGCATCTACTTTTTTAATACTTACCTCTCTGGAGTCCCACAAAGCAGCATCACTGCCGAAAATGCACAAAAAATAGCTGCTGCACAATTTTTCCATAGATCTGAGCATGCACATTAAGCTCCATACACACTAGATGACATGGGGCACTGCCAATATACTGTAGTTAATTATATCGGTGGTGCCACTGGTCAAACTAGAAAGTGTGTACACACTGAACAATATCGGTAACCAATTATGTTCAGTGACATCCCCTGCAGCCACTGAACATGCAGGTCATTTACTGAATAGCCGAAATTGACCTGCATGTTCTGACGATGGGGGTTGCCTTTGAGTGCCAACGTTACTGTGAAGGATGTGCAAATATCTGCTAAAAATGCCAGCCTCGCTCACATCAAGGCTTTTTTGGGGTGCAGTATTTAACTAAAGTGATTCATATTCCTCGAATATGGCACTGGAAATTTTAGCAGATATCTAAAATATCCATCACTAAAATATATATTTTTTAAAAGATAGAATTTGAAGGGCCTTTTTACTCCATAAGTAAGAATTGATATGATATACAGTATAATATAAGAGGTGGAGAAAAGAGAAAACAGTTTGATTAGGACGCACTCCTCATCCACTTAGTCTCCTTAGAGACCTATTCTTAAAAACCGTACCTACAATTAGGTGTATACTTTAATAATTTTGTTAACTAGCAGGTCATCATTATATGTTCATCAATGTTGAAATGTATTACTTCTATATGACCTCTGATGAATAATTCCCTGTGCCAGGGATTTAAAGTAGCAAAAATATTAAAACAAGATAAAGATCTAGAAAGAAGAAAAATTGTAAAGATTAAAATCAGTCTCTGTGGTTTGTAGCTTGATAATCTTAGTCTATATCCTGCTTTAAGATGCAGATGTCTAATTTATTGACATTGGAGCCTGTGTCTGTTTTATAATGATTATTGTATCACTGTCTGTTGTAATAAAATATTATTTGTATCACTCATCACTTGTGTTGTTTCTTATTTTGTTGCCAATTATTGTCACTTTATTCAACTGGTGATTAGTATCTCCATGTTCTAAACACAGTGTATTGGGGATCCTGCGGTCTGAAGGAGATACTTTTCCTTTCTTAATTAGTATACTATTATCTCTCCACTGTGTGTGCTCAGAGTGTATTATCATGTAACAATGATGGCAGGTGTTTTGCTGTAAAGCCTGACACCCTGTCCTTTGTATACGCAAATGTCACTCTTTATTGCTGTCCAGATATCCACATTTGTCTGTGAAATGTCCTTTTATTGCATTAGTGCAATTTGTGTACACCTAGGACAAACAAGGAATTGGATAGAGAAGGAGAAAAAGTTATTTGGCAATTTTCTTTCCAGTTCACAGCGTGTGATCCAAGAAGAGTTGCATACACATGTGGCAATCTTGAGATTGGATCCTCCCACCCCAATACTGTATGAGGTTTATTATGTTTTATACGTGTGGTCTCTAACACTCTTTGCATATAATGGGCTAAGTACAGGGCTTGAGGAACCCTCAGTGAATGTGTTCATGTGAAAGAATGGCAAGCTATGTCCATATACACAGTGATACTAAAAAGTTAGCAACAACGGTTGGGCATTTGATTTGGCAGTTGTTTGGGTATTGGGTCGTGCTCTCTTTATCAGAGCAATAAGGGCTGTCAAAGCTCCTTGATAGCTTTGTTTCAAATTCACAACCTATGGTCAGAGGAGGATTTTATTCAAAATTGCGTACTTATTCAGGCAAGATAGCACATTCAATGCATAGCATGAGGTTTATAGCATTTATTGTATTGGGAGGGTGGTATTGCTTGAAATTGTATGTACACTAAGCAATGCAGGGATTGAATATTAAGCCCCTTCTTTGCAATTTTATTGTTCAGATTACGTACACACCCGGCAATGCAGGAATTGAGTGCTAGCAAAAGATTATTGAATGAGCCTTGACCGTGTTAACAGTGCCTGTGCGTTTTTATCTCAGGGATTGCCTACACATTGGGTAATGACACAGGAATGCACTATCACACACAGTAGGTGGTTCATAGTATGCTTATATGGCAGTTCTATGTCTTGCTATGTTGCACTACTGTTCAACGATTGTTTTTAAAGCGTGTGGGGTTAGCAAATTTTAGCAAACAATTTGTTGCCATTTTAATTGCGTACACACACGGCAATGCAGTGATTGGATACTCTCCATGGGTATTCAATAGACCATGAGTGTGCTGGTAGTTTTTGTGTGTTTTTGTCTCATGAGTTGCCTACACACTAGGCAATGACATCTCATACAACATAAGTGGTATTCTTACAGTATGCTTATGCGGCAGATTTTTGCCTTTGTATACCGTGTTACTGTTCAATGGTATTTTTAATACCTGTGTGATTGATGCGCTCACACGTAACACAGCTGAAATGAAGGCCAGACAGAAATGAATATAGTCTGCCTTGGTTGCTGTTTTGCGCTATCATTTAGCTAATCCAGCCCAAACAGTGCTTGTTACCGTCTAACACACCAAAATAGAAATGAGTGTAGTCTGTCTTGGCTGCTGTTATACGCTATCATGTACCCACTGCTGCCCAAACAGTGTTTGTTACCGTCTTGCACAAAAAAACAAAAATGAATGTAGTCTGCCATGGCTGTTGTTGTACGTTGTCATGTACCCAATGGAGTCATACACGCTCCTGCCCGGCGCTGATGACTCTGTGCGTATGAACAGTATACAGTGTTATGTTACGGCAAATATGTGTTGTTGCAGACGCACTTCCTAGATCCCCTCGCCTGATGCCAGAGAACTAGTCTCCTTGGCCGGCGTGTGCTATCGCGCCTAGGCGCTTTTCACTGCGGGGCTACGTTGTTGCTGGTACAGGTAAATTTTACACCAAACAGACAGATAATTTACACATTAAATATTTTACACAGGCTAATTGCTACAGATTTCACAGAGAGAGAATGCCGATGCGCATTTCGCTCTGTAGCTTTTTCAAGGCGTTAACCTAGTACTTCTCTCTCTAGTATGATATACAGTATGTATGTTTCTTCTAAAGCTCCCATCCATTAGTGCAAGGAACCACATGTGGTTCCTCGCATGCTATACCCCGCTGAGATTTGCAAATGTAATGAGAGGCTCACAGGAACATGGCTCGCTTCGTAATTACAGAAAAACAACATGCAATAATGACACTTTTCATTTGATCCATTGCTAAAATGCATCAGAATCGCATGAAAAGTGCCCATATCGCACTAATGGATGGGGCCTTTACTTTAAAATCTACTTATTTTTATTATACATAAATTACCAAAGAGGGAATGTCTAGATTTGTATCAAGTGATTGAATTGGGAAGTATAGACACATAGAAGTTGAAACCCATTTAACCAGATTTTGACTAGATACCTAGATGGTTAGTTACTTTATCAAGATGAGGGGAGAGCAAACTCAGGTGTAAGTTTACACATTAGTAGTAGGATTATTACTTGCAGTTTATTGGACAGGAAGAGAAAATAGTATTACAAGTAATTTGCATATGAAAGACCTTGCCCCAAACTGTATAATCTAGTTACTAGTAATGTGTCAAGAATTATTTAAGGAAAAAATGGTTAGAAAGTGGCATTGACAAGAAAAACTGTAATGTTTGATTAATCTTATAATGCTATATAATAGTATACACCTATATACTGCTTTGCTCTATAAAATGGTAGCCAACCTCTAAAGTTAATGTACAGAATATATTTACATATAAAGGTTGAATATCCCTTATCCAAATATCTGTTATCCAAATTATTCCGAGAACCATACATTCCAGAAAGTTAAAAAAAGGGGATTTTTATAAGACCTTACTGTTCAAATCCCTTTCTCTGAATCCATCCTGGTGACACAACTCAACCCTGGGATGTAGGAGGGTCGAAAGGAGCCAAGCACCTATGCTAAAGATTTCAGGCAGGCTCCTCCCTTCTGCATCCCAGCATTCCTCGGTTCAACTTCCAGAGCATAAAAGGATACATTAACTCAGTACAATGCCTGAACATATTACTATGCACAATAACATAATAATCATTTAACATGACAAGACATGAAATGGCAACTTACTGAGCATAAGGAAGGGATAGCTTTGACACCAGGATGGATTCAGAGAAAGGGATTTGAATGTAAGTTCTTACAAAAATCCCCTTTTCTCTTTCATCCATCCTGGTGACACAGCTAAACCATGGGACATTTAAGAGCCGGTCCTTTAGGAGTGTACGCTCAGGCCCGCATTTCTAATCACTGCTCGCCGAAATGAAGTTTCCTCCGATGCGAACTCATGGAACCTGTAGAATTTGGTGAAAGTGTGAGCAGAGGACCAAGTGGCAGCCCTGCATACTTGCTCTGCAGTAGCCCCATGTCGCACAGCCCAAGAGGAAGCAATCGACCTGGTGGTATCAGCATTAATTCAGGAGGGAACTGGTGTGCCTACTTTAGTGTAGGCAAAAGCAATAAATGACCATAACCATCTAGAAATGGTCTGCTTTGAAGCTGGCCAGCCTCTTTTATGTACATCATACAAAACCAAAAACAAGTCAGTTTTAGGAAACTCCTTCACTCTGTCCACATAAATGTGCAAAGCGCTAACAACATCCAATTTCTTTTGTTTGTCCCTATTCCTGACTTCCTCTGGAGGACTAAACACCGGAATCAAAATTTCCTGGTTTAAATGAAAGGTGGATACCACCTTAGGCAAAAGCTTAGGAACTGTTCTCAGCACAGCCCTATCATCATGGAACACCAAAAATGGAGACTTAAAAGACATTCAGATACATGCCTAGCAGACAAACAAAAAGGTCAGTTTCCAAGTCAGAAACTTAAGGTCAGCCAACCTTATCGGTTCAAAAGGTGGTTTCTGCAGAACAGATAACACCAGAGATAAATCCCAAGGAGCCACTGGTTGTCTATAAGAAGGCTTAAGATGGGTAACCACCTGAAGGAAGATATGCACCTCCGGTAACAAGGCCACCTTCTTTTGAAAGAAAATAGACAAGGCCGACAATTGCACCTTCAATGATTGAACGCATAATTCTGAGGAAAATCCATCCTGGAGAAACTCCATAAGTCTTGAAACTTTAAATCTAGGATGTGTGAACTTTTTGTCTCTCACACCACCTAATGTATGTCTTCCAAACTCTATAATAATTAGCTACAGAAACCGGTTTCCTTGCACTAATCATGGTTCGGATTACTGCGTCTGAGAAACCCTTCCTTTTTACGATGGAGGTTTCAAGAGTCAGGGCATCAAATTGAGCCGAGCTAGGTCCTGATGAAGGCCTGAGAAGGTCTGGGTGAAGTGGAAGATGCCACAACGCTGTAGACAAGCTCAGAATGTTGGAATACCAAGATCTCTTTGGCCAATCCGGTGCTACATGTATCAGAATGATGGTTGCTCCTTGCGTCCTCACTCTCTTGAGGACCTGTGCCAGCATGGAAAATGGCGGGAAGATGTTGAAATTCCAGGGCACTGTCATGGCATCTACCGCCCTTCAGGGTTACTTCCACGGGACAATCTTCGGGGTGGCAGAGTGATCGGCAAGGTGATCGGCAGTGTACACAGAGTCCTTTACACATTTCTCCACCTGTACCTTGGCGGCATCCTCAGAAAGGTGTAGGCTGAAGGGCTGCATCAACTTTGGCAAAGGACCAGCAGCCGAGAAGCCACAGTTTCAGACAAGCAGCACTACCGTAAGACTGGCAAGTTAGAGCTCGTATGGGCTCAGGCATTAAATTTGTTTCTCAAGTATTGATTGAAATTACATCCCCCTGCTAAATCTGGCTAGTATGAATGCTACTAACATTTGATTTACTAACCAACCAAGCTGTGAGAGAGCCAATAAACTACTGACTGTTTATTATAATCATCTTCCATACAAACAAAGGAATTCCAATAAAAATCAAAACCTGGACTAATTAAACTTCAGTAGAGAAAGTATTCATAACAGTTGCATTTTTCTGCTATGTTTTACTAACCAAATAACCCATGCATTACCTCATATTGAGTGGATAGTGGATAGAGTCAATTTTATTTAATTTTTAGAAGTTTTTTATGATTATTACCAGCCGGTGATTTGCGTGACTTATGCCAATTAATTGTTGTTATAAGTAATAAAAATGTTTTTATTAATATTATACTCCAAATCAGCACTGTCTTTCTCCTATCTTTGTGAATATCCTGGGAGCCTGTTGCCAGCCCGAAGAGGAGGGCATGAAATTGCAGAAGCAAATCGCCTATCGCGAAATGCAGCAAAGACTGATGTTTTTCGCATATAGGTATATGCAAGTAGGCTTCTTGAATGTCCACAGACACTAGGAATTCTCCCGGTTCCAAGCTCATGAGAACTGTTCTCAGAGATTCCATTCTGAAGTGATCCACCCACAAGTGGAGGTTCAGTGACTTCAGGTTCAGGATCGGTCTGAACGAGCCATCTGGTTTGGGCACCAAGAAAAGAATGGAGTAAAACACCTTCTTCCTTTCCTCTCGTGGTACCGGAATCACCACACCCTTCTCTGGGAGAGACTTCACTGCCCACAAAAGGGCCTTCCTTAAGCGTGCCTCCCTTGGTAAGGGTGTAGGAAAAAACATCTTTGGAGGAACGCCCCTCAGGTTGATCTTGTATCCTTGGGAAACCACATTGAGGACCCAAGGATCCTGAGTGGAGAGAGCCCAAGTGTACCGGTACAGCAGGAGACGACCCCCCCCACTCTGATTCCAGAATGGAGAACCTCCGGCCCATCATGTGGAGGGCTTCTCCTCTACCTTGGAAGCCTGCATTTTTGTGAAGGCACCAAAATGGGACTTGGGAGCTTTACCTTTTCCAGCATTAAATCTTCCTCTACCATCACCAAACTACTGGCGGATAGGATAAAACATCTTCTCCCTGCAGTGATCCATCCGGACCAAACAGGTTTCATAGTGGGCAGACATTCATCAGCCAATATACGCAAAGTACTGTCCGCTTCCCTTTGGCTACAATCAACCCCCGACCCACCCCCTTCCTATCTGCTCTCCTTAGACGCTGAGAAGGCGTTTGATATGGTCGCTTGGGACCATTTATTTCATACGCTTTCCAAATTTGGGTTCCCAGAAAAACTTATTTCTCTAATTCGTATGCTATACCTCCACTCTAACTCCAGACTTAAATGTAATGGTTATCTTTCCCCCCCTATAGAACTATCTAGAGGCACTAGACAGGGCTGCCCACTCTCCCCGCTTTTATTTGCATTAGCCATTGAGCCGCTGGCAATCGCACTTCGCTCACTCCAAGAGTTTCAAGGAGTGAAAATTGCTAATCATACTATAAAATTAGCATTGTTTGCAGACGACATGCTGCTTTTCATCTCTGACCCTCTTACCTCTATTCCAGCTATACTACAATTAATTAAATCTTTTGGCTTATTCTCAGGGTATAAAATAAATAAAGAAAAATCTGAACTACTGCCTTTGTCACACACTGCAGCCTCTTTCCTTTCCTCCCCGGAGGCATCCACACTTTCTATTTTAAAAATAAACAACATCAAATTAAAATATTTAGGTATTTATATCACTCCCTCACTAACCGACACTTATGCTACTAACTATACCCCAGTACTTCAAAGAGTCTCCAAGCTGCTAGATGCGTGGTCCTCTCTTCCTATTTCACTCATGGGAAGAGTGGCCGTCCTGAAAAGCATCATATTCCCCAAGATCTCTTACCTTATTCAGATGTTACCCTACTGCCTCTCCAAAGCTGACCTACGTCATTGCGACAAAATCTTCACGAAATTCCTTTGGGCAGGGAAAAGACCACGCATCGCACTGACAAAACTAAAACTACATAAAGATAAGGGAGGATTGGCAGTACCAGATATCCCAGCTTTTACCAAAGCAGTTGCCTTTAGATATGTCTTGGATTGGATACATGCCCGCTCTATTTACACCAACTACGCCTTAGAACAATCCTTGGCTGCTCCATATGATTTAAGAGCTCTATTACATACCCCAAAATCTAAATTACCACATGAAGCACGGTCCAACCCCTTATTTTGGAGTACATACCTAGCGTGGTGGTCAGTGAAGAAATCCTTAAAAAGAAATCCGGCCCACTCCAAATATATACCCCTCTGTGGCAACCCATGCTTCCCTCCGGCTATGGACAATGTGAAGTTCCAACACTGGCGGCAGAAGGGTATTGCATCTATCAAAGATGTGTTTGACCCGGGGAGCCACCTGATGTCTTTTACAGACCTAGCGAACAAATTCCAACTACCCCGGACTGAATTTTTTATGTACCTCCAAATGAGACATTATATACAGACCTTACCCAACCCCTTATTATTTATTATTATTTATTTATTAACAGTTTCTTATATAGCGCATACAAATTCCGCAGCGCTGTACAGAGCATAGTTATGAGCAAACACAAAACAAAATTACATTACAAGACAGTTTAGGACAAGTACATGGTTAATACAGATAGTTACATCAGGGGACAGGACACTGAAGCAATTATCAGGGTGGCAGTGGATTATATATTCTAAGAAAGGCACATGAGGAGAGAGGGCCCTGCCCGTGAGAGCTTACATTCTAAAGGGGAGGCTTAGACAGACAGGTATAACACAGAAGGGGGAGAGGTGGGCATAAACAGGTTAGGATGAGAGATGGTCAGGTTTTATGCAGGAGGGTCGGAAGAGGTCAGCTTAGTGTTTGATATTTTAAGTCTAAAAAAGCGATGGGTCATCAAAGAGTAGACAGCAGAGAGACAGTTGGAGATATGAGTTAGGATGGAAGGAGAGCGATCAGGAAACGAGGGGTAGATTTTAGTATTTCCGGCATAGTGGAAGTCGAGTGAACAAATAAGTTCACCCAGAGAGGACATGTAGAGATAGAGAAGAGGGCCAAGAATAAAATAATCAGGGACACCTACTCTCAATGGAACAGCAAGAGAGGTAAAGTCATAAGAGGTACAGCTGGGCATTTTCAAAACTGACAGTGCAAGTACAAGCATAAAGAGTGATATTCAAAAAGTTTTAGCAGATGGAGAAATGGTGATATCACAGCTGAATAGGCAGATTAAGCAGCCAGGAGTAGTGTGATGTGAGAATGAAGTGAGCTCACTCAAAGCAGTCTTGGTTTTCTGGGTTGCTGGTGTCTTTCTGATTCACTTTGATACGAAGATGTTAAGTTGGTTGGCAGTTTCTGTCCAGTTTAAGTCCAGAATAAGTCCAAGCTTTAATCTATGTAACGGTTTTCGCCCTACTTAAAAATATTCCTACTTTAAAATATGACAAACTAACAATAGTCAGCTTGCAATGGTCAGCAAGGCTGTGGTCAGCCTTGTGCTCACAATATATACTAAAAGCTGTTTAAGTTAATTGATTGAGACCCCACCCAGCCAGAGCCCCTTGCTGCCAGCCACCCTGACTGACCCTCTTACTTCACTATGTAACTTGACTGCTATTTCCCCATTTAGAACGCGCTACCTTTATTGGGATATTTTAGCAGGGGATGACCGTAAACTGTGGGCTCTTACGACAAATAGATGGGAGACAGATTTGCCCCCCACAACAGCGCCTCTGAACCTGACAAAAAAACTCTCCAATGTTCGTAAGGCATTACACTCAGTACGGGTTGGGATCATTTGGTCTATTGCATTATGGTAGAAAGTCATTAGGTCGAATCCATTAGGTCGACATGCTAAAAGGTCGATATGACTCTAGGTCAACATGGGAAAAGGTCGACATGATTCTAGGTCGAAAGGTCATTAGTTCGACAGGTCATTAGTTCGACAAGGTCATTAGTTCGACATTGTCTATGTCGACATTCACAAGGTCGACATGGGGTTTTTCACTGTTTTTTTTACCAGAATGTCAACACAGTCGACATGGACACAGTTTAAAGTGCACTGCATCCCCTCGCATCGCTCGCTGCGCTCGCAATGCGTCGGGCACGGTGCCTCGCTGCGCTCGGCACACTATTTTATTCTCCCACCACGCCCTAGTGGATGGTAGGGCATGAAATACCGCCTGTCGGCACATGTTGGCTCAAAAAACAGTGAAAAACTCCATGTCGACCTTGTGAATGTCGACATAGACAATGTCGAACTAATGACCTTGTCGAACTAATGACCTGTCGAACTAATGACCTTCCGAACTAGAATCATGTCGACCTTTTCCCATGTCGACCTAGAGTCATGTCGACCTTTTAGCATGTCGACCTAATGGATTCGACCTAATGACTGTCGACCATAATGCAGTAGACCAAATGACCGCATCCCCTCAGTACAATTACAGGAAACACATTTCAAATTTCTAAATCGAATTTTTATCACACCGGGACAGAGAAAACATATGGTCCCTTCTGAGACGGGCAACTGTCTGAAATGTGGGGCTCAGAACGCTCTGTATATGCATTGTTTCTGGACCTGCCCCAAGATAAAGAAATTCTGGTACAAGGTTCTGGGATACATTAACGCTACGTTCCACCTCAACCTTACACTAAACCCCAGAGCAATGCTCCTTCTTCATTTTGCAGGGTGGGGTATCCCAAGAGATAAAAAACACCTACTCCCTATATTATATGTTATCTTAACTTTGGGTAAGAAAATGATCCTATGTAACTGGATAATTAGGCAGCCCCCTAGACTAGACTCTCTAAAGACCCGCCTTCTTTATATCCTTTTTATGGAGCGACAATCTACCCTTCCTGACGTGGAGTCCAATGTACCACGCTTTTACAAAAAATGGGGCCCATTAATAGACTCACTGGAGGCGGACCAACAACAGAAAATTATGATGCTATTTAATTCCACATCCTGGGCTTTACTCCGCTGCATAGCCGATGAACCCTAACCTCATACTTCATTCCCCCTGACTCGTATCGAACAGATTTGTATATGGAATAATCCCTTTATTCGTCTGCCCGAAATAGAGATATATATTGTTTGAATAGACTGACTAAACTCTTTAGATGTTTTACTTTCCCTATGTCCCCCCACCTCCCTCCCCCCTCTCTCCCTTGTCTCTCTATGTGCCCCTCATATCGGGGCAAATGTTTAATGTCATATGTTGAGTTTTGAACAATGTTCTGGGATGGTTTCCCTTTACTTGGAATACGTATTGTTACCCAATATTTAATTACATCCTTCCATCTCTAGTTGATTGGATTAAACCCAAACTGATTGTACTATATCCAACGCTGGATGAGATGCCAATTATTGTATACTATATGCAAACGCAGTTACTGTACCCGTTATGCTCAACATTCTTTATGTTCATGTTTAATATGAAAAAATTCTTCAATAAATATATTTTCAAAAAAAAAAAAAAAAATCTTCCTCTACCAAACTTCCCTCTGGTTGAAGCCCCCCTCTAAAGGAGGGATGAAAGGATGAGCGAAAGGCAGCAAACCTAGAGGTTCCCTGTCTGTCTGCTGCTGTGGGGAGAAAGGTACTCTTTTCCCCTGTGTCCTGCTTTATGAGGGATTCTAATTTGGAATTAAAAAGCAATTCCCCTTTAAAAGCCAATGCTTAAAGAGACTTCTTGGACTCATTGTTGGCATCTCAAGCCTTAAGCCATAAGGCCCTCCTGGCCATCACGGAAATGGCCGACACCTTAGAGGCCATCTTGACTCCTTCTTTTACAGCCTCACAGGTGTATTCAGCCACCACATTCAACTTTTCTGCCAAGGCAAATGCTTCTGAATCCGGCTGAAGTAGTGCACACAGGTTATTTGCCCACACCATCATGGCCTTGGAGACCCAGGCAGAAGCAATAATAGAGTAAAACCAACACCTTCAAAAACTGCTTTTAAACAACCCTCTAACTTTTTATCCACATGATCCTTGAATGCAGCACCCCCTTGCACAGGCAAAGCAGTTGCTTTAGACAGCCTAGCAACCGGGGCATCTACCAGTGGGACTTTTTCCCACAATTTGACATGCTCTTCTGGCATGGGGTACAGGCTCAATTTTTTTAATAAAAAACCAAACCCCTAGCTACTCTAATGCATGGCTACTCCAGCAGCCCTTCAGCATAGTACCCACTCCGGTGGGCAGCTAAAACAAACTGGGGAATGCTGGGATGCAGAAGGGAGGAGCCGGCCTCTCTGAAAGCTTTAGCCTAGGTGCCTGGCTCCTTTGACCTGTGTCACCAGGATGGATGAAAGAGAAAAAAGTTTTTTTTTTATAAAAGCACTACTAAGGAAATATGTATGTAACTAGGGTACTTGTTTCCTAGCACGGCCACAATCGGGATTGGTCGCGGCTCTTATTTAGTGCACTTTAAGGGCCGCGATCACCCCCGATGGACGCGATTCTCTTGATTTTTGCCAATCTTGTGTATCGTGTACCATGCTTCAATTACCGCGACACGACCGACGCGATAATTGAAGATTTTCCTGAAATCGGGTGGATTACCAGATATCGGTCCCATCGGGAGCACTAAATGACAGGATTTATTGTCCCCGACGCGACCGACGCGATAATTGAAGCATTCACCGATATCGGGTGTTTTAACATATATCGGTCCCATCGGGAGCACTAAATGTCAGTATTCAATGCCCCCGACGCGACCGACGCGATTTTTTTATCAAAAGCAGCCATTTTATGGTTTTACATGGCTGCTTCCAATACAACCCCACATTTACACCCACATTTACAAGTTGCACCCTATCTTTAACTACACCTCAACTATCGGTCCCATCGGGAGCTTTCTTTTATCGAAAGCAGCCATTTTATGGTTTTACATGGCTGCTTCCAATACAACCCCACATTTACACCCACATTTACAAGTTGCACCCTATTTTTAACTCCACCTCAACTATCGGTCCCATTGGGAGCTTTCTTTTATCGAAAGCAGCCATTTTATGGTTTTACATGGCTGCTTCCAATACAACCCCACATTTACACCCACATTTACAAGTTGCACCCTATCTTTAACTCCACCTCAACTATCGGTCCCATCGGGAGCACTGAATGTCAGTATTCAATGCCCCTGACGCGAGCGATGAAATGTTTTTTATTGCAAGCACCCATTTACAATTTACACACTATTTAAAACTACACCTGAACTATCGGTCCCATCGGGAGCACTGAATGTCATTATTCAATGGCCCTGATGCGAGCGACGCAATGTTTTTTATTGCAAGCACCCATTTACAATTTACACACTATTTAAAACTACACCGGAACTATTGTTCCCATCGGGAGCACTGAATGTCATTATTCAATGGCCCTGATGCGAGCGACGCAATATTTTCTATTGCAAGCACCCATCTCATGGTTTCACATGGCTGCTTCAAATTTAAACACACATTTACACCCTAAATAATAAATGACACGACACATGATAATAGATTTCAACACTTTTATTTAAAAGTTGATTTTTTTTTACGTTTTCTTTTTTGTAACGTATTGAACTAAATTTTTTTTTTTTCCTTTATTTTGTTTTTTACGGGAAAAAATTTGAAGAACATAACATACAAAAAAATAAATAAATAAAAATATTATGTTTTTTTTCTTTTTTTTTTGTCTTTTTTTTTGTCTTTTTTGTATTTTTTAACAATATAACTGTCATTTTATTTATATTTTTTGTCATTTTTCTTTTTGATATTTTTTTTTTCTTTTTTAACAATATGAATGTCTTTCAGACACAAAATACAAACTCAGAAGAAGTTGATCGATCAGTACAAAGAGAATAGATGCCTGGCTATCACAACCAGGCAAATTGAAATGAGGCGTGGGAAGATCACGGCACACTCCAAAACAGTGCCCACTAATGCAAACAATCACATGAATCCAAAAGAAGTTACAAATATGCAGAACAGTGGTTAGTGAAGGAGCAAAACTAGTACAGCCATCGCAAAATTCAGGAAGACCGCACTGCAACGTTCACCAACCAAAATTGTAGTACATGACTAAAAACTAATTATTGTAGAGTACTCAGAAAGGAAGAGAAACAAGAACATTGCTGCCAAATTATAAATTAAAAGTCAAATTAGCCGAATTAATAATTTGAATAACGCTCTTCGCCTGGGGTGGGGGGCTGCACATTCCGCAATGCGGAGTACACAGCACCAGGCAAAGCCGAGGGATCAGTGGGAGGTGGCATAGGGGGTCCCGGCGCATAGTAAGGGGCAGGCGGAGGAGCAACCGGCGCACTGAACATGGGGGGGTGATGTGGGTGTGGGCGTGGTGGCTGTCTGTGCGCATTGCGGCATGACGTTCCGTTGCAGTCAGCACAGATATCATCCTCTGCTGCCTGCAACATCAGGCCATACAGCACACGCTTAAAGTGGTGTTGTGTTGACCCCTTCCACTTTCGCATTTCTGCGCAGACATGATTCGTGAACATTTTGCAGTCATCTGGGGGATTGTTTACTGCTTCCTCCTTGTATGGGCAGCAATATTCCTGGCCGGTAGCAGCAGGTCTTGTCGCCCGTCTCCTTCTACGCCTCCTGGGGGGAGCTGATGAGGTGCTCGCCACCACAGGAGGCGCCACCTCCGACAACGACTCACCCTGCTGCGACGACTCAGAGGGAACTGCTACGTCAGCACTCTCCTGTGCAGTGGATGAAGAGTCTTCATCCGTAGCAGTTCCCTCTGCTTCCCTCCTTCCTTGCTCCTCCACAATAAAGAGCATACGGTCGTAGTACCACAACTTCGGCTGGTACACATCTGCAGGGTCAGTTCCTGAAGATCGCGACTGCTGGACCCGATTGTGCTCCTTCACCAGCACTGTCCGCATATTAGTGAACTTCTTTCGGACCCACGTGACGTCTGCATTAGGGACACGTCTCAAAGCGTAGGCCGAGATCTTCCCAAAGGCCTCATTCCTCTTTGCCTGGTTGTGAAAATCTATGTGATCTTGTCGCCACAGACATCTATTCTCTTTGTAGAGATCGATCAACTTCTTCATGATGCTTCTATCAACCTGACGGGCCATTCTGTAAAAAAAAAAAAAAAATTAGGTTTACACTATTAAAATGAACGCACTGCACTGTTATTCATTAACACACTACAAAAAAACCACTAATATTTACCTCAGTCAGTAGCAGGTGTAAAAAAAAAAGAGTTTTAAACTAATTCCCCTAAAGGGCCAAAAAATCACAATCAAACTGAAATAGAAACCGCAAAAAAAAAAAGCTTTTATCTGAGATATTGATAGCATATGATACAATAAATGCAATTTACACCACATTTGACAACAGAAGTAATTATATATTTGTGTCCCTCCACTATACACACGCACCCGAAGCGTTGCAAGCGCAGTGAGCCCCGCGAGGGGAAGCAAATACCTTCACAGGTAAACGCATCCCTTCGCGGGCTTCACAAGTGTCCACATCAACACGGACACCTGTGAAGCCCGCGAAGAGACGCGCTTACCTGTGAAGGTATCCGCGTCCCCTCGCGGGGCTCGCTGCGCTCGCCACGCTTCGGGCTCGGTGGCTCGCTGCGCTCGCCACACTATTATATTCTCAACTCCACGCCGACGTGGATAGTAGGGCATGAAAAGGTCGGAGGACGCGTACCGCCGCCCCTCGCGGGGCTCGCTGCGCTCGCCACGCTTCGGGTTCACGTGGATAGTGGGGCTGGTACACTGTGAAAAAAAGTCATTTTGGGTACATTAACAAATTAATTAGAAGCACAATTTAAGCACAACTCACATTATTCTCTGCAAAAATGGAATTAGATTCCTTTCAGGTGTTAATTCACCGATAACCGCAACTGCAATTCCACAAAACAGATAAAAAAAAATCAATAATCAAACTGGAATGACATACAAATCCACCCCCACTATCCACGTGAACCCGAAGCGTGGCGAGCGCAGCGAGCCCCGCGAGGGGCGGCGGTACGCGTCCTCCGACCTTTTCACGCCCTACTATCCACGTCGGCGTGGAGTTGAGAATATAATAGTGTGGCGAGCGCAGCGAGCCACCGAGCCCGAAGCGTGGCGAGCGCAGCGAGCCCCGCGAGGGGACGCGGATACCTTCACAGGTAAGCGCGTCTCTTCGCGGGCTTCACAGGTGTCCACATCACCACGGACACCTGTGAAGCCCGCGAGGGGACGCGCTTACCTGTGAAGGTATCCGCGTCCCCTCGCGGGGCTCGCTGCGCTCGCCACGCTTCGGGCTCGGTGGCTCGCTGCGCTCGCCACACTATTATATTCTCAACTCCACGCCGACGTGGATAGTAGGGCATGAAAAGGTCGGAGGACGCGTACCGCCGCCCCTCGCGGGGCTCGCTGCGCTCGCCACGCTTCGGGTTCACGTGGATAGTGGGGCTGGTACACTGTGAAAAAAAGTCATTTTGGGTACATTAACAAATTAATTAGAAGCACAATTTAAGCACAACTCACATTATTCTCTGCAAAAATGGAATTAGATTCCTTTCAGGTGTTAATTCACCGATAACCGCAACTGCAATTCCACAAAACAGATAAAAAAAACATCAATAATCAAACTGGAATGACATACAAATCCACCCCCACTATCCACGTGAACCCGAAGCGTGGCGAGCGCAGCGAGCCCCGCGAGGGGCGGCGGTACGCGTCCTCCGACCTTTTCATGCCCTACTATCCACGTCGGCGTGGAGTTGAGAATATAATAGTGTGGCGAGCGCAGCGAGCCACCGAGCCCGAAGCGTGGCGAGCGCAGCGAGCCCCGCGAGGGGACGCGGATACCTTCACAGGTAAGCGCGTCTCTTCGCGGGCTTCACAGGTGTCCACATCACCACGGACACCTGTGAAGCCCGCGAGGGGACGCGCTTACCTGTGAAGGTATCCGCGTCCCCTCGCGGGGCTCGCTGCGCTCGCCACGCTTCGGGCTCGGTGGCTCGCTGCGCTCGCCACACTATTATATTCTCAACTCCACGCCGACGTGGATAGTAGGGCATGAAAAGGTCGGAGGACACGTACCGCCGCCCCTCGCGGGGCTCGCTGCGCTCGCCACGCTTCGGGTTCACGTGGATAGTGGGGGTGGTGTTAACAATTGTGGGGTCCATTTCACACTTCAATTACCAACCACTTTACATGCACATTACTATAAAGTAGACACAGCATACTGCCTGCTGCACCATTTCAATAACAAGCACAACACACCTCAAACTGCTCTATTTAACAAATATGTACCAAGAAATCATTACAGTCTATGTCACCATGCATTACTATCAGAAACAACAGACTATTTTTTATGTATTATAACACACAGTACATCATTTCCAGGCACATGATATTCTCTGCACATAAACCTGTGTTATCCATATTATCATTATTGCCATGACACTAAAGTCATACACTTCATAAACTACTGCACATAAACACTTTATAGCTATTTAGATAAGCACTACCCCTTGAACATAAGCATTATCCACTCTATACAGCCAATGATAAACCCCTAATCCTCAAACAAATGATATATGAAGGACACATGTATAACCACAGTAAGCGCCCCTACCCCTCCAAATCCCCCCCCCCACCCCACCCCCACCCCACCCCCACCCTCCTAAGCCTGTATATATTGTTCACAAACCCAAAGGCCCACCTATGCTCAGTAAGTCTGTAAATCTACTTACTGTTTTATGCAGGGGCAGGGAGACAGACACAGCTGCTGCGTAGTGCTCACTGATTACCATCAAAATGGCTGCTGATGTCCTTCCCCAGAGTGCTTTTGGCGCTTTTTTTCCGGCAGGCAGAAAAATCGCGTCGGTCGGGCGGTGATGTTACGCTCACGACAATGCATAAGACCGACCGACGCGATATTTCTTTGTATATTGACGGTGTAGCGCGTAATACAGGGAGTTACTTTGCAATTGATCGGTCGCGTCGGTCGGAGCCATTGTAAAATGCTCCCGACGCGACGGACATGTTAAGAACAGTATTAAGCACTGTATAGTGCTTATACTTATCGGTCGCGTCGGTCGGAGCCATTGTAAAATGCTCCCGACGCGACGGACATGTTAAGAACAGTATTAAGCACTGTATAGTGCTTATACTGATCGGTCGCGTCGGTCGGAGCCGTTGTAAAACGGCCCCGACGCGACGGACATGTTAAGATCTTGATTAAGCACTATACAGTGCTTAATCAAGTACATGTCACGTCGGTCGGCAGCATTGAGCTGTTAAGCTCACAGTACATTGCGGCCGACGCGATATGCTTTTAAACATGTCAACATGTGTATCATGTCGACATGTCGACTAAACATGTCAACTTCAAGTTGATCATGCTTAGTATGCTTAAAAAAAGTGGTTCTCTGTGTCCAAACCATGGTGAGGGCCCCAAGCCCCAGAAGCCTATGAAAATTATAATGTTAATAACCCACACAGGCTTCTTGGGGTTTGCTGCGCTTACCACGATTTTGACTTAGTGCTCCACTACACTCACCGCGCTCCAAAAATTATTTGGATAGTGGTGGTGTGACTCCATAGCATTCATCCATCACAAATCATTCACCTGAGACAAGAAACACAAGTGTTTTAAAAGCATTTTTGAAAATTTACTTTTGAAATGAAAATATAAAAACTGTATATAATCAATGGCAAACAAAACATATGACATGAGCATTAATGGGGGAAACAGAAATGGGGGTAAATCTCAAGAGTCCTTGGGCAATAAAGTCAGGGCAATTAGTATGCGGGCAAAAGGGTTCTCTTGTCCCAGGCTCTTTCGCCACATGAATTCTTCCAGATAGCTCTGGAGCATATGCCTGGCGGTGCCCCTGTGGCGTTTATTCCGCCACTTACATGCCCCCCACATCCGTTCAACATTCTGGGTATGAACCCCTGTTGTAGGGTCTACAAAGTTATAACGGTGATTCACCTGGGCATGTTCATATCCTGCAGCATTCAGCTGGGCCGTACTGTATGCTCTCCAGCAATCAGTGTACACATGAGAGCCCGGCTCCACAAACTGCAGGATAGCTTCCATGAGGGTGTTGGCATCCCGAGTGGCAACCTTGGTGGCGAAACATTGGCCAGTTTCTCTGCATATGCCACCAAATACCCATTGCTGAGGCAGAACTCGTCCAACATTGGCTTGCCTTTTGACGAAGAGGGTCTCATCCACCTCAACGATCATGCCGGGACCTCCGATCCGGCACTGCGGCTGCGCCATGAGGTCCAGCAGGCAGGCCTCCCTCATGTACTTATTGTACAGGACAGCCGTCTTCTTAGAGAGGGACAAATTCTTCTCGCAGTAGTCAATGCTGGTAAATTCCTGCACCCAGGAAAATATGAAGCGGACCAGCGTAGAGAAAGGCAAACGACAGCCAGGAAAGAACAGTCCTGCTCTCAGACTCCTCTTCAAACGGCAGTCCCTCACGTTACAGCGCCACATGGTCTCCTTCAAATTCAGCCGCATCGGATGACCATTGTCGCACGTAGCCTCTGATGGCAGCAGATGATGGCGCTGCAGAAACGCCACTGCCTCCTCCTCACTTGTAGGCAGTGAGAACATATTCACCTCAGCCATCTCAGAGGTCTTGAAATCACCCACAGAGCACTCCGCAGCAGACCAATACACAGCTCAGGACTAAAGATCAGCACGGCTCAGGGTCAGGATCAGCAGAAATCAATCAGAAGTCAATCGCAGAATAATCAGGATCAGCAATAATCCACTCGATGAACAGCAATCCGCAGCACAAGGCTCAGGATCAACAGCAAATGGTATTCAAAGCACAAGATCAATCAGGGAGATATCACCAGCAAAGGATCAATCGTCCAAGAAATCACTAGCAACTGAATACACGTCTCACTCCTACCGAGACAAACCCACAAAGGCAGTAGGGGAAATAATAACAGAAGGGGCTGTCAAAGTAAGGGGCCGGACTATCACAGTAAATATTGACATTGACGCTGTAACTGAGCAGATTACAGAGGGAAGATTTCATATTGACATAGAAACACACATTCCAACACATTAAAACATATGTTACTAGGTAGATTTTATAGGGGGATGGACTATATAGATTAATTGGGCCTATTAAAAAGGGCCTAAACAGCGGGAAAATCGTTGGGCCAATGGGACAGATGAAAATCGTGTGCATCGTGAGCATCGGGGTGTTTTCCTTAAACATGCGACGCGACCGACGCGATTTAATACAAAGATCGTGAGAAAATAAGTAAATCGGTAGTATCGCGTCGGTCGGGGGTACACAATTTAAAGGGCCCCGACTCAATCAACAAGATGCCGATATGAATAACGACGCATAAAAAATACATCGTGAGTACATAACTATATCGGGGGTATCTTATCGGTCAGGAGCATCGTTACCTTACCAAAAAACCACCGATGCGACGCGATGCTCAAGACTCTCAAGATTGATATCGGTGTGGCCGTGCTAGGAAACAAGTACCGTAACTAGCACTAAATATGAGCAAGAAAATGATTGCTGGGCATTTAAATTCAGTGTCTGAGATTGTACACAAACTTTGTTTCATGTTTTAAAACCTTGTTTTATGTACAAATAATAATTTGTGTGTATTTCATGTGCTTAATCATTGAATTATAAAAATATTCTAAAATATGGAAGAATCCGTTATCCAAAAGTCTTCTGGTCCCAAGCATTTTGTATACGGCATACTCAACCTGTACTGTCATATTGCTAATAATCTACAGTAATTTAAGAACTTTGTGATACACAATCCAACATGGAAAAAGGTTGGCTTGCGTTTTTCCTTTTTTTGGGGTGTCAATGTTGACATAGGTGGCCATTACCCTATTAGTGTACTGTGTCCCCTTGTATGGCTCACTGTGCTCACAATGCTTTGGGTACAGTGTCTCACTGCACTCGGCACACTATTAAATTCTCCCTCTATGTAGTAAGTATGAACAAGTTGGTTTAAAAAATAAAATCATGAAAAACGCATGTTGTCCTTTTGCTTGTGTCGATGTTTTGACCATAACGACCTAATGCATGTCTACCTTTTTCATATAACCACATACCAATAAATTGAGTATATTATGTGGGATAGATTTACCATATGCTTATACTTTACAGAATGTACAGAGTATAAATATAATGCTTATTTCTGATTATAGCTCATATCTCTAATGCCATGTTCATACTGCTCTTGTGAAATACCCAGCTTTTACCTGGCATTGTAATTCTGAGGACTGCACCAACGGACCCCCATTCTCCCTGCTAAAGCAAAAATTCCCAGGTGAAGCATTTGTACCCGGTAATTTGTCTTTTAACAAGGATTTTTCTTTGTGTGTGAACAGATCAACCCGTGTCTGCATACCCGTGTCTCAAACCCGGGTAAAAAGCAGGGTTGGAGACCTGGGAATTTCCACACGGGTTGACACGTTCACACTGAAAAAAAAAACCTGTGTTAAAAGGCAAATGACTGTGTCAGCATGCTAGACTTGTGGATTTGCTTAGCAGTGAGAACGGGGTATAATGGCTCTTGAACTTCCTAAATCAAATTATTCCCTCCAGTTTGAAAAACAGTGAAGGCATGAGATAGGAAACTGATGCCAGCAATGACATGATTGAGAACAAAGTTGCTGATTACAGTAGGTTGCCCTGCACTTCCTGACTGCAAATTGTATATTGTATATTGTATATAAGAATTGTATATAATATATACTGCCAGTTGTTACTATATGTTACTATTTGGAATTGTGTGTGCATTCAAGTAGGTGTTGTCAAAATCATAAAGCTCTACCAAGGTATACAGTCAAACACATATTGTATAATATTTGCTGTTGTAAATTGTGTTCAAGTTAATGATATAAACAGAGCACAGTTCAAGGCTAAACCTGTCAGTCAAGCAGAATACATAAATTGGGGATTATTTTAGCCATTTTACTTTCAATTAATATTGCACTGGTAATGCACAAACCAATTAAGTCTTATTGAGCTTTAAATGATGAGAATTCTCCTGTTCTTATGTATTAACCCTGCTTGAGTTGACATCTAGATAACCTGTGAAGTATTAGTCTTACCACTTGAGTGAATTCCTAATTTTAATTATGTAAAGCAAACAACAATATTGCAACTAAGCCTTCAGACGTTAAATAAAATGTGCTGAAAGGAGTGAAAGAGGTAATTCTGTTGAATCACTACGTTAACAGGAACATTTTTCTATATATTAGTGTATATTAAAATACTATCAGAAACAATGTTCTATTACACTGAAAAGGAAATGTTATGAAATATAACTCACCAACGATTTGCAAATTACCTAGAATACTAATCCCCCCCTTTTTTTTTTGCTGAGCCCACTTTGGCACTTTGGGTTTTTTTTATGTTTCACCATCAAAACCAGTAATTATAGTATTTATGTTCTACTCCCACAATTTTATTTCTTTTTTTTTTTTTTTTTTTTTATTGAGACATTACATATATATTATACAACAAACATATTGTATTCCAAAATACAGGGGCGTAACTAACTATTTAGCGCCCCCCCGCCGCACGTGGGGGGGCGCCCCCCCCCGCCGCACCTAACCTGCCCCCCCTTCTTACCCGCGGTCTGCGTCTCGCCCGGCTCTCTGTCGGGACCTTCCTGACGTCACGGTCCCGGCCGGCTCCTGCTGCTACAATGAAAACGGACTCTTAGAAAATGGCTGCCCCCATACTGCAGACAGAAAACTGTCTGCAGTATGGGGGCAGCCATTTTCTAATTGTCAGTTTTCATTGCAGCAGGAGCCGGCCGGGACCGTGACGTCAGGAAGGTCCCGACAGAGAGCCGGGCGAGACTGCAGGTAACTATAGCCCCGCAGCCCCCCCGGCGGCGCCCCCAATTTCTCTGCGCCCCCCGCCACCGCGGGGGCTGCGGAGCTATAGTTACGCCACTGCCAATATATGAAGTCCAAATAAACATAGAGCATATTGAATAGCACTTTCATTGCATATATTTTGTCTAACCATCACATAAAACATTCAACAATTTATTTTCTATTGATATTTTTATGGTAAATATACTCTAGCAACCAATTAGAATTTGTCTATTATCTATCATTAATCTAGGATGCAATATAGAAAAGATAGACAGAATCTGATTGTTTGCTATGGACAACATCACCTGTTTTCATGTTTAGAAGGTATAGTAAATGTATCTCTTAATATCCCCCCCAACATGTTGACCTTTTGAATGTCGACCTTCCCATTGTCGACCTAATGCCTTTGTCAACTTTCCAACCCTGTCGACCTTAGCCATGTTGACCTATTAAAAGAAAGGTTTTACCCGGGTCAGGCCTAGGTTTCTGGGTAGTGTGAACGCGCAATCCGGGATGAATGCCGCAGGTCATGTTCACACTATAGGGAGCGCTGTTTCCTCACCCTCCCAATGATGTGCCGGTGCTCTGCCTCATCCCCTGTTGACATTGGTGACCCATCTTATTGCCTTGTCTCTATGGGGAGCTTCACCTTGCAAATGCAGGTCGCTCCCCAGGTGGACCAGTGCTCAAATCCTGGGGATGACCCGCATTTGCAATGTGAAAGGGGTGTAATTTTGTTTTCTTATCCACCATCTCCTAGTATTTCTGCAGTGCACTTTGATATTGTCTGGTGATCACTAGATAATAATCACTAGGTGGCCACATCATATGAAATAAGGGACTCACCTTTAAGTTTACTGAAGCCAGAATGATAGTTGCTAATCCATCCTTCAACTATATTTAGATTTTTGCAGGGCAGGAGTATTCTTTAGTAATAACACATGATCAAGGGAGAAAACATTTTAAAGGTCACATTGATTTAAACTAAGGATGCAATGTATTTCAGTGAAGGATATTCCTTACTCTGTGGGTGCTAGATGAGAGAGACACATGGACTCTGATTAGGAGTGGAAAAGATGGCACCGAGTGCCATTCTATAAATCCACCCCAGCTGGATTGAATATAGAAATAGAACTGAACGCATTCCTATAAAAGAAAAAAACGGACTCAGAATATCTTCACATCAAAATTTTACTACCAACACACTTAGAATTCCGAAGCACATGGTTACTACCAAATTTTAGAAACTTCCTGTTTTTAACCTCCACCTTTTTGAATAAAGTTTTGTGTAAAAAAAGAAGGAAAAACTGAATAAATAGAGGGAAGTAACTACAGGGGAGCATCCTTTTGCAAAGAGCGCATGCTCGAAACACATTGGATTGCTGACCGTTGACGACCTCCAGTGTAGGCAGCCGAACTTCCAGTCAGACGGAGAAGATGGGATGGGACCACATGCCACTGCACAGCAGCAAGCTGCCAGACAGAAATCAATACTCTGAGATCCCCTACAAGTCCAGAAGAGGACACAAAGGTATTATAGGGATAGTTTAGCATACTGGAAACCTCAAGGAAACGGATTTCCTCACCCATGTACCCTCACCAACCATTGAAACAAGAGCTGATAAACATCCGCCCTTATAAAAATATTGTGTTTTTATTTTATTTTAGGTACCATTCTTCAGCAGTTTAATTGTTTTTAGTTTTTCCTCATTTTATATAAGACAAGCTCTCTTTTTCTATATATCAGTAAGACGCAGGTAGCGAGAGACTCAAACCATGCGAGGGGACGCAGTACACTTATTTGGAGTCCACATGATGAGATCAATGCATTGACACAATAAATTGACACGTGTTGACCATTTTCATGCCAACCTTTTGCTTGTGTTGATATTTTGTCTATGTCAACCTTGTGCATGTTGACCCTTTGGTGTTGGCCTATTATCTGTCAACTTGGACACTACTGACCATTTATATCATACCTATTTCTAGTATAAAGGAGCTAATACTGTAGCTAACATGGCTATAGATGAAGCATACGGCATACTTTTTCACAATGTATACAATAGACTAATGATGACCAGTCACATCTTACCCAGGGCTTAAAGTGCTCATGTAGAGGTGGGGCACTCCATTTCTCTATGCCACCTAATTAAGCCCTCCACTCCCCCCATTAGGCAGTGACGGGGACAGTGGTTGCGTTTTTGGCATCCCCCCTGCAAACTCGAATGCTTTTCTGTGAGAGTTACTGTGCAGGGCCAATGTAGAGGTTACATTGTTCCATCTCACATTAGAGTTCCACCCTGTTCCCCCTCACTTTAATCACTGGTCTTGCCTCCCATTACTATTTTATTCCTGTCCTATTGCAGAGTAAAAAAAAATTCAGACACTCCTCCTAGGAATCCATAATATACTACACTGCCATACTTCCAATACATAAAAGAGTAAAATTAATGATTAGGGTTTCACAAGTTGTGGCCCATATGGCCATATATATATATATATATAGATTTAAGGATATAATTTTGCAAAGTTTGTCATAGATGGAGTAACTTGCATGAACAACTGTAAGATGTATGTTAAGTTAAGGCAGGCATGTCCAAACTGTGGCCATCCAGCTGTTGTGAAACTACACACCCCAGCATACCTTGCCATAGTTTTAGCATTCCCTAATCGCAAAACTGTGGCAAGGCATGATGGGACTTGTAGTTTTACAACATCTGGAGGGCTATAGTTTGGACATGCCTGAGTTAAGGTATCATTAGAGTACAGTAATGTACTATATGTTAGTGCAGTACATTTGGAACAAGGAAGAATGTTAAATACTGTACATATTGGATCACCCCTAAATTTAGAAACGTGCTTGTTCCGTCTGATCTCCATTCAGTTAATTTTACTGAATATAATGGTTGTAAATTCTTATTTTAAAAAAAGTACTTAAACATATTAGGCATTAAATGCAGATAACTGTTATTTGGTAATTGGGTACTCAAAATTAAGAGTTTGTATGGATATAAAAGTTTGAAAAATGATTTCGATTATACGTTTTTTTTTTTCAATTAATTTTCAGATTAGTTTTCCAAAAGCTACTGTTTTTTTAATGCCAACGGGCATTTTTTTCCCCATATGCTAAATTCTGACATTATAAGATGCTTCCCACTTAATAGGCTTCATACTTTTATAAGAGGATTATGTGTAATTCTAAATACAGGTTAATGCTTATACTGGCCTCTGAATATCAATCAATATCTTTTTTTTTTTTTTACATATTTGCTTTACATTTATATGTAACACAGTGAATGATGCAATTTTCATAAGGCTGAGAAAAAATGCTCTGTTACTCATAATTGTTCCATAAAATTATTTACTTGCATATCATGTGAATGTATTTACTTCCGGTAATGTTTCCAGCTGTTTCATTTTCATTATATTTAATGAACCCAGCACATAATTCTCAACATGTAAAAGTATTTAAAAATGAGAATAAATTTAAAGCTTTTCATGTATGTCATTAATTTTTCCTTCAAATGTTTTACTTGGAACTATGGGCCTAATTCTAGGTCACTCTTAGAGGCAAATTCCTTCGTAGCTGGACAAAACCATGTGCACTGCAGGGAGGCAGATGTAACAGGTGCAGAGAGATTTAGATTTGGGTGAGTTATTTTGTTTCTGTGCAGGGAAAATACTACCTGCTTTAGTTTTACACTGCAATATAGATCTCACTTTGAAGAGAAACCCCAACCAAATCTAATTACCTTTGCACATGTTACATCTGCCCCACCTGCAGTGCACCTAGTTTTGTCCAGCTAAGAACGAATTTGCCTCTGAGAGTGAACTAGAATAAGGCCCTTTATGTAAAAATGTAACATTCCAAAAGACATCTGAAAACATTTGATATATTTGACACTTCCTTTATGTTTTGTTGCCACTAAAATAGTTTACATGCATGTTTGAATTACTTTAGAGTTGCAACCCGATATGATATAGCAAACATCTTGTAAAACATTACCAAAAAATAGAAACTGCAACTTTCCATTTTGTAAATTTCTTTGTAAACTTAAGGTACATACACATTAGACAACATTTTAAATGATATGCAGTATAATGACCATCATTAATAATATTTTTGCGCACTTAATCTAGTCGGTATGCACTATATTGTTGACGATGCACGCTCCCACTGGCGGGTCATTGATGACCCCTCTGTTGTCTGTACATGCGGCTCAATCCTTTTTTCAAACCTGGTTGCACGAGTGCAATTTTGCAGAGTGAGCGATCATCGATTGTTGTGTATGCAGACGGATCATAGCTCACATGAGTGAGGCCATTCTGCAATAAAATCCTGCTACCTTTTTTTATTGCTGCCTATACACTAGTTGATTGACAGGAAGCCAGCATTTATGGGTGGTAACTGTCTGTTTTCTTTGAGTATCTGGGAAAATGCTGGCATGCCCCGTTGATTGAGGGAAAATCATCTGATGTCCCCTGTGCACCTCCTCACAGCTGCCTGGGTGCCTTAGCTGGTGTTCCAAACACCACATGGATTAGGTGAGTGAAGTAATTGTAAAGAAATTCAACACCTACACCAATCATTTTCCTCTGTGCGCCCAGGGTCCTTACCAGAGGCGTAGTGAGCCCGGAGCCGGCAGAGCACACGCTCCGGGCGCCGGAGCTTTGCCGGCACCGCCAGCTCGCTCGCCCGCTGTGTCCGGGAGAGACGTGCTGCTATGTAAAATTCACGTCTCACGCTGGACCACTAGCCAATGGGCGCTCGCGGTCCAGCAGCCAATAAACTGGTGGCTGCTGGACTGCGAGCGCCTATTGGCTAGCAATCCAGCGGGAGATATGAATTTTACATAGCAGCACTTCTCTCTGAGTCTCTCCCGGACACTGCGGGGAGGGTGGACTCAGGATGCAGCACAGGCAGGGGTGACGGGTGAGGTGAGTGGCTAACCGGTGGCTGGCTGGCTAAGTAAGCTGCGAGCATCCTCCCACCCTGCTGAACCCACCTTTGCACCCTGTTGCACCCACCGTTGCACCCACCTTGGTGCACACTAGTGCAAACCCACCCTGCTGCACACTAGTGCAAACCCACCCTGCTGCACATTACTGCAACCCACCCTGCTGCACCCACCCTGATGCACACTACTGCACCCACCCTCCCACACACACCCTCCCACCCTGCTGCACCCTACTGCACCCACCCACCCTGCTGCACACTACTGCACCCACCTACTGTACCCTGCTGCATACTAACGCTCCCACCCTCCCTCCCTGCTGCACACCACCGGCGGTGCATTGAATTGAAAATAGCGGCCGGGAGCAGGCCGCTGCACAGTTCTGTCCCCCTTGAAAACGAGCAAATTCAGTCCCCCTTGGCATTGAGCATGAAGCCCCTTGGCATCGAGCATGAAGCCCCTTAGCATTGAGCATGAAGCCCCTTGGCATCGAGCATGAAGCCCCTGGCATTGAGCATGTAGGTAAGTGGTACTTATGTGTCAAATGTGTAATGGGCATTATGGTGTGTTATATATTATGCAATGGGCATTGCGGTGTGTTATATAGTATGTCATGGGCATTGCGGTGTGTTATATGGTATGTCATGGACATTGCGGAGTGTTATATGGTATGTCATGGGCATTGCAGAGTGTTATATGGTATGTCATGGGCATTGCGGAGTGTTATATAGTATGTCATGGGCCTTGCGGAGTGTTATATAGTATGTCATGGGCATTGCGGAGTGTTAAATAGTATGTAATGGGCATTGCGGAGTGTTAAATAGTATGTCATGGGCATTGCGGAGTGTTATATAGTATGTTGTGGGCATTGCGGAGTGTTATATAGTATGTCGTGGGCATTGTGGAGTGTCATATAGTATGTCGTGGGCATCATGTGTGGCCTTATGTGTAATTGACATTATGGCATGTGGCTTTATGTGTAATTGGAATTACAAAGTTTACTAAATTGTGCAATGGGCATTACGGTGTGTGGTATAATGTTGGTCCGTGCCCACTTTTCACTGCGCAGGAGCCTCATCTACTACAAATTGGGGGGGGGAGGGGGCGCGAAACATGCTCTTGCTCCGGGCGCTGTGGCACCTAGCTACACCACTGGTCCTTACAGTTATTTCACTCACCTGATGTCAGCTACAGCCTGATCTGTCTGCTTCTAATCAAACCCGTTAAGTAAGTCCTGGGCTATGCACAGACTGCATAGAGTAGAGAAATCTTTAGATTGTGAGCTGCTTGCATACGGATTTGCAGCTAACGACCGATCCAGCTAATTTCACAGGATAAGCAATTTTCAGGCTTGCACAGGGCAGGATTTCATTCAGACTGGGCCTCGGCTATCTAATCGCAGGGTGATCACATGATGCTGCTAAATTGCGCTTCAGGAATCAGGTCTGAATAACCCCTATATCATTAACAACAGGATGCTCTTGGATGTGGCCACTGAAGAGCTTTTTTTTAGCTTTAACAATGTATCCCATTTGTCACAAATTTCCAAAAAGTTCAAGGGAAATCATGAACAACATCATAAATTAGCTACATTACTTTCTTTATTTTTATTAAGAAAGATGACGTATACAGAACTGTGATTGTGTGTTTGTTTTAAAGAGCTAAAATTTGGAGTTTACAGTATATTGGATTTCTTCGATAAAAAATGTTTTACAGTGCCAAGAGAAATATTACAATATCACTTGTAAGGGCCATATACACTGGTCAATATTAAGCTGAAAGCAGCTCAGATTTGTTGGTAGGGGTTTTAGTACTGTGCTCTACCCTGATTGGTTTGTATTGGTGCAGCAATTTCTGGGTCCTGTCTGGGGGCCCGGTCTTGGTAGATATGGATAGGGGTTAGAAATGCGCACTCTATGTTGGTGGCCCACTGGCGGTCAGAAGTTCCCTGTCGGGTAAATTTATATCTGTGTGATGATGTTAGGTTACCAAATGTGCACTATTGAGTATATAGAGGATGCAGTCTACAAAGACAAAATAGGCAGAGATATACGATGCATATAGACATTTATTGCACAGGGACAGGTACATGTATTACTGCCAATGGGGCAAAGTGAATGGAGAGGGTGGGGGTGGGGAAAGAGAGGGTCTTGGTCTCCGTCCTGAGTGACAGCAGTCTACGCTACCTGTCACTGAAAGTGGGGACAGTTGTGTGTGGTCACCGTGGTGACTGCTCACTGGAAAGGTACCTGGATGTCCAAAAGTCTGCAAAGTCAGCTGTAGGATGGTCAGGCGGGTGGTGCGGGGAGCTGTCGTCCCATCCCCTTGCCGCAGTGCACCTCTTCCCTCGTGGGCGGCCCACCACACGTAAAGCACACCCACCAAAGTCTCCTTCCGACAGGAAGTCAGGAGTCGAGCGCACAGAGCCAGCGGAGGGCGCGACACCGGGCGGTGAGGGTACCATGATCCTACCCACCCAGAAGCCGCGCACCACCAGCTCTATGGAGAGGGGACTGGTTACCCGATGTAACCAAGTCCCGGCTGGAAACTGTTCAGGACCAGAGGAACAAAGACCGGAAGAAGCGCGCTGGACACAAGGGCAGAGGTACACTGCGGCAAGAGGAAGGGATGCCAGCCCCCCGCACCACCCGCCGGACCATCCTACTGCTGACTTTGCCATCCTACTGCTGACTACTGCTATTTATGCACTAGCATGGGTTTCCAAAAATTTTTAAATCATGGCACCCTAGGCCAATCAGAATTTTTTTCATGGTGCCCCTAGGCCAAAAGTTTCTTATTGAAAAACATTAAATTAGGTAAATTGTATTTATATGTGATCCTTAGGGTCAGATATGGGGTGAAGGACAGGATTCACCTTTGTTTGTCCACATATGTGGGCATAGTCGCCCAGTGTGTATGGACCTTAAAGTGGAGTCCCACAAGGTTCAATATTGGGACCCACCTTGTTTAATAAATTTATTAATAATATAGGAAGTGACATAGGGCGTTATTCTAGTTCACTCTTTATGACAAAATCCTTCTTAGATGGACAAAACCATGTGCACTGAAGGGGGCCAGATGTTCCTTGTGCAGAGAGAATTAGATTTGGGTGGGGTTTTACTTCAAAGTGAGATCTATATTGTAGTGTAAAAATAAAGCAGCTAGTATTTACCCTGCACAGAAACAAAATAGCTCACCCAAATCTAATTCTCTCTGCACATTTTACATCTGCCCCCCTGCAGTGCACATGGTTTTGTCCATCTAAGAAGGATTTTGTCAGAAAGAGTGAACTAGAATAAGGCCCATATTGAGTAACATTGCAGTATTTGCGGAGGACACAAAATTGAGTAAGGCGATTTACTCAGGAGAGGATGTGGATACACTACAATGTGACTTAATTTAACTGGAAAGGTGGGCGGAAAAATGAAATATCCAGTTTAACATTGAAAAATTTTAAGTATTTTATTATGGGAACAAAACTGAACAAGCTACTTATAGGCTAAAATTAGTTATTATAGGGAATTCTGCTGTAGAAAAAGACTTGGGGGTCATCATAGATTAAAAATTGTGTAATAGTGCACACTGCTCAACTGCAGCAGCAAAAGAACACCAGACAATGGCATGCAGGGCCGGCGCAAGCCATGTCAGCGCCCCAGGCGACCCCCCCGACTGTCTCCCCCCCTCCCCAAGCATCTCCTGGGTCTGTCTCCATATACAGCGACGTGTGGCCGCCCAGCGTCCGCCTCACCTTGTAGGTGTTCTCAGTGATCACGGATTCGGGGTCCAGGGACATGGCTCCGGCTGTCTCTTGGTCACACGGGCTCTCATAGAAGCCCCGGCAGCAGCAGCTCTCCCTTCCTGGGCTGTTCCCGGACTCGTCTCTCAGCAGCAAACCTGGCTCTGCCCTGCGCCCCGCACCATGCCCCCGCCTCAGACGCTCTAGCTCCCGGGTGCTCACCAGCAAATACCCGATCCACATGGCGGGGGGGCAGCGGGCACAACCTGTGAATTACCGCACTCTAGGGGGGGCAGCCACGAAGATTTCCAGCTTCCAGCTCAATGGGCGGGCTCCAGGGGGGGGGGTGCCGGCGCTACCCGCGCCAAAGATTTCTGCTGATGCGGACGACCAGCACAGGGAAGGGAAAGGGAAGGGGAAGGGAAGGGGAAGGGGGGGGGCAGCGGGTTTAATCCTGATCCACGGGCGGGATCCAGGCTGGGGTGGGGGCGTACGGCTAAACTTCTCCCTGCTGGGTACCATACAGGATTTCTTCCTACTCTCCTCGGCGGCTCAGTTCCGCCCTCAAGTGGCCGGCGCCCTAGGCAAATGCCTAAAGCTGCCTAGTGGTGGCGCCGGCCCTGATGGCATGCATTAAAAGGGGAGTGGGTTCAGTGGATGCCAATGTGATAGTGCCTCTTTACAAGCTATTGGTGAGACCACACTTGGAATACTGTGTTCAGTTCTGGGCACCGCACCTTAAAAAGGAAATAAATAAATTGAAACAGGTACAGAAAAGAGCAACTTAGCTAATAAAAGGTCTTGAATCACTAGAATACAAAGATAGGTTAATCAGGCTGAATCTTTTTTCACTGGAGAAACAGAGGTTGAGAGGTGATATGATTAGTATGTTTAAATACAGGATTGGGAATCATAAGGAACTGGGGAATGTACTGAGGCTCGAGGAAAATAAATTCCGTACTGAATTAAGAAGACATTAGAGCAGTAAAATTCTAGAACTCATTGCCGGTGGGGTGATTACAGCAACTACTGTAAATAAATTTAAATCAAAACTGGATACATTTTTGGCCACTAAGGGAATCCTATAGATGTGACTTATTCAAGTCAGTAGTTACAAGTTAGATAGGTTGAACTCAATGGACTAACATCTTTTTTTAGCCTTAATTACTATTACTATGTATTTATTTATATGTTTCTGTGGGGTATGCCTATTCATTTGGGACTAAGGATCTGGAAATCTTGAAACAATGTTTCCCTGACATACTAATTTCTATGGCAGGATGAAATGCTATCGGAGTTGCGGAATGCCGGCGGAACCTGGATATGCTTTTAAAGAGGCAATCACTTACAAGGCATGGTTTTGCTTTGTCTGTGATAGGCCTTTAATAAAAAGTTCTGCACAGCTGCCGAATTTGGGCAGCATTTCATCCCACCACAGGTGTATAATCTGGCATTGACTTTAGCTGCAATTCATTTACTTACCTATTTCACCATTGGGCATCTCCAATCTGTTTAACAATAGAGTTTTTGAATCATATCCATTTTTTATAGCATAATTAATTTGAACATGTACTGCTGAATTATCTTTCATGCATTTTCATAATGTTTATATCTTGGTTTTGGTTTGATATGTTGACAGTCATAATGTCAAAATTAATGTCCTCATGAGAACTTCATTATGTCCATAATTTTAAAATTCCTCATGTAGACAGTGATGAAATGTTGACATCGAATAATGTTAGCATATCAGCCCTTATCTGATCCTGATGACTAGGGTGACTCCAGTAAGACCTCAGGATTTCAGGGGTCATGTGACTATGACATCCAGGTCAGAGATGTGATCCTAATCCCTACCTTTACAGGCTCCCATACAGCATTTGATTTCCTTTCAGAACCGAGAATCCTCTCATCAGCAGTAAACAATCAATGCTCATACATCACGGAAATTAAACATGTTAAAAATCCCTCAATTGCTGATCCTAACTGTTCTCATTTCGATCCAGGGTTTTAGGATTTCTAGACATGTTAATAATTCCCAATTCCCTGATCCTGCAACTGGGGTATCAAGAACTTGCAGCAATATCTCACTGATGTATAGGGGCCTTAACACTAAACCTCTCTCTAGTGCCTAAAACTCTTCTTGATCTGCAACATAACCGTAACCTCTCCCCACAGCCTAATCCTGATTTACTCTAGTCATCCTTCTGACAATAGCTTGAACAATTATGACATCATAGTTGTGATGTAAACATCATGAATGTCAACAATGTCTAAAGGTGCGTACACACGGGGCAATATGATCACTGGCAATATATTGCTAGCAATATATTGCTCAGCAATCATATTGCCCCGTGTCCCATTTTCATCTGCGACCAGAGATGGTCGCAGATGAAAATTTAAACACTGCCGGCAGAAGAGGCAGGGGATGTTGCTGGTTGGAGGAGCATGTTCCTCCGACCAGCAACCATTCAGGGGCTGAAAATGGGAGCGCGCACCCGGCGATTTATCGCTGGTGCACACTCCAATCACTGGCAATATGGTCGCTCAGCGACCATATTCCCAGCGATTTCAGCCCCTATCGCCCCCGTGTGTACACAGTATAAATCAATTATATCTCATGTATTTGTAACTGTTTAAGTGATATACCATTCCTTTGTGACTTCACTTAATATAAATACATTTTAATAACATAAATATATTTGCAGCCCACACCACTTTTTAAATAAAAGTTAAGAACTTCTTTATATTAGAGGGAGCTTTGTATAAAAATGTAAATTATGAAACACCTGCAGTTTTCCCTATGAAACACCTCATAGCTAATATTTATGTATAAAATGTTCATCCACATTTTTGTCCATATAAATTTTATCAATTTTTTTATTTAGTTATGCTATGATCACGCAGAGCCATCTACAGTATTATCCAGCAAAAAATACTCCTTTGTCAGAAACCGTATTGAAGAAATCTGTAAAGACTTCTGTTAATGCATCGTGGATACAGCTGAACTATGACTAATGGGATGCAATATGCTGAAAAGCATCCATGTGATGTCACAATAGAGGAAATATTGATTTTGAGCTCAAATGAACATGACCATCAGTTCAAAATGATCCTTTGCATTTCTCAACCTAGCACGTAATTTTTTTTCTTTTTGTGATTGGCAGAATATCATTCTATTAATAATCAAGAACTAAAATTCAGTTCTGGTGAATAATTCCTTAAATGTCCATTTAATGAAAATCTATCTAATGAATATGTATCTGTTAGATTTACTGGCAGAATGGCTTGAGTAACTAAATAGTAAATTAATTAGCAGTAGATTTATTTCAATTGCATTCTACCCCAATGGAGTTAGAAATTAACATGTAAGAAATGAATGATGTGTTACAGTTGATTAAACTAAGAACACTAGATGATTGAAGTCAGATAATTATTTTTAGTTTGATAAGAACCAAATAGAATGTATTGTGTGTTTCCTTGAACCAAATAGACAAGTCATATGTGTACCGCATGCCTCCATCGCAACATGATATATAATGTGTATCTAAAAATGGCACACCTAGAACCATAAGTGTCCTCCAATGTTTCACATAATCTATTATATAACCAACTTCATTATATAAGCAGCCTATTTTATGCACAGTAGAGATCTACTGGGATTCCCCACTAACAGCTGTAATTGGAAGCATGTTAATTACTTTTATAGGATCACATTTCCCCCAAGCAGTAGTGTCAGCAACTGTTCAGTGTTATCCCCAGCCTCAAACTGCCTGTATGTCTCTCCAGTCTAATGCCACCCTATGTCTCTTTAGCCTCAGGCCCACATGTCTCTCCTGCATCTTAAACTACTGTGTCTCTCCAGCCCGAGCCTTTGAGCCTGATTTTCCCCAGGGTCTTTCCAGCCCAATTACACCATGTTTTTCCAACAACATGCTACCCATTTATCTTCAGAATAATGCCCCCTTTGTCTTCAGCCTTATGACACCCTTGTATCTCCAGCCATATGCCCATGTCTCTTTCTTCTCAACCCCCCCAGCTACCCCCCTCTTTTTGTTTCTCTATTTCTGTGATCTGCTCTCCAATATCCCCAGCCTGTCTCGCTCATCTCTGTGCCTCCTTTCCCCTCCCAATGTTTCTCATTCTCTCATTCCATTTTCCACTCTCTCTTTTGTCTTTGTACCCATTTATCTGGCATCTTTACACCCTTTCCATAATCTGATCCCTGTTACTGTCCATCATTTTGTCCACCTCTTTCTCCTATCTCTCTCATCTTCTTTTTTGTGTTTTGAAGCCGTTGTGTGGGTCAAACTGGAGATCTCAATGCTGATAATTGCTTCAACTGTGCGGCCCTGTTTGTATGTTTTTTATGTAAAAAAATGATGAAAGCACATTAGTTCAAATGGTGCATGAGTTTCAATGTTGGCAATTAAAAATCCATCCACAATAGTCATTTACAATCTCCTGCATGGACAAAAAGAGGGGGGAACAAGGAAATGGATTGTCAGTCGCACTGGTCTGATGTGGGTGTGGGGAGGAAACGTTCTCCCATTTTAAACATAATACCTCATTGTCATCATAGGGAATTCATAATTTTGGACTGAGGCGTGCTACCACTGGACAAGAAAAAAACATATAAAATTTGGGGTTACAGAGAAAGCAAGTCTCTATGTGATGCACTTTAAAGAAACTTAATTTTAACGAGTAAAAATTAACCTTTATTTATTAGTATTTAAGATGCAAAATGTTTAAAAGCACACATACAACATATAACAATTTGGACAATCTAAAAAGGATGTAATAATTCTGACGTGGCAGAGGAAAGAATGTGTTCACTGTGTTTAGTTGATAAGTGTAGTGGCAGAGATAGGGACCATGCCACTATGCTTTATTCACCATGAGAGTTCAAATACTTTGATAATTGCTTGGTGGCTTGAGTGTTAAGAACCAGATACGGGCGGCGTCCCAGCCGCTCTGATCCTACACTAGTTGCTGTATGCATGGATAGAGGTAAGTATACTCCTCCTCTGTGCAGTGGGAATGTGCGGATATTTTTCGCCTCAGAGATAATCCCACTGTTATAGAAAAATAACAGCGCCGGCTGTAGCCTGTATAAGCGCTCCCTGCTAGAGGGTATGTACAGCCTTTTGCGGCACTGTGTATACGGACGGAGATAGGTGATTCTTCTTCGTGTTGTAAGCACCCTGGTCTGGCAGAAATCTGCCCTGCTGTGCGGAGAAAATTTCCCACAGTGTATGTGAACTCACTGATGTGAGTCACTGGCAGCGTCGGCTCTCAGCCAGTAGAGGCGCCTTTGACTGGGGGGGTACAGTACCAAACTTTCCTATCTAGGCATTCAACAATAAATACATTTGACAATACAGAGCCGTCTGCGGCACTGTATACATGAACGGAGATAGGTAATTCTCCTCCGTGTTCTGAGCGCCCGGTCTGGCAGAAATCTGCCCTGTTGTGTGGATGAGATATCCCACAGTGTATGTGAGCTCACTGATGTGAGTCACTGGCAGCGTCGGCTCTAAGCCAGTAGACGCGCCTTTGACCGGGGGATACAGCACCTAACTTTCCCTATCTAAGCATTCAATAATAAATACATTTAGCAACACAGAGTCACATTTGCCTCTGCTCACGTGGAATCTCCTGCATGGCATTTAAAGCCCTTTTTACCTCAGGATTAGAAAATACCACCAGACCTAACTCTTGTGATTATATTGTATGATTTGCATACATAATAATGCTTACTGGGACATATCTGCTTTTTAATACCTGCCTTATCTGCACATATTACTGTTTTTTTTTTCACTAACTAATTTTTATTTGTCATAAAAGTAAAAATAAGCATAGAAATAAATTACAGTGGTTACAATATTTTGTATATTTCTGAGATATAGAGGAGTATTTTTGTTGCCAAAACCAGTCAGTAGATTGCATTGCCACCAAAGTGGAGGGGTTGCCCTGTGATTGTTTACATCGCATAGGGCAGATACAGTTGGAACTTTTTCCTATTTTCATTAAAAATAACTCATTGACACTTGCTAATTTCTTGTTACAATACTGGAAAGTAATGTGTAGCTATCTTTTATTTCTTACACAAAATTCATACCACTCTGATCTTCCTTTGTAAGATTTATCTATGCGTGTTCAGCATGTTCAACTGTAGAAGTTCAAGAATTATTCCCAGAAATGTAATGGGTGATCTGGAGGTAAAATGAAGGACTTATAAATTATAATAAGGTGGTAGGAAGTAGGAATGATGTGGAGGGAGAGAAACAAGAATCATCATTCCACCTTGGATATGACCCACATGGAGACAGCTTGATCAAAAAGACACTCTCATTTTGATAAAGAAATAGGTTAATGGGTTCCTTACACAAAATTAAATAGAATCAGAGATCATTAAGCTTCCGGAAGGCCTCAGCTATGAATTCCATACAATTCATCATCACTAAACATCTCCCTTCATCAGCTTTTTTGGTAAAAATTCTTGTGACATGTCTTGTGTTAAAGATTTCAAAGGACTCTATTCTTTCTTAGACAATGTAGTTCTTTGTTTCTAACTTTTTGAGTCTGCAAAAAAATGTAAACATCCTCTATAGTTATTTTATAGAATGAGTATATACTACTTTTAAAAGAAGGTGGGTGAATTCATCTGTTTGGGCTGTGTTCATGTGTATCATTGCTTATACCATGTTCGGTTATTTCAGTTGAAGTAAGACATTGGCCAGTATTCAATGCCTCAGATTCGCCGTTTTTTTCAGTGAATCTGGCAATTCGCTGGGTTAAACGGCGAATTTTCTGTTAGAAAAAAAAATTCGCCATATTCAATGGAGGCAATTCGCCACAAATGAACAGCGAATGTCTGCCGATTCGCCGTAAATGATTCTCCGCAATTCGCCTGTGATTTTCAATGGGGTTTTTAGTGGAATTCGCCGAGAGTGTATTCAATGCTCAAATGGAGAACTGCTTTCTCCATTGAAATTCGCCATGATTCTCCATTTAGCATTCGGCAGCTTTTTATGGAGAACTGAACATGTACTTTATAAAATAAAGCATACACTGCATGAGCAATTGCTACAGAAGCCATAGGCTTCAAACAGTTAACTCACCACTTGTGTGGGGCAGCCCTGAACACAGGAGAGCTCCGTGCAGCAGCAGCAGCCTGTAATGTGGGAAGTTGTCAGACACCCGGACTCCTCCGTGCTTTTGGTTCATGATTTATTTTATGGGGGATAAGTCATGCAGAACATACAGGGGGAGTTTCAGGACCCCCCTACTTGTGTATCCTAGCAGTGGGGGACAAAGCAGTGCAAGCTGCCCTCACCATTCATCGCGCTCAGAGCCTCACAAGCGGCAGCAGCAGCATCACCAGCAGCGTCTTGTCCTGCTGCTGTGAGACGCTGACAGGAGATAGAGCAGTGCACAGTGCAGGACAGGAGCTGCTTTTACGAGCTCTCAGCAGCAGACCTCCGGCACATCTGATCAACACGGAGCCCCCGCACAGCCTGAGGGCGGGGAAGGCTCCAGCAGCAGCAGTCCTCCGGCTCTGGCAGCCCCAGCGTGGTGATAGCAGATGTCAGCGCTGGGACTGCTGGAGCTGGAAGTCTGCTACTGCTGCTGGACCCGTCCCCGTCCTCAAGCTGTGCGGGGGCTCCTGGCAGCATCAGCGTGCTCCCCCGCTGTGACTCCGCTCAATCCCCTGCAGTGGCATTGTAGCCACAGCAGCAGGGGAGAGAGCAGAGTGCAATTCGCCGCAGAAGGTAATTATCGCCGTCAGGGGCTGAGAGCCCCTGACGCGTTGAATAATGTGAACGGGCAGCTGCCAGCGAATCTCCCAGCAGGGAGAATCTGGGCGAAAGTGCAGCGAATCCTACACAGGATTCGCTGCTGCCCTCGACCCCCGGCCATTGAATAATGGCCATTATATTATGAATTTACAGTATATTTGGCACTATTATGTACTGGCTGATACAGACAATTGAATTACTAAAATGTTGTTTTTATAAATTTTTGGATATGAAAACCAGTGTGGTCAGTTTTGGCAAAATCTAAACCAAAATCCATTGATGAATTAGAACCAAAACCATTATTATCACATCTCTTTTATCATTAACCCTTTGCAGTCCATTTTTTTTTTCAATTCAAACAGTCTGGCTTAAATGTTTAAATTAATAAAAAAAAAAAAAAAAAAATGGTCTACATTACATGTTGAATGATGTTAATGTTCTTATTTTAGAGTGGCTCACCATTGGATCTGCTACTAGTGCTAAGGCTGTTGAGCCTGACTATACGTTGGACCTGAAAGGGTTAATAAAAAATTTCTATCACCAGTTTTTTTTTATCAAATGGTACTGGGGGGAGTTCTGCAGTAATAACAAGTTCTTATATTATTTTAAATGAAATATTAGAAGAAAATAATGTAATATACTGTAATGAAGGATTGAAATGTTTTCAAAACACCCATATGACTGATAAGTGTATATCCTACCATGGGTCTCTGAGCTTTTGTTGAGCTTGCTACAGTATATATGTACTTTATGCAGTTGCCAACATATGTGTGCAACATGTTACAGTCAGCTGAAATTACATTCTCTAAACATAGCCAAGTGAGGAGGAAATTTGTAGCACACAGAAAAATTCTAGATGATAACAGATTGTAAGTGCAGATTTCATGTAAATTCACATGTCATGCTTCCAATGGACTCCTACGCTCATCTGCTATATCAAACAAATATGGAAACACTCTTTAGCCATTAAGATTTTAAGGAAAATGTTACTAACGGCTATTAATATAATTTTTTCTTATTTTTTCCCAGTGCATTAAAAAAAAAAATTAATCAAGCACTTAGTAAAATATATACTTGTTGAAAAATCAAGTTGGACAAACAAATGTTATCAGATCCAAGCTGGACCTTCACAGGCTCGACACCAAATAGTTTAAAAGCAGAGTGGACATTAAGACAACAAAGGAAAGAAGCATGGGGTGCTCAAAGGTACAGAACAAATGAATAAAAGGTACACAACAAATTAATAAAATTAATTAAAGACAAACACACAAAACTGTACATATAATAAAAAAGTATAAGAGCAATTAATACATATACTAGCTGATACTTGTTGTTTCCAAAGGATCATTTGTAAATTCAGATGATATAATCAGTCCCAGGGCTGCCATTACATATTGTGAGGCCCAGGACAGCCCAGACAGACTGCCCCCCCCCCCCCCCAAACGAAAAAAAAACCCACATTGGTGGGCAGTGGGCATCCCCCACTGGCAGTAAGGGGAGGCGTGTGCTGCTTACTATAGTGATCACCTGATCAGCATGTGCCAGTGAGTGCCAGCATCCCTGTGCTCTGTCCTAGATCGGCAGTGCACTGACCACTGTCCTCCGTCACTAGGAGCACGGACACTCCGCCACACAGCCTCCACCCAGGGGGTCCGCAGCGCACAGCAGCCTCGGCGAGTCTCCCAGCTCGGGCTTGGAGAGAGGATCAGGGTTGCAGAAACGCCGCTGTGAATCAGGCTGCAGCCCGGGGATAGCAGCAGGACCGAGCCCTCCTGGCCGCTGCATGCTGCCGCTGCTAGCCCACTGCTGCCTCGGGGAGGAGTCATGAGCCCAGTCACTCTTACTTCCTGTCTGCCAGCACACTGAGTGACTGAGCCTCTGCAACTCCCTGAGTGTGCTGTGAGCCGTGCACTGTCTCCCTGTGCCTTTAATTCCATATGAGTAGTGACTCGATGATGTCACTGATTCAACACACTTCACCGAGCTGAGCCTTGTGACTCAACTCATTTCAATAAATCGTTTGACCCAAGACTGCATCACAGCTCTGTTGACTATGTTGTGGCAGAGCGCTAATCAGCCACCACATGCTTCCTACAGCTGCATGCAGGAGACAGCTATTGCTGGTGAAATTTGGCCAGCCGCAACATCAAAGGCAGGGCCGAAACTAGGGTTTCTGGTGCCCGGGGCAAGACATTCATTTAGTGTCCCCCCCCCCAAAAAAAAAAAATATATACAGTATATATATATATATATATATATGCTTACAGACAGCAGAAGGGTGATATTAAACCAACAAACAAGATGATACTTTATATAGTATTACAAATAAGGACAGTGCGCGCCCAAGACGTGCACTAAAAATTTAGGGCATTTTTTTTTTGGGGGGGGGGGGGGTGTTGGTCCAAACACTAGGGATGAGTGTGCACCTGTGTAGAAGAAGGTACTGGATAGAAAAGTGGTTGTCCCTGTTCGTCCAGTATGTGCTGCTGCTGCCCACTTGCCAGCAGCAGAGGTGGGGAGTGAGCGACACCTGGGCAGGTGCAGAGATTCCCAAGAGGGAGAGAAACTAAGGGAGAGTGACAAAGTATAGTTTAGACAGTGGGGTCCCTGTGGCGGGTGTACGCTGCTGCTCCCCACTTACATGAGTAGAGGTGGAGAGCGAGCGATACACGAGCGACATGTGGATTCCCCGGGATGAGAGGAGGCAGATAGGGGACAACGTCCGTGCGATTGCACCGTGTCCCTAGCAACAGAAATTAAAAAGAAATGTAAATGCTAGGTCAGAGATACCTGGCAGCGTCCGTCACCCACTAAGCCAGGAGAAACAAGGATCGTTGCGTCACTGACAGTGGTGCCTGCCCGATGCTTGGTCTCCCCCTCTTTGGCTGCTAAGCGTTAGCCGGAAAAGGAAAAGGAACCGCCGGGTTGCTGGTTCCAGCGGCAGCTGCACACAAAGTCCCACCGTCAGCTGACATCTGGTATGTGTCAGTGTGACGGAAGGGATTGGGGGGTGTGCCCAAGGGATCAGACGGCCGTTTCGCAGACTCGCTTCTTCATTGAAGCGCCCCCTCCCCCTCCAGCGCCCGGTGCGCGTGACCCCCTAGCCCCCCCCTAGTTACGGCCCTGTCAAAGGACATTCAGCTGGGAGATATGGGATGCCAAACAGAGTAAGCGCTACCAGTACCTTTCAAGCTGGCTTCCTGCATTGAACCGTGCAAGTTCAAAAGTGCCCCTGGAGCTGCCTGTTATCACTAATAGCGGAATCTGATGATAACCACAAACTGGTTATCAGCAGGGACTTATTATAGCATTATATCATCTGAATTTACAAATGATATTTGGAAACAACTATCAGCTGGTATATGTATTAATTGCTCTTATACTTTTTATTATATGTACAGTTTTGTGTGGTTGTCTTTAATTAGTTTTATTCATTTGTCGTGTCCCTTTGAGTGCCCCACGCTTCTTTCCTTTGTTGTGCTAATATTTGGAGGATGGCATTCCTCCAGCGTGGTGGCTGCAGGGTGACACAATACGCCACTTTAGTCCCTAGCACCAAAGACACTTTATTTTGTCTGGACATTAAGACAGTAGAGGCCTTAGTTCACAATGTACAGTATCTATTGTTACTGCACCCGTTCTGTTTTTTTTTATATTGCTGGTTGACCACTGGCATTCTTTGTATCTTGTGCTAGTCTGTCTAGCAACTATGAGGATTATGTATTGTATTACAAGTGGAGGTACAGTATTTAAGAGTTTGAAGATTGGACTTTAATTTGACCTTTTAGAGATTCATTTTACTATGAAGTGTTTCACCAGGGTGGCGGAGCAGAGTCACAGGGATTCGGTAAGCTGCAAGCTTGAGGGAAAAGTGCACAATAAAGCTTAAAAGATAAGTACAGTCAGTGGCGTAACAATAGCTCCGCAGACCCCAGGTCGTGGGGAGGCGCTGAGTTAAGTGTGGGCACCGGGGGTCTGCAGGGCTATTGATATGCTGACCAGTCTCCCTTACCCTTCAAATGTGCCGCCATCAGGACCCGCAAATCTCCTTTCCAATGGTTCGAACGGTGCTCCTCCTGGCTCCTGGTAATGCAAATGACTATACAACAGACTTAAAACAGACACTTAAATCAGAAACGGTATGCTGTTAGGGGGCAGCCATTTTGTGATAGTCATTTGCATTAATTTAATTTCTGGTGGGGGGGGGGGGGGCGCATGGCATAGTTATGCCACTGAGTACAGTATAATACCAGTGACCCTTGCCATGCAGGTAATAGATCCGAAGTAGCAAAACTGAGGAAAAAGTTATAAGCATAGAAATTACCTTACCACATATGGGGCCTAATTCAGCATGAATTGCTAATTAGAGAGAAGGCAGTTGCCCGTCAAGAAAAAGTTGCTGATCAGAAAGAAAGAATAAACGCCCCATACATTTGCAACAACCAAAACCTCAAAGAGTTCTGAGTAAGTGTAAGGTTTCCACTAATGTGTTAAAAAACCTGGCTGGAAGTGGACATTTCTGACATCAGAGCCAGAAAATTTTACAAACACACCATGATTTCACCCCTAAACACCGGCTTCCTGTCAATCAGACACTGTTACAGTGATTTGCAATATGCATAAATGCATGTGCAATGTGAAGGCAGCACACATAGCCATAGTGATCCATACTGAATTAGGCCTATGGTACAAAAGGTAGATATATGAGGACACACCTGCCTGCGGTCAGATTACACTCTGTGAGTTACTTACAGAGCACAACAAATTGAACAACAAAATGCCTACTAATTATTCCCAGAAGCTATCTGTGCAATCTAAAAGTGTGACTTGATGTAAGTAGAAAATACTTTAGAGGTGCATTACTTTATGTGACAATGTAAAGTTTACTGCAGTCGTTTTCATTTAAGTCAAATACTTTTTTCAAATTGTATTTGTGCATATCAAAGAGCATTGGTGTGTATTCAGACCTGATCGCTGTCATGTGAATTCATATGGCAACCGATTATCAAGTGACTGCACATGCGTACGGATCACAGTATATTATTTTATTTGCAAGCTGGCCGCTGTGTGACTGACAGGAAGCCAGCATTTGGGGGTGGTAACTGCCCATTATCTGGGAGTGTCAGAGAAAACACAGGCATACCCTAACCTTCTCAGGGAGGTTGTGTAACATCAGTCCTGGCCTCGATCAGCCTGTTTCTATCACACAGGCATAGTAGATTCTGGGTTATGCACAGAATGCACACACTGTGAAAATTATTCAATGGTGATTTGCAGCTAGGCCGCCTTGCACAGGGCAGGTTTTCACTCTGGCGGGGTGACCAATTCCTGTATTGTTATATATTTTTATGTTTTCATTGAAAGGTGTGTAACAATGTGATGACTACAACCCCAGAAAGCTACTGTAAACTGTTGCCTACTTTGACAGGGCAGCATATAAATAGTAACGTACAACATCAAGTTCAACTTACTGTATGTTTGATCTCCTTTCATCTTAATGACCCGGATAAGGTTACCACCGGCACCTATCCATTATAAACCAGAGTTCCCTAAATAGCTGTTCAATTTGAGTCCACTACAGTACTTTACAAGTAATGATTTTGAATCTGGATACAATTTTCTGAAAACATTTTGTGTAACGAATTTTTAAATGTATCATTAGAATCTATCATCACAACCTTCTCTGGCAGAGTATTTTATCTTAATATCTTAATAGTATCTTAATTGCCCTTACTGTAAATAAACCCTTCCTTTACTGGGTGAGAAGTTTATTTCCTCTCCTCTAATCTTAGGGGTTGACCTTGGTAATCAAATTGCCGGATAGTTTACTGTATTGACCCTTTATAAATTTGTAATATATTAATTATATCTAATCTTAAACTTAAATATATCTAACCTGGCTAGTTTTTCCTCATAACCCAGTTACTTGAAAACCCTTTTCATTGCTCTTCTCTGAACCTTTTCAAGTTCCAATGTGTCATTTTATGAAATGGTGTTCAGAACTATACACTGTATTCTAGATAAGCCTTTATCAACGATTTCCACAGTGGCATAATTACATTGTCTTCATTTGCCCATTTTTATACATGCTAATACCTTATTGGCCTTTGCTGAGTCTTCTTGACATTGAGCATTGCACTGTCTACTTTCAATAAGCACCCCCAAAACATTCTCCATAGCTCACCTGCTTGTTTTTGGTCCTAAAATGTATAACCTTAAATTTATCAATATTAAACCTCATCTTCCATTTTGCTGCCCAATCCTCCAGTTTATTTAAGTCTTTCTGTAGGGAGACTAAATCCTGATCTGATTTTATTACCTTACTTAGTTTAGTGTCATCTGCACAAATATACATTTTTCTCACTAGGCCATCGCTTAAGTCATTAATAAGTATATTAAAAAGAAGTGGGCCCCACACAGTCCCTTGAGGAACACCACTTAACACTTTAGCCCAATTTGAAAATGTTCCATTTAACACAATTCTCTGGGGCAGATTTATTAAGCTCAGTGAAGTGATAAATTGTCTGGATTTTATCACCGGCCAATCAGCTCCTAACTGGGAAGTTACAGGCTTTGGTTTAAAAACCAGACACTGTGAGGGGAATTTACTAAAGTAAATTTGTAAAAAAATAGGTGTATTTGTATCCAGAAATACACTTATTTTTTACATTTACTATCCCGAAAATACCGCTATTCGTATTGATGTGCTATCAATACGAATACGAATTGCCATATTTTCGGGATAGTAAATGTCAAAAATAAGTGTATTTCTGGATACAAATACACCTATTTTTTACAAATTTCCTTTAGTAAATTTCCCCCTTTATCACTTCAGCAAGCTTAATAAATCTACCCCTCAGTTCCCTAGTCTCTAGCCAACTTTTGACCCAAGTACAAATGATGCATTCTAATCTCATCTATCATACTTTGTAGATCAACCTTAATGTGAGGCACTGTATAAAAGGCACTAAAGAAATCCAAGTAGGCCACATCTACTGCATTGTCCTGGTCTAAGGGGATTATTCTGGTTCACCCTCTTTGGCAAATTCCTTCTGAAATGGACAAAACTATGTAAAAATAAAGCAGCCAGTATTTTCCCTGCACAGAAACACAATAACTCACCCAAATCTAATTCTCCCTGCACATTTTACATCTGCACCCCTGCAGTGCACATGGTTTTGTCCATTTGAGAAGGAATTTGCCAGAAGGAATGAACCAGGGGCGTAGATACTGTAAGGCAGCCCCCGCTACCGCTTGGGGGAGCAGGGGCTGTGTGGGCACCGGCACCCGCCCGGGCCCGGCACACACACTGACTGAGTCTGCAATCCTGCAGTCAGCCACACTGTGTAGAGCCTGGCTGCTGCTGCCCATGCTGCCAGCCTAAGTACAGGCGAGTCGGCTTCGGCGCGGGCGTGGGCATCAGTAAAAAAAAAAAAGAAATCCCTACTTGGGTGACGGGTGGGCGGTCGCATGGGAGGAAGGTCGGCAGCTGTCATCAGTGATTGGTGATCAGTGTGTCCAGCACCGGAGCGGCGGACAGCAGTAGAGCAGCGGCAATTACAACTTTAAAATAAAGTGTCAAATGACTGCACGGCTATTGATTGGCTTAGATAGAGCACTCTCAGCCAATCAGCGGCCTCCTTCCGCGGCCGCTGATTGGCTGAGAGTGCTCTATCTCAGCCAATCAAGAGCCGGAGAGTCATTTGACACTTTTTTTTTTAAAGTTGCAATTGCCGCTGCTCTACTGCTGTCCGCAGCTCTGGTGCTGGACACACGGATCACCGACGCCCGCCCACTGCGGTGCTGGACACACTGATCACCGATCACTGGTGACAGCTGCCGACCTTCCTCCCATGCGACCGCCCACCCGTCACCCAAGTAGGGATTTCTTTTTTTTTTTTACTGATGCCCACGCCCGCGCCGAAGCCGACTCGCCTGTACTTAGGCTGGCAGCACGGGCAGTGTACTGATGTATAGGGACATCTAGATGGGGAAGTAGTGATTATCATAATTTTATCAGAATTTTCAGATTATCATAATTTTTTTTTTTAAATCTATAAATATATGTGTGTGTGTATTTATATATATATATATATATATATATATATATATATATATATATATATATACATATATTACACACACACATATAGACTGTGTGATGGCCTGGCACTCCACACAGTGTTCAGCCGCTTTGGTGCCCCCCGCAATGGTGAGGTACTATGTTCGGAAGAAGCAGTGGCACTCTGAAGTCTGATATACTGCAAAAATTATGTTTAATGGAAAAAAAAAAAATGTCTCAAAGGACCAATGTTTTGGGGCCACACTTGCCCCTCAAGGTGACAAAGTTATGTGTGTGGCCCCGAAACGTTGGTCCTTTTGAGACATTTGTAGTTTGTGCATTAAATATACTTTTTGCCATATACCAAACTTCAGAATGCCACAGCTTCTTCCGAATATATATATATATATATATTTCATTTTTTTGTCTTACCAAAATGCCATGGGGGGGGGGGGGGGGAGGGGGGCGCCACAAACTTTTTGGCAGGGGGGAGCAAAATTTATTGTTACGCCACTGGAATGAACCAGAATAAACCCCTAAATTCGCACTCTCTTCCTCATAGAAACAAATTAATTTAGTTTGAAATTACCTCACAAATAAATGCTGGTTCCTACTAATACTCTTATAGACTTATAGTTCTATAATATCATGGATGTGTTTTACTTGCCTATTTATATATTGGCAATATATCTGCTATTCACCAGTCCCTTGGTATCAAACCTATTGAATTGAATCTGTGAAGATTAAGTATAATGGCCTAGCAATTTCTGATCTCAGCTTCATTAGAACCCTAGAGTGTAAGCCATCTGGCCTTGGCAATTTATTTATCTTGATTTTGCATAGTCACTTAAGGACTTCTTCATCTTAAACAAGTACTAATTAACAGGATATTATCATTTCTGTTTTTTTGTTTTAATTCTACTATTTGATCCTCTAGTACAGGGTTCTCAAACTCGGTCCTCAGTACCCCGTACAGTTCATGTTTTCCAACTCACCTGGCAGGTGCACAGGTGCATTCATTATTCATTGACTCATTTTAACAGTTCTGCAGGAGGAGCTAATTATTTAAACTGTGATTCTGTGAGGGGACCTGCATAAAGTGCACTTTGTGGGGTCCTGAAGAGGGTTTGAGAACCTGTGCTCTAGTACTGATGAAAAGAAGGCATTTAAATATTCTGCTTTGTCCTTATGATCTTTAATTACTCACTTTTTATGGATCTTGTATTTTCTTTTTTTAAACCGTTTACCATTGATATACTAAAAAAAACTTTTAGGGTTTGCCTAGCTTTCCCTTGCAATTTGGCACTAATTTTCCTATTGTAGCAGCTTGGATTTCGTTTTTGCATGTTTTGTTACATTCCTTATATACAGTAAATGGAAAGAGGAAGAAGGAAAGACTCCTCCTTCCTGTCAGACTTAAACAATTGAAATGCACTCCTCTTCTTATCTATCTCTACCCTTAAGGTTCCCACACACTAGAATGATTTTTTTTGCCGATTTTCGATAAATTGGCCTATATATCATCCGATGTTTACCGATAATCTGTCGGAAATCAGAAGATATCGACCCGATGCACGCTCCTGTGGATCTTTTGCTAAATCTTCTGATCTTACATGCTGCACGAAAGATCAGAAGATTTAACAAAAGATCCATAGGAACGCACATGGGATCTTAAGGGCCCCATACATTAGCCCGACTTGTTCTAGGGACAAGTCGGACCTGATTTCCTGGCAGCTCCCCGGGAGGGGTTACAAATGATTAGGCACTTGATGTGCCAAGTTTTGCATATGATAAATCACCATGCGATTTATCATATGCAAATCCCGGGGAGCTGCAGTGGGTGATGCGGGCAGGGTCAGCGGCGGCAGATGCTCTCAGCCAAGAGAGCTCTCAGCCAGTCTCTGGCTGCCCATTCATTTGTATTGTTTTTTTTCCTTGCAGAATGAGTCCTTGATCCTCCTGCCCAGCTCCCTCCTTTCCCTCGCCGGTTCACCGGCAGCCCTCCGCGCGCTGCCTCTGTGTCCCCTCCTGCCCGGCTCTCTCCCGACAGCTTACCATGCCCGGCTCTCTCCCGGCAGCTCCCCAGCATCTGTCGCCGCTGACCCTGCCCAGCTCTCCCCCTGCCCGGCTCTCCAGCGCTGCTACTGCCCACCTCTCACTGCCCTTGCAGTGTCCCCCGACCAGATGCTGCACATAAGATTTAGGAAATCTTATGCACAGCCAGTCTGACTGCCCAACTCCGATCCAATGCGCACGGGACCACGCATTGGGTTGGACGGGATGTTTAAACAGGCGATTTGGGCCAATTTCACTGTCCAATTCATCCGAATCAGGTGAAAACGTGCCCAACTCGCATAGTGTATAGGGGCCTTAAGAAAAATCTTTGGTAAAGATGTGCGTTTGCCTGAAATCTTTTGTCCAGGACAGACAAAAGATTTCAAGGATAATTTATGTGCACTTCTTAAGATCACAGATCTTTCTAGTGTGTGGACACGTTCTTGTTTAACCACATTGGTTTAAACTTATTACCTCTACCTTTGTTTCCCATGGTAATTAATTTCTGTTTGTACTCTAACAGCATCATTTTAAAGGCCTCCCTTTTTTCTTCAGTGTTTTTTGCTTGAAACACTGTATCCCAATCTATGCCCTTAAGACAGTGGTTTCCAAACCGAGCAGGTGCTCAGATGCTGCCAGGCTTCTCCCATCCTGAGCAGTGTGGCTCTGCGCAATGTGACGACATCAGAAGTCATTCTGTGCAGGCCACACAACAGCCACCTCATCCTGTGTGCGCCACGCTGGCCTCCATGAGATCACCCACCCAGGCTGCCTGCATTCTGCCTTCAAAAAAGAGAAAAACAATGGAAATGAGATGGTGCGATCAATAGCAGCTGGCACTGGGTTGTCACACCCAAAATACATATATATATATGAACAAATATGGGGTGTCCCAGCGCTAGCCGTTCCAATGATTAAGACAAGAAGGTTCTTAATTAATAATTTTTAATAATTAATCAATTCTAACATACTAAATGTATATCTAACATATATTATAAAAGCATATATGATTAAAAAGAGCAATATAGGAGAGAATACTCAGAATTGAGAATTTGAGCAAATATGAACCTCCAACTTTTGGAAATAATAGGATTGTGCGATCAATTACCATCCGTTTGGGTCTGCTGGAATATTGTGAGTCCAGTAGAAGTGACTTCAAGTGTCCTTGGGTGCCCTATGATTCCAAGGGCTCAAGCCTCCCGGTTTGGCGTATTATACCTCCTTTTTGTGCTGGAATGCTGGAATTAGGAACATGCACAAGTCCTAGTAAGCAAAGAGTCCAGTATTTTTGGAGGAGAGAATGTCGGTGCCTGCATTCTCCCTTACCTGGACCTCCGTTCCATAGCCCAACACCCACCTGCCCATGCTGCATCTTCCCAGCTCCATCGCCCACCCACCCAACCAGCCACACCGCACCTGAAAGTAAATATGCGGGCAGCCGGGGAGGGTTTTTATATTAGGGAAGCCAATCCCAGGATTGGGCATTTTTCAATCTCAAATTCCGGGATTGAAAAAATGCCCCAGGATTGGCATCCCTACTCACTAAACAGCACTGATGATTACCAATTATACATTTGTAAACATTTTACATGGGCTGTGGGAATTTATAGTTTATCCACACATCTCCATTAAAGTATTACTAGCTCTTTAGCCACTTCCCACCTACTTATTTGGAAATGATTAACTACAGTATTTGGGTTTTAATGTTTTACACCATGACATGCTTTACCCTGAAAGTGAGTGTAGCAATACACTTCCAGTTCTAGTCCAATATGTACCATACACAGCCTGCCACTTCATAAATATAGCTGATACTGTTACCTTTATCAACACCCTACTTTAATTGTGAGGCTTTATGCACTACTGTACATCATTTTGTGTAGTAGCAGTCTCCATTACAGAGTCAGAGGCACAATATGCACCACAGGATCATGTGGCAGCACCATAATCAGTGACAACTGGTATGGCCAATAAACCCAGGTCTGCAGCCAAAAAGGAAGCATGGCCTTATGGAAGACCCTGATGACTTCAGTAAGGGGGCCTGGCTTAGCGGGGGTATCTTCAAGTAAACTTAGTCCATGCAGAATGCCCCCAGAGAGTCTGCAGCACTGCTGGCTCACACTGCAGCACCTGGTTCCTGTTATTGCGGAGGAGTCAGCATTCTAGTGTCACCCCTTTAAAGGGTGGCAAATGGGTGCAGTCAGCACAACCCGCAAACCCCTTGTGATGCTACTAGTAATGTATTCTTATGTTTTAAATGTGCAATGTAAATTATTTATGGAAATATCATACAGAAGGGTGTATAAAACAATTAGGCATTTATGTACAAAGTTTCTAAATGAAGATAATAAGCTGCTGTTTTTAAATACCCTGAATACACCTAATGACACCCATGGTGGTATTTAAGCTTTCATTGTTACAAAAGCAGCTTCTACATAAATATAAACCCAATGACAGAAAGCACTATGCTAATTAAATACTGTGCTAAGGGACCAGTTGACGTTTAAAATGTACAAATTGCAGACAACTTCACTATATCCCCACACATTTTCCTCAACATACTGTATCTATACTACTACAATCCACCAAATGGGGTATATTCAATGTTGATCAGGCGATCTATGATGGCGAGCAGTGCCTATTGCTTTTCGTCATAGCCCACTCTCAGTATTCCACTGACCCCTGCACTATTTCTAAAAAGTTAGGTGGAAACTACAAGTGCCGCCATCAAAACAGAATTGCTCGTAGCTATAAATAGTGGTCTCGCTGCATTAGCCACAAACCTCACCATTCAGGGGAATCCTCATCATCTTCTGATGGTGAGGATTCCCCCCGAACATAGAATAGGGTGCGCAGCTGGCAAATGGGTTAAATGGCAATCCTTGCCGAAAACAAGCCATCCTCGCCATAAACATCCCCTCACCATCCGCATTGAATACACCCGAATGACATAACATATTGCTAGTATTGTGCGCTGCTCATATGAAGACACAAGTACACATAGGCGTGCGCAGCCTGTTTTCTTAGGGGGTGCACAATTGGAGGGGCGTGTCCGTCACAGCCTACTGGGCGTGTCCATCACAGCCTACTGGGCGTGTCTATCAAAACCTATTGGGCATCAATGCAAACTAAATAGAAGGTGACTTATTTATGTATATGCACTTCAGAATGAATCACCCCCCACATACAAACTAGAAACAGGGATAGTGAGTGCGGATGGCACACTGCAAACATTTACACTTTAATGCCCATTACACATAATGCCAAACTAATGCCCATCACACATAATGCCACCCAACATAATGCCCATCACACATAAGGCCACACACAGTAATGCCCATTACAAATAATGCCACCCAACAATGCCTATCACACATAAGGCCAAACACAGTAATGCCCATTACACATAATGCCACCCAACATAATGCCCATTTCACATAATGCCCATCACACATAATGCCACACACAGTAATGCCCATTCTACATGATGCCATACACCATAATGCCCATTACAAAATATGGCAGGCACATTTTTGTAAATTAGGGACAATGAGTGCCAGAAATTTACACCATAATTACACATCACACAACCATTACATCGTATACCACATGCCATAATGCCCATTAAACGTTATGCCGCACACCGTAATTCCCATTACACATTATACCAAACACCGTAATGCCCAATACACGTTGCTCCCGACACTGTGATGCCCATAACACCTTGCGCCTCAAACTGTGATGCCCATTACACGTTGTGCCTCACACCATGATGCCCTTTACACGTTATGCCTCAGACCGTAATTCCCCTTACATATTCACGCCTCAGACCATGATGCCCATTACACATTGCGCCTCACACTGTGATGCCCATTACACATTGCGCCTCACACTGTGATGCCCATTACACGTTGCGCCTCACACCGTGATGCCCATTGCACGTTGCGCCTCACACCGTGATGCCCATTGCACGTTGCGCTTCATACCATAATGCCCATTACACATTACGCCTCAGACCGTGATGCCCATTACGCCTCACACTGTGATGCCCATTACACACTAATCCACACACTGTGATGCCCATTACAATTTGACACACATGATGCCCATTACACATTATGCCACATGCCGTAATGCCTATTACATATTATACCACACACCGTAATTGCCATTACATATGATGCCACATAATTGTCGCTTACCTACATGTTAATTGCTAGTGGTTTCATGCTTGATGCCAGGGCTTTCATGCTCAATGCTAGGGCCTTCACGCTCAATGCCATGGGGATTACATGCTTAGAGGGTTCAGGAGGACTCTGGAACAGCACACACAGGGCTGGAGCCTGGGGCAAAGTAGCACTGCACTTTCCATTGACTTATTGGGGGCAGCGGACTGGGCACACTGGGACTGGGTGGACATGGACAGGCAGCAGCCAGCGCAGCCAGATGCCGGCCAGCGCTGGGTGCAGCCCAAGCATCCTTTAGTAGCTTCTGCACATGCATGGAAACAGTGCTCTGCGCGTCTAGTCCTCTCACAGTGACAGCAGAGTCAAATTAAGTGACAGTGGTACTTAAGAGAGGGGACCCCTAAGGACTGCATAAACGGGGGTGAGAGTGGGTGTGGTGAATGGGGGGGGGGGTGTGAGCAGGTGTGGTGATGGGGGTAGTGTGGTGACAGGGGGGGTGTGAGGTGATGGGGGGGTGAGAGTGGGTGTGGTGACGGGGCGAGAGGGGGTTAGTTGACAGCAGGTGAGAGGGCATGAGATGATGTGGGGTGAGAGGGGGAAGAGGAGAGGATAGAGAGAGGAGGCATGCCTTTTTCTTTTACCAGCATTGACTAGCAGGCCTCCCCGACACCCCCGCAAGTCTCCATCTCCCTCTCCCCTCCGCCACTGCAGATGGGAATCAGAGTGTGTCCCCAGGGACACACTCATTTATAAAAGTGGGTCTGCAACTTTAGAGTAAAATAGGTGCTATAGCGCGTATGTGTGATCATTAGGCCCCAGTGTACAGAGGACAGGCATTTCTCTTGTCTCTGAGTACTAACATACAGGGAACATGCTCCTCTCTCCCCCACCCCCTAATATCACTGTGTCCCCTACATGACAACTGCCACACCAGCCTGGCTAAGATGGACATCTACTGAATAGATGTCCATCTCAGCCAGGCTGGTGTGGCAGATGTCATGGCTCTGATATTTGCACACTCCCCCTCTGCACCCATGCCACACTGACCTGTAAGATGCCTGGATGTGGGATGAATTAAGTGCTCTGGCAGCCGCAGGCAGGGGACAGATTCCGGCGGAGAGCAGCTGCTGACATCATGCCCCCTCCGTACAGCAGCCATCCTCGGATCCCATCTCCAACGCAAGCGGCCCAGCGTGAACTGTGAGGGGGTTGCAGATTACTATCAGCTCGCAGGAGAGGCGGGAGCCGGCTGTTGACCTGTCCGCGCACAGGAAGCGCAAGCAAGCTGCAGGAACCGAGACCCCCTGTCTCGGCTCTTGCTAGCACTTCCTCTCCCGCCTCTCCTGAGAGCTGATAGTAATCTGCAACCCCCTCACACTCCGTGCTGGGCCGCCTGCGCTGCGTTGGAGATGGGATCCGAGGATGGCTGCTGTACGGAGGGGGCGTGATGGTGTATGTTTTCAGAGCTCCGGGCGCTATTAAAAAAAAAAGTGCTTGACCGGTCATTAAGAGGTGCCTGTGCACCCCCGGCACCCCCCGTGTGCACGCCTATGCCAGTACAACACCAACGGCCAATAACAAGATGATTCTTTCATTTTATATTCACTTTCACTCATACTGTTAGGTAGACTATTGCTCCAACAGAAATTACAATGGCTGATAAAATATGAGCAGGGTGAGTAACATTAAACTAAATTGTGGCTAATAGCATTTGTGGGATCTTATAACCCTTCTGAAACCTTGGGCAAAATGCTGGGAGGCTATCACTATCTTATAGTATAAGACTCCAGCAATCAATTTTTATTTTATGCAATTTCTAAGTCTCCTACTAATGAGATTCTTCATTTGACACAAAAAATGTCCAGAGGGTTCTTTGGGAAAATTTGCATGTCTGTATTTCAAAGCTTAAAAAATACCAACTAATGCAAAATAAGTCTCCTGTGGCTGTTTACTACTAAGACAATCAATGCTTTAATATTTTCAGAAAAAAATATATTTTTTTAAGTCATTCAAATTTACAACTACAATTAAATAAATATTTTTTGATCCACATGATGCGATATTCATGTAAAGGACTGGAATTATTCAAATAATTTATTGAAATATTTTCTTTTATTCGCTAACTAGATTTTTTCTTAATAATATTAAGTATTGTATCAGCTAATGTCTCTTTACAATCCTTTAAGTCCTATTTTTATTCATTAACTCAACTGTTGTTCTATGACAAACAATCATTTTGTGTATATACTTAATAATATTGGTTCTTTTCAAAATACTTTCAGAAGCCTTATGATTTTTTATGTTGTATGTTTGCGATGGTAATTATCTAAGAGTTCTGTTCTATATCCCCTCTGTAAGGGGGGATATGAGTGTTGAGAAGAGGGATATATCTGGCGTATACCTGATCATAGGGCTCCGAAAGTTAGCAGTCCAGTGATCTGGTCTGAATTATGCCCATATACTTTTCAAATATATATATATATATATATATATATATACAAAGGGTGGTGAATACACAGCGCTTCACGTTCACTCAAGTCCAGCAAAAGAAAGCCTGTATCAAGGCTATATAGTCACTAAAATTCCAACAAATTTGGACTGCAGCTCCCTCTAAAATGGATTCCCTGGATCCTCAGGAATAGGAGACATCTGTAGACAATAGAGAGACAGAGGGGCGCTCCATAGTGCATAAACAATTTATTTTCACAAAAGCACACAGCAGGAATAACAAGCCAACAGATATCGCTCGTACCAAAGAATTCATCAGTTGTGGGCTGGATACCACAAGGTTACAACATATTACCAGGCCAGGCAAGTCCAGCATCAGTCCGGGGCACCGACAGGATGTTAACAGCCCACGCTGCTTCTCCCCTCACGGGTCGGGGCAGCGTGCCGATATCCTTCGCGGGAACAGACAGCGGGAGGACTCCTGGACCAAAACGCACACAGCGAGCGTCACCGTAGCCACGCCCTAACGCGTTTCGTGGAACACTTCGTCAGAGGGCGTGGCCTACGGACGCTCGCTGACTATCTTTATAACGGGACACAACCACTCATTGCGTACCCTGCAATGACAGGCGGATCTCTCAGCCTATCATCACGGGGAGGTGTTCCCGTTATCGTCACAGCCCTTTGGCCTATCAGGTAGGGTGTTACTATTGACAGACATCTATTTGGACCAATAGTTCTATGTCCATGTAAAAAAAAAATGAGCCTGTTACGTCTTAGAACCGGACTTCATTTGTAAACATTAACACTCGTAATATGGGTATCATTAAGGCTTTTTTCCTGAACGATAAAACACACATAATAAACAACCTTATGTTAAAAAACAACATTCCATTGCGTTGATATGATAAATACAATAAAAATAATGAATAATAATGATCACATTATATGGATAGGGGAAACTGTCTTTCACAGTCCTCATCTGTGCATATGATCTGGGTCTTAAAGGCATAGTACCTATAAAAAAACATGAAAAACATATAGCCAACATGCAATTCATCACCTTCATAATATGACCCAAGCAGAATACATTAATTCATTATATGTAAAATACATCAAAAAATACATTGAAAAAAATATATATAAAATACAAACAATACCAATATATAAATACAGTATAAAAATACATATATTAAGAATATTATTAAAAATGTTATTAAAAATCAACGCAAAAAGGACCCTGACACCCCGGGCGCAAGCTTAGCAGCCGAACCCGGAAGTGACGGAAGACGCCGTGGAGCAGTGTGCTACTACTGCCGCCTGCCCGCACAAGTCTGCAGCCAGACCTCCGGCGAGGGACCTACGAGACCAGGTATCGGGTAAGAGGTTAGTGTATCACCGGGTGGTTTGGGACGCCAACACCCGGTGACACTCACCGTCTCACCTTGACCTCACCAACTGACTGCTTTCGTGGAACTTTATTTTCATTGTTATGCCTACATTTCCCCACGGACAGATATAGCCTGAACTTACCATCCAAGTACTTTACTTGTACGGCTTACATACTGCCTTCCACCCCTCACCCACCCAGTGCCCTGTGAGACATTATCACAGGGGCTATATCCCCCACTATCCCCGCAGTAACATCTCATCCTTCCCTGCCATTCAGTTTGCTGGAACACCACCAGACTTGCAGCAACTGCTTGGTTGGCAAACGTTGTTATACTGCATTATTTTATCTTGCACACCAATAAAACCTCTTAAAGGATTAATACGTTTCTTTACACTTTCTTTCCGTTTATCCAATTTTGACTAGCATTACCCTTCAGGTAGGCAGCGCCAAATTGCACAGTATTTAAAAAAAAAATGAGCCTGTTACGTCTTAGAACCGGACTTCATTTGTAAACATTAACACTCGTAATATGGGTATCATTAAGGCTTTTTTCCTGAACGATAAAACACACATAATAAACAACCTTATGTTAAAAAACAACATTCCATTGCGTTGATATGATAAATACAATAAAAATAATGAATAATAATGATCACATTATATGGATAGGGGAAACTGTCTTTCACAGTCCTCATCTGTGCATATGATCTGGGTCTTAAAGGCATAGTACCTATAAAAAAACATGAAAAACATATAGCCAACATGCAATTCATCACCTTCATAATATGACCCAAGCAGAATACATTAATTCATTATATGTAAAATACATCAAAAAATACATTGAAAAAAATATATATAAAATACAAACAATACCAATATATAAATACAGTATAAAAATACATATATTAAGAATATTATTAAAAATGTTATTAAAAATCAACGCAAAAAGGGGGTAATTTCATATCCCTCGTTTAAACCTTCAGGGACAAGGGTATTCAGATTTAGGATCCAAAAGGACTCTCTTTTAATCAAATCTTGATCCCTATCCCCCCCTCTTCTATTTGGATAAACAATTTCAATACCCTTACATTTTAAACTTGATGGGTCTCCATTATGAAACTGTTTAAAATGGCGAGGCACGCTGTGATTTAAGATTCCATTTTTAATATTGCGGATGTGTTCTAGCATCCTAATTTTTAAACAACGCTTAGTTTTGCCGACATAAGCTTTTCCACATCCGCAAGTAAGTAAATAAACTACAAAAGTTGTATTACAGTTTATAAATTGCTTGACCCGTTTGTTGTCATTAATTTTATCCCCTTTTTCTATGTGTGGGCACACCTTACATCTTCCACATGGGAAGCATCCCCTGATATCCAGCATATTTCTTTGGGTCTCATTCGGGGTAGAATTCACTAATTGGCTTTTTGCCACCATGGATTTTACAGTGTCTGCTCTTTTAAAGATCACCTTTGGCCTATCCTCAATGTATTCCCTCAGGACTGGGTCCATCTTCAGGATATGCCAATTTTTTTCCATAATGCTTTTTATCTCCTTTTGTCTGTCACTATATTTTGTAACAAATAGACAGTTTAATTTTTCATCATCTGTGTTGGGATTCTTTTCTTTATATTTCAAGGTATCTTCCCTATTTAGAGATTTTGCTCTTGAAAGGGCCGACTGTACCAGACTAGTTGGATATCCCCGTTCTCTAAATCTGTCTTTATATACTTCTGCCTGTTTTTCAAAAACCTCTATATTAGTGCAGTTCCTTCTCAAGCGCAGGAATTGCGAGTATGGTATATTGTTCTTCCAGGAGTCTAAGTGACAACTGGAGTACTCCAGATAGCTATTGCTATCTACTTCCTTAAAAAAGGTAGATGTTTCTACAGAAGTAATAGAAGGAAAATTCTCAACACTAAGTAAGAGGTCTAAAAACTCTATCTTTCTGGATTGTATATTGGATGTGAACTTGAGGTTATAGGGGTTTGAGTTAATTTCTTCCATGAAGCTCCCAAAATCACTCTCTCCTCCACTCCATACAATCAATATATCATCGATATATCGCTTATATACTTTTATGTGTTCATTTTGTGATATCGTGGGGGTAGATGTTTCCCAATCCCCCATGTATAAGTTTGCCAGGCTTGGGGCACATATCGTCCCCATCGCCGTGCCCCAAGTCTGCAAAAACCATTCATCTAAAAATTCAAAATAGTTATGACTTAAAACAAAAGATAAACAATCACAAATGAAATCAGTCTTATCTTCCGATATATCGGGATCTCTTTCTAGAGTTTTTCTAACCACATCGATACCTTTATTATGTGGTATCGATGTATATAGGGAAACAACATCGATGGTCACAAATTTATAGTCCGATTCCCATATCACATCTTTCAAAATTTGTAGCATATGTGTTGAGTCTCTCACATAGGAGTCAAGCAACGGAACATATTTTTTCAAGAAAACATCGACATATTCTGAGACCCTTGAGGTCAAAGACCCAATCCCAGCTATTATGGGCCTGCCGGGAGGTGCTTGTGCATTTTTATGCACCTTCGGCAGGTGATAAAAGGTGGCATAATAAGGCGTCAAATTTAACAGATATTTATATTCATCATTTACTATAACATGAGAGTCCATACCCTTCTTTAGAAGAGACCGCAATTCATCTATATATACCTTAGTCGGATTATTCCCCAATCTTTTGTATGAAACATCATCATTTAAGAGTCTATAAGCCTCAGTCACATAAAAGTCTCGGTCCATCAAGACTATCCCCCCCCCCTTGTCTGCACACTTTATAACAATATTGGTGTCTGTGGCCAAATTTTTTAAAGCCTCAGACTCCGCCTTGTTCAAGTTTTTTTGGGGTGGCTGCATATGTCTATTTTGACCATTATTAGAATTCTTTTTCTCATATAATTTATCAAAGTCTCTTTTAACTAGATCAGAGAACATATCAATGTGGACACCCTTTGATTCCACAGGAAAGAAAGTGGACTTAGGACGTAGTCCTGATGTATTTACAGTCCTCTCAAGATTTTGGCCACTATTCTCCCAGTTTCTTATGGGGGCGTCTGATTTTCTCAAAAAGTGTCTCTTGATGGTTAATTTTCTTATAAAGAGATTTAGATCAATATAAAGATCAAATTTGGTAGGTTGCCTTGATGGGGCAAATGATAAGCCTTTTTGTAGGACCTTGGTTTCTATAGGGGTAAGTTTTTTCTTTGAGAGGTTAAAGATGTTGGTAATCTCTGTATTTATCTCAGGTTCCGCATTTTGGGTTCTCTTTCTTGAGGTTCCTGCTCCTCTCTTTCCCCTCGTCCTCTTTTTAGGCCTACTGGGGTTTGAACCATCAAAGATGGCGGTCGGGGTCCCTGTTTGGCGGGGTCCTGGTCTAAAAAATGCCTCTCAGAATATACATCATCGTTAGTTGATCTCAAACGCTCAAAACGATTATTATGCACAAAACCTCTTTTGTTTTGATGGTATTGGGATTTGTCATTTCTACGAGGTGTCCTTTGTTGTTTAAAAGGAACTCTAATCCAAGTATCCCTATTATCATGATTAACTGATTGTCTCCTATAATTTTCCCTAGTAAAAGTTTTTTTAAGAGGTTCTCTATTTTGAGTTTTATATACATTATTTCTTACCACAGGGACACTATCCTTTTTTAGGGGAACATTATTTTCCTGTTTTTTGACTAAATGCCAAGTTCTGACTTGGTTTTTATCGTAATCTATTTTATCACGGATGTATTTTTTACGTTTGGTCTCAATTATCTTAGACTCAATCTGTGTGACCTTTAGGTCAATTTCTGATTTTTTCTTTTTGAATGCATCATTATCTTTAATAAGCTCAATCTCAGGTTTTAAAACCTCCAATTCTCTTTCTGTATCATTTAGTATACGTTTTTTCTCTATTATTAGGAGGCGGATTAGCTCCATGGAACAACAATCCAGGATGCGATTCCACTCTAACATAAATTTACTATCATCCTGGCCAGAGGTCGGTGTTTTATTTATCCTCAGGCCACGTGGAATTCGGCCACAGGATAGATAATTGTCCAAACTCCTGATGTCCCACCAACACTTAGTCTCCTTTACTAGGAGTTTTTCCAGTGTGGCTGTGACATCAGGTTTATTACCATTAATTATAATGCCATCCGTTCTGGTGAGATCATCAGAAAAAATACGATCACATTCCAGTGATCTTTGTGTTCTCAAATCACTGTTCCTAAACATGTTCAAAAAACAAGTTCACACAACAAATGAATAAATAGAGTACAATATAAGACAGCAGCTGAATGTATCACCTGGATCCAGATATAGAACAAAGATACATACAAAGGGTGGTGAATACACAGCGCTTCACGTTCACTCAAGTCCAGCAAAAGAAAGCCTGTATCAAGGCTATATAGTCACTAAAATTCCAACAAATTTGGACTGCAGCTCCCTCTAAAATGGATTCCCTGGATCCTCAGGAATAGGAGACATCTGTAGACAATAGAGAGACAGAGGGGCGCTCCATAGTGCATAAACAATTTATTTTCACAAAAGCACACAGCAGGAATAACAAGCCAACAGATATCGCTCGTACCAAAGAATTCATCAGTTGTGGGCTGGATACCACAAGGTTACAACATATTACCAGGCCAGGCAAGTCCAGCATCAGTCCGGGGCACCGACATATATATATATACCACCACCACCAGATAAATATCGCTGCCACCACCAGTTAAATATCGCCAAAGCAAATTCAGTGTGCACCACGGAGGGCACCAGCCATGCAAATTACTATCCAGAGTGCCAGATATGTATATATGCAGAGGATGGACCGGCACATCCAATTGGCCAGTCAGTATAAATGCTGGGGTGCAGACAATCAGACAAAAATGAGTAGGCAGGAGAAAGTGGCACTCACTCAGACTTTCAAGATAAAATACAGACACATTGGGTGAGATTTAATAGGATTAGAGATTCAGAGAGTGAGAGATTTGGTAAGAAATCTCCAGGTTTTTTTAAAGCGGCAATCATTTACACTGCAAAACCAGTTTAATTTTGAAGTGTAAATGATTGCCGCTTAAAAAAAAACTGGAGATATCTTCCCACTTTCTGAATCTCTCATCCTATTAAATTATTAAATCTCACCCAGATTGTGTAAACCAAAGTTTCTGAATACCCCTCACCACAGGACAATCTTGAATGCGCTACTACCTGTCGCCATCAAAGCGGGTCACTTCCTGGAGTCAGGATTGCATCACCTCAGCCTACCAATCACAAAGCTAACCTGGTTGCTAAGCAACTACCTGGCCGGAGATGCTACTGCCACTGGAACCACCTACTTCCTGGAATCCTGCGCATGTCACCTCCACTTGTCCTTCACACAAGAGTGGACATTGCTAGGCGACACACTCGCTGAGGATGCTTAAGAGAATAGACATAGACGGTGGGGGCCGGGGATGGTCTCATACACGTGGAGCTCCATTCTCCCATCCATGGAGCTCCCCATCCTCAGCCCCTCAGAGAAGCATGGCAGAGGCAGAGGAGGTGGCAGGAGACAGACAAAGGTGGTGAGTGGAGGGGGAGGAGGCTGGAGGATGTAGCTTCCTGGCATAGGACATAGCGACACACAGCCTGGGGGCAGCAGCGTGCTGCCCTGGCATAGAGATCCAGAGAGCACCGTTGACTAGGGGCACCCCCCCCCCCCCCCAACGGAGACTTCCAGGTATGCCCCGGCCGGAAAGAAGGACCATCAGCCTTGACTGAAACCACCGGAAGCAGTTGCGGAGACAGCGGGGATTAGCGGTCTGCAGGCCCCAACGGAGGTGGACTGCTGGAGCCAGCTTCCCCCCCATCGATGTTCCTGGTCTAGGCTGCCCAGATGAACTTAGCAGGCAGGAGGAAGCAGCTCCTGTAGCAGCGGCAGTGGACCTCAACCAAGAGAGGGTCCAACTATCACCCCCAGCCTCACTGACTCCCCTCCCTCCCTGCCATCTCACTGACTGACTCCCCCCCCCCCCAAGGCTGGCTCTCTATCCAGCCGCAGCTACAGCCATACAGCCAGGGCCTCTGACATGCTGGCCCAATCCCCAGGCCCACAGCAGGCCAGCCTCTGGATCCATCCATGCTGGGCGTGGTGTATTGAAAGGGAAATGGCCTGTTTGAGCCCTTTCACTGCTGCCCTGGAAGTAGCAAAGTCAAGATGGTGCCGCTGATGGCTGCCTAGAATCTGTGCCACCCAGCAGAAACATTTACCCCCTGTATTGTTCCATATCTGTATAGCTGTTAAAATCACAAAGTTCTGCCACTGAATGACACAGCTCAGTAAATATATGTTCCCCATGTCCGTGCCCCTCGTCATAGTGCATATCTGTATGTGTGATATATATCTGTACTTTTACTGTTTACTTGTTCCTAGTTACCCTGGCTGCTGCACAGCAATCCAAATCTAATTTCTAATATACGCAAGTATACTGGCCAATAAAGCTGATTTGATTTCTGATTCTGATAAATGTAACATAAATAACCACCAAGTGACACAAAGTTACACTAAAATAGCAGAAAAGGTGAAAGCTGGATTATTCACGTAACGATCACTAGATCTGCTGGAATAGAAGAATGAAGTAAGCTAAAGGAACATATTATATGTTAATTATTCATTAAGTTCTTTAGGCTTAACTGTGTCCAAATTGTGGATACAGTAGGTTTCAAGCTGCAATAACCTCTTTTGTCGGTCGCCTCCTCGTATGGTTTCCGGAACCTGATCAATCAGGCTATAACGCAGGCTTGCTAAACTGTGTTTTATAGTAGCATAATGCATAGCTACAGGTTGCTCATTTGGTTTATTGTTCAATGCAGCTCTGATGGCAGATCGGCAGCTTTCACCTTTTCTGTTATTTTAAGTGTATCTTTGTGTCTCTGGGTGGCTATTTATGTTATGCTTATGTCTATTCTCTTTAGCGTCCTCAGTGGGCATGTTGCCTAGCAACAATCACTCCTGTACAGAAGGCACTGTGTAAAATAGTTCCCTCACAACAAGCAATAATGTGTGACATATTTGTGGGGGGGCATAATATAATGTGCGTTATATTTTCAGTATATGGACATTGCTAATGTGGGGCATAATGGTTAAGGGAAATTTCTGTATGTCATTATGTGCATTTGTGTCTTGAAATGTATAAACTACTCTTTAGTGTAATTTGAAAAAGGAGCTCTACTGGTGTTGTAATCTGATTAGGCAACAAGAAAGTGTGGTATACAGTAATGTGAATAAGGAGCAAAAGGGTGATTTCTAATGAATAAGAATAAAAGACAGTGTGGCATATGTGTGATGTACCGTGGATATGTAACACTATAATGTGATGTGATATGAATAAGGTTGCACTACTGTGTGGCGGAATTTCAATTACTTTACTATTTAAAATATGGGGAGAGGGGCCACCAAAGGTCTTACTGATGTAGGTCACCAAAATGTCAAGCTATAGCACTGTGGATCAAGGATTGCTATAGAAGAATGGTGATGGGTGTTCCTGGCTGCTTCTGGATGCTGCGTGATTTTGCAAAAAAGCACTCATTTCCATCAGCAGGAATTTCCAAACAATGTTGAAGACATCTTCAACATTGTTTGGAAATTTCTGCTGATGGAACTGAGTTTTGGAGATGTGGTAAATATACCTTTTTTCAATTGCCTGAACTAATAATCGTGCTTTTTTGCTAACTCACTCCTCAACAGCCGCTTGTACTAAAACAAACTGTGCTTATAATCTGTTGGCTTCTTAAACTGCAAAATAACTTCTGCTTATTTGCTACTAATTATCTTGGATACCTGCACTAAAAATAAAATGTGCTTGTCATTTGTTGGCTGTTTGTATCAGATCATACCACACCTTTTGTTTTGTGTCTATAAACTGCCTCCAAACTAATGAGTTTTGCTTCTATCGGACTAATCTCTTTATATAATTGTTGCTAATATTGAGAACGGCACGAAGACTTCTCTACTAAATCTTTGCAATATGCTTACTAACAACTGCTGAATTGTTATCATTGCTCTAGATATATGGAAATCAGTATTGGTCACATGTTTTTATGAGTATTGTTGTTGCTGCCCTACACCCCCTCCCCCTTTCTGGTACACTACACCACTGCTACCCAGCACCTCACTCCCTTCCTAGACTACCATTACAGCTAGTTTGGTGGTCAGAGGATGCAGTCGCCATGAAAAGATGACAGTGGAGCATCGCAGCAGGTAAGTATTTCCACCTCACCCCATCCCAGCATACATTAGTATGACACTTCCCCCATTAAATATTAATACACCCCTCTCCAGCGCCAATTAATACAACACTCCCCACAGCACACAATAAAATGTCACCCCCTCCCCAGCACACATTACTATGGGGGTTATTCTAGTTCATTCTTTCTGACAAAATCCTTCTTAGTTGGACAAAACCATGTGCACTGCGGGTGGGGCAGATGTAACTTGTGCAGAGAGAATTAGATTTGGGTGGGGTTTTTCTTCAAAGTGAGATCTATATTGCAGTGTAAAATAAAGCAGTCAGTATTTTCCCTGCACAGAAACAAAATAACTCACCCAAATCTAATTCTATCTGCACATATTACATCTGCCCCCCTGCAGTGCACATAGTTTTGTCCATCTAAGAAGGATTTTGTCAGAAAGAATGAACTAGAATAAACCCCTATGTCACACATAACCCCCCAGCACACATCCACATGCAAACCCCCCCCCCCCCCGGCATACATTACCATGTCAACCATAACACCCCCCCCCCCCAGCCCTCACATACATTAACATGTCACTATCATCCCCAGCATACATTAAAATGTCAAACCTCTCCCCAGTACACATAACTTATCTGACACTGAGGCTGGCTGTAGTACTGCTCCTCCACATGTCTGCCATGGCCTGCTGGCTCCTCAGCACATGTGCACTATGCTGCTCCCAGGCCCCAGCTACTGCCATATGGAGGAGAAAGAAGGAGGTGGGGTGCTTCTCGTGTTATATAACTGACAGGAGCAGCGTTGAAGGAAGGGCTCCGACAATGGAGATCTTTGCTCCGCAGCCACTGCCTGTTGCCCACTGTGACAGGCACAGGCGGTGGCATCCAGAAATAACACTACACAGGGGATATGATGCTCAGCAGGGATAGTGCCTCCCTGCTTTGCATCCTCTGCTGAGCGGCTGCTACACAGCTAACTCCGCTTTCCTTCGGTCCCGGTACCAAGCAGTACCACCCGCTCACCCGCCACCGACAGCAAAAAAGTGTCTGTGTGTGTGGTGGTTTTTCCAGACCAGGGCCCCCCTGACAGTCCTGGGCCTGGGTCAATTGTACCCACCTCCCCCCCTCATGATTATGTTATTCTCAAGTTCTGGTTTCAGTTACATAGGAAACTTTAATTAATTTCATCTTTATTTGGATTTCATTGATTCACTTATTTGTTGATTTCTGTGACAGGATTTGGTAAAGAAGCCTTCTGCCTTCTGATGTGTTTTTTTTTTCAGAGAGTAAATTATCTACAGATGTGTCCACATACATCTAGCCCCCTTACATCTTAAATAGCCCATCTAGGCGTATCATGCCTGGGGTGACTACAAGGGCTGTTTAATGCAAAAGAAGGCTATATACATGTTATTTTTGAGAATGAGATGCATTTTAATGAAAAAAGTTGCATGCAAAGACAACTGGCGGAACAGAGTCATACGGCACTCACATTTTATGTATAGCATGACTTGTATCACTTAGAAGATGGAGGATTGTGGACACATCTGTATTTATGCAATAGATAACAATAAAGTCATGAAATTGCTAATGAATAAGATAGAGACGAGTGGGCTCGGTTTTCTGTAAACTGAAAGCACCTAAAGTTCTGGGATCTGATTTTCCCTCCAGGCTCAGATTGCAAATCGAGGATTCCAAATTAACGAAAACATCATCCTGCATTTGTCAGCCTCTTTATTCATTTTATTCAATTTTTACTTATATAACCATCCATGTGGACCTTGACTGGGAAGCAGTGGAAGCAGAGCATGGCACCTGTCCCAAATCATGGCAAGCAAAGTAAGTAATGAGAAGGGATGTCCTGGTGGTCCGATGACATTTAGACCTAAAAATTTGAAAACTAACATCAACATTTCCATGTCAACATTTTGTTGTGTAAAAATTTACTTGGGTTAACATTGTGCATGTTTATTCTTTTGTTGTTGACCTAATTACTATTAACATAGAAATTTTTTGGGAACTATACCACTTCTGATGTGACATTTCTGTCTACTCCAGTGCTATGTTGTTCCCAATATGTCCACTTAAATGCTGAGCTCACTTACCGTATCTGTCCTCTCCATTCCCCTCCGAATCCTCAGTGTTAATATTGGCCAAGCTAGATACAGTACAAGTAGTTGTGAAATCATTTTTTATGCTGCATGGACTTGGAATTTGCATCTTTTGTCTAAGTGTCACACTGGCACTGAACATTAACTCTTGTAGCTACTGCGCACTGGTGTATTTTTTTGCAATTGTCTGCTGCCTAGAACACTATATAGGGCAGCATTAACCCTTGGTGCACAACTTATTGCTGTTTTCTTTTTACCACTAGCCAAGAATTAATAAAAAATATAATATATGGGCATTTTTTTGGTACATGGTGCACCCGACCCCCCAATTTTTTGGTGTAGTTGTTATTTTTTAGAAAACAAAACAGAAGAGCAGTAGCAGAAACCGAATACTAGTCCCCTGGCTGCTTCCACTCATGATAGTACTACAACATCTAGTAAAGTTGGTCCACATGGCAGGCAATTTGGGAAAAGGCACCTGTAATAAAAAAAACACAATTAAAAAAGGATGGAAGTTTACAATAAAAAAATAAGTGGCCCTCAACTCTAAGCTGAAGAGTAAATTGTGTGTACACAAATATCTGAGAAGAGTCTACAGGTTTCCATATTAGCTTTGTGTGAGTCTGACAATTCTCACATAGTCCTCATAGAAAGGCCTCTGTCATCTTCTTCCACCATTTCTGCACCATCTGTAAATGTAAGGATGAGCAGTACAAGTAAAATTGGGGATGAGGACACCATTATATTTTTACTATCTGACGCTACTAAGCAAAAGAGGATGTTGATGATGTTGTTGTTGTATATATCAGCCATTAGTGGCAGCATATCTTTCCTGTTATTAAAATAAAGTCCTTATTATTGTATGCAGCTGGAAGAACCTCTGCAGCTGCCAAATTCACAGAAAATAGTCCAACCACAAAGTAAAAAAAAATATAACATCCTCACAATGGGGTTTATTCTAGTTCATTCTTTCTGACAAATTCCTTCTTATATGGACAAATCCATGTGCACTGCAGGGGGGCAGATGTAACATGTGCAGATAGAATTAGATTTGGGTGAGTTATTTTGTTTCTGTGCAGGGAAAATACTGACTGCTTTATTTTACACTGCAATATAGATCTCACTTTGAAGAAAAACCCCACCCAAATCTAATTCTCTCTGCACAAGTTACATCTGCCCCACCCGCAGTGCACATGGGCCCTTATTCAGATCTGTGCGGCCGGAGCCGCATACGGTGCTCCGGCCGCACAAACCAATCCCCGCCCACAATACGGATCGCCACGGCCGTCCGTACACGGACGGCTGGCGATCCGCATGAAAATGGTGGGGCGTACGCCTCCACCATGGTGGGAGCTGCCCCCTGCATTCGATGGTCTGCGACCATCGAAGGCAGGGCCGCACGCCCCACCAGCTCCCGCAAGCTGAGACCACACGGACAATCGTCCGTGTGAAAGCTTCTATGGGGGCGGAGAACTGACATCCGGCGATGTCAGCTTTCCGCCCCCATCACTGGCGTCATAGCCTCATTACCATGCATACGCCCCGCGTTTGCATGGGAACGCCCATGAAACGCGGGGCGTATGCATAGGGAAATGAGGGTATGAAGCCCCTCACGCCCCTATACGCCCCCTTTGCGGCGTAGAAACTTTATGTGCGGCGATTTCGCCTGCACATGCGCAGATTGACCTCTGCGCATGTGCAGAGTGAAAACATCGGCGGTACGGCCGCACGCGGGCCGTACCGCTCAGTTCAGAATAAGGGCCATGGTTTTGTCCATCTAAGAAGGATTTTGTCAGAAAGAATGAACTAGAATAACCCCCAATGTTATGTGGTATTGTTTCATTACTTGTGTATATCCATAACAGGGTGGTATATCCTTTTATCTGATGTATCAATTGTCTCATATATCCAAAAATAAACAGAAATGTCTCCTTTAAAGATCAAAAAATAGGAACTTTTACTTTTTATTTAAACAATATAAAAATTCACATAAAAAATATCAAATGCAGGAACTTTGTATAGAGAGTTAGAGTTCAACTTCACGGTTCATACAACAAAATTATATCATAAGGTAGGATGTTATTCCAGGGACTCCATGCTGTCTATAACTCTCTATATGTTTTCCAGCTCCTTAAAAGCAGAGGAATGATCACACGATCTCATCTGCAACCAGCTATGAGATAGTGTCCCTTTGTATTGTCTCTGCTCCCTTCTAAAACAGCAGCCACCATTCTGGGGATCTCAAAAATATCCTGAAACTTGGACTATCCAGGTCTGGGTGCCAAAGTGATCTTTCCTCTGGCCTCCACAACACTGGACTCCCTGGGTTCTCAAGCTGGTGGGTCTGCTTACTGTTGTAAAGTGCCGCCAAAGATATAATGCCAGCTGGTGCTCTGTTTAAAAGTCTCTGCTCTCCATTCCACAGTTTACTGCATGCTCTCTCTTCACAGAATGAACACCACAATTAATTCAAACGGATATTCAGAATTCAGTGCTGTAAAATTTCCATTTTGTATAATATGTTTATAGATATATTTTTTGAAAAGCCATTACTATGCATGGGCATACAATTTGTTGTCATTAATGCCCTCATTATATACCTCATTAGATATTTTTAGTTGGTGCATCTAAAAAATTTATTTGAGGGGGACCAAAGAAACCAAGCACTTTAGCCTCAAAAGTGTCTTTCACAGTTGCTGCCATTAGTAGCTTGTTTTATGGGATGGCCCAAAATAAGGACACACTTCAATCACAAAATTGGAGGTCCCTATTGTTGAAGTACTTGGTTTGTTAAATTGTGTTCTAATGTTTTTTTAAATAAGTTTTTTTTGCAGTAACTGAAGATGAGGAGAGAAAAGACCATTACAGAACACCAGTCTGATTATTATGTCAAGTAAATTTACAGCAACTGAAAGAAAAGAAAAGAAAAGAAGAATTTTCTACAACATCTCTAATACCCCCATTTATTCAAATGTTCAGACTCAAATAACTTAACTTACAAATCAATTCTTCCATCCTTCTAATCTAGTTTTTGATTAATGAATACATTATTGGTTACTTTCTATGGGGTTACATATTTTATTAAATACCAACCTGCTTGCCACTACAATGCCACTCTGTTTCCCAGATGTAACATAATTGAACTGCCACCCACTGCAATAGTTTATATTAGTCAGTCAGTAAGCTCAATGCAATCTTTTGGCCTAAACTGAATAAAATAATACTGTGACCTTTCAGGTTGTCAAAATTAACTAAAAATTTCCAGAAATTAATATAACTGAAGTCAATAATACTGTAGGAAACAGCAAAGGCAGTTTCGGAAAACCCAACAATGAATCAGAAAAAAATGAAAACACGATGGTAAGAGCATCTCTAGAATAAGATCGATATATATGTAGAGATCCAAACTAAACATCTGCAATAATCTAAATACTGTATACAAAGTTATTTCAAGTGTTCTAAAAAAATTACTTGTTAAGCTGGGTACACATATGTACAATCGTCGGGCCGTTCTTCCGATCTGCGGACGAACGGCCGTTCGATTGTATATATGTGTACGCTGTCCCGATCCCTTCGTTGCGATCGATAAACGGCCAAAAACACTCTTGGCCGTCCACGGTCGGGCGGTCGCAGGTTCTTTGCTGCTTAATATTCTTCCGACAGGACGGCTCCATATCGAAAGAAAAGTGACATGTGTACGCACATTCGATCGATATGCAGCCCGTTCCTGCGATCATTCCTCCCAAAAGCAGCACGCCCATGTGGGTGTTGACTAGCTGCGTCATCCCTCCATCAGCGCAGCATGTAAACAACAGGAAGTCTTCTCCCCCGTACTTTCCGCGCCATGCTGTTAAAGAATATTCGTTGTGTGTGCATTCCTTTTGAAATAAATAATCGTTGTGTGTGCATTCCTGACAGATTATAGTTATAGAAGATAGATAGATAGATAGATAGATAGATAGATAGATAGATATGTGATGTTCATTGTTCTGCATAAACACTTAACATTTATTAAGAAATACTGACAAAAAATACTGTGAACACTTTGTTTATTTGGGTGGTCGGACCTGAACAGAGTATCACATACAGGTGCTTGCGTGAAGGTGTAGCAGGAACGCCCACCCACCCAAAAAACATAAAAACACATTTGAACATGGTGGTGTATGTAGTGGAAAGCGGTCCCACGGCAGCAACGCATCACATGGGAACATCCCGGCCTGCTCACATGTGATGCATTGCTGCCGTGGGACTGCTTGCCATGACATAAGTGCCACGTGTGAAGGTGTAGCAGGAAAGCCCACCCACCCAAAAAACATAAAAACACATTTGAACATGGTGGTGTATGTAGTGGAAAGCGGTCCCACGGCAGCAACGCATCACATGGGAACATCCCGGCCTGCTCACATGTGATGCATTGCTGCCGTGGGACTGCTTGCCATGACATAAGTGCCACGTGTGAAGGTGTAGCAGGAAAGCCCACCCACCCAAAAAACATAAAAACACATTTGAACATGGTGGTGTATGTAGTGGAAAGCGGTCCCACGGCAGCAACGCATCACATGGGAACATCCCGGCCTGCTCACATGTGATGCATTGCTGCCGTGGGACTGCTTGCCATGACATAAGTGCCACGTGTGAAGGTGTAGCAGGAAAGCCCACCCACCCAAAAAACATAAAAACACATTTGAACATGGTGGTGTATGTAGTGGAAAGCGGTCCCACGGCAGCAACGCATCACATGGGAACATCCCGGCCTGCTCACATGTGATGCATTGCTGCCGTGGGACTGCTTGCCATGACATAAGTGCCACGTGTGAAGGTGTAGCAGGAAAGCCCACCCACCCAAAAAACATAAAAACACATTTGAACATGGTGGTGTATGTAGTGGAAAGCGGTCCCACGGCAGCAACGCATCACATGGGAACATCCCGGCCTGCTCACATGTGATGCATTGCTGCCGTGGGACTGCTTGCCATGACATAAGTGCCACGTGTGAAGGTGTAGCAGGAAAGCCCACCCACCCAAAAAACATAAAAACACATTTGAACATGGTGGTGTATGTAGTGGAAAGCGGTCCCACGGCAGCAACGCATCACATGGGAACATCCCGGCCTGCTCACATGTGATGCATTGCTGCCGTGGGACTGCTTGCCATGACATGCACCATTTTAAGGTGCATGCTGCTGGCCTCCAAATAAACAAGAAGGAGAAAAAAGTAAAATAAAGTACACAAACTATTTTTTGACTTTATAATGCAAACCGTTATAAATTTTTTCATATAAAGAGTGTACTACTGCTACGCCTTTTTGGATTTTCGTAATTTTTTGGGCTACGGTATGGACTTTCCCGCTTAGTTCTTGTAGACATTTATGGACTTGTGTCATGTTTTCTTGCATTGTGCTTTCGTCGCTGGACGTGTCAGGTGATGGTGTGTTCTTCTCCCCCTCTGCACTGACATCTGAAATCTCGATGATATCTATAATAAGTACAGATAAAGAAATGTTTACCTTTCCACAAATGATACGTCACTATCCCATAAAGATGATTTGCAGTATACACTCACCATCTACACTGCTGGTGATCGCAATCACTTGGTGGCCCTCTGTGGTCCCTTCCATCGGCTGCGCAGCCTGGATATCATCTATAGTGACAAGGTAAAGTGACATATTACTACCCCTTGTTGTGTGTATAAAACATGTGTTGTTCTGTTGGTGTGCTGGTACAAAACCTTACCTGTTGTACTCTCCTTCTTTATTTTCAGGTTGGAGGCCCTGTCTCTGCCTTCCTCATGTCTTCTCCTGGATTGGATTTCCTCTGAGTAAAAACAAGCAACATGTCAGCAAAACACACAAAATGTAATGGATCAAGACAGTATATTAATAAAGCCACCTAGGGCATTGGACTCACTTCTTTTAATAATTCCACGAATTTTCTTGAGCTTGGCCTGCTCCTTGTGCTTCAGGTCCGACCACCGTTTTTGTAGCTGGTATTTGGACCTTCTTTTCCCAAACTTCTCCTTTATCTCCTTGCATACACGCTGCATAATAATTTCTTTTCTATAATTTGTCTTGGGGTATGTTTTTCGCGAACAATCGTAGTCCCTTCTATCCAGCATTTTGACCATCAGTTCCACCTCTGCAGATGACATGGCGGAGGTGCGCGTCACTTTTTTCTCCTTGTTGTCCTGTCTCTCAGCGATTTCTTTCTGTTGTTATCAGTGCTGAATTGGAAAACAAAGGTGCTGTACTGGCCTCCCCCATATGCGGTGGCGCCAGACCCTCCGACATGGCTCCTCGATGTCCCGTGTCTGTGTGACGCGAAGCACGTGAGTGGGGCGGAGATTCCTGCGCTCATCCAATCACTGTGTTTCAAGCCACGTTCAGCACGAAAGAATATTCCGTCGTTGCTGTTCGAGTGATCGGAGCTGCGCTGCGAATTTTCCGGACTATTTATCGACATTTCTTTCGGTGAGTATTAAAACAAAATGTGTAGTTTTCTATGACAGGGACTTCAATCTGTGGGCCATGGGTATGCTGGGGCTTGTAGTGACCGTGTATCCTATGTCCCACAGAGTTTCAACTCCTGTACTATAGCTACAGTATATCTAGTGGCCCACAGACTGAACACCTGTACATTAAATGGTTTATGGTGTGCTTTGTGTATCAAGAAAATAATATGCCTTTTTATTTTATTTTTTGGAACAGAAATTCAACCATGGCAGAAAAAAATGTCGAATTTATGAAGGACTTCATTGAGGCCTACAGGGATCAGAATTGTCTCTGGAATACCAAATCCAAAGACCATTCGAATCGGCAGAAGAGGCTATCTGCTCTGGAGGAGCTGGTGAGGGTGAGCCAGACCTACTACCCCACAGCAAATGTAGAGTGGGTCCGGACTCGGATCGCTAATATGAGGACCGTATTTAAAAAGGAACTAAATAAGGTGGAGTCCTCAAAGCGGTCTGGGGCAGGGGCAGACCAAGTCTATGTGCCCAGGCTGTGGTACTACGACCTGCTGGCCTTCACGGTGGACCAGGAGCTGCCCAGGGATTCGGTCAGCAACACTACAAGGAACCAGCCTGCCCCCTCCACCTCCGCGTGCAACCAAGAGCTTTCTGATGACACCATTTGCGGCACAGTAAGTAGACGTATTTTATTTAAAAAATTTTTTTTTAAACCAGATAAATATAACAGCAAGTACAGTATAAAAATTGTGAACATGTAAAATGAAAAGGGGGGGTATCCCCCCCTGCAACTGACCTCTCTGTTGGGCACAACAGAGAGGTCAGTTGCAGGGGGCGATACCCCCCCTTTTGGTTATACATCGTCAATTTGACCTTCTCTGTGGCCCTAATTCTGGTTCTTCTCAGTGGTGGAGGTATACTGTTATCCGCCTGAGAACACAGTGATCAATATTCAGACATCGCAAGTGCATTTACCACATTTTTTGTATTTGGAACTTTTGGTTGGCATTGGTAATCCCTGGTATCTACACTGTTGTAGTCTTTCTGGCGCGGATTATTGTAATATTTTTTTGTTGTCTAAAATTAACGAAATAATATCATTCTGCCAATCCACAGCGCCAACACCAATAAAATACTGCATGTATTCATCCCTGGTTAATTTAGCAGGCATAGATGCATTTCTGGTATTTAAATTAGTATTTGGTATGTCTGGTATCTAAATAATTAGTTTCCAGAGATGCCAGTCATAACGCCTCTTCAACTAGCTCACTTTCATCCATGGCAGCAACATGGTGGTGTGTGGGCTGCGTTCTTCTGCGTAGATATAAAAATATATGGAAGTCTTAAAAATCGATAGTGATACATCATTGTCATCTTGTTTTGTTACAGCCATCGCTATTTGCCGAGGAGGAATCTTCGGCATCGCTGGAGGTGGCATCACAGCTGCCTTCACCGGCCCTCTGCTCCACCCCCACACCAACCGCCACGACCAGCGCTGAACCACAAACAAGCGCTCAACCTCCAGCAGAAGCGCCATCAAGAAGAGGGCGCAAAAGGCCGAGGCAGACTCCAGATGCTGCGGATGTGGCAACCACCAAGATCCTGGAGTCTGCCAACAGATTGATGACCATGGAGGAGGATGATGCGGACCGGGTGGGGAGTGTATTGGCTGACAATTTAAGAAAGTTAGACCCGGCTACAAGGGTGGAGGTAGAGCGCATATTTTATGAAACGCTGTACCGGGCCCGTGTGGGGACTCTGTCCCGGCACACATGGCTCACCGATGAGACCCCTCTGCCTAGGGTTGAATTTCAACCCATCAGCCCTGCCCCTATACCCCAACAAGCGGTATTTCACCCGGTGCAATATCCGCACTACCAACATTTCCAGCCACCAACTGGGCAAAGGCAGCACCAACCGGCAACGTTGGCTAATACACTCCCACCAGGTCCACCTGGTGGCCCCTTCCAGAGTTTAGTGGAAAGTCCATCTCCCTCCCAACCACCGATGGATACAGGGGATTATGGGGTGGGACAAGTTTACCACCAGATGTAAATATTTTATATAGTTTATTTAATTGCATTATTGTTTTAATAATATAGTTTAAATATTTTTATGTTTAAGTATTTCTTTATTATTTATTTCCTTGTTATTTATGTTATATTTATTATAAGTTTATAAGTTAATAATTTATATAAAAATTAAAAATTCTCTAATCTAGTTGGTGTCCGTGTGAAAATATCATTTACCATGCAGGTTGACTATAGGGCAAAGATATACATATGGGGTACATGCATGTTGTTTCAATATTTACCTTCATGTATTGCTCCTGGAGACTGTACAAAAGTACCAGGAGAAATTGGCATAGAAATAGGTGTGGTGGAGCAACTACTTGCTAGTACATAAACACCAGTACTGGGTACAGTCTGCACTCCAGGTGTCGTGGCATTGTGCCCTCCAGGAATGCCTGGCACCTGAGTACTACCACTCACTTGCCGTGATTCGGCCTCCACCTCCCCCTCCTTGCTGCAAGAAGACGCAGAGGACAACTTGTGTAGAACTGTGAGTATACAAATTTTATTGGCAAAATATTGATTAGTACACACCAAAAAACAATATATTTACAATGACAAAAACGTATATTTTCAAGCAATCATGTCATTCTGCCACTCCACAGCCCCAACACCATTGAAATAATTCAAGTACTCGTCTCTTGACAACTTTGCTTGCGTTGATGCATTTCTGGTGTTTAAATTATTTGCCAAAGCTGTCAGACCAATAGGCTCGTCAACAACTTGGCTGTCGTCCACTGTAGCCCCCAGTTGTTGTGTGTGCACCGCTTTTCTGCGCATGTAGTTGTGCAGCACACAACAGGCCAGCACCACTTTGTCAATCTTATCTAGGCGCAGATTGATGGCACTGTGAAAAATTCTGAATTTATTACTCAGAATCCCAAACGCATTTTCAACCACTCGCCTGGCACGTGACAGGCGATAGTTAAAAATGCGCCGTTCCCTGTTCAGTGCCCTTTGTGGGTAGGGTTTAAGGACATTAGGGTGCAATGCAAAGGCCTCATCCGCCACAAAAACAAAGTTCAAACCGTGCTCATTTTCAGTCCGCTCTGGCAGATTCAGTTCATTTTTTTTCAGTTGGTCGTGGAAAAAGGTATTCTCCAGGGCTCCTCCATCTGAAACTCTACCATTTTTCCCAATGTCCACAAATACAAACTCGTATCGAGCATTAGCGATGGCCATTAGAACAATGCTGAAGAACCCCTTATAGTTATAATAAAAAGAGCCACTCTTTGCAGGGGGCATGATTCTGACGTGTTTGCCATCGATAGCTCCACCACAATTAGGGAAATTCCAAAGATCACGGAAATCACGTGCAATATTTTGCCACTCCTCCTTGGTCAATGGAAACTGCAATATAAAAGTATATGCGTATTAATAATCTGTTGGGTTGATTTTAGACCCATCAGCCCTCCCCCATTGCAGCCTCAAAGCTATTACCCGCCTTATCAAAATGACCCCCCACCCACTGGTGTAAAAGTTTAAATTAACAGGCATTGTAAAGATATACATATAGGGTACAGGTATGTGCACAGCTATACATATGGGGGACATGTATGTAATTTCCATATTTACCTTCATGTATTTGTCCTGTAGAACTTGGACGATGGCATCACAGGTGTCTGGTATTATCAACCCCAGCGCTTGAGATGATATTGCGGTGGTGAATCTCAGGTCGGCAAGGGTCCTGCCTGTTGCCAGGTAACGCAGCGTTGCCACCAGTCTCTGCTCTGCAGAAATAGGCCTCCTGAAATAGGTGTCCTCTCTCTCTATTAAAGGGGTAACCAGTGTCAGCAGCTCCATGAAGGTAGCGTCATCCATACGGAGATAATTCCTGAAATCATCAGGATTGTTCTCCCGTATCTCCTGTAGCAATGGCATGTGGGAGAAGGTGTCTCTCCTCAGAAGCCAGTCTCTGGTCCAGCAGCTCCGATTCTTGGTCCTTTTTCTTTTTTTAATAGCCTGCAATCTAATGGCCATAGCAGCCAAAATGCACGCACGAGCCTTCCTTCTCCTCAAGCTCATAATTAAAAAGGCCCAAATGCACCGATAGACGAACGTACGTACGTATATCCTGCACAGCTAGCAATGGATCTGAATAGTCACGGCTCTATTCACTGTACTACACGAACGATTCTTTGTTCCGTGATCACGCCTCGTTTTGGTATGCTCTTTTAATCCAGCCCATTATGATAATGTTGTGTACATTTTTTGTTTTAACAAGTTTTTATTTGTTTCAAATAAATGGGTACAACAGTTCGAAGCAAGAAATATTTTGGTATTCTCTGAGTAGTAGTGAACAATATAACAATTTGCGAAGTCTCAGACATTACATTTCTAAATCTAGAATCCTGTTTCTCCAATAATGGTGGAGTAGTAGTCTGAGAGATAATTTCTAATATACAGTGGTCCTGATAAGGCTGTTTTGATAACATTTGTAGTGAACTAAATATTGAAGAGTCCTAAAATCTAGTCTATCTTAACAGTTCTAAATAAGGTAGGACGGAGTCTGTCTACTCATATGCTTATAAACAACAGTAACAAATTATTTGTTTGTTATAGTAGAAATGATAAGAAGATAAAAAAAGAAAAAGATAAAATAATAGGAAAAAAAAATAACATATACAAGGGTATATTATATTGAGCATTCCATGCATACACATTAAGACAAGACAGGTAGGTAGGTAAAAATGGGGGGAGAGTAGAGGGGGGGGGGGTGGAGCGGGGTATTCTGGGGGATGCAGAGCTGTGGACCTGGAAGTGCGTTTGTGGGTCGTTTAGGGGGGTGGGTTGGTGCTTACTGTAGACATCACAGTGGTTCTAGGGAGGTCATGACTTGAGCGTACTGGGTTGGTTCAAGAGATTTTATGTAGGGTAACCATTTTTTTAGAAATTTGGAACTGTTCTCCATTAGGTTAAGCATCAGTGATCGTTTGTCGTATAACAGGATTTGGAATAGTTTACTTTTGAGCTCACAGAGGGTCGGGGCGGAAGATGAGATCCAGTGTGTGAGGATTGTTTTTTTTGCCAGAGTTAGGATAATTGTTAAAAGGGGAATATATTCCTCTCTTGGGGAGGGTATCTCCCAATTCTGGAAATTGAGACATAAACATGCTAGTGGATCAGGTGGTAGAGATAATCCCAAAACCGAGCTGCTGAAGTGGAGGGTCTTTCGCCAAAATTTCAAGATCTTAGAACAAGACCACATGCAGTGTAGAAATTTTGCATTACTCATTCGACATTTGCTGCAGTCGCCTGTGGCTCCTGGTGCCATATGTTTACTTTGGGCGGGGGCGATGTACAAACGATGTATAGTTTTGAAGTGCACCTCTTGGAGGTATGAAGACTGTAGTATTTTGAGAGAGTTTGAGTAGGAGGAAAATAGAATATCTGGGGAGGTCACATCCGGGATATCAGCCTTCCAAGATAGCATTAGGGATTCAAGAGGGTTGTCTGGGGATTTGGCAAGCATCATGTCATAGAGAGAGGAGGTTTTAAATCTCGTTTGATTCAGTGTCCTGAATATGTGACTTAATGGGTCAGAAAACGAGAGATTCAATATCTGCTGGGATATGGAGGAGACATAATGTCTTGTTTGAAGATACATAAAGAATTGTGTTCTTTGTAATTCATATTTGGTTTGTAGGGATTGAAAGGAGAATAGTGTGCCACCTGGATCAAAAAGTTTTGTGGCAAGGTCTAGGCCCTTTTGTCGCCATGTTTTGTACAGGGGGTTATAGAGCGAAGGCGGGAAGTTGGGGTTTCCCCAGATTGGGATGTAGGCCGAGATCGAAGGGTTTCTGTGTAGTTTTTTATTTAAGAGTAGCCACGCATTATATGTACCTTTGAACAGAACGTGGTTTTGGATGTGTTGCGGTATCTTGGCTATGTGAGAGTGGAGTAGGGCACTCGGTGAATAGGGGTAGAATATGTTTTCATCTAGCTCTAGGTCTACATATGTGGAGTCGTTGATCAACCAGTCCGCTATATATCGGAAGTGGACTGAACATGAGTATAAGAAAAAGTTAGGGATTTTAAGTCCTCCTTGTGCCTTAGGACGCATTAGTTTGGGGAGGGACATCCGGGGTCTCTTTCCCGCCCAGAGGAATTTGGACATCAGTTTTTCTAATTTTTGAATGTCTGTTGTCGGAAGTATGCAAGGTATCATCTGTAATCTATAAAATATTTTCGGGAATATGATGTTTTTGAGTACCGCTGCTCTTCCGAGAAGAGATATCGGGAGTTTGGTCCAGGTCTCTAGCTGGTCTGAGATTTTGTTAATCAAAGGAGTAAAATTCACCTTGTACATTGAATAAGGGTGTTTTGTGATGGTTACACCCAGGTATTTGATACTATCAGATTGAGTGTTGAATTGCGTGATTGTGGGATGGGTAGCTATATCAGGTGGCATCTGGTTAATTGGTAGCAGTTCTGTTTTGTTAATATTGATTCTGTATCCTGATATAGGACTAAAAGAATTTATTAGGTTCATTATGGTTGGGATTGATGTGAGGGGGTTAGACACAAACAGCAGTAGGTCGTCAGCAAACAGTGCGAGCTTTAGCTCTTCTTTGTGAATGGTTATGCCTGTGTATTGTTGGGAGGATCTTAACGCTATGGTGAGGGGTTCAATGGCTAAAGCAAAGAGTAGGGGAGAGAGTGGACATCCCTGTCTTGTTCCTCTTTGAATGGGGAATGGGGGGGAAAGGAAACCGTTGCATGCGATTTGCGACGTAGGGTTCGTGTAAAGGGTCTGGAGGAAGGAAATATACTTGTGAGGGATACCAAAGTTTGACATGGTGCGGAAGAGGTGAGTCCACCGCACCATGTCAAAGGCCTTCTCTGCATCAATGGTCAGGATCATCGTGGGTGTTTGTGAACGGGACTGGTCGACGGAGTTTTGTGTGACTGCTAGGACTTTCCTTACATTCCTAACTGAATGCCTCCCAGTTATAAAGCCAGTCTGGTCTCTATGGATGATATGTGGGAGTAACGGGTTTAATCTGTCAGCTAAGATTTTTGTCAACAGCTTGTAGTCACAATTCAATAACGAAATGGGACGGTAAGAGCCTGGGAGTGTGAGATCACGTCCTGGTTTCGGAATTAATTTAATAATTGCCGAATTAAAATAGGGGGGCAAAATATTGTTGGTCAGGATGTGATTAAAGACGGATGTGAGTATAGTGGCCGTTCTATCTGGGTACATCTTGTAGAAGTCTCCTGCAAATCCGTCTGGGCCTGGGGCTTTCGCTGTTTTTAACTTTTTTATTGCTCCTAGGACTTCGGGGATCGTGATGGGATTTGTTAACGTCTGTGTTTGATCTGTAGATAGTTTCGGGAAGTCAAGATTGTCCCAGATGTCTGAAGTGGGGGGAGGGGTGAGTTCAGGGTTGATCTGGTCAGTGTGTGTTGGTTGGTTTTGCTGTTGGGAGTAGATGTCTCTATAGAAATCTGACATCACCTGTGTGATTTGGGCATTGGAGTTAGTGAATTCGCCTGTGGGGGTTTTTAGGTGTTGTACTAGCATAGGGGGCCGGGTGGAGTTTAAAATATTAGAGAGAAGTTTTCCTGTTTTGTTGCCCAATTTATGGTATTTATAATTCGAAATGAATTGGGACTTGTCCGACATGGACTGGAGGATATCTTCTAGTATAGATTTTGATTGTAAGTAGTGGGATTTGTGGGTGTGTGTAGGATGTTTTAGATATTTGGCGTATGCCTCTTCTAGTGAGCTCAAGGCCAGTGCGTAAGACTGAGATAATCGTTTTTTTTGGGTCTTCTCATAAGACATGATCACACCTCTTAGTACTGATTTCGCTGTCATCCAATAAAGAGTTGGGTTTGAGGCGAGACACTGCTCATGAGTAATATGGAAATCATCCCACGCCTTGGTCAAGTGTTCACGGAAGGGCACTGATGTGGTAAGGTGTGAAGGGAATTTCCAGGTTTTGTGCGGGGATATTTCTTTAGAAATCTGTAATGTGATTTGAACTAATGCGTGGTCGGAGAGTATTATCGGATTTATCTTAGCTGCTTTTACTAATGGGAGAAGGTTGGATGAGATGCAGATATAATCTATACGTGAGAGTGTGTGGTGTGCTGCAGAGAGACAGGTATACTCTCTGTCCGTGGGATGAAGAGCTCTCCATGTATCTATCAGTTGCAATGTTTTTAGTATAAACGGGATATTTATTCTGGGTGAGTGTCTGTCCTTTTTTGGGTTGGTGGATCTATCTAATGTAGAGTGTGCGGTTAGGTTAAAATCTCCACATAAAATGAGGGGGGAGGAAGCATGTGGGGTTAGAAGAGTAATAATTTTTTTGAAGAAGACCTTGGAGTAGGCGTTTGGGGCGTAGATGGAACATATGACATGAGGCTTGCCAGTTATTTTTAAGTTTGCTATTAGGAATCTGCCTTCTAAGTCTGCTTCCACTGATGTGACCTCAACTGGAAGGGATTTAGAGGCTAGTATAACTATGCCTCTTGATTTGGAATTATAGGGGGCGGAGGCTATAACCCTCCACTTCAGCATCTGGAGCTTCAGAACCTCGGGTGGTAAAAGGTGTGTCTCTTGTAAACAGACTATGTCTAAATTTTGCTTTTGGAGATAGACCAGTACCTTTTTGCGTTTGACCGGGGAGTGGAACCCTCCAACATTGAGGGTGCCTATTTTGATTTCAGTAGGGAGTGATGCTCAGCAAGCTGTAGGAGAATTTTTCTCGAGGATTCTTGTCTTCCAGGACCTGTAGACACAATGGGGGAGAGAAGGGGAGGAGAAACAGAAAGACACAAGACATAGGGGGAAACATTCGCACAGTAGGAGGTAGTGCGATCAACGCACTGGATATGCAAATAATAACATTGACATTCCGCAAACAGAATACAAACTTAACTAGTTGTGTACTGAATTTCAGTACAGTTTCTGAGAGAGATAAGCGAACACGAGGCATGGGTTCTATGTAAGGGCGGTTACCTCGTTTTTGTCTGGGTTATCAGCTTTTCTATACCTCAAGTCTAAAGTCTAAAACATATCAGGGACCACACGTTTATGATGAATCGGCCGGAAAAAAAAAAAAAAAAAAAAAAGGGGGTGGGGGGGGGGGAGGGGAAAAAAAAGGGGGTGGGGTGGGGGGAGAGTAGTTAAATATGGGGTTGTTCGGAGGTCTACGAGGTCGTTCCTATCTTCTTAGGAGGAGTCAGTGAGTCCTGTTAAAGGAATGAGGTGGTTGAGAGTAGGGGGCTGGTCTCTTAGATGGGATCATTTGTCGGTTATATCAGCGGTTGTTGTATCATATTTTTCTTTAAGGAAGTCGACAGCTTCATCTGGTTGTGAGAAGTCGTAGTGGGAGTCTTCAGTGAAAATTCTCAGGCGAGCAGGATACATCAGGGCAAATTTCAGCTTTTTGTTCACAAGCTGTGTGCAAACTGGGGAGAAGGCTTTTCTTTGCTTAGATAATTCTGCAGAGAAGTCTTGGAAAATGCGCAATCTTTTGCCCTCCCAGAGAAGGGCTTGGTGTTTGCGGGATGCGCTCCAGATGGCGGTCTTGTGCAAATAATTCAGGCATCGAAACAGGACAGGTCTTGGTCTGGGGTCATTGTGTTTTGGAAGGTATCCCAAGCGGTGGGCCCTTTCAACTACAAGGTCTTTGCATTCTGCAGATATACCTAGTAGGTCAGGGAGTGTCTTGGTCACAAATTCGTTAAGGGCAGGGCCCTTCACCTCTTCTGGGAGTCCTACCAGTCTGATGTTGTTCCTTCTGGAACGGTTTTCCATCTCATCGAGCTTATTCCAGATGTGGACATTTTCTTTTTGGAGCCTTATAACATCTTTTTGCGCTACATGCAGGTCATGTGATATTGCCCCTATTGTATTCTCGTTTACCGATACTCTGGTAGTGAGTTGCTGAAGCTGCTGGGATATCTCGTGCACTGCATTGGAAAGTAGTGGTGTCATTGTAGATTTAATGGCTTCAACAATGTCCCTGTAAGTGACAGGTGAATCAGGGTCTCTGCGTATTTGGGGAGTATCTGAGTCTTCCTGGATTGCTGCTGTTTTTTTAGAAGCAGGAGAAAGAGGGGAAATGCCATTTTCATCTTCTGAGGCCGTATTAAATTCAGCCCTACGTTTCTCATTTCTTGTAGGGGTCTGTCTGCGTGTACTCTCTGGAGGTATATGTTTATCCATAATTATTGTGCAGATGTCTCCAGTGAGTTAATTCTGATTGACAGTCCTATTGTTGGGTGGGGGATATAAGTTGAAGTTCTATAGTCACAGAACTCTGTTATGGTGGATATTATGGGTTCAAATGTCTGTTCTTGGTGGATAGGAGTGAGAGGGGGGAGGGGTGAATGGGAGGCCTGAGTAGTGGCTGTGCCAGTGTCTGGAGCGTTGAGGGTGCCAGAGGGTGATGATAGTGGGTGAATGGCTGGGAGGCACTTTACCTTTTATATTTCAGTCGACATAGCAGGGTGTCGACATGTCGGTCGGCTGGGCAGGTGGTTGCGTTTAGTTGGTGCAGCTCCAGATTATAGCCGATGACAGGGTAGCGTAGTGGGCTTTCAGGTGACCTGGGTGGTCTTCAGGTCACTTGGTAGGCGCCGCTGTGCTGTCTCCGCTATTGAGCGCGGGATGATCAGCGTTTCAGTATAATGGCGCCGGGGCGGCGATGACGTCACCCGGTCTTCAGGAGCTCCGTTCGGGGTTATGCGGAGGTTTCGGGCGCCGCGATGGTCTCTGGAGACTCAGCGGGAGGTAAGGAGGTATGCTGTGGTGGTCGAGGGCTGGGGTCTGCCCTCTGGTTGTCCGGTGCGAGGGATTCCGCTCGGAGCTGCGGTCTCAGGCAGCTTCTTCCATGCAGCCGGAAGCGGAAGTCTTGTTGTGTACATTTTTATCGTGCGAATAGCCAGAACGGGAGAGTGTGTACGGTGGTACAATCTTTTTCTTGCGATTGTTTGGACGGGAGTACATCGGACGTCGCAAGTAAAATTGTACATATGTGTACGCGCAGATCGGTCGTATGTTTCGGACGGCCGAACGTGTATTCGGTCGATCGAACGGACGCAAGAAAAATGAAATTGTACATATGTGTACCCAGCTTTACTGTTGCAGGCATACAATTTGTAGCTGGGCATAGGACTGTAAGCACTGACAAAATTACTACAGAACTGATAGACAATTACTATACTCAAAGCAGAGACAACAATCAGTTAGGAACTTTTAAATTACCCTTTTTAAAAAAAAAATTGCAATAATATTATTCATTTTAATCTTATTTATAGTAACTTTGGTATTAAAATCATTCACCCTTTGCTCAGTATTAGCTTTTTTTGTGCAAAATAGTAATAAAACAAAACATGTGGCTTGAGCTGTTCCAATTTGTGTGTTCCCTTTCTAAAGGTTTAGGAGTCATTTGCAATTATATGTGTATTCCAGTAAAGTGTTAAAATATTATCATATCCTGCCAGTGTGAAGTTTCCCAGCAGGAGCCGAGCAGTACTTCCAAAACCATTGTCATCTTGGAGACAACCTGTAGTTTTAAATGACTAGGTTGTCAGTTTTCTAGCTTTTTGCATTTGCTTTTTCTGCTTTAGTGAATAGTAACAATTACATTGCAAACAGCGTGTTATTTCCGAGTGACTTTTGACAGATATCTTTGTGTTAGGTATATTGAAAACTTGAATTACTTCCCTCATTATAGTGCATACTAAATTTAAATCCAACTCTCTTCATTACCACTGTAAACTAAATATTAGTAATATTTTTAACTAATGAAATAAATGAATAGTAGTCAGACAAACAGCTTGAATGATAACAATTGTAAATCCAAAATCCATTAATATTTAATTATTATTTAGGAACCGTTTCTTATATAGCGTGCACATATTCCGCAGTGCTTTACAGAAAAATATTAAACATTCACATTAGTCCCTGCCCCAGTGGAGCTTACAATCTTTCTATAGCCCTTGTTCAGATCTGTTAGCAGTACAAATTTGTTCTCAAAATGGGCAAAACCATGTGCATTGCAGGTGGCAGATATAACATGTACAGAGAGAGTTAGATTTGTGTGAGTTATTTTGTTTTTGTGCAGGGCAAATACTGGCTGTATTCTTTTTACACTGCAATTTAGATTTCAGTTTCAACACACTACACCCAAATTTTGCCGATTTTGAGAACAAATTTGTACTGTGATCAGATTTGAATAAGGGCGTATATTCCCTACCATATATACTGTACATGCACACAGAATCATTCTATGGTTAATTTTTGTTGAGAGCCAATTAACCTACCAATATATTTTTGGATTGTGGGAGGAAACCGGAGCACCCAAAGTAAACCCACGCAAGCATGCGGAGAATATACAAACTCTGCACAGTTAGGGCCATAGTGTGAATCAAACACATGACCTCAGCTCTGTCAGGCAGAAATGCTAACCATCACACCATCTGTACTGCCCATTATTGTGTGGTGATAGTGTGCAGTAAACAGGAAAAGTTCCATTCACTATATTTACAATGGTACCAAATAATAATGCAATGCTGTTTATATTCAAATATATTTCATGCTTTTTTTATAGAAGATAAAATTAATGAATAGACCTTAATTGTATTAAATCAGTTCAGTCTAATAAAAAGGTAATTTTATAGTTTTCGACCATGTGAAAATCTTTTTACTTGTATATGTAAATTAAAACCCCATATATTTAATAATTATTTGTATAAATTGGATTACAGTACTTTCCATGGTAATTTATATTCATCCTTAATGAGTAAAGAAATGCTGCTGTTTTCCTCACCTTATTTAGGAAAGTATACAATGTTATTACTTCAAAATAATAGTTGTTAGAATGCACCTGTTGTACCTAATGGCAAAAAATAAGTTAACTTGACAGCATAGTATTCCCAAATACTATTATATTATATGTATGAAAGATACATATACATATATATATATATATATATATATATATATATATACTGTATATATATATATATATATATATATATATAATGTTGCTGCGGTGGCACTCCACAATGCCGGCACCACACTGTGTGCTTGTAGTGAAATCCGGTGCCTTCCTAAGTAGCGAGGTGATTTGCTCTGTATATGGAATGCAGAGGGGGCAGCGGCACTCAGAAAAAAAGACAGATTAACAAGTGGTTGGGGGAACCGACGTTTCAAGGCCCACAGGCCTTTTTATCAAGGTGCTTTAAGGTGAGAACAAGTACAATGAATGAATAACTTACCTAAATAGCGTCTGGTTCCATTCGTGGATCCCGCACGCGCCGGTCAGGGAGACGTTGAATGATGACACCACATTGCGATACAAAATTATCGACCATGTGCCGCCTCTTTCTAGAGGTGGCAACAGATCTTTTCTATTCTTACAACAAGAGTGTAGCTGGATTTATACATTGGACACCCTAGTCCCCTCGCGGGCTTAATGAAAACTTGGGTCTCAGCTGCTTCCTATAAATACATATGTGGTTATTTTTACAGGCCACGTTATGGCAATGTGATCGTGTCGACAGTAAGATCTCGACATAGGCTGTCCCTGGACAACAGTCATGCCCTCAACATGCCGCATAGAAATTGCTCGCATTCACTAGCCTCATAGAAATATTATATTGTTCCCTTATGGTAGAGAACATCATATTAAGTATTCTGTTTATTTCTTAGTGCCAGTCCACTTATCAGATCGGACACTACTTTTTAACGTTTACTCGCATAGCTTATTATGTATCACAGTATTTTTGTCAGCTCACATTCACAACACTAACAGCCCATCAGCAGCTATTGTTTGATTTTTCCACGTTACATGTATTGATATTTCATAGATACTCTTATTGTTATTTAATTTCATGTCTATTTATACATTATTCATCTGCTGCTTTTTCATTGGTTCACAGTGGTCGGGGCCTCCCTCCGTGCGTCCAGCACGCACGATGAGAAGGTGTGACGTCATCATTTAGTGTCATCCTTACTGGCGCGTGCGGGATCCACAAACGGAACCAGCCGCTATTTAGGTAAGTTATTCATTCATTGTACTTGTTCTCACCATAAAAGCACCTTGGTTAAAAGGCCTGTTGGCCTTGAAACGTCGGTTCCCCAAACCGCTTGTTATCCTGTCTTTTTTTCTGAGTGCCGCCGCCCCCTCTGCATATATATATGCAGGTTGGGGTGGTGGCACTCATAGGACTGGTGAGAAAAATAGAGACTACTCTGGGGTTCCGTTTGCAGTTCTGAAAACGGAACCCCAGAGTGATCTCTATTTTTCTCACCAGACTTGTGAGTGGCGTCACCCCACACCTGTATTCCAATTGGTCTGACACAGGAGAGCACCCGGGCAAGTACTTTTTAGTAATGGTGTGGAGTACCAGCCTTTGCAACCCATATATATATATATATATATATATATATATATATATATATATATATATATATATATAGAACAAAGGAGCGGCACTCATAGCATAAATAAAGAGGCAATAAACGGGTTTCTTAGATCAACATTTCAATTTCATTGAGCAAAATTTTCATCAGGATACAGATACAGAGAAAAGACAAACCTTATATCAAGTAACATCACCGTGTGAATGAGGCCAGTACGTGAGAACACACCCCTCTCAGGCTAGGATTGATGACATCATAGAGCTGAGCAATTTACACCGACACCGTGTCGTGCAAAACCATCACCATAGTAACAATCAATCACTAATAAATACAAAGAATATATACAAGACGGTAAGAACAGACAGACCGCAATCGGTCCTAGCAATAATGCGTGATATCATTCCATATCTATGCCGAATTATAATCAAACGATCATAGCAAAGAAGAGAATATGCAAAGTTCAATTTTAACGGAATATGTTTAGGTTAATCTGTTCATTTAACCCTTTGGGTGCAACCACATCTAGTCGGAAAATCCAGCGTGCTTCACACTGGAGGAGTTTCAAAGGACGATTACCCCCTCTGAGGGATGGGGGTACACAATCAATAATCCTGAACTGCAAACTGTTAAGAGGGTGCTTACATTGTAAAAAATGTCGAGCGACTGGTTGATCGCTTTGTTTTTTTTCAATTGCGGATCTGATCGCACTGCGATGCTGTGCAATGCGTTCCTTTATCTTGCGCTCAGTTTTTCCAATGTAGACTAAGCTACAGGGGCAGATAATTTGATATACAACAAATGCTGATTGACAGTCAAAGTGGTAACGTATTTTGTAGTTTTTTCCCGTGTGAGGGTGACTGAAAGTATCTCCCGTTAGCATAAATTGACATGCAGTGCATGTGCACCTGAAGCAACCAAGTTTGATGCCACCAAGGAATGTAACTTTGGTAGAGGCAGTTTTAATATTGACTTCAGTTTTAACTAAGAGGTCACGAAGGTTACGGCCCCCGGAAAAATAGGGCATGATGCGTTTATCATTAAATGGTAAGGCTGGGTCACTTTTTATTATGGGCCAGCATTTTTTAACTGTTTTAGTGATGGTGTGGGAAGCTGTGTTATAATGAGTCACCCAAGGGATACGTAACTGGTCAGAGCTTTTGGGACCTTTTGACTGCAGCAGGGATTTTCTGTCCATATTAAGAACCTTAGATTTACAAAGCAATAACTGTTTAAGGCAGTAGCCTTGTTCCACAAATTTATGATTATGCTATGATCGCATGTGATGCGATGCGACCGATTTTAAGTTGCACATGCACCCAGATGCCTAATTCCTATGTGAAATGCCTCCCAGACCCGATTTTAGATTGTACACCCACCCCGATGATTTTATATAGTGTGGCGAGCACAGCGAGCCACCAAGCCCGAAGCGTGGCGAGTGCAGCGAGCCCTGCAAGGGGACGCGTAATACTTGTGAAGTTATGCGCATCCGCTCGCCACGCTTCGGGCTCGGTGGCTCGCTGTGCTCGCCACACTATATAGATTCAACTCCACGCCGACGTGGATAGTGGGGGTATGAAAAGGTCGGAGGACGTGTACCGCCGCCCCTTGCGGGCTCGCTGCGCTCGCCACGCTTTGGGTTGGCGTTAATAGTGGGGTGGCGTTAACAATGGGGGGGGGGCATTTAACATACTTATTACCCATCAGGGTGGGTATACAATTAAAAATCGGGTCTGAATGGGCATTTAACATTGAAATCATGTCGCATCGCATGCCATTATACTGGCATGCGATGCGACGCGATATGAAAATTGTACACTCTGCCCAGGAAAAGCCTCAAATCGGTCCCATCGCATGCCATTGCATACCTTAATTAGTGGTATGCGATGCGATGGGCACCGTGATAATACACAAGTATCAAACATGTTATATAGCTGAAAGAATGAGTAAATTCTCTCATAGCACTTGTAATAGATGTCCAAAATGTAAGAATATGGGTTGTAATTTCTGGCATCTTGTATGGGACTGCCGAAAGCTGCAAGTATATTGGCAAGAAATAGGGAAAATAATGATAAACCTTGGGATTCCAAGCCAGTGTATACAACCCTTAGGGCTTATTATGGGAGTTTGGCCTGCTGATATAATGTCTTTAGAGCTTAGACAGTTTGCTATTAATCTCTGTGCAATTGTCAAATTGGTGATGGCCCAAAGTGGCTCGAGAATCCAAGTTGGTTAGGCTTGGTAAATAGTACCATGGAACATGAGAAGTATATGTATCTATCAAGGAAATCAATCACTAAATTCTATGGGATATGGGGGAAATGGTACTACTCAAAATATAATAACACACTATAGCACTTTAAAAATTTGTAGATTGACCACGTTCTAATTCACATGAATGAGTTGTCGATAGAATATGAATTGCACGTTTGATTCATACCTTTTTTTTATCAATTGGTTGTTTGTTTTTCTTCTTTTTTTTTTCCCCGCTTATGGGCATAGTGAGAATTAATTAACTAACAAAAAAACAGATTGGAAATATACCAGTCCTACTGCACTTCTTAGATAATATCATGCATTGAAATTAAATATATAAAAAAGGAGCTATACATATGTAACATCTATACCCTAATTTAGCCCTGCTAGATCACAAATTGAGATCAATTGAGACCAAAGGAGAAGGCCATAGAACTAGTAGAAGCTCTCTTATATATAAATATAAAATATAATAAAAAATCACAAGTTTTTTTTTTCACTAAGCACGTTGGGTAGTCAAAAAAATCACACGCAAGCGTGCCCCAGTCACTCGGCGGCGGGGAGTGGAAACCCTAACCGTCTCCGCTTCAGCAACTGGGGAGCATCGGGCAGGCAGCGGAAGAGGATGCGCGAGCATCTCGTGCATACACGTCCCCTTCCGGTGGCTGATGGGGGCTGGTGGTTGGCGATTCCATTGCCAGCCCCCAGAAAGATGAAATGCACTACACCTGCATGTTTTCTACCTCCCATGATCACTTACCATCTCACCTGCCCATATTGTATGTACCTCTGCCCCTTGCCACACCACACATACCTCTGTCATCTTTCCCCAATGAGTGCCTCTGCCTCTTACCTCCCCATGTTTACCTATCAATTCCTCTGCTCATATGTACCACTGCCTTCTGACTTACCAAGCATGCCTCTGACCCCTCCGTGCACATGTGCCTCTGCCTTCTTCCTTCCTTTGTACACCACTTGTCATACGTACCTCTGCCCTTATCCCAATGAATACCCTTGACCACTGCCTCCAAAATGTGCCTCTGGTCCTCATCTCCCTGAATTCCTCTGCCTCATACCTCCCCATGTGTGCCTGTGATCTCTGACCTCTGACCACCATCCCCAAGTATACTTCTTGCCAATTTTCCCATTGTGCTCCTCTTTTCACCTCATCACCTTCTAAAGAAACCGCTACAGTGCTAACAGCTGAGAAATGCATCAAGGATCTGGGGCTTTAAATTCCAATCCCCCCGCCAATACAGCCTGCTGGTTTTTATATTGGAGCCCTCCGTTCAAACCCTGATTGCAGCAATTTGGTCTGCCACCTATACCGAGATCCATAATGAGCTTGTGCTCAACAGATGACGGCTGCCATGTTGGTGTAGCTAGAGCTATCCGCGAGATCCAGCTCCTGCTTCTCCCAGTGGACTCCACATCAAGCAGCAATTGAAATTTCTTTCCACAGTTTTGGATCTCTCTTACACCCCTAAAATACAACTGAGGGTGAGAATTGCAATTTCAATCCTATTAAGCAATTGACACCATATTAAAATGGTGGAGCTCAAATATTTTTCCAGGACTTAGCTATATCGGAATTTAACATTAATTCAGCAGAAAGTGCAATTTATATATGTATATATTTTTTATTTATATGATTCTATTATAAGTGTATATATGCATGTATTTTTTATTTTTAATATATTGTCTAATTAACAATACATTTTATTAATATTCATCCAATTGTGTGTTTCTCTCATATATAAATATATATATATATCCAATTGCATAGGTGCGGCACTCCAACTTGTGCAATGTGTTGGGGGGTGCCTGCCACGGTACACTGGTCTCTCACGACAGGTGCGTATTTGCAGAGACTTGGTAGACGGCGGCACTCACTGTATGAAATAAATAGTCAGCAGACCAGGATTATTCACAGTGGGGTGTAGACAGACAACTGAAGCAAAATGGTACTGCGCAAAAACAATGAAATAGGCTGCTGGTTATAAAGTCCGATCTCCAGGAACCGCCTTCCCAGATGACGGTCAATGTAGAACAATAGAGGTGAGTACCACGAGGGTACAGATGGAAACAGACTTCACTACCAGCGCTCTCTAGATTGTATCTACCACACCTCCCTTAGGATGAAGTGGCGATCCTCTTCTCCGAATTAGAATATAACAGAGAATGGTGATCAAAGGATCCTGTATCACACTCCAATTCTTACCCGTCCAGACCCATAGGCGATGTATCACATAGGAGGAAGGGAGAAGTATATAGTGCAATACCACTTATTTTATTCAAGCACATCAGACATACAAATCAATGATATAAAACAAAATCCAGGAGTAAAGGAGAAGCAGTGGAGTTTTTACCAGAGATGGTGGAGAACCTGGCAAAAAGTTCTCTTATGCCTATTAAGAGAACTTTTTGCCAGGTTCTCCACCATCTCTGGTAAAAACTCCACTGCTTCTCCTTTACTCCTGGATTTTGTTTTATATCATTGATTTGTATGTCTGATGTGCTTGAATAAAATAAGTGGTATTGCACTATATACTTCTCCCTTCCTCCTATGTGATACATCGCCTATGGGTCTGGACGGGTGAGAATTGGAGTGTGATACAGGATCCTTTGATCACCATTCTCTGTTATATTCTAATTCGGAGAAGAGGATCGCCACTTCATCCTAAGGGAGGTGTGGTAGATACAATCTAGAGAGCGCTGGTAGTGAAGTCTGTTTCCATCTGTACCCTCGTGGTACTCACCTCTATAGCAGACCAGGATTGTCCCAACGTTTCAAACCCCCGTGTTTTTTTTTATCAAGGTGCATTGAACAAACTACAAACAACATAGCACATACCTTTATACTGATCACATCCATTCAACCGGCCCCCCGGCGTCCGTTCCGGCGCTCAAAGAGGACATCACTCGAACCGGACTGTCCCAGAGACCATGAAGGGATTTGCCAGTACTGCCCATACTACAAAAAAATGGAAATACATACAAACATTGTAAAATAGGTAATAAAGTAACAATAATGTCACAGTGTAAGAGGTACAAAAAGAGGGTACCATGTACAAGAGATTTTAAATACATAAAGTGCAATAAAAATACTTATAAAACTTTGAAACGCTCTGGGTGGTACCATTTCAAACTGGATGTTGAAAACATCAGAGCTCGATATCAATGCGGTTAACTCCGGAACTTATTATTTATGTATAATCTGTTACCCTCAGAGAGCGTTTGACATGGTTTGTGCACATATCAGGTACAATGTATATTTGAAACCCAGAATGTGACAATAGTCACCCAAAAGCGCTGGATAATAAATGCACTCCACCAAAATAATCAGATTTATAACAATTTGTACAATAACCCAGGTAGAAGCAAAGTTATCTAATTGATTGGGCAATACTGCAGCACCATTTAAGAGGGTGTGTACCTCTAAATTGCAAACGATCGGAATGTAACAGTCTAGGTGGCAACCAGCCACAGAGTCTGTTTAAGGGGCGCTGCTATGCTCAATCACACAAATACCAATATGACAATATAAATTTATATTTTATTAATAAAAAATACATAGAACAAATTTAAATACATGAAAGTGCACTTTTTACATGAATATACACAAGACAGACAAGACTTACAACGAATAACACTTAAAAGTCATTTTTGAATTACTGAGGCTGTGAGGCTAGAAATGGCTCTTGTAACACCTTTAACATAGGTATAGTGGAATAATGCCACCTTATAGTTACCAGTCCCGCTCTTGGTGGATAGTCCTTGGTTGCGTATTTGTAATCCAAATAAATGATGGTGAATAACAGGATAGCAGTTTCCCTTTCTTACCAGAGTTGCGCTCTGGATAATGCTTTTGTTGAAGGTACTCCTGCACCAATAGGACTCCAGCAAGCCACCATATAGACTCTTAGCCAGCGGACTTTTAGATCAGCAGTAATCTGACGATGCCGGACACAACACTGCTGCCTCGTCACTATAACTAACTGGTAACTATAAGGTGGCATTATTCCACTATACCTATGTTAAAGGTGTTACAAGAGCCATTTCTAGCCTCACAGCCTCAGTAATTCAAAAATGACTTTTAAGTGTTATTCGTTGTAAGTCTTGTCTGTCTTGTGTATATTCATGTAAAAAGTGCACTTTCATGTATTTAAATTTGTTCTATGTATTTTTTATTAATAAAATATAAATTTATATTGTCATATTGGTATTTGTGTGATTGAGCATAGCAGCGCCCCTTAAACAGACTCTGTGGCTGGTTGCCACCTAGACTGTTACATTCCGATCGTATATTTGAAACAAATGATTGCTACTCAAACTGACACAGTATGGTACTTATGTAATATCTGGGCTCCCGTTTTTCTTATGAGACCGCGTCCGCTCGCCACGCTTCGGGCACGGTGGCTCGCTGCGCTCACCACACTATATAAAATCAACTCCATGCGTAGTTGGATAGTGGGGGTATGAAAAAAGGTGGTGCATTTAACATGGGAGCCCAGATAATACATAAGTACCCACAGTATGTTATAAATCAACATCACTATAAAAAGTGTGATAATCCAGCTTGTTCGTTAAGCCCCCGTGGGGCCAATGTGTCCAGTCTGAAAATCCATCGGCTCTCAGCCTGGCACAACATTAACCCCTGGTTGCTTCCTCTCTTTAATATAGGGAACTGCTCAATAATCCTATATTTTAAAGAGGATAAGGAATGTCAGGCCAATGCAAAATGACGGGCTACAGGCTGATCGCTCGTGCCAGACTGAATGGCATGCTTAATTGCGGACCTATGGGCAGCTGCCCTCTCTTTAAAGGCCCGAATGGTTTTCCCCACATAGTGATGGCCACAGGGGCAACTAATGAGGTAGACCACGTAGCTTGAGGAACAAATTACCGTTGTCTGATTTGAAAGGGTTTACCCGAAAACGGGTGATGAAATGTGTCTCCTGCGGTCATAAAACGACATGTCGTGCACCCGGTGCACTTAAAACAGCCAGGTTTGGGAGTCCCTAGAAACGAAGAAGGTACCCTAGCTGACACAGTGTCGGCTACATCATTCTTTACAAGGTAATCCTTCAGATTTTTCCCCCGGCCACTATCCAGCCCCCTTAAAGGCTGGATTACCTTACTCACAAATGCTACGGGTACGTCGCATAGTGAGTAATCCGGCTGAGGTGGAAAATTCTTTAGACACCATGGTGGAAAAATCTAAAACACTGGGTTATTGCTTGGTTGACCTGCTAAAAGCCAAACAAAAAGTTTTATCTTTGTCTAGGGAACAGGTACTGCGGCCAGTTAAAAAGAAAAAACAGGACACACTGATTTGGGTTAATGCATTTCACCCTAAGAGTCAAGATATCAACAGAATGGCCAAGTCACACTGGCCAATAATTCGCACAGAACCGGCCTTACGGTCGTTAAAAAATGCTAAACTCATGTGTGCATATACCCGTTGGGAAAATCTGAAGGATTACCTTGTAAAGAATGATGTAGCCGACACTGTGTCGACTAGGGTACCTTCTTCGTTTCTAGGGACTCCCAAACCTGGCTGTTTTAAGTGCACCGGGTGCACGACATGTAGTTTTATGACCGCAGGAGACACATTTCATCACCCGTTTTCGGGTAAACCTTTAAAATCAGACAACGGGTAACTTGTTCCTCAAGCTATGTGGTCTACCTCATTAGTTGCCCCTGTGGCCGTCACTATGTGGGGAAAACCATTCGGGCCTTTAAAGAGAGGGCAGCTGCCTATAGGTCCGCAATTAAGCATGCCATTCAGTCGGGCATGAGCGAGCAGCCCATTGCCCATCATTTTGCATTGGCCCGACACTCCTTATCCTCTTTAAAATATAGGATTGTTGAGCAGAGAGGAGGCAACCGGGGGTTAATGTTGTGCCAGGCTGAGAGCCGATGGATTTTCAGACTGGACACATTGGCCCCACGGGGGCTTAACGAACAAGCTGGATTATCACACTTTTTATAGTGATGTTGACTTATAACATACTGTGTCAGTTTGAGTAGCAATCATTTGTTTCAAATATACATTGTACCTGATATGCGCACAAACCATGTCAAACTCTCTGAGGGTAACAGATTATACATAAATAATAAGTTCCAGAGGCAACCGCATTGATATTGGGCTCCGATATTTTCAACATCCAGTTTGAAATGGTACCACCCAGAGCGTTTTAAAGTTTTATAAGTATTTTTATTGCACTTTATGTATTTAATATCTCTTGTACACGGTACCCTCTTTTTGTACCTCTTACACTGTGACATTATTGTTACTTTATTACCTATTTTACAATGTTTGTATGTATTTCCGGTTTTTTGTAGTACTGGCATATCCCTTCATGGTCTCTGGGACAGTCCAGTCTGAGTGATGTCATCATTGAGCACCGGAACGGACGCCGGGGGGCGGATGAATGGATGCGATCAGTATAAAGGTATGTGCTATGTTGTTTGTAGTTTGTTCAATGCACCTTGATAAAAAAAAAACATGGGGGTTTGAAACGTTGGGACAATCCTGGTCTGCTTACTATTTATTTCATAAAGTGAGTGCTGCCGTCTACCAAGTCTCTCTCTCTCTCTCTCTCTCTATATATATATATATATATATATATATATATATATATATATATATAGAAAGAGCAGCAGACCGGCACACTCACTGGCTCAGACGCTAGGATTCTGCTTTGCTGGGTGCCCCCACTGGAATCATGGAATAAACAACAGCTTGGAGGTGCGGCACTCCCCGCAAATTAACAGGACATGAAGCGGTTTATATATATATATAAAACGTCTGACTATGTTTATTTAATAATTTGCCATCAAGGGATTTAATTTTATGGAGCAATTCTAATTACAGGTTACCGCAGAACTCTACAGGAGTGTAGAGATTTCACTATCCTTTATGTGGGAAATTTACTAAGATGTGTATTCGGCTTCACATGTGATGTTGCTATAGGCAACCAATCAGAATTTACTTCTTATTTATTGAGCACCCTCTATAATATAGTAAACAGGATTTGATTGGTTGTCCACAGCAACATCCCATGTGAAGTAGAATATACATCTTAATAAATTTCCCCCTATGTTTTTTAGGAGGTCATTCTAATTTGCACGTTCCAATGAGTGTTTGCACAGGTGAGAGATGTTTAGCTACTGGGCATGTGCATAAGCATTTTTGCACATGTGCAACCTCTTTGTGCAAGTGGGCACTGCAAATTAATTATTCGCCAGCCCGTTCACATTCAGCAGTGTAGATGGGGGGCATGCAGTGACAGACATGGGTTGTGCCCATGGGAACATGCATGAAACTCTTGACATTCCCTTGTTAATTCACCGGTGGTGCGGGTACCAGGGGTGGGCAGCTGATGTCACCGCATGTCAGCTTCCCACCCTCTTCCCTCAAAATGGCGCTGCAGATCTAGGTCAGCTGAGACTGATTTGCGAACGCTTGAGAAATCATTCGATGGTCGGTGACCATCAAATGATTTCTGCCCCATACACAAGCTGTGAATGGATGTGTATGCAAAACATGCATTCCCATGGGTGCGGGGGAATTCGTCATGCATACAGCGGGTGGGCATTCGTGCGGATGGAGTTTAATTGACTCGATAAGCTGCGAAATCCGCAGCTTTGCGAGTGAACTAGAATGAGGACAGACTGCACAGTATAGTTATAAAAAATTAATAATTCTATGCAACTTTACTTTAAAAAACATGCTTACTAAACTGATATATTTATAGCTCATTAATTAAAAATAAGTAACATTTTGTATATAGCTGTACTGTACTGTATGTTTTTAGTTCAGTTCAACAGGCTTTATTGACTAAAATAATTAACCATAAAAACTGCTTCCTTCAAATGTATTTGTATCTCGAACATGAACAGTAACATATCTGTCAAAATATATTTAATATTAGATGGGTAAAATGAGAACATAATCACACATTATATAATTTAATTTGGTATTATTTTATATTGCTTGCAAAATGTATAAAATTGATTACCATTGCAATTAGTAATTTGGAAATGACTCTCATAAAATGAATATTTGCATGACTTGATTTAACATGAACATATGCTCATTTAATTTCCTGTATATCATTGTTTTGCTGTTCTGGGAAGTTTAGAGAGATTACAATATATTGCACTAAATTAGTTCGCCTGCATAACAAATGTGATGTTAATTTAATTTTAAATGCATAATCATTGTGCTAGTCTGTCTTTTTTGGCCATAGAAAAAAATCTATTTTTCTGTTACAATGTACATGCTAAATTTTCTAAGATCACACAGTTTAAATACAAAATGTATGTAGCACATGCAACCCAAAATAAATCAAGTTAGATTTAGTAATCTCTAGAATGCATATAATACCACTTTCACATCGCCGACACGTTTTAAAAACCGGTATTTAAAACGGTAATTAAAACGGGTCAGAGCCTTAACATTGCCGCAGATTACCGTTTTAAATACCGGTTTATACCCCTTTCACATCGCACTTTTAAAACGGTAAATTGCCGTTTTTTTTTTCCCTTTTTAAAACGTTTAAGCCTGCACTGTGAATGCATAGCATTGTACACATTCACATTGCACAAAAAACGGCAAGGAACCGTGTAGGACTCTTTACACGGTTCGAAATGCCAGTTAACTTTAAACGGTAAATCGGCTGTGGTGCATTCACAGTGCAGGCTTAAACGTTTTAAAAAGGGAAAAAAACGGCAATTTACCGTTTTAAAAGTGCGATGTGAAAGGGGTATAACTTTAACTTGTTATGTCTATAAAAAGAAAAGATAGAAATACTATTATTATTTTACACTTATTTTCACCAAGCTCAGTTAGGGCTTGAGTTGCATTTCGAACTATCTTTAAAATTAGGGGTGGCAAATACAAAAATGAATGTTGTTGTTTGCAAACATGGACATCTTAATTCAAATGTATCCAACCTTTTACCTTTCCTTTTACTGAAAGTTCCTTAGCAAATCATCATTGCACAAAAAGCAAAGAAATGCTCTAGGATATGTACCAACAATTTAACTGCTAAGACTTAATAGGCTATGTTAATTTTTGTCTTGTGCTCTGTCTTATACTTTGTCTTATGCTTTTGGGTTCATTAATTTTGTTACATTATAGTTACTAATATCAGAGGCAATATTTGAGCCCGAGTGTTCATGTGGGCATTATACACAGCGCCAGCAGTATGTATTGCTTTAGGGGGAATGCCAATCCACCCTGCATCCGCCGGGGCTTGATGTCATCACTCCCTAGGTAGTGCTGCTACCCAGCAAGGCATCTATGTTACCTAGGCAACAAAAAGTATGAACAATACATAAACAGTGAAATGGTGAATAAAAATAACATATGGAGCACAAAGCAGCAACAAAATATTGGCAATAGATGTTCTAATAAACAACATGAAGAAAAAGAACTGCAAAAGACTAATCTTGAAGAAAAAATTTAATACATATAGGTATGTATGTTAATTAAAACACCACAAGATACACTTTTGTTTAACCCCTTTGGGTGTATAACATCCAATTGTGTGATTGGTGCGAAAGTAGATGGATCGCTCTAACATAGAGACCTATATGTATTGATTTTTTTTCTTCAAGATGAGTCTCTTGGGCAGTCATTTTTCTTCATGTTGATTAATAGAGCATTTATTGCCAATATTTTGTAGCTGGTTGTAGCTGCTTTAAGCTCCATATGTTATATTTATTAACCTTTTCACTTTTTATGTATTGTTCATATTTTTGTTGCCTAGGTAACACAGACATCATCAAGCACCGTCGGATGCAGGGCAGAAGGGTGGTCCCCCTTTGCAGTGGGTGGCTTCACCGGAAAAGCGGCAAGAGCTGTGAGTATAAAATTGAATGTTTGTATGTTCATTTTGTAATTTGAAAACAGTCTATAGAAATTGAAATGTTGTTAGTACACATATGATTGTGACTTTAATTTCTGAGTGCAGCACCTTGAGATTTGTATTTACGTTGTATGTGAAGGCACCAGAGAAGATCTTTTCTTTTTTTAGTTTGGAGTCCCGGACCCACATTGCATATATATATATATACACTGAGTGGCCAAATTATTATGACCTCCCTCGCAATACAAGGTTGAACCACCTTTTGCCCTTAATACTGCATGAATTCTTCTTGGCATGGACTCTATGAGATGTTGGTAGGTGGTATGAGAAATTTGAGACCATATACGATGAACTGACCAAATCCAATTCCTTAAGATTTGATGGTGCTGGATCCAGCTGCCTATTGGCCTGTTCAATCTCATCCCACAGATACTCAATTGAATTGAGATCTGGTGATTCTGCAGGCCAAGTAAGCAAGGTAAAGCCTCTGTCATGCTCTTTGAACCATCTGCAGACAATGCCAGCTTTATGACAGGAAGTATTGTCCTGCTGGAAGTATCCATCCCTGGCAGTGTACACCATTAACATAACAGGACATGTTCCGCTTCCGGCTTAATGGAGTGAGGGAGCGTGCTCCGGAGCTCCGCTGACCCATCGCCGCCAACTCAGCTTTTAAAGGCTTCATAAGCCTCCACGCCGCACACCACAGACAGCGCGACCGTCCACACACAGCGGGGAGCGCAATGGAAAAACATAAGACGCCCGCCGAGTCCCAAGCAGCCCTCCCGCCCCGACAGGAGAAGAGGAGAGCCGAATCAAACATGGCGGCGGACGCCGCTCACAACGCAGCATCCCCTGCCAGCAAGAAAACTGCTGCAGAATTCCCTGACTCACCTAACAAGGTATGTCGCTCCCCAGACACACCAGCAACATATGGGGACATAGTGGATGCCATCAAAAGCACTATGGCTCCCCTGCTATCGCAGGCAGTATCAGACATAACTGCACAGTTGAAATCCCTTACCCAGAGGGTCTCTGTCACAGAAAATCACCTGGGCTCCCTTTTACATGACATGGAAAACATGAAGCAGTCTGTAAAATCACTGACTACAGACAACTACCATATATGGAACAAATTGGATGATATTGAAAACCGTTCCAGAAGGAACAACATAAGACTGGTTGGTCTTCCTGAATCAATTAAGGGGACAGCCCTCTCTCACTTTGTTAAAAACACCCTGCCTTCCATCTTGGGCATTGAACAAGAATGTAGAGATATGGTGATAGAGAGGGCCCACAGAGTCGGACCCACCCCCTCTCCTACCAAACCCAGACCAAGAGTCACGTTGTTCAGATGCATGAATTATCTGCACAAACAATTAATCTGGTCCGCATCCAGGCGCACAAGGAATTTGCAATGGGAAGGTCATACCCTATTGATCTTCCAGGACTATTCAGTGGAGCTGACTAGGGCCCGCAAAGCCTTTTCCCCTGTTTGTTCTCAATTAGCCACAGAGGGCCGTAAGTTTGGCTTATTATACCCCGCAAGACTGCGCATATATGATGGGACCTCCCATAAAGATTTTCTCTCCCCCAAGGATGCAGAGGCTTACATTCGTGATCTGGCAGCGGACCACGACCAAGACATTAGTGACAGGGTTTCACCCTCCACCTCCACCCCAGACAAACCCTGAATCACACTGGTCCGACTTACTACACTCGGAGACTCGACCCCCTGCAGAAACAGGACAATTAAAATCCTATCTCTCAAACTCCGACCATATCGATGGTCTACTGAAATTGAAGACCCCATACCATCCGACTTGCCCTTCCATTTAAACCTTTTCCGCAGTATTACGGCACTCAGACATAAAAATATGCCACGTGACTGTTAACAACTGACTCCTCATCTAAAGTGCCTAGACGTCTGCAGCAGAACACGAATATGGTGATCTCAAACAGTTGACTGTTTATTTGACTTTCTTGTTGCATTTTAGGATTGCCAGCTACGACAATACCACCACCTGCACCTCAGCGGATTCGAGACTGAAAGGGTTCGACACTCCTGCCACTTATCTTACAAACTTTCCTACCTAGAGAGGTCTCCTACTTCTCCCCACCAGTTTATATAATGTTATAAGTTAGATTAAGCAACAGTCATAGTGACATTACAATGTGGGACACTTCTCTAGGCTACAATGCTGCAGGTCCATATCCATGTTATACCTCACGTATTATTTAAAAAAAAAAAAAAAATATATATAGATGTTTAAAGATTTAGGTCTCTCTTCTGTCTGCATAAACTTACCACCTCAAGGGGTAAAAAAAATAAAAAAAATAAAATAAAATAAAATAAAATAAAAAAAACGTGCCCATCTGGGCCATATAAGATAAACACTCCCCAGACACCCCCCTTTTTCCCCCCACCCACTTCCCCCCCTTCTTTCCTTACCTCCCGCTTCCACTCAACCTGAGACTTCCCTCCCCCTCTTCTCCTCCCTCTACCACCCCCGGTATACAATACCACGACGCCCAGGTCTGCATAAGCACATAAAGGAATATCATAGGCGACCTTAAACTGGATCCAGTGATTCTGGACCAGTCACTTTTTTCAAAAGTTGGCAGGTGGGACAGCGGCCAGGATTGAGCTGCGCCGACTCCTCCATGCCATTATTGGGTATAGTTTTTCACTACAGTTAGTATATAAAGTTTAGTATTACAATCCGGAAGTCTATCACTAGTGTATTACAAAAAAAAAAAAATCTGCGTTAAATCCCACTGGTTAATAGTGATGATCGATTGTTTGTATAATTTGTTTCTCATTATTTCTTTTTGTATTATTGTGTCCCCCATGTCTTGTCTTCCCCCCCCCAGGCTCTCCCTCCCTCTCACTCCTCTTCCCCCCACAGCCGGACGTCACGGACACCTCTCCTGGCTATCTTCATCCACTCACCCCCAAAGGCAGCTCCTATGCTTGAACTGAAAATCGGCTCATGGAACATCGGAGGCTTCAACTCCCCCGCAAAGAGACGTAAGATTCTTATTAATCTCAACAAACAGGACATACACCTAGCCTATCTCCAGGAAACACATTTAACACCCCCTGAGATACTAGAATTAAACATGCTTGGCTGGAGGGTAATTGGATCCAGTCCATACAATTCTAAGGCAAGAGGCGTAGTGATTCTGATCAAATCTAACATCCCACACGAAGTAACGAAGGTCATTCCCGACCCCAATGGCAGATTCCTAGTTGTGTCCCTCACGATCCATGCCAAGCCATATATTCTATGCAATGTATACGGTCCCAACGTTTACTCCAGATCCTTTCTACAAAATTTGATTGCCACACTTACTCCTCTTGCTCAGACACCATTGATTCTAGCTGGTGACTTCAACCTAGTATCCTCTAACACTCTAGATAGATCCACTCAGCATAAGAAACCACCTAAACTTCCCAAGCTGGGAATACCCGCTCTAGCTGAATCGCTCCAGCTGGTGGACGTGTGGAGAGCATTGCATCCTACCGAAAAGGAGTACACATGCCTGTCGGCAGCGCATGGCTCTTTTTCAAGGATAGATTATATCATGATTTCACACTCCCTTTTCCCCCTTGTACACGACACCAACATTAATGCCATATCATTATCAGATCATGCTCTCATCACTGTGTCACTGGGCCTCCCCCCCACTACACCACTCCATCGCCCATGGAAGTTTCCGGCTTACTTAGCTAAGTCACTTAAGTTCCAGAAAAAGTTGTAAACCACATGGGAGAATTTCTGCATAGACAATGCCTCACACCTTGAAAGTGACCCAACCCTCTTCTGGATGACCGCTAAGACAGTCATCAGAGGCGAAATCTTATCATACATTGCTAGAAATAACAAAGACTGCACTAACAAATAACTAAGACTTCAAACCCAATTGACAGCTGCCTTCCAACAATATAAATTGACACCTGACCCTACCTCTAAACTGAAATACCAGACAGCCAAAATCAACTTCGAGGAACACCTCCAAACACTCGGGGATAGACACCTCTTTTCCACCAATTACAGATTCCATAAGTTTGGAAATAGGACGGGAAAACTCCTTTCTAATTTACTGAATGGCACCAGAACACCAACGATAGTACAACCCCTTAAAGATCCCCAAGGTGAAATCACCAAATCTAACACAGAGATAGCCGAAGTTTTACGACAATTCTATACCACCCTATATTCAAAAGCTTCTACGCTGACTCCCCCCCCCCTCTTCAGCCCTCACAACACAAATTGACTGGGATACGATTCCATGCCCCCAAATACCACAGGAGGCAGCGCAAGCCATCCTGCGGCCCATTACGGTAGAGGAGGTTCAGGGAGCCATTTCTAATTTAAAAAGTGATAAGGCCCCAGGCCCCGATGGCTATATTGGAGACTTTTACAAAATCCTCCGCACACGATCTTCCTTCCTGCAAGCCCTGGTGATGTTCCTTAATACTATTATGACTGCTGAAACCCCCCCTTCATTTCAACACAGCCATATTGAGGGTCCTCCCAAAACCCGGACGGGATTTGACAAACCCGGGCTCCTACCGCCCTATATCGCTCCTCAATCTGGACTACAAAATATACACAAAAATCATAGCAGATAGGATTAAACCACTCCTCCCCTCCATTATACACCCCGACCAATCGGGATTCATTTGGGGGCGCCATTCGGAGATTAACGTCCGCAAAACCCTCAGCGTCATATATGCCTCCAATTCTACATCACTCAATAACCGCGATAACCCAATATTGGTCTCATTGGATGCGGAGAAGGCCTTCGACCTGGTGGAATGGGAACACCTTTACTCCACACTGACCAGATTTGGCTTCCCGGGGGGCCTTCTCCGCATCCTGAAATGTATCAATCACTCCCCACGCACACTCATAGCTTGTAATGGATTAATGTCGAACCCCTTTATCATCGAGAAAGGAACCAGACAGGGATGCCCCCTATCCCCACTTCTGTTCGCCATCGCTTTAGAGCCCCTAGCCATCGCCTTGAGATCTTCCCCTTCCTACACAGGAGTGAAAATAGGCCCCCTGGACCTTAAATTGTCATTATTCGCAGATGACATGCTGCTCTTTGTCACAAACCCCTCTGATTCAATCCCAGAAATACTCAGGATCATCCAATCATTTGGCACTCGCTCAGGGTATAAAATAAACCTATCAAAATCGGATATACTGCACTTCCCCACCACAGACCAACCAACGTTACAATTCCTCCAAACGCTCCCCTTTAATGTCACCAACACCAATATAAAATACCTAGGAGTAAAAATCCCAGCTGACTTGTCCACAATGTATGATGCAAATTTCTCCCCACTGATCACTAAAGTTACCACTCTTCTAGAGGGTTGGCTTCTCCTCCCTCTTTCATTACTAGGAAAGATAGCGGTCATACAGAGTATAATATTCCCGAAAATCTTCTATATGATGCAGATGCTCCCCACCCGCCTACGTAGACAGGATATATCCAAATTAAATAAAATTATGACAAATTTTTTGTGGAACGGCAAGAGACCTAGGATTGCACTCTCCAAATTGGCAGCCCCTAAAAGTCTTGGTGGCAGCGGTGTACCAGACTTCACCACATACAATGATGCCACACTGTTTCGCTACATATCGGACTGGTATAATAACACCAACTCCTTTACCACTGTGGCAATTGATGAAGCTATATTATACCCGTACTCCCCTGCAGCATTACTGCATACTAAACCCAAGGAAATACCAGTGACTGTATCGAACAATATTCTCTATTACGATATATATATGGCTTGGCAGAGGATTAACAAGGGACTAAACAGGAATCCACTCTACTCCCAAAAAATACCCTTATGGGGAAACCCGGCCTTTCCACCCTCTTGCACAAACGCCCTTTTTCGTTCGTGGAGGAAGAAGGGTCTGTCAGACTTCTCCATGGTCTTCGACCCGGGAGGTCTTCTGAAACCCTTCGACAAAATACGAGATGAATTTTTACTGCCTCAAACCAACTTCTTCATGTATCTCCAGGCCAGACACTATCTGACGGCCCTCCAGCCGGGAATAGTATCTAGGACATCCCATCGTCCCCCAGATCCATTACAGGATATTTTAAACAAGGGCTCCACCCAAACATACAGAATTAAACTCTTATACACCCTTATGCTTTCCCCATCCGCAGAGACAAGATGGAACAAACTCAAGCCACAATGGGGGAAAGATATTACACCCCTGGCATCGCACGAACCACTGAGCAAATACTATACCCAAACAATGAAAATATTACAATCCTCATATTTGCAGGAGGTTCATATCAAAACGATCCAACGGGCATACATCTCCCCAGCGAGACTGGCTCACTTTGTCCCCTCAATTACTGGGGAATGCCCAAAATGCCATATTGCAAAAGCTTCTTTGTTCCATTGTTTCTGGGAATGCGGGAAGGTTAGGAGATTCTGGAACAAACTAACTCTGACTCTATCACAATCATACAAAATAAATATCACCCCGACCCCATTGGCCTGTCTTTGTGCAAACTTCGACCCTTGGGAACTAGGTTCAGATAAAAAGCGTCTTCTCCCCCTCCTCACGATAATAGTCACCCTAGCTAAAAAAGTCATTCTCACACATTGGGTCTCCTCATCCTCCCCTACGTTAGCAGAACTCAACAACAAGCTACTCCAACAGATGTATTTTGACAGGAAATCGGCTACCACAAATATTGAATCGGGAATAATCTCTTTCTACAAAAAATGGGGCCTTTACATTGACACCCTCCCCCAAACCACACAAGACCAAATTTTCTGTATATTCGACTCTACTGAATGGTTCCTCCACAGGCAACTCCTGTCAAATAAAACTAACTCCGATAGTTCTAATCCCACCGTTACCCCCCACCCCTCCTCCACCCATGAGCCAATAGGATAGAATACAATAGATATGAAGCCAGAATACTCCAGAAAAGGACGGGGTTACCCAGAATAGACTTCAGGTCAAAGACTAGAACTATTTTCATACCACCTACATCCGTGACTGCCGTCTCCAACCCTTCCTCCCCTCTTACCTCTATCCTCATGTGTCTCATGTCGATTGTTAATGTCTCCCCTCCCCCCTATTTTTTCTTATTTCTCTTATTTTTCACATATCATACCAGATTGCAATAGAAAGCAAACGTATTTGTATGTTTACGTGTGCAGGACACACATTCTTTGATATTGGAAAAAAAAAAAAAAAAACTCTGCTATGTTGATCAATGATCATGACAAATTTATTGTAGACATGTCCTAACTTCGCTATTTACAACATGTGTTAACCTGTTTGTCATGCTCATTCTTGTTATACATTTATCTTGCAATAAAAAGATTAAAAAAAAAAAACATAACAGGACATACTTGATCTGCAATAACACTCAAATACTCTTGGCCTTTCAGACGTTGTTCCACAGGAATAAAAGGACCCAAACAATGCCAAGAAAACATCCCCCAATCCATAATATTGCCTCCACCAGCTTGAAGTGTTGTACCAATGCAGTTAGGGTTCATGCTTTTGTGCTGTTTTCTCAATATTCACACCCTGCCATCTGCATGATGTAATTGAAATCACGATTTATGAGATCACATGACCCTTTTCCAGTCATTTACTGTCCAATCTCAATGCTCATTTCTGAACTGGAGATGTCTGCTCTTGTTCAAGGCAGACAGTAGAGGCAGACATAGCCTATAAGGTATAATGTTCTGCAAACAGTTTATTCAGTGACCTTCACAGTTTATTTATTTTATTTATTAACAGTTTCTTATATAGCGCAGCATATTCCGTTGCGATTTACAAAGGGGACAGTGATACAACAAAACAGGGTATTTACAGACAGTCAAAATGTAGGAGGGCCCTGCTCGCAAGCTTACAATCTACAGTTGCTCCTTGATTAAGATTCCCTGCAATCTGACGTACTGTTGCTCTTCTGTTGGACTGGACAACTCTGACAAGTCTCCTTTCAGATCGAGCATTCAGTAGCCTGTGACAACCACAAGCCTGACGTTGAGACCCGGTTTTCTGCTTGGTAGTCCACTCTCTGTAAACATTAATAACTGCTCCTCTCGAACACTTCACAAGTGCAGCCATTTTGCTTATACTGGTTCAGACGGTTCAATTGCCTACAATCATCCCAAGTTCAAACTCAGTTAAATAATGTTTTTTGCCCATTTATTCGCAATCAACACAGTACAATATGGGCGATCTGCATATAGTAAGTGTCAAGTGGTCATAATAATTTGTCCACTCAGTGTGTGTGTGTGTGTGTGTGTGTGTGTGTATATATATATATATATATATATATAAATTGTATATACACAAATACACACAGGGGCCTCCATACCTCTATTAATATTTGCGTTTATCCCTGATTTGGGTGTTAAAATCTTACGGTACTTGTGTAGTTTCACGGCGCCAGTATGGCGCCGTGCGTCTGAGTCCCCTTGCGGGGCTCGCTTCGCTCGCCCACGCTGCGGGCTCGGTGGCTGGCGCCGTGAAACTACACAAGTACCAATCTTACAATGCTACAATATTGTACGAAAAATACCTCCTTCCTCCTCCCTTACAATTAGTTGGTGAAAGTGTTGGTTTAGTGCCCTAGAGTGTAATTACCTTAACTGTACATTATCTATCATTTTATTTTGATTCAATACTGTTGATCCACAAAATAAAATTTTGCTTTTGACATTTGCTTTGCCAAACTGGAATGCTGGTGTACTTTTCGATACCTAAAAGAATGTTCTTGCTTTATCTTACTGCTCTCACCAGCAATTACAACTCTAGGCAAATACCTCCATCTTCCTCTGCAGAGGAAGCTGCTCACAATGAGGAACACAGAGAAAGCAAAGACAATTTTGTCTATCCCCAATCATAAATTATCTCTACAGATTCTGCACATTCATAAAGATTGTATTAATTTAAACAGTAAATTGTAAATTGTGCAAGGTAAATGTGTAAACATTATATTTTATTTTGAGAATAGTTTCTTTCAAACTTAAGTTAGTCATTGTGATTTTGAAAGATTTTATAACTTGCTGTGATACAATTGGAATTTCATTTTCTATACCTAAGTAACAGCTGCACATTTAAATTGGCTTCCCACTGAAAAAGGTAATTTTAATGGAACCAATGAAAGAGAGATAAACTGTGCCAAACAAAACAGAGGCTGAAAATAGCTAAGAATGTGAGCACACCAACCGTCTTTCTTTTGTCAAAAATTATTTGACAATCAAGCAAATTGTACGCAATGTAATAATGTTCCTTTTAGCTGAAATATCTTGGCAGTAATTCACCTTCCTTACTTTTGTCAGATTAGATTTATATGTTCAGGCTATGTTTAGTTACAATGAAAAAATAAAAACTCATAGAGCCTTTATAAACTTTTATCTGAGCTTTTCCAATAGTTAAGAAATGTTTTTTTAAGCAATTGAGCAACTATCGCCTAATTATACATGCATATAAGTTGCACTGCGCATATGCTGCAATGGTCTCCGCAAAGTGATTGACAGTCAATGACCATCTGGCGGCGGTTACGCGGTTATGGGTGGTTACAGGGATTTATGGTATGTTGTGAACATTTTAGTGTTTCAGCCTGTGACTGCAATCCCATAAGCAGCTGTAACACTGGATATCTGGCAACTTCTGTCCTGTGCCCATGATGCACAACTCTAGAGCTTCTTAGAACTTTGCTAATCAAATGATTTTCAACTGACTTTGTGGCTTTGCGTACAGCTGCTGGGACAAAGCCACGGGTGAGTGTTTCAAGGCTAATCTGGATGACATACGTACAAAGTCAGAGGGAGGCAGTACTATATGGACCTGATTCTCCCATATGGGTCTGATTCACAGCTGAATCAGGTCCATATTTCAATATATGTAATGAGGTGTTCCATGAAATTATGTGAAAATAAACTGTAGGAAATAAGCTCTATTATTTTAGATGTACATCTTTATTTAAAAATGTGTGGTGTATAACCATATCTAAAAAACTAATTTTAATTAATTTGACAACAAAAACTGCACCTTCCATCAATTAACTAAATTCCAAGCTACAACAGATAATGCTTTTTGACAAAAGGTCGACTTTAATAAACCCTGACACACCACTAGAGAAATTGCAACTAAAGTGGACTCCATTTATCAACACATTAGACCCTCTCACAAAATTCCACGTACTTACCTCCGTTTCAGATCAACCTTCCTAAATATTAATTCTTATACCCCCACCTCACTTATTCGTTAGCGCTAATTCACCCAATCCGATTTACAGTATTTACCTATTCAACCACAGATCCTTATATACATAGCTTCTTCACCTCAGACTTACTACAGTTGATAAACCTCATTATAAAATGTCTACTTACTTGTAATAAAAATTTGGTTTACTCAATATATCCAGGGGTGAATGGTTGTCAAGCAATACTGTAGATAATATTGCTGTATTGATATAAATGTTTTCATAGATTTGTATAAGCTAGATCTCGAACTTACTCCAGATAATAATATACAGATTGCTACTCAATATATTGGATCTTAGAGACCATAACCACCTATCCTGCAATTACTTCACCCAATGCGATAATAACTGTGTTGTATAGTTATATAGTAGATTAGAATGCTCCCTCCCCCGTGTCTTACGTCATTCAATGTTAGCTTTCACATTTATTATATGTTTTACATATTTGAGGCCGTTATACTGTGAATGTCTTACTTAGAAATGGGACGGAATTACTATGTATAATCTTATACTATTATACATCAAATGTCTCCTTATAATTACAGATTTGTCATGCCTTCTCCCTTGTTCCCTAAAACCAAGTTGCAAATATTGTACTTTGTTATGACAATATGTTTGTCTTTATTATTGATTAAAAACTCCAATAAAAAACTTTAAATAAAAAAAAAGTGTGGTGTACAGTAGCTTTGTAAAGTCAATTTCAGTATAGCCCTGATTATTTTACAAACATACAGTACATAATAGAGGCCAGTGATGAAAAAAAAGTAGTTTGAGCTTATTGTATAATTGTAGTCATTTCGGAAAATTGTAGTTGCTAGAACTTTTTGTGCCTATTTAAAATTAATCACAGTTTAACAAAATATTGTTCACTATACACAGGTATAGTTTCAATGGCAACCAACTATTTTTCTATTTATTTTTGTGTTCCTACTGTATTTAAAAAACACAGTCTATAGAAAACTCTAAATTGATACACTTAGGGGGGAAACAATTAGCTGTGGGAAAGTACTGCAGGCTAATTGATCCCCTGGGATTATTCAATTATGTCTGAAGTGAGCCTGCAGGCAACATTTATCAGGGATTTTTTTTACATGTCTGAAAAGACTCACACAATAAAACTCTTGATAACTAAGGGGTTAATGGATGCAGCAACTCTGTTAGCACAGAAATGATTAAACTATCTTTATCCTTAATAATTGTTTAAAGAGATTTAGGTGAAAATGGGAAATCAATTGAAAAGCCTCTGACTATAAATCACATGACTACCACCCCTTTTTACCCACATTAACTTAATGAGGCTAATTTAATTTGCCTTTTAGTTTGGAAGAAAATGTTTACAAATCAACAGAATGGAAACCAGATGAAAAACCACTTCTACAACACAATATGTGACTGCCATCAAAATAGCTGATGACTGAAATTCACTGTGTGGATGCAGGCTGGAGGGGGTATTGAATGCAGCCCCAACCCAACCCCCATTCCCTTGAACCAGCTTGCCCCTGATTGAAAGTCCACTAGAATTGTGGGGCTCTGGGCATCTACGCAGTCTGCCTATACAATAAAATGGTGCTGTAGCTGTGAATGCAGCCACTTGCATTAACAAGCCAATGACACTCTATTATTAAGCCCACTGAATAGACTTTATTTGATTGCATTTCTAGCCACCTCCCAGTTACTGCACAGGATATTGGAAGTGACTGAGTTAGTAAAATTGCAGTATTTGCGGACAACACGAAATTGAGTAGGTAAATTAACTCGGGAGAGGATGTGGAAACACTACAAAGTAAGACTTAAACTGGAAAGGTGGGCAGAAAATAATTAATTATGGGACCAAAAACAACAAGCTACTTATAGGCTAAATGGAGTTATCATAGGGAATTCTGCTGTAGAGAAGGACTTGGGGGTCATCATAGATCAGGCATGTCCAAACTGTGGCACTCCAGCTGTTGTGCAACCACAAATCCCAGCATGCCTTGCCATAGTTTTAGCATTCCCTAATAGTAAAACTGTGGCTATGCATGCTGGGACTTGTAGTTTCACAACAGCTGGAAGACCATAGTTTGGACATGCCTATCATAGATGACAAACTGGGTAATAGTGCACACTGCTCAAGTGCAGTGGAATGTATTCAAGGGATGCCAATGTGATATTGCCTCTTTACAAAGTATTGGTGAGACCACACTTGAAATACTGTGTTCAGTTCTGGGCACTGCACCTTAAAAGGGACATAAATGAATTGGAACAGGTACAGGGCGACTAAGCTAGTAAAAGATCTTGAATCACTAGAATACAAAGATAGGTTAACCAGGCTGATTATGTTTTCACTGGAGAAACGGAGGTTTAGAGGTACCATTATTAGTATGTTCAAATACAGGATTGAGAATCATATGGAACTGGGAGATGATTTGTTCACTAACAGGCCTATACTTAGGACATGCGGGCATGTAATGAGGCTCAAGTAAAAGAAATTCCGTACTGAATTAAGAAAAGGATTCTTCACCATTAGAGCAGTAAAATTCTGGAACTCATTGCCGGTGGGGGTGGTTACAGCAACTACTGTTAATGAATTTAAATCAAAACTGGATAAATTTTTTGCCACTATGGGAATCCTATATATATATATATGACTTAGTCAAGTCAGTAGTTACAAGTCAAATAGGTTGAACTCGATGAACTAAAGTCTTTTTGCTTTTTTTGTATTATGTTACTATGGCCCTTATTCTGATCGGCACGGTACGGCCCGCGTGCGGCCGTACCGCCGATGTTTGTGGTCTGCACATGCGCAGAGGTCATTCTGCGCATGTGCAGCCCCCTTCGCCGCAGACGGATTTCGTCCGCCGCAAAGGGGGCGGATAGGGGCGTGAGAGGCATCATGCCCTCATTTCCCTATGTGTACGCCCCGCGTTTCATGGGCGTTCCCATGCAAACGCGGGGCGTATGCATGGTAATGAGGGCATGACGCCCTCATTACCATGACATGGGGGCGGAAAGCTGACGTCGCCGGATGTCAGCTTTCAGCCCCCATACAAGCTACCACACGGACGATTGTCCGTGTGGTCTTAGCTTGCGGGAGCTGCCGCGGCGTGCGGGCCTGCCTTCGATGGTCGTCGACCATCGAAGGCAGGGGGCAGCTCCCACCATGGTGGAGGCGTAGCCTCCACCATTTTTGTGCGGATCGCCAGCCGTCCGTGTATGGACGGCCGTGGCGATCCGTCTGGTGGGCGGCCCTTGGTTTGTGCGGTCGGAGCCCCGTGTGCGGCTCTGACCGCACCAACCAGAATAAGGGCCTATGTTACTATATCTATCACTATTTTTCTAAAATCATTGGAATTGATCACAAGAGCACTTTTGTTCATACACTCTGTGTAATGTATGCATCATAGGGGTTTCCACAACTTTTTGCGCATGCACAGTTTAAAGGAACATTCATATTTACAGTACATGTGGTTGTGTGTTACTCAGAAAAAGGCTCAGGGATGGGAATATGTAAAATAAACACAGATGTAATCAGGAGCAAATCTAGAACAAAATGAAAGGGGATTGGGGCACGATGGCAGAAGAATAGATATTGTAAGTGGGTGTGGCCTTGCAATAAGAAGTGTTTCCTCAGAAGGTAAAGGCCCTTATTCTGATTGACGCGTACTTTTCCGCATACTTTCGGATCGCGTCTTTACGGCGTCTGCGCATGCGTGGAGAACGCAACGCGCATGTGCCACGCCTTGACTCCGTACCTGTTCGGGCAAATCCCGTACAAAACTGTTCACCGCAATCAGTCGGGAAATATGGGCGTATTATGGGCGTCATGCGGAATGACACATGGGCGTAGTTTCAAAGTGGGCAAAACGGGGCGGAAACATGGGTGGACACGGGGGAGTACACTTATGTTGGGGGGCGTGCATTCGGATACCACTCCGAATGCACGCGAACAAAAAGGGAAGAAATGTGCGGTGTCCAAAAGGCTAGTATTGCTTAGCGGACACCACTCGTTCCTGCGGTAGGCGAACGGACCGCCTAATGACTACAAGCATTAACACCTGAACCCAATAGAATCGACTCCTTTACTCATTACTCACTAATAGGACGCTTGTCAGTGCTTTAATTGAAACCATTGCTGCTTCAAGGAAACCTTACTAATCACCCACATATGCTGTACTTGTCACACACTTTAAACCTGCTAACAATGGACATGACTGAATATTAATACTATCAATACACATGTGTATTCGACATGTACTAATGAAACCACACAATTTTTGTAAAGTAAAGACATTTATTTATATACATTTCACAGTCAATGCCACTGTGATGCAATGACCAAAAAATAAAACAACCAAAAAAAAAAAACCATGGCAGGAATGTACCAAAATAAATTATAATACAAAACAAATATAATTGCACACAGATGGACTCCAGCACCTCCTATGTGCCACTGCACATGCGGCCAGTGGGAAATGAGGAGGCTGCTGGCCCTTCTACAGCAGGGCAACCTGCACCTGACCATTCTACAGCAGGGCAACCTGCACCTGGCCCTTCTGCAGCAGGGCAACCTGCAGCTGCCTCATATGCACCATCAGCAGAATCATTTGGAACACAACCGGGGACTTAGCAACATCACTTCAAGTACAGCTGACAGTAATGGCAGGCAAAAGAGGGCAACAGGGGAACCAAAAAGGACATTTGAAGCAAGGGCTCATCTGGTTACCCTCAGCACGTGATTGGACACAAGAAGCTGACACACACAGCACAATGGAAGAGTTGGGATGACATAACGGTGGAGATTAATGCAGCCACAAGTTCATTTGCGACCACGTTTGGCCTTGGTAGGCTCCTTGGCCTGTGCAGCAGCTCTTCGGCCACGGCCAGATGCTGGGGCAGGTGGAGCAGATGCTGGTGAGGGGTTGGCTGGTCTACCCCTCCTGCCAGCAGGGAGTGTTGCTGGTGGTAATGCACCAGAAACGGATGACATTAGGACCCTGTTGCTGTTAACTAGCTCCACCATAAGCTCATTATGGTGGAGGAGGAGATCATTTTGGCGGGTGGCTTGCTCGGCCAGCACCTGAGCACTTGCAGCCATGGCCTGATGCGCCTCAGCCATGGCCTGCATGCTCCCAGCGATGGCCTGCTGGGTGCTGACCAAGCTCGCTATGATCTCCTCGGTCCTACGCATCCGTTCTGATGCCAACTCTCCCTGCTGGTTTATGTCCCCAAGCATCTGGGCCAAGGTGGCAAAATCGGCTTGGGCCGATGGCTGCTGCTGCACAGGCCTACCACTGGGGCCAGGTGGCACGGACTCCTCCACCTCCTGAGCAGAGTCGTCACCAACCAGTGGGGTGTCTGTGGAAAATGATAAACACAATTAGGACACATTCTAAGATAATTACTTGCACAAGCTTATGCCATGACAAATATTTACCTTCAATAAAAGACGCAAACACTTCAGCTGGGGCCTCGCTATCCATCGTGCTCACCCCCCTGACCTCCTCAACTGATACACAGCTCTCGGCCATCAACTCCAGGGGGGTGAACTCTAGCCCTGATGGCATGGGCCCGGCCCCAGATCTCTGGCTGTGTTCCCACCGCTTGGTCATCTTCCTCTTCAGGTTGGTTTTGAAGTCCTGCCACCTGCAATGTAAGTTGACATATTAATACATGTCACTCCAGATGTTTGCTGTTGCAGCCATTGCTCTGTGCTCCATATTACGACATGTGCTTAATGTCAAAAAGATAACATTACATGCAACTATGATATCAACCGTTACAATACACATTCACAATCACCCTACTCTAACTCTCCACGAAATAACATGTCAATAATGTCTGTGTATCGTAACAACCTCACCGGCCATTTGCCAAATCCATCTAAGCATGAATTCAATCATTACTTGTCTATTACTGGGCACATGTATCACAAAACAACTTGCCTCTTCTTGACATGGTCCGCCTCACGAACTTGTGGCGCAACTTCATTAATCTCTGCCGTTATGTCTTCCCAAATCTTCCATCTGCGTGTGTGTGTCAGCCTCTCCGATGGACACTCAATCCAATCACGTGCTCGGGGAACCAGGATGGCAAGCTCCTGTGCTTCATATGCCTTATTTCTTGTACTTGGTTCCTCTGTTGCCCTCGTTCTCCCCTTGCCACGTCCATGGCCACGCCCCCTGCCACGTGTCGCTGTACTTGAAGTGCTGGCCATGGTACTATCTTGTGAAGTCCCCGGTTGTGTTCCAAATGATTCTGCTGATGGTGCATATGAGGCAGCTGCAGGTTGCCCTGCTGCAGAAGGGCCAGGTGCAGGTTGCCCTGCTGTAGAATGGTCAGGTGCAGGTTGCCCTGCTGTAGAATGGTCAGGTGCAGGTTGCCCTGCTGTAGAAGGGCCAGCAGCCTCCTCATTTCCCACTGGCTGCATGTGCAGTGGCACATAGGAGGTGCTGGAGTCCATCTGGTCAAATAGTTGCTGCAGCTCCTGGTCCACCTCTGATTGTGATCCAGACATGTTAGCAACAACATTGTCACATTCTAATACACCTTTATATACTGTTTGTGTATCCTGTTTGGCGGACATCAGCGGCAGCTGCGTTCCGTGCTCGAGCGTACGTCGCTGTTTTTTCGCGCCGCATACGTGGCGGAAATTCCATAGTGTAAAACCTGGCGAAACTTCGACATGAAATACTGGTCACCAATTCTAACATTGCATAGAATCTTCTGATACACCTGTGACTATCGCACAATACACATGCTATTTGCTAGCATGACATGACATTTGGTTCATGACTACTGTGGTAATGTGGAGTTTGATTGCAAGCTAAAAGTAGCCCAATCCCTTAGAAAATCCAGGCCACAAGTCATGCAATACTCATCACTACTGTTATAGACCACACATGTGAGAGGCCTATAAATAGTGAGTTGCTGCTAGAATCATTTGTCTCCAGATCTGGACTTGTCAGGGTCTAAGGTAAGCTCTTCCATGGTCCTTGTAGATATGATATCCATTAACAATGTAAGTGTATGAATGTATGCACCATTGCCTCACTGACTACAGATTTTTGGCCCAGCAAAGTGTTTGTAGCATTATTGCAACATGTCACATGTTCACTATTTCACTCACAGGTCTTAAACCTGTGTGTGTTCATCTATTGCAGGACAACATGTCCCAGCAATAGCTGAAATGTCTCATAGTACATGATGTCGGCAACAAATGCAGACACCTTTGATACTCAAGTAGTGTTTAGTAGTTCGATGTTGTAAGCATCTGTGTGTTTAGGACGGTGTGTATTGAGTTCATATTATTGTTACATCATTATAGAGTCAAATGGATCTTCGCGATTTGACGGGGCGGCCATCTATTGTACGTATTGAAGCCTACAAATCTATTTGTAGTCGGATATGGCCATTATGTGCATAGGTGCATCAGTATTTATGTTCATTTCTTTATAGGTAGCTGAAGCAATGATGGCGTACATGGAAAGGAGGCTAAGGGCACTTGCGGCTCTCCCCACTCGTCGCCCAAGGAGGCCAGGACGTGCTAGAATCTATCGCACACGGGTGACTCTGTTTGCTATGCCCGATGATGAGGTACTTACTAGGTACCGGTTACCGCCACATGTAATTCTGGATCTGCTCTCGTTAATTGAGAGTGATCTGGAACCTCTACACGGGATCATGACAGCAATTCCGCCTCACACACAGCTGCTGGCGGTGTTGCATTTCTGCGCCTCAGGATCATTCCAACAAGTAGTGGCAGTACTTGCTGGAATATCTCAGCCGGCCTTCTGCCGAATCCTGAGGCGTGTGACGTCGGCCATGTTCAGGCGCAAGGGGCACTTCATGGCCATGACATTTGCCACCGAGACCCTGCGCAGAAGCCAGCAGGCCTTCCATCAAATTGCTGGCTTCCCTAATGTGATAGGGGCTGTGGATGGCACCCATGTACCATTTGTGCCTCCATCTCGAAGTGAGAAGATATATAGGAACCGCAAATTGTTCCACTCACTGAACGTGATGGTGGTATGTGGCCCATCCATGGAAATTCTCGCCTTCAACTCGAAGTTTCCCGGAAGTGCCCATGACTCTCATGTCATCCGACAAACCGGGATATGGCAAAGACTACAAGAGCTGGAAGGCCGTGATGCGTGGGTTCTGGGTGACTCTGGTTACCCATGTACGCCCTGGCTACTTACGCCGTACAGCTCCCCACCACCGGGCCCACAGGAGGCATTCAATCGGGCGCATGTTGCCACCAGGCAAGTGGTGGAGCGCTCAATTGGCCTTTTAAAGGGTCGATTTAGAGTGCTCCACCGCACTGGTGGTGACTTACAGTATGCGCCTGAAATGGTGTCGAGGATCGTGGGCCTGTGTATATTTTTCCATAACATTGCTGTGCGGCGTGAGATACCCTTTGATGAGTGGGAGGTTCCATCTGAGCCGCAAGATCCGCCCATGCGCCCATCCCGCGCCCCTGAATGCCGGAGGGGATACCAGCTGCGGGACTCTGTGGCGCAAAGATTCTTCAGGTACATTTTATCTAGTTGACCAGAACACACCAATTGTTGTAAAAATCACCCCTTCAAATAAGTACAGTGTGGTAGTTGTCAGTGTTACAAAACGACAATTAGCCAGCCTGCCCTCCTAATGGCAAAGAAATAGTAGATATTTATCATATGTGCTTAGTTTTGGGGGAAGTACAATATAGGTGCTCATTACTATACCTTGTACAAGGGATCTTATGTGTTTGTTATATCTTCATTATTGTAGTTGATACTATCCCTGATGTCTGGTGAGTACATTGATTTATTCTCTAATGTGGTGGGGACTTTTGTCTGTGGTGATGTATGATTTGTTTGCAGATATATATATATATATATATATATATATATATATATATATGATATTGGAATTTATTAACATGTTTAAACATTTCAAGGAGCAGGCAGGCAGGCAGGCAGGCAGGCAGGCAGCCAGCGCTGCTGTATAATGCTGGACTCAGGATACCTGCAAGTATGTGTATGTGTCTTTTAAACATAAATGTACGCATACACATAGATGCATAGAGTAAGTAATGCTAAGTACAGCTATGCGTTGCTAAGCTATAGCACGCGTTGCTTGGCGGAGCGCGGCGTTATTGGATTTGCTAAGTGCATACACACTGTGTTTTATATATATCAGATTTGTTCATTGCCATACATCAGCCCTACTGTTTTTAAGGCATGCGAATTTGTCACCATTTGTGTTGGCGCAGAGACGCTGTTCATGTAAAGATGAACAATAAAGTTATTAACACAAATAACTGTGATAAACCAATGCCACCACATGATTGGTTGATTGATGCCATTGTTAACATGGCGGAGACACGCAGGGCAGAGCCGTTTTCGCCTGCGGAACTGAGGGCTCTGGTCTCCGTCATGGAGACAAGGCTGGGCCGTGCTGGGCCCTTTATAACTAATGGCCAGAAGCGGCGGGCCTATGCTGCGGCAGGGCGCCGGATTTTCGCCCGCACTCGGGTGCGGAGGACCATCGGACAGCTAGAGAGGCGGTGGTCGGACCTCCGCAGGCGCCAGCCCCAGCTTCTACAGCAGATTAGGAGCGAGATAGCTGATTGTGAGTATTTTAGCTATGAAATTTCGCACTTACATCATAGCATATAAAAACAATAAAATGTGTCTCATGATAAGTGGGTGTCCATGGGTTTAAAAGTCCATAGACTGTTATGTGTGCTTCTTCCTGGTTAACATGCAGTCATGTGGCTTTTATATGTAATGACATAGCATTCATGATTCTGATGCATACAATGTGCCAGATCTAATATGTGTTAAACATTGATAAATGCCAGGGTTGTAATGATTGAACAAATTACTAACAATCACATAATAACTTAAATGTCACATTTTGGAGTCCATTAACAGTAAGGAGCTACTTTGAAGCATCGTTTGCCAACATTATCACCCTTCCATGTATGTGTTGTTATGGATTAATACATGTGCCCCAATGACCCTACATTGACCATGATTTTGTTTTCTACCACACAGCACGAGCCCGAGCACGACAGGCACGGGAACAGGCCGAGGCAGCCCAGGCCGAGGAGGAGGTCCAAGAGCCTGATGAGGAGGTGCTGGCGAGGGTGGAGGAGGAGCAAGTGGAGGAGGAGGAGGAAATGGTGGAGGAGATGGTGGAGGAGGAGTATGTGGTGGAGGAGGTGGTGGAGGAGGAGGAGGTGCCTGAGGAGGTGGTGGTGGAGGAGGTGGAAGAGGAGTTGGTGGCGGAGGAGGAGGTGGAAGAGGAGTTGGTGGCGGAGGAGGAGGTGGAGGAGGTGGTGGTGGTGGAGGAGGTGGTTGTGGCGGAGGAGGAGGTGGAGGAGGTGATGGTGGCGGAGGAGGTGGCGGAGGAGGTGGCTGAGGATGCCACGGTTGCCCCAGAGTTGGCCGAATCCGAGGGGGAGGAGGCGTGTGAGGCACCGGAGTCCCAACAGATCGGTATGTATACATAATGCATCATTCATGAAGTAGTTGTACTGGTATTTGTTATGTAGCACTGGTGATGATAAATTTTGTTACAATACTATTAATACAGAACCCAAAGTGGGTAGCTACAGATACAGGTACGGGTTAGATGGGGTGTCCAAGGCATCCCTTTCATCCAGGACACCTCTGAATTACACAGGTTTGTGGGATGGCTTGGAGCTCCATTTTGACTGCCACATAACCGTTGTAGTTAAACAGGATCCTGGAGTAAAGGGATGAGTGGATCATTTGTGGATTAAATTCACCTGCTGCAAGCGTCGATTCTGACCCATCATATAGTGGAATCTATCTTTTTGTTGAATGTTATTTATAAACTATAGGATGTATGCTATAAATGGAGTATGGGCCGGCCTACCTTGGAATGGAGTCACAAGTTGCCAGTGTCCCTGGAGCCTCCTCTACCTAAACACCCCCTGTAGTTCAGATTGTTTTTTTGCCCTCACAGAATTGTAGGTTGGTTTAGACTGAATTATGATTTTGAGGATGTGTACTGTGCATTCCTGACATTTGCATAACTCCCATGCCACGAACCATCACTGAACTTAGACTGAGGAGATTGTGACAAGTTCTTATTGACGGAGGCCATGACATGCTTGTCATTGGTTAGTCATGGGTGGGTTGTGAATGAGAAGAAACACTATGACTGTTATGTCTTCTGCAGAGTAAAGGGTAGAGGGAAAAAAACACAGTATGTAGTGAATAAGTTTGCATGTATGTCTATATGTATGTGTCATATCTATTTATCTATGCGTGTCTCTATCTCTCTACATATATATATATATATATATATATATATATATATATATACACACATGTCACCTAGCATTTCTGCAATTTATGTAGCAGTATGTGAAATGTATGCATGAATATCATGACTAATTTTTGCCCCTTTGACATGCCCACAGATGCCACAACACCGGCAGATGAGGGGGTTCGTGGGGCCCTCCTGCGGATGGGCCACCATTTGCGGCTCCTAATAGCCGATCTCCAGGACCTGCGAGATTTGCTGCTCTAATTTTTTATTTTATCGTTTTATATTTAAATGTTAAATTATTGTGAAAATAAATGGTTTATGCAAGTTCAAAGTTGTTGGTTTTATTTGCACATTAAACAGTATATGTGTAGATTGTTTATAATATTTTACACAGGGTCTAATACAAACCATTGCACTTCAATTGCTGTAAGGGTTAATGTGTGCAATGCATGTGTTAGGCATGCTTGTAAGGATATATTGGCATCTAATTGATTCCAATTCCAAATAAGCATTTTTGTATGAGGATAGGTAATTGAATAAGTGGGTCATGTGATGTATTGCAGAATAGACATAATAGTGGGTTGTTTGGCGTAAATACACCGCTTACGTGCGGAAGCACCGCTTGCCTCCCGTTCGGATGCGGTATTCCCGTGCATACTCTGTAATACTCTGTAATACCGTGCAGAATCGGAGTGATTCTCCCGCACACGCATGGTTTGTATGTCGTCCGTAAACACGCCCTGTTCTTAAAGAGTGAGTCCGTCCGAATGCGGAGGACACGTGGGCGTTTCTACGGACGATGGCCGCACGCGGCAGCACACCGTGGCGTGAGGACCGCACCGTAAGAATTCGGGAATATCCGCACCGATCAGAATAAGGGCCAAAGTCTTGGAGAGAAAGAGGGTGGCAAGAAAGAGGGTGATTGGGACATTGGGCCTTATTTTGGTTCATTCTTTCTGACAAAATCCTTCTTAGATGGGCAAAACCATGTGCACTGCAGGTGGGGCAGATGTAACATGTGCAGAGAGAATTAGATTTGGGTGGGGTTTTACTTCAAAGTGAGATCTATATTGCAGTGTAAAAATAAAGCAGTCAGTATTTTCCCTGCACAGAAACAAAATTACTCACCCAAATCTAATTCTCTCTGCACATGTTACATCTGCCCCCCCTGCAGTGCACATGGTTTTGTCCATCTAAGAAGGATTTTGTCAGAAAGAATTAACCAAAATAAGGCCCATTGAGATGCAGGGGTGAGAATGATAGTGAGGGTTTTGTTCTAGAGCAAATCTAGAACAAAATAAAAGGGGGATGGGGCACCATGACAAAAGAAGAAATTGTGTGAGTGGATGTGGCCTTGCAATAAGAAGTGTTTACAATAGAAGGTAAAGGCTTATGGAGACAGAGGTTGCCAAGAGTGTAATGGGGACATAAAGATGCAGGGGTGAGGCAGTTGGTGAAAGTGAGAGAAAGTGGGAGTTTAGGGGCCATGGGTGACAGGAATAGGCAGAGGGTTACAGGAGAGGGTGACCATAAGGAGCAGTAGATGCTGCCATGGATGCATCCAGGGGCCTGTTGTATATGAGAATGGAAATAGCCAGTACTGTCAAAGGGAAGTAATTACTGACTAATTAAGATATAAGGAAGCTTTTAATGGCCTAATTAGCAATGGGGGGGGGGATTCCCACAGGGGTTCCAGAGCAATCCCCAATTATTTATCCTAAATTTTTATTTTTAAAAATATTGTTAATTAATGTGAAAAAAACCCTTCTGCTCAGGTAATTTGAAAATTTGAAACCCATTAAATAGCAAAAAACTCTGAGTTTATTGCACATCGCTCCCCCCAGCTGAATACCCAAGAACCAAACACCAGAATACCTGTGTGTCTGAGTGCCCGAGCATGCCCAAGGGGCTCTAAGTGTCCGAATACCCCAAGCAGCCATATGCCTGATCCTGAAACCTGCTCTGGGAGGTTTGTCCTGCCCCAGAAAAACCTCCTCTCTTTTGGGTATGGTTCATCGGGTTGATCCAATGTAGGTTGACATACATTGACACCCTTAGGTCAACAGGCCACAGGTCAACACCTATAAAAGGTGCATATGGCTTAGGTTGACATTGACTATAGGTTGCCAGGGACTTAAAGGTTGACATGAAAAAGGTTGCCATGGGAAAAATGTTTGTGTCTATGTGAACTTACATTGACATGGACACCATATATGTGTACCGCTTTGCTTGCCATGCTTTGGGTAGTATTTTTTCTCCCTCCACATCCTAGTGGATGGTAAGGTATGAAAAAACGCCTTTAAAAAAAAATATTTTTAAAAACCATGTCAACCTTTTTCATGTTGACCTTTGGCATGTCCTAAAGTCCCTGTCAACCTATAGTCTATGTAAATCTATAGTCCATGTTTTTATAGGTGTTGACCTATGGCCTCTCGACCTAAGGGTGTCTATCCAATATACAGTATGTCAACCAAATCTACAGTAGCTCGACCCAATGACTGTATTTCCTCCATTCAATGACCACAAGCTGTGGTTACATATTGAGCAGAGCTTTGGTCAAATCTGTATGTGAATCACACATCAAAGGTAAGTAGAGACGGGAAGCTGGGCACATATAAGGAGCTCTCCTACTCTCAATGCCAACCCGAAGCGTGGCGAGCACAGCAAGCCCGCGAAGGGCGGCGGTACGCATCCTCCGACCTTTTCAGGAGTTGCTTCTATATAGTGTGGCGAACGTAGCGAGCCACCGAGCCCGAATCACGGCGAGCACAGCGAGCCCCGCGAGGAGACGCGGAATACATGTGAAGTGATCCGCGTCTCCTCGCTGCGCTCGCCACACTATATAAAAACAACTCAACGCCGACGTGGATAGTGGGGGTATGAAAAGGTCGGAGGATGCGTACCGCCGCCCCTCGCGAGGTCGCTGCGCTCACCATGCCATTTGGGTTGGCATTCATAGTGGCGGTGGCGTTAACAATGGTGGTGCATATAACATAGTAATCACCCATCAGGGTGCATGTGCAATTAAATCGTTTTGATTGCATCGATCACATCGCATGCGATAATAGCAATGGCATAAGATTAAAATCGTGGGCGCCGTGCTAGGAAACAAGTACCAAAAAAAAAAAACAATGTTTAATGCTACATGGGCAAATTCATTTGTTTTCACTGCTGACAAGACTGGTTTACCAGTATGCTTAATATGTTGTAAGAAATTGGCAAACAACAAAAAGACAAATGTTGCAAGACATTTCCAGAATAAACACACAGCCTTTGCTGAAAAATATCCAGATACCTGTCAGAAGGCCATTCTTGCTCAGAATCCCAAATGGAATGATATTGTGTTCGAAACATGCAATGCCATTCCCGACACTTATATGAACATTGAAAAGTAGGAATTTGGAGTCCTATCAATCTTCAGATCCACATATGTATGTGAGCAGGTCTTTTCCAACATGAGCTATATTAAAAATAAACATTGCTTATGCCTCACAGGCGACAGCTTACAATCCAGTGAAGATAAATGTGATATCTTACAGCCCTGATGTTCAGATGCTGTGAGGTTCAGGAGCAAAGATCACAAATTAACCAAGTAAGATTAATATTTTTATTGGCTATTACTTATATATAGCTAATATATATTTTACATTGTTCAATGAAATAGTCCTTTTGTTACTCAGGTTAACAGCTGACTGCACGCTCCATTACATGTGATGAAAGGATGGTGGCATTTTTGGATTGCTGCAGGGTGATAATTAAACCTCTGCTTTTTAATTCATATATACGAGAAGGATTCACATAGACATTGAGGGGCCCATTTATTAAAATTGTGAAATTATTGGCGTTTATAAAGTGAAAATATCGATTAAACTCGCATTGCGATAAATCCGTTTATCGTACAAATGTAACAACATTCGGCAGCCGAGACAGAGCTTCCGTTAATGCCCTGTCCCTGCGAATCCCGTTCGCGGCTGTATCGCAGGTCTTTTCGCATCTGAGACACTGTTTAGCACAGCCACACAGCTGCAGGACGGAAGGAGAAGGGGGCGGGGTCTCCAGAAGAAGCAAGCCTGGCTGGAAGGGACCTGGCCTGCATGCAGTAAAACGCTATTAAAATGCCACACTCACAGATGATTTTTAAAGTAGTGTCTGTGTGCACGCACAGTGAGTCACAGGAGGACTCTTGTTCCGAGAGCAGGAGAGGGGGAGAGCGGGTCACTGACGGAGCTAATGGTGATCTCTCTTCTTTGCTGCCTGTCAGTGATGTACGGCAGCATGGGGGAGAGAGGGGGGCAGCGCTTTAATGAACTCTTCCTCGGCCAGCAAGTGAGCTTACACAGGGCAGCCTGTGTGGGACTCTGATCCACAGCAGGAAGGGAAGGAAGCATGTGTGGGACATTTGGAGTAGGTAAGCTCCGTCTCTTCACCATCCCCATCCCCTTCTTTACCCTGCGCTGCTGATCTGCTGTACATGTCAATATACAGCAGGTCTCACTGCAGACATATATATATAATTCCCTGTTTAATTTAGTATCACTCTGCCTGTGCTCCAAGTCCTGCTGTAAAGCAGTCCCCAGCAGCAGTGAGGAGGGGGGACAGGAGAGAATAAGATGGAGCTGCAGGCCAGGGATCTCTCCCCCCATACAGTGAACAGAAGCTTCAGCAGCAGAACGGAGGCAGGCAGACTGATTACATTAATAAAAGGTCTCTATATTCCCCTGAGTGTTAAACACAAATAGGGGAGAGAGGAGGAGGGGGCTGCTATATAACAGGCTGTTAGAGCAGCTTCATCACAAATGTAGACACACACACACACACAGGGATAACGCCACTAAGAAGTGGCGATATTATCACTAAGCAGCCTAAGCAATTAATTTTACAATTGAAGTTTGATAAATATGAGTTGTTCACATTTCCCATTGCAAGTATGTGAACTGCGAATTACTTACTTAAAAATTGCGAAAATATATTTTAAGTCTAAAGTTTTGCGAAAAGACCAACAATTCATAGTTAATACATTTAGGTGATACTAAAATAATGCGAAAAGGGTGCGAAAACACCCGTTATCACATTATTTTAGTAAAAATAATATTGATAAATCGGCCCCTGAGAATTTTATCTGAAAGTAACCTGCAACCCAGCATATTTTTTTTCTTTTTTTGGAGTTCAAATTGTTTTGTTGCATGCAGAAATAAAATTTATTTTCTTCTGTAGCATTTCATTGAAGCACACTATAGCATAAAGGTAAAAAATTATATATGCAGTGTCATTTTCATTTTAGATGTCAAAAAGGAGTTTGTGGCTCCCAAAGTTTTCTTTACTGGGAGAAATAGGTCCAAAAGGCTCTTTAAGTGTTTAAGGTTGTCTACCCCTGGCCTAGAGTGTTAAGAAAGATCCTACAAATACATGGCTATCTAACTGAGGTCTACACTCTTGTATAAGTTGGGCCTACAGATGCATGGAGAGAGAGGGGGGTAAGTACTCTTTACTCGAGCCGGGTCTGATAGAGGGGCCTTGGAACCACTATTCCCTCCCATGTTGCAGATAGACAGGCAGTGGGAGAGAGAAAGGACAAGTTGCCATTGCAGCACAGCCTTTATCCCCAGCTCAGCACATGCTGCTCAGTGCTGTATGCTGTGCTGGGGAGAGAGGCATATGTAGCGGCAGCCTGTCCTCTATCTCCCAGAGCAGGTGTGTGACCCCTCCCACACCCTACTTAAGACAACAACCCCCCTCCCATTGGCAATGCCCCTTGGTACCATGTGGACCTGTAGCACTACATATAACTAATAACATATCAAAATTTGGGCCACACTACAGTTCAGTAACTGCATTACTTTAGCAGCTCTGGCTCTATGACTATAAGTGGTATTGGCTGGACTGTTATAATGCTGCTGTCTATCACCTCAAGTTATGTACTGTATATCTGCACTCTAATTTTCCAGTACAGTATGTTGGCCTGTTTTGTTGTCGCTCCTTGTGCTCCCTGCACTGCTTTAAAGGATCATCATGTCTAGCAGCTGCTTATACTTCATGAGATATTTGACCTTCCGTAGTGTATCATTGTTGCAGATGTCTTTTATTGGAGAACAAGAGAGCACAGGTGTTAGCTAATTCATATTCTGTCTCTTTTGAAATGGACACCCTATGAGTGCCAAAGTTGCTGTGAGAGATCCTCAAAATATCTGCTAAAAATGCCAGCGTCGCTCACTCTCTTGTTGTTGGGTGCGCTATTTAACTAAACTTCAATTAATCAACTTGGCTGTATTTGTATTTATTTATAATAAAAGAACAGTCGCTGTGAGCAAGGCTGGGATTTTTAGCAGATATTTTGAGGATCTCTTACAGCAACATTGTCACTTAAAGGGTTAAGATACACTTCACACTGCAAAGCTTACCACACAAACTATTTATTGAAAAAGACAAGCCATTGGCAAGTCAGTGGGATATTACTCATATTATCTGCTGGCCTTTCTATACACAGTCCAATGGGCTGGCATAAAGGGCAGTCTTTTTTGCAAAGTCTCTTGTCTAGGGGCCGTGCACCAAAATCTTCCCCATCAGTCTTAAACTGAAGTCACAGATAGATATTAATGTGCAAGGTGTTCTGCTAAATTCCAGGTTGCAGCTTAAAGCTAATTTAAGTTTTTGTGTCCTGAGTAGGGATGAGCGAGTTCGGCTTGGGGGAATCCAGATACCCCTGGACACCCCCAATCCAAACTTGTTCTCCAAACCTGTTTTGCCAGACTTAGAGCACTGTTCTCAGAACATTGCAATATCCTGGACCCTATAAAAGGGCCAGGCACCCAGTTGCCATCTTCACTCCAGACACAGAGAGTGAAAACACAGTGCGCCCTGGCCACCATCCCACCATCCTGCTGTCCAGTCCAGAACCCATCCCTATGAAAAATGACCCCTTGAAGAAGCACATGTTTGAGTTCAGGACAGCTAAATGTTCTTTTCCAACCTTAAGTCAATTCAGAAAGAACATAAAGCATTTGTGTGTGTCTTTGCTACGAAGACTTTTCCCAAATTCCAGGACATACTCACCTTGGACTCTTGTCCAGCTATAGTTCATTAAACATGTTTCGACAGTGAACCAAAATGTTGTATCAAAATCCACCAAATGTCTCACTGTATTGTACACACCTGTTATGTGGTTTCCATGTTTGAAAAGGGGGTATAAATGTGGCATGTATCATGGATGTGGAATACCAGAAAGGTGTGTATGTTTGTCATGGCTCCAGCAGTGCCATACTGTGATAGTTTGTATTTTCATTTCAATTACCTGAATTCTGATGGCAATCTAGTCTTGTTCCACCTTCTGGTAAGACTAAAAACTGTACATTGTTAAAAAAAAAATTAAATGAAAGAATATGCAATGTACGACCAGTTCTAGACAGTTTGTTACATCTCCAGAAATGTACTGCACAAACCAGTTCAGATATACATATGGATCCGGCTCTGGTCTTTGCAGGGGATGGCGGCAGAATCGCCAGCCGCCATCCCCCGCCAGCCGCCATCTGATCTGCGAAAGGGGACGCGCGCGCATGAGATGCGTGTGCGTCCCCTTCCGACGGCGCTTCCCCCGGGTCCCCGCCGGCTTGCCCTGCCACCCAGAAACTGAGACGTGCGTGCGTGTGAGACGCATGCCTGTCTCAGTCAGATGGAGTGCCTCGCCGCTGGCGGATCGCCAGCGGAGACAATCTGGCGATTCGCCAGCAAGAGGGAGCCTGGCTCCATCTGTATAGGCACAATGTGACCAAAGCAATATTTGCATTAGAAAACATCTTTTTGTGCTTTCTAAATGATCTTTAGGGTGTACAGTATATGTTAAAAAATACCTGCAACACAATCTTACTGCCTGTAGCACCATTATAATGTTTTATCGTCCACATTGTATTAAAAAGTACCCAAAAAAACATTTAACATTTTATTTCTGTATCTTCCTTTATAATTGCACCAAAATTGCTAAATTATTCTGTAGTATTTTTTATCATTAAAAAAAATGATACTTATTCCATCTTATGTTAAATAAACTCTGGACTTTGCCATGCTTTTTTCATCATGTAAAATAATACATTGCATTTATGTATGCATTATATGTATTTTGGATGCATTTTCTATGTGTTTAGATGTATTTGAAAATTAATTCAATTTGCATAGAATAGAATGGGATATTATCTTGTCTCAGCTACTATAAATACATGCACATAGCAGCATTTAATTGCACTGTAGAGTATACAGTATAGATTGCAAATCTGTTACTGCACAAAATAAAACATGAATTTTAAGAAATGTGCGGTAGCAAAACACATGTGAATGCACTTAAAATGCAAATAATTACTACCTAATAATTGTGCAATTAATTGAATTTGATACAGCATTAAGTTGTTTAAGTATTTACAGTATATATTTATTATACATTTCTCACATATATAACAAATATACATATTTTTATTAGTTAGGAGAAATCCTATCTGCATTTTAAATGACACATTTAGAAATATATTTTAGCTTGTGACTATAGTTAAAAATATTCATCACTTTTATATTTTTAATAGTAGCAATTATTGTAAATATGACATTTTTCAGTATATTCTACTTTGAAATGATTTCCGATCATAATCAAAGGTCCTGACTTTGAGTCTTTATATATTTTCCCTTCGCAATTATATTTCCACTGCCATGATTTTCCTACATGATATTTCTTTCCAACATCTATGATAACTTTTTCATCTCTTTTCTTTGTGAATTTAGAGAAAGATTTAAAGAAAACATAGTAATATAGTAGCAAGCGTCCTTCATAAGTCAATTGTCGAATTTAATAATCTTTTTAGAAATAAACTGTGGAGCTATGAGAAAAATGTGTGGGTTAAAGGCCTTCCAATTAAGAAGGTTTCTCTGTGGATTTATAGACTGGTGGTTCATTCTTCCTGTATGTGTTGCCACGGCAACTGTCAGGTAGATTCTCTGCTACTTGCTAGGAAGTTAGAAATGTTTAGAGTGGTTGAGCTTTTTCAATTCACTGAAGCTTAAATGAAATTCTTTGCAAGAAGCTGGCATTTAGCTTGGGTCATTTATTCATATCTACAAGAAAATCAATTATATTAATCAAATGTGCAATATTTTTATTGGTATTTGTGTTCAGAATGTACTTCTGAAATCTTCTGGCTTACTGTATAATGCAATTTTTTTTTAATATAAAGTAAATCTAATGAGTTCTTACAGATTATAAAGATGTCATAATTTTAACACAAAAACAGTCCATAAAATCAACACCATCCCACTTTTTTGATGGCCAATAGACACTAAAGGTGCCCATACACGCTGCAATATTCATGTGCTGTGCGTTTTGAACTTTACAGGTGCCATGCGATTTTGGCACTGGAAGGGGATGCGGTGTGATTTATTGTACTGTGCGGGTGCGATGCGATTTCAAACTCTTTTTTTTAAAGTTAATAGTCACTAATGGACATCGCATCGCATGTACTCCAAAACTGATCAGAATCATCTTTATTGACCAGTTATACAATGTACACTCGGAATTTGAATTCTGAACACTATTACAGCAGCAAATAAAATATGATGGTGATGCGATGCGATGCAATGAAGCACAAAAAGTACTGCCTGCAGATACTTTTTGTGCTTTACAATAATGTACCCATAGGGACACGCATCGCATCCCTGCAGGTACATGGTGTGATTTAAGCCAATGCAATGCATTTTGAACTTTAAAAGCATGCTGAAATCGCCACATGTATGGGCACATTTACAGTATAAATAGCAGCATTTTAAAGTTAAGAAGCTATACAGAGTAAACATTTAAGACCTACACAACACAATAACTAAACACTCTAACTGAGCTAAAAGCTAGATACGGTAGGATAATTGCATGCTTGAGATCACCATCTTTAAGGCTTGGTACCATCATTCTATGTACTCTAGGTGGACCACCATAAAAAAGACAGCTATCATCATGTGTATTATTTAATTTTGACAATATATTGTTCTGAAGTCAGGATTTCAGATGTTTCAAAGTTTATTGCTAAAAGTAAATACAAAGATCAATAGTGTATTTTAGTGATGGTGTGAGGTTCTTATGCATGAATTCAAAATTGTTTACCTGATTAGGTTGAGTGTAGTTCTAGATGGAAAAGGAAAAAAGAAAGATAGCAGCGCTGAAAACAATTGGTGAAGAAATTGGATGATATTTACAATAATAATGATTTAATATAAGCATGAATTACATAACAATATAGTAGCACATAGAAAATACTTAAAAAAAAGAGTGGTTGATAAACAACACAATAATATGAATGGGTTAAAAGCCCTTTTACCACACTGAGACAGCAGTATAGGAGAGTCCGTTCCTAATGTGCCCAGGGTATTTAAGCTGGAAACATAATTACCACTCCTGATTGGATAGATGAGTTGGTGGTATTTATTGTCATTGAGTCCAAGTGGTTAGCCCTGGATGGCACAAATGACCGGAATCCACTGGAGATGATTTTGAGGACAATTTGGTAGGTAACTACAAGTATCCAGATGGTTGGCATTTGTTTGAAAGGAGCAGTAGTCCAGAGAGTCCTTGAGTACCCCAATGGTGCAATGAGGGTGTCAGTTGAGGGGCAATCCTCTGCTGGGCTGGTTCGGACTACGATCCAAAAATTTTAAAGGTTGCCAAAACGGGCAACAAAACCACTGACGCATTTTGCAGCATCTAGCAGCTTTCTCAAAGGTATAGTGCTGTTAGAGCATGACTGTGTATATAAAGCCTCTAAAATAGGGTCAAATGACCAATCAATCACACATAGATCATCCAATTATCAAATGTATTAGTATAACAAAGATAGGAGGCAGACCTAATAATAAGCTGAGTTTAGACTAGTAAGTAAATAGAAGAAAATCTCTAAATTGAGCATAAATAGTATAGTAACCCGGAATATATTTACTTAATTGCCGCCGGATGGGTCATGTGTCTTTTCCGGAAAACTACATTACCCATGTAGTAAAAGATGCGGACCATGTGACTTCCGCCTCTGAGAGCAAGGTTTAGGAAGCAGCTTAGTTATTAATGCTAGAGTGCCACTCATGTAACACTAGCATCATCGTTAGTAGGCGTTGTTAAATCAATACACCCAGAAGTGTTCTTGATTGGACAATCCCAATCACATGGGTTGTATTGTGGAATTAATGAAATTTAACAGCGTCTACCACTTTAGCTACAAAAATATTGTAACAATCATACAATTTAACATTTGTTATTTAGAGGAACCCAATAGATCGACACCCGCTGTTTAGGTATAATTACATCTTCCGTAGCATAAAAACGGACTACATTATCCATAAGACCCCAGGAAGAAGGTCACATGACATATATTTTAGTGATAGCATAACCATGTAGTGATGGTTTTTAGTATAACATCCATGGCTATTAAGGGAAATATTGCCTATAATTAAACACATATCTATAGAGCTATAAGTATTTATACACAATAAGCAGGGCTACTGTAAGTATCTGTTGGATTGATTAAATAATATCCGATAAATCAAGGTTGACTCTTAAACTGGAGTTGACTATTCTTTATGAAATCCTTCCTATATCTATTTTTTTTACCCACAGGACATGTAATTTATGCGTGTCAGTAAATATTCCTATGTTGAACCAGTTTACATGTTTGTGATACCAAGAATAAATGAAGTTGTATTTTTCTCAAAATATCCCATATTAAGTTGATATAAACTACTGTAACAAAATATTTGCAGACAATATGGTTAAATAATAAACAATAAACAGAGGTGGGGAAAATAATCTCGAAAAAATGGGATATCAAACCAGTGGCGCAATGAGTAATACTTAAAGTTTATGTGTCCGGACTCTTCCCGGTGTGACAAGTGATGATGCTCCGGTAGGTCGGGTTTATCCAGGTGAAGGTGATGAACGTGGAAAAAATATATAATAAACAACAATTAGAATCCTGTGTGTGTGTCTATTTATTATAAACGCTCAATGGCGTGGTGTTAGTAATATATATGGAGACCGTTTAGATGCCCCTTAGGCGTACCAGAACTCACGTGGGTTCAAGATGGTAATCCTCTTATAAAGGTTTTTTTACTTGGTTGGCCGAAGGGGGATGTAACTTCTCCAGAACAATATGTGCATAAGCCGTGGTGATCCCGTGATAACTCGGAAAAATAGAAAAGTGTCTGAGATCTAGAGTCTCAAATATATATAGGTGCAGTAGGTAGTGTGAGGGCTGTGTAAATACAAAAACCTAGACAGCGTACCTCACTTACTTTGAAGCAAAGAAGAGATACACATGTAAAGGTATCTTTATATATTGGGGGAAAGCGTACCCCTACTCACGATGTTTTGTGGGATTTTTAAACCTATAAAGGTTTCTTTTCCTATACACTGGATGAGTATTGTCGATAGACGAATGGATCTTGGTGTTTTCACGATTTGCTCAGGAAAAAAAGAAAATTTGTCTGAGAACTATGGTCTCATCATAAATGTATATAATAGATGATGTGAGGGCTGTATAAGTATGGCAGAGCTTAAACAGCGTACCTCACTTACTCAAAAGGAAGGAAGGGTACACATATAAAGGTGTCTTTGTAGGCTAAAATGAAGGCGTACCCCTACTCACAATGTTTTAAGGGGTTTTCAAACCTATAAAGGTTTCTTTTCCAGCACGGTGTCTCACTGATTTGGTATCATTGATGAGATGTGGAACTCACAGATTTTCAAATTTTCAATTTCAGAGTTTCCAGGTGCATAGAAAATAAAGAAATTTCACCAATATAAGGAAGTATCCTTTTAGGTTTAATATGGATATTTACAACACCATAATATGGTGGCGTACCTTACTCACCCCTTTTGGTAGGGGGCAGAAAGCCCATAAAGGTTTCTTTTATCCCAAATATCAGAAGGCCAATTCAAGGTAAAAAAAACTCCACAAAATTTAATAGATAAAATAGTACAGAAGTCCCATGGGCAGTTCATGAGGACATACACAAAAACATCCAAAGGTTCACAGGAGATGATCCAAAAACAATTTCCATAAAAAAAAAAAAATTTAAAAGACAAAAAATAAAGTACTGTTAAAAAGGTTCAATATACATACATCCGGAAGTGTGGCTGCTCATTTATCTCTGGCACGATCAATGCGTTTCGGTCTTGATGACCTTTATCAAGATATGCCAGAGAGAAGTGAGAAGCCTGTTTTTATGTGGTAAGCAGCCAATGGGGTGGAACAGGAAGTGACATGGACAATTTGTCCCTACAATGTCCCACTAACCTTCAAATTTAACATATACATATATATTTAACTTTCATGATGTATATATATCCTGTTCACAATATTAAAAATACAAAACGATACAGTATAAAAGAGTTCACAAGGTTTGTAGGATCCGTTGTCATGGTGACCCGTTGACACATCCGGTGTGCGGGTGTAACATCTGCGGTTCTCGTGATCAAACGGAGCTATATTAAGTCTTTAAATTAATTTCAAAAGCCCATCTAAAGTGGCAGATGGAGGGGCCTTTTGACGATAGAAGCAATTCTTCCTCCCGTTTTGTTCACGGGGTTGATAGAATGAGGAAGTGGTGCTGAAACGCACGCCGCCGGAAGTGCAGCGTGGGGATAGGCTATGGTTGGGACGCACGCGTCATTTGACACGCATGTGTCTGGCGCTGCGTCCAGCCTTCTGAAGAGGCGAAGCCTACTAGAATACATATGGGACGCACGCGTCATTTGACAAGCGTGTGTCCGGCGCTCTGTCACACCTCCTTGAATAGCTGACGAAGAACTTGTAGGAGCGTACATTTGGAGGAGTGGCATGTATTCGTCACGAGTTGGTTCTTGAATCTGATTGGGGGTTGTGCTCTGGTACTCGGATGCATCGCTGGGTCACCATGGTGATCTACAATACAAACATAACAAGCGCATCAGGTTCATAAATTTTAAACATATTAGATGCCCCTATATACTATACTCTTATTTCCCCACATTTAGGACTATAATGCTCACATTTATAGTTAATGTATTGGTGAATGGGGGTGAAGTGTGAATACTCAAGTTGGAGATAGCGTATAAACGAAAAAGATATAGTGTAATGTTAGTGCAGGGATAATGATGTATATCTGCATGTGAAAATCCTTTATGAAACATCCCCAATAGATAGTAATGTATTACATAAGGGCAGCATTTAAGGATGGTGGCACTCATGTAGTACCCATTTAATCATAAATGGGGTAACAATGTGTTATATACATGGACATTTTTTTGTTATTGTAAGATATCAAGATGTCCTTGGGGACAACATCTAACGAGGCTGATGTTACAAAAGATGTTTAATGGATGTGTACTAAGGCAGCATCCCGCTCACCTCAATGGATTTAATCACTCCATAGGTAAAAATTGTTAAATCAGAAAACAATAGCATACACATTAATTAGGACATAATGTACATATTAGAATCCCACTCAGGGGGAATGTTATCCCCACATAATTTATCGGGCATCTCAATATAGCCCAAATGTAAATGTGCTCCCACAATTAAACATTGATATTGTAGGTTCAAATGTTCTTATTACTTCAGTGTCCAACTGGAGTGTGAAAAGGTGGGGTTTAGTCGAAAAAGGACATAGAATAAAAAGGAATGAAAGAAGGAACAAAAAAGATACATAGAGTGGAAGGAATTACCCAGTGGACTCTGTGATACTATAAGAACCATTTTAGTTCAAAATCACTATTGAGTCCACTGGGTAATAGAGTCTTACAGTTGTAAATCAAATTCATTTCGGCCTTAGCCAGGGCCACCGTACAGTCAGGCTGTCTAAGGTTTCCTTTGATAGTTTTAAGTCCACCAAACTCCATGATATCATTTGTAGAGCACTGATGTGCTGTTTTAAAATGTGCTGACAGGGCGTGGGTCTCCAGGCCCTTTTTTATGTTTCTCAAGTGCTCGCTTAAGCGAACCTTTAGGGGCCTAGAGGTGCGCCCTATGTAGTATTTATTACAACTACATCTCACCATATAAATCACATTTTTTGTGCTACACGTTATAAAGTCGCCCACTTTAATGTTATGTCCATTAATGGAATACTCCTCTGTCTTACTGCTACCCTGGCTTTTGATGGTTTTACAGCCCTGGCAGGTACCGCACCTATAGAACCCTTTAGATTTTATACCAGGTTTAGGGTTGTCAGAGTGGAAGTTACTGCTTACTAAATTAGTACGAAGGTTGGGAGCTCGTCGGTAGATGTGTTTGGGTTTTGCTGGAACAATTTTACCTAATATAGGGTCCCTTAACACAATGCCCCAATGTTTTTTAAAGATCCGTTCGATCTTTTTATGTTCCTCCGTAAATGTAGTTATAAAAGCATATGCATAGCCATTATCCTTTTCTTTTTTGGACTTATTGTGGGGTTTGCTGACCCTTTCCTCTCCCTGATCTAGCTGGATGTGTTCTAGACTTTTGGTCACAATATTTTCGTTGTAGCCACAAGCCTGAAATTTCTTTTTCATTTCTGAAGCCTGTGTGGTATAGACCGAGTCATCCAGACAGTTTCTTCTCAGTCTTTTGAATTGCCCCATGGGCACTGAATTAAGCCAGTGGTCATGGTGGCAACTGGAATAGGGAATGTATGACCCCGAATCTGTTGGTTTGATAAAGTTTTTAAATTTAAGGGTACCATCCTCTATGTAGACTGTGATGTCCAAGAAATTAATTTGGACTGGTTGTATCTCAAAGGTGAGCACTATATTACGGTTGTTAGTGTTCAGAAATGTGCAAAATTCTTTGAGAGTATCGCTGTCACCTCTCCAAACAAAAAAGATGTCATCAATATATCGCATGTAGGACACCAGACTCGCCCCGAATTTGTTGGGAGCCCAGATAGTATCAAGCTCCCATGCGCCCATAAAAATGTTCGCATAACTCGGGGCGAATCTGGGGAAAATAATCTGTTTATGGATCGATGGAGTCCTATATAATGTGTACATATATACATTGTTTTCTTAGGGGATAAAATAACATATCAGATCACCATATTTAATTCCACAATCTCATTAAGGCCATCTGGATGTATAGACCCTATATGGTGCATCCAAAAGACTTCTTGTTTGCATAATTTCCTAAAGCGATCCCCTCCCCTTGAGGTGTTAGTAATGTGCTTAGCCCCCCACAATTTTAGACTCGCAGGACTCCCTTGGTGTTCATCCGAGAAGTGACGGGGCACACTGTGTGTGTTCTAGATGGAAGTAGTAAATTATGATAATACTAGCTAAGTAAGGGGCTCCGATCCCTTGACCTTCCACAGGTAGATTTTGGGGTGCTGCAGGTGGTGGAGGGGTGGGTGCAGTGGCACTGGTACCCCAGTGGCACAAGTAACCCAGGACTGGTACCCCCTGCAACTACGGAACTACTGTACATTACAGATAACCTGGGGCTGACATTGGTACTCATGGCACTAAATTACAGATAACCAGAGATTGGCACTGGTAACCCCTGGCACTACATTACAGGTAACCAGGGATTGGCACTGGTACCCCCTGGCACTACATAAAAGATTACCATGGATTGCCAATGGTACCCCCTGGCACTACATTACAGGTAACCCAGAAATGACCCTGGTACACACTGGCAGTATAGTACAGGTAACCCTGGATTGGTACCCTCTGCCCCCGCACAAGATGCTGCCACCAGAGGGGGCAGAGAGCGTCTGCGGGTGTCCCCATCCTGAGGGTGGAGGTAGTGGGTCAAGGGTCTTCCACCTGCACTCACCCGGCCCTGCACAGCTATGATGCAGCATACCTGCCAGAGCCATCTTCCCCACACAGGCAGCCTGCATCCCCGGTCTTTCCGCTCCAGCCTCCCCCTCCTCATCCCTGGCATCCAGTGACCACCCCCGGCCACTGCGGGCAAGATGCGCCTGAGGTGGATGGTGGAGATGGCAGGTTGGGGGTTGCCCAGCTACCCTCATACAGCCCTGCACAGCTATGAGGCCGCGTACCTGCCGGAGCCATCTTCCCTGCACGGGCAACCTGCATCTCCGGTCTTCCTGCTCCGTCCTCCCTCCTCTTCATCCCTGGTGTCCATTGACCACCCTCCTTGGCCACTGCAGGTAAGATGTGCTTGAGGTGGGCGGTGGAGGCGGCGGGTCAGGGGGCATCCAGCTGCCCTCACCTGGCCCTGCACAGCTATGAGGCCGCGTATATTCCATAGCTTCTTCCCCACTCGGGCAGCCTGTGTCCCCGGTCTTCCCGCTCCAGCCTCCCCCTCCTCATCCCTGGCATCCCACGACCACCCCCCCCGGCCGCTGCGGGTCAGACGCGGCATTCCATTTGCTGTCAGGGGGTGGGGAAGACTGTACCACCAAGCAATGTGTGTGGAGCAGGCCCTGGGACAGGCCCAGGCCAGAGAGCTCTGGCAGACATCCGGGATGCACCCCTCCTGGTACGCTGACTGTGAGCACTGCACAGGCTGCAGTGAACTGAGGCAACATGGGTGGGGAGGGGCACTGATAGACTATTAGGCCAGATCTGTCACTCTATGATTCCTCCCAGAGATATACACAGTCACAGAGCGACAGATCTGGCTAAATATATAAGAGATACTGTACTATTTATGTACAGAGCCTATGTATGTGAATACTGTGCCACACAATGCAGGGCTAGCTGCTGTAAATCAGGCCATTGCTGACTATTTTTTTAAGGACCCAGACATTACACTGTTCAGAACACTTTTGGAGCTCACCTAAAAGTGCAACTATTTTATGTTTAACACTGCTTTTCATTTACAGCAGAGGGGATGTGCCCTGTGTTCTTTTGGCAATTGCTTTATTACTTAAATAGAAATGGTGCTTTTCTTTCAGTAGGATGCTATCCATAGCAAAGTGTTTTATTATACATGGTTTATTGACTATTTACTCCTCCTTCGTTGTGTCACAAGGGAGTATCTTATTAAACTATTGGAAACACAGTCAACATCACTGGCAAAACGTATGTACTTAACTGAAAAAGAATTGGTCAATTACCAGAATACTATAACCATAAAAGATGGAACTATAGTCACATCATTAGTCACCAAGATGACAGATCATAATGATTTACTAATTCCATGTAGCATCCATCCAATCCCTTTAAAATAAGGATGACCATACTCATAAATGTTATAAGTTTGTCGAATTACAAGTGATCTCTCCAAAACTGAATCTTTGCTAATGAATATGGTTGACAAATATGTTGCTCATGGCTGTAACAGGACCACTGTCTAACAAACTATAAAATGAGTTATGGAATTCCTAGGGAGGTGCTGTTGCATTAGAAATTCTTGATATCAGAGGATACTACTGTAGATCCATTTGGGTGAAACAATATTTTACCACAAGTAAAACAATAAAGTAGCAAAAGCATAATGCCCATTAGTGAAAACAGAGGCAGCAGCCATACGATTTTCCGGAAAAAAAGAGAATGATGATCGCATTCCAGAGGCAGAAGAATGTTAGAGACTCTGTGGTACATTCACATCTTAGATTGACTCCCATTATGACCACAGCAAGTTGAATGTTTCTAAAGAACACTAAGCTGGGCTGTTATAAATTGATTACAGTAGGTGCACAACTTCTACCTTCATTATTTCTGGAGAGACCTTTTGCTACCCATACTAAGTTACGGTACTTGTATGACCAAATGTTTGGTTTATTTGTTGAGCTGTCCCTGTGGCAAACATTACTGTATGTTTGCAAAATTTTCAAGGCCTTTAGGAATGTATGATGGTGCACGTATGAACTATTAGACAAACCCTAAAATACCTTTCTAGTGAACATCCATTAGTGAGGCATTTTATTGAAGCATTACACCCTCTTGCCACTCTTTGTTATTGAATAATAGACCGCATGGATACACTAACTCTAACACCACCACAAGCAGGGCCCTTTTCAACCATGTGCTTTTCCTTCTTTTACTTAATCAATTTGATGGCACCAATCCCAGCGATTATCTGCCACTGTGTTACTTGTTTTAGCAGGTTGTATGGCAGTGTGTAGAACCATAACTTAATAAAGCCAATAATTAATGTTAGAACATGTAAAATATTATGATGATTTGAGGTATTTAAGGTTTACAAAATGTAGTTTGGCAAATATTTTCTTCATAAATTAGCATATTCAAATACATTACTACTTGATAAATAATCCCCTAGTGTTGTGTATCCAATGGGTAACCATATAAGATATACATATTTTTGTAAACATATTTGAAATGATGGATTTGACATTGAATTGCAGCAGAGAAAACAGAAGGTAATTATCCAAAATATACTTGATTTTCTGGTAACTGACACTTACTGTATACTCTTGTTTTCACTTCCATTTGAAAAATGATTTGTAATCAGGACAATACTATAACAAGCACATCTATTGCCTCATGTGAAAAAAAGTGTTTAAATCTTACACCTTTCTAGATGTTTCATTCTAATTTTAGCTCCTTTGAGCAAATAACCCCTTTTTTCTGTCCATCATTTACTCCAACCAAGTACCATGCTGTTAGCCTGCAGAGAAGAAATAAATTCAACTAACATTTAAAGAAAGCTGAAGTTATACCTCATACAAATGTTGCTACATGGGTGGTGAAAAAGTTTTTCTAAAATAGATCAAGAGATTTTTCAGGTTCAGAAAATATCACTTTCAGCAGTTTCAGGACTCGTATCACAAAATTGCATGGTTTTGCCTCTATTACAGATTTTTGATAAGTGTATTCTCTGATAATTCTGTAGAACTTCAACAAACATATTTTATCAAAGACAAAAAGTATGCTTAATAATTACTAAAGGCTGTCACCTGCTAGAAGTAGAATGGAATGCAAGAGCCAGCTGACTGGTAAGCTGTGCAAATGATGAAAACATTGGTTGAGTAAACAATGGTACTGTACATAGGAAAACCTACAATGATTCAAGTACTGTTTTCTGATACAAAAGAGGCCACAAATACTTTACTTTGATACACTACATCTAGTGAGTCTATTTCTGTCTGTCGTTTTTATTATTCCTGGATATGACTGCCTTCTCTAAATGTTAATTTAGGCCTTTATGCTCTTAAAATACCCAGCATTTTTGTTTATTCAGGCAAATTGGACCAATTCTCAGAACGGGGTATATTTTTATAATTCTAAAAATGAAAAGTGGAAGTGTTGCCCAGAGCAATCAATTGGATTTAAGCTATTAGTTCTCTATAACATTATAGAAAATGTAGACCAAATTTTATTGGTTGCTAGAATCTGGCTGGTTGTTATGGGCATCAACTCTACTTGTCTGTTTTAGAAGCTGTAGTAAATCAACTCCCAGATCTTCTTTGGTAGAGATTAATGACTAACAAAATCCCCCTTTAGATTAATATTAAAATCATAGCCAAGTTATTGGAAATAGAAATGAGCCTACACCCACACAATAGTCACATCACAAGACCAAAATGTTATAAAAATACCATGTAGTCTGTGTTGAAATGGGAATTCTCATTCTTTCAGTTTTTAGTGTGAGTACCTGCTGTCAGGAATATTCATGGCATTCCACAATCAGTGACCCAGTAGACATTCACTGCTTACATCATATGCTCCAGGTTGATTGCAAACAAGGTTATATCTATTCTATACATATGTTGGCAAAGATCCACAGAGACTGTAAGTAATGAACAAGTTTGGGACAATCGGGTTAATATTTTATGCAGTATTTTAAATATGAATACTTTTCTGCTAAATATATTATCAATGTCCTTAGCCTGTATTATCCATTTAATTAGGATCTAAAAAATTGTGACACAATTGTAACAGTTGTCACTTACTGTAGGGTGAGCTAGACCAAACCTGGTGGCCATTGTCGTCCTTATCTCCTATTTAGAGGAACAACCACTACAATTACAGCAGTTGTTTTGTAGTACAAAGGCAATTCTTTCTCTATGCTTTCTATACAATTTTTTATATTGTGCCTTTTTACTATTTAAGAGTTACATTGTATTGTTCAGATAGGAATGTGAATTGTTGCAAGTTGAATAAACATGTTGAAGCAATTACCATTGTTTTAAATATGTTTTCAATGTATGCACCAGGTTATTGTACCTTTGCATTACATGGTGCTTATTGTTAGGTTAATAAAAGTCATACATATTGTACATATATAAGTATGCATCATAGAAACACACCGCAGTCATAATGCAATACCGATACCTCTTTAATACAGTATTCCAGTTTATTGCTAGTAAGAAGAAAGTTGTAATTTAAACATGCACAATAGTGAACAACACAACAGGAACAGAAGAACAAGCATTGTATATATGTATATCAAAACTGATCCATGGATATACCAAGTAATTCTGTAAACTTGGTTGGAATGCAAAAGTCTTCAAACCAGGATTTCCTTCACAGGGTTAATAACCTTACTTTTGCCAGTGAAACACTACATATAAACTTGCAATCCATAATATTGAGTAGGCTCGTAAGCTCCAGCAAATGTGTTGCACAAGGGCTTGGCTTGTCACAACTTCTTGGATGTGTCCACACATGTGGCCAGTCCCTGTGATGGATGAGGAAGGACACATCAGTAGTCAGTAGCATTTTCCTGATAATGTAGAGGTTATACTGAAAAATGGCACTGTGCACGAGAGATAATATGATAGACATTTCATATAGATATAGTAGCAAGTATGCACCAAGAATAGTTATAGGCATTATGGGGGTTATTTTGGTTCAATCTTTCTGACAAAATCCTTCTTAGATGGACAAAACCATGTGCACTACAGGGGGGCAGATGTAATATGAGTATCAAATATACGTAAATAAAACAATACAGTAAATAAAAACAAGTCAAGATATTTTGTTGACACAAATGTCAATTTCCAACAGCCCAACAATCCCTAAATCGACATCTCTTGATCAATAGGTAAATTTCAACATGATAAATGCTAATGTTAATGTAATTTTTTGACAAAAAGGTAACCTGAAGCAGGGCTGCCCCAATTAGGTGTGTGTGTGTGGTGGGGTGGGGGTGGGGGCTATGGGGTTGCATGCCCTGCATGCTGTGTGTGAAACCCATAAGTGCATGCAGGAAGTGGGAGATAGAGATGAGTCAAATTACTGCCTTTCCCCATGTATGAAAATCTTAAGGTGCCCATACACGTTACAATTATTGTATACAATATTGTATACAATATCGCATCTCATTGCATATCGGATTTGCGATGAGATCAGATGAGATGAAATCTAGTACAAAAAGTATGTGCTGCACATACTTTTTGTACTAGATCTCATCTCATCTGATCGTATCGCAAAACCGAGATGCGATGAGATGCAATATTGTATACAATATTGTATACAATAATTGTAACGTGTATGGGCACCTTTAGATTCAGCCCAGCCTGCAGTGAGCCACACATCTTCACAAAATATTTGCAGTATGTCTTTTGGAACACTAACCTCTGGACAGTCTAATTGAATTGAATAGAATTGAGACATTTGGTCACATTAATACACAATGGGAATTTTTAATACATCTATTGTGAAATTACAGTGGTAATACATTAGCAATCATATTTAAGGCTTTCATTGCCATACAAGCATCGAGTCCACCATTATCACTTCATATATGGGATGGGATTTATCACTGGTCATATTTTAACTTGAATGCTTAGTTAATTTATTATTTGTACAACCAAGGAGATGGAAAGCAAAACTATCACACTGTTTCTGATACTGTATGTGCATGGGGATCTAAAAATGTAAAGTTTTTTTTGGTGTACAGTAGATTAATGTTTATAATATACAGTTTCTGGATATTGGTCCCCAACACAGAGATTGCAGAACAACCAATATATACTATAGCCCCAGATTAATTTGAAAGATTACCATGCAAGCAAAAGGGTGCCATGGACTTTTCCACCTAAAGCTATTTAATTACAAACCCTTTAAATCACACAATGGATCTGGAACTAACCCGGCTTAACATATAGGTTCCTGAATATGGGTTAACATATTTTAAATAGCCTTAATGAAGGCAGAAAGCCGTACTTAACATGAATTTCTGTTTGACCCTTAGGAGAAGGTGAACAGAAATCTTCATTAAGTGCATTCAATGGTCTTATTGCAGACTGCCACGGGCTACAATTTTCACATTGTCTTACCGAATTTACGCCAGTGTTTGGAGGAATATATCAGTTTACATGTTTGCATTGTGATTTGAAGCTAAAGTACATGTTCCTATAAATGCATTACTAATGATACATGAGCTAATGTTAATTTGTAAAGTATCCTTCCTTAACAAGAGTGTGTTGACTGAATATGCTACATGTATTTTGAATTTGCTGTATGCAGGACTTTTCCACCTAAAGTAAAAAGAAACAAAATTATAATTATCTTTAAACCTATGTTTTTACGTATCGGGACATAATTCATAACCCTTTTACACTGGACATCGAATTCTACCTGGTAATTTGTTTGGTACTTGTGTAGTTTCACAAGTACCGAAACGGCAGTTACGTAGTCAGTGTAGCGTCCCTGTCAGAAATAGCATAGTGTTCCTGTGGCTAGCGTAGTCAGCGTAGTCAGCGTCCCTCTCAGTATCAGCATAGTGTTCCCACCCATTCGCGGCTAGCCAGAGCTTACATAGTTATCTTAGTCAGTCAGGCATCCCTGTCCATATCAGCATAGTGTTCCCGCCTGTTCGCGGCTAGCCGAAGCTTACGTAGTTAGCGTAGTCAGTCAGTGTTATGCAGTTAGCGTAGTCAGTCAGCGCTTATTACACTGTGTGGGAACCATTGACCATTTTAACCTGCCTAACATGACAGGTGTGAATGTGTTCCTGAAGCACCCCCACTATCCACGTCTGCTCAAAGCGTGGCGACGAACATGTTACATATCCTCCCTACCTGTTCATACCCCCACTATCCACGTCAGCATGGAGTTGATCTTACAAAGTGTGGTGAGCGCAGCGAGCCACCAAGCTCGAAGTGTGGCGAGCGCAGCGAGCCCTGCGAGGGGCCACAGAATACACTTTAAGTAATCCACGTCCCCTCGCTGGGCTCGCTGTGCTCACCACGCTTCGGGCTTGGTGGCTCACAACATGCACCACAATTTATAAACTCAACTCCACACCGACGTGGATAGTGGGGGTATGAACAGGTCGGGAGGAAGCGTACCATGTCCCCTCACCACGCTTTGTGGTAGAGTGGATAGTGGGGTTTGAAATGGAGGCATTTGCCAGTATGTAACATGGAGCACTGGCAAATGCATCCTTTATTGTGCATGAGACGCACTTGTGCACCGCACCCCCCCTCCCTTTGTTCAGGAGATGCACGTGCTACCGAACCCCTAACCCTGTCCGTCGACCTGAAGTGGACACAGGCAGGGTTTCTTTACCCTGCCGCAAGAATTACTGAGATGCACAAGTGTCTGAAATGCTCATGCGTCCCATACAGATGGAGCACCTCTCCACCGGCGCCTGCAAGATCATCTCTCCACCGGCGTCCGCCAGCACAGGGGATCTGGCAGGTTACCGGCGCTGTGTAAGAGGCATTCACAAGGCTTGTCAGGCACGCTGGGGACAGAGCTGAAGCTCCCAGGGACAGTAAAGTGACTATGCTGCCTGACGGGGACACTACGCTTACTACACAGGGCTGCCATGGGGACACTACACTGACTATGCTAGGCAGCTGTTGGGCTATGCTGACAATGTAGCTTAGCCTACGATGAAAACATAGTGTAACTACACAAGTACCATTTGTTCAGTTTAAAAAGGGGTCAGACTGCACCTGGCAAATATGACCCTGCACTCAAAATGACAGGCACTTGCTTGGCCGCAGGTCTACAAGGGGTATAACAAACACTCTGTCCTCACTGTCCTTGAACTTTGACTAGCTAATTTCATGTGACATATCTCACAATAGAATAAAAAACAAGCTAACAAGTAAATGCATTTAATCAGTAGTGTGCAGAAACATCTTTAATAGCAATAACTTTCATTTATAACTGTCTTTTAAATAATATTTGACTATACTTAAAATAAAGCTTTTGATCATTGATAAATAACGGCATTTGTTTCTACTAGTGATGAGCGGGTCCGGATCTCCGAGATCCGGATCCGCACGGACGTCCTGAATCCGAATCCGGATCCAGGACGTCCGCGGACTCCCGCGCAGGCCCGGAGCCGAAATCGAGGCCCGACGTCACATTGGTGACGTCGGATTCTCGCGAGATCCGGATTACATAAAAGCCGGGACCCGCCGCCGCCATCTTCATTCTGTGGGGCGACGCAGAGCAGGCAGCAGTGCTGCCAGAGAGGGGGGTTTTATTTATTGCTCCGTGAGGGGGGTTTGCTGGAGCGTTGTGTGTGTCACTGTGCTGCTTGCTGCTAAAGAGCTGCAAGTACAGAGGGGGTTTAATCATTTTTATTGTGCTGCTGGAGAGTGATTTTTTTTTCTATATTGCTGTAGCCTGCTCATCTGTAATTTGTGTCACTGCTGCTGCTACAGAATACTACAGACAGAGGGGGGTTTATTGTACTGCCGCAGAGGGGGTTTTCTTTCTATATTGCTATAGCCTGCTCATCTCTAATTGTGTCACTGCTGCTGCTAGCCTGCTACAGAATACTACAGACAGAGGGGGGTTTAATAATTTTTATTGTGCTGCCAGAGAGGGTTTTTGTGCTGCCTGGCTACCTGTTATATGGTTGTAAACACCTACCAGGCAGTCACCTCTGTTGTTGCCAGTGCCACTACCTTGTACCTACCTCTCAGAGTATATAAAAAAAAATAAAAAAAAAATTAAAAATATATAAAAATATAAAAAAAAATAATTAAGTTGTTGTTGTTGCTGACACCACTGGCTGCCGTTAGATATCGCAGACTCAGTAATTAAATTTTTAACTGTGGTTTGCTGACGCCACTTGTTGTGTTACCTACCAGTGTATCCACTTTTGTATCTTGCTGCTGTTGTCACTGGCTAGTGACAACAACCAGCTGATATCTGGGTATCCAGTTTGCTGCCACCGCTGCCGTTACATATATCGCAGTAAATAACTCCGGTTTGCTGACGCCACTTGTTGTGTTACCTACCAGTGTATCCACAAAATAAATATTGTATCTTGCTGCTGTTGTCACTGGCTAGTGACAACCAGCTGATATCTGGGTATCCAGTTTGCTGCCACCGCTGCCGTTACATATATCGCAGTAAATAACTCCGGTTTGCTGACGCCACTTGTTGTGTTACCTACCAGTGTAACTATCCACAAAATAAATATTGTATCTTGCTGCTGTTGTCACTGGCTAGTGACAACCAGCTGATATCTGGGTATCCAGTTTGCTGCCACCGCTGCCGTTACATATATCGCAGTAAATAACTCCGGTTTGCTGACGCCACTTGTTGTGTTACCTACCAGTGTAACTATCCACAAAATAAATATTGTATCTTGCTGCTGTTGTCACTGGCTAGTGACAACCAGCTGATATCTGGGTATCCAGTTTGCTGCCACTGCTGCCGTTACATATATCGCAGTAAATAACTCCGGTTTGCTGACGCCACTTGTTGTGTTACCTACCAGTGTAACTATCCACAAAATAAATATTGTATCTTGCTGCTGTTGTCACTGGCTAGTGACAACAACCAGCTGATATCTGGGTATCCAGTTTGCTGCCACTGCTGCCGTTACATATATCGCAGTAAATAACTCCGGTTTGCTGACGCCACTTGTTGTGTTACCTACCAGTGTAACTATCCACAAAATAAATATTGTATCTTGCTGCTGTTGTCACTGGCTAGTGACAACAACCAGCTGATATCTGGGTATCCAGTTTGCTGCCACCGCTGCCGTTACATATATCGCAGTAAATAACTCCGGTTTGCTGACGCCACTTGTTGTGTTACCTACCAGTGTAACTATCCACAAAATAAATATTGTATCTTGCTGCTGTTGTCACTGGCTAGTGACAACAACCAGCTGATATCTGGGTATCCAGTTTGCTGCCACTGCTGCCGTTACATATATCGCAGTAAATAACTCCGGTTTGCTGACGCCACTTGTTGTGTTACCTACCAGTGTAACTATCCACAAAATAAATATTGTATCTTGCTGCTGTTGTCACTGGCTAGTGACAACAACCAGCTGATATCTGGGTATCCAGTTTGCTGCCACCGCTGCCGTTACATATATCGCAGTAAATAACTCCGGTTTGCTGACGCCACCTGTTGTGTTACCTACCAGTGTAACTATCCACAAAATAAATATTGTATCTTGCTGCTGTTGTCACTGGCTAGTGACAACAACCAGCTGATATCTGGGTATCCAGTTTGCTGCCACTGCTGCCGTTACATATATCGCAGTAAATAACTCCGGTTTGCTGACGCCACTTGTTGTGTTACCTACCAGTGTATCCACTTTTGTATCTTGCTGCTGTTGTCACTGGCTAGTGACAACAACCAGCTGATATCTGGGTATCCAGTTTGCTGCCACTGCTGCCGTTACATATATCGCAGTAAATAACTCCGGTTTGCTGACGCCACTTGTTGTGTTACCTACCAGTGTATCCACAAAATAAATATTGTATCTTGCTGCTGTTGTCACTGGCTAGTGACAACAACCAGCTGATATCTGGGTATCCAGTTTGCTGCCACCGCTGCCGTTACATATATCGCAGTAAATAACTCCGGTTTGCTGACGCCACTTGTTGTGTTACCTACCAGTGTAACTATCCACAAAATAAATATTGTATCTTGCTGCTGTTGTCACTGGCTAGTGACAACAACCAGCTGATATCTGGGTATCCAGTTTGCTGCCACTGCTGCCGTTACATATATCGCAGTAAATAACTCCGGTTTGCTGACGCCACTTGTTGTGTTACCTACCAGTGTAACTATCCACAAAATAAATATTGTATCTTGCTGCTGTTGTCACTGGCTAGTGACAACAACCAGCTGATATCTGGGTATCCAGTTTGCTGCCACCGCTGCCGTTACATATATCGCAGTAAATAACTCCGGTTTGCTGACGCCACCTGTTGTGTTACCTACCAGTGTAACTATCCACAAAATAAATATTGTATCTTGCTGCTGTTGTCACTGGCTAGTGACAACAACCAGCTGATATCTGGGTATCCAGTTTGCTGCCACTGCTGCCGTTACATATATCGCAGTAAATAACTCCGGTTTGCTGACGCCACTTGTTGTGTTACCTACCAGTGTAACTATCCACAAAATAAATATTGTATCTTGCTGCTGTTGTCACTGGCTAGTGACAACAACCAGCTGATATCTCGGTATCCAGTTTGCTGCCACTGCTGCCTACCGTTAGATATCGCAGTACATAACTCTGGTTTGCTGACGCCACTTGTTGTGTTACTGATATATATCCACTTTTGTATCTTGCTGCTGTTGTCACTGGATAGTGACAACAACCAGCTGATATCTCGGTATCCAGTTTGCTGACACCGCTGCCTACCGTTAGATATCCAAAATATGGAGGATAAAAAAAAAGGAAAAGATGAGGAGCCACTTCGTCGTGCTTCTGAAGCTGATGCCACTAGTCATCATGACATAGGCGATGAAATGCCATCGACGTCGTCTGCCAAGGCCGATGCCCAGTGTCAAAGTAGAGGGCATGTAAAATCCAAAAAGCCAAAGTTGAGTAAAAGGCCCTTAAAAAGAAAAAGCAAATCATTGGAGGAGAAACTTAAAGTTGCCAGTGTGCCATTTACAATGCGGAGTGGCAAGGAACGGCTACGGCCATGGCCTATGTTCATGACTAGTGGCTCAGCTTCACAAGATGATCAAAGTCCTCCTCCTCCTCCTCCTCCTCCTCCTCCTCCTTCTCCCACTTTAAAATTTAAGAGATTTAAGGTGTCACCAACAAAAATCCAGCAAACAACTCTGCCTTCCAAAGAAGACATGGTATCACAAATCCCAGTGGAGAGTCCAAGGGTGTTGGTGGTTGCGATGCCTGACCTTCCCATCACTGTACGGGAAGAGGATGCTCCTTTCAGCATTCGCAGCACACCCTCTGCATGTGCTGGAAGGATCACAGACAGTGCAGTTGCAGATGTCGATAATGAAGGTGTCAGTGTTGTACACCAGGAGGAGGATATTGATGAAGCTGGTGCTGAGGGAGAAATTGACGAGGAGGACGATGCTGATGCGGTTTGCTTAAATGAGGCACCGGGCAAGACAGTTGTTGTCCGTGAGATCCCAAAGGGCATCACCATGCCTGGACAGAAGACCAATAAATCCACCTCTTCGGTCTGGAATTATTTTTATCCCAAACCGTCCAACAATTGTTTTGCCATATGTAGCTTATGCAAAGCTCAAATAAGCAGGGGTAAGGACGTTTCCCACCTAGGGACATCCTCCCTTCTACGTCACTTGAAGAGCGTTCATAAGTTGCTGTTTAGTTCAGAAACTGTGGCTAAGAATGTACACAGTCCAGGGACAACTAAATCCCTTTGTCCTGTTGTGTCCACGTGCCCAACTACACCGCAAAGTCCCTCCTCGTCAATTTCTTCCTCAATGAGGATTGGGAGTAGTCCTATAGGCCATGTTACTTGCCTGACTGACTCCTCTCCTATCCGGGATTCTTCTGGAGGATCCTGCATTGCTACGCCTCCTACTGCTGCCGCTGCTGCTGTTGCTGCTGGGAGTCATTCATCATCCCGGAGGGGAAGTCGGAACACTTATTTCACTAAGCAATTGACTGTCCAACAGTCCTTTGCCATGAAGATGAAGTATGACAGCAGTCATCCAATGGCAAAGCGGGTAACTGAGGCCTTAGCAGATCTGATTGTATTAGATGTGCTTCCGGTGTCCATAACTGCTGGAGTAGGATTTAGACGATTGATGGACTTAGTGTGTCCCCGTTACAAAATACCGTCAAGATTCCACTTCGCTAGACAGGCGATACCGAAGCTGTACAGTAAAGTGCATAAAAGTGTTCTCAGTGCCCTGAAAAATGCGGTCATACCCACTGTCCACTTAACAACGGACATGTGGACAAGTGGAAAAGGGCAGACTAGGGATTACATGACCGTGACAGCCCACTGGGTAGATGAATCACCTTGTCCAGCAGCAACAACAGCAGCAGCACCAGTAGTAGGACCTGGGAAATGCCAGCTCCTTCCTAGGCAGGCTACGTTGTGTGTAACCGCTTTCCGTAAGAGGCACACCGCCGATAACCTCTTACAGAAACTGAGGGTAATCATTGGGCAATGGCTTACCCCTCTTAGACTCTCCTGGGGATTTGTGGTGTCAGACAATGCCTGCAATATCGTGCGGGCATTAAAGCAGGGCAAATTCCAGCATGTGCCCTGTTTTGCTCACACGATAAATTTGGTGGTCCAGAGTTTTCTAAGAGACAACAGAGCTGTGCAGGGGACTCTTTCGGTGGCCCGAAAAATTTGTGGCCACTTTCGTCATTCGGCGGCTGCATGCCAAAGACTGGAGCGGCAGCAAACACTGTTGAACCTGCCCCTCCATCAGCTGAAGCAAGAGGTCGTAACGCGGTGGAACTCAACCCTCTATATGCTTCAGAGGATGGAGGAGCAGCAAAGGGCCATTCAAGCCTATACATCCACCTATGACATAGGCAAAGGAGGGGGTATGCACCTGACTCAAGCACAGTGGAGAATGATTTCAGTGTTGTGCAAGATTCTCCAACCCTTCGAACTTGCCACACGTGAAGTCAGTTCAGACACTGCCAGCTTGAGTCAGGTCATTCCCCTCATCAGGCTTTTGCAGAAACAGTTGGAGAAAGTGAAGGAGGAGCTGAGACGGAGCGAGTCCTCTAAGCATGTGGGACTTGTGGATGAAGTCCTTCATACGCTTTGCCAGGATTCGAGGGTGGTACAAATTTTGAAATCAGAGGAGTACATTTTGGCCACCGTGCTCGATCCTCGGTTTAAAGCCTACGTGGTGTCACTCTTTCCGGCGGACACAAGCCTGCAGAAGTGCAAAGAACTGCTGGTTAGAAAACTGTCATCTTCTGAAGTGGAAAGTGACTCAGCAGCACCTTCTCCTTCATTTTCTCCAGCAACTGGTTCTGCAAGGAAACAACTGCGATTTCCTAAACCCCCCGCTGGTGGTGATAAAGGACCAAGTTTGGACATTTGGTCTGGGCTGAAGGACCTTCCAACAATTTCTGACATGTCTACTTCCACTGCCTATGATGCTATCACCATTGACAGAATGGTGGAGGATTATATGGGTGACAGCACCCAAGTAGGCATGTCAGAGAGTCCTTACCAGTACTGGCAGAAAAAAAAGGAAATTTGGAAGCCCCTGTACAAACTGGCTCTATATTACCTCAGTTGCCCTTCCTCCAGTGTGTACTCCGAAAGAGTTTTTAGTGCAGCTGGGAACCTTGTCAGCAATAAGCGTAGGAGGTTGCTTCCAAAAAATGTGGAGAAGATGATGTTCATAAAAATGAATTATCAATTCTACGAGAAAGACCAGCGTCCACAAAGTACACAGGAACCTGTGGTGGTGGATTCCAGCGGGGACGAATTAATACTCTGTGAGGGTGAGGAAGAACAAGATACTGATGGTGGTGAGGAATCGCTGGATGAGGATGAGGACGACCTTTTGCCTCTGTAGAGCCAGTTTGTGCAGGGACATATTAAATGGCAGCTTGTGATGTGGGGACCCAAACGAACCAATCATTTCAGCCACAGTCGTGTGGCAGACCCTGTGGCTGAAATGATTGGTTTGTTAAAGTGTGCGTGTCCTGTTTATACAACATAAGGGTGGGTGGGAGGGCCCAAGGACAATTCCATCTTGCACCTCTTTTTTGTCTTTTGAATAATGTGCTCTTTGGGGCCTAGTTTGGGTGGGAGTGCCGTAGGACAATTCCATCTTGCACCTCTTTTTTGTCTTTTGAATAATGTGCTCTTTGGGGCCTAGTTTGGGTGGGAGTGCCCTTGGACACTTCCATCTTGCACCTCTTTTTTGTCTTTTGAATAATGTGCTCTTTGGGGCCTAGTTTGGGTGGGAGTGCCGTAGGACAATTCCATCTTGCACCTCTTTTTTGTCTTTTGAATAATGTGCTCTTTGGGGCCTAGTTTGGGTGGGAGTGCCGTAGGACAATTCCATCTTGCACCTCTTTTTTGTCTTTTGAATAATGTGCTCTTTGGGGCCTAGTTTGGGTGGGAGTGCCCTTGGACACTTCCATCTTGCACCTCTTTTTTATCTTTTGAATAATGTGCTCTTTGGGGCCTAGTTTGGGTGGGAGTGCCGTAGGACAATTCCATCTTGCACCTCTTTTTTGTCTTTTGAATAAAGTGCTCTTTGGGGCCTAGTTTGGGTGGGAGTGCCCTTGGACACTTCCATCTTGCACCTCTTTTTTGTCTTTTGAATAATGTGCTCTTTGGGGCCTAGTTTGGGTGGGAGTGCCCTTGGACACTTCCATCTTGCACCTCTTTTTTGTCTTTTGAATAATGTGCTCTTTGGGGCCTAGTTTGGGTGGGAGTGCCGTAGGACAATTCCATCTTGCACCTCTTTTTTGTCTTTTGAATGATGTGCTCTTTGGGGCCTAGTTTGGGTGGGAGGGCCCTTGGACAATTCCATCTTGCACCTCTTTTTTTCTTTTGAATAATGTGCTCTTTGGGGCCTAGTTTTTCTATCTGCCACTGCAGTGCCACTCCTAGATGGGCCACGTGTTTGTGCCGCCCATTTGTCTTGCTTATCATAGTCATTCAGCTACCTCGGTGCAACATTTTGGCCTAAAAACAATATTGTGAGGTGTGAGGTCTTCAGAATAGACTGTAAATGAGTGGAGAAGAAAGCTGATGGGGTTAATAATAGCATAGGAGCAAAAAAACACCTAAATTATGCAATGTTAACCATTTTTATGCTTTTTTCAAAAAAATCAGAACCCAAAACCCAAAACCCAAAACCTTTAGGGGGTGTTTTGGCAAAACCCATTAGAACCCAAAACCTGAAGGTAATCAGAACCCAAAACCCAAAACCCAAAACGCGAAAAAGTGTCCGGTGCACATCTCTAGTTTCTACACAGCTCTCTGATGAGGTTAAGGTGTGGACTTTTACTTCGCTGTTCCGAAACCTTGCTTATTTTTCTTCCAGCGATTCAGTTCCAAACCACACATGGTTGTAGCTACTGTCCTTGGTCTATTTAAACCAAATATAACCACTGGTTCTTCAATTAAAGGTATTTCTGCTGAACCCCAGCCCCCCGCTGGAAATTTTCTCTATGCAAATTCCTCTGTGTTATCCGATACGACATAGGCCGAAGATATCAGACCTTTTATATATATATTTTTTCTACCTAAAGTATACGCAACCCCACCCCTATTCTTCTATTTTCCTTTCAACTAAATTTCTTGCATTATTGTTTATTATTAGCAAATGCTGTGGATATTAGCATACTAGGTATGATGCAAGTTTAGCCCTGGACATCTTCAGTAAAACGGACACCCGTCTAGCCGACGACCGGCCCAAAAACACCTCTTGGACACCATAGATGACTACTGATCATTGTCTTGTGTTTTATTCTTAAGTTACTGGATGGACTTAATGTTATTGATGTCATGCCATGTGTCGTGGACTGTGTTCAGTGTTCCTTTCCACAATACTCACAGTGTATTATATTTTATTATATTGTATTGTACTACGTAGTATACTATCATATTGTATTTTCAGAAAATGCTAATAAAACGTATTTAAAAAAAAGGTATTTCTGCTAAATAAACAAAGATTAACTCATTTAAAAAAATAATCCTTAATCAGTCTTGTATTTGATTCATGAAGGTGTTTTAAAATGTAAATAATAAGTTAAATTCTGGATTCTTTTCAACACAGTAATATTTTGAAAAAAATATATAGCTTTTTTTGCTCTATTATCAGGATTTCTTTAAAGCAAAAAATAACAACAGCCAATATACATATTTAAATATCTGTTGCACTGACCATGACACCTCAATCTATGGAACAAACAAAAGTTGTACACTGTAAATTACATAAAAATGACAGAAGCTGTAACTGCTACATACAAAATTACTACCATATGTTGAAGATGGATACCAGAGATAGTAATTGATTTGAAAGAAAAGGTGCACTTACAGTAAAAGGGTTTGTAAAATTAAAGTAGTTTTTTTTTTTTTTTTGGTTACAATAGAAATATGTCAGGTCTTTCATGAACCATTTCCCCAAGTATTGTGTACTGGATATTTATATTTACAAACTTAGATATTTTTTGTTCTTGAAAAATAATGTTTGTGAATTTGTTCCATTCTTGAAAAAAATTCAGGAAACTATAAAAGAAATCCTTAATAGCTTTCACTAATCTACAGAAATTTCATTCTACATAACTCTGCTGTCACTTCTTCTCCTTTCATCTATTCTTTATAAAGGATCCATTGAACTTTAATTAATATAAAAAATTCTAGATTTTATCTGATTTAAATTTGACTGACACAAAGCTTAGCCTAAAAGTAGCACAGACGTAATAGTACAGTAGCTTCATCAATACAATTTCAGAAAGTGACAGCTGCAAATGCTACATCTGAAAAAAAAAACGTAAATTGTACAGTAAATTTAAATAGATCACTCATTGGGGGTTATTCTGGTTGATTCACAAGGCTGCAAATTCACATCCTTCTGAGTCCACCAGATGCCACCATGTGAATGCCATTCGCCCCCCCCCCCCCCCCCCCCCCCTTGCATGCCATGTACGTTGGATGATTTACTGTTTGGACTGCAATACCTCTGGGTGGCCAGAGGTGCTACTGTTATGTCCAGCTTGCGGTACCACTGTGTGGCTAGTGGTGCTGCGGTTGCGTTCGGTCTGAGCATGCTATGTTTAGCTTGCAGTACCTCTGAATGGCCAGAGGTGTGGTTTCTTAGAGCAGTTCCAGCTGGTGTAATCAGCTGGGTCAGGCTGTTCTCTGAATACCATTCCCAGCTGCAGCACATATTAAGGATTAAGGGGCCTGTGCTGCAGGGATTGGTCTGGTCTTACTTTAAATCGGTGTTTGCACTGATCTTCAGGGCCAGTTATACTGTTATGAGTCCCAGAGGACTACAAGACTATAGTAATACCTACCAGAGGAACAGACAATGGAGGCAGGACCGATTTGAAATAACTTGTATTTAGCATTATCAGAAACCAGGAATCAAATAAAAGTACAAGGCTCCAGGTTCAGTACACAGGTACAAATGTCAGGCAAGGTACAGAAGACTTTCAAATACAGGCAAGGCAAGACTTCTGACAGGCAATGTTTAACTAGTCTGTATGCTATGCAGACCATCAATAGGCATTTATGTCAAATCAAATCATGTTGCCATATGTTTCCAGTGTGCTTTGTAAACAAGGTCCTGTGTATGCAAGTGATTGGTGAACTACTGTAAATTAAGTACTGTATGAACAACAACAGTTTTCTACCCGGTCAAATAACACATCTGGCATTGGAATATCTTTAATGGGTGCAGGGTATGTGGTGCCCACAGGCTGCTGGGTCCAGCGGGGCCAACACTAAATACCACATGCCCTGCACACATATAGTATTCATACCTCTTCAAAGCCCCGAATCAGCACTGTGCAATCACGGATAAAATGGCATTACAGATATTGTTCCATAGATTTGCACATGGGCAGTAGAGAAACCAGAGGGAATATGGAGTTGGTGTCCTATTCACAGAGGCATACACATAAGTACTGTAGATAACTTTGGAACAGTGACTCACTACTCACCTGTGCCACCCACCAGAGAGGATGTGTTCACATGGAAGCTACACAACAGCCCCTTTATCTCTTAATCTACCCTTTGATAGCAGTATATATATTTTCCCTTTACATTAAAAGTTGTATGTCTTCAAAAGAAAGAACTGCTTTGATAACAGAGCATGATTTTTTACATATTATATTACTGCATAATTAGAAACGCTGAGTTAAGCTGGGAGTAACTGGAAACTGGAAATTTGTTTACAACTAATGATTTATTATAAACATTAAACAGTAAAAAACACTACTCATTAAACAGCACAGCAGTATTCATCTTTGAAAAATGGCTTCTAACTTAAAGTCTCTTTCCAAATGCAGTTTTCATGGTAAGTGAGGATTGTTTTTTTTTTTTTTAAATATTGAAGATCTCCTTGGATTATATCTATACATGTTATTGTACATTTATTAGTATTATATTATAACATTACTGTAATGCCATGCAGAAGATATATTAATTAATTCACTTTAACCCTACTGTATTTAAATTTTCTGCCAATATATGTTATCTTACTTATGAGCAATTAGGCTGAAGCAACTGTCATTTTTTTATGCATCAATATCTGTTTCACTACTGCAGGTCAAGTCTATTGTGGCTCCCAATCTTCTTGGCCCTGTGGTCAGCCCCATATCTCCATGTTAGCAGGTGTCTGGACTCTTAATGGCACCAGATTCCATATTAACAGAATAAGCTGTGGGGCCCATTGTTATATCACCACTCAGAATACAACTTTTCTGATTTATACCTTTATTATAACTAGTGCTACACATTGCTTTCACTCACAGCATGGAATAACTGCTTTACCCCTTACATGCAATATACTATAGGAGACCATAATTTAGGCCCTTATTCTGGTCGGTGCGTACTTTCCCGCACTCTTTCGGATGGCGTTTTTTAGCCGTCTGCGCATGCGTGGGCAACGCTATGCGCATGTGCCACGCAAGGTCTCCATACTTGTTCTCACCAATACCAAACAGAAATGTGCACCGCATTCACTCGGGAAATATGGGCGTAATATGGGCGTCATTTGGAACTACACAGGGGCGTAGTTTCAAAGTGGGCTAAACTGGGCGTAAACATGGGCATGCACGAGGGAGTGCACTCATTCTGGTATGCGTACATTCGGACAGCACACCGAATGCATGCGAACAAAAAGGCAGGAAACATGCGGTCTTAATAAGCAAGTATTGCTTTGCGGACACCACTCGTTCATGCGCTAGGCATTCGGAACGCCCAATCACTACGGGCGCACCTCAACCAATTTCAGCTGAACACAATACAATCCACTCCTTTGCTCATTACTCATTAATTACACTCTTCTTATTGCTTCAATTGGAAACCTTGTAGCTTAAATGGACTAACACACAAATATATGCTCAAAGCACGGCAGTATTTTTGACACACATTTACACTGCAAGCAATGGACAGAACTTACTATCACTAATAGAAATATACATGTCACTTGTACATTTACCAATAAAACATCACATTTGGGGATCAAAATATAAATTTATTACAATAACGTCAAACACAAAAAGGAAAAAACATGTTTTAGGACACATGCAACAAATTAAAGGTACCATACCAGGAATGTTGGAAAAAAATATATATATAACAAGGTATTAATTACATACATAGCTACAGCAGAATCATTAGGAACACATCAGGTGGCTTCACAACAAAAGTATAGCACCAACACTTCAAGTACAGCAGACAGTAATGGCAGCCGAAAGAGGCCAACAGAGGAACCAAACACAGCATTCGAACCGAGGGCAAATCTGGGTACCCTGTGCACGGGATTGGTTTGCACACAGGAGGCTGACACACACATAGCAAAATGAAAGATTTGGGAAGACATAAGGGTGGAGATTAATGTGGACACAAGTTCATGTGCGGGGCTTTTTCGCCTTGGAAGGGCCCTTGCCACGTGCAGCAGCAGCTCCTCGCCCACGGCCACGGCCACGTTGGGATGGTGGGGCAGGTGGGGCAGATGATGGCGAAGGGGATGATGCTCTTCCCCTTCTGCCAGCAGGGAGTGTTGGTGGTGGGAAAGCACCAGAGACGGCTGCTAATAGGGCCCGATTGGTGGTAGCTAGGTCTTGGAGGAGGTCATTCATCCGGCAGGATTGATCTGCCAGCACCCGCAGGCTGGCAGCTATGGACCGCTGGGTGCTGACAAGACCCATCATGACCTCCTCCGTCCTACGCATGCGCTCTGATGCTATCTCTCCCTGCTGGTGAATCTGGCCAAGCAGCTACTCCCACCTGTCCACATCCTGTGTGGCCGGTGGCTGCTGCTGCTGCACATGTCTGGCAGTGGTGGCAGGTGGCACAGACTCCTCCACCTCCTGAAGACTTGCCTGACCAAACAGTGGGGATGCTGGTGAAAGAGAAAATTACAATTACAACACATTCCAACAAAATTAGTACCAACTACTTATGCCATGCCAAATAATTACCTTCAACAAAAGCAGCAAAGACTTCCGCTGGGGCCTCGCTATCCATGTTGCTCACCCCCCCCCCCCGGATCTCCTCTATGGCTATGCAGCCAACTGCCATCTCTTCCAGGGGGGTGAGCTTCAATTTTGCTGGCATGGGGCCAGCCCCAGAGGTTTGGCTGTGTTCCCGCCGTTTGGTCAGCTTCTTCTTCAGGTTGGTTTTAAAGTCGTGCCACCTGCATGCAAAGTTCTCATATTAATACATGTCACCCCTGACGTTTGATGTAGCATGAATTGGAATCTGCTACCGATGTCAACGTGTGCTTCATTCTACATAACTTACATTATCTAAAACTATCAACACAACACTTAGAACAAACATTCCCACTCAGCCTCCAATAAATATAGAAGAAGAGACATGCCAATCATGTCAGTTGCTCCTAGCAACGTCACCGACATATAATACAAACATTACTGGTCTTCTTCTGCACAAATGTAGCACACTTTAACTTGCCTCTTCTTCACATGCTCCCTCTCACAAATGTGTGGAGCTACCACATTAATCTCCGCGGTTATGTCCTCCCAAATCTTCCATTTCCTCGTGTGTCAGCTTCTCCTGTGGACACTCTATCCAATCCCTTGCACGGGGTACCAGAATGGCAAGCTCCTGCGGTTCGAATGCCATGTTCCTGGTGTCTGGATCCTCTGTTGGGCTCTTTTGACCACGCCCACGCCCACGGCCACCTGTCGCTGTACCTGAAGTGCTGGCCATGCTACTATCTTGGGAAGACACCTGCTGTGTTCCCAATGATTCTACTGAGGCAGAAGATGGGCCAGCTGCCTGCTCTCCTCCAAATGCCTGTTGGTGGAGGGGCACATAGGAGGTGCTGGAGTCCAGCCGTTCCATGAGGCTATGGATCTCTTGCTCTCCCTCAGAATGAGAGCCAGCCATGTTTGCAACACCATTTTGTGGTTCTAGCTCACCTTTATTTGTGTCAGTGGCGTACTTCAGCCCCACCCTGTTTTTTTTTTTGCGGCAGCGTTCCGTACGGCAGCGTTCCGTATGGCAGCATACGCCGTGCTGTTTGTGCGGCGCATAGACCACGCCCATAGTAGCGGCAATTCCATTTAACAAAACCTGGCGTACCTTCAAAGTGTAATTTAGGTGAAATGTTGTAAGATTTACTATAATGGGCACCTCCAACGTTATGAAATCATAAATGTTATCTGTGAATGTTCATTAGTAGTGTGCTATTGTTGTGAACGTCCAAAAAATGTAAGTAACCCAATCCATTTTGAAATCCACCCCACAAGTCATGCAATAGTCATCACTGATGTCATGCACAACACATGTGATAGGCCTATAAATAGTGGTTTGCTGCTAGATTCATTTGTCTCCAGATCTGTATTGTGGCCGGGTCTAAGGTAAGCTCTCCCATGGTCATTGTAGCGATGATGTACATTAACAATGTAAGGGTAATAATGTAAGCACCATTGGTTCACATATTACTGAATTTTTGTTCAGCAAAGGCTTGTTAGCATTAATGAATCATGTTACTTGGCCACCATTTAACACACAGGTGTTAAACCTGTGGGTCACCATATATTGTTGAACTACATGTCCCATCAATAGTTGAAATGTGTCATACTTCAATGTGAAATACTGTTACAGTTCACAATGGAGGTTATTCATGTTACAACATTCCCTTTCACACCATTTAGGACAAACATTTACTGGAGAAAAACATCCATGGGTACAAATAAGAAATATAATTTGTCTGTAAAATACCAGAACCTACCAAATCAGCAATGGATATCTATACCAGGTTGAACTAGATGGACGCAAGTCTTTTTTCAGCCTTACCTACTATGTAACTATGTAACCATCAGAATGCACACACTTTGCTGTGCCATGCATTTTCACCCAACATATTCTTTCAATTTGTCATACATGTGTCAGACTACATGATTTCATGATCAATTGTTCTTAAATATAATACTTAATTAGTGTTTAGGTGTTAAATTTATTCGAGCTATTTGTGTTTACAAAGTTGTGTGGTGAGGTAATATTATTATTACATCATTGTAGATCATTATGGATATTCGGGACTTCACTGGGCGGCCGTCTATTGTACGTATGGATTCATCTCATTATACAAATTTTTTGGGATGAGCATTCTTTGCATAGGTGTTCCATTTTATTTGATCATTTCATTGTAGGTTGCTGAAGCAATGATGGACTTTATGGCTAATGGGCTAATGGGCTTAGGGTACTTGCGGCTTAACCCACTCGTCGCCGAAGGAGGCCAGGACGTGCAAGAATCTTTCGCACACGGGTAACACTCTTTGGGATGCCCGATGATGAGGTTCTTACTAGGTACCGGTTACCCCCACATGTCATTCTGGATATACTCTCTTTAATTGAGAGTGATCTAGAACCTCTTCATGGGCTCACAACGGCAATTCCGCCTCACACTCAGCTGCTGGCGGTCTTGCATTTCTGCGCCTCAGGATCATTCCAACAAGTAGTGGCAGTACTTGCTGGAATATCTCAGCCGGCTTTCAGCAGAATCCTGAGGCGTGTGACGTCAGCCATGTTTAGGCGCAAGGGGCACTTCATGGCCATGTCTTTTGCCCAAGAGACCCTTCACAGAAGCCAGCAGGCATTCCATCAATTTGCTGGCTTCCCTAATGTGATAGGGGCTGTGGATGGCACCCATGTACCATTTGTGCCTCCATCACGAAGTGAGAAGATCTATAGGAACCGAAAATTGTTCCACTGACTCAACGTGATGGTGGTATGTGGCCCATCCATGGAAATTCTCGCCTTCAACTCGAAGTTTCCCAGAAGTGCCCATGACTCTCATGTTATCCGACAAACCGGGATTTGGCAGAGACTCCAAGAGCTTGACGGCCGTGATGCGTGGGTTCTGGGTGACTCCGGTTACCCATGTACGCCCTGGCTACTTACGCCGTACAGCTCCCCAGCACCAGGCCCACAGGAGGCATTCAATAGGGCGCATGTTGCCACCAGGCAAGTGATGGAGCGCTCAAATGGCCTGTTAAAGGGTCGATTTAGAGTGCTCCACCGGACTGGTGGTGACTTACAGTATGCGCCTGAAATGGTGTCGAGGATTGTGGGCTTGTGTGCATTCTTTCACAACATAGCTGTGCGGCGTGAGATACCCTTTGATGAGTGGGAGGTTCCATCTGAGCCGCAAGATCCTCCCCTGCGCCCATCCCGCTCCCCGGAAAGCCGTCGTGGATACCAGCTGCGGGACTCTGTTGCCCAAAGATTCTTCAGGTACATTTTTGAATGTTGCACAGACCAACCCAATTTCTGATCAATTACACCCATCAAGGTGGAAAATGATGTTAATTTTGTGTCCTCCAAATTTAAAATTAGCCAACATGGCCTCTTATTCCCAATATCAATAGCACTACGTATTATGTTTGAGGTGTATTGGTTTTAGACCAATATTGCAGGTCACACTTATACCTTGTACATAGATTTGAAAATGTTTTTTATGTTTCCAATATTGTAGCTGAGCTTATCATCCATGTCTGGTGAGTAGATTGATTTTCATACTTTTTTCACCATGTATGTGTGGTATGTGGTGGTGATTATTTTATTTGTAGATGTAATATTTATTATCACACATATATATATATATATATATATATATATATATATATATATATATATATATTGTTGGGTGTTTATTTTTAAATAGATTTGAAGTAGGAGCTAGGCAGGCAGGCAGGCAGCCAGCTTAGGTGTATTAGGTTTCCAATATAATGGTGTAGTCAGGAGAACTGCTAGTATGTGTATGTGTTTTTTCTCATAAATGTACGCATACACATAAATGCATACAGTAAGTAATGCGAACTACAGCTATGCGATGCCAAGCTATAGCACGCGTTGCTTGGCGGTGCGATGTTTTCGCCGATTGTTGGGCGCATACACAATGTTCTTGTCAATATGGATAATAAAGTTAATACCAAATAGTAAACTTAACAACCAATCACAGGACAGGAGTTTTTTATTATGTGCCATAGATAAAATGGCTTCTTCTCAAAGGGCACCATCGTTTGACACCGCGGAGCTGCTGGCACTCGTTGCCGTTATGGAGAGGAGGATGGGGCGGGCAGGACCCTTCATCTCGAACAGAGACAAGCGCCGGGCGTATCTTGCTGCCCGGCGCAGAATATTCGCCCGCACCAATGTGCGGAGGACCGTCGCCCAGTTAGAGCGGCGATGGTCCGACCTGCGGAGGCGGCAGCCGGAGCTGTTACAGCAGTTGAGGCGCCGAATCGAACGCTGTAAGTTTTTTTGCAATTCATTCATCATTAACATTAAATCCTTTCTTTTTCACATTAGTAACACATTTATTAACATGAGGTACAGTGTGTGTTGATGATTGAGAAATGGCATATACTATATGTGTGATACTTCCTCTATCACATGCATTAATGTGGATATGATATGTACTTGTTATAGTAATTAGAATGACAAATGACACTCAACCATTTTGTTTGCTTAACCCACAGCGCGGGAGAGAGCCAGACAGGCCCGTGAGGAGGCCCGTGAGGAGGCCCAGGAGGAGGCCCAGGAGGAGGCCCAGGAGGAGGCCCCGGAGGTGGCCCCGGAGGTGGCCCAGGAGGTGGAGGTAGAAGTGGAGGGCCAGGTGGTGGTGGAGGAGGAGGAGGCGGGACAGGTGGAGATGGAGGAGGATGAGGGCCGCCATGAGGCTGAATACCTTACCTCCACTCCCCCTACACACACCCCTCCCCCTAGCCACTCACCAACCTCCCCTTTCTACCTTCCTTCCCACCCCCAAAACCAAGAGCAGGAGGCACCTGCCCCTACCCGTGGCCGACTTTCCACCACCTCCCAACGTGGAGGATGTTGAGATAGTGGAGCTGCCAGGCAGAGGTAAGTAGACGTAATGCATCATTACTGACTTAGGTACAGCTTGTTATGTAGCACAGCTGATTACATTTTGCTTTAATATAGTAAAGACTAGTCCAAACAATTGGATAACAACAGACACACTTTGGGGTTATAGGGCCATGCTGCAAACGTCGAATCTGGAGGCTCATGTAGGTGATGAGTGTTTATTTATGGAGGGTCTTTGTATAGAAGCACCAATAAAACATAAATGGAGTATGGCCAGGCCTGATTTATAATGGAGTCACAAGTGGGCAGTTCCCCTGTGCCCCCCTCTAGCCAGTGATCCCGTGTTGTTGACATGTATTTTGGAAAGCTATTATGTAGGATGGATTGACCTTAGAAATTGTTTGGTGTATGGAAGCGGATTAGTGCTGCACTTTCACCTATCTGGCAATGTGACAATGAATCATGAAGTAAGGGGTAGAGGGACTAGCCTAGCCTTTTAATGTGGTTGTCTGTCTGTCTGTCTGTCTGTCTGTCTGTCTGTCTGTCTGTCTGTCTGTCTGTCTGTCTGTCATGCAGTTTAGCTATTAAGCAGTGACATGCAGGTATATATGTATGGCAAAATGTGGCATGTTCTAGTGGATGTAGCTTTCTAGTAGATTGGTGAGTGTTAAGGCAGGAGAAGTGTGAGTGAGGCTCAAGTGTTGTTGTGATTTTGATAGATACATTGGCAATTTTATCAGTCACATATTCTGTATTGTAAGCCACTGTGTGTGTGTGTGTGTGGCACCATCATATTTTTTTTTCATTAGAAACACTATTGCCTAAGTAATTGTTTGTATGTATGATTTATCATGCTGTAGGTACTTAGGATTGACTGTACAAGGTCTACATGAATAGCATAATTAATGTTGAACCCCCTTTAGCATGTCCACTGATGACCAGAGGCAAGAAGGCAAGGGTGTCAGAGGGGCCCTCCTAAGGCTGCAGCAGCACCTGTTGATAATGGCAGCAGATGTGCAGGACCTCTGCGACCTGCTGCTGTAAATTGTTTTTTTTTTTGTTGTTTTTTTTTGTATGTTAATAAATTTGTTGTTGAAAGTTAGAAGTGGTCTGTGTGTTATTGTATTATTTTACAGTATAAGTATAAATAGTGCTGTTTATTTATGTAAGGTGCAAAAGGTATATACAGTATATAGATGGGTTTATTGCATACAAGTGGTTGAAAGTGAAGGGTAATGTAAAGATGTACATAGTGTGTTGATGTGTATGTGTGTGTTTGCATGTGAAGAATAATTGATGATGTAATATGCATACATAACACATGGGCGTAAAGGGGCGAGAAAGAATGTGGTGAACTTCGCATGATGTAAGGGTTAATCTAAAGTGGTAGTAAAGTGTTTAATTATCAATTAGAGAAATAATAGATGACCATTAAAAACAATCCCTTTTTAATGAGGTTGCCTAATTGCATAAGTGGGTCATGTTACTGATTTCGGTGTTCAGATAATAGTGTTTAATTGTGCGTAAATACACCGCATCGGTGCGTACGGGCAGGTTCCCGTCCGTTCTGACGCGGTAAGACCGTGCATACGCTGTAAGACCGTGCAGAATATGTGTGTTTCCACCGCACACGCAAAGGTTTGGATGTCGTCCGTAAACACGCCCTCTTCTTAAAGAGTGAGTCCGTCCGAATGCGGAGGACCGGTGGGCGTTTTTTCGTACGATGTCCGCACAGCATGGTGTGCGGACCTCTCCGAAATAAAGCGGAAATGTACGCACCGACCAGAATAAGGCCCTCAGTGTTTTTAGATCCAGGAAACTAGTATAAACATGTTACTAAATGTTTAGTAGACAGTTGATGAGGAGTAAATATAATTATAGCTTACTATTGAAATTGTTATTTAAAAGCTTGTTTTACTACTCACAAAATTTACCAACAAGTGATACAATGATAAAATGTTTACAAACTAGTGATAAATGCACATGCACAGATGCTAAACATAGCTCACCAGTGCAAATGCACAAGGGAGCAAACCAATTAGAATAACCCCCATATATTGTAAACTCCACTGGGGCAGGGACTGATGTGAATGTTCAAATATTCTCAGTAAAGCACTGCAGAATATGGGCCTTATACTGGTTCACTCTCAGAGGCAAATTCCTTCTCAAATGGACAAAACCATGTGCACTGCAGTAGGGGTAGATGTTACTTGTGTAGATAGAATTAGATTTAGGTGGGGGTTTTCTTCAAAGTGAGATCTATACTGCAGTATAGAAATAAAGCCGTCAGTATTTTCCCTGCACAGAAACAAAATAACTCACTTAAATCTAATTCTCTACGCACGTTACATCTGCCCCCTGCAGTGCACATGGTTTTGTCCATTCGAGAAGGAATTTGTCTCTGAGAGTAAACCAGAATAAGGCCTTATGTGTGCACTATATAAATAACTGGTAATAAATAAATAAATAATAAATAAAATATGTGGACAAACAGAAGCTAATCCTGTCCATCACCACATACTGTAACTGAACATCAGGAGAAATAATAAACACAATTTATTTAATTTTATATTTTTTTCAAAGGAACTCTATAATAAACTTTTGGCTAGGGGCTCTAGAAAAAAAAATTCTGATACACTAGGGCACCATGATTCGAAAAAGTTTGGGAACCACAGCACTAGTGTGTAAAGTTACTGATGATAGTGTTCTTATATTTTGCATGTAACTATTCACAATATTCCCAAAGAAGTGTAAATATTAAAATGCAAGACAAACTGAAAGACAGGAAATTTTCCTAAGTTAATATGAAAAGCGTGATTAATTTATCAAAGGGCAGATTTCAGTAGGGATTTTTCTTTGCTAAAACTCTTTGATTGTAGACATGTACAATATGCATTACCTGAGGGAACAAAAAAGAAGTAAAAAAAAATTAACCAAACTACAGGTAACATCTAAAGGAACCGTATGAATTTACAGGCTATTAATCTGTAAAGCGTATTTTAAAAAGATGCAACAAAGCAGAAATAATCAGTTAATTCATCTATTTTTTAACTGGTTACTGTTAGTTGTTTACTTCTTTTAAACCTGATTTACAATCGACCAAGTGCATATAATCAATTACTAAAAGACTGTTAGCAATGATTTAGAAACTTGATAATGTGCTAATCGCTGGATAACTGTACCCATGCTAATTTACATACAAAATGAATGTGTTTCCTAATAAATTGCACACAGATGTGCATTTAACATTTAGATTCTTCGGTAACATTTTCCAGGTGCATTTTTTTTAAAGGTTTTATGTTTTTTTTTTTTAATTCTGTGACAATAGCAACATTTCAGATCTGGGTGGCTCAGAATTTAGATGTACATGATGATGATGATTGATGGGGGTTTTAAAAAAGAAATATAAATTGTGAATATCCCAAAAGTGCTGTCAGATTTGGTAGAAAAATTATAGTGTAAAACATTCAGGTTCCTGAGAGAAGAATGCTACCAGCTCTAGTCTTGGACAAGCTGGACAATGATTGTTTAATAGTCCTCTGGCTGAATCTAGCACCCCTTAGTCCTCAATCTTCAGATATGTAAATTGGAGTAGCCTTGGTACTGCATTATTGGTAGTGGATGCACCTACATACCTCAGGCACCTATATGAGAAACAGCCATGGCTCTGTTGATTCCTTTTGGCAATATTTTAAGCTGCGTCAGTGTATTACAAGTACATCACTATTAATCTGGCACCATTGGATCCAGCACTGTGCCAGTTATACATTTTTCTGGATTATCGGTGGTGCTTACACCTCCTGCACCCCCTGCACCAGACTTGCAGCACCTAAACCTCCTGCATCATGAATTTCCCCTCTTGCAGCCTACCCTGCAGCCTAACTCCTCCTGGAATCTGAAATGACCTGGATTAAAAGAGGTGCTGGGCCATCATTTCACAGATAGTCAATGTTGTACTGTAGCTACTGCAGTTGTTCAAATGTTAGTTTGCCAAACACCCCTTATATTATATATGCCTAAGTACCAATATAGTTCATTATAGCAAAACTTTCACTCAGAATACAGATATAAGTATTTTTTTATAGTAAAGACAAATCACAATGACATTCATTCTAAAAAAAAAATCTCTACAGACCTTCATCTTTTGTCTTTATCATTTCCAAGCCTCATAATCTGTATATATTATAATTAACACATGCTGTATGATGGTATCCTAATAGTAATGCTTAAGCAGCTATCAATTATACATTATTAGATAGTTCTATTGTTCATATAGAAAACTAGAATCCTTATTTAACCATACAGACATTTTTCCAGAGTCCATTTTCATTAAATTTACAATATCTCCATTAATTATACATTTAATTCTGGGGCATCATTAAGGCCATCTGGTACTAAAGGTTGCAGTTTGAAGATCCAGGAGGTTTCTGCTAAGGAGTGTGTCATATATCTGTCACCTTCTCTTGCTGTTACTCTCAGCAGCTGATAGCCGCCTGTGTGCCGAACTTCAAGTTGAACAATTGCAGCTGCTCACTTTAGAATATGCTTAGTCAGCATTCTATATTACTGATAGGAATAAACAGAGCCTTGACCCTTTCCTGGGCAAGATACAGTACATGCAGTACCTGCAATGGGTAATACGCAATGCAAAACAGGCCGGGCACAGTTCCCACCCTGCATTAGGCCCATTATGTTTATTTCATAATGAATCACTTGTTTGATGTGTTTGGAGCATGGTATTTGGTGGCCATGGGGTGATATACGGAAATATTACTAGGTGGTGAGAAACCTTGTTATTGACACTTTCATGCAGTACACTGAGCTTGCATAAGTCTGCTCCAGAGGGAGCTTTCTTCATTCTATTTATGTGTACTCCCTAATTTATCCAATATTAGTTTATGCAGTGGAGGTTATCCTTGCATTTTTTAATAATAATAATAATAATAATAATAATAGTTAATAATAATAAGATTCACATAGCATTTTTCTTCCAATAGGACTCAATGTGAGCTATTGCATTGCCTGCAATCATTGATTTGTGCTAAAACGAGACTGCGAATGGCAAAAACACACAGGTTTTACTTAACCTTTATGTTTCTGTGCAAATTTTTTGTGTAGTCTAAAAAATAAAATGGGAAAAAAATGTCCATTTTTGACTCCTAATGTTTCTTTGCAGGTAAATTTATACCCTCCAAAGTGCATTACATTTGCTTTTACGCTCAAAGTACATGCAAAATTAAGCTTAACAGTGGACATTAGTGAAATGCTTGAGAAGATAGATAAGGTTTGAGTCTATATTTCAAGGTATCTCAAGTGGTGGCTTCTTGACCGGTAATGGGAGGAGAGTTTGACAGAGTCAGAACCACAAAACTGATTGTTTGACCCCCAGATGAATTTATGGAGATTTTAGATACTGCTAATATTCCATCATCTACAGATCACAGTTAATGAGTTTGCCGACTATCGAATGCTGGACCGAGTGGTCAGGCAGCACGGAGTGCTCCAGACCACGCAGGCATTTCTCCGTGCAAAAGCGGGGATATGGGCCGGCAGCTGGCATCCAGCTATTTCATATGTCCACCCCCCACACATTCGTCATGGCTGGATTACCATACGTACGCCCAGCGTTTTCGTGAGAAAGCCCATGAAACGCGGGGCGTACGCATATGGTAATGAGCAAAATCAGCCCTTCATGCCCCTCTCCACCCACTGCTCGGATGGTTCCGTAGATCATTGTCTGCACAGATCTCACGCCATGTTCGGCCGTGTGAGGTGTTCGCACATGTGCAGATACGCCACTGCACATGTGTAAACACCAATCATCGGCCGACCATCTGCATTCAGAGCCATCCAACTCAATCAGAGTAATGGCCGTAGTAACTTAGTAGTTGCTGCTATCACCCCCACCGGCAATCAGTTCCAGAATTGTACTGCTCTAATGGTGAAGAATCCTATCCTTAATTCAGTAAGGAATTTCTTTTCGCACCTCAGTACATGCCCACGTGTCCTAAGTATAGGCCTGTTAGTGAACAAATCATCTCCCAGTTTTATGATTCCCAATCCTGTATTTGAACATACTAATCATATCACCTCTGTGTCTCCAGTGAAAACATATTCAGCCTGGTTATTCTATCTTTGTATTGTAGTGATTCAAGACCTTTTACTAGCTTAGTCGCCCTTCTCTGTACCTGTTCCGATTCATTTATGTCCTTTTTAAGGTGTGGTGCCCAGAACTGAACACAATATTCCATGTGTGGACTCACCAATGCCTTGTAAAGAGGCACTATCTTATTGGTATCCCTTGAATCCATACCCCTTTTAATGCATGCCAGTGTCCGGTTTGCTTTTGTTGCACTTGAGCAGTGTTCACTATTACCCACTTTTTCATCTATGATGACCCCCCAAGTCCTTCTTTACAGCAGAAATTCGTTGTGTGAGCATCGGCATAATAAATGCTGTGGCTAAACCTACAGCTCCCCACTGGTCTCTTCAGATTCCATGTGAATGACATGAAATGTTCAAAAACAGCCTCCCAAAACATATATGCCGCTGGTGCATTAAAGGGGCCCGCAGCCCCAAATATATTGTTATATTTGAAGTAATGCATGTGTATATATATATATATATATATATATATATATATATACTGTTGCACAAGGTCCGGCACTCCCTGTATAGCCAATACACTTTGCCCAGGTGCCCATCAATGGGGGAAAGAAATCTCGCTGCCACATACACCATCCTTTTGTATGTTGTATATAATGCCTTAGGATTCTCTATTTTCAAGAATCCTTTTTTAGAAACAACGTTGCAACAACATAAAATGCTTTTATCAAAACAGTCTGCCAGATAACCGTTATCAGAATATCTTATCTGGAGGGAGTATATTCCCTTGGTCCAAATCTGAGCCCAACCCTTACTCTTCATCAAATGACTTTAGAAGGTTCTCCCTTGATTGTGCATAGATTTCAGACAATAAGTAAAACATAATAATGGTAGATATAAACTTATAAACAGTAAACTTCTGGAACTCATTGCCGGTGGGGGTGGTTACAGCAACTACTGTTAATGAATTTAAATCAAAACTGGATACATTTTTGGCCACAGCGGTGGAAAGAAGCAGCTGTGTAGGGAAGCAGTAACACTATAACAAGAGGTAGGCAAATACCGCTGTGCTCCAATACTCCAAGAGCAGCTGCCATCACCAAAGGAGAGGCTGTGATCTCTACTTTACTATGGTTGGCCAGAACAATGGTGGACGTCAGCTTCTATACAGTATTTTAGTGACTGACATCAACTGAATATACCTAAACTCTTTATATGAATAGTTTCAACAAGTGCCCCTAATAGAAATACTTTGCTTCATTCCTGTTTGAGGTCCTCACCACTGACAGACAGGAGAGTCAGGATAAAACAGTGCTGCTGTCCTAGGTCCTGAAACTGAGAAGCCCATACAGGTGGGTAAGTAACTGCACTCATCCAATTTACTCCCAAAAAGGAAGAATAGTAAACATTTAAACTTAATGCTCCAACAAAGTTTATTCTAATATTCCACAGTATTGAAGCCAAACATTTATCAGGAAAGAGAGCGTTCCTACTCCATTGCTAAAATAGATATACATGTAGTCTATTGCCATTAAATTCTGAATAAATAAATTGGGATTTAAACTCATAATAGATAACTACAGTATAATAAGGAGTATTTACAGGACTTCCCCAACTCGAGTAAAGCTGTTATAAAAAATAGAGACAGTCTCTACAAGGTCAGTTATAACCCCAAGATAACTATAACTAATAGAAAAACCCTTTTCCCGATCACTTAGTGTGAATCCCTAATCTTTTATTTTTTTCTGTAAAGCTGTTATACCAAGGATCACGGAGAGTATATATTGACATTAGTAATATTCAGTATATTCACATCAGTAATGATAACCATGATGCTCAATTAATTGATGAAGATGATAGCTGTTAGACTAAAACAAATTAGTAATAGCTTGGTCTGACAAACAAAATGTTTTTACTGCACACCATATTTTTAAACATAATGAGAGGTGCTACAAAGTTAAGGCTTCTAATACCATACAGGAAAAAAAGAACAATACCGGATGCACACTCTAGGTGCTATGAACACTGATAGTAAACAGAATTTTGATAAACTCTTACAATTAACATGGAGTATAATTGAAGTTCTAAGCACACATTTACGCAAATATGTGGGCCCATCCACCACGTCCAGGTGAACATCATTAGATGGGTCCCTAACATTCTAATATTAACACATTATATAAATTGATATAGGTCTTACCTTCAAATAGAGCCTATATTAACATGTAGTCAGCAATGTAGGAACCTGTGTTAATTTAAACACCTGAGGGTAGATGGGAGGGGTGCCAGTGCCAGAATGAAGGAGCCTTACCTTCAAGTGTACAATATATACACAAATATATTTACCACATTTTTACCTTAGTACATCCTGCCCCTTGTATGAAAAATGTGGTCAAGCCACATGTGGTAGACAAATTTTTGCATTAGTTCATCCTACCCTAAACAGAAACCACAGGATTCTCCATGGGTATCTTGCTTTCTGGAAAGAGAAACAGAATTTCTAGAATAACAATGAGTACTAGAAAAAAAATCTAAAGTAAAGTTATCTAACTCAAACCATTTAATTTCTATAATTTTCTTTTTGGTGTCTCTTGTTTTAGTGACATTATTATGATATTGTTAATACACAGAATATACAAGGTATCTGCAAGTGGATGGACAAATTAGAATTTTTCTGAATATAATAAGTTGTCAGTTCATCACAGTCACCCAGAGGCAAGTTGTATTTTTGTGCCCAAGTCCCCTTAAAAAAGGTGTGATAATGGCAGGTGGATTCAGGCCAGGGTCACAAGATTCAGCTGTCTGCAGCAGGCAGAATCAGAATTCATTAGTGAGTCCCATCTCATAGTCCATCAGCAGGTTCAACATCACTTTCTACAATGCAGGCTGAGCTGTCCTGTTCCCTGTTTCAGGTGTTAGCAGGGCTCCTGGGACAAAGCTGACTAACTATAGAACAGCAGCGGGTGTGCTGCAGAGCTCCATTGGAAGAGTAGTGGTCACCCTTGGATCCCAATGTGAACCACACAGGTGCCATTGTACATGCAGGTGCCCCTTCAGGGCTTGGAGCCTGGATGCCGGTGGTTCCATAGTTGCTACCCGGTTTCCACCTATTTTAACTAATGGGCCAATTTGTTATTACAGGTCTAAATAGTATTGAGCAAACTCAAGATGTGACAATTTATAGAGTTTTCCTGCGAGAACAAACATCACCTGCAAAAAGAAATCATAGTGGATCCTTCAGCTGCCTCCATCTATACTGAGTGCCCTGATCTCAAGTCACACATACACAGCTGGCACTGTGGAAGTAATACTGCTACTTTGGCAGCAGTGTTGCTGATCACGGGGATAGCTGCTTATTATAAAATTGTACTTGTGACAGGAAAAACAGTGAATTGATGCAGTAATAAAGTAGTCACTGCAGAGGTGTATCTCCCAGAGGCAATGGAGTCACTTGTCTCTGGGCTCCAAACCCTGTAGTGGCACCTGCATGTACAGCAGCACCTGTGTGGTTCAAAGCAAGATCAAGGTGTCACTGCTGCTCTTCCAACAGAGCTATGCAGCGTACCCGCAGCAGCTGCGCATTTAATTGGCTCTATCTGCAATCGGGATCAGGACAGCTCTGGGTGACTGGGATGAAGTTATGCCTCTAGGTGGAAAGTAGCATTTCTGCATGTGTAACAGGCCCATATCAGATATTGTATAGGCCCCAGAGGTGGAACTACCATTGGTGCAGCAGGTGCAGAGCAATGGGGCTCCTGGGGACCAAGAGGCCCATTGCTGCCCCTTTCACCTTCTTCCTGGCACCTACTGTTTTTTTCTATCACATTTTGCCTTACCCTACCTCACCCTCTGTCTCTCCCTATCACTCGATGCCATGTTGCATATTGTTATTTTTGGTTAGAATAGAGGAGAGGCATCCAAATTATACTTTTGCACCTGGGCTCACCACCCACACGTTCCGCCACCGTGCTCCACAGTGTGATGCTGTGACTGAATGTGCAGCTTATTATATGGAGGGCAGGTTTAACATACCAGACTTTGATAATATGATTCCATTAAAGTTGTTGTAATAAGAGTTGATGAGCTAGATTTAAAACTGTTTGATTACCTAATTATTTCATTGTAATTTAGCATGATAATTCTTCTGAAATGCATTTTAATGACCAGATTTTATTAATACATTATGCAGAAGTTGTTTATCAGTTCAAACAGTACATATAATTTTATGCTTTAACACATGTTCTATAATTGGACAATAATAGAAAATGCCCCCCACCCCTTCCCATTTGCCAAAGCAGAATAAAATGGAAAGAACAGTTCTTAAAATAAACTGTGTGATGCCATAATTAGACACAGTGCTGACATTCTGAAAAGAAAAGTGAGGCTTTGCACAACTGAAAACAAAGAACCATACAACACCAATTGGCTTTTTGTTCGCTTTTTTGATAATACAGCATAGAACAATTATTCAGAAGAATAGGGAAGACAGAACTCTAATTTAGTTTTATCTTAAACCAGACCTCCTTGCCCATTTAGCAATTGATTTTAGACACATACATTTGTGGTATCATGCCACTGTGGCCATTCTAATTATTTCCTTATTTTAGGCCACTGTACAAACAAAAACTTGCATTCCAAATGAAATATATTCAGCCTTATTTTGACATAATTAATATCGCATTTTAAACATCTTATATTTTATGTATCTATGTGATGAGCATATGACTCACTACTGTTAAAGCAGTTTTCAAAGTGCCGAATTATTTATTTTGTGACTGATGAGTAACTGGTTATATTTTTCTTTATAAACATTTAAATAAAATTAAAAAAGCATAAGGAATTTCCAATGCACTTATAGTTACAATTCTAATTACAACTCTGTGCAGATATATAGGCCCTGATTCTGGTACATACGGTCCCCCATGTGTTTGCACGGGGACCAATGTTTTTCTACTGCGCATGCGCATAATGCTTATGTGCCTGTTTGAATGGGCTCGGCAACTTGCATAATCGCTGAGCCATTTGCATGGAGCATTGCAGCCCAGGGGCTTGCGGTGGGCAGGACAGGTGCCACCCATGGGTACTCCCAGTGTTTCATGGGCGTCCCCGTGAAAATTCTGGGGTGTTCCAATGGGAATGCGGGCATGATGTGGGGTGCAAGGGGGTGGGTCACATGACGTCAGCCACCCGCCCTGTCTTTGGCCGGAAGCCCGCAAATATAAGTCAGTCTCCACTGACTTATATTTACGAGCCCTGAAGAAATCATTCAATGGTCGGCGACCATTGAATGATTTCTCTGGCTGCAGGCACATGCAAGGGGATGTGTCTTTGTAACATGTGCCCTCGCATGGTTGTTAGGGGATACGACCGCACCCGGGGGGTGGCGATTTGTCAGGGCAGCATTACAAGGACTCAGTAAGCTGTGAGAGTCGCAGCTTACTGAGTCAACCAGAATTATCCCCTTAGTTTACATGAACATGGGTAGAAGAGCAATTTATTAGTACATTTACAGTATATCTATGGGTGGTGTGCAATTACAAGAGAAAATCATGGGAAACAAAAAAACATTAGTTTTAGCCCAATGTTTCTCTGATCATTTTTTGGTGGTTATCCTATTAGTTCATCTGAAATATAATTTCACGAAAACACACAGGTTCAGTGAAACCTTTATGTTTTCATGAGAAAGAGCCCTGCTTTCGCTATAAAATGGGGCTGTTAATGGGATCTATTTCACCTAATGATACCACTTTCACATTGCAAAAACCTGCTTTCAACCCGATTTTCTAAACGTGTCTTAAAACTGGTCAAAAGCCAGTTAAACCCCTTTCATATTGCATGATGTAAAGGTATATTGCAGTTTAAATACCGTTTTGTACCTTTCAGATTCAACCCGTTTCACCCATAGAAAGCCATACAATGTCATTTTAAATGTTTTTTTTTCTGCTTGTGGGCGGGGATCAAGTGTGGTTATCATGTATAGCAAATACCGTTTCTGAGCTGTTCACACTGCAGGTGAAACGGCTCCGAACCGTGTAGGATCCTCCTTTTAACACGTGTCAAAATGCCGGTTTTCTGTAACCGGTAAATTGACAATGTAGCTTTCACATTGCAGCTGGAAACGTTTTAAAGCACAAAAAAACGGCAATATACCGTGTTACAGCTGCAATGTGAAAGGGGTATAAATGGCATAATGTGTTGGTTTATTATTTATAAATGAATAGTCCCCTGGCAAGGTAATTATCAGTGATTGCGGATCATTGCTACCCCAGTAAGTCTGCCAATATTTTCATTAAGATAAATATCAAGGTGTACATTACATCTATTTGGGTAACATTTGTTGTCCATAAATCGCAAAATTATCTTTTCATCCTTTTCATTTAATCATTTTTTTATTACTATTGATAATAGATTTTACTTTACTTTAGGGGAGGACATTATGGGAAGCGTAATTTCAGCATAATATTCTTTACCATAGGCAAAAGGCCAATACTATCAAATTCTATTTACTGCACTTACATTTTTTAAGCTACCAGTCCTAAATTTCTGCTTTAATCACTGTTAAAGCTCTGAATCCCCCCAAAAATATAGCCACCACTTATACCTACGTCACAACTGTCCAGATTTTGATGGCGCTATATCATGTTTATTTTGGGACTACCACTGTCACTCGCTGCTCTGCTTAACAGCATGTATTTATGGAGTCAAAGGGACTTGGGGCATGCCAGTAGCTCACAGAAAGCTGGCCATGCATCCATAGTGATGACAACAGGAGATGTGGCTTCATGGGAACATCACCCAATGAAGCACTGCCACCTTTTGGTGATGCCATGCCCCCTTATCAGAGAGGGGATTCACAACTGCAGTGGAGCGAATGTTTTGCCCATTTGCAAATAAACGGCCTGGTTGGTTTGCAAAAACAAACTCCTTTTTTAATGGAAAAAAACATGGCCACTGTTAAAGTCGAGTTGCACACACGCCATTTTAGGATAGTATGGCCGCCATTTTGGTTCGCAGAGTTGCGCAAATAAAGTATACATACCCAAGTCTGTGTGACAAAGTGGACCAGAAGCGCAGCCATACTATTACACATAAAATATAGTTAATTAAAGGATTAGTGCACTACACATAGTTTAATTAGAAATACACGATTGTTTCTGTACATGTTTGGTATCATTATGTTCAGTGTCCCATACGCAGCATTCCGGTCGCAGCCAAATATTCGCAAGTCCCATGGTCTGATAATTACGGACAAAATACCTATTATATGTATTTTTATCATGTGTCCTGTGTGAGGCAAAGGAATGCAGTTGTAACTAGTTTGTGTTGCTGTTTACGACCCCCGACGACATGCCAGCAAACAAAAGGACACCAAAGTACCCTTCCCCCCCCTGCACGTCTCCAAGCCAGATGTAATACCTTGCCCAGTCACTGAGGACTGGACATTCGAACCCTGACCAATAGGAATGGCCTTTGTCCTCCCCCTTCTGACCCTATAAGATAGCCATCCCTGAGCTGGTTCTTTCTTTTATTTTTGGAACTGCTGATGAATCCCTTCACCATTAACCCGGGCTATAGTTCAATCTGAATATAGCAAGCTCCGACCGGACTGCGCTGCGCTATTTCCCTGACGGTAACATTTGTATTCCCGTTTTATGTAATGTGGCTGATTATGATTGTATCTGTTTCTGCATCTTTGTAAGTGTTTTAAAGTACTTATTATTGTTAGAAAAGTGTATCACGTGTTACCCTGTATATTCTTATTTCTGTAATCCCCTTTTGTCCATTAGGGACTAAATACACTGTTTACGGAGAATCTATCTCCTCACCTTTATACCGTGGTCTCGTCTATTATTCGCATCTAGCGATAAGGTGTATTATGGACATTGTCCTTAAAAGTGTATTCGCAGATTAGAGACAAAGTACTGCGAAGGGATCTCCTATTAATGCATTGGTTCTTCAGTGTATAATACACGATAAAGGTACGCTACGCTGCACTACGTTTTGTTCGCATGTAGCTAGGAATAAAGGGTACCCAGGTTACGGACATAGTACTTAACCTACGCTTTTCACTTATTGTTCTTTGATCATATAAATATCGGCTTTGATACCCTTATTCTGATTGAGTCGGATGGCTCCGAGTGCGGACGGACAACCGATGGTTGGTGTTTGTGCATGTGCAGAGGCGTATCTCCGCATGTGCAAATGCCTCACATGTACGAACATGGCGTGAGGTCCGTGCAGAAAATGATCATATGGAACTATCCTAGCAGAGGGTGGAGAGGGGCGTGAAGGGCTGTTTGAGCTCATTACCATATGCATACGCCCTGCGTTTCATGGTAGTTACCATGAAAATGCTGGGCGTCCGTATGGTAATGTAGCCATGACGCATGTGTGGGGGGTGGATAGAAGACATAGCTGGATGTCAGATGCCCACCCATATCCCTGCTTTCATACGGAGAAATGTCCGAGTGGTCTGGAGCACTCGGTGCTGTCTGACCACTCGGTCCATCATTCGATGGTCGGTGACCATTGAAGGATGGGGGATGTTCCCACAGATGGAGGAGGTGTTCACAGCAAACATCCACTCGCGCTTCGTTCGGTCGACGTTTTGCCGCATTCGGACGGTGTGAGCGATCTGTATGGCTAAGAACACTCGGTTCCTGTCTGAAATATGCATCTGTCCGATTCAAGTAGAAAAAGGGCCCATGTGCACTGCAGGTGGGGCACATGTAACGTGCAGAGAGAGTTCATTGTTGCTGGAGTATGTTCAAATTAATATCTATATTGCAGTGTAAGAGTAAAGGCAGCCAGTATTTACTCTTCACAGAAACAAAATAACTCACCCAAATGTAACTCTCACTGCACTTGTTACATCTGCCCCACCTGCAGTGCACATGGTTTTGTCCATTAAAAAAAGAGTTTGGTTTTGCAAACTAACCAGAATCACGCCAAAATTTACCCTGCAATTAGGTCTGAACTAGGCCCAGAGTCCGATATTGGCAAATATGCGGGATGACTGCTGAACCAGACATTTCTTCCTCTATTATATTACATTTTCTTGTTAAAACGCTGAATAATTTGCAAAACTGTTTGCTGGCGATACACAAGCATCCTTTTCATACATGGCAAGCTATTTGTAAATGTTTCAACTTGTCATTTTTAAATAAACAAGCTTCTATCTATCTATCTCTCTCTATATATATATATATATATATATATATATATATATATATATATATATATATATATATATATATATATATATGTTATCATAGTGTTATGTTTATTTCTGGATTCGGTATGAAATACTGACGGTCAAAATACTGACAGCTATTGACTGACGGTCAAAATACTGACAAGGTCAAAATACCGACATTTAAAATCCCGACAAGGTCAAAATACCAACATATAGAATGTAGACAGGTGAAAAGGTCAACATGACTTTCGGTCGACAAGTCGCAAAGTCGACATGGGTTTTTCACAGTTTTTTTACCCGAATGTCGACACAGTTGGAAGTCAACCGCAGCCACTCGCAATGCTTCTGGCACACTATTTTATTCTCCCACCACTCCCTAGTGAATGGTAGATCATGAAATACTGCCTATCGGCACATGTCGGGTCAAACAACTGTGAAAAAACCCATGTCGACCTCGCGACCTGTCATGTTGACTTTTTCACCAGTCTACATTCTATATGTCGGTATTTTGACCTTGTTTTGACCTTGTTGGGATTTTAAATGTCGGTATTTTGACCTTGTCGGGATTTTATATGTCAGGATTTTGACCTTGTCGAGATTCTGACCGTCGGGATTTTGACCGTCTGGATTTTGACTGCATCCCTTATTTCTATGTAAATTCTGTATGTAAATTTTGCATTAGACAGGTGTCATAGTACAATCCATAAAGTTACAGTAGTGTTAATTATTTTTAGATGAGAGAGAAGATTTTGAAAAAAAATAACTGCAAATGATGACTTGTATTAAATGTATCCCAATTTCAGAATCAAACCATCTCTATGTGGGTACTATTTCCTTACATTTTAAAATCCACAAAAAAAATCTCAAACACGTTTAGCTTGTCCTCTGTTTTAAAGTCATTCACAGATTCAGGAACAAATCCTTAAAAATGCATGGACATGCCTGCAGTAAACCTGTCACCGGAGATTTGACACTTAAGCCTGCACTGTGCTCTCTCCGGGGATTTCGTCCTCCAACATCACAGCTCTCTATGGAGCAAGGCAGGGGAGCTGTGACACTTTCTCAGTCTCTTGGTAGAAAACGGTAACAATATACAGTATATATATATATATATATATATATATATATATATATATATATATATATATATATATATATATATATAGTATTTTTTTTTGTTTCCCAGAGATGTGCTTTTTTTTCTAACTTTTGGCCAATAAGAAACAGCCACCAAACACAGTTTATTGATTATTATGTTTTTATTCTTAAATGTTTTCTACAAATACTTCCATGAGGTCTTAATGACCAATCGATACTGAAAGGTAGGAACACATAAAAGGTGAAAAACACTCATCTTTCAATAAGAACCACTATTATTTGTGTGTTTCAGCACTTGCAAGACATTGTTAACAGGGTGTTCACAGGGGAATTGCAGTGTTCTCTACTCCAGCTTTATTAGAGGATTAAGAGATTTTTTTTTATCTCTCCTATCTTGGAAAGAGGTACATTTATAGATATTAAATGCTCTCTCACAGATTCTTCAGCAGTTATTTGTCAAGTGTGATACACTGCCAACTGCATCTTTCAGAAAAGTTTTTAGTTCACATCTCATTACCTTGTGTGTCACTCAGGTTCTCTGCTGTTTTAGCCCTTTCTTCCTCTGATCGTGTTATTATCTCCACTTTTAGGGCTGATGTGTGAGCCCCAGCACCACAGGGCACTTGATATTTTGTGCTCACTGTCTGCTTTCTTGTCTCAAAACTCGTTGGAAAACCAATGTCCCTGCCTTGGATTGGGAAGTAACAGCATGAATAACTACAAAGCTTTTTTTAAGTTATATTGTCTAAAAAGGTATAGATGTACCAACATGTCCATTAATTAACAATTGTGTTTAAATGTTTACTTAAAGGATAATTTGTTCAATCCATGTCTGCGAACAGGTGTTGACAACTTGTGGATGATGCTATACTGTTCTTTGTCATTTTTTTTATATTTCATATTATAAAATAATAAATAAAGAATGAAAAAAAAAACAATTGTGTTACATTATACAAACGTAATGATCAAAAATAAGACGTACAATATATTAGCCTATATTACTGTTATCTTATGTCTGAAACATGATAATAGACACTACTACTACAATGACAACTACCACAAATACTATTACTACTGGTAATAACTTTCACTACTACTGTTAATTAATAGAAATATGAATAGAAAGTAAAATAATATTTCAACTTACTTATTTTACAATCATATATGAATTGTAACTGTTTCCTAAAATATGACCATGGCAAATATATTTTTAAAACATTATCAGTCATTCAATCCATCATGAGCTTATTTGAATTCGCAAATCAGTTGTGTACTAGTGTTTATTTATTGTAGCAAATAAATCTACAGTATAAATGAGCAGAGAAAAAAATCAGAAGCTAAATATGTGGTCAGCAGAAATGTATTAGAGTCAGGGCAGCCTTCGGGGGGGGGGGGGGGGGGCACTCCAGTCCTAGGGCCTGACAGAAAGGGGGCCCAGAACTGGGGGTCATAAAGTGTAACTTGCCATAAACAAAGTTCACATTTCCCTGGAAGCAATGTAGAATGTGAGTAGTGCTGCAGACACAGGTCTCACCAGGCATTCCAGGTGTCCAATAAAGGGGAAGGGGGCTCTGCCTATTTATTATTCCTTGCAGATATTTAAACACTTTGATTTAGGGCCTAATTCAGACTTGATAGCAGTACAAATTTGTTCTCAAAATGTGTAAAACCATGTGCACTGCCAGTGGGGCAAATGTAACCTGTGCTGAGAGAGTTAGATTTGTGTGGGGTGTGATGAAACTGAAATCTAAATTGAATTGTACGAATAAAGCGGCCAGTATTTACCCTGCACATATAACAAATAACTCACCTAAATCTAACTCTCTCGGCACATGTTACCTCTTCCCCACATGCAATTCACATGGTTTTGCTCATTTTAAGAACAAATTTGTCCTGTGATCAGATTTCTATTAGACCCTCAATGGCATGTGCAAATTCACTGCCCTGCGAATAGGTCTAAATGGGGCGCTTAGAGGCTAGTTCTTTTTTTAAATGAAATACATTATGGATGATGATAATGTTGAGAAGATTGCATTAAGAATAGACTTTTATTGGCAAGCTGCTCAATCAGAGGTAATGTCATTCAGGTGCCAACAGGGAGGGGTAAATCTGGTTAGGAAAAAAAACAGTTTGTATCCCAATTGCACACTGAATGAGAAATATTGCATTAAGAATAGATCAAATCCTTGGTGGTGTGTAAGAACATTGTGGTAGTGGGAATAGTACTGCATTCTTAAAAGAATATGTTGGCAATGGGCAGTATAATCACTCATATTTCAATCTACAGTAAGCTTTCATGTAGCATTTACAGTATTTAGTACATTCTATAAAAAATTATAGATATAAGCTTATTGGTTGCCATGGGTAACCCCTCCTCTAGTCCACTTCTCCAATATTGCCATTATTGTGTTTGATTCAATAATCACATACATCACAATTAAAATAATGATTTGACAGTGTCTAGAAAGTCAATAGGTTGGCAGCATGAGGCCAACGTGCATTAGGTTGACAGGGTCAAAAGGTCACTAGGAAAAACATTGACAGCCCTTAAGGTTCATAACAGTGGTTTGGGGGGTTTTAAAATCTTTTTCAACTTTTGCTTGATTTACTATACACATGAATGTTTATTGAGAATAGTAACCACTTTGCCCAAAGTGTGGTAAAACATTTGGTCACATACTGTATTATGAAGCAAATAAAAAGATACCACAAAAAATTTAAAAAATTGAGTACACTTTTTTGTGTCAACCATGTCCATCTTAACCTTTGACCCTGTTAACATTTTCTAACTTTCAACCTATTCTACTGTCTACCTTTTCCATGTAAATTTTTTTACCCTGTCAATCTTTTGACCCCTAATGCATTTCAAGCATATGGGGTCGACCTATTTATTGTCTAATTACTGTAGATCTTCTATACCACCGACTAGTAAAAAAATCTTAATCTGCTCTTGGATAGGATCAAGTGTAGTATCTAAAATTAAAGAGTTTCTCTTTCATTCCCAAGCCCTCTAGCGATTCACTATTATTCTATTATAGTTGGCTCTATAATAGATCTGTAAGAAGTTTTCACTAATACTTTTTGTCTCTTGAGGTAAGTATAGTATGTAAAATAAAAGAGAATCCCCTTTCTCTTGTTTCAAACCCTCTAGTGATTCCTTGTTCTTCTTGTGGCATTAGTGGCTCTATTATTATGTTTAAATAATTTCATTTTAAATCAGGCGAAGGGAATGAAAACATTTATCTACTAAGAAAACATACTTCTCAAAATTGCTTGTTTTTTTCCAATGTAGAATCCTAACAGTGTCAAACTGTTATCATATATCATTCTGACAGTGACCACACCAGTAGTCATCACATTTACCCAGATAGTAAAAACAAATATAGGGTGGGATGTACTAAAGGAAAAATGCAATAAAACATCAGTTTTTGGGGGTTTTACCACATTTTAAAATGTAATAATGCCCAGCCGCCGTGTTTTCGCCAAATAAGGTATCACCATCCAAGGATGGCGATAATCTATAGAAGCCTATGGCTTCCCAAAGGTAAGCAATATGAACAAGAAGAACAGGAAGAGAATAGCGCTGGATTACACTGAAGGATAATAATTCCAACTATACGTCTAGAAATGGGGTAAAAATGTAATTCCTGGGGGTAATGGAGGTTGCGCTGCTGAGACAGATATGAATCTATATGCATGTCCAGCTTTGACTGTCCATTACCCCCCCCCCCAGGAATTTAATTTCATTGCATATAGAATCTCTATCAAGTTTAACATCAAGTTCAATAACATTGATGATCAATCGTTTGCCTACTGTTTATGAACATTTGTCAAGAAGTGTTAGCCCAAACAATTATGGGAAAGTTAAGTTTAACCTAATTCATCTGTTTGATTGGATTATGTAATCGAAAAACATGCAATATCTGAATTTGCTGTGAAAGGGGCATTTTGTTTTGTTACAAGGTTTTAAAGTGATGCAATGATTCAAGTTATGACTTTTCTTGGTACCTCTAAATCTCTTTCTGTCAGATTTCTCTAGAGATCAGGCCAAACTGCTCATCTTTAAAATAAATGTCTGAAAGGCAAGAATGCTCACAAAAGAAGGACTCCTGCTGAGACAGGAGGTGGCACACCTGGTTATCAAATATGTCTCATATGAAAAAGCACCGAGGCACATTGTGTCAGTCTAGCATTTAAAAGGTGTAACAATGCATGGTAAATTAAGCCCAATAAAATTGGAATAAGACTTAGCCGGCGCTTGGAATATTCACAGGTTGTCACAGGTTTTTTTTCTCCCATACAGCGGGTAACATGTGAGGATAAGAAATGATATAAAAATGGTGAAGTACGTTTAAAAAAGCTTCATTTAATACATAAAATACATAGCATATGCTAATAAAAACACACTGTTGGCACACAGATGAGTGCTGCCACTTAAAAATCCTTGCAAGCAACAATGAAGAGTAATTACCGGATCCACAGGGAACTAGCTATTCAAGCAGTTCCACAAGCGCATGTGAGAGTCACAATCCAACGTTTTACTGCTGCTGGGCTCATCACCATGTGTTTCTCCCGGTCTCCTCTGGCTCCAAGGTAACTTTGATACAGGTGATCTGTATCAAAGTTACCTTGGAGCCAGAGGAGACCGGGAGAAACACATGGTGATGAGCCCAGAAGCAGTAAAACGTTGGATTGTGACTCTCACATGCGCTTGTGGAACTGCTTGAATAGCTAGTTCCCTGTGGATCCGGTAATTACTCTTCATTGTTGCTTGCAAGGATTTTTAAGTGGCAGCACTCATCTGTGTGCCCACAGTGTGTTTTTATTAGCATATGCTATGTATTTTATGTATTAAATGAAGCTTTTTTAAACGTACTTCACCATTTTTATATCATTTCTTATCCTCACATGTTACCCGCTGTATGGGAGAAAAAAAACCTGTGACAACCTGTGAATATTCCAAGCGCCGGCTAAGTCTTATTCCAATTTTTGTTATTTGGTGATTGGTGATGGTTTAGAGGAAACCTATAAGAATATAGACTGTCTGGCCGCTGGAGGCGCAATTTACTTGTTTACTCATTCATTGTTTACATTAAGCCCAATAAAAGTTTGTATAAAATTATATATATATATATATATATATATATATAGAAATTTTGATAGAAGAAATCAAACGCGGCACTCTGGGAATTTTAAATATAAAACGTGTATTGTAGCAAAAATAGCTTCCAACGTTTCGGGGTCTGTATCACCCCTTTGTCAAGGAATATTGTGCAATAAAAACATAAATCAATGTGCTTACCTTTATCACATAAGTGAGAGGGTGAGCATGTCACGTCTGCGGGCGTGCTGGGATCAAACAGGAAGGAGAACAGCGGTGATAGGCGGCGGATATCCTGCCTATGACACGCAGAGTGGAGCGCAAGCGGTGGGTTGCTATGGAGATCATACTGAGCAAGCCGCTGACGCGCTTCCACTGATGAGATCCCAGGTTTACCCTGGCGTGACTGGATCACCCTATAATATACAAAATAGTATGAAACGTGCATTTACATATGAGATTAACGCCAAACAGTGAAAAATAAGATGCACCCAACAACATGGTGCAAAATAAGTGTATAAACATATATATGCAAACATAGGTGTTAATTATTCAAGAAATACACATAACGGTACAAGTGGGGAAAGGACAATTAGGCGGCATCAGTCAGTTATACTATGAACAATATTAAATAGAAAAGTACATGTACTGAGAACACTCAGTTTAAATGTAGTAAGTGTAGTTTATAGGTCAACATGATTCGTGTCGTCACTATTTTAAAGAAATAGTTGTTCAGCTATAACGGAGTGTGTCATTGTAGATGATCTCATACCATGGGTTTGTTTTCATACGCAGTATGAGTCCAAACAGAAATTTTATACGGAGGACAGCTCGATGTACTAGGGGGGGACAAGTCAGAGATAAGCTGCGATGTACGATTTCGTGTGACGCCCTCTTCTGTCAGTGCCTATTAGTCAATCAAGTTATATATGTCCAAAATTAAATTGAAAACGGGGGACAAATCAATATAATGAAGGGTGCAGAATAGTAAGGGAAGTAGGAGAAGAAAGACAGCACACTTTGTGGGCTTTAACCCGCAAATTGGACTCCGACTTATTGTCTGGGACATAATAAATTCCCAAGACATGTACAATATGTCGTGTTAACAATGGTATATCATAAAAGATTATGGAGTCTGTGGTCAGAGTCTCATGTGATTATCATGATCAGTGACCCGTACTATCTCTACAAAATGTTCAATTTATAATGTATAGGTCCGAACAAAAATATCCAAAATGGGACAAAGAAAAAGAATGAAGGGGAGCAGAATAGTAAGATAAGCCAGAGATGAAAGAAAGCACACTGTGTCGTCTCTGAATAGCCACCTCAAGTGGATATTAGTCCATTAAGGGAAAAACCAAGGAAAATGTAGGGAGAAATTAACTAATCGGAAAAGGGTGCAGGGACAGCAAGTAAAGCGGAGATGAAGAAAAAGCACACTATGAAGGACAATCATAGTCCTAAATTGGTTAACAAACAGCATTGTGTCAACACCTACTCTGTCGACATTAAGTAGTAATTTTAGTGTCGTCTCTGAAAGGGATAACAAAAAATATCTAATAGGGACAACACAATACATAATCGGAATGGGAAAAGTGATAGTGAGATAAGTAGAGAGAAGAAAAAGCACACAATAAGCTTCAAGGAATTGAAGTAGTCCTATGGTCATAAATTGATTGATGGACAGAAGTGTATCAACACCTACTCTGTCGACATTCAATAGCACATTTAAGTGTAGTCTTTGAAAGGAATAACAGAAAATATCTAACAGGGACAACAAAATACATAATCGGAATGGGAAAAGTGATAGTAAGATAAGCGGAGAGAAGAAAAAGCACACAATAAGCTTCAAGGAAGTAAGGTGATATGAGTTCATCCTATGGTCATAGAAGCAATTCAACAATAGAGGAAACTCAAATGGCAGTTATCATTCTGGAAGTAATCACAGGAAGATTGCATAACTGAATTTGTCATTGAGTCCGTTCGGTTTCACGCTGTTCAGTTTATGTATCCACATAGCCTCTTTTTTCAATAGGAGTCCATCTCTGTTACCACGACGCAATGTTTCAGGGATGTGGTCCACAATCATATGTTTCATATCACTTAACGTGTGCCCCATCTGGGCAAAGTGTTTGGCAACGGGCTGTTCATTTTCTTTGCCAATCAGGGCTTTATTAATTGAAGACCTGTGGAGAGCCATTCTAGTGCGTAACGTTCTGATGGTTTTTCCAACATACAAGAGCTTGCACGGGCATTGGATGACATAAATTAAATGCGTAGTGGTGCACGTAACAACATGCTTGATGGGAAACGATCTTCCATCTGTTGGATGATGGAACTTGGGTCCAGTCATCATGTGCTGACAGGTGGTGCAATGTAGACATTTGTAACATCCACTTGGTCGCTGTAGGAAGCCAGTTTCAGAGGTTGCAATACTCTTGGAGAAACCAGTGATGTCTCGATGGACAATTTTATCGCTAATGTTGGTGCCCCTTGTGTGACATATAAGAGGTGTCTTGTCACGCAAACTAGTAAGGCTGGTGTCACTTTTTATAATAGGCCACAGTGCCCTGGACGCCCTTGGGAGAACATATGAAGTGGTGTTATATCTTGTAACGAATGGTAATGCATTATCCCGTTTGGTTTTGTTAGAATTGGTTGCCAATAAGGATTTTCTGGACATCTTCAGTATCTCCTGTTTCTGGATTTGTAGGGTATCGCTTCTATAGCCTCTTGCCTCAAATTTGGTTATCATGTCATCTAGTACTGTGGGTAGTTCTTCGGTACTACTAACGATCCTTGCAGCTCTCATCATTTGGGACCTTGGCAGAGCTTTTTTTTTTTTTTTTTTTTTTTTTTAAAGAGTTGGGATGGAAGCTGTCGCCTCTGAGTACGTTGTTCTTATCAGTTGGTTTCGTGAACAAACTTGTACTGATGCACCCTTCAGCAATGCTGACTTGAACGTCCAAGTAGTTAATCGTACTTAATGATGATTGATGAGTGAACTTAATTGGGGAGTCCATTTTGTTGATGTTCTCCATCAATAAGTCAAATTCATCTACACTACCCCCCCTCCGCTTATCTTACTATCACTTTTCCCATTCCGATTATGTATTTTGTTGTCCCTGTTAGATATTTTCTGTTATTCCTTTCAAAGACTACACTTAAATGTGCTATTGAATGTCGACAGAGTAGGTGTTGATACACTTCTGTCCATCAATCAATTCATGACCATAGGACTACTTCAATTCCTTGAAGCTTATTGTGTGCTTTTTCTTCTCTCTACTTATCTCACTATCACTTTTCCCATTCCGATTATGTATTGTGTTGTCCCTATTAGATATTTTTTGTTATCCCTTTCAGAGACGACACTAAAATTACTACTTAATGTCGACAGAGTAGGTGTTGACACAATGCTGTTTGTTAACCAATTTAGGACTATGATTGTCCTTCATAGTGTGCTTTTTCTTCATCTCCGCTTTACTTGCTGTCCCTGCACCCTTTTCCGATTAGTTAATTTCTCCCTACATTTTCCTTGGTTTTTCCCTTAATGGACTAATATCCACTTGAGGTGGCTATTCAGAGACGACACAGTGTGCTTTCTTTCATCTCTGGCTTATCTTACTATTCTGCTCCCCTTCATTCTTTTTCTTTGTCCCATTTTGGATATTTTTGTTCGGACCTATACATTATAAATTGAACATTTTGTAGAGATAGTACGGGTCACTGATCATGATAATCACATGAGACTCTGACCACAGACTCCATAATCTTTTATGATATACCATTGTTAACACGACATATTGTACATGTCTTGGGAATTTATTATGTCCCAGACAATAAGTCGGAGTCCAATTTGCGGGTTAAAGCCCACAAAGTGTGCTGTCTTTCTTCTCCTACTTCCCTTACTATTCTGCACCCTTCATTATATTGATTTGTCCCCCGTTTTCAATTTAATTTTGGACATATATAACTTGATTGACTAATAGGCACTGACAGAAGAGGGCGTCACACGAAATCGTACATCGCAGCTTATCTCTGACTTGTCCCCCCCTAGTACATCGAGCTGTCCTCCGTATAAAATTTCTGTTTGGACTCATACTGCGTATGAAAACTAACCCATGGTATGAGATCATCTACAATGACACACTCCGTTATAGCTGAACAACTATTTCTTTAAAATAGTGACGACACGAATCATGTTGACCTATAAACTACACTTACTACATTTAAACTGAGTGTTCTCAGTACATGTACTTTTCTATTTAATATTGTTCATAGTATAACTGACTGATGCCGCCTAATTGTCCTTTCCCCACTTGTACCGTTATGTGTATTTCTTGAATAATTAACACCTATGTTTGCATATATATGTTTATACACTTATTTTGCACCATGTTGTTGGGTGCATCTTATTTTTCACTGTTTGGCGTTAATCTCATATGTAAATGCACGTTTCATACTATTTTGTATATTATAGGGTGATCCAGTCACGCCAGGGTAAACCTGGGATCTCATCAGTGGAAGCGCGTCAGCGGCTTGCTCAGTATGATCTCCATAGCAACCCACCGCTTGCGCTCCACTCTGCGTGTCATAGGCAGGATATCCGCCGCCTATCACCGCTGTTCTCCTTCCTGTTTGATCCCAGCACGCCCGCAGACGTGACATGCTCACCCTCTCACTTATGTGATAAAGGTAAGCACATTGATTTATGTTTTTATTGCACAATATTCCTTGACAAAGGGGTGATACAGACCCCGAAACGTTGGAAGCTATTTTTGCTACAATACACGTTTTATATTTAAAATTCCCAGAGTGCCGCGTTTGATTTCTTCTATCAAAATTTCTATACTACCGATTCGGAGGGCACCTGGGTCCTTTGCCTAGTTGGAGGAGTGCCAGGCCTATTCTCATAGCTTGTTTATTGGATGCTCTCACATCCCCTGGAGCCAAGGCACCCTACCCTGAATGACAGTGTGCCTGCCATTCACCTATAAGTGAGTTTATTGTTCACTTATTTTTAAATTGAAAGGACTACCACCGACATCGTCCGTCAACTTTTTGTGTCGACCTAATACCTACAGGTATCCTACCAACTGACCATGACTGATACCAGCGATACAGCGCCCCTGGCAAGGGAAACACCTGGTTTCCAAGGCATTACTGTCGACCGATGCGAACACTTTAGCTATTCTGAGGATGACCCAGACAGAATACGATTTACTCAGCGACTACATCAGATGGAAGACCAGCCCAGCCTTGACATCCTTTACAAACAATGGTTTCGCCTGAAGAAGAGGGAAACTGATTTCTTGCTCCATGGTGTATCTCTCTCAGAATATCACCGAGAAAAATTGATACCTCGTGGCTTCCGCGTTCGGAACACCCCAACCATCGGTCGGCACAATCCCAATTTTTGCCGCCGATGGATTGGAATTCTGAATAAATGTAGCCACGATTTAATCTTACTCGTGATAGAAGAGGCGGCTAGTGAGCTAAAATCTGCCAAACAGGCCGTCAGTGATTTTGAAGTATCACATAAAGCCGAATTCATCAGAGATCCTTCTCAGGACTGGCTCAACAAACTGCAAGTGCAGTGTGATAGTTATCAAAGAGAACTTTTAAAGTTTAAAAAGAGCAAATACTATACCGTCAAGGATGATTACGACAATAACAAGGTATATCGCTGGCTGGCTGGATATGAATCTGATTCAACCAGGAGAAACCGTCCTCCACGGCATCGCCCTTTCAAACGGGCACAATTTCCCCATCGAAAGACAGATCATTCATCAAATAGCGATAGTGAATTTAATGTCGAGTCAGACACCCCAGAACAATCGATCCCTTTGGGGAACTCCGAGGTAGTGTCAACTCCCACTACCTCCAAAAGAAGAGGAGGTGGAAGGCCACCCGCAGGGGCGGCCAGTGTTCGCGCATCCACAAGAAAAACCAGCAACCGCTAGAATCTCTCGTATATAATCTGTCAAGTCGTCGTTTCACCGGAGAAGAATTAAGTGTCCTCAACCATGGACTTTCATTTGTCCCTACCACCTCTTTTGATAATCTCACCTGGAAGATAGACCTTTACCGCCATTCCAGGAATTTGAGGCTCAAAGAATTCTTTCAGGACAAGCCCTTAATGCCCAGCACAGAACAGCATGCCCAATTCATTAAAACTAAATCTAAATCTACATTCGACCCTCCATCCCAAAATCCAGCTATTATGACCTACACTCGCCTCTTGGATACAGCCGTTAACAAATTTGATGGAGCAAAGCAGATCTGCCACTCAAATTTATCCAAAAAAGAACAAAAAGCACTCTCCAACCTAAGCGGGTATCGTGATGTTGTTTTTAGAGCGGCCGACAAAGGCGGTGGCCTTGTCATTCAAGACCTAACTAAATACACCGCGGAGTGTGAAAGGCAGTTACAAGATTCATCCGTCTATGAGAAACTTGCAAATGACCCCACTTTGAGATTCAAAGCTGAAGTGGATTCCTTGCTCACCAAGGCAGTATCTTCTGGACACATTACATCTAAATTGCAGAAAGCACTTGAGCAACCGCATCCCATTGTCCCTATATTTTTCACATTGCCCAAGATCCACAAAAATCTGCAAGACCCACCGGGGCGCCCAATAATATCTGCCCGTGATTCGATCTTCCAGCCTATCTCCCAGTTCCTGGATGGGATACTACAGCCCCTCATTAAAAGTCAGCCCACCTACATACAGGACACAACAGACTTCCTGAACACTCTCAACAAGTTCCAGACGGTACCATCAAATACACTACTGTGCGTCATGGACGTCAATAGTCTATATACCTGCATTCCTCATAGCAAAGGTCTACAAGCCATGGAAGCATTCCTTAGATCTACAGATATGCAAGAACTCAATCATAAGCTGTTTTTGGATCTGTTGAAGTTAACTCTTACCAAGAACTACTTCCTTTTCAATGGTGACTTTTACAAACAACTATCGGGGTGTTCTATGGGAAGCAATGTTTCTCCGTCCTTCGCAAATGTATACATGTTTCAGGAAATTAAATCGATGTTCATTGACAATCCTGAAGCGAGCGGCAAGATCATTCTAATCACACGCTACATAGATGACCTGTTCATGCTATGGGGGGGTAGTGTAGATGAATTTGACTTATTGATGGAGAACATCAACAAAATGGACTCCCCAATTAAGTTCACTCATCAATCATCATTAAGTACGATTAACTACTTGGACGTTCAAGTCAGCATTGCTGAAGGGTGCATCAGTACAAGTTTGTTCACGAAACCAACTGATAAGAACAACGTACTCAGAGGCAACAGCTTCCATCCCAACTCTTTAAAAAAAGCTCTGCCAAGGTCCCAAATGATGAGAGCTGCAAGGATCGTTAGTAGTACCGAAGAACTACCCACAGTACTAGATGACATGATAACCAAATTTGAGGCAAGAGGCTATAGAAGCGATACCCTACAAATCCAGAAACAGGAGATACTGAAGATGTCCAGAAAATCCTTATTGGCAACCAATTCTAACAAAACCAAACGGGATAATGCATTACCATTCGTTACAAGATATAACACCACTTCATATGTTCTCCCAAGGGCGTCCAGGGCACTGTGGCCTATTATAAAAAGTGACACCAGCCTTACTAGTTTGCGTGACAAGACACCTCTTATATGTCACACAAGGGGCACCAACATTAGCGATAAAATTGTCCATCGAGACATCACTGGTTTCTCCAAGAGTATTGCAACCTCTGAAACTGGCTTCCTACAGCGACCAAGTGGATGTTACAAATGTCTACATTGCACCACCTGTCAGCACATGATGACTGGACCCAAGTTCCATCATCCAACAGATGGAAGATCGTTTCCCATCAAGCATGTTGTTACGTGCACCACTACGCATTTAATTTATGTCATCCAATGCCCGTGCAAGCTCTTGTATGTTGGAAAAACCATCAGAACGTTACGCACTAGAATGGCTCTCCACAGGTCTTCAATTAATAAAGCCCTGATTGGCAAAGAAAATGAACAGCCCGTTGCCAAACACTTTGCCCAGATGGGGCACACGTTAAGTGATATGAAACATATGATTGTGGACCACATCCCTGAAACATTGCGTCGTGGTAACAGAGATGGACTCCTATTGAAAAAAGAGGCTATGTGGATACATAAACTGAACAGCGTGAAACCGAACGGACTCAATGACAAATTCAGTTATGCAATCTTCCTGTGATTACTTCCAGAATGATAACTGCCATTTGAGTTTCCTCTATTGTTGAATTGCTTCTATGACCATAGGATGAACTCATATCACCTTACTTCCTTGAAGCTTATTGTGTGCTTTTTCTTCTCTCCGCTTATCTTACTATCACTTTTCCCATTCCGATTATGTATTTTGTTGTCCCTGTTAGATATTTTCTGTTATTCCTTTCAAAGACTACACTTAAATGTGCTATTGAATGTCGACAGAGTAGGTGTTGATACACTTCTGTCCATCAATCAATTTATGACCATAGGACTACTTCAATTCCTTGAAGCTTATTGTGTGCTTTTTCTTCTCTCTACTTATCTCACTATCACTTTTCCCATTCCGATTATGTATTGTGTTGTCCCTATTAGATATTTTTTGTTATCCCTTTCAGAGACGACACTAAAATTACTACTTAATGTCGACAGAGTAGGTGTTGACACAATGCTGTTTGTTAACCAATTTAGGACTATGATTGTCCTTCATAGTGTGCTTTTTCTTCATCTCCGCTTTACTTGCTGTCCCTGCACCCTTTTCCGATTAGTTAATTTCTCCCTACATTTTCCTTGGTTTTTCCCTTAATGGACTAATATCCACTTGAGGTGGCTATTCAGAGACGACACAGTGTGCTTTCTTTCATCTCTGGCTTATCTTACTATTCTGCTCCCCTTCATTCTTTTTCTTTGTCCCATTTTGGATATTTTTGTTCGGACCTATACATTATAAATTGAACATTTTGTAGAGATAGTACGGGTCACTGATCATGATAATCACATGAGACTCTGACCACAGACTCCATAATCTTTTATGATATACCATTGTTAACACGACATATTGTACATGTCTTGGGAATTTATTATGTCCCAGACAATAAGTCGGAGTCCAATTTGCGGGTTAAAGCCCACAAAGTGTGCTGTCTTTCTTCTCCTACTTCCCTTACTATTCTGCACCCTTCATTATATTGATTTGTCCCCCGTTTTCAATTTAATTTTGGACATATATAACTTGATTGACTAATAGGCACTGACAGAAGAGGGCGTCACACGAAATCGTACATCGCAGCTTATCTCTGACTTGTCCCCCCCTAGTACATCGAGCTGTCCTCCGTATAAAATTTCTGTTTGGACTCATACTGCATGAAAATGGGTGTCCAAAAGGAAGGACAAAGGAAGAACACAACAGGTTTTTGGGGCACACTTACTACAATTAGACAAAAATGATATGATGTGTAGAGATGATAGAATTAATATATAACTTTTATTTAGGTTCTCTTAAAATAAATAAATATGCGCGTCAGTAGGCGGCGTCAAGAATATGAGAATTAAAGACAAATTAGCATGTGTTAATACTAGAAAACAGATAATACACAGTAGATATTGATAGAATTAATTACTGTAATAGTAAATCGTGATCACTATTGATTGGCGAAGATTTTTTCTTTCACCTGGGGGACCACCCCCTGCTTTTTGGACGTCTGAGAATTATACGGATAGAATATGGTATGATCTGTTGCCAAATGGTGTTGGTGGCAGTTACAGATGCCAGCTAAAAGAATGGGAGGATAGGGTGGGAGTGAGAACAGAACAAAGGTCCTTCCTGAGGTACCTGATGCTGTGCGGTCACCTGTAATCGATACGACACCAGATATTCCCTATCAGTCCCCCAATAGGTACTGATCCGGCCAGTAACTGTTTAGCTGCTGAGATCAGACGAGATCAGGCGGCTCAGTGATGTATGGTCGTATACTCTATCAGGCGGAACAACATAGGGATGACATGTTGGACCAAAGATCACTTCTGCTTTCCAGAAACAGAGAGATACCGCAGCCTGTTACATTAAGTATTGCAGGAAGGGTCCGGTCTGATAGTGAATGAGAGAGTGACGAGTAGGAGAAGAAAAAGATACTGAGATTGTTGCAGTCACCAAGTCCTTCTACTATCCTCCATCATATGATATCAGATGGGGGTTGAGAGTGATGACCTGGTGGTGCTCAACTCAAGAAATAGAGGGCCAGAAAGAAGATAAGGAGAAGGAATGCGGGATGGGTGGCCCTTTTCGGAGGGATAAATGTGCCCCCTATTCGGTTGGTCTAACTGGTGACATGAAGAGATTACATGAGCACCAGAGTAGATTCGGGGGTTGTGTGGTACAGTGCTGTGTTTTGTCAATCGCAGAGGGACAGTACAATAAATCAGAGTCCCAAAGCAAATGCACTGGTGGAGACAGAGGTACAGTAATACATAATAAGTCACACAGAAATTCAGGCGTAAGATGCTCTGTGACAATGAATGCTACTGCACACTAGACAATAATACGCTGGATTAGTACACCTGCATGCGAGGCTGCAAGCGTGGGATGCTCTGTAATGATGCACGATACTGCACACTGTTAGTGTCCCTTTTATCCTGCGCTGTTAGTAACAAAATATTATCATATAATGATGCACAAATGATGAAATGATGAATGAGAAAATATGAAAAAATAGTAGAAATAGATAAACAGTGATTAATGAACAACGTTATACACAATTTATGCGATTGTGTTATCACCAATGCATGTCAAACTGAACAAAGGTGCATTTAGAGTGTCCAGTGATATTCTGGACAGTGTTGCCACAGTGATGTTCTGGACAGTATTCCCACCCAACTGGTTTAGTAAATAATAAAGAACATGAGCAAGCACATAGGTGTAATTGATATCCCTTGTATCCTGTGCCGTTGATCACCAGGATCATAGAATATAATCAAGTACTAGTATATATCACAGGTCCTGTTATATACAATGCACAGGTTATACTAGTACAGGAAAAATGCAATTGGTGTCACCTTTTATCATAGAGAAGTAGGAGATGACAATGGGTGGTTGCGCTGCAGAGACTAATTGTCAGGTAGAAGGGGCGCAGCGTGATATAGAGGGGGAGTTTCACCGTATGGTGAAGATAATATGTAGCAGTTGAAATATGTGAATGGAGGTACCTGGCGGGTCAGTGCCCGCTGGCGCTGGTCTGGTCTGCCCAAAATGTTTCCGTATCAGGAAGAGTTTCACTTGGAGCAAAGTCAGGTGGGCGCTGGTAACAGCGTGATAGCTGTATCGCCGCCGCCGGACAGTCAGTTGGCGGCGTCTGTGGAGAACGGAGTTCCGAGAGTGGTATGACGTCAGGGGGTGGTCCCGAGGGTGCGTCTGACACGTGTTTCGCCGGGAAGGCTTGATCACAGTGACGCGCTGGTCAGGGATTCCCCGGCACGCTAAATACGTGGGGCAGCCAATGAGGAGGATGGGCTGTGTGATGGACAGTCCTGTGGACCAGTGGGGGCACGGATGGCTATTATCTGGGCTCAATGGCCGGTGACTGGCCAATGGTAGAGAGAAAATGACAACTAGGAAGTGGGTGTGCGCTTACGATGCGCTTACTCCTGTAATAATGGGGTCCTATGTATTGGAGACTGGGTAAAGCTGTGGTATGTTTGCCGATGAGTGGAATAAAATGATATAACGTACTGGTATGGTAGAGGAGGACAGCTAAAGTGAGAACGTGGCAATTTGAAGCCCAAAATAGATAAACCCCATTGGAAAACAAATTGAAAAACAAAATAGAAGAATAAAAGGGGGGATATGACGGAGAGAGATAAAACAGAGAGAGATAAAAATGGAGAGAGATAAAACGGAGAGAGATGAATGTCATGGTGAGGTAAAATGAAAGGGAGAAAAGATAGATACAAACGGTGAGGACATGATATGACAATTCTGGTAAGGAAGAATGGGAACTATAGAGTGTATGGACCCTGTGGGATGTATCAGAGTCAGTCAATCTAATTGTATAAGAGAATTACTAAATAAATGAATAGATAAATAAATAAATAGATGAATACCTGTTGCACATACCAAATTAAATTAAATGTGCAAAATTGAGCAAAATTGATTATCCAGTGCTTGCACATGTATAATGTAAATGTAATGTTATGGATGTGGGGCCAGAAAGGTGAATGGAATAGATATAAGGATGATGAAAAGTATGATGGTGTATATGGAAACTGGTACCACTAGTGGAATGTTAAGATGAAAAAAAGACAAAGACAAAATATAAACATATGGAATTATAGATGGTGATGCATTGTAAAAATAGTAACAATGGTAATGAAAAGTCTGGCGGCGGGCATGGTAAAGGGGGTAGGATTAACAGTAGTGAATACCATAAATGACACAGGGTCGTTAGTGAAAGGTGTATGGGAGTGGTGACCTTGTGTACCTGGAAGGTATACAACAAGAATACCCACAATACAAAAAAAAGTACGAGAGAAAGGCACTAATTGCAGAAAATTGTGTGGAGGGATATGATATCTGGGGGAATGTGGACACTCAGCCATCTAAGAAAGCACTATAGTTGATCCCTTCATTAAGACCTTTTGGAGATAATGTATCCAGGTTAAAAATCCACCAACTCTCTTTCTGTAATAGAGATTGGTGGATGTTTCCCCCTCTGCGGCCCAGATGTAGTTGTTCAAGGCCAAAGAAGCGTAGTTTTGAGGAGTCAGCTGCATGGTATTGCAGGAAATGCCTAGCGACTGATGTTATTTGTTTCATCCTTGACCTATCCTTTGCAGCATTTCTAACAGTTCCCATGTGTTCAAGGATCCTTTGCTTAAGTGGGCGAGAGGTCATGCCAACATACCTCATTTCGCACGGGCAGATGATGCAGTATATCATGTTACTGCTTTTGCAGTTGAAATAGCCATGGATTTCCAGTGGCTCGTTAAACTTGTTTTTTATGTTAGTGATATTGATCACTTGGCTACATACTTTACAGTTGCCACACGGATGTGTTCCTTTAATACTGGGTACTCTCGGTTTGGTCCTGATATAGTGACTCTGGACCAGATTGTCACGTAAGTTAGGTGCCCTCCGCCAGCTCATATCGACACTGGATTTTAAATTCTCAGAAAGGTCATTGTCGGTAAGAAGAATGTGCCAATGTTTTTGCACAATGTCCTTGATGGACTTCCATTGTTGGCAGAATGTGCCGACCATCCTGATAGTCTGTGCGGAGTTAGTACTGTCTGTTTTAGTATGAAAAAGAATGGATTCCCTTGAGGTGTTCGATATGGATTTTTTGGCCTTCTTAATGAGCCTCTTCGAGTATCCTCTGTCATGTAGGCGTTTTGAGAGCTCTTCGCATTTCTCAAAAAAGATTTGGTCATCGGAGCAGTTGCGGCGTAGCCTCAGGAATTCGCCTTTCGGGAGATTACACACAGTAGGTGGAAAGTGTGCACTGGTACTGTGTAACAGACTGTTGGTCGAGGTAGCTTTTCTGTATAATTCCGTACTGAGTTTATTGTTGGTGTCGCGGTATAGTCGGAGATCGAGAAAAGTGATCGTGTTGGGATTAACTTCATGGGTGAATTTCAAGTTGAGGTTGTTGGTGTTAAGTCGTGCAATGAAATCATTGAGTTGGTTAAGGGTACCCTTCCAGATGATGAGGATGTCATCGATGTATCTCATCCAGCTGTGTATGCATTCGACATCCCCATCATTCTGGAAGACAAATTCCCTCTCCCACCATCCAAGGAAGAGGTTCGCATAGGTGGGGGCACATGCTGCTCCCATTGCTGTCCCTCTTCCTTGGATGTAATAGTGGTCATTGAACACAAAGAAATTTCGGTGGAGAACAAAACTTAGGAGTTCCAAGAGGAAGTCGTAGAATGGGGTCATCCCCTGCATGTTGAGGAAGTACCTGGTGGCGCCGATCCCTAGATCATGTTGGATGCAATTATACAGAGATTCCACATCCAGTGACACCAACAAGTGATCATCATCGAGTTGTATATCGTGTACTTTCTTTAGTACATCAGTTGTGTCCTTGGTGTAAGATGGAAGACTCGTCACATGATGACGTAAATGAATGTCAAGGAAGGTACAAGCATTTTCAATGAGGGATCCGTTGCCCGAAACGATGGGCCTTCCTGGTGGTTCAGATAAGGATTTATGTACCTTAGGGAGGAGGTAGAAAGTGGCAACTCTAGGGTTTGGATTTTGTAAGTACTGGAATTCTGATTTCGTGATGGTGCCCTCTGAAAAAGCTCTTCCTATTATTCGATCGTATTCAATTTGGAAGTTAGAAGAGGGATCAAATAGGGTTTTATTATAGCAGGATGCATCATTCAATTGTCTGTGTGCCTCTTTGAGGTACATCGGGGTCGGCCAGAGGACAATATTGCCCCCCTTGTCCGAGGGTTTGATGACAATGTCATCCCAACTCCGGATTTCCCGTAGGGCCATAGATTCTTGTCTGGTCAGATTACCTACAGTTCGGGAATTTCTGTTCCTCTGATGGAGTTCATCAAAGTCACGTGCTACCAGGTTGGTAAAGACTTTTACCTCAGGGCAGATGGATTCAGAGGGGAAAAAAGTTGATCTTTTCTTGCATATCGTTCTCCCTTTTTGGGATCCTGGATCCTGGAGTTCTTCCAAGTCACGTATAGCTTGAAGTTCCTGTGTGGACCATAAGGTAGTGGAGTCTTTGTCCGAGTCAGATTTATGCATTGCATGAAATTTGGTAAGCAGAAGTTTGCGGCTGAAGAGATGCAGACTAGTTTCCCACTTAAATCGATCAAAATGGTTTGTGGGAGAAAAAGAGAGACCTTTTTGTAGGACCGCACATTGGTCAGGTGTTAAGGTATGATCTGATAGATTGATGATCTGTAGGCCTGTTTCTGTTGCCGTCAGAGTCGCCTGTTCCTTTGTGACTGACGACTGGCTTGTCGAGGTTCCCATGTTGACCAGTCTTTTCTTCTGCTTCTTGATGCTCCTTCTTGTCTTCCTTTTCCTCTTCCCTGTCTGGGGCCACTGCCCCTCCCAAACTCTAAAAAATGTTCCCTGTTAGAGCTGTCGCTGTTATCGTCAGTGCTTGAATATTCAGACTCGGAGAGTGTAATATTGCCACTTGGATCCCTTCTGTATTGGCCTCGATATTGCTGAGATGGTCTCGTCCAATTAAAGATTCTGCCAGTGCTGAAGTCACGGCAGTCCCGTTGGAATTTGGTCTTTTTTCTTTCAATAATTACTGCCTCATATGTCTCCAGATCTTTCTTGTTTTTTTCGAAGTTATTTTGGAAGTCGTTGTTCTGTTCCCACTTTTCCAGTTTTTTTCCCAGAGAATCAATATTCTGTGAGCATTCTTCCAATATTAAGTGATTGTGTTTGATGAGTATGGAGATGAGTTCCTGTGAGCATTTCAGGAGACTAGTCTCCCATTCTTTTTTCAGATTTTCTGTTTGAAGGTCGAATGATGGAAATGTCTTGGGTCTAAGTCCTCTGGGGGTAATTTTGTGTTTTTGATAGTTTTCCAAGCTGGACAGGTCCCAGTTTGTTCTGATTTGTTTTTGTAGGATTTTCTTCAAATTGTTGAGTTCATCCTCCCATGATACGTCTGTGGGTGTGTGTGAGGATTGTGCTGAGAAGATGTTATCAAAATCTTTGGATCGATGTTTGTTAGTCAATTCGTCACGGAGATTGAAGATAGACATACCAGTTGAGGTGTAGTGGCCTAGGAGTTTAGTTGTCACCAGGAGTTGTCTGTTTTGAAAAACTGATTAAATAAATCACGGATTTGTTCACGAGAATTTTGGGATATCCCTGAGAGAGAGTAGGAGGGTGTTTTTTTTTTTTTTTTGGGGGCCGTGCTCGATCCAGAAACTGAGAAAGACCTCAGTGATACTGTTTGTTAGAAAACTGGGGGGGATCGTCACAAGCTAAATCGGTGATAAGGTAAGAATAATAATTACATTGAATATTGATTGTACCAACATGCGACCAATAATGACAGATGTTGTCAGTGGTGCTGGGTTGGTGGTGCTCCCAAAATAGTTCAGCGCAAAAGCTGTATGAAAATGGGTGTCCAAAAGGAAGGACAAAGGAAGAACACAACAGGTTTTTGGGGCACACTTACTACAATTAGACAAAAATGATATGATGTGTAGAGATGATAGAATTAATATATAACTTTTATTTAGGTTCTCTTAAAATAAATAAATATGCGCGTCAGTAGGCGGCGTCAAGAATATGAGAATTAAAGACAAATTAGCATGTGTTAATACTAGAAAACAGATAATACACAGTAGATATTGATAGAATTAATTACTGTAATAGTAAATCGTGATCACTATTGATTGGCGAAGATTTTTTCTTTCACCTGGGGGACCACCCCCTGCTTTTTGGACGTCTGAGAATTATACGGATAGAATATGGTATGATCTGTTGCCAAATGGTGTTGGTGGCAGTTACAGATGCCAGCTAAAAGAATGGGAGGATAGGATGGGAGTGAGAACAGAACAAAGGTCCTTCCTGAGGTACCTGATGCTGTGCGGTCACCTGTAATCGATACGACACCAGATATTCCCTATCAGTCCCCCAATAGGTACTGATCCGGCCAGTAACTGTTTAGCTGCTGAGATCAGACGAGATCAGGCGGCTCAGTGATGTATGGTCGTATACTCTATCAGGCGGAACAACATAGGGATGACATGTTGGACCAAAGATCACTTCTGCTTTCCAGAAACAGAGAGATACCGCAGCCTGTTACATTAAGTATTGCAGGAAGGGTCCGGTCTGATAGTGAATGAGAGAGTGACGAGTAGGAGAAGAAAAAGATACTGAGATTGTTGCAGTCACCAAGTCCTTCTACTATCCTCCATCATATGATATCAGATGGGGGTTGAGAGTGATGACCTGGTGGTGCTCAACTCAAGAAATAGAGGGCCAGAAAGAAGATAAGGAGAAGGAATGCGGGATGGGTGGCCCTTTTCGGAGGGATAAATGTGCCCCCTATTCGGTTGGTCTAACTGGTGACATGAAGAGATTACATGAGCACCAGAGTAGATTCGGGGGTTGTGTGGTACAGTGCTGTGTTTTGTCAATCGCAGAGGGACAGTACAATAAATCAGAGTCCCAAAGCAAATGCACTGGTGGAGACAGAGGTACAGTAATACATAATAAGTCACACAGAAATTCAGAAATTCTCCCTGAGAGAGAGTAGGAGGGTGTTTTTTTTTTTTTTTTTTGGGGGCCGTGCTCGATCCAGAAACTGAGAAAGACCTCAGTGATACTGTTTGTTAGAAAACTGGGGGGGATCGTCACAAGCTAAATCGGTGATAAGGTAAGAATAATAATTACATTGAATATTGATTGTACCAACATGCGACCAATAATGACAGATGTTGTCAGTGGTGCTGGGTTGGTGGTGCTCCCAAAATAGTTCAGCGCAAAAGCTGTATGAAAATGGGTGTCCAAAAGGAAGGACAAAGGAAGAACACAACAGGTTTTTGGGGCACACTTACTACAATTAGACAAAAATGATATGATGTGTAGAGATGATAGAATTAATATATAACTTTTATTTAGGTTCTCTTAAAATAAATAAATATGCGCGTCAGTAGGCGGCGTCAAGAATATGAGAATTAAAGACAAATTAGCATGTGTTAATACTAGAAAACAGATAATACACAGTAGATATTGATAGAATTAATTACTGTAATAGTAAATCGTGATCACTATTGATTGGCGAAGATTTTTTCTTTCACCTGGGGGACCACCCCCTGCTTTTTGGACGTCTGAGAATTATACGGATAGAATATGGTATGATCTGTTGCCAAATGGTGTTGGTGGCAGTTACAGATGCCAGCTAAAAGAATGGGAGGATAGGGTGGGAGTGAGAACAGAACAAAGGTCCTTCCTGAGGTACCTGATGCTGTGCGGTCACCTGTAATCGATACGACACCAGATATTCCCTATCAGTCCCCCAATAGGTACTGATCCGGCCAGTAACTGTTTAGCTGCTGAGATCAGACGAGATCAGGCGGCTCAGTGATGTATGGTCGTATACTCTATCAGGCGGAACAACATAGGGATGACATGTTGGACCAAAGATCACTTCTGCTTTCCAGAAACAGAGAGATACCGCAGCCTGTTACATTAAGTATTGCAGGAAGGGTCCGGTCTGATAGTGAATGAGAGAGTGACGAGTAGGAGAAGAAAAAGATACTGAGATTGTTGCAGTCACCAAGTCCTTCTACTATCCTCCAGAACATCACTGTGGCAACACTGTCCAGAATATCACTGGACACTCTAAATGCACCTTTGTTCAGTTTGACATGCATTGGTGATAACACAATCGCATAAATTGTGTATAACGTTGTTCATTAATCACTGTTTATCTATTTCTACTATTTTTTCATATTTTCTCATTCATCATTTCATCATTTGTGCATCATTATATGATAATATTTTGTTACTAACAGCGCAGGATAAAAGGGACACTAACAGTGTGCAGTATCGTGCATCATTACAGAGCATCCCACGCTTGCAGCCTCGCATGCAGGTGTACTAATCCAGCGTATTATTGTCTAGTGTGCAGTAGCATTCATTGTCACAGAGCATCTTACGCCTGAATTTCTGTGTGACTTATTATGTATTACTGTACCTCTGTCTCCACCAGTGCATTTGCTTTGGGACTCTGATTTATTGTACTGTCCCTCTGCGATTGACAAAACACAGCACTGTACCACACAACCCCCGAATCTACTCTGGTGCTCATGTAATCTCTTCATGTCACCAGTTAGACCAACCGAATAGGGGGCACATTTATCCCTCCGAAAAGGGCCACCCATCCCGCATTCCTTCTCCTTATCTTCTTTCTGGCCCTCTATTTCTTGAGTTGAGCACCACCAGGTCATCACTCTCAACCCCCATCTGATATCATATGATGGAGGATAGTAGAAGGACTTGGTGACTGCAACAATCTCAGTATCTTTTTCTTCTCCTACTCGTCACTCTCTCATTCACTATCAGACCGGACCCTTCCTGCAATACTTAATGTAACAGGCTGCGGTATCTCTCTGTTTCTGGAAAGCAGAAGTGATCTTTGGTCCAACATGTCATCCCTATGTTGTTCCGCCTGATAGAGTATACGACCATACATCACTGAGCCGCCTGATCTCGTCTGATCTCAGCAGCTAAACAGTTACTGGCCGGATCAGTACCTATTGGGGGACTGATAGGGAATATCTGGTGTCGTATCGATTACAGGTGACCGCACAGCATCAGGTACCTCAGGAAGGACCTTTGTTCTGTTCTCACTCCCACCCTATCCTCCCATTCTTTTAGCTGGCATCTGTAACTGCCACCAACACCATTTGGCAACAGATCATACCATATTCTATCCGTATAATTCTCAGACGTCCAAAAAGCAGGGGGTGGTCCCCCAGGTGAAAGAAAAAATCTTCGCCAATCAATAGTGATCACGATTTACTATTACAGTAATTAATTCTATCAATATCTACTGTGTATTATCTGTTTTCTAGTATTAACACATGCTAATTTGTCTTTAATTCTCATATTCTTGACGCCGCCTACTGACGCGCATATTTATTTATTTTAAGAGAACCTAAATAAAAGTTATATATTAATTCTATCATCTCTACACATCATATCATTTTTGTCTAATTGTAGTAAGTGTGCCCCAAAAACCTGTTGTGTTCTTCCTTTGTCCTTCCTTTTGGACACCCATTTTCATACAGCTTTTGCGCTGAACTATTTTGGGAGCACCACCAACCCAGCACCACTGACAACATCTGTCATTATTGGTCGCATGTTGGTACAATCAATATTCAATATTCAATGTAATTATTATTCTTACCTTATCACCGATTTAGCTTGTGACGATCCCCCCCAGTTTTCTAACTGGACTCATACTGCGTATGAAAACTAACCCATGGTATGAGATCATCTACAATGACACACTCCGTTATAGCTGAACAACTATTTCTTTAAAATAGTGACGACACGAATCATGTTGACCTATAAACTACACTTACTACATTTAAACTGAGTGTTCTCAGTACATGTACTTTTCTATTTAATATTGTTCATAGTATAACTGACTGATGCCGCCTAATTGTCCTTTCCCCACTTGTACCGTTATGTGTATTTCTTGAATAATTAACACCTATGTTTGCATATATATGTTTATACACTTATTTTGCACCATGTTGTTGGGTGCATCTTATTTTTCACTGTTTGGCGTTAATCTCATATGTAAATGCACGTTTCATACTATTTTGTATATTATAGGGTGATCCAGTCACGCCAGGGTAAACCTGGGATCTCATCAGTGGAAGCGCGTCAGCGGCTTGCTCAGTATGATCTCCATAGCAACCCACCGCTTGCGCTCCACTCTGCGTGTCATAGGCAGGATATCCGCCGCCTATCACCGCTGTTCTCCTTCCTGTTTGATCCCAGCACGCCCGCAGACGTGACATGCTCACCCTCTCACTTATGTGATAAAGGTAAGCACATTGATTTATGTTTTTATTGCACAATATTCCTTGACAAAGGGGTGATACAGACCCCGAAACGTTGGAAGCTATTTTTGCTACAATACATGTTTTATATTTAAAATTCCCAGAGTGCCGCGTTTGATTTCTTCTATCAAAATTTCTATACTACCGATTCGGAGGGCACCTGGGTCCTTTGCCTAGTTGGAGGAGTGCCAGGCCTATTCTCATAGCTTATATATATATATATATATATATATATATATATATATATATATATATATATAATTATATATATATGATTGTATAAAATGTAAAGTTAAATAGATAGTGAATTCTGTGTTGGCCAGGATATTTTATGACAAGCCAAGCTAAAGGCCTCTATACATTACTGCAACTTCTCTGATGGGAGAAGCCACAGAAGTTCCCCTTGAACCACTCGGGAGTTTCCCGGGCAGCAGGATCACATGCAATATATCACATGCCATCCTTTTGCATGCAATATAGCAAATGCGATCCCAGAAAGTGCTGCCGGAGGCTATTAGATCCTACATGCTGCACGTGTGATCTAGGGGCTCCGATGCATCATCCCATGGATAAAAACACATGAGATTTTCCTGATTTCACATGAGTCTTTGTCCCAATGTGCTGGAATCAAGTGAAAACTGGCAAAATAGCATAAGTGTACATCCAGGTTTACTGTCAATAATCCCAATTAGGTGAAATGCTCTTGGTCTCATTATGTTGCCTATTCCTTCATTAAATGTTTTTTCACTCATATTTAACATGAATACTGTACAGTGCAACTAAACTGAAATTATATGAACTTTTACAGAAAAGATGTGTACAGATGGGGCAGGCTTCTTCTTTGCTGGCGAATCACCAGAACTTCAGCGCTGGCGATCCGCCAGCAGCCTCGCTAACCATCTGACTGAGACGCGCGTGCGTCTCACGCGCACGTCCGTCTCAATCTCCGTCGGCGGGGCGACGGGAACCCTGTCCGTCTCCGATTCAGGGAGACAGACAGGGTTAGGGGGGAGCGGGTGCGGGCAGGCAGACAAGCCGGCGGTGACCTGAGGGAAGCGCTGGAAGTGCCATCGGAAGGAGACGCGCACGCCTCTCGTGCGTGCGTCCCCTTCTCGCTATAGATATGCTGCTGGCGGGGGATGGCGGCTGGCATCGCCATCGCCATCTCTTGCAAAGATGGGACCTGCCCCATCTGTATGTTATTAGTACTGTAGCTCTTTTTGAAAGGCTACTTGTATTTTAGGATTAGTGAACTAATAAGCTTGTTTTAAGTTGATTAGAATCATTTAAGAAATGTTAATGTTTTTCTGTTTGATAAGGTCTATGGGGGTAATTCAGACTTGATCAGCAGATAATCAATGAACTGCACATGCGTATGGCCTGCAATGCACATGCGTGATGCTTGTTAGTGAAGGAATCCTGCTACTTTTTCTTTCACTAGCCGTTCGCAAGGAAATTGACAGGAAGTAGGTGGCTTGGGGTGGTAACTGGCCATTCAATGGGAGTGTTGAGAAAAACAATAGGCGTGATAAAAACAAATGCTGGGAATATCAGGGAAAAAGCAGGCATGTTCAAGTGTTTTAGGGGAAAGTGTTTGACACAAGCTCCAGGTTGGATATGCCTGTATCCATCGCAGCTGCTGAGTAAGTCCTGGGCTATTTGGCATTTGCGATATGTAATGACTAATGTGAAAATGATTAGATGAGTAAGCTGTTTGCAATGGGAATTGGACATTTTCTCAAGGTTGCGTAGTCTTTGCTAGCCATACACATCCAAAGTCACCAATGACCTGCTGTCAGCCAAATCCAAGGGTCACTTCTCCCTGCTTATCCTTTTGGACCTATCTGCTGCCTTTGACACTGTGGATCACCCTCTCCTCCTCCACACACTCCAAAACATTGGCCTCTCTGGCACAGTCTTCAACTGGTTTTCCTTTTACCTCTTCAACCGTTCCTTCTCAGTCTTTGCCTCTGGCTCTACCTCACCACCTTCTATCCTTCCTGTCGGGGTCCCTCAGGGTTCCGTCCTTGGCCCCATTCTGTTCTCTCTGTACACCTCCTCTCTGGGTGCACTCATTAACTCCTTTGGCTTCCAATATCACCTCTATGCAGATGACACCCAAATCTACCTCTCCTCTCCTCTCCTGATCTGTCCCCCACTGTTTTCTCTCAAGTTTCCAACTGCCTCGCTGCCATCTCTACCTGGATGTCTGAGCGATTTCTGAAGCTGAATATGGACAAAACCGAACTTATTATCTTTCCCCCACCCAGAGCTATGCCCCCTACTAATATCTCTATCACTGTTAACAACACCATCATCTCCCCTGTTCCCCAACTCCGCTACCTGGGTGTCAGCTTGACTCCTCCCTCTCCTTTGCACCCCACATCCAAGCCCTGGCCCATTCTTGCCGGTTCCAGTTACGCAACATTGCTCGCATCAGGCCCTTTCTCTCACAGAGTGCAACTAAGCTGATCATCCACTCATTAGTCATCTCACGGCTTGACTACTGTAACGCTCTTCTCACTGGCCTCGCTCAATCCCAACTAGCTCCTCTCCAATCTGTCCTCAATGCTGCAGCCAAGCTTATCTTCCTCTCCCGCCGCTCTAACTCTGCTACTCCCCTTCAACAAAATCTGCACTGGCTTCCATTCCCCTACAGAATCCTCTTCAAACACCTCACACTCACATACAGGGCCATCTCTAATTCCATTGCTCCATATATCTCTAGCCTCATCTCCATTCATACACCCTCCCGCCCTCTACGGTCAGCTGACGACTGTCGTCTCTCCTCCACCCTGATCACTGCTTCCCATGCTAGAGGACTTTGCCCGTGCTGCACCCCTTCAGTGGAACGCACTCCCTCGCTCCATTAGACTCTCCCCGACCTTGCAAAGCTTCAAACGGGCACTGAAAACTCACCTATTCATCAAAGCGTACCCTTCCACTGCATAAACCAGCTGGTTCTCCGACCCCTTGCCTGTTTACATCCTGCTATCTAACCACCACCCCCTCGCTTGCACCTCTTGTAATCTGTCTGTCTCCCCTTCCTACTAGATTGTAAGCTCCTCCGAGTAGGGCCCTCTTCCCTCCTGTTGTCAAAGCCCACTTCTCTTCACATGTCACTCACAGCTCTCCTTTACTCCAACACTCAGTGACCATCTTGATACTCATCTCCATCATTGGCATCTAGCCTCTAGTTGTATGTTGATTGAGTCCTCACTACTTACATTTAAGCTGTAATGTGTATTGAACTGTGGTGCTCTTTATTTGTACTGTATTTTTGTTATTTATTCAATGTTATGCCAAGTTTTGTCTCTCTGTATTGTTCCTTTGTACGGCGCTGCGAAACACTTGTGGCACCTTATTAATAAAATTATAATAATAATAATAATAATAATAATAATAATAATAATAATAATAATAATTTGCACAGCATGCATATTAAATTGCAAGGCGGGGTTTCACTATAGCCAGGCAGTATCTACCTGTTCCCTGGCAGCTGCTTGTTTGCTCAGCAGTGACTGAACAGGACTGAATCAGGCCCAATGTTTTCAGTGTACATTTAAAATATATTTAAATTTCATAATCATCATCATTGGGTGTTTAAGCAATGGACCATGAGAATTTTTTTTATTTTGAATGGGATAATCTTCCACAATCATACGGTCCCAACAGTTGAGTAGAGGAAGATGATATTTCTCCAACTTCAAATTGTGATATATCAGCTTTCTTAAACTTTCCATTCCCCCTCTCTGACCATCACCTTCTCTCTTTTAACTTATGCCTCTCTTCTTCTCCATCTTCACCTCCCATAACTGCCATCACCAAGTATAACATTGAGGCTATTGACACCACTTCCCTCTTTGACTCACTTCTCTCTCCTACTCTCTCTCTCTCTTATGTACTGAACAAGCCTATTCCCTATATAATGCTTCCTTTACTTCTGCTCTTGAATCTGTTACTCTGCCAACCACTATTCACCCTTGAAAATGAACACTTCAACCCTGGCACACCAAATGCATCAAATACCTGAAAATACTGAGCGATGTTGGAGGAAATTGCACTCTAATGCAGACATTTCAAACTTATGCTTTCCTCCTTCAGTGCTGCCCTTTCCCTTGTTAAACAGTTATACTTTAAGAACCTCATCTCCTCCCAGCCTAAAATCAATGGCACCTCTTTGCCATTGTCAACTCCCTCCTCTGCCCAACTCCACCTCCCCTCACTTCCTCACTATCTGCTCTTGACTTTGCCTCTTACTTTACATCCAAAATGACTCACTACGACATGACATCACATCCCACCAGACCATCAGCAACCAACTACTTCCTCTCCCTCACAATCTGTCCTCCTCCCCCTTACCAACTCTGACATCCTTCTCTTATGTATCAGGTGAGGAAGTCGTGGCTTTCATCCATTCCTCTGTTCTCACAACCCCCCATCTGACCTTATCTCCTCAAACCTCCTCCCTCTGCCTGTTCCCATCTTGCCTACCTATTCAATTGATCCCTCTTATCAGGCACAGACCCCTATGCCTTCAAGTATGCTAGTGTCTCCCCTATCCTTAAAAAACCTACCCTTGATCATAATACTCTCTCTAACTACCAAATCATTGTCTACAGCCACCTTACTGCTTTTCTTTCCTCACCCTCCCTGTATGGCTTTCATCCCCTCCACACCACTGAAACTGCTCTCACAATCTCACTATTTCACTATCTATTGGTGGAACAATAATCTACTCTAGCCACCAAGTACATTTTCTTGGCATTATTCTTAATTCCTCTCTTTCCTTTTAAAAAACACATTCAGCACCTCTCACAGTCCTATCGCTTTCACCTCAAAAATATTTCCAGGATCAGACCATATCTCACCCGGGTTGCCATAAAGACCTTCATCTACTAACTAAACCTCTCCAGATTTGACTACTGTAATCTACTTTCTTGCCTCCCTGTAAAACATCTTTCTCCACTCCAATCTATACTCAATACTGCTGCCTGGCTCATCCTACTCTCCAAACATATTATGCCCACATTGCCTCTCTTACACTGGCTCCCCTTTCCCTTCAGAAAACAATGTAAACACCTCACACTTACTTGCAAAGCCATCACCCATTCCTCTCCCACCTACATATCTGGCCTTATTTCTCTATACACTCCAACCCATCCTCTCTGTTCCACAAATACACATTGCCTCTCCTACCAGCTGGTTACTTCCTCCTTGTATAGCCTCCAAGATTTTGGCCGTTCTCTCTCTTATACTGTAAATCACTATTTTCTTGGTTTTTTTGCTCATCTATGTATAGTCAGGCGCTGTAGAACCCTTGTGGCACCATATAAATAAATGATGATGATAATAATAATAATATTAATAATAACAAAGACTCTTGAACAATGGAAAAAGGATGTGAATAACTGTCCCCAAGAGGGCTGCCTCTCCATTTCCAAAATTTGCAGAGTTATTGAGCCCTATTATATCATAAAAACATCATATAATATCACATAAAAATCAATGGAGCTTGTGCACAGGTACCTATCCCTCTTCCCTTTTTCCTATGACTCTATCCTATTATATCATGTAGCTTAAAAAATGTAATCCATCTCTTGCACTAGTAGTATACTGAAACCTATGATGCATGTTCATGCATGTTCATGTATTATTGTCTCAATGTTCTGCACAACTGTCCTTGAGTAAATGTGTACTTATTCTGGATACATTCCTTTAATAAATAATTTTGTATTATAGCCTTTAATCATCTGTAACTTACATGTAATGTTCTATAATCTAAAACACCCATAAATATCTGCATTGTGGTACTTGTTCTGTACATAAGATAAAAAGTCCTTGCTGGCTTCAATAAACCCTCACATATACTTCAGTTCACAAGTCACAGAGTCTGCTCTTACATTTTCCATATGCACAAATCATTATGACAGTATCATTTTACAAATAGCCCTTTGAATAACTTAACGTAAATTACAGTTTACAAACCACATGTAAAACTGCAAAAAGCATACAGTAGGGCTAATGGTTGCTTTAGTGAATATCTCCTAAGACCCCAAATGTTAATAGGGGTTCCTTCTATTTGTCCTTTACTTTAAATTAAGAACATACATAATACAAGTAATCTAGACAGGGACTGGCAACAAAATTAAGTCAAAACCCTGGTTGACTGCTGCCTCTATGGAGCTGTCTGTGGCCAGAAGAGGGTGATAGATTGTTGTTGTGGGTGTGTTAGGGTATAGAGGGTGAGTTTGTTTAAGGTGGCAGGCTGGTGATGTGGGCATGTAAGATTTTTGGAAATCTTTCCAGGGACACTTTATATTCAAAGACAACAAGAAAAGGCATTGTAATGGAATGAGCATAAAGCCCGCAGAGACAACTTCAGGAAAAGGCACAAGGATGGCTGCAACTGTGACCAACATAGAATCAAGCCCTATGAGGAAGGATCCAACCGAATCCTCTCAACAGACCCCATTCCCTTTTTTGTGCCAAGGGCCATTTGTATGACGAAAAAATCCTTCGGGGGCCCATATGTAAAAAATGTATCTTACAAATTGTCCTGTTGCAGCCGTCCCATGCTCCGGCGGCTGCCGCTGAATAGGACTGACAGTCTATAGCTGCTGTTGATTAAGAGGAATCTCGTGAGAACTACCGACCTCTCATGAGAATTTCCCTGTACTTCCCTGTACTTGTACCTGAGGTTCCCCACCCCTGCCCTCACAGACCCCAAAGCCATGAATGCAATAAAGATATAGTTTTATTTAGTGGCACCATTCGTTGACTTATATGAAGTGGCACCGTTGTTTAGCTGTTCTCCATACAGTCTATGTTTATGAAGCAGTAATGTTTACATTATAGAACAGGCAAAGTTTTCTTCATGCTATTCTCTTCTAATCTCTTTTAATTTATATAATTTAAACATTATTTTGCCATATGAAGCTACAATATTTTCAAAGCTATCCATATAAATATCTCCTTTTCTATGTCTTTGTACAATGCTAGTAAAGATGTTATACTGGCTATATTCCAAGAAAGGCAATAAAACGTATCTAACAGTTATCTACTATAGTTCTGTTGAAGCAGATGCTTAAGTTCAATTTGTGCAGAGACACGTGGCGCCCTAAGGATAAGAATAAAGAGAATGTTATGTCATGCAGAGAAAACTATACATTTTAAAGTCACTTAATGTCATTATGATGATACTACATTTTCCAGTGCTCTCTAAAAAAATTGAATCAAGTCTGTCATATTTCTTAAGGGGCAAGTACATTATATTTGTACGTTTGCTCAAAGTATTTTTTTCTGTCCCTTTTTCTTTTTTTATATCTTTGTATTTACATTTCAAATCATACTCCATTGCCTGGTACTTACAGATGAAGCGTCCCTCATTCAGGCAGGGGATGGCGGTAGATTCGCCAGCCATCATCCCCCACCAGCTGCCGGAAGGGGATGCGCACGCACGAGATGCACGTGCATCCCCTTACAAAGGGGGTCCCCCAGGTGCCCGTCGCCGGTCCCTGCCACGTTCCCCCACTTCCCTGCTCCCTGCATCCTGAAGGAGGGTAAATATCCTTACCCTCCTTCTGCCCCCCTAACCCTCCCTTGCAGCAGCCTATCCCTAATATATATGTAATAATATGTAGCACCACTCGCCAGTGGGGGTGGTCTGGTGAGCTTCGGCGCTGGATGAGCGGCGCTCAGGGGCAGAATGGGCCACCGGGAAACCGGGCCATTACCCAATGGGTCGGCCTGGATTTGGCCGCTTTACCCCCTGAACAGGCGGCCGCTGTCTCTCCCCTGGCTGGCTGCCAGGCATAAAGATGGCGGCCATGGAGCTGGAGCCTGGTGACAGAGCTGCTGCAAGTGGATTGAAGCAGCCTAGCCAGGTAAGTGAACGCACCCCCCCCCCCGCTGCAACCCGGTGAACAATCCAACAGCGCTGCCCCTTCCCCCTGGCCGGTGAACCCGACAGCAGCCCCCCCCCCCCGGGACAGTTATAGTCACCAATCCGCCCCTGGCGGCACTACATCTGTATAAGGAGAAATTTTAACTCCATTTTAGAATTTTTGTACTTGAAACATACTAACTGGTTTGAATATTTAAGACATAACTATTTATGCCCCAATGCAGCTTTTGCCTGATTTTACACTCTAAGCAGTTTCATTATCTTCTAATGAGCTGCAATTCATGGTGCACTTCCTCCTCTTCACTCATATTGCTGAATTAGCATTAAAGTAATTATTGTGCTTTCTATTCCACTGTAACAAGTTAAGTACTTTCAAAACTGCGGCTTAACACACTTCTACATTTTATTTTAAGCTCTTTACTTGTCAAGGTGCCACTACATTTTCTCCGTCTCACTTGTAAAAGCTTATGGAAGATATAATTTTACATGTGAACAAATATATTATTGTTTAATTTACTGTTGTATTAAAACATTTTCTTTCTACACATCTGTTTGAAGTAAATAATCTGTATTTATGGGCAGATCTGAAAGGATGTGATTGATGTCTTGTTTCAGATTATGTTTTGTTTTTATAGTAGTTGGACTGTAAATTGTATGGCTTGTAGTCTTTTTTTTTTACACAGTAAATTTGGATTGAATATATGCAGAGACAACATAAGGGGTATACAGAAAAGAAAAAGGAATGACAACGGGGGGGGGGGGGGGGTAGGAAACATAATGGGTGATTTATTATTGAGTGAGGTGTGTTCAAACTGAAATCTAAATTGCAGTGTGAAAATAAAGCAGCCAGTATTTACCCTGCACAGAAACAATATAACCCACCCATATCTAAATATCTCTGCACTTGTCCTGCACAGTGTCTATGTTGACATAAGTGTACAGCGTCCTCATGCATGGCTCGCTGTGCTTTGGGTGTGGTGCTTCGCTGTGCTAGGCACAATATTGCACTCTCCTTCTGTTCCCACTGGCATGGTAAAGTATGAACAAGTCAATTAAAACAAAAAAATCCTCAAAAACTCATGTCAACCTTTTTCATGACAACCTTTTACTTATGTTGACCTTTTGGCCATGTCAATCTAATGCATGTGGACCTTTTTCATATGTCAACCTTTGACTGCCGTCCAATATTGACTGTTGACCTAGACACTGTTAAACTGATGGCCGCATACTTTTACATCAGCCCCATCGGTGTGCAACATGGTTTTTGGGCAGTTGTGTACTTTTTTGCTTTGCTTACAAAACTGAATCAGACCCATTGTATCAGCTGTAGGTTGAGATGTGGAGGGATCCTAATGGAGGTTATACATATGCATAGTACAGTGAAAACAAATAAACAACGTGGAGGGGATTCAGACCTTTTGTACCAGAGGGAGTAAGGAGACGCTTCTATTATGGGCCTGATGACTTTGGCGTTTACATGCTAGTAAACAGGAGGATTTATTCCATGTAGTGTAGAAATTATGAGAGATCTGAGTATTGAAAGCATAAAGAGCTTCAGAAGCTATTGTCTCTCCTCCTCCAATTGTTATCGTTGACCCCTGGTAGGGCAGACTTGATCCTGAAACTCAATAGACTCAAAACTAATGACTTGTAGTCTTATGGAATTATACTCTACAATCCTTTAAAGTAGAGATGTGCACGGAGTCTTATATTTCGGTTTTAGTTTTGCAAAACCACCCTCAAGTATTGTTTTGAAATCCAAATCTTGTAATTTTTTGCAATCCAAACTATGAATTTAAAATCTTAATTCCAAAATGCAGATAGATCACAAATGGGACTTCATTTGAATCCACAAACTATTGGTGGGTTTGGAATTGTAAAGAATCCTATTTGTGAATAAATTATTTTTTGCAGTGTGCATGAGCCGTAACTAAGTATACACAATTTTGAACAACTATGGATACATTCTATTTATCTTTTTTTGCATCTCCATTTGCAGCAAGTAAGAATAACTTGCTAAACGAAAATGGGGTTTACTCACATGTGATATATGTACTGCAGGTGTCTTCCAGGCTAAATATCAGAAAATGTGGGGGCTAATACAAGAAAGTTGTGTACCTGCTCAAGGCCCCTTAAGTCCTGGTGGACTTAGGTTTGTGGCATTGAACTGCGGTACCTGGAACAGGCACATGTAATGAAGCCCCCACCATGGTACTGATGCATCTTATAAAGCTCCATATGTTCTCAACACCAGTCCACATCCCACAACCTTTTTGTTAGGGGTAGGAGCTTAGGGACTCTCATCTCTTTGCTGTTTAAATCCTTCCCTCCCCTTTTATCTTTTCACATTAAGTGTTGTATTAGGAGGATCTTCAGAAAAACATAATTTGTGGTAAACAGCAGTTATACTATTCTTAAAAGTGGTGTTTTGGCTCTTAGCCTCTATTCTGGAAGCCACCAACTACATTTTACCTCACATTGTGTATGTGCAAATGGAAAGCACTGCCAACCATTAAATTTTCCCCGGCAGTCACGACCATCATTGTTAGCAACTACACTTGCACCAGCCGCACAAAGAGTTTCCTTCCCCATGACACTCCACAAGCCATGTTGGTTAAATATGATAGAATTGCCTGTGCCCAGTTCACGTTGGACAATGCACATTTTCAAAGAAAAACAAGTTGTGTACAACTCAAAATACAGTACGACCGACTTGCACATGTGCTGCATGCAAGAAAATTATATAAGTATCTTTAAAGAGAGATCTGTGCAACTCAGAATCAGACCCTTAGTTCCTATACATTTAATAAATTATAGTTTAGTATTGTGTAAAAATAAATACAATTTACAGTAAGTTCTTGATGTATTTTTTAACATATTTTTGTCTATCTGTTTGTCTGTCTGTCTATCTATCTGTATACAGTGTAAGGCGTACCCAAATGGAAAGGAGACTATTGCTGTAGTGGTGTTGTATCTAATCACAGTGGGTTAATGTGTTTGCTGATAGATGGTGGCCTGGCATTTTTCTCAGTTGCACATGTGTAGTGAATGGTTTCGCCTCAGTTTATTTATTCCTAAATAGTTATTTTGCATGGTGGGATGCATGATTGATTTTTCCAGATCAAACCAAAGAGCTGTTAACCAATTTCTTTGTGCAGAAGGTGAGCATGCTTCAGAAATGTATCACAAGATGAGCCGTGAATATGCTTAAAACCTTGAGCAATGGGGTGCTTTTTGTCTGGGAGCCTCTGGCCTAAACTACTATATATTATACTATTGTATATATAAAACTGGAAGATTTGTTGACTAATTCAGCAACTCAAGGAGCACAATTATTAACCAATTCAATTTAATAAATTATTATAAACCAATGACATACAGTATAACTAGAAATGGATATAATGCTGCACCCTACTCCTATATTCATAATATATGACTGTCTGTATTATGTTAACAATGGGAGGTGACTTAATCATATCAATCAATAAATAAATAAACAAATGGATAATCTAAACGAACGGTAGTTCTTATTTTTTTACTTCATAAAATGTGCACAAAAAGATAACAAATGCTGAACAATATATTGAGATAGTATTGATCAAGATATTGACACATTAACAGTCACAATAAGTAATAGAAATTTACCTGGACTCGGCTCCAGGTCAGAATGTTTGGGCTTTTGAATGAGCAGAAGTCGCTACTTTACCTGATTGTGGCATCCTGCTGCTCAATTAAGTTTACATTGATAAGTTTATACAAATGAGCTTTAAAAACTATGGATAAGGTTAAGGCCCTTATTGTAATCACTTCAGTCCCTAGCGTGTTCACACCGGGGACCGATCTTTAAGCACTGCACATTCGCTTATGCTCATGTGCAGGGCTTCTGTGTGGGTGCGTTCAGAGACTTGCATAGTCTCCATGGTGCTCGCAAATCCCCAAGAAAATGCAGACCCGGGGTAGGTAGTTGACACCAAAGGATGGCAGCCACCTGCCCAGTTCTTGAACCAGGACACGACAAGTCTAAATCAGCCCAGACTGACTTAGATTTGAGAGCAGGGTAGAAATCATTTGATGGCTGGTGACTATTGAATGGTTTTGGTCCAGCACACTACCCTGGGAATGGATCCATTCGCAGTGCAGAGAGGATATTTGCACAGTGGCAGGGGGTGGGCATTCGTGCGGCATTAGAAGGATGGCTAAGCAGCGAACTACCGCTGCTTAGTTAGCCAACCAGAATGACCTCCTACTGTAAATTTGATATACAGTACAATACTGCCTTCACCTTCTTTGTGTAAAATGAATATTGTATTTATACTTGACATTATCCCAGTCAGCATGCAAAGAATATGAAAAGTACTGTACATTCAATTATATCGCCTGGGGTAGCAAACAAGGCCTCAACCTCTAGCAGAGGAAGGCTTATAGTCTCATTCTGTTTGAGATTATATTTCTGGTGGGCCATTGTGCAGAAAATAAAGACCTTGTACAGAAAAATTTGTAGATGCCTTTGTCAGTTGGTAAATACAAAATTTATTTATTTTTATTTATTTATTAACAGTTTCTTATATAGCGCAGCATATTCCGTTGTGCTTTACAATAGCAGACAGTGATACAACAAAACAGGGTATTTACAGACAGTCAAAATGTAGGAGGGCCCTGCTCGCAAGCTTACAATCTATAGGGAAATAGGCATTGATACATAAGGATAGATACTGTATTCTTTATTGCATCGATTCCACCAGAACGCAAGGTTCTATGACTGGTTCTGGAATTTGATAAGCTTGCCTGAAGAGATGAGTCTTCAGGGAACGCTTATAGGTTTGGAGACTGGAGGAGAGTCTTATTGTGCTTGGGAGGGCATTCCACAGAGTGGGTGCACCCCGAAGAAAGTCCTGCAGTCGGGAATGGGAGCGGGTAATGAGTGTGGATGAGAGACGGAGATCTTGGGAGGAGCGTAGAGGTCGTGTTGGATGATATTTTGAGATAAAAGAAGATATGTATGTTGGTGTAGTTTGGTTTATGGCTTTGTGTGTAAGTAAAAGAATTTTGTATTGAATACGGTAGAATACAGGTAACCAATGAAGTGACTGACAGAGTAGCTTTGCAGACGATGAACGTCTGGCTAGGAAGATTAGCCTTGCAGCTGCATTCATAATGGACTGTAGTGGTGAGAGTCTGTATTGGGGAAGGCCAATAAGGAGACTATTGCAATAATCAATGCGTGAGATGATGAGAGCATGGATTAGAGTTTTTGCAGTGTCTTGTGTAAGGTAAGGGCGAATTTTAAATATGTTTTTTAGGTGCATGTGGCATGATTTTGAGACAGATTGAATGTGGGGTACAAAGGAAAGTTCTGAGTCAAGGATAACACCTAGGCAGCGAGCTTGAGAGGTAGGAGTGATTGTCATCTTCTCAACAGCGATAGAGATATCAGGTTGGTAACTACTATTTATTGGCGGAAATATAATTAATTCTGTTTTTGAGATATTAAGTTTGAGGTGGCGAGATGACATCCAGGATGAAACAGCAGAAAGGCATTCAGAGACACGGCTCAATACAGATGGGGACAGGTCCGGGGAGGATAGGTAGAGCTGAGTATCATCCGCATACAGATGATACTGAAATCCAAAGGAGCTGATTAGTTTGCCAAGAGATGAGGTATAGATTGAGAAAAGCAGGGGACCTAAAACTGAACCCTGAGGTACCAGTATCAAAATGAGAACCAGTATGATTCAAGTGCAGAAGAAATAGGATTCATCTTTCTGTACATGATTACTTTATAGCAGTGGTTGAAGTATGGAAAAGGGGATGTCCTTGAGAGTAGTGTACCAAACCATATACCCCTTATACTTTCCCCCTTACACATGGAATGAGCCAAAATTCACATTATTCCACATGGAATAAGCCAAATTTCATAATATGCCACACAAATTGAGCCTAAAATTCACATTATGCCACTCCTCTCATACGTCATATATCCACATTAGAGAGCTTTGTGGATTCCTAAGCAGCATTTTAGCAGTTTTATATTGCATTGTCATTGCCACTGCCATCTTCTTATACAGATCTTATACAAGTCTGTAGCATAGCATCACAACTTTAAATATATATATATATATCATGTTTTATTTTTATCGCTTGTCCCATATAAAATTGTCCTGCTTGACATCCTCAGAGGTACATTGTCATTGCATGTGCTTTATGTATGCTTTATATACCTCTCTTTTTGATCTTTTTGATCTTTTACTTTAAAAGCCTGTGATTATTACGTATTTGTAAATAAATGACACTCTGAGGTTGTCGTAACAGCAGGTCCCCGGCGTTACCTGAAACAATAGGTCACTTATAATCTTCCACATTCATTTTTCTAACTAAGTTGAGATTATCCATGAGGCCCATGCGCCGATACACTAATTGGAATAGTTGTGCCATCACCATAGTGATAGATAGACCGGACTTCCGGCTACACGTTATGCACAATGTTGCGGGTCACCCCTGCGTGCCACCCATGTATCCAGCCAGCCTTTTGGAAGCTTGCGCTCCATACACCGGACATCCGGTGACGGAGTTCTGTACACACGGCAATACCCGAGCAATGGCGGGAAAATAATGCACATGTGACTTCCGGGTTTCAGGTATATAAGTCCGGGCCTGGGCAGTTCTCAGACATGGTTGGCGTTCCTGAACCATGCTGATCTGCTATTGATGTACCCATGTATACTCTTTGAATACTTCTGCCTATGTAAGTATATGGCTTTCTACTTTTTGTCACCCATATCTGTTTTGTGCTCTATTGTTAGAACACAAGTTCTGCATTCACATGTTAGTGATATGCTTTATGTTATAATATTTCAGGCTCCTTGATAAAGGTCCAGATGTAGGACCGAAACGTCGGGGCTATATTTTGGCAAAAGATGCGGATATCTCCATATGAAAATAAAGACTACTTTGAATTTTATCTGAGCAAGTCTCTGTGATATATTGGCAAGTGCACATTCCCAACCGGGAGAACACTTCGATATCGATATATATATATATATATATATATATATATATATATATATATATATATATATATATATATATATATATATATATATATATATATATATATATATATATATATATATATATATATAGACTGGACAAGCAATTTACTCCAAGGGACTTTGTAAATTAATTTTATTTAAAACATTATACCAAAGCACATAGTCAACGTTTCAATGCCTCAAGGGCATTTTGCTGAAGACAGTCTGGTACCATACACCAAAAAAACCTGTTGAATACAGGCTGCGCTTTTAAATACTTACCCGTCCACTTGAATCTTCCTGTCGGCCGAGTGTGGTGAGAGTTCTGCTTCTGGGTCACGGCCGCGTCTCTCCTTGCTGATGTCATCCATGCTGGCCTGTTGCCGTCCCCGGCCACCATGCAGAATCCTGGAGCTGGCACTGAATAGATAAATGTAAACAATGTAGATAGATACAGTATGACCATTGTACTTAGTGGTTACACTGATACAGACACAGAAAAGTGCTAGCAAATACCGGCACACCACTAGCTGATACATTAGCTACATGTAAGGATAACTGTATAGGCATTAAATCAGCACAATATACAGTAGATCAAGTTCAATAAGATGATACATCAACAAGAGATACATAAGGAATGTGTGAACAAAATAAATAATACATGAAAATAAAATAAAAATAAAAAAATGAATACATTTCATAAAAAAATAAAAAATAATGAAAATCAAAATAAAGATCAATAGAAAAATATAGCTGTGATATTACACATAACCAAATCATAAAAAGACATTCCAATTCATCCATTCATTTAGACCCTATGGGTAAGCCGTATGTATCTTATACTGTAGATCCATTTTGATTCTAGACGTAAAATTGACTTGTCCCAGTCACATTCATGATGTAAGGAATGGTCATGATGGATCAGAATGAAACTTGTTGTAGGTCATTCACCAAATGATTTGCTTCTAAAAAATGACGGGGCATTGGATTGTCCGCCTTTACTTGAGCAAATCGCTTAGTTGATTGCTGATCAATGAAGGCCATCTTATCCAATATGGTACGTATGATTTTCCCCACATAGTGTAAATGGCATGGGCAGTAAATCAGTAAACCACATGTGGTAAGACATGATAGAGATGTTATTCTTATGTATAGGATGTGGAATGAACGACACATTATCAGATTTTTGCACGTGGTGCAGTTGAGTCCTGTAGCAGCCTGGTAAAATTTCAAGAATCCATTAGACACCTGCCCCTGTTCTTTGAACTTTGTAATGTCCGTGTGGACAATAAGATCTCTGATATTGCCATTGGGGTGGTATTATGGAAGAAAGGTAGTGTCTGATCCATTTTTATTATGGACCATAAAGCTTTTGTTGCCTGCTGTACTATAGACCTGGACTTAGTGAATTGCTGCTTCCACGGCATGACTTGTCCACCCTTTTTGGGGATAGGGTGTAGAAGTTGGTCTCTGGGTAGTGTGAGTACTTCCCTTTGTAGTTGTTTCAACAATCTTAGATCATATACTTGAAAGTCTGTCAATTATAGAATTAATACTTTCAATTGCTGCTTGTGGTGTGCTCGATATTCTGGCAGCCCTCATTTATTGGGATTTAGTTAAGCCTCTTTTTAGGGGCTTGGGATGATAATTGGAGAACAGTAACAATGTGTTCCTGATATGTTGATTGAGGTTAGTATTGACCAAGTAGATCTGTTTTTCTTCAGCAAACATAAAAATACTTGCGAAGCTCAGCGCTACATTACTGCATTTGGTGCAGCCACTGATTTGTTGGTAGTGCTCACCATCAGTGGCATAAATAAGCCTCCGCAGCCCCAGCGGCCGTGGGGGGGAGCCAGTTCCACAGGGGCGCAGGAGCCTCGCAGCCCCCTCCGCACCTCCCCCCCCCTGCAGTAAGCAGTCAGACTCGGAACAGAGACACAGCGTAAGCAACACTCCTGTTGTGGCCAACCCCTCCCCTCGGACCAGCCACCAATGGAGCTGCACTCCCGGGTGACCCCTCCCCTCCTGTGTCACGACCTCACCTCATCATTCACTTCCTCCTCTCTCTTCCCTCAGCCCGACGTCTCCGTCCTACTCCTCACGGGCAGCTTCTGTTCCCTCCCTCCTGCAGCCTGCACCCATTACAGCAGCTGGGTGAGTGCTTTGGAGAGAAGAAGGGACAGGGGTGGGGATAATTTATCTGCTAAAGGCTGACACACAGAAGAAGAATAAATGTCAGTGTTGTTTACATGTGTGTATGGGGGGGGGGATAGTTTTTTATTTTGTGCGTGTATGTAAAAACATATGTGTAACTGTTGCATACATGTGTGTGTGTATGGGGGGTTTGCTGCTATTTTCTTTATTTAATTTGTGTGTCTCTCAGTGTGTGTGTGTGTGTGTGTGTGTGTTTGTGTGTGTGTGTGTATGTATGTGTATGGGGGGTTTGCTGCTATTTTCTTTAGTGTGTGTGTGTGTGTGTGTGTGTGTGTGTGTGTGAAAATACATGTGTCAGGGTTCCATGCATGTGAGTGTGTGTTTATGTAGGAGGGGAGAGGCTGATTTTTTCTTTATTTGTCTAAAGCCCCGTACACACGGGGGAGATATATTGCTCAGCCATGTATTGCTTGCAATATATTACTGAGCAATATATTGCTCAGTGTCTCCTTTTCATCAGCGACCAGAGATGGTCGCTGATGAAAGGGAACCTCTGCCGGCTGTGCCGCAGAGGTAATTAGCTGGTCGCAGAGGGCAGAAAACGGGAGCGCGCACCCGGCGATTTATCGCTGGGGCACACTTCCATCACTGGCAATATGGTCGCCTGCGACCATATTCCCAGCGATTATAGCCCCTATCGCCCCCGTGTGTACACAGCATAAGTTTATCTGCATGTCAGTGTGTGTGTGTAAAAATGTGTGTGTGTATATGTGTGTGTAAAAACAAAAAAACATATATATATATATATATAATCTTCTGAAGGGTGGCACTCTGCCAATCAAAAACTGTCCAGGCCCAATTGGATGCCAACGTTTCAATTCTTTTATTGAATTTTCGTCAGGGTGCTGATACAAACATACATACATACAAACTGTTTAAATACCCTCAGTGCAGTTCAGAGTCCTCCCCCAACAGGCAGAGGCGTGCCAAAAAATCAGCATCACCTACACCTGTGAGGGGTGGGCCCAGAATGCACCTGAACAAACATGTGATCAAACTAACAAATAGGAAGCAAGCATTTGGTAACCAAGGTGACTAGCACCAAAATGAGCCAGCCCAATACATGTTTATAATTTGCAACATGAATAAAATCACATTTTGCACAAAGAATTAACAACGGTTACATAATAAAGATACAAATGTTAATATAGACTCAAACAGTAGAAAAATCTTATAAAAGTCAGTCCTTAGACAAAACAAGACAGACCAAGTTGTTCATTAAGGCCACGGGGAGACAGAGTGTCTAACCTGTAGATCCAGCGGGACTCAGCCTGCAATAGCCGCAAGCCTCTGTCCCCACCGCGCTTGTTCTCAGTAATATGCTCAATAATCCGGTATCGTAAAGACGCCAGATTGTGTCTCGCTTGCACAAAGTGTCTGGCCACCGGATGATCACTGTGGCCAGCTTGCAGCGCTGCTTTAATGGTATGTCTATGCGCTGCAGCTCTCTCTTTAAACGCTCTCTCTGTCTTGCCGACATAGTGTCGACCGCAGGGGCAACTTATGAGATAGACAACGTATTTTGTGCTACAAGTGACCCTCTGCCTGATATGAAAGCACTTGCCAGAGTAAGGATGGTAGAATTTGTCACCTGCTACCATGTGGCCACAGGTTACACACCCGGTACATTTAAAGCAGCCAACCCTTGGTGTCGACAGAAATGAGGTTGGAGCTGTTTCTAATAGAGGGGCCACATCATTTTTAACCAAATATGATTTGAGATTTCTCCCTTTGGTATAGGCATTCATCATCCTATGATTTTTCAAAGATTTAAGGGATTTGAAAAATCATAGGATGATGAATGCCTATACCAAAGGGAGAAATCTCAAATCATATTTGGTTAAAAATGATGTGGCCCCTCTATTAGAAACAGCTCCAACCTCATTTCTGTCGACACCAAGGGTTGGCTGCTTTAAATGTACCGGGTGTGTAACCTGTGGCCACATGGTAGCAGGTTACAAATTCTACCATCCTTACTCTGGCAAGTGCTTTCATATCAGGCAGAGGGTCACTTGTAGCACAAAATACGTTGTCTATCTCATAAGTTGCCCCTGCGGTCGACACTATGTCGGCAAGACAGAGAGAGCGTTTAAAGAGAGAGCTGCAGCGCATAGACATACCATTAAAGCAGCGCTGCAAGCTGGCCACAGTGATCATCCGGTGGCCAGACACTTTGTGCAAGCGAGACACAATCTGGCGTCTTTACGATACCGGATTATTGAGCATATTACTGAGAACAAGCGCGGTGGGGACAGAGGCTTGCGGCTATTGCAGGCTGAGTCCCGCTGGATCTATAGGTTAGACACTTTGTCTCCCCGTGGCCTTAATGAACAACTTGGTCTGTCTTGTTTTGTCTAAGGACTGACTTTTATAAGATTTTTCTACTGTTTGAGTCTATATTAACATTTGTATCTTTATTATGTAACCGTTGTTAATTCTTTGTGCAAAATGTGATTTTATTCATGTTGCAAATTATAAACATGTATTGGGCTGGCTCATTTTGGTGCTAGTCACCTTGGTTACCAAATGCTTGCTTCCTATTTGTTAGTTTGATCACATGTTTGTTCAGGTGCATTCTGGGCCCACCCCTCACAGGTGTAGGTGATGCTGATTTTTTGGCACGCCTCTGCCTGTTGGGGGAGGACTCTGAACTGCACTGAGGGTATTTAAACAGTTTGTATGTATGTATGTTTGTATCAGCACCCTGACGAAAATTCAATAAAAGAATTGAAACGTTGGCATCCAATTGGGCCTGGACAGTTTTTGATTGGCAGAGTGCCACCCTTCAGAAGATTATATCTTTCGACCTACAAGAAGTCGTTATCAGGAAGGCACCGCCGTTTTCTACCCTGTATACCTTTATTACTTCAAGGAGAGTGCCGCTCCCAACTGACTCTATATATATATATATATATATATATATATATATATATATATATATATAAATTCCAGGCAGTTCCGCACCTATCACAAAAAAGAGTCACCACGGCGGTGCTCACTCCAGGGATAAATATCCAGACAATAAAGAGCAAAAAGAAGAGGGCACTCACCAATTGTAGAATGTAGTTTTGAAGAGAAAAATTTATTTATGCTTACATGACAGGGCTAACGTTTCGGTCTTGTACAGACCTTTGTCAAAGCCAAGCAATACAGAGAGCAGGTCCTTCCACCATGAACACCCAATGCATACTGGCCACCATAGCAGTATATATACCTGTTACACGGTCACATGGTATAGCAGACAGCCAATCAACATACCCTGGTATTAAACTCATATTCTAGCACAACTGTATATTATCTATATAAGTGTTATGGCACATAAGCATAGCGTTATGCTAATCAAGGTAATCTTAAATGAAAAAAGAGAAAGAATAATGTATATAGGCAAAAACAAACTCATATCGTAATGACCGGAAGTTGTATGTGCTCCATGTTATTGGAATGCACATCAGATCCCGGAAATGCCCATAAACACTGTAGTGAGGTATTAGATAAAGCTCCATAATCAACAGCCAACATAAATAGTATAGATAGCGTCTTACCTCAGGCGCTAATGGAATAACACACAACTTAGCATTGAAGAACAGGAGACAGGCAGTAACTTATACATTGCCTCGTATAACCAGGAAGTGGCATGCGTTCCACGCTGTTGGAACGCATGCCGGAAACCAGGAAGTGACGATAGCGCTGTCAGCGCTACCCTGGTAACCGGACAAGCCTCAGGGGGAATTAAAGAAGTAGCGCACAGAAGCGCTGGGGACATGTTACACATACAAGCATGTAACTTGCTGAGGGGGTCGCTGGAAACATATTTAGAACTAAATATATACTAGGCAATCGGTAAAATTAATAATGTAACCTTTGATTAGCAAACGCTGCTATGTTACCCAGACAACCAATAAAGACATAATATATGTTAAACAGGCTAAATACTGCTATAATAGTGGTCAGAAAAAATCTCATAGTATGCACAAAAAACACAATTTATACAAAAATATAGACAAAACACACAAATACCACAAATATGATAAAAAAGGCAGAAGTCGACAATGTCGACCATAGCCCTCCACTCAAAAGGAGTGGGTAAAATGTACCATAGGATGCCTCATCAGTATCCTATCTGACTCTACCAAAACCAGCCAAAGTTCACAAAAAAACATTCAAAGAGTTGTATTCGTTCAATCCCTTCGGGGTAACCGTCCCCAATGTAGCAATCCATTTTGCCTCTCGTTGCTTTAATTTTCGTTCCCGATCGCCTCCTCTCGGGAGTGGGGGTATATGGTCAATGACCATACACTTAAGACTCGAGATAGAATGTCCCATACGGAGGAAATGTAGTGCCACTGGCTTGTCACTTTTGTTTGTATCGAGCGCCTGTCGAATTGAGTGGCGATGGTTCGCCATGCGCTCTCTGAAACTACGTGTCGTCATGCCGACGTACATCTGGCCGCACGGGCACGTTAATGTGTAGATCACGTGGTTGGATGTACAGGTCAGTCTATGACGTATCTGTATTGATTTGCCACTATGAGGGTGGGCAAATGTCGCACCAGAGGACATTGACCTGCAAGTCGTGCAGTCGGCACACCGGAAGCAGCCCTTACGGCCAGAGGTGAGCCAGGTAGATGTCCCTTTCTCAGGTTGTAGGGTTGGTCTCATAAGGAGTTGTTTAAGGTTAGGACCCCTGCGATACGACAGCATAGGAGGCTTCTTGCTGATGTTCTGAAACTTGGCGTCGGACGTGATCACAGGCCAATGTTTTCTGACCACTTTTTCAAGGTGGTGGGAGTCGGTGTTAAAGGTGGATGTGTAGATCATACGATCCTGGTCAAATGCACGCTTAGTATCCGTGGCATCGAACCTTGCTCTTGCTTTAGTCAGACAACGCTGGATAGTATGGGGTGAGTACCCTCTCTCAAGAAAACGGTGTCCCATCTCAGTCAACTGTTCTTCCGCTAGAACATCAGAGCTATTATTTCTCATAACCCTGAGAAACTGAGAGATCGGAAGGCTCTCCTTGAGGGAGGGGGGGTGGTGACTCGTGGCGTAGAGAACCGTATTCCGGTCAGTCTCTTTCCGAAAAAGAGTGGAACTTAGTGTGTGGCCATCCTTGTACACGGTGACATCAAGGAAGTTCATTTTTTCACTGTCGATGTTGTATGTGAACTTTATCGGATTGTCTAGCTGGTTAAGAGACTGTACCATCTCAAAAAATTCTGCCTTGGTGCCATCCCACAATAAAAACACATCGTCTATAAAACGTTTATAGAACCTTATTTTAGAGCCAAAGCGTGGTAACAGAATAGTACTCTCGTATTGACCCATATAAATGTTGGCATATGCGGGTGCCAGGTTGGAGCCCATGGCGGTGCCCGTCCGTTGGATGTAATAATCCTTACCATAACAGAAGTGATTTCTGCTCAGTATCACTGATGCTAGTGCCAACAAAAATTCGGACGGGGGACCACCATGAGCACCAACCTGGAGTGCCATGCGTAAGGCCTCAACACCTCCCTGATGTGGAATTACGGTATACAGAGAGTTGACATCCATTGATGCCAACCACACACCCTCAGGGACAGGCCCCAAGTCCTTGATTTTAGATAAAAAGTCAGATGTATCTTTAATAAAGCTTGGAAGTTGACATACCAGAGGCTGAAGGAAAGTATCAACAAAAACCGCTAGAGGCTGTAGTATCGAACCCATGGCCGATATAATGGGCCTACCGGGGGGTGCCTCTAGCGATTTGTGCACCTTTGGGAGCGTATATATGATCGGGCAGATGGGATTATCCACTTTAAGATAGAGGGCGATTTTTTCATCTATCCACCGATGTGTCACCGCCTCATCAACAAGTTTATCAACCTCTTTTTTGATCATAGGCATCGGGTTAGGGGACACCAGTTCATATGTGCCCTGGTCGTTCAATTGCCTTCGGATCTCACAGTCGTATTGGGACCAGTCTTGAACGACTATGGCCCCACCCTTGTCAGCCTGTCTAAAAACGATCTTGTCGTTTTTCATCAACCCTGATAGTGCATCTCTCTGACCAGGTGTCAAATTGTCAAAGGTTTTTGTAGGGGTTTTTTTACTCATGTCATGTTCAACCAAGTGTAGGAAATTACTAATACTTGGAATGTAGGATTGCGGATCAAACCTACTTGGTCTATGGAGATCAGAGAGTGTTACTGTTTCATCCATTTTCTCACTGAAAAATTCACGCAGACGCAATTTGCGCCCAAATTTATAATTATCGACGGTGAGGTCAAAATGATCCGGCCTCACTGTCGGAACAAAAGAAAAACCTAGAGCCAAAACCTCACACTGGACCGGAGTAAGGGGGGTACTCGAGAGGTTGAAGATCACTTCGCTGCTTTCCTGTCTCTTGTTCTTTTTCCACCCCCTACCACCGCGTCTTGTTGGGTATTTCCTGGCCCGGGCTGTGGGTGGCCTGATGACTTCTGAGTGCCACGGCCTAAAAAAGGAACCCTGGGTGGCCTGGTAGAGATAGAGTCACTATCAGAGTTGGAATAGTTGCTTTCAGAATCCTTGTTGGATCTATATCTATGAAAAGCTGCAGTACGTCGGGGATAAGAGGGTCTTGTGTCTCCTTTTAGCCACCGATATACTTGGTGATTAGCGTAATCAGCGTTTACAGTACTTAGCTTTTTTCTCTTAAATGTGACCAAGTCGGCCTGATACTTGCTAACTTGTTCCCCAAGTTTGAGTAACCAGTCCTCAGATTTTTCAGTTTTGAGTCTGGTCAGGTGTACTGTATTAAATTCAGTGATCTCAAGTCGAACCTTGGCCAATTCAGTACCAACCTCTTCAATAACTAATAAAACCAAATCTAGGGAACACTTATTCAGCACACCACACCAACGGGTGCAGAATGCCAAATTGTTCCTACCAAGAGTGGGTATGTTCGACACTCTAAAACCCCTAGGGATTTTTTTATTTCTATAGTACTCGGACAAAAATTGCCCGTGTAACGTTAGGTCGACTTCCCTACGTCTTAATTTAAGAATTTTGTGATACAGATCAATAGGGGTATCAGCCGGTAATCGACCGAATTCAGTCAGGTCAAACAACACTTTATCGGCGTCGTCGTCAGTGAGAGACACCAAATTCTCCTGTGCACGATTCAATGTGAGTACATCAAGGAATTGACTCTCCTGAGACATAGCCCACTCAGTAGATAGAACAAAAACCAAAGGTACAGATAAACACCAAGGCAGAGGCGTACAGAGACAGATGGAACTTCCAAACAGTGATCCTTTGAAAAAAATTGGTAGAGTCAGGTAAAGAAACACTTAAAAACAGTCCAAAAAACAACTCAAAAAGTTTTTTCTGAGAGATTTCTAGAACAAAAAGTGTCCTGGTGTGTATGGTTTCCTGTATGTTATAGGTAGTCGTCCAACCAACAAGGGTATTTATAGAAATATAGTGCTGGAACAAGGGGCTCACACAATGTCGTAAAACAATATCACAGTCCCGTATGTAAATTCCAGGCAGTTCCGCACCTATCACAAAAAAGAGTCACCACGGCGGTGCTCACTCCAGGGATAAATATCCAGACAATAAAGAGCAAAAAGAAGAGGGCACTCACCAATTGTAGAATGTAGTTTTGAAGAGAAAAATTTATTTATGCTTACATGACAGGGCTAACGTTTCGGTCTTGTAC